>NC_138768.1:40515541-41910541 GCF_965119305.1 Pelophylax lessonae | reverse complement strand
TATAGCGTCACAGACGGAGCCCTGGAGTGGAGAGCTGTGAACACCGTATGCGTTCCACTCGGCTCCCGTGACGTCACAGCGTGCATTCCAGCTTACGCGCGTTTCGTCATTCCGTTGACGTCTTCAGACCTTTGTTGTAGGCAACAATCGGCGCCCATATACATATAAACCCCGGAAGTAAGTATGGCAACCGATCGAGTAATAAATGCAAATACTGTATATTGTAGTGCATTATACACATAAAATATAATATAAAAACCATCACAGAAATAAAAACAATACAAAAATACAATAAAATCAACTGTACATCTATAATTACACTTTACCATTACATCTTTAAAAGTGACCATACCGATCATCCTCCCGAAGAAGCGGGTCATTAACTGTGAAACATGTTGGGGACTGTAAACTCTCCATTTTGGAAGGTTTTATGTTGTTATGCCTTTTGAGTGTACATAATCTCTACCTTCTGAAATAGATTTTGAGCCATGTTTGGCCATATTTATATGTTTTCTTGTTGAAAGTATTCTCTTGGACATGCATTCCATTTGTCTAGCTTTAACCTTCCTAGCAGTATTCCCGAGTGTGGCTCAGGGTTACATTCAAGAGCCAAAAGCGGTATCCCCGAGCCACACTCGGGGTACCGCCAGAAGCATCACTGGATCCTGAAAGCAGGGTTACTTACCTTGTCAACGGGATCCAGCGATGTATCCTGGCGGTGTCTAGCGGCGGATCTTCCTCCCGATCGTCTCCGTGCCCCGGCTTCTGTCTCCTGCGACGTGACGTTCGCAGGGGGGTGGAACCGGCGGCAAATTCAAATGTGAAACACACCAAACACACTGATACAATTAAAAAAAAAATAAAAAATCACATTAGTTTGCCCCCCAGTGCCCTTTCCTGCAGTTTTACTGTACTTTTTATGTATATATATATATATATATATATATATATATATATATATATATATATATATATATATATGTGTATATATATATACAGACAGTGTATATATATATATATATATATATATATATATATATATATATATATATATATATATATATATATACATACATACATACTTTAACTTATTTGTAGTTTTTTATTATATTATAATTTATGATTTTGTGTTTCAAACTTTATCATACCCGAGATGTTATAAAGAAGAACGCACAGTAAAAAAAATCATATGTAAATAATTGGTTTGGGCTGCTCATTCTTAAGAATTACATGCAAACTAATGGTACCGCTTTCAGCACCTAAAATCCTAAAGAACCATACCGCCAGGGAGGTTAACTTATTTATGTGTTAAATAAAATGTATATATTTTTATACCTTCCGTGTATAGCTACGTGTTTACGGTACCTAGAAAGTCCCGTTTTCATCCTTTGGAGACTTGATAGTTGGGGAACTAGTCTCCTGTTCTATCCCCTTTTGTGGGATGTTGGTATCAGTATTTGTACTTTACCCAATATTCTCTTAGATTAAGTTTTTTTTTTTCTAAAGGCTAACCACAGCTTATTTTTTTACAGCCCAACTTTAAGCTCTGGATTCTCTCCCCCCCCTCCCCTTTGCAGCACCCCCTATACATACTCTTCATAAAAGATGTCTTGCGGCTGGAAATGTCACAGGTTCTCTTACCCTCTTCTTTCTCCAGCAGTGGGTGGATCTTGAATGCTGCAGAGAACCGCATCATGTGATGACCTCGTTCTGCTCTCTGTAGAATTTTCTTGTACAGTAAGTCTAGGGTTGGGTCAAGGGCTGTGCTAACAGGAAATGGGTTAAATGATGTTGGAAATAGCAAATAAAGAAAAAAACAATATAGCGTATACAACTTCGACACAAATCATATTGTAATTGAATGGTATTAAAAATGACCTTTCCTTTTCAATCTGCAGCTGTTGTAATTGTCTGGAAATGCAATGCAATATGGCCGCCTGGAACTGTTCTGTACACAGAATGTATACTGACCACACCCCCAGAAACATCATTTCCTGCTTGTGTGATTGGCTCACCAATCTTCCCAGAAGTCTGCACTAAGATACAAGTCAGATTTCTGGCATCCCCTGCAATAAAAATGTCATTTTTGGTGAGATACTCCCAATAGGAACACGTCTAAAGGGATGCAGGCTCAGCAGCTTTCCTCATTAGAGCCCTGCAGCTGCCACAGCTATTTGATAATTATGAAACCACTCTCATTAGACCCACTCAGCACAGAGGAACACACAATGATTTGTTCAGAATAACAAAGGTTGGAATCTGCAACAAAGTTTGGTAAAATCTTTGTAATGTACAGAGATCACCCAGAGGGGAATGTTTTTTTTTTTCCTCAACAAAAGTGGAGTTACACTTTAAGCAAATAGAGCTACTTTTTCTTCTTCTTCTTCTTTTTTTTTTTTTTTTTAGCCACAGACAGGGAATCTTCTCTTTGATTAAATGCTAAAATTGGAGTTGGACTTTAAGTCTATTTTTCATGAAGATTTCTTCTAAAGGGTAAGTATAGCTTTTATTAGGATTTCATACATGTGTAACACCCCCCTAGGTAGGTGCTAGTGAGAGAGTATAGTTTTTGGCTTTGTCTGTCTATCAGAGGAGCAGAAGGCAAATCTATATTGCTCTCTGCTTATTAGAGAACAGGATCTGTTAGTGAGGTCTGCTCATTGTGCTCAGTATGTGATTCATTGAGTCTAGAGAGTGTTTCATGCTGGTCCAATAGGGAGGCATGTTAAAGAGTGGGAGGAAACCTGACAAATGGATGCATTGGCTTTGGTACAGTCCTGGTGATTGGCAGAGGGCAGCTCGCCTTGGTGCAGTCTGGGATACTGTATAAAAGCCAGGAGCACATGTGCTGCGGGGTCTTTGGCTGGACAGCAGAGTCCCCGAGGGAGGGTGGTGGCTGCCTCCTCCTCTGTAGCCATGGCACGTGGCCTCAGGAAGTCATCCTTAGGGCCAGAGGAAGGGAGCTGAACCCAGAGGTCCAGGAGAGCTGACTGAGTGGGAGATACTGGAGACCATAGAAAAACAGTATTGTGAGTACAGGGGCTCGTGTCAAGGGGCCTGACCAGAAGGGGCTACCCCAAGAGTAGGATAGTCAGTGGATGGGTGTTGGCAGTCAGGAAAGAGGATACTGAGGAGAGTGTCCTGAAGAAAACCATAGTTCATCAAATCATCTTAGGAAAGAGATTTAAATCTAAATTCACCTCAGTGGCAGGGTGGATTAACAGCCTGGCTGTACCAAGAGATAGAAGTCCTCCAGTATTGTGCATAGTTAATTGGGAGTATCCCACTATTCCCTTCTCCCATCCCTAATTGATAATAAAACCCAAAAACAACGACATACCCCTGGACTCATTATTGGCCGAGCCAAAGAGGAAAAGTGAAAGACTGTGCATGCCAAGGTTGCTAATGGTAACTCAGGGGGACTCGTAAGTGTGAAATCTGGCAGTCCTCAAGGGGGCAGTGCTACACATGTAAGTGATTTTTTCTATGAATGGCAATGTTTTAAAAGCTTTTTATCTGTAAACACTTTAACCGTTTAAGGACCGCCTGCCGCAGTTATACTGCGGCAGGCAGCCCCTCCTGTGCAAACCGGCATAGGTATACGTCGGTAGTGCGCCTGCAGCTAGGGGCGAGTGCGCGCTGCTGGCGGCGCGCTCCCGCCCCCACTCGGCAGTGGGGACTCCGATACATGGGTCAGGCGGCTCAGATTGCCGCCTGACACCTGCGATCGCTCCCCGCTGAGAGAGAAGTACGGGCAGCTGTTGTAAAAACAGCTGACCGTTCTTCTCTCTGGAATGATCACAGAGCCCCTGTGATCCTTCTATATAGGATCACAGGTCTCTATGGTCATTTCACAAGCCCCGCCCCCATACAGTTAGAATCACTCCCCTAGGCTTACATTTACCCCTTGATCACCCACAAGGTTAACCCCTTCCCTGCCAGTGTCATTAGTACAGTAACCGTGCATATTTTTAGCACTGATTACTGTAGTAATGTCACTGGTCCCCCCAAAAGGGTCATAAATATCAGTCAAGGGTTCGATCTGTCTGCCGCAATGTCGCAGTCCCGCTAAAAATCGCAGATCGCCGCCATTACTAGTAAAAAAAAAAACAATAAAAATGACATAAATCTTTCCCGTAGTTAGTAGACGTGATGACTTTTGCGCAAACTAATCAAAATACGCTTATTGTGATTATCTTTTACCAAAAATATGTAGCAGAAAACAAATTGGCCTAAAATGTTAAAAAAAATTTATTTTAATTTTTTTTTTCTTTTGAGAATGTCATATAGCAGAATGTGAAAAATATTGTTTTTTTTTTTTCAGAATTGACGCTCTTTTTTTTGTTCATAGCGCAAAAAAAAAAAAAAATTGCAGAGGTGATCAAATACTACCAAAAGAAATCTCTATTTGTGGGAATAAAAGGACATCAATCTTATTTGGGTATGGCTTTGCACGACTGCGCAGTTGTCAGTTAAAATAATGCAGTGCCGAATCGCAAAACAGGGCCTTGTCATTGAGCAGCCAAATCCTCCGGGGATAAAGTGGTTAAGGGGGAAAATCTTCCGGTCCAGAAGAGGTTAAAGCGGAGTTCCACCCAAAAGTGGAACTTCCGCTTTAGGTATTCTAACCCCCTGACATGCCACATTTGGCATGTCATTTTTTTGGGGGGGGAGCGGGTACCTAGTTTTGACAGGTACCCGCTCCCACTTCCGCTCGGAGCGCCGCGTCGCCCTGAACGGAAGTTCTCCTCTCCCCATCCCTCCCTGCAATCTTCTGGGACATGTCAGAGGTCCCAGAAAATTGCCGGCCAATCAAGACGCGCAGCGCAACTCGCGCATGCGCAGTGGGTACCCGGCTGGGAAGCCACAAACTGTCACAGCCGGGTGCCCACAGCAGTGATGACGGCGCCGGGAAGAGGATGGAGGCTTCGGGCGGCCGCATCACTGGCCTGTTGGACAGGTGAGTGAAAAGGCTGGAACTCCGCTTTAAGGAGTGAGGGAGAAGATGTGGCAGTTGGGGGGGATTAAAAAAAATCTAAGCACATGATGGCATCCTTATTTGTTCATTTGTACATATGCAGATCCGGCCTTCTGACTAGTAAACTGAAGTTCATTGCTCTTCTCTCCTAATGAAAGGCCACTCATAACATCTGGCTGACTATAAACCAGCAGTTTTTACGTCGATGACATTTTTTGTTACTAAACACAGATGAGTGTCTGCAGTGAAATGAAGATAGTTACTAGAAGAAGAATCAAAAGGGTGCATGTGATACAGTAAAAGAAATATGATACCGCAAACATGCACGAATTCACATAAAATTTCCCAAAAATAATGCATTTTGTGGTAAAACGTTTCCAATTACCATCTCTTACGACAGATCCTGCAGTACTGTGTTCCAAGGCTGCAATTCCAAAGTCTTCTGCTGTGTGGAGCCACTGCCTTTAAAATGAAAGCTAGCATGCTGTATATCTAAATAATGTATTTTTACTAGAAAGGTCTTTGAAAAGCAAGTAGATGCAACATTTTTTTATTTTTTTTTTAATAAACAACATGCATGGATCTTCTTCCACGCACACTAAAATAGTAAAGTTTATTTGAGGATATGAGGACACTGTCTGATGTAATTATATCAATGTTTTTTTTTTTTTGTGCACAAGGGTGTACAAATTCCTCTTTTGCATGCAATTTGATAAGCTGGTTGAGCTTTCTTTGGCCAGAGAGCAATAAAAAAAAAAAAAGAAATTGGGAAAACGTATATATAGATACACATTAAACCAGTGTTGCAAAGCACATTAATTACCCAAGGCATATATTCACTGTGAAGTTATGCATCTGTACTCTTATAGTATATTATTTCCTTGAATACTCCTGGAAAATTTACTCGACAATAATGTTGAAATGGAGCCTACATAAAGCAGAACGAAAATGTTTAGTGTACATACATGAAGGTAAATTGTACCACCTAATCTCAGAAAAAAATTATTATTATTTTTAGCCCATAAAAGTCATTTGGAAAATAAAGGGGGTAGTAGATACCAAAAACATAAAAGAAAGGAGGTGCAAACACCTAGTGCATTACCGTTGGACTCGTTGGACTGTTGGCTCGCTCGGGGCAGAGAATGATTAATTGTAACCAGTGGCGGTGCTCAAGTGACCCCGCCCCCGGAGATGACGAACAGCGGGACTGGAGCGCAGAGATGGTGTATACGTTCCAGGTCCCAGAAGTTGACGTCTCCGGCAGCTATCGGAGAGGAGAGGGGGGCTCCGCGGAGCAGCAAAACAAGAGAAGGGGTAAGAGATTGTGCAACTAATGGGGGTATGACTAATGCCTCGTTTCCACTGAGTGGTACGGTTCGGTTCGGTTCGGTACGGTACATAATTTTTGCCGTTTCCATTGTCAAAAGCTGTGAATGGTACCCTAAATCCGAAACGTACCTTACCAATTCTTTGGTACCCTTTCATTGGGGTACAAAGCACAATCGTACCGTACCAATAGGGTGGAGCTACACTCTGCAGAACATTGATTGGTTGACAGAGATCTATCAAGTGAAGTCAATCGCTACTTTCTGGCTACACCACGCCTATCATGTAAGGGTACTGTTGGTGGTGGAAACGCAAGCCTGATCAAGGTGTACCAATCCGAACCGTACTGAACTGTACCGAACCGAACCCTACCGCTCTGTGGAAACAAGGCATAAGAGGCTTTATGTGGATGAAGGTAGGCACCCAGAGGGACATATAAGGAGAAGGTTAGTGGCTAGCATGCTTGACACAGCAAGAGGGACCGAGGGATGTGGACCTAATAGGGGATGTGGGGCTAAAGCCAGCACCTATCTATGATGATTCTTATGTCATTTTTTCTTTTTTTTTTCAATTTATGGACGACTGGCAATTTTTTTCAGCTGTCCCTTTGGCCAAATTGTTGGTCTATATAGGTGCCCTATGGCCCGGCCCAGTACATGTGGTTTGAGGGGGAGGGACTCACACTGGCATTTTTAGTATATCAAGAAAAACGAAGAGATTTCCAGTCACAACTTACCAACCAGCCAGCGACCAACCGAATTGCACTGTCTAACAGTATGCGTTAAAAACAGGGGTTTGGTTGCACACATTTGCAAATACATGCGTAAGCTGCAGGCCGCGGCAAGGCACCCTGTAATCTGCAGTCCCTAACTCTGCAATTTAAAGAGTCTCCACACTGAGAGCACATGCATTTAATGGGATAGATGGAGGACAGGTGACTAGAGGGAGCCCACCCCTCCTTAAAGGCACAGGGTCACACTGAACACCCAGCACATCGCACAATGGCGGCAAAGGTGTCAGTGCGTTGCCTGGCTCAATATAAATATCAACTATAATACAAGAAGTGGTCACTAGTGTTGAGCGAACACGGACTGTATTATTCGTGTTCGTACCGAATAATTGGATTTTTTTTACCCGAACACGGACACGGACACTTTACTGTATGTTCGGGTAAAAATCCGTGTTCGGTCGTTTTATTTCCGGGTTTTGCATGCTTTGGCGCTCTTTTCATGGCGGGCTTTCAACAGCCAATCAACAATCGTTTAACTGGTGTGCCTTAAGCCATCCCAGCCATGCCTGCAAATGTCTTAGTAGCTGTGATTGGCCGTCTGAAGCATGTGACCAAGTCTTTATAAGTTCGAGGCAGCCGCCGCAGCAGCGTCATTCTGCTGCTTAGCTAAGGGACAGAGCACACATCAATGTGCTGGCTGCTGATTAGGGAAAGATAGGCAGGAAAAAACCATTTGTGTCCGGATAGAATTGAGGGACAGGTCGGAGTGTTTAGGCAGGGCGAGTTGTAGGCATTTTAGGGATAGAGTCTGCTGAATTATAGGGTCAGTGTCTTCTACAAACTACAATCGATATTGCTGTGTGGGGGGTGGGGTGAATCTGCACTCAATCCTGATCTACGATCTCTTCTCAATCCTGTTAGGGACAGAGTCTGCTGAATTTTAGGGAAACTGTGTTCTACAAACTACAATCGATATTGCTGTGTGGTGTGGGATTGGAGATAGGCAGGTGTCAGTGATCCACATCCATTTTTCTGTGTGTGAGCTGCAGTGAACACAATCTTTTTGGGCTGCAGTGAACACAATCTTTTTGGGCTGCAGTGAACACAATCTTTTTGGGGTGCAGTGAACAAAATCTTTTTGGGGTGCAGTGAACACAATCCTTTTTGGTGTGCAGTGAACACAATCTTTGTGGGGTGCAGTGAACAAAATCCTTTGTGGGGTGCAGTGAACACAATCTTTTTGGGGTGCAGTGAACAAAATCCTTTTTGGGGTGCAGTGAACAACATCCTTTTTGGGGTGCAGTGAACACAATCTTTTTGGGGTGCAGTGAACAAAATCCTTTGTGGGGTGCAGTGAACACAATCTTTTTGGGGTGCAGTGAACACAATCTTTTTGGGGTGGAGTGAACAACATCCTTTTTGGGGTGCAGTGAACAACATCCTTTTTGGGGTGCAGTGAACACAATCTTTTTGGGGTGCAGTGAACACAATCTTTGTGGGGTACAGTGAACAGAATCTTTGTGGGGTGCAGTGAACACAATCTTTGGGGGGTACAGTGAACACAATCTTTTTGGGGTGCAGTGAACACAATCTTTGTGGGGTGCAGTGAACACAATCTTTTTGGGGTGGAGTGAACAAAATCATTTTTGGGGTGCAGTGAACAACATCCTTTTTGGGGTGCAGTGATCAAAATCCTTTTTGGGGTGCAGTGAACACAATCTTTTTGGGGTGCAGTGAACAAAATCCTTTGTGGGGTGCAGTGAACAGAATCTTTGTGGGGTGCAGTGAACACAATCTTTGGGGGGGTACAGTGAACACAATCTTTTTGGGGTGCAGTGAACACAATCTTTGTGGGGTACAGTGAACAGAATCTTTGTGGGGTGCAGTGAACACAATCTTTGGGGGGTACAGTGAACACAATCTTTTTGGGGTGCAGTGAACACAATCTTTGGGGGGTACAGTGAACACAATCTTTTTGGGGTGCAGTGAACACAATCTTTGTGGGGTGCAGTGAACACAATCTTTGGGGGGTACAGTGAACACAATCTTTTTGGGGTGCAGTGAACACAATCTTTGGGGGGGTACAGTGAACACAATCTTTTTGGGGTGCAGTGAACAACATCCTTTTAGGGTGCAGTGAACACAATCTTTGTGGGGTGCAGTGAACAACATCCTTTTAGGGTGCAGTGAACACAATCTTTGTGGGGTACAGTGAACAGAATCTTTGTGGGGTGCAGTGAACACAATCTTTGGGGGGTACAGTGAACACAATCTTTGTGAGGTGCAGTGAACACAATCTTTGTGGGGTGCAGTGAACACAATCATTGTGGGGTGCAGTGAACTCAATCTTTGTGGGGTACAGTGAACACAATCTCATACTTCTGAAGATTTGAGGGTGCTGCCTGTTCCATACTCCCCCTACTCCTCATCTAGCCTTTTAGGGGTACAAACAATAGTAATTGGGGCCTAGTGTGGTTGTGTACGTGTGATATACATACACTTTTTTTGGATCATATTTTCTATTCCGCTATTTAATCAAAAACCTTTGGGGATCAGTTAAATTAGGGGATAGTCTGTGTTGGTACGTGTGAGAGAGATCCACCTTTCCAAGTTGTTGGGGTTCATCTCATACTTCTGAAGGTTTGAGGGTGCTGCCTGTTCCATACTCCCCCTACTCCTAGCCTTTTAGGGGTACAAACAATAGTAATTGGGGCCTAGTGTGGTTGTGTACGTGTGATATACATACACTTTTTTTGGATCATATTTTCTATTCCGCTATTTAATCAAAAACCTTTGGGGATCAGTTAAATTGGGGTATAGTCTGTGTTGGTACGTGTGAGAGAGATCCACCTTTCCAAGTTTTTGGGGTTCATCTCATACTTCTGAAGATTTGAGGGTGCTGCCTGTTCCATACCCCCCCTACTCCTCATCTAGCCTTTTAGGGGTACAAACAATAGTAATTGGGGCCTAGTGTGGTTGTGTACGTGTGATATACATACACTTTTTTTGGATCATATTTTCTATTCCGCTATTTAATCAAAAACCTTTGGGGATCAGTTAAATTGGGGGATAGTCTGTGTTGGTACGTGTGAGAGAGATCCACCTTTCCAAGTTTTTGGGGTTCATCTCATACTTCTGAAGATTTGAGGGTGCTGCCTGTTCCATACCCCCCCTACTCCTCATCTAGCCTTTTAGGGGTACAAACAATAGTAATTGGGGCCTAGTGTGGTTGTGTACGTGTGATATACATACACTTTTTTTGGATCATATTTTCTATTCCGCTATTTAATCAAAAACCTTTGGGGATCAGTTAAATTGGGGGATAGTCTGTGTTGGTACGTGTGAGAGAGATCCACCTTTCCAAGTTGTTGGGGTTCATCTCATACTTCTGAAGGTTTGAGGGTGCTGCCTGTTCCATACCCCCCCTACTCCTCATCTAGCCTTTTAGGGGTACAAACAATAGTAATTGGGGCCTAGTGTGGTTGTGTACGTGTGATATACATACACTTTTTTTGGATCATATTTTCTATTCCGCTATTTAATCAAAAACCTTTGGGGATCAGTTAAATTGGGGGATAGTCTGTGTTGGTACGTGTGAGAGAGATCCACCTTTCCAAGTTTTTGGGGTTCATCTCATACTTCTGAAGATTTGAGGGTGCTGCCTGTTCCATACCCCCCCTACTCCTCATCTAGCCTTTTAGGGGTACAAACAATAGTAATTGGGGCCTAGTGTGGTTGTGTACGTGTGATATACATACACTTTTTTTGGATCATATTTTCTATTCCGCTATTTAATCAAAAACCTTTGGGGATCAGTTAAATTGGGGGATAGTCTGTGTTGGTACGTGTGAGAGAGATCCACCTTTCCAAGTTGTTGGGGTTCATCTCATACTTCTGAAGGTTTGAGGGTGCTGCCTGTTCCATACTCCCCCTACTCCTAGCCTTTTAGGGGTACAAACAATAGTAATTGGGGCCTAGTGTGGTTGTGTACGTGTGATATACATACACTTTTTTTGGATCATATTTTCTATTCCGCTATTTAATCAAAAACCTTTGGGGATCAGTTAAATTGGGGGATAGTCTGTGTTGGTACGTGTGAGAGAGATCCACCTTTCCAAGTTTTTGGGGTTCATCTCATACTTCTGAAGATTTGAGGGTGCTGCCTGTTCCATACCCCCCCTACTCCTCATCTAGCCTTTTAGGGGTACAAACAATAGTAATTGGGGCCTAGTGTGGTTGTGTACGTGTGATATACATACACTTTTTTTGGATCATATTTTCTATTCCGCTATTTAATCAAAAACCTTTGGCGATCAGTTAAATTGGGGGATAGTCTGTGTTGGTACGTGTGAGAGAGATCCACCTTTCCAAGTTGTTGGGGTTCATCTCATACTTCTGAAGGTTTGAGGGTGCTGCCTGTTCCATACTCCCCCTACTCCTAGCCTTTTAGGGGTACAAACAATAGTAATTGGGGCCTAGTGTGGTTGTGTACGTGTGATATACATACACTTTTTTTGGATCATATTTTCTATTCCGCTATTTAATCAAAAACCTTTGGGGATCAGTTAAATTGGGGGATAGTCTGTGTTGGTACGTGTGAGAGAGATCCACCTTTCCAAGTTGTTGGGGTTCATCTCATACTTCTGAAGGTTTGAGGGTGCTGCCTGTTCCATACCCCCCCTACTCCTCATCTAGCCTTTTAGGGGTACAAACAATAGTAATTGGGGCCTAGTGTGGTTGTGTACGTGTGATATACATACACTTTTTTTGGATCATATTTTCTATTCCGCTATTTAATCAAAAACCTTTGGGGATCAGTTAAATTGGGGGATAGTCTGTGTTGGTACGTGTGAGAGAGATCCACCTTTCCAAGTTGTTGGGGTTCATCTCATACTTCTGAAGGTTTGAGGGTGCTGCCTGTTCCATACCCCCCCTACTCCTCATCTAGCCTTTTAGGGGTACAAACAATAGTAATTGGGGCCTAGTGTGGTTGTGTACGTGTGATATACATACACTTTTTTTGGATCATATTTTCTATTCCGCTATTTAATCAAAAACCTTTGGGGATCAGTTAAATTGGGGGATAGTCTGTGTTGGTACGTGTGAGAGAGATCCACCTTTCCAAGTTGTTGGGGTTCATCTCATACTTCTGAAGGTTTGAGGGTGCTGCCTGTTCCATACTCCCCCTACTCCTCATCTAGCCTTTTAGGGGTACAAACAATAGTAATTGGGGCCCAGTGTGGTTGTGTACGTGTGATATACATACACTTTTTTTGGATCATATTTTCTATTCCGCTATTTAATTTAACTGGGCCTCCATGCGAGACCTGTGTGCCTTGTTGCGCTGTTTTGAGTACTCCACCAACATGGCCAGTGGCAATGACGCCGTTCTCAGCTTAACTATCCCACTTCTATGCCTCCTTGAAAAAACAATTCGGGCGATGATGGAAGAGGATGTGGCACAGGATGAGGAGGAGGAGGAGGATGAAGAGGTAACATTTCCAAGGCTTTCAGGGCAGTCATTCGCAAGGGGCTCCGAGGGTGGGTTCCTGCACACGCAAACGCCAGGGACGCAATTGTCCAGCAGGGGCACAGTTCTGGAGGATGAGGAGGATGAGGAGGAGCTGGAGGAGGAGATGGAACCATGTTCACAGCAGGGTGGCACCCAGGCCAGCTCATGGCCATCACTGGTGCGTGGCTGGGGGGATACAGAGGACACGGACGATACACCTCCCACAGAGGACAGCCTTTCGTTGCCTCTGGGCAGCCTGGCACACATGAGCGATTACATGCTGCAGTGTCTCCACAACGACCGCCGAGTTGCCCACATTCTAACTTGTGCTGATTACTGGGTGGCCACGCTGCTGGATCCCCGTTACAAGGACAACGTACCGTCCTTAATTCACTCACTGGAGCGCGATCGCAAGATGCGCGAGTACAAGCGCACGCTGGTAGACGCCATGCTGCTGGCATTCCCATCTGACAGCGGGGCCACAGTGGAAGCACAAGGCAGAGGAGGAGGAGGAGGAGGTCGCCAACGCAACCAGGGCACAGCCAGCACCTCAGAAGGCAGGGTTAGCATGGCCGAAATGTGGAAAAGCTTTGTCAGCACGCCACAACAAACAGCAGCACCAGCAGCTCAGATGGAACGTCTTAGCAGGAGGCAGCATTTTACCAACATGGTGGAGCAGTATGTGTGCACACGCCTACATGTAGTGAATGACGGGTCTGCCCCCTTCAACTTCTGGGTCTCCAAATTGGGCACATGGCCTGAGCTTGCCCTTTACGCCTTGGAGGTGCTGGCGTGCCCTGCAGCCAGTGTATTATCTGAACGGGTATTTAGCACGGCTGGGGGCGTTATAACAGACAAGCGCAGCCGCCTGTCCAGAGACAATGTGGACAAGCTCACGTTCATTAAAATGAACCAGGCATGGATCCCACGGGACTTTTCCGTACCTTATGCAGAATAGCAATGGATACCGACCTTACCCACCCATTGTTCCATTTTTGCTCTTTCTCACTCTTTTGGGGTGTACCCTCATTTAAAATTTTTGAAAAGAAGCAGTGTTGGCTACCTCGTCCTCCTCCTCAGGGCCAGATTAATGTAGGGGCTATTGGAGCTGCAGCTCCAGGCCCCTACCTTTTATATAGGCCCCGGGTTGGCCATATTCACTGTTACCGCTCTTCTGTCACTTGTAAACACAGAAGTCTGGCTTCTATGCTCGCTTCCCCAGGCAGCACCCTCAGAACCTCCCCACACAGCGTGAAGGCCGGACAAGGAGGGACAGTTGGCGATGCATGGATGTGTTTATGGGCTTCAGAGACAGCATCCCATGTTGAATTAGGCATGCATGGCTGCACCCTTCCTCCTCTGGGTGCATGGCAAGGCACGGCCCTTAAGGCCCTTCAAAATCCTCAGCACCAAGCCCATGATGCTGTTAATCCGGCCCTGGTCCTCCTCCACCGCCGCTTCCACCTACCCCGCCCATAGGTGTGCGCAGCCTATTGCATTAAGGTGTGCACCCCAAAGTTGAAATACACATGCATGTGTTTGCCAGCAGGGAGAGTAATGTATCGGGGCCATGTACCTGTAGGCAAGGAGAAATAGAGCAGAGCAGGTCCCAGGGAGATCTTTCCCATCTCCTCACTGGCAATGCTATGTGCCCTAGGTGATTAGGGTGTGCCCAGGCACACCCAGCACACCCTGTGCGCACGCCTATGTCACCGCCACATCCACCACCACCTCAACCTCCCTCCTACTCCATATGGGCCTCGTCCTTCAGAGATGAAGAAGAACATTGTTTTATTTTTCTGTTTTTTTTTGTTGTTTTAAGTTATTTCCCTATCCACATTAGTTTGCAGAGCACTTGCCATGCTCTTAATTACGTTTTGCTGCCATTTGCAGCACTCTAGCCCTTTCCTTTGGTGTTTTAGAGCCATTTTAGTGCCTTAAAGTTCGGGTCCCCATTGACTTCAATGGGGTTCGGTGTCCGGGAAAAGTTCGGTAAAAGTCCGGGACACGGACCCGGACTTTTTTTTAAAGTTCGGCCGAACCCGTCGAACACGGACATCTAGGTGTCCGCTCAACCCTAGTGGTCACCACCTCCACCTATAACTGGTCTTAATGGCAAGGAGCACTGGAACATTTTTAGTATATATCTGAGCCTTGAGGATGATGGACCAGTTCTCAGGAAGGCAGCGTGCCTCCTGAAATGCATCAGAGGTCCTAAGCACAGGGATATGTCCCTTCCACATGAGGTGGACTTATTTTATGCAATTTTAACCTTTACGTTTGTGAGTATGTTTTTTGGCATTCAATAAATTGTTTGAAGGTGTCCAAGGGTGATGCACTAGGTGCTTGCGCCTCCTTTCTTTTATGTTTTTAGTCTTTGGAGTTTCCCCATCCAAGGAGAGTGGCAAGCCAACCATTCCTTTTCCTTTTGCTTCATTTCGCCTCTCCAGAGGTGGAAGTACTGGAGTGGGTTTACTGGTACTAAAAGAGACCAGACCACTCCTCTTGTTGGACTCAACAGTATACACTTGTCCAGGTGTCCAATTATGTGGAAAAAGTAAATAAACTCTCAGCGAAAAGTATAATAAGTATATTTAGATAAACCCCAATACAATCGTCCAATTATAACAGACAGTGTATATTGGAAAGGGGAGGAGCAGGGCGTATAGAAAGGGGGACTTTATAATGGGGTGCTGTTATATGACAGATATACTAGAGGAGATTGTGTATAAAAAATATCAAAAGATTTTTATTGAAGACAAAAATAAAGACATAAAATGTATGCTGTATTTACAGGATACAAAAACAGTACAAACAAATCGACTTTAAAAACAATTGTAGTTAAAGACCATATCCTAGTATATTGAGTGCAGATGGTAATGTCGTATCCTACACAGGGGTTAATAGAAACCACTATATACCCTTTACCAGCCAGAAGTAGGTTCTCCCGGGTGGTGTCTATGTAGAAAGCGAAGTTTGCCCAAAAATTATTGACCCAACATGTTTCACGGCAATAGCCGCTTCTTCAGGGGTATTTAAGGGATTTATGCAAAACTCAGTTATAATCACTAGAATAGAGAAAAAGGGGGGGGATATGTTATCATTCATATGAACAGTACATTAACAAAATCTGGACAAGAAAATATTCATATATCTCATTAGTTTTTTGGGTATAGCAATATTGTACATATGTATCAATTGGTCATGAGGAACAGTTTAGTCAAAAAATACCACACCTGAAAGGCATACAGTCAGCTGTTCGGTAGTAAAGATCCTGGACCGCAAGGTGAGGGAAGACCCCCCCGGGGCGAACACGGGAACCAAACCAAAAATGTGGGTCAGACTGCAACCTAGGGTTTAGATGTCTGAAAGATCTCTATAAATTAGAAAGATATAGATGTATATATAAGTAAATTGGTATACGGGTGTTCTAGTATATCTCCTATAAAGTCAGGGAGGACACATAAATGTTTTTTGCCACAAAAATTAAGTGTGAGTGGATAAGCAAAGTGGAGCAAATCTTCAGTGTATATCACATATATATATTTAGGTTATTTTCTTACCCAGACTGCTCCCAAAGATGTATAAGGACAGGGACCGGGTAAAAATATAACTGTTTCAGCAAAACAGAAGTTAATCCGAGACCAGCCGAGATGTATATATGACAGATCCTGAAGGTGCTGGATGGATAATATAATGGTGTAAATATCCACAATTAGTGATCAAGTCAATCAATCACAGAGAGAAATGTAACTCAGATGAGTTAGTCTGTTAGATGGTTGAAAATTTATCTTGATTGCTGGTAAAACAGTGGATAAAAGAAGTTGTATATATGGCCATACATAGAACAATCAATAGTATGGCTCGAAATAAAAATAGAACATGTATATTTTAGTGTGATCGAGTGGTTTAAAAATAACCAAACATATAGGCTAGGCATAGATTGTATGCATAAATATTCCATTTAGAGCAAATATGGTGACTAAGTATCTGAGAACACATATCTCTCGAAAGTTCCATATAGTTTCTGGTATTGGTAGCAAAATAAGATGTAGGATCTTGTTACCTGGTGCAGTGTATGTTGGCGTATCCCGTCCCCGCAGTGCGGAGAGAGACGCCAAATTGCCCGCTTATATGGCCTGGACTCCACCCAGATGGCGTACGTGATCCATGCGTCACGACGAACATCCGGGCTGGCGCTGTGAATGCTTGCGCACAATGATGTGCGCAGGCGCATTAGTCACATATTGACTCAACAACCCCCGGCCGCGAGCGTACATCACATAAAGTGGCACAGCGCAAGCGAACCAGGAAGTGACAAGATCGGCCGGACATATCACTCCCGCCCAATGGGAGGGGTGATACACAGCGTCACATATAACAGACAGTGGATATCACTATCTGCTCTCTGTTTTACACAGCAAGGTTACACACATTACAGCCCGTATTTTGTTGCTCATTCAAAAAATGTGGCATGCAATGTGGAGCACTACAAAGTTCTCTCTGTTTAAAGCGGAGTTCCCGGCACAAAAACGATATTTTTTTTTTGTGCCCTCCGCTAGTTCGACATTACCTGAAAAGGAATTGGATAGTTATTTTTTTTTTGTTTACTCACCTTTTAATTGAAGATCGTAAATACTCACCTCAGAGTACTTCCTCCCTCGGTGCCGCGGCTCACCCCGTCACTTCCTGTCTCGCTATGATTCCTGGGAGCTGAACGTCATCGCTCCCAGGAATCAATGCGACGGCACCGGCCCCGCTCGTCACTTCCGGGCGACACTGCATTCCCCTGCTAAACAGCTTCTGGGCATGCCCAGAAGCTGTGGAGGAATTCGGCGCCGCGCCGGAAGTGACGAGAGGGGCCGGTGCAGGCGCATTCTGTGACAAGAAGACGCGGAAGAAGACACAGAAGAGGACCGCGCCGGCTTCAGCTGCCCACAAGAGAGATGGAAACGCTGTGGAAGAAATTTTATAAGTAAGTATTTCTTCTAAAAGGTAAGTGCGAACCGGGACAGATCAGAGGCTAGCCATTGTGGAATGTGCTAGCCCTGACTGTCCCGGGGGTATGTTTATTAAAAAATGACTTCTGTGCCCGGAACTCCGCTTTAACTTGATTAAGGGGCTGGCCATGTGACTTTTGTCAGGTCACATGACTGGACTGTTCTCCCGGATTTTGATTTTTTTTATTGTAGTCTACTGGCTTCTGACTCCCAAAGCCAGTGGAGCACAAGGCACATCTGTAAAGTGCATTGATGTCCGTTAAAAATGTGTTTTTATGCAACATGCCTTCTTGTTTTGTTATCTCTCCTTTGCCTTCCTTGTCCCAAATATTAATCTAGGAGATCCACAGGTTGTCCTAAAACACTGGGCGGACAACCTGAGGACCTCCCAGATTAATATTTGGGACAAGGAAGGCAGAGTAAAAAAACAAAAGCAATGCATGCGGGTGTTTGACTTTTACTGTAATATATGTTATCTATATTAATGATTCATGTCCATCACATTCCTGGTGGAGTAGATCTTGTACCTCCTGCCCAACACACCCTAGGGTGGTGGAAGAGAATGTGAGGACACAAAGTGGCAAGAGTGTCAGAGTTTGCAGACCGATCTGGAGCTGCGTGGCAGCCAAATGAATAGAACTGGGAACTGAAGATCACAATGTAGGGACTACGTACAGAAATATGGATCAAGAGGCAAAGACCGAGTCCCGTAAACAAGATGATGTCAGTAACAGCTGGGCAGCGTGGTATCAAACTAAGAGGGAAAAACAGAGTCCAAGGAACAAGCAGAAGTCAGTAACAGCCGGGCGGGCAGGTTACAAGGCAGAAGTTGGTGGCAGAGCCTTGAAGGTATACTGGGTCATACACGGTAAGTCCAGAGGTCAGGTCTCAGGTAAACAAGAACAAGAAGGCCATTCAGCAACTTTCTGCTGCATGGCTTCAGTTTATTTAGGCCACTGGGCGCCAAAACCAGTGTTGAGTCTGCACACTAATTTTTTTTTGGCTTTTCCCTTATGCTCAGAGGTGTGGGCAGTATTTGCTCACACCAGATTTCTTCTGCTGCAAGGAATCTGAACTTCCTTACAATGTCTATCAAATGCAACTCACTCATATCATCTCACATACCCACTTTTCACCTACAATGGATCATTTTATTTATTACCTCTCAGCAAATCTCTGAGAAACACAATACCCATTTGAAGTCACAGAAATAAATATGCAGTTAGAGAGACATTGTACCAACAACCTTCATTTTCATAGCCCAACCTCCACTTTCCTGTTACAGCAGCAGCAGGCTTTTTAATAATGTTTATTTAGAAACCAGAGTTAGACCCAGTGCACTAAATAATCAGTACTTAACAGATCTAGCCAGATACACCCCCTCTATTCCTCTGTAATACAAGTCTTGTGCTGAGGGGCGTGGCTATTACTATGCAAGCAGTGAAGGACAGAAATCAGCATTCTAATTGATAGAACACAGGTTTTAGCATTTTTATGCAAAAATTAGTCCCAAGTTATAATATGTGAGTGTGCAGGTGTCACAGACAGGCTCGGAGGCCAGTAGCCATTGCAGTAGTGAGGCTCCCACTCACCAGCAGGATAGGTATACAAGCAAGTCACCCTGGTGGATGAAGTGGATTCACCTAAGGTGTTGGAGTCTAAGCCATGGACTTGATGGTCAGTGGAGTAAAAAAATATATAATAGCATCTCTGGTCAGAGGGAGTTGAAATAGTGGCCATTTATTGGTATTGGATGAATAGTGCCCCATCATTGGTGCCATTGGGAGGAATAGTGTGACCCATCATTGATGGCATTGGGAGGAATAGTGCCCCATCATTGGTGTCAGTTGAAGGAATAGTAGCCCATCATTGGTGTTAGTGGGAGGAATAGTGCCCCATTGCTGGTGTCAGTTGGAGGAATAGTGCCCCATCATTGGTGTCAGTGGGAGGAATAGTGCCCCATCATTGTGTCAGTGGGAGGAATAGTGCCTCGTCATTGGTGTCAGTGGGAGGAATAGTGCCCCATCATTGGTGTCAGTGGGAGGAATAGTGCCCCATCATTGGTGTCAGTGGGAGGAATAGTGCCTCGTCATTTGTGTCAGTGGGAGGAATAGTGCCCCATCATTGGTGGCAGTGGAAGGAGTAGTGTCCCATTGCTGGTATCAGTGGGAGGAGTGGTGCCCCAAGGGGTGGATAAAGGTAAGCAAAGGGCCACATTGGGCCTGTGGGCTGCAGTTTGGAGACCACTGCAATAAAGAATGACAATAGTAACAGTTATATATTATTGCGCAATTTTAGTGCACTATAAGAACCTCTAAGCTAATAGAGGACTCCGAGATATAAAGGATGCTTATTAGTAGGAGAATTTTGTATAATGCTAGGAGGTGGACAAAAAGTTGTGTAGGGTCACTTTAAATTGGTCACTTTAAATGGTCAGACAGACTTAGGAAATGTATTAGTCTTGAAATTTCCCTGAACCTTTTTAGGTATTTACATGACCATGGAGAAAAAGATTCAGTCAAAAATAAGGCAAAATAAAAAATAAAAACATGCTGTACATCTCCCTATGTTTAATCCCTGCAGGTACATAAAAATACCCGTTGGCTGGATTTTTAGCCCGGTTGTGGACTGACAATACGTATTATTTTTGTGGACTGAGTTTTGTCAACCCCGCCCATTGTCTTTTGATAAAATACCCAACAGCTCCCTCTGTTGGATCTCTACAACATAATGACTAATCCTTCTGTAGTCCATAATAAGAATTAGGAAGGCTCTTTGAATGGGGATTGTACAGAGGACAACTTTGAATTTCTACAAGAACAACCGTTTTTCTTTGCACTTATCAAACAGATACACCAAAATGCTTCTAATGATACATTAAACAATCTAAAGGGAGCAAATAAGGAAAATCTATTGTTAGGGCTTATATAGGATATGAAAATGGAAACTACAATGGTTCATTTTATTCTTGTTTTGGGAGTTGATACAGTGATGTTTTTATTATTATTATTTATTTTTTGTATGAAATATTTTTCAAATAAGCATTTACTTTAGGGTGCATTCATGATGTAAAACACATATGTAGCACTACTCCCATGGAAGCTGCTGAGTGTGGGTTCCCATTAGCAACTGTAGAACATTCAGACATGTTTCCAAGTGTATTTACCTCAGACAAGGACCAGTCCAGTTTCTTTGGTTTTTAGGATTTATTGAGAATTTGGATAGAAGGGATAAGTGAGATACTCCAACAACTGAACTATGCTGAAAATGAGGCAGGGACTGTATAGAAATGCTGAGTAACGCTGGTTAACGCTGACTGACGCTGGTTAACGCTGTAGTAGGCAGTAGTCAGTTGTAGTACTGACTGCACTGCTGAACAACTTCAGGACCCTTCCTGGCCCCCCTTTTACCCCCTAATCTTCAGGGTTTTACAACTTGGCACCCCTTTTACAGTTACACTCTGGGTTAGCTGGCTCCGTGATCCCCTTGACCTCTCTGGAGTGGTCCCCTCTCCTAGACTGACCCCTGGGCAGGCACTTGAGTACTCACGATACTGTTTTTCTAGAAGTCCTCTGCCCAGCAGCTCCACTTGCTCAGCACACACTAGATTCTCTGCAGCCCAGCTCAACCCCTGGTTCTTAGGCCGACTGCCTGGACCACCTTCCTAACTTCAGCAGGAGGAACAACAGCCGTACACCTCCTTCCTGGAACTTTGCTCCGGCCAAAAGACACCCTGTCACATGCTCCCCCAGGATTTATTCCCAATCCCAGGATGCATTGCAGCAATGCCCACCCACTGGGACAGTCATAAACCCTGGTGTGCTATTGGCTAGGTTTCCTCCACTGTCCAACAAGATCCCTCATTGGATACAGTGGGCAGACTCACCAGACTCAACAGGACACACCTGGAAGCATGTGTCAGATTAACAGATCAGACCCTCCTGATAAGCAGAACAGGGTCACATATATACTTTACCTAGCACCTACCTAGGAGGGTGCTACACATAGTAAAATGGGCTTTCCAAGAAAGTCCAGCATTGACACTTTTCACTGTCTCTGTGTTGCTTTAGGCCTCATGCACACAGGATGTTTTTACAGCGGCTGTTTTTGGCGTCAGCCATTTCTTTCTACAGCCAATAAATGCCCCAGCATGTTATCCTACGTGCCATGCACACACAGGCTGTTATCAGTAGTTTTTGGCAGGGACAGTTTCTGGCTGTAAAAAAACCCTAAACACTGCTAAACTGATAAACCGATAAACACTGCTAACTGTTGTTTTTTGGCATTTTTTTATTTCATTGCTTTTTTTAAGCCTGGATTCTGTTTGGAGGTGTCGTTCATGGAACATAGCCTGGGTTCACACTGGTGCATGCTGAACACCGCTTGTGATTTGCCTCAAAAACACACCGCATTCCTGTGCACATCACATGTGATGTCTGTGCGATGTGATTTGAGCCATATATTTTGTATGGCTCAAATTGCATCACATTTGTACCAAAATGTTGTAGGACCCTTTTTTCCCTGCACTAAAATCTTTTTGCATGGGTGTGAACACTCATGCGATGCAATTCTGGGAAGCATTGTCTGGCAAGCATTGCATTGTGGGAAAGTGGGAGTTACTAAAATAGGAGAGAGCTGATTTTTAGCTAAAAACTTCAAAAAACGCAAAATGCAAAAAAAGCGGAAAAATGCTGAAAAACTCACTACAAAGCTACTGGCGTTTTTATAATGTTCAGTGTGCATGAGGCTTTAAATTCATAATATGTTTGCAGAGCAGTGGCGGCCCGTCCATTGGGGGTGCAGGGGCGTCACCCCCCCTATCCATGCGTCTGGCCCCCTAATCTACATGCAGGGCGCCGGACGCATAGATTCTAATGGGTTTTTTTTTTTTTGAAGCACGTGATTAGAGCCAAAAGCTCTAATAGGCTTCAAAAAAGAGCGGATCTGGGGCACAGAGCACTGCGTCCTGAGCCCGCCCAGTTGTGTGACAATAGCGAATGAATATTCGCTATTGCCACACTAAATCTCCTCCTGGCCAATCAGGAAGTGGGTCCTGAGACCTGTTTCCTGACTGAACGAAAGGAGAAGCCAGGCTATTGGCCAAGGAGGAGGAGGAGGGAGGAGACGCAGGGGAAGTACGACCCATGGAGGAGACGCAGGGAGAAGCCGCCACTGTCTGCCCAGGGTGGGTGAGCAGGCGACCGGAGGGGGGGGGGGGTTAGGTGTGCAGGCTGGAGCTGGTGTGGTCCAGGGGGGGGGGGGTATGGTGTGGTCCGTCTCTCGCCCAGGCCCCCACCCCCGGGCCCGTGGAGAACCAGCCGCCACTGTTGCAGAGGTAGATTAGTGTATTCCTCCTCTAACTATTCAGCAATGTATATTCTCAATAGACCTGAATAGCAGGAGATTAAATGACCTGTTTACGAGAATAATACCCAACATAGTAGAAAACAACTCAACAAAAGTGATGGAGAATAGGCTTGAGCCTTCTGGCTATAACTGGTAAATATAAAATGTTGTACCATATATTTGCTTTATCTCACTGGAGAAATCAGAAAAAAAAAATATTTTAAGTCCTGAACATAGTACATATAGAAAATACATTCAAAACATGTACTATGTATTGCTGATAACCGTTTCGTGGCCAGGGGGGTTATTTATGAATAGATTTCCAGGCCAAAAAAATCTGTCAGTATGTGCTGGTTACATTTACAGGTATTCTAGGAATCACTTGCCCACCTAAATATTAAAAAGCAAGACATACATTATACATAATAACGATATTATGGTATGCATTAAAAGTGTTCTGTTTTTTATTTTTTATTTTTTTTATAGACTAACAAATGTCCGAACTTGTAAAAAAAAAGGAACTTTATTAAGAACTTTATTATTTTTAAGAATGCAACTGTATCCGATTATACATTATAAAAAAGATGGCACCACAAAGGAACATTGCAGCCTGCAGGCTTTCTTTTTTTTTTTTTTTAAGTTAAGGCTCAACTCAAGTCTGCATGTCATCACTTTGTCATAACTGACAAAGTGATCACATGATCGGAAACCTGCTCTGTTTTTGTTCCCAATCATCAGAGGGGATCCAGCTGTCACTGACACCCAGAACTGACAGCAAGCCGCTACACAAAGGGGTTTCTTTACTAAAGGAAAATCGACTGTGCACTTTGAAAAGTGCAGTTGCCCTGTGCAAATGCAGTTGTTCCAGAGCTTAGTAAAGGCCCGTACACACGCACCGATTGTCGGCCAAACGATCGGCTGTCTTTTGTCCGGTGCTGTCGTGTTGGTTGAAAAGTGCTAAAGACTGCACACGAATTTTGTCGGCCAATAACAACCGACTGCAGAAGTGATGTCATGTGATGGTTAACTTTCCGTGTGTTTTTTCTTCTCTGAGCATGCCCAGTCTTGCTCATCTGCTGTTTGTCGGCCGAAATCTGTACTGACTGAGGAACAATCGGCCGCTCTGGTGTTGGCCAACAAAAATTTTAAAGCATGCACATCAGATTCTGTTCAGCCCGAAAAGTCGCAGTCGGTTGTCGGAAGCATCATACTAACAAGCCGACAATCGGCCGATCGGACGGTGGCCGAATATTTACGGCCGACAATCGCTACATGTGTACGGGCCTTAAAAGATCTGCTGACTATTTTCCTTGCATGTGATTTGGCATTCTTTGCATAGTAAAGCTACAGTTGTGCTCATAAGTTTACAAACCCTGGCAGAATTTATGATTTATTGGCCATTTGTTTGAGAATATAGATGATAACACTAAAAATTTTCTTTCACTCATGGTTAGTGTTTGGCTGAAGCCATTTATTGTCAATCAACTGTGTTTACTCTTTTTAAATCATAATGACAACAGAAACTACCCAAATCACCCTGATCAAAAGTTTACACACCCTGGTGATTTTGGCCTGATTGGTCACACAAGTTGACACTGGCCCCTTTCACACGGGCGATCCGATCCAATCCGCCTGTCAGTTTTTCAGGCGAACCAGATCGGATGCTCCATGCATCCCTATGGGCAGCGGGTGTCAGCGGAGACATCTCCGCTGACACACGCTGCTATCCGATTCCGATCCTGTCCGTGAAATCCAGACAGATGGAAACCCTATTTTCCATCCGAGAATCGGATCGGATGGGATCAGATGAGATCGGACAGGTGATCCATTCTCCTCCGATCTCCCCATAGAGGACAGCGGGGATCTGACAGCTCCGTCTCTGCACACAGAGCGGAGATGGAGCTGTCATCCGCTTGCTCAGTGGGGATCGGCGGATTGATCCCCCGCTGAGCAGAACGGACTCCATCGGGCGGTGCGCCCGTGTGAAAGGGGCCAAAGGGGTTTGAATGGCTATTAAAGGAAACCATCCTCACCTGTGATCTGTTTGCTTGTAATTAGTGTGTGTGTATAAAAGGTCAATGAGTTTCTGGACTCCTGACAGACCCTTGCATCTTTCATCCAGTGCTGCCCTGACGTTTCTGGATTCTGAGTCATGGGGAAAGCAAAAGAATTGTCAAAGGATCTGTGGGAAAAAAGGTAGTTGAACTGTATAAAACAGGAAAGGGATATAAAAAGATATCCAAGGAATTGAGAATGCCAATCAGCAGTGTTCAAACTCAAACAAGAAGTGGAAAATGAGGGGTTCTGTTGAAACCAAACCACGGTCAGGTAGACCAACTAAAATTTCAGCCACAACTGCCAGGAAAATTGTTCGGGATGCAAAGAAAAATCCACAAATAACTTCAGGTGAAGTACAGGACTCTCTGAAAACATGTGGTTTGGCTGTTTCAAGATGCACAAAAAGGAGGCACTTAAAGAAAGATGGGCTGCATGGTCGAGTCGCCAGAAGAAAGCCATTACTACGCAAATGCCACAAAATATCCCACTTACAATACGCCAAACAGCACAGAGACAAGCCTCAAACCTTCTGGCACAAAGTCATTGGGAGTGATGAGACCAAAATTTACTTTTTTGGCCACAACCATAAATGCTACATTTGGAGAGGAGTCAATAAGGCCTATGATGAAAGATACACCATCCCTACGTGAAACACAGAGGTGAATCGCTGATGTTTTAGGGATGTGGGAGCTACAAAGGCACAGGAAATTTGGTCAGAATTGATAGCGAGATTAATGCAGTATGTTATCAAAAAATACTGGAGGAAAATTTGCATTCATCAGCCTGGAAGCTGTGCATGGGACATTCCAACATGACAATGATTCTAAACACAAGGCCAAGTCGACCTGTCATTGGCTACAGCAGAATAAAGTAAAGGTTCTGGGGTGGCCATCTCAGTCTCCTGTAGGGATGGGCTTCGTGTTCGAGTCAAACCTAAGTTCGACTCGAACAGAGCCCGCTCGCCAAATGGTGAACAAATGGGCTTCTTCAAGGGAATTCCCACATCCATAATGAACTGTGCACTGGCAGTGCATTGGCCAAAGCATGGAGGGTACAGGCTTGACTGTGGCTTGACTGTGGCGTAGGTGGTAAAATACCAGGCTTGCAATTGAGAGGTTGTGGGCTAGAATCCCTTGGCCAGCAGGTGATTTATAAGTGGAATTCCTTCAGGGAGATGAGTTTAACAGATAGTGTAGTATGCTTAATAATACATTGCTGGCAGGGAGAGAGATTTTTGCGTTTTACAGTTTGTTGAGATGAGATCAGATAGTGCAGCGTATATTATACCACAGAGTTTTATTTTTTTATATATATATATATATATATATATATATATATATATATATGTATGTATGTATATAGGCACTTCAGTTTATGTCAGTATCGCTGAAAAAAAAATCGGCGTGAGGTCCCCCCCAGTCTATACCAGGCCCCTCGGGTCTGGTATAGATTTTAAGGGGAATCCCGCACCAAAATAAAAGAAAAACGACGTGGGGTTCCCCCTAAAATCCATACCAGACCCTTATCCGAGCACACAGCCTGGCTGGCCAGGATAGAGGTGGGGGTGAGCGAGTTCCCCCCCACTGAACCATACCAGGCCACATGCCCTCAGCATGGGGGGGGTGGGTGCTTTGGGGCAGGGGTGGTTGATGGGGACAAGGGTCTCTTCCCGACAAACCGTGGGCTGTGGTTGTGGGGGTCTGCAGGGGGGAGGCTTTTCGGAATCTGGAAGCTCCCATTTACAAGGGGGCCCCCAGATCCCACCCCCCATGTTAATGGATATTGGGTACATTGTACCCCTACCCATTCACCAAAAAAGTGTACCAAAAAAAAATAAAGACAAAAGCCAGTTTTGGACAAGTCCTTATTTAAAAAATAAAAATAAAAAAATAGTGTTCCCAGATGATCACGTCGCCCTCCCGCAACAGCGCTAATGAGCTGTTTGAGTTTGACAGCTCTTTAATAGGGATCTGACGTCATAAGCGCCCCATGATCTACTGCTCAGGTGCAGTGAATAAATTGCACGACGTCAATAATGTATTCACTGCACCTGAGCAGTGCATTATGGGTCATCGTGCAAACTGAAAAGGTGGTGGGGGGGGGGGGGTGTTCAGCTCATCACGAGTCTCCTAACCTCAATATCATTGAGCCACTCTGGGGAAATATCAAAAGTGCAGTTCATACAAGACAGCCCAAGAATTTACAGGAACTGGAAGCTTTTTGCTAGGAAGAATGGGCAGCTTTACCATCTAAGAAGATAAAGAGCCTCATCCGCAAATACCACAAAAGACTTTAAGCGTTCATTGATGTTAAAGGGGCAATACACGGTACTAAGAACTGGGGTATGCCAGCTTTTGATCAGGGTCATTTGGGTAGTTTCTGTTGTCATGATTCAAAAAGAGTTAACATAGTTGATTGATAATAAATGACTTCAGCCAAACACTAACCATGAGTGAAAGAAAAGTTTTTGTGTTATCATTCATATTCTCTGAAAAAATCATAAATTCTGCCAGGGTAAAACATGTAAACTTATTAGCACAACTGTATATTTCATTTACTAAGCTCTGGAGCAACTGCACTTGCAGAGTGCAACAGCCTATTTGCCTTTAGTAAATGAACCCCTAAGTGATGGCCTTTGGCTCTTAAAGGGATAGACATTTATTAATATAACTCTTGCACAGGACAGGGGGTTAAAAATAATTCCAGGGCAACGATTACAGAAATATTTACATGCATTATGTTAAAACTTAAAGAGAGCAAAATACATTTTAAAGTCAATTCACTTAGATGGATATATTTTAAATGCGCTGATTATTTTATTTATGATTATTTTCTCAGGAAAAAGTTGTTCAATCCATGATAAATCAATAATACCCACAATGAACCTGTAAAAATGCAATGTCAATATAAGGATGTGCAGTGCTTTAAGTGGCCCAAAAGAGGTGCCGGTACTCAATTATAGCCTATAAATTTTGCCCCCCCCATCACCCCACATCAGGGTCCCCACAGAGCACCCCCCCTGGCCTGGGCTGGGACTCCGGAGCACGGGGACTCACTGGTGCTGACTGGTCTGGCTCTGGAGTGGGAAATATTATTGGGGGGTGAGCAATTGAGGGCACAGATGTCCAAAATCAGGGTACTGGTACGCTAAGGTGCACGGAGAGGTGGCGGTATGCTCAAGAGCCATATTTGGAAGTGGCGTTACTGAGTACCAGTGCATACCGGCCCACTTAAAGCACTGAGGATGTGAGTAAATTAAATAGAGAGATAGAATCTTCACAACACTGATACGTCAGATGGAATAGCATAAAAAAAAAACACTGCTCAATAGAGCAAATGATCCCATAGTCTGATAGAGTTCCCTCATGGACTAGTAGCAGATGGAACACCACAGTCTTAGAGTCCACAGATACAATTGGGGGAAAAGATCCATGAGGCTCCTCAAAAATCATGTACTGAAAACAGAAGAGTGTAGGCAATCAATGTAAACAAGTGATAATATGAACAAAGTCCTCTTCATATCACCATGGAAAGCAGTATGCTGGCTCTGGAACAAGGGAAGACACTTGTGCTACTCACATACCCGGTGCTGTATGGAAAGGCACTGGTAGCTGTGAAGTCCAGAAAACTCATGGTAACAGCTGACACTGGCAGGGGCCTCGGAGGGGAACAGGCTGGAAACAGCGTGAATGACAAGCAGCTGCCTCAGACTCGCACCGAGCATGTGCAGTCGCTGAGCCACCGGACCGCGGGTGAACTCTGTCCCATCACTGCCTGAGTGCTGCACCAAGCAGACGCTCCATATCTTGGCCCCCGTTCCACAATGCTGCAGTGAACAGATCACAGAGGCACAATTAGTAAAGTCCAAACAAGGGATAAGTGAGCCCAGCCTCACAGTAACTGCATGGCTGATAGTTTAATGAAGGCACAGACCTCTGGTTGTATTTCCATCCAACACAGACCTTTAGTAAGGCTCTTCTATGTACCTCATAAACATGGCTCCAGGTGAGCAGCAGCATTTCGCTGACCAATGAGCTTTGTCAGGACTAGGACGGTTCCTTTTGGAATTTTTTGATTGATTTTTTTTTATTTTTATGGGAGTTATCCTAGAACATTCCTGCGCTTCACTGGTTTTGCCCTTGTTCCAGTCTGAGTGCAGAGCACATGTAGGTGGCAAAAAACTTCCTTGCTGTTGCTGTCTCATGGAGTTACTTTGCTCAGCAATTGGACTCCAATTTGCTCCTTGTATGTTTCAATTTTCCAATTTATTTTTGTAATTTATTATGGTGACTTTCTGCAGCGGATGCATGTGGTGTTCATGTTTTTAGTGACCTACGTAGTCAAATCTCTTTGGGTGGTGTGGTGTAAGGTTGTGTGTTTATTTTAGCTCCCTTGTTCCTGAATTTAATAAATGTATATTTTCATAATTGAAACTTTGTTGGTGAGTTTTTTGGAAAAATGTAATAATTTATACCTCTATACTCTATAAAATATGGCGCTTTTGGACATTCTTCCTTGATGCCCTTTCTTTTTGGAAGAACTATCTCTGCAGCACTCCACCAATCATGCCTGTATGGTAGAATGGCTAGATGGAAGCCACTCCTCAGTAAAAGACACATGACAGCCCACCTGGAGTTTGCCGAAAGGCACCTGACAGACTCTCAGACCATGAGAAAAAAAATTCTCTGGTCTGACGAAACAAAGATTAAATTATTTGACCTGAATGTCAAGCATCATGTCTAGAGGGAGCCAGGCATTGCTCATCACCTGGCCAATACCATCCCTACAGTGAAGCATGGTTATGGCAGCATCATGCTCTGGGGATGTTTTTCAGTGGCATGAACTAGGAGACTAGTCAGGATCGAGGGAAAGATGAATGCAGCATTATACAGAGACATCCTTGATTAAAACCTGCTCCAGAGTGCTCTGGACCTCAGACTGGGGCAAATATTCATCTTTCAACAGGACAAGGACCCTAAGCACACAGCAAAAAAACAAAATAAAGGAGTGGCTATGGAACAACTCTATGAATGTCCCTGAGTGGCCCAGCCAGAACCCAGACCTGAACCCGATTAAAAATGACTGTGCACCCCCCATCAGGTGCTCCCCATCCAACCTGATGGAGCATTAGAGGTACTACTAAGAAGAATGGAAGAAACTGCCCAAAAATAGATGTGCCAAGCTGGTAGCATCATACTCAAAAAGACTTGAGGCTGTAATTGGTGAAAAAGGTGCTTCAGAAAAGTATTGAGCAAAGACTGTGTACATTAATTTTTTTTTTTTTTTTCATAAATTTGCAAAGATTTCAAACAAACTTTTATGTTGTCATGTGTTATTGTTTGTAGAATTTTAAGGAAAATAATACATTGAATTCATTTTGGAATAAAGCTGTAAAATAACAAAATGTGGATATTTTCCGGATGCACTGTAGAGGCAACTCTTTTGAACATGCTAATTTTTTTTTTGGCTGCTCTCTATAATGTAGTCAATTAGACGATGTTTTGTATTTGTAAATTGACATATTCAAGCCACCATTTGTTGAAGATGTAGAATACAGAGTTTCAATAATGTATCTTTCATATCTGTCTGGAGATAAGCTTCAGCTACATATTCAACATTCTAAGTCATGAATTGGGCAGGTTTCCCTTCTGAAAAACGCTTTGCAAACAACGTAAAAGAACAAACTGAACTACCTAAACCAAATGAGCTCTTTAAAGACTTTACTGTTCTCGGGAGCAAAAAAAAAAAATTCTTCAAAGGTCTGCTGGATGTTAGGAGCAATTTTATGTATTCTTAATTGTCTTCTAAATAGAACTCTCTGTAACCACACAAATTATGAATGACTCACCAAATGACGGTTGCACTACATGGTCGATAGATTCAATAGAGTGCCGAAAATAAAAGCCCTCAATCTGGGAGTATAAAAATGAAAAGGCAGAAGGGTGTCATTAATAAAAGTTCGAATGTTCGGAGGAGACAGCTGGGTTGTCTAAAGCAGCGACATCTCTTAGTGCTGAACGACTACGCGGTGAGTATATATGTAGAGTTTGGGGTGGTGGGGTCAGGTTGTTAAAGATAAACGCCACTAAGTGCTGTTTCCTTTTAGAACAGACACAAAACATAAAAGAGTCATTTCAAGGAAACTGGAAAAATAAAAAGGAAATACAGCCCTCTGTGAAAAGAAATTTACGGTACTGCCTTGCCTGCAACAGTGATGCACATGTTTAGTGTGTATTGCTAAATAACACTTCCAGCTGCTCTATCCCTCGCTTGTATCACCTTATACTTTACAGATTGCTGATCTAATCAACCTAATAGGCTGGCCAGCCCTGGAGGCCTAAATGCAGGCCTTTGGTCCATGCCAACCTCAGTAGCCAACAGTGGGAACAAGGATCACAAGCAGTCTCAAGCTCTGAGTCCTTGATTATCTCCTATGGCATGTCTCCACTCTCCACCTTATCTTACCTTCTTCCCTACTGCTGTATTTTCAAAAAAGTTGTTGGGGGAGGTGGCTCTTCAGAAATAGCGCTAATTAAAAGCTGTGAGCCAAGCTGCCATTGGACGGTTTGCTTTACAGATGCAGTGGGGTTGATTTATTCTCTCAAGCGTCTCTTCTCCAGGGGGAATAAATTTAGCACTTGTAGTCGTTCCTCGTAATTAAGGTCCTCCAATCCCCTTGTTGTGGAAATGTTATTAGGACTAGTGTGGACTTTTTCAGGATGTGTTTTATTTAGATTGTCATTATGGCTCCTGTTGTTGGTTTGCTTGCAATACGCTCTTCAGAGCGTGTACGGGCGAACCGGAATTGAGGAAGACTACTGGCAGTGAAAACCTTCCCTTAGATGTGTAGCTCTACATAGACTTCTCCACCGGTAAACACTCCATGCGTTATGCGCGGATCTATTTCCCGGTATAGATCTATGTGTATTGTGGTGTGGATTCAATATCGTTTTGATATCTATCTGCCTTTATGAAGGGATACACGCTCATGTCTTTCTACTGTGCCTGATCACCATAGTGGAAACCGCATGGCTCTTTCCCAGCAGATAGCCTCACATCTATGGGAACAGTAGTATAATCCAATTGGCCATTGTTCTCTGAAGCTTTGCTAAATGGGATTCACGCCAGTGCATGCATGAGTTCGATCAGAGCAACGTTCATGGTTCTACACGTTGGTTTCATTGTGTATTAGTGGCAAGAACCCGTACACTCTTTTCTGCTCATTCATGATTGTGCACTCCCCCTTTCTAGTGTATTTTTGAATGTATATAAGTGTGTCATTTTCTGATTCTATGTGAGTAACTTGTGTCATGTGACTGTATATTTGGAACTGATTGGCTGATGTAGTATAGCCATCACTTCCTGCTTTGTCCCTTTTTGTTGTCGTATAAATAAACGGAGCTCCCTGTCTTGGACAGGAAATTTTCTTGTGAGCATCCAAGGTGATAACAGCCTTTGTCTGTTTTCCTGGGTACTGCTGAGCGCGCTCAATTACCTTACACAAAAGAGCTGAGAACCGTGCTTTTTAGCACAAGGGTATTGATTGCGCTTGGCGTATATTAATATCCAAAAGTGCATTTATTAGCGCAACAGGCGTACATTAATTTCCACCCTTTTTAATTTGATGCCCTTCTCTGGACTCTCTCCAGCTCCAGCACATCCTTTCTGAGGATGGGGACCAGAACTGGACAGAATACTCCAGACATGGCCGAACCAGAGTTTTATAAAGTGGTAGAATTATCATTTTATCTCTGGAGTAAATCCTATTTTTTAATGCATGCTGATAGTCTTCTGGCTTTGCTTTCAGCAGCTTGGCATTGCATGCTATTGCTCAGTCTGTCTTCTACCAGGACCCCCAGATCCTTCTCCATCCTGCAATCCCCCAGAGGTTTTCCCCCCAGTGAGTAACTCGTGTTTATATTTTTAACCCCTACGTGCAATACTTTACATTTTTCAGTGTTAAACCTAATTTGCCATCTAGTTGCACACTCCATTAATTTATTTAGGTCCTCTTGTAAGGTTTCTATATCCTGCTATGATGTTATTGCCCTACTCATTTTTTTCTCATGTTTGTCTCAGCTCTGGCTGAAGCCGGTGCCAGCTTTGCGGTTACCTTCCAATTCCTCCTGCATCTGTCATTCTACCCTTTCTAGTGTGTCATAGCCAGAATCTCAGGGATGTGCAATAATCCCTGAGATTATTCCAATAATCCCTGAGAGGGACAAAGCCTCGACTTAGTCCCACATAACCAATCAAAAACACATGTAAATAGCCTCTTCCAATTGTCCTGTGCAGATACTGAATGGCACTGTACACACCCCTCCTGTGCTCACTGGCACTGTACACACCCCTCCTGTGCTCACTGGCACTGTACACACCCCTCCTGTGCTCACTGGAACTGTACACACCCCTCCTGTGCCCTCCTGTGCTCACTGGGACTCTACACACACCTTCATGTGCTCACTGGCCCTGTACACACCCCCTCCTGTGCTCAACGGCACTGTACACACCCCTCCTGTGCTCACTGGGGACTCTACACACCTCTCCTGTGCTCACTGGCACTGTACACACCCCCTCCTGTGCTCAACAGCACTGTGCACATCCCCATCTGTGCTCAATGACAATGGCATGATGTACAAAACCCCCTCTCTGTGCTCACTGGCACTGTACACACTCCCTCCTGTGCTCAATGGCACTGTACACACCCCCCTCTTGTGCTTAATGGCACTGTATACACCCCCTCCTGTGCTCACTGGCACTGTACACAACCCCTCCTGTGCTGACTGGCACTGTACACACCCCTTCCTGTGCTCAATGTCACTGTATACACCCCCTCCCATGCTCAATGGCACTCTACACACCCCCTCCTGTGTGTAGATGACAGTGTACACACCCCCTCCTGTGCTCAATGGCACTCTACACACTCCCTCCTGTGTGTAGATGACACTGTGCACACCCCTCCTGTGCTCAATGGCACTTTACACACCCCCTCCTGTGCTCAATGGCACTGTACACACCCCCTGTGACATAGCTAGTAACGTTGGGTGTTTCAGGAAATTATAAATAGTCAGCACTCTTACAGGACTGAGTGTGCCCTTATTCGGGAACAAAATGCGTATGTGCGAGTGACCTCATTGAAACAAACCGGCAAGCAATATCTCCTAAATGGTGCAGGTTGAAATACTCTGAAAGCCACCAACTTGTAATTCATTTTATACTGCTTAACATAGTAAAAAGTTGTGCAGGAGAGTTTACTATTGCTTTAAAGAAGGGTTACATACAGGCTGGTACTCAAGTGGTTAAAGCGTAAGTTTAGTTATATTTTTTTAAATCCGTACAAGGGCCGGTGTTTAAAAAAAATGAGATGTGTCCCTTGTGTTGTTGACTGCTCTTTTAGTTGAAATCTTCCGTCCTCTGCCTCATTCCCCCCCTATACCCCTGCAGTGATAATTCCCTGGTGCTGGGAGCCACAGGCATTCAATATGGGATGTGCCACAATGTTGCCATCTGATCACTGTGAAGAAAGGAGACTAAGGAAATGCTTCCTCCTGCCTGCAGCAAACTGATATTCAGCCTTGGCAAAGTCAATGCCTGGAGCCCAGATAGCTAGAACAACTTGCCACACATTTGTTGCAGTATTGAATTGTCAGTCTTATTAACTTGCTGCACATTGTCACTGATAATTTGTACACTTGCAGAGCACTTAAAGCACAAGTTTTAGTTGACTATTTCCAATTTGTAGCAAATTTGTGTGGCAAGTCTCTAGCAAGAGCAAAGTTGCAGTGTTGAGTCTACAGCAAGAGCTCTGCAAGTCACAGTGACCCCTGTGGTGGGATGACTATTGCATAACATAACTGAACCAGAACTTGCAGCAGACTGGCAGAACCTTTGCAAAGAATGTTAATCTGAAGCAGTGGCTGGACAAGATCACTTAGTGCCCAGGTCAAAAATGCCAAAATGTTGCCCCCCCCCCTTCTTTATGTGTGAGCAAATAAAGAGAGGGAGAGAGAGTACAGCCCACACCTCCTCCCGGCTCTCTCCTCCTCTCCTTGCCGCTTCCAGCGCTGGGCTGACAGTTGGTCAGTAACAGTGTAGTCACTATTCCTGTCAGCCTTATAGTAGAAGGAACGTGCTGCCCCCCATACCTACAATACATGCTGCGCCTAGGACAGCCCCCTTTTTGCCCACCCCTTGTCCTGGTCCTGATCTGGAGTCATGCAATGTGGACTTGCTGCAATTGTGCAACAAACTTGTGAAGCCTGGCAAATCTAGCAATAGCTTAGCAAGTTATTTTTAAACTTGTGGCTCAACTGTTATCTGGGAGGACACAAATGTCTATATACATACCCATAAATAAAATGTATGTCCTTTTTTTCCCACAAATAGAGCTTTCTTTTGGGGATATTTGATCACATGTGCGGTTTTTATTTTTTGCTCTATAAACAAAAAAAATACGACAATTTTGAAAAAAAAAAAAAAAAAACACTATATTTTTTACTTTCTGCTATAAAACATTTGCAAAAAGAAATAAAAAAAAATCTAATTTCTTCATAAATTTAGGCAAATATATATTCTGCTACATATTTTTGGTAAAAAAAAAAAAAAATCCCAATAAGAGTCTATTGATTGGTTTGCGCAAATGTTATAGCACCTACAAACTATGAGATAGATTCATGGAATTTATTTTTTTAATTTAATTTTTTTACTAGTAATGGTGGGGATCAGCGATTTTTAGTGGGACTGTGGTGGACAAATCTTACACTGACACTTTTTGGGGACCAGTAACACCAATACAGTAATCAGTGTTAAAAATTATGCACTGTCACTGTACTAATGACACTGGCTGGGAAGGCGCTAACATCAGGGGTAATCAAAGAATTAACCGCTTGCCGACTGCCGCACGACTATTCACGTCGGCAGTCAGCCCCTCACAGGCAAAGCGCTGTAGGGCTACGTCGCTAGCCTGTAAGGGTTTTGGGAGCGAGCACGCGCCGCCGGATGCATGCTCCCGCTCCCGCGTGGTCACGGGCCCCCCGTGCGTGTGTCCGGTGGACCCGATGTCCCCCGGGCACTCGCGATCATCCGTGACAGCGGGAGAAAGGCAAACGGCTAGTGTAAACAAAGCCGCCTGTCATTCTCCCCTGTGTAAGAATGGTGATCAAACGGTTCTACTATGTAGGACCGTTGATCACTGTTCTTACACATCAAGCCACAGCCAATAACAGTTAGAATCACGCCCCTAGGGACACACTTAACCCCTCCCTCTCCAATACAGTTAACTCCTTCACTGCCAGTGTCATTTTTACAGTAACAGTGCATGTGTATAGCACTGATTACTGCAGTAATGTCACTGGTAGCCCCAAAAGTGTCAAAAATGTCAGTCAAGGGTCCGATCTGTCCGCCGCAATGTCGCAGTCCCGCAAAAAAAATTGCAGATTGCCGCAATTACGCGGTAAAAAAAACAAACAACAAAAATGACAAAAATCTTTCCCTTTGTTAGTAAACGCAATAATTTTTGTGCAAACCAATCAAAATACGCTTTTTGCGATTTTTTTTTACCAAACATATGGTAAAAAAAAATTGGCCTAAAATGTTAAAAAATTTTGATTTTTACATTTTTTTGGGGAATTTCATATAAAAAATGTGAAAAATATTGTTATTTTTGCAAAATTGGCGCTCTTTTTTTGTTTATAGTGCATGATCAAAAAATCGCACAGGTGATCAAATACGACCAAAAGAAAGCTCTGTTTGTGGGAAAAAAAGGACGCCAAATTTGTTTAGGTACAGCGTCGTACGACCGCGCAATTGTCCGTTAAAGTCGAATCGCAAAATAGGCCCTGGTCAGGAAGGGGGTAAAATCTTCCGGGGCTTAAGTGGTTAAATGTGTTCCCTGGGAAAGCTTGCTAACTGTAGGGGAGGTGCTTTTACTGGGGGAAGACAGAGATCCATATTCCTGCATAGCAGGAACACAAGATCTCCATCTTCCCCTCTGACAGAACAAAACTTGTTTACACAGTCAGGCCGCCATTCTGCCTCTCTCGGGAATGATCGCGGGGTGCCGGCGAACATCGGGTCTGCCAGATCCGTGAATTGGTTCCCGCTGTGTCCAATCACAGCAGGAGCGGGTCGCTGGCGGCGCGCATGCATGCCCCAGACCCGGGAATGGAAATGACAAATAGGTACGTGACTTTGCACTGAAGGGCCACCCTGCTGCAGTATATCTGCGCAGGGCCGTCTGGAAGCGGTTAAAAGAATTATCAGAAGTAAAAATCCATCTCTGAGTGGGAGAAATGTCTTTATTCCAGCTTTTTAAAGCAGTATTTAGAAGACTGGAAGCAAACAAATGATTTGTTACTTTTGATTATAGAGGCTTGGTTCCCTACGTAGTCATTTTCACATAGCACTAACCCACTTGATACACAGTATCACTATAAGCTACTATTGTTAAGTGTGATGCTTGCTGGGTGCAGAATGCATTTAACTAATAATGGAACAATTAGCTTATCTGTAATCATAATTGTGATTACAGGGTGTAATAAAGCCTAATTGAAAAGACTAATAAATGACCAAAATGAAGACTCAGAATTGAATGCGTAAGACTCTGGATACCAAAATGAAATCCGAAGATAATATTAATAGGAATGTTGTGGTGGTGGGAGGTGGGCAATCAACATTTTTTTTGCAAAACTGTAACATAAGCAGGTAAACATGATTATAATTAGTGTGTATATATCCCCAGGCACCTGGGCAACCTTTGCATATGCCCCATCTGTGGATGTCATCATGTGAGCTGGGCCCGGAGTGGAGAACCCAGAAAGGAGAGAAGGCACATGGAGACCAAGAATTGCGATAATGTATATTTAACAGAAGGAGGTAAGAGTCACTGTCGCATGGCCAGACTGGCACACCAGCACTTACAAAGAGTTGCACAGGATTCTTGTAACGCTAATAATACCGACAACATCAAACAGAAGACGTGGCTGGAAGGTTGTTTTACAACAAGGCACCTGTAGGTGGGAAAGCTCCTAGCTGGTGGCACAGGCGAGCAGGTCCTACACTGTCCCTCCTCCACTGGAACCTCTACCTACGCTAGACACATTGTCCCTAGCCAGCGGGTTAATGTTCCTAACCTAGCCACCTTGCAAATGCCCACCAACCTAAGGGGGATAGTGCTATTTTTTAGCACTGCCCATACTTAACATGGCCGCAGAGGTCAACCAGGATGGTAGCATTCAATCAGACAGCTACTCCTCTGATATCACCTAAGGAGGAACATGGGTTCCCCTTACCCTCTGCTCACTCTTTGCATGATGGCTGCCAGACAGCACCACCTATGCAGAGAGGCCAAACTGCACAGCCTACAGTCTCGGCCCTTCTTCTCCAGCAATGGCTCACAGAATGGAAAATACGACCCTTCGCTGCAAAAAGCCTCTCAACTGGAATAGCAACAAACGCTGTGAGATGCTCAGGCAGATAACACATATCCAGATTTCTGTAGAGATGGATTATGGCAGAATTAAGTCCGAGGCAAGGTAAAAGCTTTGGTTCCCCTTCAATTACTTGAGAACTCCACTTTCGTGGGGAAAAAAAATAGCAAATAAAGAAAAAATATAGTGTATACAATTGTTACACAAATCATATTTTAATTGAATGTTATTAAAAAACACCTTTCCTTTTCAATCTGCAGCTGTTGTCATTTTCTGAAAATGCAATACAATATGGCCACCTGTAGCTGTTCTGTACACAGAATGTATACTGACCACACCCCCAGTCTGCACTAAGATACAAGTCAGATTTCTGGCATCCCCTGCAACAAAAATGTCATTTTTGCTGAGATATTCCCAATAGGAACACGTCTTAAGGGATGCAGACCCAGCAGATTTCCTCATTAGAGCCCTGCAGCTGCACAGCTGATAGATAATTGTGAAACCACTCCCCTTACATCCACTCAGCACAGAGGAACAAAAAATGATTTCTTCACTCAGCCTGCGTGGAATACTCTCAATAGGAACACATCTAAAGGGATGCAGACCCAGCATATTTCCTCATTAGAGCTCTGCAGCTGCACAGCTGATAGATAATTATGAAACAACTCCCATTAGACCCACTCAGCACAGAGGAACAGAGGAACAGAGGAACAGAGGAACAAACAATGATTTCTTCAGAATAACAAAAGATAGGAATCTGCAACAAAGTTTGTTAAAATCCTTGCAATGTACAGAAATCACCCAGAGGGGAATGTTTTTTTTTTCTCAACAAAAGTGAACTTACACTTTAACTGTCATTGCAGAAGGTTCTGTGTTTAAGGGGTCTATTTATGAAAAAAAAAAAAAAAAAAACATTTTGCTGTGCAAATTTCTATTCCCTGTAAAGTTCCTAGTATGTTTATTTCCAATGATTGCCAGCTCCATCTAGTGGCCATAATGTGGTATAATCTTGATTAAGGTGTTTTAGTAAAATTCTACATTATGACCACTAGATGGAGACAACATATATTCTTGATTGACATATTTTAGTAGAATCTTACATTATGGAAAACTACAGGGATTATTTGTGATGGCTGTGAAAATACTTGAGACATTTGCACAGGGACATTTTAGTAAATAGACCCATTAAGAATGCCCTTTCTAGGCTAACTTAAAGTGTAAGTTTCTCTTTTAATTCAAAATTAAAAGATTTACTAACATTCTACACCCCCTCCCCTCCCACACCCCGTCCCCCACTGTACTTACATCTGTAGATGATGAGCTTTCTGTGCCCCCCCAGCTGATGTAGCTGTCCATGGATCCTGCTCTTCTTCCCCTTCTTTCTGTAGGGCTTTAACCTCCCTGGCGGTATGATTATGTCAGGAATTACATACCAAAAGCGGTACAATTGTTTTCATGGAAATTTGGCGTTATGTATTATAGGCCTACAATTCTTAGTAATTACTGACTTAAACCTGACCAAAATAAGACTCTAGTAGACATCCCAGATAAATTTGAAACACAAACACGTGAATTATAATCGAATCAATAATATTATTTTATTATTTAATATATAATATATATAATAAAATTATATTATTGATTAGATTATAATTCATGTATTATATATATATATATATATATATATATATATATATATATATATATATATATATATATATATATATATGTGTGTGTGTGTGTGTATATATATATATATATATATATATATATATATATATACACACACACACATATATATATGTAATATATAACGCATGAATTATAATTGAATCAATAATATATATATATATATATATATATATATATATATATATATATATGCATACATATATATACCGGTATATATATGCATATATATATATATATATATATATATATATATATATGCATATATATATATATATATATATATATATATATATATATATATATATATATATATAATATAAAATGTGTTATGTGTTTTGTGCAACGTTTCTTTTTTTTTTTTGAATTTCCCTCCCTAGTTCCGCTCCCATGCAGCATTGCTGCTGCAGGGAACGGAACTAGGAAGTGATCACACCGACGGTGGACGGAGGAGCGGCAGGACTCTCGGCTGGCGATCTCAGCAATGAGAGATCATCGCTGGATCGCCAGGAGAAGGTAAGAGAACACCGCTGCGCTCTCTGCACATCCACCCCGAGCGTGACTCGGGGTTACCGATCCTGCAATGAAAAATCCACCCCGAGTCACGCTCGGGATTACCGCCAAGGAAGTTAAGCTCGTTGCCCAAGTGTGAAATCTGAGACAAAGAACAGTCCGGCATCTTTGGTTTTTAGTTTTATTATAGGAACTTGGATGGGAGAAGGGAATGAGTGGGATACTCCTCTGGCTCAATTTGTTACAGAATTGGGACACTTGAGAAAAAATGCCGCCTAGCCCTGTCTTGGTGCCGGCTGAATGCCAATCAACGCTTACTGGCGCTTGTAAACCTGACTTGCTGTCTGAAACTTGACTTCTGATGCTTCCTCACAGCTCAAAAGTCCTGTGCACTGCTCCCTGTAGTCTTCTCTGACTGAGGTAGCCACTAGCAATGATGCTGAAAAACTTAACACTTCAAGGCCCAACCCCTGGCACCCTCTTTACTCTTCAGGGTAATCTCTGGCACCCCCTTTCTATATTCCTGTATCGGCTAGCTAGCTCCTGTATCCCTCTGACCTTCTCCGGAGTGATCCCCTCTGCTAGGCAGACCCCCTGGGGCAGTTTGCAGTACTCACGACTGAGAATGCTTTCCTGAAACTCGACCCCAACGCTCCGCTGGTCCTCAGCATACCTGGATCCTTCTCTGCAGCTCAGCTCAGCCCTGTATCCCCTCAGGCAAGCCGCCTGGGACACCCGATTCTTCCAGACAGGAGGAGAGACAGCCGTCACCTCCCTCCTGGGACTCTGCTTCCCACCAAAGACGATCTGTCATGTGCTCCCCACAGACTTATACCCTCTCCCAGAGTTCTTTGCGGCAGAATCTGCCCTTCCAGGATGGATACAAGCCCTATTGTGCTATTGGTCAGGTTTCCTCCACTGCCCAATGACAGCCCTCATTGGGATACAGTGGGGAGACTCCCCAACACAACAGGCACACCTGGGAACACATGCCAGCCTAGCTGAAAACATGGATTTGCTGATAAGCAGACAAAGCCCACTATATTTTACCTAACACCTACCTTGGGTAAAAACCACAGAACACAGTTTATGACAAGTCCTTTATTAAAAACAAACAAAAAAAAAAAAATAATGTCCCTCGATGTAAATCCATCGTCAATCAAGATGCCCATCATACCCGAAAAAATAGAAAAAAATTAAAAAACGCTTCACCTGTCCTTGGCATGGCACTGCTCCCTGTCTTTAACATTGTCTATGGGAAATATTGGTCAGCCTGATATGGCATTGCGCACAAACGTAGTGACAGGGACAGAAAACTTGGGGAGCACCGAGAGGGGATCCAGGATTACAACATATCCATAAATTTTAAAAGTGGAGTAGGCCTGTACACTACACTGACTGTACTAAACTGACTGAACTCACTATCCACTAACTACCTGCCTTATCTCTACTGTCACAGACTACACATGGCTGCCATGTAAGCAGCAGACTTATATAGTGTGGGGCATGGACTTGGCCCCTGAGCCAAGATTGGCCAAAGGCACCCTGCCTTTGCCCAATCATGGCTCTGACAGGAAATTGTGCTGTGATTGGCCAAAGCATACAGGTCAGGTGCTTGCTTTGGCCAATCATCAGTAATCAATGCACTGCAACAGCGCAGTGCATTATGGGGCGCTCGTCGGTGGGCGAAATTCCTGCTGAGCGCCCACTTTGTTTGCGTGTTCTGCGAACACACGAACAGCAGATGTTCGAGTCGAATTTACGTTCGACTTGAACACACAGCCCATCCCTAGTCACCTGCCAGGGTGACCTGCCTGTGTTCCTATCCTGTTGGTTCCTGTGTGAGCTTCCACTGCTATTGCAACTGGTCTTTGAGCCTGACCCCTGATTGTGACAGTATCAGACATGGTGTCTGAGAGCTGGCCCTTAGAACTGACAATATTACGATACAACTGGAAAGATATCACACATGCACACAAGTATAACATGTATAATAGATCCTGTGTAAATATTGCATATGGCTCAATCCCAGGTTTCTTTGTATACCAGTGACTTTATAGCTTTCTCCCATGTAGGTGTCCATATTTTTGGCCTCTCTCTATACTCCGGTGCCTGCCCAGCAAAACATCTTTATACCGGTTTAGCTCTAGTGCTGTGGTACATTCTGTACATTATAATGCATAAGTGAAAGACAAGAAATAAGTATATGCATATGTATTGAATGTTATTTCTGTTTTAGACAGCTACTAAGTTATTTTCATGTGTCCTGATGAAGCTACTTCTAGCGAAATGTGTTGACAAGGAAGTTTCACATTTGATATCTATTATATTGATATTGTATGTAATACTAGTCGCTTACTATCATGTGTAGTGAGCTTGGCCTATGAGAAAACCAATACATTGTTGTTTTAAAAATACTGCATTCTTGCATTTTTTTTTATACTTTAATCACTTCAATACCGGGCACTTTAACCCCCTTCCTGCCCAGGCCAATTTTCAGCTTTCAGCGTTGTCACACTTTAAGTGACAACTGCGCAGTTATGCAAAAATGTACCAATATGACATTTTTATAATTTTTTTGAGACAGATAAAGTTTTATTTTGGTATTTCTTCACCTCTGTTTTTTTTTTTTTGCTCAACAAATGTAAAAAGTCTGAAAATTTCGAAAAAAAAAAAAAACTTTTTTCTTTGTTCCTGTTATACAATTTTGCAAATAAGTAATTTTTCTTCTTCACTGATGTGCACTGATGAGGCTGCATTGATGGGCACTGTTGAGGCTGCACTGATGAGCACTGATGAGGCGGCACTGATGAGCACTGATGAGGCGGCACTGATGAGCACTGATGATGCTGCATTGATGGGCACTGATGAGGTTGCACTGATGGGCACTGATAAGGCTGCACTGATGGGCACTGATGAGGCTGCACTGATGAGCACTGATGAGGCTGCACTGATGGGCACTGATGAGGCAGCTTTGATGGGCACTGATGAGGCAGCACTGATGGGCACTGATGAGGCTGCACTGATGGGCACTGATGAGGCTGCACTGATGAGCACTGACGAGGCTGCATTGATGGGCACTGATGAGGCTGCACTGAAAAGGCAGCACTGATGCTGCACTGATGGGGCTACACTGATAATCAGTGTAAATATCTAGTGTAACTGGAAGGCCGGTTTTTAGATTTACTTTCCTCAGACAACCACAGGAGTAAGGAAAGGAAATAATGATAACCGGCATTTGTTTACATGTGATCAGCTGTGATTGGACACAGCTGATCACTTGCTAAAGAACCTACGCTATTGGCTCTTTACCCTGATCGGTGATGAGGGACACAGCTCACGAACGATCGCCATGCTGCGCGCCCCCAGGGACGCGCACGAGCAGCGTGATGTGAACAATGTCATATGATGTCCAGTCAGAACAGTAAAGCCACCACACGCCCATAATTCTGCTATAGCCTGGGTGGGAAGATGGTAAATTAGTTGTACAATAAAAAATTCTGTTTTTATATGGTTGTGAACTCTTTGTCTGGCCAATAAAGTCCAATCCTTTTTTCTTTTTTTCTTCTTTTGTTGTATACATGCCACGGATGATGGTCTTGGCTGTGATTTTTAGATTGTAAGTATGAAAAATAGCGAAAAAAAAAAAAAAATTGGGAAGGAGGGCATAAAATATAGAGCCGGGCTTCAGCCCATGTTCACATTGGTCCAATCAAATTGCATGTCAAATCGGAGCCAATTGTCGGCAATTGCAATGTCCGAATCGGTATGACGCCGCTCTGATTCCCAAATGTAGTGTCTGCACTACTTTTGGTGACTTCGGGGTGCGAATTAAATAGACGATGTCTGTGAAATTGCCCCTGAAGTCGGACTGAAATACTGGCTTGAAAAAATTCAGCTGAACTCGCACCATTTCAAAATGGCCTCAGTGTGAACCTGGGCTAAAAGATATTCATAGTGCTTCAAAAATAATAAATAAAATTGACCTAGGGAGGGGTGTAAGTGTTGGGGTGCTGAAATGACAGTTATCTGTATTGGAACAGGAGTTCTGATTTAAGCGTCCAGTGTTGCAGAATAGTATCTCCATGAAACAAAATTGCAAAAGCTTCCAATATTACTCCTAGGCTTTAATATCACTGGAATTTTTAACTTGAGCCGAAAGAAAATGTTTTTATGTTTTTTAACATTAAAAGGTGGAAAATAGGAAGAGAACAGCTGTGAAGTGTGAGCTGGATTAACATGAAATCCCTCTGGGAAAATCTGAAACATGACATGAGCGATGGTAAGTGACAAGATCTCTTCAGTATGCATTACAATTCCGGAGCTCTATATATTCGCTAGTGCATCCACAGAACATCATATTCAAGATGTAGTTAGATTGTGTCAAGTAGAAACATTGCTGTAATCCTGAGACACTCACCAAATTTGAAAGCTTGCCCAAATCCCAATAAAGAAAGTACATTTAAATAACCTTAGGCTTGCCTTTAACTGCCTGAGTGCCAGTCCTTCCTTTCACAATTCGAGAACAGTGTGGGACGTCCAAAACCGTGAAATAGAAAAAGAAAGAAGATGTTAACAACCTTGCGCTTTATTTTTTAAGGTCGCATTTCCAAGTCAATGGAATGAGGAGTGCAGGAAAACACAAGCATCCACATCTTACCAGAGATAAAAAATTTGACTCTTTGATAGAAATAAAATATTTAAAGCGGAGTTCCGGGCACAAAAAAGATTTTTTTTTTTGTGCCCCTCCGCTAGGTATGCCGCACCTGAAAAGGAATTGGATAGTTATTTTTTTTTTTTTTTGTTTACTCACCTTTTTATTGACGATCGTAAATACTCACCTATGACAGCTTCCTCCTCCAGCGCCGAGGCTCACCCCGTCACTTCCTGCCTCGCGATGATTCCTGGGAGCTAAACGTCATAGCTCCCAGGAATCAATGCGCCGCACCGGCCCCGCTCGTCATTTCCGGGCGACGCCGCATTCCCCTGCTAAACAGCTTCTGGGCATGCCCAGAAGCTGTTTAGAAATGCGGCGCCGCGCCGGAAGTGACGAGAGGGGCCGGTGCAGTGCATTCTGGGACACGAAGACGCGGAAGAAGACGGAGAAGAGGACCGCGCCGGCTTCAGCTGCCCACAACCGAGATGGAAACGCTGTGGAAGAAAATTTCTAAGTAAGTATTTCTTCTAAAAGGTAAGTGCGAACCGGGACAGATCAGAGGCTAGCCATTGTGGAATGTGCTAGCCCTGACTGTCCCGGGGGTATGTTCATCCAAAAAACGTTTCTCTGCCCGGAACTCCGCTTTAACACAAAATAAGAATATCCACTCCACACCATCTTAGCATTTTTTTTTTTTTTACCGGTACTGTTGTGGAGGGATCTGTGGGTCTAAAAGACCCCAAACCCCTCCTCTGCACTTAAAAGCATTCAAAACGCCAAGTTTGGCTGTTTTGAATGCTGTCATTTTTTTTTAATTTAGCGCCGAGTACCCGGAAGTGATGTCATGACATCACTTCCGGGTTTTTACATGGAGACCCGATCAGAACTGAATGCGGCTTTGATCGGGTCTTCGGCGGCTGTGCAGGTAGGATTCCCGGATCTCCCCGTGGGACGGGAGACCCGGGTGTGGCGCGGAAGGTGGCGGGGGAGGGGATGGGAGAACGTCTCAGCCGCATCGGTTGTCATTACAAGTCAGCCGACCGTCGGCTATGGACGCTGGTGCCGGGGAGATGCCTCTAGATGCAAGCTTCACTCTGGCACAGCACTTTCCCAAAATATCGGCAATATCGGTAACCTCCGGGGGCCAATTACGATATCTCGGGGAAAATGCATATCGGCCCTCGACATATCGGCTTTGCTGATAATCGTTCGATCCCTAGTGTCTACTCACTACCTTCTAATCTCTACCCACTGGCGACCACATCATAGGACCATTACAGGGTCCTCAGGATTCTCAAGTCTTCCAGAAGCAATGTGGTGACGTCACAATGCATCCACAGAAAATCATATTCAAGATGTAGTTAGATTGTGTCAAGTAGAAACATTGCTGTAATCCTGAGAAACTCACCAAATTTGAAAGCTTGCCCAAATTCCATAAAAGAAAGTAAATTTTAAATAACCTTAAGCTTGCTTTTAATTGCCTAAGTGCCAGTCCTTCATTTCACAATTGGAGAACAGCGTGGGATGTCCAAGACCGTGAAATACGAAAAGAAAGAAGACGTGTATATTGTTAACAACCTTGCGCTTTATTTTTTAAGGTCACATCGCAAATTGAATGGTATGATGAGTACAGGAAAACACAAGCATCTGCATCTTACCAAAGTTAAAAAAGTTAGACTCTTTGAAAGGAATATAATACAGTGCCTTGCGAAAGTATTCGCCCCCCTTGAACTTTGCGACCTTTTGCCACATTTCAGGCTTCAAACATAAAGATATAAAACTGTCATTTTTTGTGAAGCATAAACAACAAGTGGGACACAATAAACTTTGTTAACAAATAAAAAACTGAAAAATTGGGCGTGCAAAATTATTCAGCCCCTTTACTTTCAGTGCAGCAAACTCTCTCCAGAAGTTCAGTGAGGATCTCTGAATGATCCAATGTTGACCTAAATGACTAATGATGATAAATAGAATCCACCTGTGTGTAATCAAGTCTCCGTATAAATGCACCTGCACTGTGAAAGTCTCAGAGGTCCGTTTAAATCGCAGAGAGCATCATGAAGAACAAGGAACACACCAGGCAGGTAAGAGATACTGTTGTGGAGAAGTTTAAAGCTGGATTTGGATACAAAAAGATTTTCCAAGCTTTAAACATCCCAAGGAGCACTGTGCAAGCGATAATATTGAAATGAAAGGAGTATCAGACTACTGCAAATCTACGAAGACCTGGCCGTCCCTCTAAACTTTCAGCTCATACAAGGAGAAGACTGATCAGAGATGCAGCCAAGAGGCCCATGATCACTCTGGATGAACTGCAGAGATCTACAGCTGAGGTGGGAGACTCTGTCCATAGGACAACAATCAGTCGTATACTGCACAAATCTGGCCTTTATGGAAGAGTGGCAAGAAGAAAGCCATTTCTTAAAGATATCCATAAAAAGTGTTGTTTAAAGTTTGCCACAAGCCACCTGGGAGACACGCCAAACATGTGGAAGAAGGTGCTCTGGTCAGATGAAACCAAAATCAAACTTTTTGGCAACAATGCAAAACGTTATGTTTGGCGCAAAAGCAACACAGCTCATCACCCTTAACACAATCCATCCTGTCAAACATGCTGGTGGCAGCATCATGGTTTGGGCCTGCTTTTCTTCAGCAGGGATAGGGAAGATGGTTAAAATTGATGGAAAGATGGATGGAGCCAAATACAGGACCATTCTGGAAGAAAACTGATGGAGTCTTCAAAAGACCTGAGACTGGGATGGAGATTTGTCTTCACAAACGCTCTCCATCCAACCTCACTGAGCTCGTGCTGTTTTGCAAGGAGGAATGGGCAAAAATTTCAGTCTCTCGATGTGAAAAACTGATAGAGATATACCCCAAGCGACGTACAGCTGTAATCGCAGCAAAAGGTGGCGCTACAAAGTATTAAATTAAGGGGGCTGAATAATTTTGCACGCCCAATTTTTCAGTTTTTTATTTGTTAAAAAAGTTTGAAATATCCAATAAATTTTGTTCCACTTCATGATTGTGCCCCACTTGTTGTTGATTCTTCACAAAAAATTACAGTTTTATATCTTTATGTTTGAAGCCTGAAATGTGGCAAAAGGTCGAAAAGTTCAAGGGGGCCGAATACTTTCGCAAGGCACTGTATTTAATACAAAATAAGAATATCCACTCCACATCATCTTAGCAAATCAATGAGGTTTGCTTAAAAAGCTCTTAAAAGCCTTTTCACTTATAACGTACCTTAAACTCTAGACTTCTGATCTTTACTGGGGGATAATTCTTTTGAATTGTGAACTTTTATAGTCACTTTGGACTCGGGATTGATAGGCCCTTCAATTTTTTGGCTATGTGAGGTATTTTTTTGCAGTGCCTACCCACTTCCTTTTAATCTCTACCCACTGGTGACCACATCATGGGACCATTACAGGGTCCTCAGGATTCTCAATTCTTCCAGAAGCAATGTGGTGACGTGACATTGCTGGGTTGGCCCTAATTACAGCTTCTGGTAACCAGTCTCTATGCCCTGAAGAGGCGCCACAACACAAAATGATAATATATATCTTTGCAAGCATGTTTGGAGTCATTACTGGGGATGGGGTTCATCTTAGGACCAAAGTAGAATTTGGTCCAAACTTTGCCTGTTGGATAACAAGCATATTAAATTTAGTGTTCATCCCCCCAATGAACCCTATTGTTGCAGCGGGAAGTAATATACGGCATTTAGCAGCGGTATTACTATGGCTGATAAATGTGACAGCTTCCCATTCAGGCTGGCTGTTAGGAAGCCTGTGACTGGTGGCTTCCTCGTGACCAGTAACACATCCCTACCCAGCAATTCAGCTGTCAGACAAATTCTGGCAGGAATGATGGCTGACATTAATGACCAAAAAATACCCGTGTTTGATCAATAACCACAGGGATATTTGGTCGATCACATTGATCAAATATAACCATGATGACCATATTTGCTCAATAATATCAGCCATCATTCCCAGTTCCTTTGTTTTCAACCCAGCTGTCCACTGGGAATCTATCATTTGGTAAAGAATTCCAGACAGGAGTGGATGTGTCCACTGATCGCCATGTTTTTTTCCTTTTGGCCGACCAGTAGTCATTATTCATTGCAATTGACGAGGATCATTGGACAAAGTGATTGGCTATGTATTTACATTGCGTGACTTTTCTTTTTTAATAAAGGGCTTGGCAAAGTCTGTGGTGTGTTCATTTACTGTGTATTTTTTTTTAACCACTTAAGCCCCGGAAGATTTTACCCCCATTCCGACCAGCGATTTTTTTGCGATTCGGCACTGCGTGAATTTAATGGACAATTGCGCGGTCGTGCGACGCTGTACCTAAACAAATTTGACATCCTTTTTTTTCCCACAAACAGAGCTTTCTTTTGGTGGTATTTGATCAGCTGTGCGATTTTTACTTTTTGCGCTATAAACAAAAAAAGAGCGTAAATTTTACAAAAATAACAATATTTTTCAAATTTTTTATATGAAATTCCCCAAAAGAAATTTAAAAATCAAAATTTTTTAACATTTTTGGCCAATTTGTTTTATGCTACCTATGTTTGGTAAAAAAAATCGCAAAAAGTGTATTTTGATTGGTTTGCACAAAAGTTATCGCGTTTACTAACAAAGGGAAAGATTTTTGTCATTTTTGTTGTTTTTTTAACGCGTAATGGCGGCGATCTGCAATTTTTTTTGCGGTACTGCGACATTGCGGCGGACAGATCGGACCCTTGACTGACATTTTTGACACTTTTGGGGTTACCAGTGACATTTCTACAGTAATCAGTGCTATACATATGCACTGTTACTGTAAAATTACACTGGCAGTGAAGGGGTTAACTTTTTTTTGAGAGGGAGGGGTGGTGTGTGTCCCTAGGGGCGTGATTCTAACTGTGATTGGCTGTGGCTTGAGGTGTAGGAACAGTGATCAACGGTCCTACATAGTAGAACCGTATGATCACTGTTTCTACACAGGGGAGAATGACAAGCGGCTTGTTTACATCAGCCGCCTGCCTTTCTCCCACTGCACCGACGATCGCCGAGTGACCGGCGGACATCGGGTCCACCGGTCACACGCACGGGGGGGTCCGTGACTGCGCGGGAGCGGGAGCGCACCTCCGGGGGCGCACGCTCGCTCCCTAGACCCTCACAGGCTAGCGACGTAGTACTATGTCGCTCTGCCTGTGAGGGGCTGACCACCGCAGTAAATAGTCGTGCGGCGGTCGGCAAGCGGTTAAATGAGTAGGGGTACTTATTCGTGTTCGTACTTATTAGGGGTGCTTATTACACACACCTACACAGGTTGAACTGGATGGACTATGGTCTTTATTCAACCTCACCTACTATGTAACTATGTAACTATGTGTGTGTAGGGGGGGGGATTTGGAAGCCCCCTTACATTTTGATGCATTCTCCACTTGCTGACCCCGACAACCACTGGGCCAGGGTTGTGGGTGGAAGGGACTTTCCATGGGGAAAACAAACTTTGCCAGGGGCACCCCCCTGGCAAGGCAGCCTCCCTGTGTTGAGCACTTTAATGTATCAGGCCAATTATTTGTGGTTGTTTTTTTATTGGAGGAGGGATAACCTTATATGAATAGATAACAATTTAAAATATGCTTGAAGGTGTTAATTTTTGGAAGCATTTTAAACAAATCTAAAAAAATGCTTTCTAACTAGGATAGCTGGTTAGAATATACATATCCCCATGCAAACACATTCATTTAGATATGTAAAACAAACCTTGGAGCCATAGTTTGTCAACATGCAAAACAGTAAAAAATCAAATACAGATGTACAATGGATGGAAACAGATGCTGAAAAGCCTTGTCAATATCCTTAAGGAATCTCTTCTGTATCAGTTGGAAACTCATTTTGGCTATAAAATATACAAATATGGATTTCCATATCTAGGTTGATTAATGCTTGGTGGCGATCAGTCATCTGTAAAATACACAGAGATACAATTTTTCTACATTTATTTTCACCTAAGTATTTTTTAAGATTGTACAGTAACCATTTCATTGTTATTTTGATTTGCTTATAGGGAATGCTAAGTGTTTGTGTACATATTGTATTTCTTTGTTTAAAATGTGCTGGGCAAAAAATGATTTTCCTTTTTATCAGGTAAATATGAAATATAGCTTAGTGACATTTCATATTTTCCATTGTCAACCAGCAAGTGGAGCTCTACAGTCTGCTGACAATGGGTTTTATGTATTTCTTTGTACAGTGAGGAAAATACATATTTGATCCCCTGCAGATTTTGTAAGTTAGCCCACTTACAAAGAAATGAAGGGTCTATAATTTTTATCATAGGTGTATTTTCCATAATAGAGACAGAATATCAACCAAAAAATCCAGAATAAACACATGAAACAAATGCTATAAATGAAGTTGCAGTTCAGTAAGTAAAATAAGTATTTGAACCCCAAGCAAAACATGACTTATTACTTGGTGGAGAAACCCTTGTTGGCAAGCACAAAGGTAAGACATTTCTTGCTTGTAGTTGGTAACCAGGTTTGCACACATCTCAGGAGGGATTTTGGCTTACTCTACTTTACTAAATTTACTCTAAACCCTTAAGGTTTCTTGGCGGCCTCTTGACAACTTGAAGTTTCAGCTCCCTCCATAAATGTTCTATAGGATTAAGGTCTGGAGACTGACTAGGCAAATCCATTACCTTAATGTGCTTCTTCTTGAGCCACTCCTTTGTTGCCTCGGCAGTATGTTTTGGGTCATTGTCATGCTGGAAGACTCATCCATGACCTGTCCTCAGTGTTCTGGGGGAAGAAGGTTCTCATCCAAGATTTTACAATACATGGCCCCGTCCATTGACCCCTCAATAAGGCAAAGTCAGCCTGTACCTTTAGCAGACAAACTGCCCCAAAGCATAATTTTTCCACCTCCGTGCTTGACTGTATGGATGGTGTTCTTAAAGTCATACTCAGCATTTTTCTTTCTCCAAACACAGTGAGTCAAGTTAATGCCAAAGAGATAACATTTTGGTCTCATCTGATCACAGCACTTTCTCCAAATCCTTCTCTGAATCATTTAGCTGTTCATTGGTATGACTGTACATGTGCCTTCTTGAGGAGGAGAACTCGCTGTGTTTGGAGGAAGAAAAATGCTGACTATGACCCTAAGAACACCATCCCTACAGTCAAGCACTAGGTGGAAACATTATGTTTTGGGGCTGTTTCTCTACTAAAGGTACAGACCGACTTTGCCTCATTGAGGGGCAAATGAACCGGACCATGTATTGTAAAATCTAGGATTAGAACCTTCTTCCCTAAGCCAGAACACTGAAGATGGGATATGGGTGGGTCTACCAGCGTAAAAATGATCCAAAACATACAGACAAGGCAACAAAGGTCCAACTTACACTTTAAGAAGAAGCGCATTAAGGTCATGGAGTGGCCCAGACTGACAGCCAAGAAACCTTAAGGATTTAGAGAAGATCTGTAAAGAAGAGTGGACTAAAATCCCTCCTGAGATATGTGAAAACCTAGTAACCAACAAGAAACGTCTTACCTCTCTTGCCAACAAGGGTTTCTCCACCAAGTACTAAGTCCTATTTTGCTTGGGGACCAAATACTTATTTTACCCACTGAACTGCAACTAAGTTTTATGTTTTTTTTTGGTTGATATTCTGTCTCTATCATTTAAAATACACCTGTGATAAAAAAAATGATTTCTTTGTAAGTGGGCAAACTTACAAAATCGGCAGGGGATCAAATAAGTATTTTCCTCACGGTATTTAATGAGCATAAATTGATCTCCCACTATCAGAGTGTAAGTTGGACCACACGCCAGCGCCGGAGGAGCCTCAGATATCCACACAAGCTGTTTATACCAGTGCCTGGCCTTAGACACTATTACATGTGACTGTGTGAGTGCAATTGCTTTTTTTTTAATATGTTTACACACTAATTGAATAAAAATACTGCAGTATGGAACCTTTTCATTTTGTCTCATGTGGAGTTACTTCTCTTATGAGTTTATCGCTCTAATAGAGGAATGAAGGAATCAGAGGAATAATAGTCTTAAGTATCCTAAACACATTTTGACTTACCTGTGTTTTTTTTTTTTTTTTAAAGCCAGTGGTGTGTGAACACACTCAAGACTATCACCGGGTGCATAAAAAAGTGCACACACGCAAACGTGAAGAACACAAAAAGTGCACAGGGTGTGCGAAATGGTCTTACCTCTGAAGAGGATGGACCCTGACCTTGATCCCCCGGGGCGCAAGACTCCTGACAGGGACTGAGGTACCTCCAATGGTCTGCCTGGCCGAAACCCAGGAAACCCCGTTCTCCAGGGGGACTGCCAAAACAGCCCATCCCAAGTACTAGGTGGGGCTCCCCCGAAGGGAGACCCCATGAGAGAGGGCGAACTAAGCCAGAAGGCCATATCCGCCCCCTCCCAAAACTTTAAAGGCACGCCCGAGGACCCACACCCTACTCCTCATGTGGAAGAAAAAGGTGAAAGTGAAGTGACGCACAACAAAGAAAACAACACACAAACAAAAAAGTGGGGAAAGGGAAGTGGGGAAGTGCATAGTGCCATAGTGAAATACCATGGCAGGCCTTCCAGCCAGGAATAAAAATACCTCTGGTCTGAGCCAAAAGGCCTGTCCCAAGAGGCAGGTGTGAAAAAAGTGTGCATGGTGCAGTGACCAAGGTGCCAAAAAACTCAAGGCGAGCTGCCCCTCACCAGTGAGTATTAAGGAACCCCTGAGCTGCCACCCCAGGGGCACTTACACCGCAGGCTTTTTTCGGTCCCGACCTCCGTAACAAGGGGTCAAACACCAATGGTGAGTGTACATCCACCATCTGAGCACTAGCAGTTAAGATTAAAGAGAACCCAATTATTGGAGTAACTATCTGTGTTGGGAATTGTCACACTGGACTTTATTTCAATTTTATTTTCATTTCCATTTTTATTTATATTGGTATGTATTGAGATTTATGATTGTTTATTTATCACATCCAACATATGCACGAGTTTGTGATATGTGAGCGCCATCCTTTTAATATCATTTGCATTTTATTTCCCTATGTGTGCGCCTCTATAAGTTTCATGTACATCAGTTTCATCTGAAGTACCTGGTTGACCCTGACAGTCACCTTTCTTGCTTGTTATAAACTGAGAACACAAAGTACAGAAGCTGATCTATGTTAGCCTGGTCTGTTTCCATGCTTTGACTGGTCATTTAGAGCTACAGAACACTGTGCAGACACACAGCATGCCTATATTGGGTAGTTTGTTCAGACACCACGCCCCAGACCAATCACAGCCTGCATCTGGCACACACCTCATCCCAACCGCAGCCTGCCTTTTGAACACACCCCCTGCTCAAGCATGGTCTGCATCTCGCTTCAAGCTGAACAGACTATGGAATATAGGTGCTCTGTATGTCTGCACAGTCGCCTGCAACCCCGTAACCCCCTAAATAAACAGGAAGAAAAGATATATATGGTCACATGACAGATCTTTTTAACCTTGTAGAACACACACAAAGAAATAATTTAAAGGAAGTATGCAACAATATCAGTCGCACACCATACGGATGAATACTCAAGAGTTTTCAGAGTGCTTCAATGGAATAGAGCAGGGGTAGGCAACCTTGGCTCTCCAGCTGTTGTGGAACTGCAAGTACCATAAGGCACTGCAAGACTCTGACAGCCACAGGCAAAGGCATGATGGGATTTGTAGTCTCAGCACAGCTGGAGAGCCAAGGTTGCCGACCCCTGGAATAGAGGGAAGGCACCCACTGCTGCATCAGCTAGATATGTGCAGAGCGAAAAAAAAAATTTTGGTTTCAATTCGTTATTTACATAAATTTGTTTAGTTAAATTTGTTAGTTTAGTTTCATTTGTTTTAGAAAATGTATTCATTTATTCAAATACAAATCAAATCAAATTTTCCGAATTCTGTCAAATTGTACTCAATTCAGAAAATTTGAATTGTAATTCGGAAATCGGGATACATCCGAATTTTCAAATAATGAAAAATTTGTCAGAATCTAAATTCAGAACGAAACAAACCACACATGTCTAGCATCAACATAAAGATATTTTTATGAGCAGACCTTGCTTGAACAACAATCATTTTTCTTTCAGACATCAGTAAAGACAATTGAGAAAGGGCAGCGGAAACTAAAGAAGTATATGGTATCCAAAATATAGATACCCTTGTAACTTACCCACTCACTGCATCGATAAACAGTGAGGCTTAATGGCCAAGGTAACAAGTATATAAAAAACACAGGCAGGCAAGAAGAACCACTTAAAGGACCCTATATGTGAGCCGCCGGGGTATGGTTACAAACACAAGACCAAAAGTCAAAGAGTACCAAATTACTAAAATGTATTGTTGAAATTACAAAACATAAAGCTGAAAAAATATCAAAAGGAACCACCCATCATACCTATAAAAAAGACAACGTTGTCTTGAAACCCAAAGTATCAGACGCCACAGTCACATGCTCACAGCCCAGTCATACTAAGTGGCCACAGAATGTGTATGTACTGTAAATAAAGCTAGTGGCTGTGTATAAAGCTAGTGGCTGTGTGAAATTGCAACAGCAAAGTAGATAAGGGTAATGGTGCAGCCCACTGTACCAGAAATGTGGGTCTCCACGGATCAAGCACCAAATCCCCCTGCTGTTGATCTGATGATCACCCAAGTAGACCAAGTACCCAGAGTAAAGAACAAGACAAGCTCAAAGAATGTAATAGAGGAAGAGGCACCACGTCCCAAGTACATGAATAGAAAAAAAGAAAATGAAGGGGGAGTATAAAGGGGACTTTCTATCAGGGTGCCGTCATTGGACAAATATACTTGAAGGATATATATAAAAAAAATATAATTTTATTGAAACAACAAAAAACATAAAATGTATACTGTATTTCAAAAGAAGGAGACAGTATTACAACATGAGATTAAAAACATAGAAAATACAAGCCATATCGTAGTAAACTGTATACAATCTGTATATGTCGTATCTTACACAGGGGCTGTTAGAAAGACTACAGACCCTTAACCAGCCAGAAGTAGAATCCCCTGGTTAGCATCTGTGTGAAGATCGATGATGCCCAAAACTATAGCCCGACACGTTTCACGGCAACAGCCGCTTCCTCAGGGGCAGTTGGGGGTTATACAAGCATCAGTACAGTTACTAGGAGAAAAAATATACAATATATATGAGAGAAAAACATGGATTCATTATACATAGGTACTATAGACATAAAACATATTACATAGCAAAACTGTTGGTCATGAGGAAAGGTCTAGTCAAAGATACCGCACCTGAAGGGTATGCAGTTGACTGATCGACAGTGTAGGTCTTGGACCACAAGGTAGGCGTTGCCTCCCCGGGGTGAACACGGGAACCGACCACAAACAAATATGGCTGCAGAGCACAATAAGGTCACGATATGTGAAGAATCTAGGTAGTACCCAGAGTAAGTAAACTGAGTGCTCCTGAGATCACTAAAATAAATCAAAGTACAACAGTCTCATAGACATGTTCCAATGAGAAATGGGTAGTATTGAACCTTGTTAATATTATGACTAAGTGTCCACTACTGGTATCCATCCAAAATTAGCCTAGTTGAAACAGAGATTTCAGGGGCCTCTTGAGTATTCTTGGATGATGGGTACTGTAGGAAGCAATGTATGGAATTAATCACTGACTTGAAGCTTGGCAACACTAGTAAGACATTCCACAGTCTATAAGATCTTGTCACAGGTGAAAGGCACAAAGCGGAACAATAGCACAGATTGAACAAAACAGGTAGAGTCAATGGCTGACAATGCTCATAGACATCAGCCCAGCGGAATCCCTATTCATCGCTAAACACATGGTAGTCTGTGGGAAAGTCCGACCTCAATGGTCATGGAAGTTAGGCAGAGGGAAATCAAACCTGGTCTTGTGCCGGTCACGATGTCCTAGTGTGCAGTACAATTCACCTAAGATCAGGTTGCCCGCCACGGCCGATGAAAGCACTGCTCTGAACGGACTATATCTGTATCCTTATGGACAGATGGAGGCCTCCCACATTGCTTCCGAGGTCAGTGGAAAGCGTAGAACCCATGACAGGTGGCGGCCAGAGCAGATCTGCATGATGTCAACACGTTTCACTGGACTCCCAGCTTCTTCAGGACGTAGCACCCCCTGGCTGAGACGTGTTTAAATACACATTTGACCCATTTAAAAAAAGCACTTAATGGGGAACTAGCAGATCAGGATGAAAAATCAATGAACATAACAATCCTTAAAAGTTAACATTTACTTTATGCAATTGATAAGAACACATAGCTTCCTCAGGACGTAGCGCCCCCTGGCTGAGACGTGTTTAAATACACATTTGACCCATTTCAAAAAATCATTTAAAGGGAACTAGCAGATCAGGATGAAATATCAATGAACATAACAATCCTTAAAAGTTAACATTTACTTTATGCGATTGATAAGAACGCATACTTTCGCAGTGAACCTCTTAATCCCAGGTGCAGACAGCAGAATAAGAGCTATAAAATAATAAAGAATAAAATATAAAGACAATCACTATTGGTCTCCCTGGGGGGGTTCAAGAGATCTTTATGCAATTTTGGAATCACATAGAGGACCGGAATATTAAATTCACGTATCATCAAGTAATTTAATTCCTTCTTAGTAAGAAGGCCTACCTCATGAGTCATAGACAGTTTGAAATTTAATTCATCTGTCAGTGGTTGAAATGGAGATGTCTTAAGCGTAATATAGACATCATTATTGCTAAATTGTCTTTTGACTTCATTTACATACTTTTCTTCCTGCATAAGTACTATGTCCCCCCCCCCAATAAAGACAATACCACTAACTACTGTTTCAGGACAACACAGCGACCCTTTTTTCAAGGCACAGTGATCATTATCATCTTCCAAAAAAGTGTTTTAGTGGAAATTTCTATATGAGTTGGAGAAACGACACACCCTCTCCCATTTTCTAGTTCATATGACTCAGTTGGAGCACCAATCAGAGAAAGACAGTCCACAAGCGAGCAACTACCAGTTGGTTGTTTAAATAAAGCCCAACTCCAGCTATGTAGGTGTAGCCCCCTTGTACTAAACAGGGGTTACTATGTAAATTTCGTTTTTGGCTGGGTTGTCGTTAGCTCAAACTGATTGTATAGTTTTTTGCCTTGTTTGTCCCTAAGCTTAAGTTGGCTTGTGATTTCTCACTGTCGCTAGACGATGTCACTGGTATCACTAGTATGAGATTTCACAAATGAAAACCAAATTATGGATATTTATATTTTCTTCAGCCAATCCACTAGGAGGTTTATGCCACTGGTGCATGCTGTGGGAGGATATAAGTATTTGGGACAGGTCACGCGCACTCACTCTTGCCTCAGGCTGAGGCCTGAGGTGGTACTGTTAGATGGAGCTCTGCTATTAGGCCCAATAGCCTGGCTTGGGGCCTCACATGTGCTGAAGTGGTCCTGAAGCTGTCCTGCCTGGTCTGGAGACTGTGCCAAGAAGGAGACACAGGGAGGCCCCTAGCTGGAGAGAGCCAGGAAGAAGGCTGGTCCCTCAGAAGGGCCTGGTGACTTACTTGGAGGAGGCACTTCAATTTGGGAATGTGCTTACAGTGTTGCTGGGTTGGCTTAAAGGTTTTGACACTGTGAAGCTGAACATTGATCTGGAGAGTCTGTAAGTGATCTGCTATGGTATCTGGGACCCCCACCGTTTACCGTTCTGCAATAAAACTTTAAAAAGACAAAACTTTCACAATTACAAATATGTGTTGTGTATGCTTACACATTTAATAGCTTATTAATACTTGATAACTTGCCTTTACAACTATGATAAAACCAAAAACTGATTTTTTATTAGTAACAGATTGCAGCATATATGTCATTTGTGATTTGGCTCATAGTTTAAAGGGATTGTAAAATCTCATGGTTTTTCACCCTAATTCATTCTATGCATTAAGGTAAAAAACCTACTTTGCTGCAGCTGCCCCCAGAGCCCCCCTCCCCCCTTTTTCTTACCTGTGCCCATCCGTTCCAGCGATGTGCATGAACTCAGTGGCTCCAGCCGCTGTTTCTGTCCTTACTGGATAGATTGATGGCAGCAGGAGCCATTGGCTCCCACTGCTGTCAATCAAATCCACTGACACGGGAGTGGGGGACGGGGCTGAGTCCCGCTTTCTGTGTCAATTGACTGGAGCGTGCCCACACAGATGCCTCCATGGAAAGCGGCTCTCCGTGGGGGCCCCCTATGAAGTGGAGGAGCTAGGAGTGCCGGCGGGGCACCCCAGAAGAGGAGGATCAGCAGTTCTGTGCAAAGCTCTTGTACAGTGCAGGCAAGTATAACATGTTTGTTATTTTTATAAAAAAAAATTCAAACCTTTGCAACTATTTCAACTATAGACCAGGGGTCTCCAAACTTTTTAAACAAAAGGCCTGTTTACTATCCTTCAGACTTTAGAGGGGGCCAGATTGTGTCCAGTGAGGGTGGAAAATGTCCTGGGCCTAGCATCAGTGAGAATAAATATGGCCTTGGGGTCTGTTATCAGTAGGAGGAGGAGGAGTAGTGCCCCACCATTGGTTTGAGTAATAGTAGCCCAGCCTTGGTATCAATGGAAGATATAGTGCCCCATTATTGGTTTAGTTTGGAGGAATATTGCCTCATATAATTGGCAGGAATAGAGTCCCTTGGGCCACAATTTGGAGACCCCTGCTATAGACCAAAGAAAAAAATGCCTACACTAATGACCCCATGCATTCAAGCCCGCAGGCATTCCATTACTCTACTGGATATTCCAATAGCACTTTCGTACAACATGGCTGCTTCAACTAAATTCAAAACCACAGTTGTTGGTGGGCATTAGATAGTGCAGGTGATTTATTAAATTCAAATAGTCTCCTCATTTTAAATATAATGTTATAAGGAAATTATCCCCAGAGCTTAGTGGGGCAATTTCATGTTGCTAAGAATACCTAATCATATGCAAGAAAAAGTAAAAAAAAAAAAAAAAAAAAGCATTTTTGCTTTGCACATGATTGGTTGATGGAAGTCAGGAGAGCTAATTTCATGCAACAAGGTTGGGTGGGGGGGGGATCACTTGAAAATGGAGCATCTATTTGCCTTTACTAAATCAACCCCAATGAGTGTAGAAAATAAAGGGCGCTACAATGTTTACAGGCTTCTGCTGCCCCAAGAATCTCCTTTGAACCCTTCATCTCTTCAACCCCATATGGCATAGCTGTAAAAAAAAAAGCATAAAAACAAAATTAATTGTAAACAGTAACTTAAAGATCATTGTTATCTTGGTGCATGAATGACCTTTTTATCTAGCTAACCCCTTTATAGAATTTTTCAGCCAGTACTGCAGATTTTCGGGATCTCCAAGCATGGAAATATCAGTACAGTTCGGAGACCTTAGGCAGTTTTTTCTTCCTATAAAAACAGAACAAAAACACATAATTTTGAACACTGGTGGGCAAGAGAGCTTGTGTAATATTAATGCGTTTGCTTAATCTGGGTTTAACCTCTACTTTCATTGTATTTAATTGTTTGGTTAACAGTACTCCTATTACAATTGAGCAAAAACACAAAACAATGGGCTAATAAACAGTTTAATATAGGACTATGGGCAAAATAAAAAAAAATGACGTGCGAAGAAGTCGATCGCGATTGCTAATAACACAGCAGTTTTTGTTTCTCAGAGTTCCCCCAGTTTCATTACCTGTTTATCCTGCCGGTATATGTGTTATTTTTCCACTAATCTTTAAAAGATCATGCGGTCAGAAAAAAAGGGACTGTTAGAGTGGGAGGACAAACCATATTAAACTAGTGTGGTTCTTAAATTGTTATTTCTTATATATGGTTTAAACCTTAAAAAGAAAACTGTTGCTGTAACTTTTTTCAAAAGTGTTAGCTTGAGTAAGTCTTTAATTCCTTTTATGTTTTTTTAATTTCATTTACATTTTATTTTAAATCCATGTAAAACTACATGGCCAACTAAAACCATGCCCAATGGGTGTCAATGCTCCAGGATTAAAAGAATATAAAACTATGTTTTGGGGGACCTCAAAAAACAATGGCTTACAATAGTCAATTTATTTTTATATGGTTTAAACTTTTCATTTGGTTAATTTCATTTTTTTTGTGAAACTAATTTTAATTAACTTTAATTTTACATTTTTATTTAATTTAAACTTAAATTTATATCCATGTAAAACTACATGTCCATCTAAAGCTGCTTTTCCAAATGGGTGTCAATGTTCCAGGATTAACAGAATTTAAAACTATGTGATTGTGTTATTGGGGACCTAAAAAAAAAAAAACAAAAAAAAAACCTGCTGTGTTAATGCTACTGGCCGACCGCATGATAACTATCATTTTTATTTTGCCTATAGTTACAATTTAAATAAACATAACTTTACAAAACAATGTATATATATATATATATATATTTATATATATTGGCGGTTCTCGCTCGCTGTTGCAGGTAGGACTCAAACCTTTTTCGTTTCATATGCAATGTTATGATTCCTTATGTTTCCTATCCCGAATCCCATTTGTACTTAGCTGCCTCCGAGTTGTTGTCGGTCGTGTCCTGACATCATTCAGCACAGGAGTAGTAGATTCATAGGTTCCCTCTGCCTTGCTTGTCATTCCATCCACAAACATACGATTTGTTCATAGATCCAAGCCTCCGAACCGCTGTTGGTCGTTGTCCGATATCACTCAACACAGGCTTCACTGGTTATAGAATTACTGTCTATGGGGTTGCCGCCTCATCCATTTGGAGATTAGCATGTATTGTTTGCACGGGTTCTGTGGCTGATTGAGGGGATAATTAGACCCACCTGGTGCCTTGTCTGCACTTTGATTAGCCTAGGGGGGGCTGGATGGTTGGTATCTGTTCGGTTTTGGAGGAGGGGGTGACACCCTAACACTCTACCATGGCCCAATTCGAATCCCAGTCGCGTCGGCGACCTAGTGTTTCGTATCCTCGGCATGACACAAATCGATTCCAGTTGTCACACACATCACAGCTTCCTGCAGCTCGGTCTCTCTGAGGCTCCTGCCACAGGCAACCAGCCGTTACTCAGACCTTTCATACGGTCGCACATACTCAAACATATACGATACTCTGGTTGGCAGGATTTGTCCTTGTTTTCGCCTCCCTGTTGAGGCTACTTTCCTGCAATCGAAAGCAGCTCTCCAGTGGCACACAATCCAATCCCTCATTGTCTCCAGTGGCACACAATCCGGCCACTCACGTTTTCTTGTCTGTCGTTTCTCCCTTAGGTCAGTGTCGTTTTCAGGTTGTTCCATCCTGCACTAGGTTGAACGTGTGTTCTAAAAAAAAAAAAAAAGACGAACAAAAAAAAATATATATAATAATAAAACTTATATGTATATATATATATATATATATATATATATATATATATATACATATATAAAATATATATGTTTTTCCAACAGGCACCGTGCTTCTGCAACAGGGCCTCTGTCTAGTGGTTCTTTGCACATACCACTCATTATCCATTTACAGGCACTACGAACTTCTGCAAAGTGGCCTCCCCCACGAGGTCCCTGCCACAAGCTCTGAGTCGCCACTCATACCACTCATTATCTGTTTACAGGCACTACGAGCTTCCACAAAATCACCTCCCCCACAAAGTCCCCGCCGCAAGCTCTCAAGCGCCGCTCATACCACTCATTACTCATTCACAGTCACCACGAGCTTCTGCTACATGGCCTCTTTCTCGAGGTTCTTTGCCACAAGCTCTCAATCGCTTCTCATATCACTCGTTACCCGTTTTCAGGCACCACAAGCTTCTGCAGCACGGCCTCCCCCTTGAGGTTACTCCCACAAGCCCTCAGTCACCACTCATGCTACTCATTTGCCCACACTTACACACTTGCAACTCATGCAACTTCTTAGGTCCCAAACGCCAACATGCTTCAGCCTCTTTTCAGTGTCAGCTCATTTATTTACCTTGGTCAGCATGGCCTTTGTGACCCCCCTACATCTTCTACTTTTCTCTACTGCTTGTTTTTGCCTCCCTTTGCGGCTACTTTCTTGCAACACCAGTTACCTTTTTCAGTTTTCCGATCGCAATGTTACCTTTTTTTTTTTATATATAAATCTTTTTATTAAATTTTAGCATGAAGATACAAACAGTAGGGGAATACAATTCCCAAAAGTAATTGTCAATAGCAATAATGAGCATATCATTCAACAAAAGCAAACATAACAATAAGCATAAGCATATTTCCTTTGGTCATAAACAAATACATGCTTGGAACCAGAGACCGTACATTGTGTAATTCAACCCAGCTGCCACTAGATGTCGCCAAAAGCATAACTAAGCAGCATAACTAAGCAGGAAGATACCCCCTCGACAATGTTACCTTTTTCAGGTTCCAGGTCGCCAGATTAGTCTCGGCCACAACCAGGACCTCTATTGTATCAGGGCCCGAGTCAGGTGAGTAGTTCACAGGATACTCTCCCACATCAACCTGCAGCACCCTTTATTCATTTTGATACCTCACATACACAACTTGGGCTGCCAGTCTGGCGCTTAGCTACTGTTGCATTTTCTTTTTTACCTATTTTCTGAAGGATATCAACTTCAAACTATGCAGACATGGTTGCTAATCAGTTGCTTGCTGACAGTGCAGGCATTAAAGGCCAACCATACGTCACTTTCTACAGAACGCAACATTCCTTCTTAGGTCACAATCAGACTGCAGCTTCCCATCCCAGTATACCCTGGGGCTCTGTTTCATAGGTCTGTGCATGACACTGACCAGGCACCTTAGCTATTAGTTATTTGGCCAGTCACCTCTAGGCTAACCTCGGTTGCCCTGCACTCTTTGAGTTTTTCTAATTTCCACTCTTCCACATTCGTCGGAATGCATTGTGTTCTTCACCACGCCTGTTGTTCCTTTTTCTGTACTTCCTCCCCCTTGCTTCTTATTTATTCTTATATAATCCCATCTCTCCTTCCCTGTTCTAATTTTCCAAAACTCCTCTTAAACATAAACCCTCCTCCCTCTTTGCTTATTATATCTGGAGTCATTTCATGGTCCGGCAGTGAGGACCTTGCCTCTGCCCCTCTGTCACCCACTGTGGGTTCAGATCCACACAGCACTTCCTTAAGGGGATGGACTATCCCTAAGCTTAAGACAGAGCTGTGGCGTAGGGCCATTCCCCACAACGCCACGGCCAGAAAAGCCAAATTATTCAGGCTGCTGTTCCCAACACTAGCAGCAGCTGCACCCGGCACCCAGCAGGCATCCCTGCAGTCTATCTCCTCAGCTCTCGCCCAGCTGCACACCATGATCGGCACGCTGACTGCAGCAGTCTCTGACATGCAGGTGAGAGTTGAAGTCCTAGAGGTACGCCCAACTGTGACCCCCCTAGACACGGTCACAGCGCCCATCTTGGCACTACCACCCACAGGTACACCTAACACTAGTTCCACAATTTTTCCTGCACACCTCGTCCTTGCTGGCATCAGGAAGGATATCCTGGACTGAAAGAATGTTAACCTTGCCTCCCTGCTATTCTCGGTCCGTGATCTGGGCGAGAATAAGTCCTACGCCTGGGAGTACGTGTCTGTGGTTCCGAAGGCCAAAGACCCCAGGCTCAATCGCAAACTGTCAAGTGCCAAGTTTGTGCTGGTCTTCGGCATGTTAGGGACGTGTTGTGCTCACCCAACCCCGGCAGGAGGAAAGAGATAGATTTGTACCTCCATGCTGGGGTTGACTTAGGGTACAACCAAGGCTCTTCGTTTTACGACTACCACTGCTCGTTCACAGCCAGAACTGCAGCCAAACTCACCAAGTTACAAACCAGCAAGAATCAAAGCATCGTGGACACCAAGTTGTTCTGCCGCCACGTTGTGGCTCGGCATTCCCTGCTTTGCGCCATTTGCCAGTTCTCCAAGCACACGGCAAACTGGTGCTCCAAAACAGATGCCAGACATTCCTTCACCTTCCCCTCTACCTCTAGTGCCACTCAAGGCATGATTGCCCCTATGCAACATCCTCAAGTGGACAAGTTGGGACTGCCCATCCAGTTAGGCAAGATGCCTATCTGCAACAACTTCAACTATGGCACTTGCAACTACAACCAATGCCGACTGCTTCACATTTGTGTCAAATGTCATAGAGCTCATCCCAAGAGCACATGCACCCTCGAGCATCGCAACTCATCCTGACTGAGCCGGTTGAACGTATGATGGCTGGAATTCTACCTTTCCTCTCACCCATCACCCACATACGCACTATACCTGGTGCGCAGGTTTATCTCCGGATTCCACACTGGGCTCATCACACTATCCCACACCACCCATGAGTGCAAAAACCTCCGCTCAGCATCCAATCACGAGCAGTCTATTGACAATCTGTTGCAGACCGAGCTGGTCTGGGGATTCATTATCAGCCCCTTCGCTGAGTGGCCATTTGAGACATAGAGAGTTAGCCCTATTGGGCTTGTCAAGTGCAAATTCTCAAATAAATTACATTTGTTGGATGACTTGTCTGCCCCTCATTCATTAAAGCTCTTACCCATTGAACCCTCCTAGGAGTTTTCCTATGTTCAATAAAGGGGCCTTCCTGTCTGCCCTGAAACATTTAGACACATCTCCTCCACTTCCTGTCATCACCCAGCCAAGAGAGGTGCTGTTTGGAGCCGCAGCCATCTTGCCACTTCTGGAAGCTGCTGATGCTTATGTTCCAGCCTGAAGTCTGACAGCTGCACTTCTTTCAAGAACTCTACTTCAATCAGTCACATGCCTGCTGATCTCTGCAGCCTCACGCTGATCCTATGGAGGTCTATATGGGTCTATGACAAGCCTTGATCTACTTCTATCTAGTCACATTGCAAGCCTCCGAATCCCAGGGTCTTAGGACCGAGCAGCAGCTACTCCAGCTCTATATAAGTCCTTACCTAATATGGCGTTGATATGCCTGAAGCAGGAGCGCATGCTCCACAAACGCATCGCCTAGGAGATCTCCCTGAACCTGGAAGTGACATTAGGACAAGCCGTTGTGAGTGCCCTGCTGTTCTAGGAAGTGCTGGCATCCACTGGCCGCTTCCCCGCGAGGGCCTGCCGCCGAGGCCATCCTGTATCTGCTCTGCCAACAGAGACATCTTGCAGCGCTGTTCAAGTGCCCAATATATGGCTTGCCATTGTGAGTACATTTCTACATAGCTGCTATTAAACTTCATGAGCTACACTTAGATGGTGCTTGTATTTCCTTCTGACCATAAATTAGAAAGTCAGTAGGGTGGCCTGAATTTATATGATGAGCCTGGGGGAGGGAGGGTATTTAAGCAGCCTATTCACCTGTGTGCCTTGTCGGTTCCAGAGCACGATACCCTCCCTCCCATGCCGTTTACAGGGCACTTCGTTCATATCCCTTTTCTACAATCAACCATTACTTATCTTGGGTATGTCCCCTTTTTTGGTGTACCGACCAGCTGACCAGGGCACACCTCAGGTCTATGTTATGTTGTGAGTCTTGTGGCATCTTTATGTGGTCTCATGTCTATCTCGGTTGGAGGGCTCCAACCATAGATACATATACATATATATTGACAATGCATTACCTGTTTTCTGGAGTTGTGATGGTGTTCTTTCTTTGTTTTTGGCCCTTTTTCCTTTTTTTCTGCTGGAATTCTCTTTTTCCCTTTTATCCTTCTCTCTTCATTTAAAAACAGAAATACATCACTAAATCTAACAATGTATAGCTGGGAATTAGCACAGCTTTAACTCATAATTACTAGCCAAATAATTAAACCTTATCGGTTTTAGCATTTTTCAGAATTAATGTGAATAGAAGTATTTTCTGTCTGCAAACTTCTGCATATGATCATAATTCACACATTCGTGATTGTTAAATACATTAATAATTCAAAGCACTTCTAAGCACTATGTAAATTAAGTCCTTAATTTGGTATAAAACATTTGTAAATAAACACTCTTAATATGTGGTATAATTTAGTAGCGCAACATGATTTTTTTTTACACCTTGATTAATTTAAATGGTATCTCTGAATTTATATACCTTTTTTTTGGGCTAAATTATTATTTTTAGCCATCTTCGTAAATGTATTGGCTTTGTTGATGATGCCATTCAATAGTTATTTTTTTATGTTTTGCTTGTATAGATAGAAACATAGAAACATAGAATGTGTCGGCAGATAAGAACCATTTGGCCCATCTAGTCTGCCCAATATATCTGAATCCTATGAATAGTCCCTGGCCCTATCTTATATGAAGGATAGTCTTATGCCTATCCCATGCATGCTTAAACTCCTTCACTGTATTTGCAGCTACCACTTCTGCAGGAAGGTTATTCCATGCATCCACTACTCTCTCAGTAAAGTAATACTTCCTCATATTACTTTTAAACCTTTGCCCCTCTAATTTAAAACTGTGTCCTCTTGTGGTAGGTTTTCTTATTTTAAATATGCTCTCCTCCTTTACCGAGTTGATTCCCTTTATGTATTTAAAAGTTTCTATCATATCCCCTCTGTCTCTTCTTTCTTCCAAGCTATACATGTTAAGGTCCTTTAACCTTTCCTGGTAAGTTTTTTCCTGCAATCCATGTACTAGTTTAGTAGCTCTTCTCTGAACTCTCTCTAGAGTATCTATATCCTTCTGGAGATATGGCCTCCAGTACTGCGCACAATACTGCAAGTGAGGTCTCACCAGTGTTCTGTACAGCGGCATAAGCACTTCTCTCTTTCTACTGCTTAGTGCTTATACCTCTCCCTATACATCCAAGCATTCTGCTGACATTTCGTGCTGCTCTATTACATTGTCTTCCCACCTTTAAGTCTTCTGAAATAATTACTCCTAAATCCCTTTCCTCAGATACTGAGGTCAGGACTGTGTCAAATATTCTATATTCTGCCCTTGGGTTTTTACGCCCCAGGTGCATTATCTTGCACTTATCCACATTAAATTTCAGTTGCCAGAGTTCTGACCATTCTTCTAGTTTTCCTAAATCCTTTTCCATTTGGCGTTTCCCTCCAGGAACATCAACCCTGTTACATATCTTTGTGTCATCAGCAAAAAGACAAACCTTACCATCGAGGCCTTTTGCAATATCACTTATGAAGATATTAAACAAAATTGGTCCCAGTACAGATCCCTGAGGTACCCCACTGGAAACATGACCTTGTTCTGAATGTTCTCCATTGACTACAACCCTCTGTTGTCTGTCACTCAGCCACTGCCTAATCCACTCAACAATATGGGAGTCCATGCTCAATGCTTGCAGTTTATTGATAAGTCTTCTATGTGGGACAGTGTCAAAAGCCTTACTAAAATCTAGATATGCAATGTCTACTGCACCTCCACCATCTATTATTTTAGTCACCCAGTCAAAAAAATCTATAAGATTTGTTTGACATGATCTCCCTGAAGTAAACCCATGTTGTTTTTCATCTTGCAATCCATGGGATTGAAGATGTTCCACAATCCTATCCTTTAATAGGGTTTCCATTAATTTGCCTACTATTGATGTCAGACTCACTGGTCTATAGTTGCTCGATTCCTTCCTACTACCTTTCTTGTGAATGGGCACGACATTTGCCAATTTCCAATCTTCCGGGACGACTCCTGTTACTAATGATTGGTTAAATAAATCTGTTAATGAAGAAAAGAAGAAAGATCCGCGCTTAGGATAAACTATCTATAAAATAGTGCGTAAAATTTCTATAAATAAAACACTAATGGCTGCTGCCCACTCCAAAAGATGCACCCCCAATGGGGGAGCGTCAGGTGTAAATGTCAAAAAGGGGAGTGGTTGGCGCTGCCAGGAAGTTAGGTTAATGGGAAATCTGGGTTAGGCTCCTATAGTTCAAGACCAAGTTCAACACATGCAAGTGCACATAGAATGTATGTGGGAATGAGAACTATATAAGTAATAGGATATAAAAACACAATGGGTGTGTAATATGTGTGTAAAATTAACACTATGTGCTGATACCAAATCAATAAATAAATAAATGTGTTCAATACCTAACAGGCTTATTGAGACTCAACATAAATATGCAAATATATGTAAATGTAGGTATAAAAATATAAAAGCATATAAAGATAGTATTAATAAATTATGGTGATATAGAGAGTTAGTGTGCAAAGGTGCTAAAAAATAAATATAGTGCACTAATCAAACTAAATAAGGTGCATTCCGAATAGTCATAACCATCTATTCAATAAAGTGCAACTGCATACTCATAAGCAATGAAAATAAATAAGTGGGTGAACTATGTGCATCCCACACTGGTGACAATATAAACACTAGTAAATAAATAAGTGCAGCCGTGTAAATAACTATATAAATTATGAAAGTGAGAACCATATAAATTCAAAGGCTCAAAAAGCAGGTTCTGTGTATTTTAAAATTGTCCAAAAATAGTGCAATCAGAGTTGGTACAGAAATCATAAAGTTCTATAGTCCATATAAGGATGGAGTAAGGTGCTCTTTTTTTCTATGAAGCCGGGAGTGCAGTGAGTGATTGGAAGATAGGGTGCTCCCCCTCTCCTGGGGTCCTGTGCTTACCGGATGTCCGTACCCCTACAGGGGTAAATGGCGGGTCGATAACAGGGATCGCTCCCATACACCGGCAATCTGGTTCCGTCCTATCCTTCCTATTACCACTCGTATCCACTCCTTGCTCCGGTACACATAGGGGTTAAAGCATCAGGGAGAGAGCTCCAGTACAATTCCCGGGTATATGAAAAAGGGGAAAACAGAAGCCTCCGATAGTGCAGGATTGCCTTTAAAACTTTTATTTAGATTCCAAAAAAGACATGTACTCACATAAAATCAACATGCAGCGCATCCGTATGGCATAGGGTCCGCAACTACCTCGTTCGCGGTGCTCGCCTGGGATCAGCGTGCGTTCCTAGCCTCGGGATCGTTCAGACGGAAGTGATGTGGTCACGTTCTCGACGCGTTTCGTCACACTGACGTCATCTGGAGAAGCGTTGACCACGTCTATTCCGTCTGTTTAAGTATTAAGCGGTTACCAGGCAACTTAGTGGGGGAATGTGCAAATGTAAATTCTCCGGCCAATCATCGCAAGGGGCCATGTAATGTCATCTATTGCTAGGCAAACATATTAACATTAAAAATAACATTAAAAATCTACTCGCTATTTGGCAAATAGAAAAAGAGGGGATATCTGAATATCATCTGTTGCTAGGCAGAATTGTATTACTGAAAAACGGGCTAATGGATGGTAAACAAAGAGACAGGAAACCTGTGTGCTCAAGTTCCGTCTCCCAATGCTCACTTACTCACATAAGTAGCATATTTGTTGGCGGCGTATATGTAATTAATCTCAAGGGGGATTCATATATAATATATGTCAATAAGGACTAGTCTATGCAAATACCGATAAAAAGAATTAATTAAAAACGGGGTTATTTTATATTACAAATAATAAAAATAATTGATCAGGCATTATGTAATATGGAATTCGGGGGGTATTTTGTATAATTATTTGGATGAGGTCCAGAGAAGGCATATTATATGTATAGTATAATGATGGAACTATTTAATCTGATACAATGTTATTATGTTAATTGGACTTTGCTTAATGGTCATCATAGGGGGATTAATTTAAGTCAGGGTAGTTCTATCTCAAAATAGGTTAAAAATTATTGCATAAAAATACTTAAAAAATCTTAAAAAATCATTCAATTAATGCTATCCAAGGAACAGATTTTTTATATAATCTATGTATAATCAGATAAACTTTGGCACCAGTGGACTGGTAAACTCTCAATACTATAATTAATATGTTAATCACAATTACCAATACAGGAATAATATATGAAAAATATATATATACATATATAAATACAAATAATAAAAATAAATTTAGATGAATAAAAAAATAATAAATATAGCAGGCCTCTCTAGGTCAAGATCATGAAAGACACTAAGAAGTGAAAGTCGAATTATATGTGTAATATGTGCTAGAGGGCCCGAAAATGAAAATCAGTGGAAAAAATAGATGTGACCCTTATAGAACTAAAATTAAAGGTGAACAGTAGTGTATATACTAAAGACTAAAAATGTGCTTAAAAGATTAAATATAGAAGGTGTAAAATTATATAGATATTGTAAAAATTTAAATAAATAAAAATAGATAAAATTATGGCATAACTTGGTTGCAGTATAAAATTGGTAAAACCTGACATAGCAATTCAAACATAATTAATTTAGTGGTTGGAAATGAAGCAATTCAGATCTATATCAAGGTTCAACCCTCCAGGTTGGAGTGATTCCAATTGGAAAATCCATTTCGTTTCGTTTTTAGAGATTTTTCTCGTTTTATTCTCTCCCCTCCAATGTGCTCTTATAGTATCGATGCCATAAAATAATAGTCCCTTGGGATTCTTATCGTGCGTTTCCAGAAAATGTCTGGATAACCCATGTTTGGGGAAACCCTTTTTGATGTTTTTAATATGTTCTCTTATACGCACATATAGCGGTCTAGTGGTCCTGCCCACGTATTGTTTATGGCACGGGCACTCAATAACGTAAGTGACGTGAGTGCTGGAGCATGTAATCAGCTCATTAATTTTGAATTTCCGTTTATTGGCAAAGGATCTAAATTCCGTCATCTTTCTTGGTTGTGCTGTATTATTTTTGCACGCAAGGCATTTACGGCATCTTATAAACCCTTTTAGATCGGGAAAGATTTTTATTTGTTTGGGTGGGTCTATCACATTATGAACTAACCTATTCCTGAGTGCAGGTGCTTTCCGATAGATAAATTTCGGTTTGCTGGGTAGGATCTTAGCCAAAGTCCTATCTGATCTTAAAATCGGCCAATATTTTTTAAAAATAGTTTCCATTTGTTTATATTGATTATTAAAACCAGTGATAAAAGCAAGGTCAAAATCATTTCTATTGTTCTTAGGTTTCTCTATCAATAACTCCTCTCTTCTCATGTTCCTAACTTTATCCATGGTTATCTCAAGTATTTTCTTATCATATCCCTTTTCAATAAATTTCTCAGTGAGTGTTTTTGCTTGTGCGTTATATTCTTCAATCCTGCCACAATTTCTTCTTAACCTCATATATTGCCCCTTTGGTATATTCTGCTTCCACTTGGGGTGATGGCAGCTTGATGTAGGGATATACCCATTCTTGTCTGTTGGTTTAAAAAAAGTCCTTGTAGAAAGCATATCATTATCTTTAAAAATTTGTAGGTCTAGAAAGTCAACTTGTCTTAGATCCTGGTTACTTGTAAATTTGATCCCATACTGATTGTTATTCAGTTCCCTAATGAAGGAGTCCAATGTATCTGATGGTCCACTCCATATCATAAAGATATCGTCTATGTATCTTCGGTAAAGACTCAAATGGGGCCTTTGCGTATTATGAATGAGTTCTTCTTCTAGTAGGTTCATAAATAAATTAGCTACGCTGGGGGCGTATCTAGCCCCCATTGCAACACCTTTCGTTTGGACGTAAAAATCACTTGAATGCCAGAAGTAGTTACTAGACATAGCCAGTTGTAATCCTTCCAAAATGTAATTTAACTGCGTTTGTTTCAGGTTGGAGTCCTCGTGTAATGCTCTCTTTACCCCTTTTAGTCCGTCCTTCTGCCTAATGCTCGTATACAGTGAATTAGCGTCCACTGTAACCAAAAAACTATGTTCCTCTACCTTTAAATTTTGTATTTCCCTAATGAGTTGTGCACTGTCTTTTAGATACGATTTCCCTTTAGGTACCAGTGGTTGGAGGTATTGATCCAAATATTCCCCCAGTCTTGAAAAGAGTGAGTCTACCCCACTGATGATGGGTCTCCCTGGGGGTTTTTCCAGTCGCTTGTGAATCTTAGGAAGAAAATACATCACTGGTGTTTTTGAGGAGGATGGGATTAAGTATTTCGCTTCTTTCTCTGTTAGAATACCCAGATTCGTTCCTTTCTCAATGTATTTCCCTAATTTCTTCTTATACTCCTTAATGGGGTTTTTTCTCAACTTCTGATATGTATCTGGGGTCTGTATCAAATTCTGCATCTCTTCCTCATAATCCTCCTTGGTTAAAATTACCAAGCCCCCCCCTTTGTCGGCGGGGCGAATGACCACCTGTTTATTATCTTCCAGTTGTTTTATTGTTTTCCAGATTCTTTTGTTGTACTTGCTTTCTATATTAAGGTTTTTTTATCTCGTGTTCAACCATTTTTTTAAAAGCATTAGTGCACTCATTGTTAGGAACTTTGGGATTAAAAGTTGATCTGTTTCTAAGTTTGGTGTGTTTAAAATGTGTATTGGTAGTTTGACTCTGTGTCCCCTTAAGACTAAAAAATTTTTTGATGTTTAGCTTCCTGATGAATTTTTGTACATCGATGTACGTCTCAAATCTGTCCAAATCTTTTCTAGGCGCATATTTCAGGCCTAAATCTAAAACTTCAAGTTCTTCTTTGCTAAAAATTACCCTAGTCAAGTTAAAAATGCCCTTCCCTAAAATACGCGCCTTCTTTTTCTTTCTGCCCCCCCGTTTCCCCCTGGTGCGTTTCCTCCTCGCCATTCTCTGTTCCCGAAATTCTGCCTCCCAAAATCTTGGTTCATTGTCCCTCTCTGGAAGTTCTGTCCGAAGTTGTGGCCTTGGTCTTGTCTCCACCGGTTGTCCATGTATCCTGGTCCCTGGTTGTTGTCTTGGTCCTGTCTCCACCGGTTGCCCATGTATCCTGGACCGTAGTTGTTGTCCCGGTCTTGCCTCCATCTGTTGTCCATGTAGCCGGGTGGTCTCATTCCTCCTGGACGTTGATGCCACCCCTGTTGTCTCGGGGGTCTCCCACGGTTGTTCCTTTGAAAAAAATGTCTTCTATCGTTCCAACCGTCCTCCCTAGGTGTGAAGTTCCTCCTGTTCCCCAGTGGTGAAAATCTGTTGAAAGTGGGAATTCTGTAGTATGGGGATATATATTCACGATTGTGAAATCTGGTCTCCCTCTGGTACCTCGGTGTTTCATATTCAGTATTTCCATATCTTATATTCCTAGGCTCCCTTGGGGTCCTGGGAGGTCTAGGAAGGGGTTCCCTCTGATCCTCGTCTTGTCGGGTGGGATTCGGTCTTACTTCCCCATTGGGCCTGGTTGGCCTAAATTCCAGTTCCTGGGGGGTTCTGGGGAATGGTGTGGCCGGTGTCCGGGTCAAAGGTGTGATGGGTTCTTCATCATGATCTCCCTCATCCTCATCCGGAGTAGTTTCCCTCGACAAATAGGCCGGTACTGAATCCTGTACTTCCATGGCTTCTTCTCCTATTGATGCTTGCCATTTATAGACTTTATTGTTTTTGTAGTCTAATGTGTCCCTGACGAACTTCTTTTGTTTCTTTTTTTGTACCTCTGTATCATATTTTGCTATATAGGTGTGCAGTTCCCTTTCCTTTGTCTTGTAATCATTGGTGTCTGCAAACGGGGTCAGTAAATTTTTCAGGTTGGTGATTCTTTCCTCTATTTCTCTTAATTTGAATTTTCTCCTACCTATAATTTGTTTGAGTAGTTCAGTCTCACATCTGTTAAAAAAATTGTACCACTCGTCCATTAGTCCCTCATCTGTGAGGGCATCATTGGGGTGGACCTCCCATCTTAGCCTCCTTGGTGTCATTTTTTCTTTACTATACATCTCCAACGTGGAGATGTCCCACCAGACCCTGAGTTGTTTTTCCATATCATGTTTGAGTTGTTTAAAAAGATCGTTCAGATTCTGGTTGGTGGAAACTCGCTCATGGTTAAAAATCTCTTGAATATCGATTTCCCTATTACCTATGTAACTAAAAATATCCATAGCTGCAGAAGGAACACCCTATAAAAGGGTGTGAATATAAAGAAAAGAAGAAAGATCCGCGCTTAGGATAAACTATCTATAAAATAGTGCGTAAAATTTCTATAAATAAAACACTAATGGCTGCTGCCCACTCCAAAAGATGCACCCCCAATGGGGGAGCGTCAGGTGTAAATGTCAAAAAGGGGAGTGGTTGGCGCTGCCAGGAAGTTAGGTTAATGGGAAATCTGGGTTAGGCTCCTATAGTTCAAGACCAAGTTCAACACATGCAAGTGCACATAGAATGTATGTGGGAATGAGAACTATATAAGTAATAGGATATAAAAACACAATGGGTGTGTAATATGTGTGTAAAATTAACACTATGTGCTGATACCAAATCAATAAATAAATAAATGTGTTCAATACCTAACAGGCTTATTGAGACTCAACATAAATATGCAAATATATGTAAATGTAGGTATAAAAATATAAAAGCATATAAAGATAGTATTAATAAATTATGGTGATATAGAGAGTTAGTGTGCAAAGGTGCTAAAAAATAAATATAGTGCACTAATCAAACTAAATAAGGTGCATTCCGAATCTCTCCCTGATGCTTTAACCCCTATGTGTACCGGAGCAAGGAGTGGATACGAGTAGGAAGGATAGGACGGAACCAGATTGCCGGTGTATGGGAGCGATCCCTGTTATCGACCCGCCATTTACTCCTGTAGGGGTACGGACATCCAGTAAGCACAGGACCCCAGGAGAGGGGGAGCACCCTATCTTCCAATCACTCACTGCACTCCCGGCTTCATAGAAAAAAAGAGCACCTTACTCCATCCTTATATGGACTATAGAACTTTATGATTTCTGTACCAACTCTGATTGCACTATTTTTGGACAATTTTAAAATACACAGAACCTGCTTTTTGAGCCTTTGAATTTATATGGTTCTCACTTTCATAATTTATATAGTTATTTACACGGCTGCACTTATTTATTTACTAGTGTTTATATTGTCACCAGTGTGGGATGCACATAGTTCACCCACTTATTTATTTTCATTGCTTATGAGTATGCAGTTGCACTTTATTGAATAGATGGTTATGACTATTCGGAATGCACCTTATTTAGTTTGATTAGTGCACTATATTTATTTTTTAGCACCTTTGCACACTAACTCTCTATATCACCATAATTTATTAATACTATCTTTATATGCTTTTATATTTTTATACCTACATTTACATATATTTGCATATTTATGTTGAGTCTCAATAAGCCTGTTAGGTATTGAACACATTTATTTATTTATTGATTTGGTATCAGCACATAGTGTTAATTTTACACACATATTACACACCCATTGTGTTTTTATATCCTATTACTTATATAGTTCTCATTCCCACATACATTCTATGTGCACTTGCATGTGTTGAACTTGGTCTTGAACTATAGGAGCCTAACCCAGATTTCCCATTAACCTAACTTCCTGGCAGCGCCAACCACTCCCCTTTTTGACATTTAAATCTGTTAATGGTTTTGCCAGCTCACCACTAAGCTCTTTTAATAATTTTGGGTGTATCTCATCAGGACCCTGTGACTTATTTGTCTTCACTTTAGACAGCAATCTTAGAACGTCTTCCTCTGTAAAGACACATGCATCAAACGATTCATTAGTCATTCTTTCAAGTGGAGGTCCTTCTCCTTCTTTTTCTTCTGTAAAAACTGAACAGAAGTATTCATTAAGGCAGTCGGCTAGCCCTTTATTCTCTTCTACATACCTTCCGTCCTTTGTTTTTAATTTAGTTATTCCTTGTTTTAATTTCCTTTTTTCATTTATATATCTGAAGAATGTCTTATCCCCCTTTTTCATAGACTGAGCTAGTTTTTCTTCTGCCTGCGCTTTAGAAGTTCTTATAACTTGCTTGGCCTCTTTCTGCCTAATCTTGTAGATTTCCTTATCTTCATTGCTCTGGGTTTTTTTATAATTACAAAATGCTAGCTTTTTATTTTTAATGATTTGGGCCACTTCTGCTGAGTACCACAGTGGTCTCTTCCTTTTTTGCTTTTACTGACAAGTCTAATGCAATTTTCTGTTGCCTTCAATAATGCACCTTTTAAGTAGTCCCATTTCTCCTGCACTCCATGTAACCCGTTCCAGTCTGATAAGGACTCATTTATGACTAATTTCATTTTTGAAAAGTCTGTTTTTCTAAAATCTAAAACTTTTGTTTTTGTGTGGTGAGACTCTTTCACAGTTCTTATATTAAACCACACTGACTGGGGATCACTAGATCCCAAGGTTTCGCCTACAATGACATCATATACCGAATCCCCATTTGTGAATACCAAATCCAAAATGGCCTCCCCCTGGGTTGGCTCCTCAACCACTTGTTGCAGAGACAACCCCAGTAGGGAATTTAGAATATCTGTACTCCTGGTAGAACTTGCTATTTTGGTTTTCCAGTGTATATCTGGAAGATTGAATTCTCCCATAATGATAACTTCTCCTTTCATTGTCATTTTAGCTATTTCTTCAACTAGTAGATCATCTAGTTCTTTAACTTGACCAGGTGGTCTATATATCACACCTACACGAGTTACTGCATGATTAGCAAACTGCAACGTAACCCAAACTGACTCTATGTTGGCCTCACCAACTTGTATTAGGTTAGATTTAATGCTATCTTTCACATACAGGGCCACTCCTTCTCCTTTCTTGCCTTCTCTGTCTCTTCTTTATAAAGAGTACCCTGGTATGGTTATGTCCCAGTCATTTCTTTCATTAAACCATGTCTCCGTAACAGCCACTAAATCTACATTCTCAGATACCATTATTGACCCAAGTTCATTGATTTTTTTACCTAAACTGCGAGCATTTGTAGACAGGACTCTGAGCTTATCATTTCTTAACCTCTGTGCTTCTGACCTGTTCTGGCATTGTTTCGGGGGGCAATTGGACTCTTGTATTTTCACTCTTTTGCCCCCCCCCCCTTCTAGTTTAAATACTCCTTCGCAAATTCTTGGAGTTGTTCACTAAGTACATTTGTTCCTTTGAGAGAAAGATGCAAACCATCTTTTTTGTACAGTTCCTTTCTATTCCAAGTAGAGCTATCATGAGAAACAAAGCCAAATCCTTGCTCTTGACACCATTTACTAAGCCATATGTTGAACTCCTTTATGCGCCTCTGCCTATCATTCTGAACATTATGCACAGGCAGAACTTCAGAAAATGAAATGGTGGATGCAAAATCCTGTACGTCATTACCAAGTGTGATAAAAGATTTTTTCACCTCTGACACTTCATTGCAAGCCAGGTCATTTGTCCCTAGATGGACAAGAACATCCACGTCCCCTTCCTGCTTTGCTTGCTTAACAATATTAATAATACGTCTTCTATCTCGTCTAGCAGTAGCACCAGGGAGACATCTCACAAAACCATTTTCTTTAAGCTCCACACTTCTTATGATTGAATCACCCAGCAACAGCTGCTTCCTTTGAGACTTCACTTTATCTTTTTTGTCCTTGGCTGCAGTCTTGCATACATTAGACATAGGAGTCGATGGTTTCTCACCCTCTGTGCTTGAGTCCATATCCATGTTGTCCTTACATTCTGAGAGTGCTGCAAATGAATTATGGAGAACCACCGACTGTGGGACATGTCTTCTATACACCACTCTAAGTCTTCCAGAACCTAAAGTAACCCATCTGCCATTTCTGGGGGTCCTCTGTGGATGTGGCATTGCAGCAGTCCCAGCTGGAGTTTGTTTAACAGATAATTTAAATATCTCTGATTTCAAAAATGCAATTTCCTGTTGCAGTAAGGAGAATTGTCTAATTGTATAAATTTGGGATATTTAACGTTTAGTAATTGCACTAAGGAATAACATAATAATTTGTTATATATACAGTGTGTGGGTGTATATATATATATATATATATATATATATATATATATACTTCAAAGGCAACTTTAGTTTTAACATGGTTGTAAACCTTTACATACAGTGCATTCAGAAAGCATTCACAGTGCTTCACTTTTTTATACATTTTGCTTTGTTACAGCCTTATTTTAAAATGGAATAAATCCATTATTTTCCTCAAAATTCTTCAAATAATCCCCCATAATGACAACGTGAAAGAAGTTTGTTTGAAATCTTTGAAAATGTATTAAAAATAAAAAATGAAAAAAATCACATGTACATAAGTATATACAGCCTTTGCCATGACACTCAAATTAAGCTCAGGTGCATCCTGTTTCCACTGATCATCCTTGAGATGTTGCTACAAGATGATTGGAGTCCACCTGTGTCAAAATCAGTTGATTGGATATGGTTTGGAAAGGCACACACCTGTCCATATAAGGTCCCACAGTTAACAGTGCATGTCAGAGCACAAACCAAGCCATGAGGTCCAAGGAATTGTCTGTAGACCTCCGAGACAGGATTGTATGGAGGCACCGATCTGGAGAAGGGTACAGAAACATTTCTGCAGCATTGAAGGTCCCAGTACAGTGGCCTCAATCATAAGTAAATGGAAGAAGTTTGGAACCACCAGGACTCTTCCTAGAGCAGGCCAACCGGCCAAACTGAGCGAGCGGGGTAGAAGGGCCTTAACAACAAAAAACAGAGTAAGGACCTTGTGGAATTTACTGGTACCAGAGAATAACAGTGAAGCAAGTTGAAAAAAAAAAAAAAAAATATATATATATATATATATATATATATAAATATATATATATATATATATATATTTTTTTTTTATTATTATTATTATTATTACAAAAGATGTATAAAAAACATTTATAAAACCAAAGAAAGAAGAGGGCGACACGGGCCTTAGTCAGAGAGGTGACCAAGAACCCGATGGTCACTCTGACAGAGCTCCAGCATTTCTCTGTGGAGAGAGGAGAACCTTCCAGAAGAACAATCATCTCTGCAGCTCTCCACCAATCACACCTGTATGGTAGAGTGGCCAGATATAAGCCACTCCTTAGTAAAAGGCACATGACAGCCCGCCTTGAGTTTGCCAAAAGGAACCTGAAGAACTCTCAGACCATGAGAAATAGAATTCTCTGGTCTGGTGAAACAAAAATTGAACGCTTTAGCCTGAATGGCAAGTGTCATGTCTGGAGGAAACCAGTCACCACTAATCACTTGGCTAATACTATCCCTACAGTGAAGCATGGTGGTGGCAGCATAATGCTGTGGGGATGTTTTTCAGCGGCAGGAACTGGGAGACTAGTCAGGATCGAGGGAAAGATGAATGCAGCAATGTACAGACATCCTTGATGAAAACCTGCTCCAGAGCACTCTGGACTTTAGACTGGGGCGAAGGTTTTTCTTCCAACAGGACAATGGCCCTAAGCACACAGCCAAGATAACAAAGGAGTGGCTGTGGGACAACTCTGTGAATGTCCTTGAGTGGCCCAGCCAGAGCCCAGACTTGAACCCGATTGAACATCTCTGGAGAGATCTGAAAATGGCTGTGCACTGACACCCCATCCAACCTGATGGAGCTTGAGAGGTCCTGCAAAGAAGAATGGGAGAAACTGCCCAAAAATAGGTGTGCCAAGCTTGTAGCATCATACTCAAAAAGACTTGAGGCTGTAATTGGTGCCAAAGGTGCTGTAAATATTTAGATAGATGGGCTTTTTTGTTCATTTTTTTGTTTTTAATAAATTTGCAAAGATTTCAAATAAACTTCTTTCACATTGTCATTATGGTGTATTGTTTGTAGAATTTTGACGAAACCATTTTGGAATAAGGCTGTAACAAAACAAAATGTGGAAAAAGTGAAGCTTTTTGAAAACTTTCTGGATGCACTGTATACCCATGAAAGGACTGGCATCAGGTGATACAAAGAGATTAATCAAATCCTCCAACATATGCTGAACCTTTTTATCTGCATTTCTGTTTATTCTCTCCTCTACAGCCAATCAAATTGAAAAATTTAGACAGCTTGTCTGAGCTTCAGAAAGCAGGGGTCGGGGAGCTGAAGTTATACTCTGCAGAGCTCAGTGAGAGCTGATTGGAGGGTAAGGACACACCCCCTTCACACAGAACACAGGAACAGAGCTGAGGCTGTCAATCACAGGCTGTGTGATGGAGCTCCTCCCTTGTCACCTTTTTTTCTTTTGGTGTCAGGAAAACTTTCAGAAGTGACTAATGTAGATAGTAGAGGAATGAAGCAGCAGAAAGAAATAACACTTAAAGCTCTGGACTGAGACAAGTACACACTAAAGAGGGATAGGCTTTGTTCATATTTCATCTCTGAGGTGTACAACCACTTTAAAGCTTACATAAAGCCAATTATATTGCTTTAGACAGCATAGGGAAGGGTTCAAATCTCTATTGTTTGCTTTCTGTGTAAAGCTTTTTTTTTAATAACAAACATGTTATACTTACCTCCTCTGTGCAGTTAGTTTTGCACAGGGCCACACAGATCCTCCTCTTCTCAGGTTCCTCTTCGCTGCTCCTGGCCCTTCCCTCCTGTGGAATACCCCTTGCAGCTTGCTATGGGGGCACCCTAGCCAACCTACAGCTCCATGTGTCCATTCAGACATGGAGCTGCTGTTCGGTCCTGCCCCCTCTCTCTCCTGATTGGCTAACTGACTTTGATTGACAGCAGTGGGAGCCAATGGCATCACTGCTGTGTCTCAACCAATCAGGAGAGAGAGTCACTGATGGCTGAGGCACTCGTGGACATCACTGGATAGAGAAGGGACTCAGGCAAGTATTAGGGGGGCTGAGGGGAGCTGCTGCACACAGAAAGTTTTTTATTTTAATGCATAGAATGCATAGAATCGGTTCAAATATATGAAAATTAGATGCATTTTGAACTACATCCGAGTTGCATGACATGTGAACCAAAATCCTTTTCTATGGAGCCAGTTCCAATACACTATATTGTTATGAGTATTGGGACACCTACCTTAAGAAGCACGTGAACTTTAATAGCATCCCAGTCTTACTGCGTAGGGTTCAATATCAAGGTTGGCCTACCCTTTGCAGCTATAACAGCTTCAACTCTTCTGGGAAGGCTGTCAACATGGTTTAGTAGTGTGTCTAGGGGAAAGTTTGAACATTCTTCCAGAAGCGCGTTTGTGAAGTCAGGCACTGTTGTTGGACTAGAAAGGCCCGGCTCGCAGTCTCCGCTCTAATTTATCCCAAAGATGTCCTATCAAGTTGAGGTCAGGGCTCTGTGCAGGCCAGTCAAGTTCCTTCACCCCAAACTCACTCATCCATGTCTTTATGGACCTTGCTTTGTGCACTGGTGCAGAGTTATGTTGGAACAGGAAGGGGCCATCTTCAAACTGTTCCCACAAAGTTGGGAGCATGAAATTGTCCAAAATGTCTTTGTATGCTAACATCTTAAGAGTTCCCGTCACTAGAACAAAGGAGCCAAGCCCAACCCCTGAAAAACAACCCCACAACATAATCTCCCCTCCACTAAATGATTTGGACCAGTAAAGCAAGGTCCGCGATGACATGGATGAGTGAGTTTGGGGTGGAGGAACTTGACTGACCTCAACCCGATAGAACACCTTTGGGATGAATTAGCGCGGAGACTGTGAACCAGGCCTTCTCGTTCAACATCAGTGCCTGACCTCACTAATGCGCTTTTGGAAGAATGGTCAAACATTCCCATAGACACACTCCTAAACCTTGTGGGCAGCCTTCCCAGAAGAGTTGAAGCTGTTATAGCTGCAAAGGGTGGGCCAACTCAATATTGAACCCTACGGACTAAGACTGGGATGCCATTAAAGTTTATGTGCTTGTAAAGGCAGGGCGTCCCAATAGTTTTGACAATATAGTGTCTGTATGGGCCGGCAGCAGTGCAATTTAAAAAAGAGTTAGGTACAATTTTCAGCCTTGAACCGCTGAATGAAACCCCACCAGACTCTTTTACAAACACATATGTGAATCCTAACAGCTGCGTTGAGTAATAATTTTTTATTAGTACAAAAAAACTGTCACGTGACACTAAAAATAGGTATCGGTGATTGGTATTGGCGAGTATTTGAGGAAAAGTATCGGAACTCGTACTTGGTCTTAAAAAACTGGTATCAGTGCATTCCTAGTAAATATAATATACCTTCCTACCTAATGTTAGCAGCATAAGGATTAACCCTAAAATTTTGAATGTTGGAGTTAAGTTCTTTAACAGACCAAAACATAGCAAATAAGAGAAGGTTTGTCTCTTATCACTGCATCACCAATCACAATTAAACTTACAAGCCAGGTTTGTCTTTGAGTGGCACCTGTTCAGTAAACTGCCAACAATCTTGGTTGGGGGTCAAACTCATGTTGAACTTAAACCTAAAGTGCATCCCAATTAAACATAACCTGTCTCCCAGACTGCCTGACCATTACCTGTCTACCATTAAATTAACATAACTAACTCACACAAGACACACATTGGAGTTTATTAGCCCTAGCCACCTTTTATTAATAAATATATAAAAAACTTAGGATTCCAAGGTTCTTCGGAGGCACTTTTCATAGAAATCAGTATCTGTGCGAAACGGTAGGATATATCTTTAGACGCACAACGCCAGCTCATAGGCTATTGCACAATAAACAGTAAATATAGCCATGAATAAACCACCAGTTCACTGGAACCCAACCATACATAATAAGGGGGCATCATACCTAAGATGGGTTCCTATCAAGTTTTGATTTTAAACAGAAGCATCACCTTTGAGAACCTTGCAACGTTGACAGCTACTAGGACTACATAAAGACTGAGCCGGATTAGAAAGAACATTTTTAAAGCCCATCTCCGGGCAAAAAAAAGAGTTTTCATATGCAGTTTTCAACTGCTCATTTTGTCTAGGGGTGAGGAGAAAGCTTCGGTACACCAAAAACGGTGCTCCCCCCATGGTCCAGAGCTGGACTGTTCTTGATTCATGGAGCCTGCTCTGGGCTTGATGACTTGGGAACAGTCCACAACTCAAGGTGGCTGGAGTGCAGGGTTTCCAGACTGATCTTGTGCTGGAAGGATGGGAGGATTGGGTAAGTAAATCTCCTTTCCCCTAGACAAAAAAGAGCAGGTAACCCTTGCATTGCGGGCATAGAAAAACATTTTTTTTTTTGCCCCGGAAAGGAGCTTTAAAGAAAAAGAGTGGTAGGAAGTTCACCCGATGCCAGCTATCCTCCAATTGAAGACTGTTTAAAGCCTCCTCTGAACCTTGAACCATTCTCTACCCATGCTGACCACCAAACCACCCATGCTTATTTTCCGCTTCACCAATCAGGTAAGTGCCACCTATGTCTGCCTGTATTGACTAAACTGTTTAACGCTTCCATTTGCCAAAAACAACCCAAAAAAAAACACTTTAACCACTTTACCACCGGAGGATTTTGCTGTCTTACGTCTGGGCCACTTTTTTGCGATTCGGCACTGTGTGACTTTAACTGACAATTGCGCGGTCATGCAACGCCGTACCCAAACGAAATTTACGTCCTTTTTTTCCCACAAACAGAGCTTTCTTTTGGTGGTATTTGATCACCTCTGCGCTTTTCATTTTTTGCGATATTAACCACTTAAGCCCCGGAGGATTTGGCTGCTAAACGACCAGGGGGTATTTTGCGATTCGGCACTGCGTGAATTTAACGGACAATTGCGCGGTCGTGCGACGATGTACCTAAACGAATTTGGCGTCCTTTTTTTCCCACAAACAGAGCTTTCTTTTGGTGGTATTTGATCACCTGTGCGATTTTTTGATCACGCGCTATAAACAAAAATAGAGCGTCAATTTTGCAAAAATAACAATATTTTTCACATTTTTTTATATGAAATTCCCCAAAAAAAAAATGTAAAAATCAAAATTTTTTAACATTTTCGGCCAATTTGTTTTATGCTACCTATGTTTGGTAAAAAAAATCGCAAAAAGTGTATTTTTATTGGTTTGCGCAAAAGTTATCGCGTTTACTAACAAAGGGAAAGATTTCTGTCATTTTTGTTGTTTTTTTTTTTAACGCGTAATGGCGGCGATCTGCGATTTTTTTTGCGGTACTGCGACATTGGGGCGGACAGATCGGACCCTTGACTGACATTTTTGACACTTTTGGGGTTACCAGTGACATTTCTACAGTAATCAGTGCTATACATATGCACTGTTACTGTAAAAATACACTGGTAGTGAAGGGGTTAACTTTATTTGGGAGGCAGGGGCTGTGTGTATCCCTAGGGGCGTGCTTTCTACTGTGATTGGCTGTGGCTTGAGCTGTAAGGACACTGATCAACGGATCTACATAGTAGATCCGTGTGATCAATGTCTTTACACCGAGGAGAATGACAGGTGGCTTGTTTACACAAGCCGCCTGACTTTCTCCCTCTCCCCCGCCGATCGCAGAGTGGCCAGCGGACATCGGGTCCGCCGGTCACACGCGCGGGGGGGTCCGTGACCACGCGGGAGCGGGAGCGCGCCGCCGGCGGCGCGCGCTCGCTCCCCAGACCCTCCCAGGCTAGTGACGTACCGCTACGTCACTCTGCCTGTGAGGGGCTGACCGCTGCAGTATATAGTCGTGCGGCGGTCGGCAAGCGGTTAATAAAAAAATGCGACAATTTTGAAAAAATAACAATATTTTTCTACTTTGACAGTTAAAAAATATCCAATATATTAAATTTTTGTCATATATTTAGGCCAAAATGTATTTAGCTACATGTCTTTGACAAAAAAATTCTCAATGAGTGTATTTTTAACCGCTTTAAGACCGGAAGCTTTTACCCACTTCCTGACCAGGCCATATTTTGCGATTCAGCACTGCATTAATTTAACGGACAATTGCGCGGTCGTGCAACGCTGTACCCAAATTCAATTTATGTCCTTTTTTTCCCACAAATAGAGCTTTCTTTTGGTGGTATTTGATCACCTGGCATATTTTTACAGTAAACCCCCCTCCATTGCGGGGGTTACGTTCCAGACCCAGCCACGAAAAGTGAAATTCCGCGAAATAGAAAAACCCTATTAAAATGCATTGTAGGCATGATTTTTTTACTGTCACTGTACGTGTAAAAGCATTTTAAGGTCTTTAAACACACTTTTAAAACAATAGAAACTCATTTAAACACATAAAAGATACTTAGAGACAGAGCAAGAGCTATGGAAAACACAAAAATCTTTCATTTTTAATGATTTATATAGTAAAATAACATTACAAAAAAAAACGCGAATTACCGGGACCGCAAAAACTGAACCGCGATGTAGCGGGGGATTACTGTATACAAAAATAGCGACCATTTTGAAAAAATAACAACATTTTTCACATTTTTTTATATGAAACCCCCCCCCCCCCCCTCCAAAAAAAAAATGTAAAAATCAAAATTTTTTAACTTTTTTTGTCAATTTGTTTTCTGCTACATATTTTTGGTAAAAAAAAAAAATCGCAATAAGCGTATTTTGATTGGTTTGCGCAAAAGTTATCGCAGCTACTAACTACAGGAAATTTATGTCATTTTTTTTTTTTTTTTTTAAATTAGTAATGGCAGCTATCTGGCGGCGATCTGCGATTTTTTTTTTGCTGGACTGCAACATTGCTGCGGACAGATCAGACCCTTGACTGACATTTTTGACACTTTTGGGGGTACCAGTGACATTACTGCAGTAATCATAAACATAAAAGCAAGAGTATGGGACTTTAAATGAGGTTGACTAGACAAGGAAATTTATTATAAAAGTACAATAATACAAAAAACATATCAAGAAGTTTTTTGCAGAAACACATACAGAGATATAGCAACCAGTCATGGTACAATATTATACAAATAATTACAAATAAAATATAAAATACAATATTTTCGGATCATAATCGGATCTCTCTAAAGTAAATAGGTACAATAAAACCTCATGATCTCTGTGTGGACACAAAATGAATATGTCATGATGCATATGACTCTCTGAGTAATCGTAGGCTCGACGCGTTTCATGGACCTCCGTCCAATCATCAGGAGCTTTAATATATGTCTATAAAGTGAGAATATGAATTAAATTAGTGTATGGGTTACATAATGAAATAAATTGGAAGGTATATAGAAGAGGACACTACCTTGTGCAGTGTCAGAATTCGTGAGCTGTCCAGTCTGGGAATGAGGGACCACAGGGGATCCGGAGAGAGCCTGATCCGGGGCTGAGGCGCGGAATATGTCACAGCAAGGGGACAACAGAGGGAGGAAGAAGGGGACCATAGCCAAAACCACTCGAGGGAATCCTGGTGAGTTGCTTGGAATTAAATTGATAAAGGCACGTTGTAAGCCAAAAAGGCGGGGTCTGTAGGTATGTGTAAAAAACATTCAATAAATATACTGGAAAAATTAGATATGCTGAGAGAATCATCTCAGAAACAAAATTGTCTGCAATATTGAACACTAGTACTCAAATGATTAGACCCAAAACAAGATAGTGCCAGTAAAGAAAACAATTGGGAAGCCACCAAGGAGAAATGGATGATTAGAAATAACCGAGGCTTGCTAATAAAGCCCATGTACGGAATAATGCCAGTAGAAGAGCCAGTGGAGAGACCACCAAGGAAAGTCTTGCTTTTATGTTTATGTATAATTACAGGGATGGAGGATACTAGACATGATATGTGGCAAAGCACAGACGATTTATTCCCTTGCATATACGATTAGGGTGGAAGACACCCATATTTCTGTGTCATGCTTTTGCCACATTCTTTTAGGGAATACTTAGTCTTATTATTATTATTTATATTATTATCAACAATATTATTATTTATATATTCTAAGGTTGCTATGGCCCCCCTTTGTCCAATTCCCATTGTACAGGTGGTCATGGAACCTTACATCATCTATTAGTTCAATTCAGCATTTTCCTAGCCAAGAATTCTGAGCTTTCTCCCTCCAGTCGGGCTTGGGGGACTTAGTCGATCCGGACTTCCTGGTCTGGGGCTGCGATGGGCGGCCGGCCGCCTCCCCCCTGTGCCTGTCTCTGCGCAAGCATCCGGGTTGGGGGCGGGGCGTCACGCCCTCCATCGGCGCCATGCCTAGTACACCTGGTGCGTGACGGCCAGTGTGCGTCCCGTTACCAGGGTTACTCTCCACCTTTTAGCGTCAGTTGCGGGCTGTGCCGACTCACTTCTGGTTTACCTAACCGGATATGGGAGGCTCCTCGCCCGCCTATTTAGACTGACGCCAGCATGGCGCTGGCGTGGCATTACTCCAGCAACCATGGACACGGATGGGACCGGACCAACTTTATTCTTCTAGGCTTACTTGCTACCAACATTGGGTAATTTAACACAACCCTTTCTTGCACACAGCTTCATTTCTCATTACCATATTTCCCTACATTTGTTCCCTAGCACAGTGGTTCTCAATTCCGGTCCTCGGGACCCACTAACAGGCCAGATTTTAAGTATTACCTTGGGGGATGCAGACTAGAATACTGCAATCACTGAGCAGCAAATGAGATCACCTGTGATGTAATTTAGTTATCTTGCAAACCTGGCCTGTTGGTGGGTCCCGAGGACCGGAGTTGAGAACCACTGCCCTAGCACACCCCTATTAAACTGGGATTTCCAGTGTATTGTATCTCTGTCACATTGGGCTTTGTTACGCACTTATCTCCCTTCACAGCCCTTTTAATTTTCCCTGACGTATTCTTTTCTCCGCCAGGGCACCTTCTCTCTCACGCTTGGGTCACTTGTCACTTTTCACAATACTAATTAGCAGCACACTTGTTACTGTGGAGTTTCTTTGGCACATTTCTTTTCATTCACTCTTTCTCACAGGTACCCTCCCTCTGCATTAGAGGTGTCTCCCCTCTCTCCCCTCTTGGTCTTCCTTCACCTCCTTTCCCTCCTTCCACCTTCCCTTTAACTGGGTTTCGTTATGGACTTCACCAGCGAGCTCTGGTTATTTCCATCAACTTACTTTCCTTGGTGGTCTCTCCACTGGCTCTTCTACTGGCATTATTCCGTACATGGGCTTTATTAGCAAGCCTCGGTTATTTCTAATCATCCATTTCTCCTTGGTGGCTTCCCAATTGTTTTCTTTACTGGCACTATCTTGTTTTGGGTCTAATCATTTGAGTACTAGTGTTCAATATTGCAGACAATTTTGTTTCTGAGATGGTTCTCTCAGCATATTTAATTTTTCCAGTATATTTATTGAATGTTTTTTACACATACCTACAGACCCCGCCTTTTTGGCTTACAACGTGCCTTTATCAATTTAATTCCAAGCAACTCACCAGGATTCCCTCGAGTGGTTTTGGCTATGGTCCCCTTCTTCCTCCCTCTGTTGTCCCCTTGCTGTGACATATTCCGCGCCTCAGCCCCGGATCAGGCTCTCTCCGGATCCCCTGTGGTCCCTCATTCCCAGACTGGACAGCTCACGAATTCTGACACTGCACAAGGTAGTGTCCTCTTCTATATACCTTCCAATTTATTTCATTATGTAACCCATACACTAATTTAATTCATATTCTCACTTTATAGACATATATTAAAGCTCCTGATGATTGGACGGAGGTCCATGAAACGCGTCGAGCCTACGATTATTCAGAGAGTCATATGCATCATGACATATTCATTTTGTGTCCACACAGAGATCATGAGGTTTTATTGTACCTATTTACTTTAGAGAGATCCGATTATGATCCGAAAATATTGTATTTTATATTTTATTTGTAATTATTTGTATAATATTGTACCATGACTGGTTGCTATATCTCTGTATGTGTTTCTGCAAAAAACTTCTTCATATGTTTTTTGTATTATTGTACTTTTATAATAAATTTCCTTGTCTAGTCAACCTCATTTAAAGTCCCATACTCTTGCTTTTATGTTTATGTATAATTACAGGGATGGAGGATACTAGACATGATATCTGGCAAAGCACAGACGATTTATTCCCTTGCAATTACTGCAGTAATCAGTGCTATATATATGCACTGTTACTGTAAAAATTACACTGGCAGGGAAGGGGTTAATTTTTATTGGAGAGGGAGGGGTTAATGTATGCCTGGTGCTTACTGACGTGTGTGGGGGGAGGTGACTATGTGACACAAGGACAGATCGCAGGTTCAGCTATGCTGAATCCTGCAATCTGACCCTGCCTGTCACTTAGGAGATATCCGCCTGCTTTGTTTACACAAGCGGGCGGATCTCCACACTCGATCCCCGATGATTGGGGAAGAGCAGCGGTGATCACCGCCGCTCCTCCCCTGGCCCGACTCCCGCTGTAACTGAATACAGCGGAAGCGAGCCTACGGCGGCGCGCGCGCGCCGCCCACAAGGTGAGGAGTCCAGCGACGTAGGTCTACGTCGCTGGACGATAACGAGCCACATTGCCGCAGTAGCAGCAATGTGAGCGGTCGTAAAGTGGTTAAACACAGTCATTTAGTCCCTGCACCCATGCTTCTAGCCTGTTTCTTCTCCGGGCCTATCTTTCCAGCTTCTCATATCATGAAAGCAGCACTTTTTCCATAAAACTTCTAAAGGAAAAAAAGCAAATACTGTTGCCACATGCTGCTTGTTCATTCAGAGTCTAGAGTCCTTTTAGTCTAGATCAGAAAAACACAATGTAAAAATTAGAAAATCTTCGTAAAGATACTGACACCCATTACCAGGTGGAACTTTTGTATTCAGAATGCCAGAACTCATTTAAGAAGCTCGACAAGTAAAAACAATGTGATATAACCAATATACTGTTAACGTACCACTGCTGTTTTGTAGCTTAAGGGAAAAGTGAATGCACAAAATGGTAATAATAGCATTTAAATAATAACATGACTTCGGGATACTCAGTGTAAAGTCCATTGTTTCTGCATGACTAAACAGTAATACAATTTTACACCCCTCTCAAGGCACAGTAATGACAAGGGATGTAAAAATATTTAAATGTACAATGCTCTTGGCTCACAACAGCACCATGCAAGAATAATTTGTCACATGGTAACAGAACTGACTTTGCATAAAGAATAAAAGGTTTTAATGCTGAAGATTGATATCACTGGGATTCATTTATTAAAGCCCAACTCTAGGATACATGAAGTGTGGCAGTGCTCTGGCTTGCCATGGTGGTAAAAGGAGTATATGTTGCACAGGGTTCTAACTGATGCAGTTTGAGGTGCTCCAGATTGTCTATTCTGAATAGAGAAAACTGGTTTTACAGTTTTCTTTGCAATTGGTAACTCCTGCATTAAGTTCTGGAGTCCAGAGGCTTTGAAGAGTCTTGGGACGGATTAAGCCTCTAACCCTGTGTCTACGTTTTACTGGAGACCAGCAGCCTGATGATGCAAGTGGGCACAGGCTTTTCCTTTAAAGGGTTAGCTGTGATTCAGAGCTCTTTTACCTTGGAAACAAGCTACTGCAGGAGCAGCAAAGGTGTGTGAAAGACACTGGGAGGATGCCTACCCTGGCCTGAAGGAGAGGTGGCCAGATCTGAACAGGTGTCGCCTAAGAGGCATGAGGAGATGGTGTGTCTTTAGCCAGGAGCCTGTGCAGCCCAGGTAGGCATTTAATTGGTCACAAAGATGTTTGAGACAAGGGCGAGTCTGTGTGGAGAAAGGCGCAGAGGCTTTAACGTCTGGAAAACAGCTGGAAAATGTTCTGAAGCTGAAAACCCCTGCAAGAGTAATCTTGTCAGATATTTTGAATCTTTCTTTTAAATAAAAGTGGTCCAAGAGCCCTGAAAACATGCTTCCCTGGTTGGCCTGAACCTAATGGAAAGCACTACACTTGAGTATACCCACATGGAAGAAAACTATATTAAAAATATATTTAAAAAAAAAACATTTTTAATTTTTCCCAAATATATTGGAAATATATTTGAAATGCTACAATTTTGGCCATATTCAATATATTTCTATAATTTTTAGTCCAAATATATTGGAAATATATTTAAAATGCTACAATTTTGTCCATATTCAACATAATTCAAAATATTTTTTCCCTAAATATATTGGAAATACATTTTTCTTCCATATGGGTAACCGCAACAATATCACACATGTGTTTTGTCCCTTTGACCCACTCAACTAGTGTAAAATGCATGCCTTTCCCTCAAAATATGCTTGGTAAAGCACACATTCACTTTTAACCCTGGGTACATCTTTTCTCCCCATTCCAGTGATTTCTGTCCTGCAGAATACAGCCAACCCACAGAAGAAAATGGGGCAACAGTGGCCATGCATACTAAAAAAGGAGCCCAGCAAGGGGCTTATGAAGAAAGGTTAGGGGGATGCTGGGAAAGGTCGCACAGTGAAGATTGCAGGAATGGTGGGGAAGGTAAAAATTTAGCATGGTAGGATGCAGTTAAGGAGTGTGGACAAATGTTTTCAAAGACAACTTCACTAAAATCACATTTTATTTAAATACTTTAGATAGTTGTGAATATTACTGCAGACATCCTCTCCAGCGCAAGCCTAGGGGTAGAAGTTGGGTCGCTGTTGTGTCAAGTGCGGCCTTTTCTATTTGAACGCAATGCTTCTCAAACAAATGAATTTGAATACAAAAAAAGTTGTGTATGACTTGCTTTGCCTGAAATTTAAACACACCTCAGCAGAGCATTCAGCTCCTGAAGAAAGGCAACTCGAAGCAGGTCAAACACAGCCTCCCAACTGTCATCTGCGTTCTGCTATCCTGTATTTAACCAATGTTTCCTCCTTATTCTGCTGTATCCAGATCTCTGGTTGCTGATCTTGGCTCATATCCTGACTATGCCTTCTAGCTGCACTCTTGGTTTCTATGCTGCCTGTTTGTTATTGAACTTGGCCTGAACATTGACCTTGCTCTTGCCTGAATGCCCTATCTCCATTTATTCCTTACCACGGATATATTTTGCCACCAAGCACTTTACAGTATCAATTACTTATTATTTCATTGTTTGCACTATTTTTTCACAACATATTTTAGATTGTACAAAATAATATATATATATATATATATATATATATATAGAATTTTACAATTTATCTACTACTCATTTTACCCATTCTTGTATTCGTTGTATATCTATTGCTACTTGCAGTATTTATTACTATTGCCCTGTATTTTTTAACATTGGGTAGACACTTTGGGTGTCCACAACATACTTTATTAGAATCACATATCTCCGTACCTATCTCTATTTGATTGGAGTATTTTACCAGTAGACAGCGCCTTTCCCTCTTTCTTTCTGATAATTCTAGCAAAAGACTTCCTCTGTAACTCTTAGGCTCCATGTACACGGGACGCTGGAAATGGCCGTTTAGGAGCAGTTGGGCGTTTTTTTTAGAAGCCCCTGAACCCACCTACATCTTATCTGTCAATGTACACCAGGTCGTTTGCGGTCGTTTGCGGGCAGTTGCGTTCAGGGACTTTTTTTAGAACGCAATTATTTGCGTTCGAACGTGTGTTTCCCGGCGTTTCAAACGCAAAAATGCGACCGAACGCGTCCGAACGCAACCAAACGCGATGACCCGCGTTTAGCGTTCGCGTTTTTCCATTTTAAAGGGGAATAATTTTTTTGACCTCTAGGAACGGTTCTAAACGCAAACGCCCACAAACGCCCGCTAAACGAGGGTACAAAAAAATTAGGCAAACTTCACTGTTTATTTTTTTATTATTATTATTCAGTGAAGTGTATTTTTTCCCAAAAATTGCGCTTGAAAGACCGCTGCGCAAATACCGTGTGACATAAAATATTGCAATGACCGCCATTTTTTTTTATTCTCTGCTTAAAAAAAAATATATATATATATATATATATATATATATATATATATATATATATATATATATATATATATATAATATACAATGTTTTTTGAGGGTTCTAGGTAATTTTCTAGAAAAAATACTGACTTTAACTTGTAAGCAAAAACAGACTTAGTCTATAAGTGGTTAATTAAATAAAAGGGAAAGTTCACATAGATATCAGTTGCCCATGCAAGGGTTCTTTCACATCAATATGAACAGTCAAACAAAAACAATGAGCCACTTGGCTCCCTTGTTGGCAGCACCTCTGCTCTTCTTCTAACCAGTCCCTCTGACTGTGTTGTCCAGTTCTGCTGATTCACTTGGCCTCTAAGTCTTTTGTCGCAGCTCCCTGCTGCATAGACAATTCCTGGCCTCTGGATAAGGGTTCTCATGACATCCTGATATGAGCCCACCTGACTCTTGCAATGAGACCTCCTGCCTTCTGGCTGATGACTGGAGCACCTTTGACCCCTGGGTGAGACCTTCTGTCTCTTGGCTGCTGACTGGGGCTCCTCTGACACCTGGGAGATACCCTCTGTCTCCTGGCTGCTGACTGGGGCTCCTCTGACACTTGGGAGATACCCTCTGTCTCCTGGCTTCTGGCTGGGGCTCCTCTGACCCCTGGGAGATAGCCTCTGTCTCTTGGTTGCTGGCTGGGGATCCTCTGACCCCTGAGTGAGACCTCCTGTCTCTTGGTTGCTGACTTGGGCATCTCCGACCCCCTGGGTGAGACCTTCTGTCTCTTGGTTCTTGGCTGGGACTCCTCTGACCCATGGGTAAGACCTCCTGTCTCTTGGTTGTTGTCTGGGGCTCCTCTGACCCCCTGGGTGAGACCTTCTGTCTCTTGGTTGCTGGCTGGGGCTCCTCTGACCCCTAGGTGAGACCTTCTGTCTCCCAAATTGGGAGCTGTCTTCAGGGCCAATTTACACCACATGCAGTGCAGTGATTTTTTTTCTGCATCAAAAACACATGGGAAGTAGGCTATATGTGTTCCAATGGCATGGTGTACAACAGTGCAGTGCATTCCATTGTGTTTGAGTTCCAGAAAAAACAAATATAGCATGTTTTTTTCTTTTTTTCCTGCACAGAACTGCACTGGATTGTGGTAAAAGCATCCAAAATGATTTAAAAATGCACCGAACCACAGTACAGTAAAAAAATAAAAAATAAAAAACAGGGAAAAAAAAGCATTTGGAATGGACCTGTAAAGGCATCAAAAATGAACTGGAAAGCATAAAAATGTGTTACAAACTCGCAAGCAGAAGCGCACTAGGAATGGATCTGGAGGGCATGGGCATTTTTTTGTGGTGTGAACGGGCACTCAAAAGAGAAGCTCTGAGCTATAACAATCCTGCACACCTAAATACTCAGACAGGCTGCATGCACCTGGAAAAATCCGGACACAGGATTAAAAGTTCCGATCAAGAACTTCAGAATCCAGAGAATACCAAAAATACAGCTTTCTCCGCTTATAAACATTAGTTTGGATCAGCCTTTCTCAACCATTTCAACACAGAGGAACCCTTGAAATAAATTTCTGGTCTCGGGGAACCCCTACTAAAAATTTAAAATCTACAACTCATGACACATTAGTGTGACAGTCAATGGGAAGAATGCTCCTTACTCTTGTCATCATTGGGAAGAATTGCCCCCTTACAGATAGCTAAAAGGAACAATGGTGTCATTGGGAACTTATCTGAGAGGCGGAAATTGTCCATTGCTCAAGGAACCCCTAGCAACCTCAGGAGGAACCCTGGGGTTCCATGGATCACTGGATGAGAAACCCTGGTTTGGATCCTCGCATTAACCCTTAATGTCCTGTGTCATTTTCTTCTCCATTTTCATGGTGAGAGGGTCTCGTTCTGTCACAGTCCCCATACATGAATGGGCTGCTTTCACATGTGAATGAGGCTAAATAGATGCGCCTTGTAATAAAAGCCGCTTTGTTAAACGATAAGTTCTGCACAAATAATTAAAAGCAAAATATAAACTTTAAAAATAAGAATCACGCTAAACAAAACCATCATTTTCCCTTTAAAAAGATAATGGCGGCATTACAAAAATGTCTAAAACAAAGTAACTAATATTGTCTTTAAGGAAAGCATTTAGCTTCTGTATATCAATGCAATAAAGAGAGCTTATAGCAGAATTAGCAAACACATTACAAGCAGTTTTTTTCCCCCCTATCTGGTAAGTTAAGTCATGTTTTCTTGGGGGGAAAAAAATGTCTAAACATTAAACCATAATGAGATTGCATTTTTTAAGCATTAATGATATGAACTTACACAGCGTGTACATTCCCTCTAATAGACTCACATCTAATTAACAACGGAGTATGTGGCCAATTTCTAATGGGTATGATCAACACAAACTTGTAAAAGTAAAGTGCCAAACATTAAGATTTCATTGAAACCTACTCGTTTCATAGAGCGATAATTAACTGAAAGTCATTATATTTTTATATCTGCATTTTTATGGCCATACTATGTTTGCATTAGAGGTAAAGGCATGGATTCTTGTTAAGAAGATTTAAAGGAAAATACATACTGTGTATGTTATCCAGCAATATTTCCTTGGTCTTAAAGTGGAGTTCCAGTCCAATGTTCTTATCTATAAATAGGGCATATGGGGCATCCCCCATTGCAGAGATCCCCCTAACGTCCTGTGCCAGTGATACCTAAGACATTGCTGTGAGCTGAACTTTCTGCTTCCCCCTTGTCAGTAGCCAAACAAGCTGCTGATAAGGCCCATGCTTATAATTCACAATGGAAAAAATACCATTTGTAGGTCACTGGTTTGTTTACATTGCTGTCAATCAAGCCCTGATGAAGGGGTGCTCTGGGACCCCTGAAATGCATTGGATACTTTTTGTTTTGTACCCCTGACTTTTAATGGAATAAAGTTGTATCTGGACCTCTTAGCAGCTACATAGTTACATAGTAGTTGAGGTTGAACAATGACAATAGTCCATCCAGTTCAACCTGTGTAGATGTGTGTGGACGTGTTCATTTCCCATACCCCTGGAGGTTTTGATCTTGGAGATGTATGTCCAAGAGTCTTTTAAAAGTAGCCATACTCTCCGCAGTTACTATCATTTGTGGAAGTGAGTTCCACAATCTTGTAGCCCTTACTGTAAAAAAAACCCTGCGTAGCCTGAGGTTAAATTGCTTCTCCTCTAAACGCATTGTATGGCTTCATGTCCTCTTGCACTCTTTGCAACTGAATCATTTTTTTTCCATGTTGAGATCACCATTGAGGTATTTGTAAGTCGCTATCATGTCTCCTCTCAGGCGTCTCTTCTCCAGGGAGAATAAATTGAGCGCTTGTAAAGGCTCCTCATAATTTAGGTCCCCCAATCCCCTAATTAGGTTAGTTGCCCTTCTTTGGACTCTTTCCAGTTCCAGCACATCCTTTCTGAGGACTGGCGACCAGAACTGGACAGAGTACTCCAGGTGTGGCTGGACCAGTCTTTTATAAAGTGGTAGGATTGCAGATTTATCTCTGGAATATATCCCATTCCTTATGGATGCCAATATTCTGCCGGCTTTGGCCACTGCAGCTTGACATTGCATGCTATGGCTTAGTCTATCTTCTACTAAGACTCCCAGATCTTTCCCAGATTAGTGATGTAGCACTTCAATTTTAATTCTTGGTATAATATACTCCAAATCAAGGAGACTAGGAAGACCCTCTGGGGTGTAGAAGCCGCCTGCCCAGGAACCAGATCATTTACACCAACATCAATACCTTAAGATAACAATAAAAGCAAGTTATTCCAGCACTATCTTTCCACATTCTTCAACTATCTAGTGATACATAAAGCTGAACTTCCTGCTCCCCCTCTTCGGAGTGCATTCTCCATATTTTTCCATTGAGAGTCCAATAGGAAGATGGTGACACCAGCCTATAAACAGGTGTTAGAGGGGTTAGAACCCCTTTTAGGGAGACCCCTCCACTTGGGTGGACATTGTGGTTGAGACTATATTAGTCCCTTATAATATAGAGGTGGGAGAGCCTGGGGCAGAGGATGATGGGAAGATGCTACCCCTAGTATACTGCCATGTAAGATTGTAGTCTCAGGAAGGGAACCCATTGGTGTAGTTCCAATATACTATCCATTAAAGAACCCACCTATGGGGACCCACAGTGTAGAAAATGGAAGAACTGGGTAACAATTCTATGTTAAAGTTGATGTAAATTATGCAGTGGTATCAATGTGGGAGTAAAGAGGCAAAAGTGATTTGATGACCAGGAACTTTACATTATGTTCCTGCTACATGAAACGTGGTGTGCTGCAGGCCAAGATAACTTGAGTGACCAAGATGGCAGAGTTCCTCAATGTACAAGTGTATAGTACCCTGTCTGGTTCTTGTTGCAGGAAGATGGTGGGAGGTGCCATTGGCCAGCATACCTGTTGCTGGTGGCAAATTAGGGCCTTTAGTGTAAAGACATAAGGTATTGAAAATCATCCTTTTACAATTTTTTTTTTTTTATAAGTAAAAATTCAGTAACATTTTGTACGTACTTTCGCTTCAGCAGAAGATTGGCAACTAAGACATACTGTATTGGAAATACTCTTACGTTAATCCCCTGAAGCCACTGTCTGCCCACATCACATTGTAATTTACAGTATATGTTACATTAGCAAGTAGAAAAAAGTTGAAAAAAGTCTATTGGTTGAATTACATGGACAAAAGTTCATGTAATTCAACCAATAGAAAAAAAATGAAAGAGAAAAATCCCATATATAGAACCTTATACTCACAGTTGATCCAGAGGAAGGAAAAAAAAACCCCAATAAAGTGCGATCCAATTTGCTATAACAGGGGTAAAAAATGTCTTCATTATCTCTTGAATGTAGAAGGATATACCTTGGGTCAATAAAATGTGACCAAAACGAAAAAAAAAAAAAACTAATTATATAAATTATACAATATTGTGTATTGCTACAATTATAATAATATAATCAAAATTAAAATAAATAAATTATTTAAAAATGCACATTTATAATATACATACTAAAAAATAATTGATATGTATAAACTAATTTACATGTTAAAAGATTTGCAATCCTCTTGAGCCAATTTTGTTATCCTAATATCCCTACCAGACAGTTTAACCAGGTCTGTTACGGACCGCTGTGTCCTCGCGGCGTGGAAATCTCCAAACTTCTGGTCACCGCCGTAGACCGGAAGTGACATCACCCGACTCCTTCCGACGCGTTGCGTCACAAATACACTTGACTTTCTCAAGGATATATAGCTATAGGAGCAGCTAGAAATAATCACAAGAGAATCCGGAGGGCTGGTTGTACCCACTTTGATCGATCAACTTGGTACAATCAGCCTGCCCATTAACATTCCTGTTGAGCTGGCCAAGATTGTAACCATGTATGGCTGGTCAATACTCAGCTGTGTGTATAGTTTAATCTCCTACTAGATCTACTAAACAACATTAGCTATATAGACTAATCCCCACCACCACGTTTGCCCTCTACAATCTACATGTAGCAAGGTTTCCAGGCTGTGGCCTGATGTGGGTCTGCCATTAGCTCCGGAATCCTCTCCAGCCCATGTGAGCTGAGTCCCCAGGTGTGACAATTGAGACAGTGAATACTCCGGCATCTTTGTTTGTGGTTTTTATTATAAATTAAGGGGATGGGAGAAGGGAATGAGTGGGATACTCCTCTCGGCTTGAACTAATTACAATTGGGACTTTGATCCTGAAAAAAATGCCCGTTGGCGTTTCCTTGACGCTAGCCAGTGCCAGCCAATGCTCACTGACTCTGAGAACACTCTGTAAAACAGAGGAAGTGTTGAATCCCTGACCTATAGTCCAGAAGATCCAAGACTGAGAACTGTAGAACTCCTGACACTGCTCCACTGTGTAAGTCTTTAAATACTTTTCCCCCGCCTGATACAGCTTGAGGTAGTATTTTGTAGAACTCCAAATAGCTAACACTGTAACTGGCACATGCAATACAATTCAGGGCCCAGACTGCGGGTGCCCTCTTTTTGCTCCTTGAACTCTTCAGGGTCCACTGACTATGTAACCCCTTTATACTTCAGGGTCCTCAACCTACGTACCCCTTTACAGCTAGATGACCTTGGATCCCCGAACCTCTTCCAGAGTGGTCCCCTCTGACTCACGGCAGACCCCCAGGGGCAATACTCACTACTCACGACCTGTGTAGGCTTTCCTGGGACTGGACCCCTCTCTCTCTCCACAGGCTTTTGGCACAACGGATCCCCTCAGCTCAACTCAGCATGCTCTGGACTCTCAGGCGACACCCCGAGACATCCACCTTCCTCAGACAGGAGGAGAGACAGCCACACTCTCCTTCCTGGGACACTGCTCCCGCCAAAGACACTGTGCCACGCACTTCCCCCAAACTTATACCCACTCCCAGAATCCTTTGCAGCCTAATCTGCCTTCTGGGGTAGTTACAAGCTGGGATGTGCCCCCTGATTGGGCTTCCCACACTGCCCTATGAGAAGCCTCTCACAGGAGCCAGTGGGGATACCTCTCTCTTCAGCAGGCACATCTGGAAGTCATGGAACCCTAACTAATAAATCACAGCCCTGCTGTTAGGCAGACAAGGCCCACTATAGTTTTACCTAGCACCTACCTGTAGGGTGCTACATACATAATAAAGAAAAATAATCAAAAATATTTTATACTTCCTTAATAATTCCGTATATGGATTCAGGAATGAATTACCTTACTATCAGTCTGGAGTCCAGCTCTGTGATTGCATTGCAGTGATCAGTGAAATAAGACTGGAGGCCCGGCCGACTCGTGTTTTCACTTCATGCTTGAACATCAAATACTTTCCTTTTTCTTGGAAACTGACTTTTTGAATATTATGATAAAGTGTTTCTCCTTTGCTTTAAGTTAAACGCTTCCCTTTTTCTCTTCCCTTTTTATCTTAGAGCTGCTGCCCTTTTACAGCCCCATTGGCAGGTCTGAACATTGGCAGCTCGAGCATCGTGAATATAATGACACGGAAATTTAAATAGGAAATGTGAAATCCATCAACGTTGCGTAATTTTGCCAGTCACATTTTTAATCTCCGGCTCCATGTTTATTATATCATGTTGACAGCATCTTCTTTTAGTGATGCTGAAAAGGGCATCTCATTTTCACAGAGAAATGAAGGCAAGACGGTGCAGGAAAATGTCACGGAGTGCTTCCAAGTCGGTGAATCGTCTCTTTACATACTGTATATATAAACCCATACTCTTTGCAGAAGACTCGTCAGATTCTATGCACCGGGTAATTATGACATTACAAAGGCCTCGCTGAGCTAGGAAACCTGGAAAATCTCTTTGTTTAAAAATCTAAAATGCAAATATTCATGCAATATCTGTTTTAGTTTTTTGTTTTTGCTACTGGTTGACTTATAATTATATATATATATATATATATATATATATATATATATATATATATATATATATATATATATATACACACACATATATATATATATATACATATATATATAATTGACTTATAATAATTGAAGGCCCCATTTAACTTTGGAAAAATGCATCCCTATCTGCTGGAAGCATGGCACGGTTATGGCTGGTCCTACCTAAATTGCCTACCCTCCATTTTCAGAAGAGTAGTTATATGGTTACTGCTGGCATGCTACCTGTGAAGTGGGAACTGCAGCTTCATTTAATCACTTGCCGACCGCCCACCGCAGATATACTGCGGCAGGCTGGCTCGGCTGCGCGAACCGTCATATAGGTACGTCGGTTCGCGGGAGCGCTCCTGGGGGCACGCGCGTGCCCCCATTAGGCAGTAGGCAAACCAATCCACGGGGCTGGCAGCCGCGATTGCCTCCGGGCACCCGCGATCGCTCCCCATGGAGAGAGAACGACGGTCTGCTGTTGTAAACACAGCAGACCGTTGTTCTCTCTGGAATGAACACAGAGCTCCTGTGATCCTCCTATTTAGAATCACAGGTCTCTGTTGTGATTCCACAAGTCCATCCCCCATACAGCTAAAAAAAACTCCCCTAGACTCACACTTAACCCTTTGATCACCCCTGGGTTAACCTCTTCCTTGCCAGTGTCATTATTACAGTAACAGTGCATATTTTTAGCACTGATTACTGTAGTAATGTCACTGGTCCCCCCAAAAGTGTCAAAAATGTCAATTAGGGGTCCAATCTGTCCGCCGCAATGTCGCAGTCCCACTAAAAATTGCTGATCGCCGCCAATACTAGTAAAAAAGAAAAACAATAAAAAATAAAAATGACATAAATCTATCCCCTAGTTTGTAGACGTGATAACCTTTGCTCAAACCAATCAAAATACGCTTATTGGGATTTTTTTTTTACCAAAAATATGTAGCAGAATACAAATTGGCCTAAAATGATGAAAAAAAAAAAAAATTACATTTTTTTTTATTGGGAATGTTATATAGCAGAAAGTGAAAAATCTTGTTTTTTTTTCTTTTTCAGAATTGTTGCTCTTTTTTTGTTTATAGCGCAAAAAAAAAAAATTTGCACAGGTGATCAAATACCACCAAAAGAAAGCTTTATTTGTGGGGAAAAAAAAAACATAAATTTTATTAGGGTACAGCGTTGCATGACCGCGCAATTGTCCATTAAAATAACATAGTCCCGAATCGCAAAAAATGGCCTGGTCATTAACCACTTACCGCAAAGAGACGTAGGGGTACGTCGGGTAACTTTGCGGGGTTATACCGGGATGATGGCTCTAGCTAGAGACACCATCCCAGTACCGTGTTTTAGTGCCAACGGTCGGCTTTCTGTCAGTAATGACCGATGCGGCTCGGGAGCCGCTCGATCGTTACCCGGGTGAGCGGGAGGGGACGTCCCCCCCTCCCGCTGACTTCCGTGACTTTTAATGGGAGACCCGAGCACCCAGCCGGAACGTCCGCCGGCTGGATGGAGTCCCGCCACATCCCATGAGGCATTGTAAAACTCTGACACACACGGACATGACTAGGCATGATGGGAATTGTAGTTCCTGAACAACTGGAGGGCCATAGTTTGAAGACCCCTGCCCTAGGGGGTCAGTCAGGGTTAGTGCAAGGATCCCTGTCCACACAGGCAAAGGCGCACACCACACCCGCCCTCCCCCCCACATGCACGTTCTGAGGTGGCCCTGGGAGCTGTAAAAACAAGCAGTTGAGCAGCAGTTTTACGACATCCCCCCCCCTGATCACTCCCCTTGATCTAACATGGTGACCAGAGGGGCTTGTACACATGCTATGGCCGTGGCAAAAATTATACTCCCTGTCTTTTCAGTACTGCTGCTGACTGAGACTATTTCAAGTGAACAAGGCTGTGCCACAACCACAATAAAATGTAGTTGTGATACAGTGATGAGGGCTTTAGAGGGTTAAAACAGGCATATTGCTTCCTAGCCACCTGTCTTTGTGAAAAGCGAGCTTAAATGAATTGCTCTTTAGAGGCTGACGCAAGTGTAAAGGAGCCCTTTCTGCAATTGATGTGCTTGGTGTTCTTGGTTAAATGAAGCCCACCATCATTAAACCCACTTCCTTGGGGTGAAGGACACCATGAGCCCACCTCCAAGAGGAAAGTAATAATGGCGCCATATACATAGAGTACATTGATGCAAATACATCACTCATGTCTTTATATCAGTATCCCTCTCCATCCATGGAGGACCACCCAAAGCTGAAGCAAAGCATCACAGCTGCAGCAAAAATGATACCCCCTGTGGTTTTAGGCAGACAGTTATGCACGGGTAAAAGAGTCCTCCCTGCCATAGAGTACACTTTTAAGTCAACAACAAGGAACCCCCTGGTGGCACTATGGGTACCAGTTCATATTAAACTTATACCAAATGCCTAACTACTAGAGATCAGAAAGTTTTAGATTTTGGACCGCAGCCCATGGACTTATTGGGAACACAATATTCATTAAAAGGTATAATATTTATTGATGCACATTTTTAAAAAAGTCAATCAATTAAAACACAAAAAATACAGAAGTATTTTGCACAAAGTTATTATTAAACAGCCATTACAGATGTAAAAAAGCACATTTAATGCAACAATGGGTAAAATTCTGTCCATTCTTGTCCCTCAACAGTGGAATCATTTTTGTTTTGCCACCGGCTGTTAGTTTTGGAACTCTGCAATTCTTCTGGGATAAGTCGGAAAGAAACACCTAATTATAAACCTTGTAATGGGGGTGCGACTGTTAATGGCTAGCTCTTCAAATATCTCAGTATAATCACCTTAACCAATGTCTCCCTGTTGTCTACTTCCCGTACAAAACTCATCACTCTGCCCCTATTTTATTGCACCAATTTTAGTTAGCAATTTGTTGCTAAGAAATTAAAAATAGCAATGCAAAAATGCTGGCTCGTAACTTCTTCAAACCAAATGTTTAATTACAAAAGCATAAAAAAGTCCATATATGTTAAAAATAATAGCAAAACCTTTCGATGAGGATGGGATTTGGGCATAAAGGCAAAGAAAAGCAAACTTTAAAATAATTTGCAACATTTTTATGAATATAAATGTAGCACCCACCTAGATAGGTGCTAGGAAAAAAAAACATTATTATGCTCCATCTACTTATCAGGGGAGCCTGATGTATTAGTTTTGCCCATTGCATGTTCCCATGTGTGATTCACTGGGTCTGAGGGAGTGTCCCCACTGCATCCAATAGGGGAGCCTGTTGGGCAGTGGAGGAAACCCAGCCAGTGACACATAGGCTTTTGTGAGGGTCCCAGTGGGAAGGCACAATCACAGTGCATCCTGGGATTGCTCATAAAAGCCTGGGGGACATGTGACAGGGCATCTTTGGCGGGAAGCAGAGTCCCAGGAAGAAGCTGACGGCTGTCTCCCCTCCTGTTGTCTAAGGAAAGTGGTGAGCCAGGTGTGGAGCTGAGCCAAAAAGGATCCTGTAAAGCTGACAGTGGAGCTGCTAGCAGAGTCTTCTGGGAAAAACAGTGTCAGTGAGTACCAAGGGGCTTGCCAAAGGGTCTGCCCAGGAAGGGGGACCACTCCAGAGAAGTAAGAGGATAAAGGGTTAGCTCACACAGTGTGACAGAGTAAAGGGGGTGCCGAGTAGAACCCTGAAGAGTTGGGGTAACGGGGGTGCCAAGCAGGGCCCTGAAGAGTGCTTCACTTTACAGTTTGCTTAATTACTACTTCACTACAGTGGCAAGGTGAAGCACTGGCCTTGCCGCATTCAGCTACAGCTAGAAGTCCCAAAATTGTGCATAGTTTATTCAGTTGGAGTATCCCACTCATCCGTTCTCCTATCCCAGTTCTCAATAAAACAACAAAAATCAAATCCCCTGGACTGTTTTCTGACTGAGCCAAGCACATAGAATACTTTGAATTACCAAGTTGTTGCTATGGGTAACCCAGGGGAATCCGTAACCACTAACCAGCAGCTCCCATGGGAGTAGTGCTACATAAAGATATTCAGACAGCATTTTTTTTAATAGATCTCCATGTGTCAACAGAAAAAAGATATACTCATATAGAGCAAATTGATTTTATTGGTACTCTAAGGCCTCATGTACATTGCAACTTGTAAACGGCCGTTTAGGAGCAGTTGGGCGTTTTTTTTCAGAAGCCCCTTAACCCACCTCTATGTTATCTTATCTGTCTCGTTTACAGTCATTTACAGGCAGTTGAGTTCAGTGTCGTTTTTTTGGAAAGCAAATATTTGCGTTCAGGATGTTCAGAACATGTGTTTATCGGCGTTGCAAACCCAAAAACGTGACCGAATGCGACCGAACGCGTTCACCCGTGATTACCCACGTTTAGCGCTTGCGTTTTCAGGAGGCCTTTTATATATATATATATATATATATATATACAGTATATATATGTATACCCCTAACCCAAAATCTGCATAGTTGGGTCACCCTGGCATGGTAGAGTCAGGTCACCCTAAACTTCGGTTACCCTGACATGGCAGAGTGGGGTCACCCTGGCATGGCAGAGTCAGGTCACCCTAAACTCCGATCACCCTGACATGGCAGAGTGGGGTCACCCTGGCACGGCAGAGTCAGGTCACCCTTACATGGCAGCTGCATGACCCCACTCTGCCATGTCAGGGTGACTGGAGTTTAGGGTGACCTGACTCTGCCATGCCAGGGTGACCCAACTATGCAGATTTTGGGTTAGGGGTATATACATATATAATATATATATTCATTCAAATGAAAATGGTTGAAAAACATATATTTCTGTTGCATTGTGGGAATTTGGGAGGGTCTCCAGTGTTTTGCAAAAAACGACTCTGAACTCAAACGCGGCTCAAGGCGTCCAAACGCGGCATGCAAACGCGACACAATGGGCATTTCTAAACGTCGTTCTGTAGCTGTCAAGTTCCAGCGTTCAAATTACTTTTTAAAACGTCCCGTGTACATGTAGCCTAAGGACTAAACAATGAAAATGTAAACCTTCCAAAATGTATAATAAAAATGTTCTAAATTCTAAAATCTAAAAGTATGCATGAATCCTTCCAAATGACTGCATTTGGGTCCCCCTAAACTGGATGGATAAAGACTAGATCAGAGAAGCTCAAGCAGCCCATGCTCCAGGTTAGAGATGGGACGAACACCCCCAATGTTTGGTTTGCAGCAAAACTCCCGAACAGATGAAAAGTTTAAATATAAGGTGTATGGTTAGTCATGATGCACCCATACCACAATTTACAAAAGCACAATATTTAATCCTGGATTGAGGTACTGAAACAGTGCTACAGTTAGCATGCGTCCAACTATCCCAGGACGAGCGTGGGAGTGCACACAACTATTGTTTCTGCATCACAGAAAGGGCAGGAATACGACTCATGGCTCCAATAATACATTCTACAGTTTGTGGCTCCAATGACAGTGATGCCAGAGCAGACGGTAAAAGGTAATAAAATTAAACAACGGGTCTTCCAATATAGCAATGAAGAGCCTCTTAATACATTTGAAACATCAGGGTGGTAGCCTTCGATCACTAGGGGTCCTCGTGGAAGAACACTGCTCTCTACCTTTATGTGTAGCCAAACCTTTTTTTGTTGTGAATAGAATTTAAAAAGTAAATACCCCAGTCAATATTTAGGTGACTGTATGACATTAAAGCGGAGTTCCGGCCACCAAAACAAAATTTCAATGAAAATACCCCCGGGACAGTCAGGGCTAGTACATTCCACAATGGATAGCCTCTGATCTGTCCCGGTTCGCACTTACCTTTTAGAAGAAATACATACCTTGAAAATTTCTTCTCCAGCGCTGCCATCTCAGGTGTGGGCAGCTTGAAGCCAGCACGATCCTCTTCTGCGTATTTTTCCGTCCTCTTCGATACCGCAATGCACTGCGCTGGCCCCGCCGTCACTTCCGGGGCTGCAGCATCATCCCTGCACAGCTTCTGGGCATGCCCAGAAGTAGTTTAGCAAGGTATGACGGGCCTGCACCGGAACTGACGTCGGGCCGGTGCAGGCGCATTGATTCCTGGGAGCGATGACGTTCAGCTCCCAGGAATCATTGCAAAGCGGAAGTGACAGCGCAGGCCGCGGCCGCCAAGGGAGGAAGTGGAAGAAAGGTGAGTATATTTTTCTGCAATTACAAGGTAAGTAAAAAAAAAATAAATCGTAATTACCCATTTCTTTTTCAGGTGACCTAGAAGAAAGCGGATGGCCCAAAATCCGGAACTCCGCTTTAATCATTTCCCTTTACTTCCTGCCCTTGATCCTCAACAGGAACCGAAAACCCTCCTAGATAAGTTGCTAGGATGTCAGGCAAATTTAGTTATTTTTGGCTCCTCTGTAAACATAGGCACAACTATTGATTTCTGTGGGCTGTTCTGGATCTCACAGGTTGCAGGTTTGACTGTTTCCCCCTGCCTTCTAGAAGTTTCTAGAACACAGGGGCTGGAAGAGTCAAATGGGCAGCTTGAATATTAATTGTGTTTCAGCTAATCCCTGGGGAGATGTGCTCAGAATATGGCTTGGGGAACGTATGTCCAGTGGCAACTGGGGAATGCTAGCTCAGTGAAAATGGTCACCAGGACAAATAGAAAGGTTGAGTATTAGGGTGAATATTAGGGATACAGACAGCAAGACAACCCTGATAGTAGTAACCCTTCCCAACTCTATCAAAAATAAAAAAAGGGTTTGGCTATACATATATTTTAATGAATGTATAACTTAACTTAATGACTGTCTTATATCTGTTCATTAGCTCCTGTGACCTGTGAACTAACCTACATTCTCCTATTCTGTATGTGACCTAGCTTGCCATGTGACTTTATGATAATCTGACCTCCCATTTTTGACCTTGAGTCACTTCCTTCTGCCTTTGCACCAGGGGCGTAACTACAGGGGTTGCAGGGGTTGCAATTGCAACTGGGCCCCATGCTCCAGGGGGCCCATGCAGCTCCCCTGTACACCTGGATAGGAGGGGTGGCGGGGGCAGCATGAAGAGAAACCACTGTCCTCCTTTTTCCTCCTGTAGCTGCAGGAGGAAAATGTAGGAGATTGGTTCCTCTGTATGCTGCCCCCGCCACTCCTCCTATCCAGTTCACTTGTGTTCTGCTGTCTCTTGGCCCATTGTGTGCTCCCCTGGTCACAATAGAGAACCAGGAAGGGGTCAGTAAATATGTAATTTACCAGCTCCTTCCTTTTCTGAATAGACAGAGTCATAGTCAGTGACATTGTAAAAAAATTAAACAAAATGATAAAAAATAATACTTTTAAAATACCAAAAGGAAAGAAAAAGTACTGACACCAGTGGGTGAACTTCCAGGATCGCAAAGGTCACACTTGCGACCAGGCCGTGACATTCCACCACCGTGGGGAATCCCCAAGATGGCAGGAAGGGGCCCCACTGCAGAACTTGTGAAAGGGTCCGGCTGCAGGACCATAATAATGGGCCCCGCAACGAGAGTAAAGGGCCCCAGGATCAGTGGGAAGAGCCTGTAGCTTGAAGGGAACGGCCCGGCCAGTGGTCCGGGGGGCCCTTCATGGTTTCTTGCACCAGGGCCCTGAAGGTTCTAGTTACGCCTCTGCTTTGCACATTTACCGCCCATTTGATATTGACCTTGCCAAGGACATTGACCCTGCTACTGCCTCCTGAATCAGTCCCTCTGCTGACCTCTGCTCATCCTGATTACGACTCTTCTTTTTTGCACCTGTGGATTCCACTGCTTAACCTGTATTTTGTGTAACACCCCCTATTCAGATTTCTAGGCAAATTTAGTTTGTGGCTCCTGCTGTAAACACAGGTTTGGTTTTGTCAGTTCAGAGCTTCACAAACTGGAAGCTTGATTGCCCATCCAGCCTCTAGAAGAAGCTTCTAGAGCTTAGGGCAGGAGAGTACACGTATTCAGCCTGAATATTTAGCAGGACTCAGGCAATCCCCGGGTAGGTGTGTCCAGAGGGCTGTTGGGTCTCTGAACAGAGATGTCTTCTCTCCTTAGAGTGGGAATGGATCTGTGAGCTTTGGGGGGACTGCCTGCCACTGAAGACCTCCTGGACTAGATGCTGGATCTCTCTTGGGACTGCATCTAAGGGCTGACAATGAGCTGGGACTTTGTGAGTAAAGTCTGATCTGTAAAAGAATCTGTAAGAGACTGATTTCTGAGCCAGAGTGAATAGACCATTGCTGTGTGCATGGCTGCCTCTGATCTGTGTGGGGAAGAACCTGTTCTAAAATCTAGCAGCCCTTCCGGGGGTAGTGCTACATCAATAAAGGAAAAGAGTATAGGTTATGCACTAGATCCAATCTGAGCATTTCCAGCATCTTAGCAGACCCTAGACTGTCTTCTTACCAACTTCTGGATCTGTGTCTGGATCCACTGCAGGCACTTGTGCCACTCCTTGTCTTGCTACATCCTGTTACCTTTTTCCAGGGGTATTGGGCTCGGGAAGTAAGGGAAGCCATCTTGTCAACTCAACCTCAACCAGGTACTACATCTGCTGCAAACTGCTTTTACATTCTTATTGACTTGGATGAGCCTAAAGTGACCAAAAGTCCATGTGCATAGGCCCTAGAAAAGGAAGGAAAATAAAAGGAAGAATGTGGCAATAAAAGCTGCAGTATTTGTGAAAAGATAAGACAGAACAAGTTCAGATATGGGCAGCAAAAATGGTGAAACGTCTGAGTGATAAAACATAATAGGAGAGACTTCAGGAACCTAATATGTACATTTTGGAGGAACAACAGTGAAAACTTTAAATACATGATGGGTGTGATTAGGGTTCAGCAGAGCGGTATTTTACAATGGAAGCCAAAATCAAGAACACAGAGACGGGACCTCAAACTAGCAGGAGGAAAGCTCAAAACTAATTTTAGAAAATATTCTACCAAAAGACATAGACTCTCAAGAGTGATGGTGAGTCAGTCAACAGTAAGTGGATTCAAACATGCTTGGAATAGACCTAGATCTATACTAAAAAAATAAAAAAATAAAAAAAATATATATATATATATATATATATATATATATATATATATATATATATATATATATATATATACACACACACAGTAAAACCTTGGATTGCAAGCATAATTTGTTCCGGAAACCTGCTTGCAATCCAAAGCATTCGTATATCAAAGCGAATTTCCCCATAAGAAATAATGGAAACTCAGATGATTCGTTCCAAAACCATTTATTCATAAGTCCTTCAGTTTATAGTCCATATAAAAATTTTATAGCAATGTGATCGGTTGTGTAACCATTAAAATGTCCATCCACAAATGGCCACCTCCACAAGGGGATTAGAAGCAAAATCCAGCAGGAGCTACAGAGTATAAAAGAGAAGATGGGCACCTCTAAGTGTAGAAATATGGTTAGATTTACTGAAGGTTCAACATTTAGCAACTCACCTGATTGATGATTAAAAGAGGTACATCTAGGAATGCAGGCATCTGGGGTAAAGCTTTCCACATAGACCGTCCTCCTCACTGTCGGCAGTCTGCAGTCCTGACCGGGAAGTCTACCCTGCAGTAGAGAGATCTGAAATTGATTGAAATGCTGGTGGAGCGCAGTGCGGAAGGGATGAAGTCGATGGCAGTGGGGAGGACGGTCTATGTGAACAGCTTTACCCTGGATGCCTGCATACTTAGATATGCATTTTTCATTTATCAAATTGCTAAATATTGAACCTTCATTAAATGTAACCATATTGTTACACTTAGAGGCGCCTCTCTTCTCTTTTATAATCAGTTGTACCATGACGCTAATTGTATATCAAGACATTGCTTGTTTAACTGTTTAACCGCTTCCATACAGAGCAGATAGACCCCCTTCCTGCCCAGACCAATTTTCAGCTTTCAGCACTCTCACACTTTGAATGACAATTGCTCAGTCATGCTACACTGTAACCAAACAAAATTTTTATCATTTTTTTCACACAAATAGAGCTTTCTTTTGGTGGTATTTGATCACAACTGTTTTTTTTTTTCGTGTTATAAGCAAAAAAATAGCAAAAAATTTGCAAAAAAAAACACTTTTTTTTAGTTTCTATTATAAAATTTTGCAAAAAAATAATTTTTCTTCATACATTTGGGCCAAAATTTATACTGCTACATATCTCTGGTAAAATTAACCCAAATTAGTGTATATTATTTAGTCTGTGTGAAAGTTATTGAGTCTAGAAGCTATGGTACCAATTACTGAAAATTGATCACACCAGATGTACTGATGGCCTATCTCCTTTCTTGAGGCCCTGAAATGTCAGGACAGTACAAATACCCCCCAAATGACCCCTTTTTGTAAAGTAGACAGTCCAAGGTATTTAGTAAAAGGCATGGTGAGTTTTTTGAAGTTATAATTTTTTCCCACAATTCTTGGGAAAATGAAGAAAAATTTATTTTTTTCTTTTTTTTCCCAAAACGTTGTCAATTTATAAGCTATTTCTAACACATAGCATGTATACAGCAAAAATGACACCCCAAAATTCATTCTGCTACTCCTTCTGAGTATGGTGATACCACATGTGTGAGACTTTTACACAGCCTGGCCACAAAAAGAGATTCCACGTCCAAGTAGCACCATAAGGCGTTTTAGGAGCATAAATACACATAAAACTTTCTTACTACCTATCACACTTTTCAAGGCCCTAGAGCACCATTACAATGGAAAAGTCCACAAAATGACCCCATTTTGGAAAGCAAACACTCCAACGTATATTCTATGAGGCATTATGGGTCCTTTGAACATGTCATTTTTTTCCACAAGTTTTTGGAAAATGTGGGAAAAAAATAAAAACTTTATTTTTTTACACAAAGTTGTCAATTTATAGGATATTCCTAACACATAGCATGTACATAGCAAAAATGACACCCCAAAATACATTCTGCCACTCCTCCTGAGTATGGCAATACCACATGTGTGAGACTTTTTCACAGCCTAGCCATATAGAGGGGCCCAACATCCAAGGAGCATCATCATGCATCCTAGCCACTTGCCTAGGCCTATTTTTGACATTTGGTGTTTACAAGCTAAAATCAGTTGTTTTTGCTAGAAGACTACTTAGAACCCCAAAACATTATATATTTTTTTTAGCAGAGACCCTAGAGAATAAAATGGAGATTATTGCAATATTTTTTATCACACCGTATTTGCGCAGCGGTCTTCCAACCGCAATTTTTTGGGAAAAAATCACTTTTTTGAATTAAAAAATAAGAAACCAGTAAAGTTAGCCCAATTGTTTTCCATAATGTGAAAGATAATGTTACGCCGAGTAAATAGATACCCAACATGTCATGCTTCAAAATTGCGCACGCTCACAGAATGGTGACAAACTTTGGTACTTAAAAATCCCCATAGGCGACATTTTAAAAATTTCTACAGGTTGCTATCTTAGATTTACAGAGGAGGTCTAGGGCTCAAATTATTGCTCTTGCTCTAACGATCGCGACGATACCTCACATGTGTAGTTTGAATACTGTTTACATATGTGGGCGGGGTTTCCGTATGTGTTCGCTTCTGCGCGCGAGCTCGCGGGGACAGGGCGCTTTAATTTTTTTTTTTTTTTTTTTACTATTTATTTTATTTATTATTTTTTATTTTTACACTGTTTTTTTAAAAAAAAAAATTGATCATTTTTATTTCTATTACAAGAAATGTAAACATTACTTGTAATAGAAAAAGGCACGACAGGACCTCTTTTTTGTGAGATCTGCATTCAAAAAGTCCTCAGATCTCACAAGTACACTAAAAGATAGAAAAAAAAAAATTAAATAAAAAAAAAAGGGACCTTTAAACTGGTTGCTAGGCAACGACGTTTGCCGTAGCTCCGGTCCTCCAAGACCATAGAGTAGAGTGAGGGCAAGCTTGCCCTCACTCGACATCCTGTCTGTGAGGATCCGGGACCGGATCATTTTCCCCGCTGCCGGGATGGGCTATGTCCGAGGGACGAGCCTCATCCCTGATCACGCCGCTGCGCGCCGTCGGGGGCACGCACTGGCAGCTAGAACGGGCCGCCGTCATATGACGGCGGCCCGAATCGATAAAGGAATGTTGCCGACATCATTTTACAATGACTCGGTATTGAAGGGGTTAACAAGTCAAAATTAATAAAAAAATTAGCTTGTCTTGCAAAACAATCTCAAACTCTGTAAATATATATATATATATATATATATATATATATATATATATATACAGTGGGTACGGAAAGTATTCAGACCCCCTTAAATTTTTCACTCTTTGTTATATTGCAGCCATTTGCTAAAATCATTTAGGTTCATTCTTCTTCCTCATGAATGTACACATAGCACCCCATACTGACAGAAAAACACAGAATTGTTGACATTGTTGCAGATTTATTAAAAAAGAAAAACTGAAATATCACATGGTCCTAAGTATTCAGACCCTTTGCTCAGTATTTAGTAGAGGCCCCCTTTTGATCTAATACAGCCAGGAGTCTTTTTGGGAAAGATGCAACAAGTCTTTCACACCTGGATTTGGGGATCCTCTGCCATTCCTCCTTGCAGATCCTCTCCAGTTCTGTCAGGTTGGATGGTGAACGTTGGTGAACAGCCATTTTTAGGTCTCTCCAGAGATGCTCAATTGGGTTTAAGTCAGGGCTCTGGCTGGGCCATTCAAGAACAGTCACGGAGTTGTTGTGAAGCCACTCCTTCGTTATTTTAGCTGTGTGCTTAGGGTCATTGTCTTGTTGGAAGGTAAACCTTCGGCCCAGTCTGAGGTCCAGAGCACTCTGGAGAAGGTTTTTGTCCAGGATATCCCTGTACTTGGCCGCATTCATCTTTCCCTCGATTGCAACCAGTCGTCCTGTCCCTGCAGCTGAAAAACACCCCCACAGCATGATGCTGCCACCACCATGCTTCACTGTTGGGACTGTATTGGACAGGTGATGAGCAGTGCCTGGTTTTCTCCACACATACCGCTTAGAATTAAGGCCAAAAAGTTCTATTTTGGTCTCATCAGACCAGAGAATCTTATTTCTCACCATCTTGGAGTCCTTCAGGTGTTTTTTAGCAAACTCCATGCGGGCTTTCATGTGTCTTACACTGAGGAGAGGCTTCCGTCGGGCCACTCTGCCATAAAGCCCCGACTGGTGGAGGGCTGCAGTGATGGTTGACTTTCTACAACTTTCTCCCATCTCCTGACTGCATCTCTGGAGCTCAGCCACAGTGATCTTTGGGTTCTTCTTTACCTCTCTCACCAAGGCTCTTCTCCCCCGATAGCTCAGTTTGGCCGGACGGCCAGCTCTAGGAAGGGTTCTGGTCGTCCCAAACGTCTTCCATTTGAGGATTATGAAGGCCACTGTGCTCTTAGAAACCTTAAGTGCAGCAGAAATCTTTTTGTAACCTTGGCCAGATCTGTGCCTTGCCACAATTCTGTCTCTGAGCTCTTCAGGCAGTTCCTTTGACCTCATGATTCTCATTTGCTCTGACATGCATTGTGATCTGGAAGGTCTTATATAGACAGGTGTGTGGCTTTCCTAATCAAGTCCAATCAGTATAATCAAACACAGCTGGACTCAAATGAAGGTGTAGAACCATCTCAAGGATGATCAGAAGAAATGGAAAGCACCTGAGTTAAATATATGAGTGTCACAGCAAAGGGTCTGAATACTTAGGACCATGTGATATTTCAGTTTTTCTTTTTTAATAAATCTGCAACAATGTCAACAATTCTGTGTTTTTCTGTCAGTATGGGGTGCTATGTGTACATTCATGAGGAAGAAGAATGAACTTAAATGATTTTAGCAAATGGCTGCAATATAACAAAGAGTGAAAAATTTAAGGGGGTCTGAATACTTTCCGTACCCACTGTATATATATATATATATATATATATATATATATATACACAGTATATGTATATTTAAATATAATAAATAAATAAATGAGGGGACAGTCTTGATGGACCAATTGGTCTTGTTTTCTGTCACCTCTCTTCTGTTACTATTTTTCTAAAAAAGACACTTGGGCTGTGGTGACCCTGAGATAAGATAGCATACCCCCCCCCCCCCCAGTCTCCAGGACACTTGGTAAAGTATATAATATAGATCTGTAGCTGACCATCAACTCATTTTACAGAACGTGAATGAGTGCAACTTAATAAGTACCCAGTGTGTATTTTTAGTTTCATTAACAGCTCTAATCCCCGGTTATGTTTTAATTGAAGTTTGGAAACATGATATTACTTCTTGGGAGAAAAAAATAGCATGGTGTAATTTTAGGTATAGGTAAACAGATGTAGACTCTATTAACTTCACATAATTAAGCTGAAATAAATTCATCCCATCAAGTGTTCTTGACTGTGATTTAAGCAGATGGCTCTGGGTTCCAACTTTACGAGTGCCTACACCTGCCAAGTCTCCACCATCTTGAGATGTCTTCTGTGGATCTTGACGCTCAAGTAAACAACCTGAGTTAAAATTGCTTTTTCTCTCTTTTTTTTTTTTTTTTTAATTGAACACGCTTTCTATACTCATAAAAGATTGGAATTTTATTGCCAAATAAGACTGAAAATTCAAACTAAGTAATGCAATTATTATTATTTTTGGAGCCACATTTAGATTACTTAAGTGTGGTGGTTTAGTGGTTAGAGCTTTGCAGTACCATGGGGCTCAGTTTGAATATCAACCAGGCTCCCAAAAGGTATATGTTTTTCATTCTTGTGTCTTTGTGGTTTTCTTTTAGTTTCTCCAGTTTTCTTCTAGATATTAAATGTTCCGTGGTAAATTAAAGCCCAATTACAAGGATAAAAAAAAAAATTGAATCTTGCAGTGGGGCTCCTGTGAAACAAAGGTTTTATGACTAGGGTGCCAGAATAGTGTTTTCACCACTTAAGCCCCGGAAGATTTTACCCCCTTCCTGACCAGGGCCTATTTTGCGATTCGGCACTGCGTGAATTTAAACGGACAATTGCGCGGTCGTGCGACGCTGTACCTAAACTAATTTGGTGTCCTTTTTTTCCCACAAACAGAGCTTTCTTTTGGTGGTATTTGATCACCTGTGCGATTTTTTGATCATGCGCTATAAACAAAAAAAGAGCGTCAATTTTGCAAAAATAACAATATTTTTCACATTTTTTATATGAAATTCCCCCCAAAAAAATGTAAAAATCTAAATTTTTTAACATTTTAGGCCAATTTTTTTTTTTACCATATGTTTGGTAAAAAAAAAATCGCAAAAAGCGTATTTTGATTGGTTTGCGCAAAAGTTATCGCGTTTACTAACAAAGGGAAAGATTTTTGTCATTTTTGTTGTTTTTTTTCTAGCGCGTAATGGCGGCGATCTGCGATTTTTTTTGTGGGACTGTGACATTGGGGCGGACAGATCGGACCATTGACTGACATTTTTGACACTTTTGGGGTTACCAGTGACATTACTATAGTAATCAGTGCTATATATATGCACTGTTATTGTAAAAATGACACTGGCAGTGAAGGAGTTAACTGTATTGGAGAGGGAGGGGTTAAGTGTGTCCTAGGGGCGTGCTTCTAACTGTGATTGGCTGTGGCTTGATGTGTAAGAACAGTGATCAATGGTCCTACATAGTAGAACCGTTTGATCATCATTCTTACACAGGGAGAACTGACAGGCGGCTTTGTTTACACTAGCCGCCTGCCTTTCTCCCGCTGTCACGGACGATCGCGAGTGCCCGGCGGACATCGGGTCCGCTGGGCACATGCGCGGGGGGTCCGTGACCGGGCGGGGGCGGGAGCGGGAGCGCGCCTCTGGCGGCGCGCGCTTGCTCCCAAAACCCTCACAGGCTAGCGACGTAGCCCTACGTTACTTTGCCTGTGAGGGGTTGACTGCCGACGTAAATAGTCGTGCGGCAGTCGGCAAGTGGTTAAGTAGGCTCCCCATAGTGGTGGAATTGGTCTCCTGAAGCCTCCCCTCCAGGGTGCTCCTGATTGCGGTTGCACACTCACCTCCATTACCTAAAAAGCAGCAATAATGGCCCTGCATTGTGATGGCACAGAGGGACTGCCAAAAGATCTGAATTTCGTGGAGCAATGGGTAGCACAGTAGCTGACTGGTTATCACTTCTGCCTTGCAGCACTGGGATCATTGCTTCGAATCCCAAGCATGCCAATATCTGGTTAGAGGATATTCCTTTGTTGTAGTGTTATAGCTTATCTTTCACAAGGTATTATATTTCTGATGGGTTTTACATAATGGAGGGAAAGGGGAGAAGTTGTGGGCCTTTATATGAGACTCATGACCAACTGAGCCTTCATCCCTAATGCATAAAAGCAAAAGCAAAAAAACAAAAATTGGGACTTTATATGAGGTGTGACCAGCTACAAATTAAATTATAAATACGTCATGAGAAAGACCAGAAGGGTAATAATACATCTGTTTATTAAAATTCTGTAGACCAATTAACAGTAAAACCAAAGTGTTCACAGAAAATATGTAAACCCATGGTAATGGGATAAACATAAATGATACACATGTGGGTGTAAATGGTCCAAGACAATAATACAAAAAGGTACAGTGTAAGCCTGGTACATTTTGATACATAGTAAACATGTAATAAGGTCATGAAATAGAGATACATAATAAAAACTTGTAATGGATGGATTTGCCTGTGTTAGACTCTACGCGTTTCATGAGGATTCACTTCATCAGGAGTATGCATAGTTCAAATATCTAGGAAAAATATATATATTCATAAATAACAGTATATCGAATTAATTCATATACTTCGAAAACCTATCAAAGGTGTAGCTTACAATTAGGTAACAGCTATATCAGGGGTCATGTATCATCCGGGGGCATGTCCATCCCGGGCACTGAGGGAGCGAGGCCCGCATGTGTCAGGCAGGTATATGAAATGAATGCTGTGGTAAGGATCTCCATGAAAGGATCTCAACTGACCATACAGTTGTACATCTATGAGAATAGAAAATAGTAAATATGTATAATAATATAGTAATGTTGGTAAATCGGAGAGTGTAGCTATAATTGAGATCCAGAGAACCAAGGCACGAAAAGGGAAAAAAGAAAAAAGGTGAAACAGATGATTGTGTAGTAATATGTGGAGGAACCGCACCACAATATGGACATTTTCTCCTCTCTGGTCTACATTATTCTCACTAGATATCTATTCTATTGCACTTTTAATTTCCTACTTCAATCTTCACTCTTTTGTTGGTGATCTATGATATCTACTCATTTTTATATTGTCGGTGCTTTTATAATCACTATTGTTCCTCTATGTGGTTGCTCCACATATTACTACACAATCATCTGTTTCACCTTTTTCTTTTTTCCCTTTTCGTGCCTTGGTTCTCTGGATCTCAATTATAGCTACGCTCTCTAGCCCTGCAGCTAAGCAACGGGTCCGGCGGCCGCAATGGCCGCTGGGAACCCGATGATCGCTGCAGGGACTGACAGAAGGCGGTGTGTCGTTGTAAACATGGCACACCGCTCATCTGTCACTGATTGAAACAGCCTCCCGTGTTCCTGTTATTTCAGAACACAGGAGCCCTGTTTCCATCCACCAAGTCTGCCCCCCCCCCCACAGTTAGAATTACCCCCTAGGTACACACTTAACCCTTTGATCACCCCTGGTGTTAACCCCTTCCCTGCCAGTGTCATTATTACAGTAACGGTGCATATTTTTAGCACCGATTACTGTAGTAATGTCACCGGTCCCCCCAAAAGTGTCAAAAATGTCAGTTAGGGGTCCGATCTGTCCGCCGCAATGTCGCAGTCCCCCTAAAAATCGCAGATCGCCACCATTACTAGTAAAAAAAAAAAAAATTAAAATGACATAAATCTTTCCCCTAGTTTGCAGACGCGATAACTTTTGCGCAAACCAATCAAAATACGCTTATTGCGATTTTTCTTACCAAAAATATGTAGCAGAAAACAAATTGGCCTAAAATGTTAAAAAAAATTTGGTTTTTAATTTTTTTTTTTTTTTTTTGAGAATGTCATATAGCAGAAAGTGAAAAAGATATCTATATATATATATATTTTTTTTTCAGAATTGTCGCTCTTTTCTGGTTTATAGCGCAAAAAATAAAAATACCACCAAAAGAAAGCTCTATTTGTGGGAAAAAAAGGACATACATTTTATTTGGGTACGGCGTCACACGACCGCGCAATTGTCCGTTAAAGCGAGTTCGCAAATCGCACTTTATATTTACTTTATAGAAGGATCACAGGGGCTCTGTGATCATTCCAGGGAAAAGAACGGTCAGCTGTGTTTACAACAGCTGATCGTTCTTCTCTCTCAGTGGGGAGCGATCGCGGCGGTCAGGCGGCTATCAGAGCCACCTGCCCCATGCATCGGAGTCCCTGCTGCCGAGTGGGGGTGGGAGCACGCCGCCGGTGGCGCGCGCTCACTCCTAGTCTAGGTCTACGTCGTTTCGCGCAGGAGGGCCGCCATGCCGCAGTAAAACTGCCGCGGGCAGTCCGGAAGCGGTTAAAGAATAAACATAGATAATTTGATCTTTATAGTCTCCTAAAAACTTAATGTAACATGAAATAAATAAATAAATCAGGTATAACAGATACGTATCTGTAAATGATAAATACATGTAACCTCATGGAATAGCAGACATTACTATGTAATAATCCTTCAGAACCGCATTCGTTAGCAAAAGAAGAAAACAAAACTATGCACAATAATTGTAATATAAATAAATAGCCGCACACGAGGTAGAGCACACCCCATATTTATTGGCATACATGTACACACATGATCATAGCAAAATACTGCAATGCAGTTTTATATAGGAAAATCGTTGGCAATTGCCAGTTATGGAACCGTGACTATGCTAATTTGGAATTCAATAATGCATATTCGCCTATTTCTACTCCTACTTTTCCATTCACATGTTCACCTAGTTGAGGTCTCAGTTGTGTTAATTGGGAGTAATTAAACGTAGAATGACTATATCTTCTCCTTATTCTTAGTGAATTAGGCCCACTGGGTCTAAGGAGGTATGGTAATGCATAAAATGGCCTTTAAAACAGAACAGCATTTATACATAAAACATATGCAGTACTACTAATAAAACATTCACAATTGTAAAGGTATGTGCTATTTGCATCTTCTTCAAGAAACTGGCCAACTATTTCTTATTAATATGACTAATTCTTCTATGGCTCCATAAAATTTAAGCATTTAGTTATTAATTACATGAATTGCACCGTACACATTTAGCAACCATTTTGTAGTTAATTTTAGTATTACGGATTGTTTTTATGTTACCTAACATATTCCTTTCATTTTTTTTTTTTTTTTGTAATTACCTTTAATGGCTTAGTATTACACCTCTCCCAGCAAATTAAATGGAATCCATCACTTTCATTTGGAGGCTACAATTGCATTCTAGCATTCCTTATTAAAAATGTCACATATCATATTTATATTAATACCCTGTAAGAATAATTCGATTTTTACTATTACTGTAATACAATTTAAGATAATTGTGTATTTTGTGTGTGTGTGGACTTTGCCACACAATTACGCTCTCTCGCACGCTCCCATAAAGGGTAATAAATATTGTACATTTTGGTATCTACCTTGCATATCAGAAATTAGAATTTTCTTTCTTTACAAAAAAAATAAAAAATAGTGGGTTATTATGGTAAGTAGTAATAATAGTAAAAACGAAAGTTGAAAAGGATTAACCGCTTGCCGACCGCCGCACAACCATCACTGCAGTGGTCAGCCCCTCACAGGCAGAGCCGTCGCTAGCCTGTGAGGGTCTAGGGAGCGAGCGCGCGCCCCCTGAGGCGCGCTCCCGCGCGGTCACGGACCCCCCGTGTGTGTGACCGGCGGACCCGATGTCCGCCGGTCACTTGGCGATCGTCGGTGCAGAGGGAGAAAGGTAGGCGGCCAATGTAAACAAGCCGCCTGTCATTCTCCCCTGTGTAGAAACAATGATCATACGGTTCTACTATGTAGGACCGTTGATCACTGCTCCTACAGCTCAAGCCACAGCCAATCACAGTTAGAATCACGCCCCTAGGGACACACACCACCCCTCCCTCTCAAAAAAATTTAACCCCTTCACTGCCAGTGTAATTTTACAGTAACAGTGCATATGTATAGCACTGATTACTGTAGAAATGTCACTGGTAACCCCAAAAGTGTCAAAAATGTCAGTCAAGGGTCCGATCTGTCCACCGCAATATCGCAGTACCGCAAAAAAAATCGCAGATCGCCGCCATTAAGCGTTAAAAAAAAAACAACAAAAATGACAAAAATCTTTCCCTTTGTTAGTAAACGCAATAACTTTTGCGCAAACCAATCAAAATACGCTTTTTGCAATTTTTTTTACCAAACATATGTAGCATAAAACAAATTGGCCGAAAATGTTAAAACATTTTGATTTTTACATTTTTTTGGGGGAATTTCATATAAAAAAATGTGAAAAATATTGTTATTTCTGCAAAATTGACGCTATTTTTTTGTTTATAGCGCATGATCAAAAAATCGCACAGGTGATCAAATACCACCAAAAGAAAGCTCTGTTTGTGGGAAAAAAAAGGACGTCAAATTCGTTAAGGTACAGCGTCGCACGACCGCGCAATTGTCCGTTAAAGTCACGCAGTGCCGAATCGCAAAAAACACCCTGGTCGGAATGGGGGTAAAATCTTCAGGGGCTTAAGTGGTTAAAAGAGGAAGGCATGGAAGCCAGCCAGCCCCCAGTCTGATGTACTCCCCCTCCAGTCTGCCACCAACCAAGTAGACCTGTCTCATGAAATAAATAAAGAACAGGGGTTTAGTTGACACGCATTTGCAAACGCATGTGTAAGCTGCAGGGCCTCTACACGGCACCCTGTTTTACCTGCAGTCCTAACACTTTTAATTTGAGTGTCTCCACAATGGAAGCACATGGCTGCTAATGGATGGATAGGAGGCAGATGGGAGGGAGCAGCCCAAACCTCACCCAACCCACCCCCATCCATGACTGGTCTAGTATCTCAAAACGCTAAAAGCGATGTTGTAGTGATGGTACAAACTGAAAAGGACCGGCTGAGAAGCATACACCTCCATCCCCTTGGCGGATGCAGTGTAAAACACAGATTGGGACTTTATATGAGGCATTGGCATGTAAAGCACAGTACCTCCATCCCTAATTTCATAAAATATTTGGGACTTTACATGAGACAAGCAGGTCATGCTATTGGTCTCCATTCCTGTATATGAAAAAACTGGAGTCAAATCAGACTGCATCCACCAAAAAATGCACGAAAATCGCTCTGTGGGGCCTTAAATGAAGCACCAGCCTGTAGGCAAGGTGCCTCCATCCCTGGTTACATAAACAATGTAGGCTATGTCGGACTTTAAGTGAGACACCAGCAGGTAATGCCCAGCGTCTCCATCCCTGTATCAGAAAAAACGAAAGTTGAAAAGGATTAAAAGAGGTGCATGGAAGCCAGCCAGCCCCCAGTCTGATGTACTCACCCTCCAGTCTGCCACCAACCAAGTAGTTAAACAAAAGAGAAGGATGGCGCTCAGGTGTGCACTTGTGAGGAAAAAAGTACAAATGTGACCTCGGAGAATGGTCTTTGTGAAGGGCCTCAAAAGTTTAATAAACTCATACAATAAAAACTATTAAATCAATGGAAATACTTCCAAACCGGACTCTAAAGCCTCTGGAGCCTCTGGATCTCCTAGGGAGCTGTGGGAATCCCTGGTGGTAATCGTGGGACTCGCAATGACATCAGGTGACTCAGATGAAAAAAGATGCTCCCTGATAGAAGGCTGGAACTTCCGATGGTAGTGGAGTTCCAGCCTTCTATCAGGGAGCATCTTTTTTCATCTAAATCACCTGATGTCATTGCGAGTCCCACGATTACCACCAGGGATTCCCACAGCTCCCTAGGAGATCCAGAGGCTCCAGAGGCTTTAGAGTCCGGTTTGGAAGTATTTCCATTGATTTAATAGTTTTTATTGTATGAGTTTATTAAACTTTTGAGGCCCTTCACAAAGACCATTCTCCGAGGTCACATTTGTACTTTTTTTATCACAAGTACACACCTGAGCGCTATCCTTCTCTTTTGTTTAACTGTCTGCATACACCATCCTGTGTTAAGGATCAGGCGACCGTGGCGACCTTGGAGCATAGTCTTCACCAGTTTATAACTTTGGGGGTCAAGATATAACATGGAAATTGCATGTAGGACTGGCGCTTGAACCTTGTTTGTGGTACACCAACCAAGTAGACCTGTCTCATGATATAAATAAAGAACAGGGGTTTAGTTGACATGCATTTGCAAACACATGTGTAAGCTGCAGGGCCACTACACGGCACCCTGTTTTACCTGCAGTCCTAACACTTTTAATTTGAGTGTCTCCACATTGGAAGCACATGGCTGCTAATGTAGTAATAATAATAGTATGGACAAAGTTTAAAAGTTTAAATTGAACTACATTTTTGGAACATGATTAATTCATCTTTATCACATCAATGCAGCGCTAAGAAAAGCAAGTCCCTTTCCAAATATTTTCAGAGTGGGAATATTTACAATGGAGATTTGCTTCTCTAGGGCAGTCAAACAAGTTTGCAAATTTAACGTTTAGTCTTTTCCTTTTTATTGCTGTTATCTACTGACAGGGCTTTTTTTTTCTCAGAAAATTGGTGCAGGAACTCAACCACAACCCTCCAAAACCCCCTCCCTCATACACACACCCTCCAAACCGCATCAAATGGTGTGGTCAAATTCAGGGGCAGCCCGTCCATTGGGGGCGCAGGGGCGCCACCCTCCTTATCAATGCATCCAGCCCCCTAATCTACATGCAGGGTGCCAGGCGCATGGATTCCAATGTTTTGTTTTTTTTTGTTTTTTTTTTGAAGCGTGTGATTAGAGCCAGAGGCTCTAATAGGCTTCAAAAAAGGGTGGGCTCTGGGCACAGAGCACTGCGCCCTGAGCCCACCCAGTTGTGTGACAGTAGCAAATGAATATTCACTATTGCCACACTGATTCTCCTCCTGGCCAATCAGGAAGTGGGTAATGAGACCCATTTCCCGATTGGCCAAAAGGAGAAGCCATGCTATTGGCCAAGGAGGAGGACGAGGGAGGAGACTGAGGGGGAAGCCCGACCCACGGAGGAGACTGAAGGGGAAACCGCTACCGCTGCTGCCGCTGCCTGCTCAGGGAGAGTGAGCAGGCGACTGGGGGGGATAGGTGTACGGGGTGTGGTCCGTCTGGTGCCCCAACCCCACCCCCCCGGCCCATGAAGCCCCAGCTGCCACTGATCAAATTTCACTTACAGTGGAAGGGTCTTAAAGGTACAATAGATACCAGTGCAATACGTACAGAGTGCTGCGTTGGGGGGTGTTACACACAGTGTGCAGAGTTCAGGGGAGCTCTGCATACAGAGTGCAGGGTTCAGGGGTGCACTTTGCCTTCTTCTACAGCTGCTTAGCTCAGCATCCCTTATCCACATCTCAATTTCACCCCTGTTCAACTCTGACCTTTCGCATGCAGCCCCCCTTCCACTGCCCCCATCTTCTCCCTCCTTCCTTAGAAGTCCATCATCTTCCACGTGTCTTATTTGTGTTGCTGTATTAAACTGAAGCATCCAGCTGATACAGTACCTCCCCACACACTATAGGTAGCTCTGCCTCTCTCGCTTGCAGGGAGATCATCCAATGTGGGTTTTGGAATCTGCTCTGCACCCTGGGCACCTTTATTTCCCTTGTTCCCATCCTGCACTAAGTGAGAGCCGCTCAGGAGATCAGATATGGGGAGACATTGGGAGCCAAGCTGTCACTTGTAAACACAGAAGCCAGACTTCTGTGTTTACAAGAGATAGTGGTGAGCAGGGAGGAGAGGGCCTGATCCAGAGGTGGTGGAACTGAGTTCCACCAAGTTTCAGCTGAAAAAAAGGCCTGTCTACTGATATATTAATGCGTATGCATAGCCATAATTTTCTTATTCTATTGTGGATAGAGTAGGGTTGAAGCTGAATTCCAGGTATGGCTTTTTTATTTTTTTGCATAGTTACATTGTTCCAGCTTTGACCAATGTCACTATGTAGGTGCCATACCTGGACAATCCCCCTGGACAGCATGAGCAATTGAGCAATCCTAAAATTATGTCTGAAAATGTGTAAAATAAAAAGTTCCTGGCTTTTCTCCCCCCAAGGTCATCACCAGGTCTGACTTGGCAATAGATCTAGGGGGCTTTTCTCCATATTTATCACAGTGATAAGGCACTTTTGTGCTATTCTCCATTTATTAACCACTTGCCGACCAGCCGCCACCTACAGTGGTTCGTGGTAACGATCCTGGGGGCGCATGCATGCCCACTCTCCAGCGGGGAAGCCGATCCACAGGGCCGGTGGCCACGATTGCTGCTGGGCACCCGCAATCACTCTCCGTGAAGAGAGAATGGCTGTCTGCTGTTGTAAATACAGCAGATCTTTGTTCTCTCAAGAATCAATACAGAACACCTGTGTTGTATCTATTTGGGAACACAAGTCTCTGTGTTGATTTCACAAGCCCACCCCCACAGTTAGAAAACACCCCCTAGGCTTACATTTAACTCTTTGATCACCCCTGGGTTAACCCCTCCCCTGCCAGTGTCATTATTACAGTAACAGTGCTTATTTTTAGCACTGATCACTGTAGTAATGTCACTGGTCCCCCCAAAAGTGTAAAAAAATGTCAGTTAAGGGTTCGATCTGTCTACCGCAATGTCGCAGTCCCGCTAAAAATTGCTGATAGTAAAAAAATAAATAAATGAATAGACATGACATAAATCTTTACCGTAGTTTGTAGACGCGGTAACTTTTGAACAAACCAATCAAAATACGCTTATTGGGATTTTTTTTTTTTTACCAAAAATGTGTAGCAGAATACAAATTGGCCTAAAATGATGAAATAATTAGATTTTTACTTTTTTTTGGGGAATGTTATCTAGCAGAAAGTGAAAAATATTGTTTTTCTTTTTTTTTTCAGAATTGTCGCTCTTTTTTTTTGTTTTTATAGCGCAAAAAATAAAAAATGCACAGGTGATCAAATACAACCAAAAAAAGAAAGCTCTATTTGTGTGAAAAAAGGACATCAATTTTATTTGGGTACAGGGTCACAGGACCGCGCAATTGTCCCTTAAAATAGCGCAGTGCCAAATTCACAAAAAATGGCCTGGTCATTAAGGGGGAAAATCTTCCTGTCCAGAAGAGGTTAAACAGGTCTATTCCTATTGTTTTCTATGTGTGTTTATCACCAAGAATTCATAGTGAGGAGAAGGGATGATATATTCTCTGTTTTCTAGTTCCTACCTGATTTATCACCATTTATTAAACACCTCACTAGGGTCTTATCACCGTGATAAGCTGTAAAAAGTGTTTTCACCATTTATCATTGGCTTTTCACTCTATATTAAACTTGCACTATAGTCTCTTTGTATTTGTGTTTTTTTTATTTGTATTTATTTTTTCTTTTTTTTTGTATATATTTCATTGTTTTTATGTTGCTTTAAATTTATTGCTGCCTTGCCAGGCAGTGTGCAGAGGCTTTATCATTGGAAGGTGAATATTTATGACTCTAAGACAACACAGAGCGCCAGAATGGAGAAACATTTATTTTCTTAGGTAATCCTGAAAAAAAAAAAAAAACCTCTCGACGATATCAGGAGCTTGTGCAGGACATTGATGATAATTCTGCTACAAGATAACGACTTTGGATATATTAGACGTCAAAGATGGAGTTTGCCTTTGGTAGCTATTAATGGAAAACTTTTCCTGAGGTAGATGGAGAGGGCAGTTGGCAGTGCCCCCTCTTTCTTCCTCAACCCTGGGTTCTCCTTCCCCTCCTTATTATTTACCCTTTTTTTTTGTTCCGGGACTTTCAATGTAAGGGAACTACATCAGCCTTTCTCAACCATTTCAACACAGAGGAACCCTAAAAATAAATTTCTGGTCTCGGGGAACCCCTGCTAAAAATTAAAAATCTACAACTTATGATATATTAGTGTGACAGTCAGTGGGAAGAATGCTCCTTACTCTTGTCATCATTGGGAAGAATTACCCCCTTACAGATAGCTAAAAGGAACAATGGTGTCATTGGGAACTTATCTGAGAGGCAGAAATTGCCCATTGCTCAAGGAACCCCTAGCAACCTCAGGAGGAACCCTAGGGTTCCATGGATCCCTGGTTGAGAAACCCTGCTGTACATCCTTAGTTTGGACCTAGTAGGCGAGGACAGTGGGTCTGGCAGTTGCCCGAAACAGCCGCTCACCAACCTCAGGTTCTTTAATACCTCGTACACATGCATCGATAGTTGGCCGTGAATTTTTCGGCCAACGTCCGATCGGCCGATTGTCGGCTTGTTAGTATGATGCTTTCGACAACCGACTGCGACTTTTCGGCTGAATAAAATCTGGTGTGCATGCTATAAAATTTTTGTTGGCCGTCAACACAACGGCCGATTTTCGGTCAGTCAGTACAGATTTCGGCAGACAAAAATCTGAGGAGCAAGACTGGGCATGCTCAGAGAAGTAAAAGCACATGGAAAGTAAACCAGCACATGACATCATTTCTGAAGTTGGTTTTTGTTGGCCGAGAAAATTTGTGTGCAGTCTAGAGCACATTTCAACCAACACAACAACACGGGACAAAAGTCGACCGATCGGTCGGCCGATAATCGTTGCGTGTGTACGAGGCATTAGACCTGTTGACCGACCTTCCTATTCCTAGTTTTTCCTATACACCTTATTCTAATTTGTTGGTTCATTACCTGGTTATCTCAAGAAATACTTATCTAATAGGGGTCAATAGCGATTTTAGAGGTCTACTTAGCTGTTCCCTTAGTAGGGTGTCAATTTAGTTTAACACTGTGATCACTTGACGGGATGTATTGATTTTTGTCTCATTTAAATTTTTTTTGTCATTCTCCACTTACATGATGTAATGTATTTGGTGTTAATTATTTTTTGTTTGTTTGTATTTCTTGTAAAATTCATTGTGCCGGTTCACATATGTGCGGCTTCGGAGCGCACTGCTCCTTCATTACATGCAATCTCCTGTGTAGATGCGAATTCAGCCATACAAAGTGAAATTCACACTGCACCCGCACCAAAGACGCACAGGAGGCATTTTTTCAGCCGCATCAGGATCGGATCGCACAGTGGTTCACACTTGTGCGATCCGATCCTGTGCGAACTGTCAGATCGCACTGCGATATGCGATCAAACTGGGGGTGTCATTAACATTTAATTGACACCCCCTGCGTACCGCATATGGCAGTGTGAACTGCCTCTTGTGCGGATGCGATGCGGGAACAGGCTGCGCATTAGCAGCCTTCCCGCATCGCACAAGTGTGAACCGGCCCTAAAGTGTTTATGGAAAAAAAATGAAAAGCTTGGATTCTGCAAGAGAAGTCCCTGAATACAGAATTTCAAGTATATTAGCACTTTTAATTTCTTGTTGGAGCCAAACTGGCTTCCTCTGATTCTGATTGGCCAAGTTGGAGAGGTGGGTGGATGATGTTCACATTGGCCAATCAGAGGAAGTCTCATATGTACCGATAAAAATAATTGCACAAGGCGGCTTCTTCTGAATGGAGGAGAAGCACTTAGCCCAACTCTCCTTAACTACTTCTGGACCGGAAAGGTTTTACCCCCTTAATAACCAGGCTATTTTTTGCGATAGGGCACTGCGTTACATTAACTGACAATTGCGCGGTCATGTGACGCTGTACCCAAATAAAATTGATGGGTTTTTTTTTTTCCCCCAAAATTTAGCTTTTTTTGGTGGCATTTAAACCCCTCTGTATTGTTTTTCTTTTTTTTTGCGCTACAAACAAATAAAGAGCGACAATTCTGAAAAAAAAAAAAAATTAAAAATCAAAATTTTCCATTATTTTAGGCCAATTTGTATTCTGTCACGTATTTTTGGTAAAAAAAAAAAATAAAAAAATCCCAATAAGTGTATATTGATTGGATTGCATAAAGCCTTCTTTCTCTTCCCAACTTTGAGGGCTGCAAGGGATCTACCTGAGGATTTACCTCTAAAAGTATATCCCTCCCACTGCTCTGACCCCCTATTGTACTGCTCCCCCTTTACGATCCCTTGTGCCTCCTCCCTACAGCGCTGCTATCTTGCTTTCCCTGCTCCACCGGCTGCAGCTGCTGGGGCGTAGAACGGTGCTGTGTTCAGGATGGAGGGCGGGGTGGGGGGTGGCTGGTAAACTTGTCATGTTTAAAAGCCGCTTCTTGAATTATTGCAATGAGCGATCGGCACTGATCGTTCATGTGTTCATTCATCACTGAAGCATAGTAAACTGTGACTGAGCCTTCTATTCATTCATATGCAGTGCAGCTGAGGCCACAGAGAAAGGGAACGAGGACTTTAAGTATTCAGTCCCTTTCTTTGTTTCAAAAAGAGACATCAGGGGTCTAATTAGACCCCTGTAGTTTCATCAAAGCCCCCCTCCTTCCCCTGCACACACACACACACACACACACACAAACACAAAAGTAAAAAACATGAAAGAACGGTAAAATTTTTTTTTTAAAAAAACATAGTAAGGCTACGTTCACACAGGGCATACTACAGCGTACATCCTTGTGAGGACTGTGCTTACCCCACTGAGCGCCGTACAATGCACTGCACACAGTGCATTCTAAGCTCTGATTGGGCAAAGATTTGCCCAATCAGGGTGTAGTAATTAGCTGGTTGTTAAGGAGCAGACCTGATATGGATTTTAAGAGGAACCCCACACCAATATTTAAAAAAAATGGTGTGGAGTCCCCCCAAAATTCATCCCAGACCCCTAGGTTTGTTATGGATTTTAAGGGGAACCCCCATGTCAAGATTTAAAAAAAAAGGTGTGGGGTCCCCCCAAAATTAATACCAGACCCTTATCTGAACATGCAACCTGGCAGGCCAGGAAAGGGGGGGAGGTCAAATAAGTGCCCCCCCTCAACATGGGGGGTGCTTTGGGGCAGGGGGCCTGGTATAGTTTGAGTGGAGGGGGGCACTCGCTCGTCCTCCCCTTACTTGACCTGCCAGGCTGCATGCTTGGATAAGGGTCTGGTATGGAATTTGGGAGGGATCCCACACCGTTTTTTTTTTTGTTTTTTTTACGTTTTGGCATGGGGTTCACCTTAAAATTTATACCAGACATTAATGGCTGTGTATTGAGTTATTTTGAGGGGACAGCAAATTTACACTGTTATACAAGCTGTACACTCACTACTTTACATTGTAGCAAAGTGTCATTTCTTCAATGTTGTCACATGAAAATATATAATAAAATATTTACAAAAAAGTGAGGGGTGTACTCACTTTTGTGAGATACTATATATGTATATATATATATATATATATATATATATATATATATATATATATATATATATATATATATATGTGTATATATATATATATATATATATATATATATATACATATATGTAAATATACACTCACCGATCACTTTATTAGGTACACCTGCTCAATTACTTGATAACACAGATTGCTAATCAGCCAATCACATGGCAGCAACTCAATGCATTTAGGCATCTAGATGAGGTGAAAACGACTTTCTGAAGTTCAAACCCAGCATCAGAATGGGGAAGTGAATTTGAACGTGGTATGGTTGCTGGTGCCAGACGGGCCGATCTGAGTATTTAAAAAACTGATCTACTGGGATTTTCATGCACAACCATCTCTCGTGTTTACAGAGAATGGTCCAAAAAAGAGAAAATATCCAGTGAGCAGCAGTTGTGTGGATGAAACATTGTCAGTCGAGTTAATGCCAAAGAACTCAATTTTGGTCATATCTGGCCACAGCACTTTCTCCCAATCCTTCTCGAAATCATAGATATTCATTGGCATTAATGTACATGTCCCTTCTTGAGGAGGGGGACTCGCCGTGTTTGGAGGAAGAAAAATGCTGACTATGACACTAAGAACACCATCCCTACAGTCAGGCATGGAGGTAGAAACTGTTGGGATTATTGGGGAGATTAAATAAAAGAAAATGGAATTATATTTAAAAGCCATGTATATTCAGTTCTATATAGAGATTCTGAACAGTACAGCAACCATCTTGTATGATATCATGGAAAGTTCATGTTCTTTTGAACAAAATGTCTCTTACAAAAAGATCTTGTATTTTCAGCAGATATTTCTGTAAGTCTTTAAATCGTAAATATGGGACTTTCGGACATTTCACCTGATAAAAGCCTAGCCAGGATGGCACCAGGTTTTTAAGGGGGTGATGTCTTCTTGATTATCTGTATTTTACAATGAACAATAAGTTCAGTAGATTTGCTTTTAAAGGGTCATTTAAAACTACGTTTTAGAAAACATCATCATGTGTTAGATGTATATTAACGATAATACATTGTATTTTTATTATTGATATAATAAGTGTGAACTTGGAATTTATATAATGTTGGATATATATATATATATATATATATATATATATATATCTATATATATATATATATATATATATATATTAGATTATTTCTTTTAAGTGTAAGGACTTATGTGTCATGAAACTAAGTACTTAATTTTAAGGCGTGTAAAGGGAGTGTTTATATAAGAATTTCTTCAGCCTTGGCAGAAGAAATGACAGAGTTCAAGTAATTTAAGGTTTTTCACTAGCCAAAGGTTGTAAAGGTTATCAGTTAATAGTGGTACTATTGTATACTCTATACTGAATCTAATAAGCAATACAATACTGCTCCCTTTGGAGACTACTACTACATGTAGTCTATGGGTAAATGAGTTATTTCCAATAAATATATAAATTGTATTAATAATATATTCTTATTAAATGGTGTTTACCAGGTTCAATCCCTGCCAATAAACATGATGGAGATATTAGATGGACATGTATGTACTATGAGAGATGGACAGATTTTTATGTTGTTTTATGATTATTCTTAAATATAAATAACTTATTATATAATTTTAATATCCAAAATACTGGATGATTAGTAAAGGCATTGCCAATGACCTCACCAGTTAATGGATAAGTAATCCCAACCAATGGGGATAAAGTTCCTCCTTCTGGGTTCAGATGATGGTAATTTTACTGGTCTTTTGTTCAACACAATATAAAAAGGGAACCCAGATGTAGCAGGACACACATTACGACAACATTCATTACACTTACAACACACACGCTACTTACATCCATACATATACTCATCTATACATACTCCTTCTTGCTCCATCATTTATCTGAAACTTTGAAGGATGCCAAACGAAACTCCTCCCTAACTGGCCACCATTTTGGGAAGGCAGCCATCTTAAGGACTCTGGTAATGACCATTTTAAGCTAGCAGCCATCTTAAGTGTGGTAAATATACCTTGCTGTTTAATTGATTTTATTTAATATTGTTTATTTCCTTCCTTATATGTTTTATATTTATATTTAAGGGTAACGAGATTACAGTCCCAGCCGTATGAACCATATTAGATTTTTCTCTAGAAACTGATTTTTGTTTTTATTAATATCAGATTTAGTGCAATATTAGCGATTTTAGTCTCCCGTTTTGCATAGCCTATTCTCACTCCAACTGCAGCGGAGTGACTGTTGGCTGTGCAATTCGCAGACAATTGTGGTCTGATTATATAGAACATTTATCTATGGTTTCTACTATACCTGGGGAAGACATAATCTTGCTTTATTTTTATTTTCATCATTGAGCTACATATCACATTGCATTTATCATTTTAAGTTTGTATTTTACGTAAGGTTATCTTTTTGTGTCACCTCAAGTCTAATCATTTATTGTGAATACATGTCTTGTTAATAAATATTCTTATATATTCCCTATTGTAGACTGTTTTCTCTAAGATTGGTATATGCTGTTAAAAATAAATTAATTGATTAAAAAGAACTTGTTACATATTGATTTGTGGAAATAAGTTGAGATTCTCCTACCTTACAGATCTTTGCTTATTTACATAAATAGACACTGTTATATTATCAGAGCAGTATAAATATTCTGACAAAACATGATGCTTTGGAGCTGTTTCTTTGCTAAAGGTACAGGCTGACTTTGCTGCATTGAGGGGCCAATGAATGGGGTGATGTATTGTAACATTTTGGATGAGAACCTTCTTCCCTCAGCCTGAACACTGAAGATGGGTCATGTATGGGTCTTTCAGCATGACAATGACCCAAAACATACCACCAAGGCAACAAAGGACTGGCTCAAGAAGAAGCACATTATGGTCATGGAGTGGCCTAGCCAGTCTCCAGAACTTAATCCTGTATAAAATGTAAGGAGGAAGCTGAAACTTTGAGTTGCCAAGAGACAGACAAGAAACCTTAAGGATTTAGAGAAGATCTGTAAAAAAGGGTGGACTAAAATCCCTCCTGAGATGTGTGCAAACCTGGACACTAACTACAAGAAATGTCTTACCTCTGTGCTTGCCAACAAGGGTTTCTCCACCAAGTACTAAGTCATGTTTTGCTTGGGAATCAAATACTTATTTTATTCACAGAACTGCAACTCAATTTTTAAAATTTGCATCATGTGTTTTTCTGTATTTTTGGTTGATATTCTGTCTCTATCATTTAAAATACACCTATGATAAAAATGATAAACCCGTAGATTATTTGTAAGTAGGCAAACTTACAAAATCTACAAGGGATCAAAAAAGTATTTTCCCCACTGTATATATTACTTGGGAATGATCTAGAATAGGTATGAGCTTGGGTTCAGTTCAAAACAGGTTTGATGCGAACCTGAAAATTAACTACCATTTGCTGCATTGCGGAATTTTCATTGCCCTAAAGCTGCACATATACACAGAGGTGAGGAAGCTCATTACATCATTGTCCTAATATGGTCACATGACCTTATTAGGTTATTAAAATGATATTGCCACATTAGGTCAATGATGACATGGCCATATTAGGTCAATCACATTGACCTATTATGACCCTGTGCTCATATTAGGTCAATGAGGCCACGAACATCCCCTACTCTTTTGTGTACATCAACTGCGTGGTGAGGAATTTTCTGCTCAGAATGTATTGACCAGCAATGACATCTCACTTCTGGGTTTGCAACAAACCCTAGCCCGAACCCAAGCTCATCATTAATCTAGAGGGAAAGGGAGGTTAGCCGTTAAATTAAGGTAATGGCTGGGCATACATTAGGGAGTGCAACATAGGATGTAAATGGGAGTTCTAGAGAAGGGGTGGAGATCATGAAAGGTTCTTGCTGTATTCTACATATAGCTAGAACTTCTCATGATCTCCTTCACTTCTTTAGAACTCAAAAGTGGAGGTCAACAGAAAATAATGTGTATAGAAAAAGTTGAAATAGTAGAGTCCCTCATAGAGACATCATTGACCTAATAGGGCCACATGACCTTATTAGGTTATTGACATGATATGGCTACAATAGGTTAATGATGACATGGCCATATTAGATCATTGGCATTGACCCTTTATGGCCCTGTGCTCATATTAGGTCAATGAGATCATGAGCATCCCCTGCCCCTATGGTTATGTCAATTGCTTGGTGGGAAATCTTCTGCTCGGAACGTTTTGGCAAAGCAATGACATCTCACTTCTGGGTTTGGACCAGACCCTGGCCTGAACCCAAGCTCATCACTAATCTAGGGGAAAGAAAGGTTACCAGGCAAATTGGTGTAATGTCTGGACATAGATCAAGGAGTACAAAATAGGATGTGAATGGGAGTTCAAGAGAAGGGAAGGAGATCATGAGAGCTTCTAGCTGTATTCTACATACAGCTAGAAGCTCTCATGATCTCCTTTACCTCTTTAGAACTCTATAGTGGGGGGCCAACAGAAAATCATGCACAAAGAAAAAGTTGTAAATAGTAGAGTTTATCATAGAGACATTGTGAGTTTCTATTTAAAGAACTCAATACTTAATACCGGCAATTTGGAAAACAAGGTAGATCCATTTAATTTTCATACGCATCAAAATAAGTACAGAGTTCAGACCGAGCAAATCTGCCTCGTGTCTCAAATCTACAAAGACAATAGAACATTAACTTTTTATAGTAATGAATATGTATGAAGCATAGGTGTGTTCTGGGCTGGGCCAAGGTGTAATAGTATAGTTCATCCAATCAAGGTCCACTTCTTCTTCTGGTAAAGTAACTGTTAACCAGCTGTAGTCTGTTAGCAATCTCTCCGGTCTGAGCTGGTTCTTGAAATTGGTCCTTGAAACTGGTCTTTGGAATGTAGCATCCTGCTTCGTTATCTTTCAAGGTTTTTTAAAGTCTGTAGGAATAAGAAACACACAACCTCCCTTTTGATACAGGAGAGGGGGGAAGGGGGTATTGAAACCTCTAACATGAACATACATAGAAATAGGTTCTCCTAAAGCATCACTCTAACTACTGCGATTTATATAAAGTATTACTTCTATCTACATTTCTAGGTTCATATATATATATATATATATATATATATATATATATATATATATATTATTACGGCTACATTTAGTGAAAGATTCCTGACTCAGCCCATTCTTCCAACAGACATAGATGACTTATTATGGCCACATGAGCTTATTAGGTTATTGACATAGCATGGCCCCTTTTTATGTACGTCAACTGTGTGGTGGGAATTTTCTGCTCGAAAAGTATTGGCCCAGCAATGTCATCTCACTTCTGAGTTTGGACCAAACTCTATCCCGAACCCATCACTAATCTGGAGGAAAAGGGAGGTTACCAGGTAAATTAGGGTAATGTCTGGACATAGATCAAGGAGTACAAAATAGGATGTGAATGGGAGTTCTAGAGAAGGGAAGGAGATCATGAGAGCTTCTAGCTGTATGTAGAATACAGCTAGAAGCTCTCATGATCTCCTTTACCTCTTTAGAACTCTATAGTGGGGGCCAACAGAAAGCCATAGACAAAGAAAAAGTTGTAAATAGTAGAGTTTCTCATAGAGACATAAATGACTTATTATGGCCACATGACCTTATTAGGTTATTGACATAGCATGGCCACATTAGGTAATAATAACATAGCCATATTAGACCAATCAGATTGACATTTTTTTTCCCCTGTGCTCATATTAGGTCATTGAGGTCAAGAGCATCCCCTGCCCCTTTGTGTACGTCAACTGCATGGTAGGAAATCTTCTGCTCGAAAAGTATTGGCCCAGCAATGACATCTCACTTCTGAGTTTGGACCAAACTCTATCCTGAACCCAAGCTCATCACTAATCTGGAGGAAAAGGGAGGTTACCAGGTAAATTATGGTAATTGCTGGGCATACATCAAGGAGTACAAAATAGGATGTGAATGGGAGTTCTAGAGAAGGGAAGGAGATCATGAGAGCTTCTAGCTGTATTCTACATATAGCTAGAAGCTCTCATGATCTCCTTTGCCTCTTTAGAACTCTATAGTGGGGGCCAACAGAAAATCATGCACAAAGAAAAAGTTGTAAATGGTAGAGTTTCTCATAGAGACATAAATTACTTATTATGGCCACATGACCTTATAAGGTTATTGACATAGCATGGTCACATTACGTAATAATAACATAGCCATATTAGACCAATCACATTGGCATTTTTTTGGCCCCGTGCTCATATTAGGTCATTGAGGTCACCAGCATCCCCTGCCCCTTTGTGTACGTCAACTGCGTGGTGGGAAATCTTCTGCTCGAAAAGTATTGGCCCAGCAATGACATCTCACTTCTGAGTTTGGATCAAACTCTATCCCGAACCCAAGCTCATCACTAATCTGGAGGAAAAGGGAGGTTACCAGGTAAATTATGGTAATTGCTGGACATACAAAATATCAAGGAGTACAAAATAGGACGCCTCCTATGGGAGTTCTAGGGAAGGGGAGGAGATCGTGAGAGCTTCTAGCTGTAAGTAGAATAGTGGAGAACAACAGAAATTCATGAGCAAAGAAAAAGTTGTAAATAGTAGAGTCCCTCATAGAGACAAAAAGTAAGCTGAGAAAGACTTTGTAGGTCAGAAATGTGAACCGTATCCTCCTTAAAACAAGCAGTCAGGGATCGACAGCGCAGAGCAACACTTGACTGACAGGAACAAACTGTAAAATGTCAATGCCAAATAAATATGCCCACACCGCATAAATAAGTAAAACAAATATAAATTGATACTCTTGGGACAACAACATAAGATGGGTGTACGGCGATTTGCCTCGTAAACATCAACCGCCGCATGCTTCTCACTGCTGCAGAGCTTTAAAGAAATAGTTTTAAATACTATTAGACTCCATTTAAATTAACCGAAGGCTTTCCGCCAAGGTCACTTAAATTAATACTTAATCAGTATGTGTACAAAACAAATGTATTTTTCCTCATCTGAGTTTTCTGCAGAGCGTGACTAGGCTACTTTTCGCTAAAGTATTCAAGGGGAAGCAAAAAAAAAAAAACTCCACTTGCCTGAAGCCTAGGCCAGATGCTTTTTCTTCCCGGTTCCCTCCATCAAAGCGTCTGCTGGTTTCGGAAATAAAATCCACAGCAATAATGAAACGTATTAAAATGCATGCAAAGTCTTGAGGGCTTATAATATGCTAAGAAACTGGCAATACATGTTTACATCCATATATCAAGTTGGATTGCTGAAAAGATTTAAAGTGTAAAATATGCAAATATGTGTCATATTGTCACACTTGGTCTCTCTAATGGAACTCCCTTTCATCTCAAGTATTCTTAATTTCATGAATATTGCATGCCTCTCACACCTTCTCCTATGGCTGTTGCTAGGCTAGAAGGATTATGAAAATATGCTAAGTGTTGCTTTCATCCAGTACAAATTTTACATTCTAAATAGCCGGTTTCCCTTTATAAAAAATACAATTAATAGCTATTCACTTCTCACAAAAACAAGGCGCTACAAAGCATTGTTTAATGAAAATATTTCCGCTTCTGCATAGCCGGAGGCGACTGGATTTGATGTTGGACTTTTTTTTCCCCCACTTCTTTCTTTTTCCTGACAGTTACAGAGCGTAATCACTGCAGAATCACAATCCTGCATCTAAAAAAAAAAAAAAAAATTATAATAAATTGACAATTGTCTACTATACTAGTAATTGGACAAATAAATAAAAAAATAAATAAATAAAACAACAAATAAATACCAATAACAATAATATTAATTAGCGAAGAGAGAATCAATTGCAACTTAGGCAAATAGACAAAATGAAAAGTTTTTGATTTGTTTGCCCACATGCATGCAGAATTGTCAATTCTAGACAAAATAAGAAATTATTATATTTAAACTATTTCCGCTTCTGCATAGCCGGAGGCGACTGGATTTGATGTGGGACTTTCCCCCCCCCCCCCCCACTTCTTTCTTTTCCCTGACAGTTACAGAGCATAATCACTGCAGAATCACAATCCTGTATAAAAATAAAAAAAAAATCATAATAAATTGACAATTGTCTACTATACTAGTAATTGGACAAATAAATAAAAATAAAAAAAATTAAAACAACAAATAAATACCAATAACAATGATATTAATTAGCAAAGAGAGAATCAATTGCAACTTAGGCAAATAGACAAACTGAAAAGTTTTTGATTTGTTTGCCCACATGCATGCAGAATTGTCAATTCTGCACAAAATAAGAAATTATATTTAAAATATTTCCACCTCTGCATAGCCGGAGGCGACTGGATTTGATGTTGGACTTTTTTTTTCCCCCACTTCTTTCTTTTTCCTGACAGTTACAGAGCATAATCTCTGCAGAATCACAATCCTGTATAAAAAAAAATATAATAAATTGACAATTGTCTACTATACTAGTAATTGGACAAATAAATAAAAATAAAAAAAATAAAACAACAAATAAATACCAATAACAATAATATTAATTAGCGAAGAGAGAATCAATTGCAACTTAGGCAAATAGACAAACTAAAACGTTTTTACTTTGTTTGCCCACATGCATGCAGAATTGTCAATTCTGCAAAAAATAAGAAATTATTATAGTTAAATATATACTACTAATAATAAAAATAATATTAATATTATTATTAATAATAAAAATAATAATAATAATAGTAAATAATAGACTAATAAACCAAAATAATATACAATAATATGATACAATATAAATACATTTTGTAAAACACAAAAAGAAAGAGAGACACGTACTTAGGGCCTACATGACTGGGTAACTGGGGTTTAGCATAGGATGGGGTTTTTTAAGTTATGAGAAAATATGGAGTCAGGGGCAATTACCTGATTGGTGGGTGCCACCAAACAGGAGAGATAATGCTAAAAAGGCACTGGACGCAGATTTAACCCCTTGCTGACCCCACCATAGCACTTTTACTGCTACGGGGTGGAGGCTCTGTGCCAGGATCACGTACTCCTGCCTGCAGGGGGCATCCTTGCCACCGTGGGGCTCCTTCTGCTGTGATTATTCACAGCAGAAGCCGATTTGCGGGTGCTGGGCACTTGATGACCACCGGCACTGGCCAATTTTGGAGACTCAGAACAAAGCTCTGCCTAAATAAACAAGGAAGATCTCTGTTCTGACGGGACGGGGCGGGGGGGGGGGGTATAAGGGATGGATTTTGTGTTCCTGCAAAGCAGTGACTAAAATCCATATTTTCTCCTAGTAAAAGCAGCACATACAGTACACAAAAACACTGGCTAGGTACACATTTAATAAACTAAAAAATATCTGCGCTCAGGAAAATAATATTGTAAAGAGCAGCCACTTAAAAAACTGTGATACCAGTCCAACAGTTATAAATAACATATAAATCAGCGCTAAAATGTACTGAATAAACAGCAACAAAGATACAAATAATAATCAAATTCATGCAGACAAAGGAAAAAAAATGTATAAATACAAAATATATACATAAAAAGTGTAAAAGTTCAATAAGGTGGAGCAATCTTCCGTAAACTGCAAATGAAGATCAGAATAAGGATCCCCACCACCAGCACCCTTCAACACACGCCTCTTACCAGATCAATAAGACCATTGATTATAAAGGGCAAATGGACTCAAGCAGGCAAATGGATGTGGATGATCATCAAAGGTGAAGATGTTGGTAACAGGCGATGGATCTCATATCAACTTGGAAATAAATGAATACAAGGGCTCCCATAGTGAAGTCCATTAAAAAAGTGCTATGTTTAATAAAAGATGGCTACAATTACCTTAAACAAGTAGATGAAAGCCATATAGTAGATTGTTCTAGCAAGCTGTCGGTTTGGAATCACCCGCTCTCTAACTCACGATTCGGTATGCGCGATGAATTGATGATGGCACCTTGAAGCCACTCCCTACACATTTAACTCTTTGATCACCCTATATGTTTAATTCCCCTCCCAGCCAGTGTCATTAGTACAGTGACAGTGCATATTTTTTGCATTGATCGTTGTATTTTTGTCCCTGGTTCCCACAAAGTGTCAAAAGTGTCAGTGTCAGGGAGGTTTGCGACGCATATTTATGCGCATGCGCAAACCAGAAACTGCCCAGGCTAAATTACATGGTTGTGGACCAGGGAATGTGCAAAGGTGAATGCACATGTGCACAAATATGCGCACACTCATACGCACGTGCACGCACACCTGTTGGCGCCAGGCAGGCTATTTAAACTGGCTGCAGTATGGACTTGTTGCTGTTTGGACTGCAGCTTCTCATGTTACTCCTGTTTCCTGTGCTGACCTCTGACTCTGATCCAGCTTACTCCTGACTAACGTTGTCCTGCTTAATACCCCGACCTCGGCTTGTTTTGGATTCTTCTTCTGCCTGCTGTTTTGCTTATCTGCCTGAACATTACCTACCTGGCTCATCTCATTCTACACTTACATAGTTACATAGTTACATAGTTAGTGAGGTTGAAAATAGACATCAGTCCATCCAGTTCAACCTATGATGTGTGTGTGTGTGTGTCTACTGTTAACCGCACATTGTATACCCCTGTATGTTGTGGTCTTTAAGGTGCCCATCTAATAGTTTTTTGAAACTATCAATGCTCCCTGCTGATACGACTGTTTGCGGAAGAGAATTCCACATCCTTACTGCTCTTACAGTGAAGAACCCCTTACGTATTTTAAGGTTAAACCACCTTTCGTCTAGTTTTAGTGAGTGGCCACGTGTCTTATTGTATCTCCTTTCTCTGAATAGGTTTTTCCATATGCTAGGGTTTCCAGTATATACAGTATTTGTACATTGATATCATATCCCCCCTCAATCGTCTCTTCTCCAGAGAGAATAATACACTTACACTTCAAGTCTACATCAGCTGCTTCTTTGGTCTGCCATGCCTTTTGCCAGCATACCCTCCATCAGCCTGTCTGCTGCACATCCTCCTGCTGATTGCTGCTACACAGATTACTGCACTAATTGCAGGCACCCTTTGTCTCTGTGCTCTGGTGGTTGCTGTCTCCACTTCAGTAACCCCTGAGCTGATGCTGTACGAGAGGCCCTACTCTACACGTCAGGCTCACTGACCAGGTACGTGACAGTCAGTTAGTGTGCGATTGTCCACCGCAAAATCACAGTCCCGCTATGAGTTGTTGATCGCTGCCATTACTAGTATAAAAAAAATAAAATAAATTGAAATTCTATAAATATATCCCATAGTTTGTAGACACTATAACGTTTGCGTCAATCAATCAATATATACGCTTATTGAGATTTTGTTTTACTAAAAATATGTCACAATAGTAATGGAAAAGTTGTTTCAAGGGGACAAACACCTGGACTGTGGCATGCCGGAGAGGGATCACACAAAAAAAGTTCTTAAAAATTGTAATTTTTTGATAGAGAGCCAATTATTGGAAAAATTAAAAAAAAAATAAAAATAAAAAATTTCTTTGGATTTAGCATCTGGGGGGTCCGGAACCAGAAAAAATTACGAATTAGGGTTAGGGCTAGGGTTAGGGCTAGGGTTAGGGTTAGGGCTAGGGTTAGGGTTAGGGTTAGGGTTAGGGCTAGGGTTAGGGTTAAGGTTAGGGTTAGGTTTAGGGTTAGGGTTATTTTTATGGCTAGGCTTAGAGGGTTAGGGTTAAGGTTAGAGGGTTAGGGTTATGGTTAGAGGGTTAGGGTTAGGTTTAGTGTTAGGGGCTAGGGTTAGGGTTACGGTGAGATACTTAGGGTTAGAGTTAGTAGCCCTACCCCTACCCCTCTAACTCTAACCCTAAGCACTAAAAATAACCCTAACCTTAGCCCTGACCCTAACCCTAGCCCTAACCCTAACCCTAGCCCTAACCCTGATTCTATTTTTTTTCTGGTTCTGGACATGCTACAGAGCTGAAACTTCACAGGTACACCTTTTAGACCCCCCAAACAATAAATCCAAAGAAATTGTTTTTTGTTAATTTTTTTTTTTTTTTTAAGTTTTCCAATAATTGGCTCTCTATCAAAAATGACAATTTTTAAGAACTTTTTTTGTGTGATTTAGTGTCTAGGGGGTCTAAAAAGTGTACCTGTGAAGTTTCAGCTCTGTAGCATGTCCAGAACCAGAAAAAAAAGATAATTTTTCAGTAGAGCAGGGATGGTGGGAACCCCTTTTACACCTATATGATCTTTTTTTTCTGGTTCTGGACATGCTACATATATATATATATATATATATATATATATATATATATTAAAAAAATACTCAAATACCAGCCCTCAAAGGGGCTTTTGGGGACAATATATATATATATATATATATATATATATATATATATATATATATCACAGAACAAAAAAGATTACACAAATACCAGCCCTCAAAAGGGCTTTTGGGGACAATATATATATATATATATATATATATATATATATATCTATATATATATATATAGATATATATATATATATATATCTCCAAAAAAAACCTCAAATACCAGCCCTAGGAAGGGCTTTTTGGGGTGCTGTCCTTACAGCAGGAGTGTACCAAGAACACTGGCTAACAAACCGCGAACTGTCCCCAGCTATAACAGCAGCAGCAGCACCAGCACTTTCCCTGCTCTCAGTAACACAGAAATGATCTAAGATGGATGCTGCCCTTGCTTATTTATAGGAGGTATGCTGATTGGCCTGGAATGTGTCTGCTGACTGTGATGTTCAGGGTCAAAGTTTGCCTCAATGATGATGTATAGGAGGCGGACCGAACATCGCATATGTTCGCCCGCAGCGGCGAACGCGAACGTTCGAAGTTCGCCGGGAACCGTTCGCCGGCGAACCATTCGGTACATCTCTATTTACCACCAAATGAACGCCCGATTTGACCTGAAAAAAAACACAGTATAATCCACCTGGATGCACAAAGTAGTTGTGATGATATGTACGGTTTTACTAACACATGTCAAAGTTGCAAAATTGTGCTTAGGCATTTAGATTTGTTTTACCCTTTGGCGCAAAGAGGTTAATGAATTCTGCGCTGCATTATTATGTGTATTTTATATCTACCTGGAGTTCCACTTTCTTCTTTTACAAAGCACTGAAAATTATTTTATTTATGTATTTATTTATTTTTTTTATTTTCTAAGCTGACAGGTTCACTTTAATACCCTTGAAATATCCTTATGGCATGTCTAATACTCAGAGGCTTTGCATTAAAGTACATAAAATGACATAGTATGAATATATAAATATATGGCAGTATACAAACAATATTAAATGTTTTTTTTTTTCTGACTTAGAAGTGTATTTCAGCCCCGAACTCATTGCGTTTGCAGGCACGTTCTCAGGAGTCTGGAGCCAACAGAAAGCACCTGGATGCAACAAACAAACTTTGCAAAGTCTTTCATGGAGCACTACCTTCAAAGAGAATAGACATGTTTAATGGATTTTGCATGCCGTGTGCCAAAATTAAATGTTGTGGGTGAACTCCTTCATAAATTAACATTTCTTGTCCACCTTGCCAGATAAAATAGCCAAATAACGCTCTTTGCTGGGCGCCTTCTTTGAATGTGTCCTTCAAGAAATGCCTTTACTGTATGCTTTTTAAGTTTCAAGATAAAATGAAGACTGCCTTTTCCAGTGGCGGAAGAAGCAGGATCTATTTACTTATCTCATCCTAAAGAAAAAGAAAAAAAAGGAAATAAGGTTATTTTTTCCCCTTTTTAATATTTATATATTTATTTATGTTTATAGTTTACTAATAGGAAAATGAAATTACACTTTTCAGGAAGAAAAATACAGTATACCTCTATGGTGTTTATGCTGCGAAATGAAAAATAATAATGTAGGCAGGTGCAGTCTGCTGTCCCTACTGCAGGTGGCACTCAACCGCAGCAGCAATGCAGAGGTAGAGGAAGTAATGAGGAACAAGGTTCCTCTATGGTTTCCTGAGTCACTAGGGCAGTGATCCAATTGGATGCTGAACTCCCATGTGACTCTGGTGGCCATCCTAGGTGTGGCAGAGTCTATTTAAGACCCTGGCTCCTGGGATTGGTGCACATTCTTGTGAGTGGACGTGTCTTGCTGTAGGGAGGGGTTCCTGGCGAGTAGGAAAAGGCTAGGGGTACACCATCCTTCTGCAGAAGTCATTTATAATAATAATTCTAATAATAATGTAGGCAGGTGCAGTCTGCTGTCCCTACTGCTGGTGGCACTCACCTGCAGCAACAATGCAGAAGGAGAGGAAGTCATGAGGAACAAGGTTCCTCTATGGTTTCCTGAGTCATTAGGGCAGTGATTCGATTGGATGCTGAACTCCCATGTGACTCTGGCGGCCATCCTAGAGGTGGCAGAGTCTATTTAAGACCCTGGCTCATGGGATTGGTGCACATTCTTGTGAGTGGACGTGTTTTGGGGTAGGGAGGGGTTCCTGGCGAGTAGGGACAGGCTAGGGGGTACACCATCCTTATGCAGAAGTCATTTATAATAATAATTATAATAATAATGTAGGCACTAGGCAGGTGCAGTCTGCTGTCTCTACTGCAGGTGGCATTCAACCGCAGAAGCAATGCAGAGGGAGAGGAAGTTATGAGGAACAAGGTTCCTCTATGGTTTCCTGAGTCACTAGGGCAGTGATCGGATTGGATACTGAACTCCCATGTGACTCTGGTGGCCATGCTGGGTGTGGCAGAGTCTATTTAAGACCCTGGCTCCTGGGATTGGCGCACATTCTTCTGAATGGACATGTTTTGCGGTAGGGAGGGGACATGTTTTGCGGTAGGGAGGGGTTCCTGGCGAGTAGGGACAGGCTAGCGGTACACCATCCTTCTGCAGAAGCCGCCCCTTTGGTTCTGGACCCGCCAGGCCACATTCCACCTTCTGAGACAGAAGCTGTCAGTGCATCTGAATCCACTGTGAGTATTTTCCTAGCATGGTGCTCTCCCATTGGGTTGTCTGTTCAGTTGATGAGCTTTTTTCCTTAATACAATTTCTTCTTTCTGTATCCAGTCTCTGTGTCATCACTTCTCGCACCACATTGCACCTACCCACAATAATAATAATTACTATTATTTTTATGTAGCCAGGTTCCACCAGCTATGTGTCTACCTGCCGCCCCCTCTACTGTGCTGCCGGTAGTGGGAGAGAGAGAGAGCAGGCTGTGAGGTGTTCATGCCGGCTCTCCTCTCTGCTGTGTTGCCGACTGTGGCCTGTGTCCCCCCCCCAGCCCTCCCGCTGGGATCTGTGTGTGGAGTGGGATGAGCACTTGTGTGTTCACGATCACCCACTTGCACCCCCCTGCTTATATAAGGGAAGGGCAAGGATAGTGGTGACACAATTGACCAAAAAGGCCATGGTCAGATTAGGTTATTGTCATTGCCCAAATATAGCTGGTGGCAGGGACTGCTGATAAGGGGGTACCGGCCAGTCCTCCAGCACCGGGCCAGGCTCTGCCAATTCAGCTGGGGGGCCAGACTCCCCAGAGGTAGAGAGTACTCACAAATTCTGCACACCCATGTGGTAATCCCCGCTCTGCATCATTTTAAAAAATAACTTACCCAACCCCTATGTGTTCAGTGGGGGCAGGGGACAAAAATAAGACTATTTTATCACTTTTGGGTTTAGGCAGAGTTATTTGCAGCTGTGTTCCTGACAAGTACATTAAAGCCCAGCCTCTTCTATATCAATATACCAGGGCCGGCAGGGACTTTAATGTACTTATGGGAATGTGGCCGTAGATTACTCCTCCTGAACCCAAAAGTGATAAAATAGTCAAATTCCTGTCCACTGGCCCCAGTTGCCCAGTTCGATGTGCAGGAGGAAGGGATACTACAAGCTGTATTAGCAGGGCTCAGCAACTGGCCAGTCTCAGGCTCTCAGCTCCAGAGGATTCCCCTGCAGGAGAAGCATTGCAACAAGGCCCAAGGTAGAAGAAGCCAGTCAGACCAGGTGCTGGGGGGGGGGGGAGGACTGGGGCCAGGCTCTGAGCATTATGTTGGCCATACTCTACTCTTGCTCAATACTCTGTACATGTGTGGAGTGACACATTTGAGGAGTATTTTTACTCTGGATTAGTGTCCCCTTTTGCCACTCTCTGAAGGGTGATCTACAGTGGATCACTTTTTAGAGGGTGTTTGACAGCCAGCGAGGAAGTATTATATTGCCTCCTCACCACCTGATTTAATGCCTTAAAAACCTGCACCACCTTGCTGCAACTGTGTTTATTGTACACCAAGGTTCAAAATTTCAATTCTGAACTACTAGCCGGGCCTTAAGAGTTACTCGCCCCCAGTTGCCCCACCCAACCTCTACCCTGCTCCGCCCCAATTCTATCCCTAAACACGCCCTTGTAAATTATCTCATGAAATGACACTGTTAACTGATTTATGTAGAATTAAAGTCAAATTCCAGGCTTTTTAACCCCCCACCCCCCTCAAAGTTTGTCATCAGTTCTTGAATTCTTTTTTTTTTTTTCCAAATTTCTTGAATTCTTATTGCTTAGTTTTTGATTTTTTTTCCGGGCAGCGCAATACCTTTTTTTTTTCTTGTTGGATTCTCCTACTACCGCAGTACCTCACCGCGGTGAGGTATGTCTTATCCGGCCACGCATTGGCTCCTGGGATATGAGTGTCATCAATCCCAGGAGATAAGGCGCCTCCAGAGTCGCCGATGCTTGTAGCATCGTGCCGCGCTTTGTTGTTTATGCGCATGCGCGAGACCGGGAGGTGCATGCTGGGTAGCCAGCAGCACCCTATCCCGGAACTAGATAGCAGGGGGCTTCAGCTGCCCATACTGAAGATGGGAGTGCACTGGAGGGGGACTGCAAAGTACATTTTTCAATCTAAATGACTTTTTCAAAACCAACATTTTTTGGTAATGCCAATTGATACTGGATTAACTGCAAACAACACAGGGGTGTTAAAAAAAAAAAAAAAAACACTGGAACTCCGCTTTAAGTTAAAAAAAAAAAAGAATATTAGCAACAACAACTTTAACAATATTATCATAAAGCATATGTCATTGATCTGACTGTGATAAATAAAATTAGGATAAAATATGATTGCCTACTATAGGCACCGTACACATCATTACTGCCTTATTAAGTAAATATTGCAATGCTATCTCTGAGCAAGTGGACTCTGAGCAAGCGTATCGCACCTGCAGTCTGCCCCATGTGAAAGGGGCCCTACATAATTACTTAGTTGGTAAGGTTAAATAAAGCCACCAGTCCATCCAGTTCAACCTATGTGGGTGTGTGTGGGTTTTTATCAATATAATTTCCCATATCCCTGTATATTACATTCGCTAAGATGTCAATCTCAAGGCCCGTACACACGTACCGATCGTCGACATACAAACGTCGGCGGACGAAAGATCTGCCGATTGTACGCTTGTTAGTATGGTGCCTCCGACAGCTGTCTGCGCACATTCTGCGGACAAGAGTCTTTCTTGCAAGCATTTAAATTTTTGTATGCCGACACCAGAACGGACGATTGTTCGCCAGTCAGTACAGAATTCGGCCGACAGACCGCAGATTTGCAAGACTGGGCATGCTCAGAAAAGAAAAAACACAGGGAAAGTTAACCATTACATGACATCACTTCTGCAGTCGGCTGTAGTCGGCGGACAAAATTCTTGGGCAGTCTTTGCACTTTTCAACAGACACCGACATCCCGGGGAGAAAAGACGAACGTTTGTATGCCAACGATCGGTACGTGTGTACGGGGCTTAAGAGTCATTTAAATTATTAACGCTTCCTGCTGACACCACCGATTGTGAAAGGGAGTTGTGCATCCTTACTGGTCTAACAGTAAAAAACCCCTATGCAGTTTCAATTTTTTTTTTAACCCTAAAAAAACTATGGTACTGCCTATTTAAGGCATGATGCATTGGTCTATAGCAATGCATTGACATTCACCCCTTCCTCTGGTGAATAATACCTGGTTTGTCCTGCCTGTGTCTCTCTTTCTGACAGTAAACTGACCACGGTAATTATGGCTGCCGATCCAGGACAGCATGGTCAGTTTACATCTTATTTCATACCACTATCTGTTCAGGCATGCTGTGTAAGAGCGCGGCATGTCTGTAACTTCCGTGGTCTGTGGAAAGCCTCGCTTTCCCCCACTCACCTGCCCTGCCTCCAGCTGCTCCTTCTTGCCCATCCATTCTTTCTCCAGCCTCTCCTCCCTGCCCATCCTTCTTGCCTCCAGCCGCTCCTTCCAGCCCATACTTCTTGCCTCCAGCCGCTCCTCCCAGGCCATCCTTCTTGCCTCCAGCCACTCCTCCCTGCCCATCCTTCTTGCCTCCAGCCGCTCCTCCCAGGCCATCCTTCTTGCCTCCAGCCGCTCCTTCCAGCCCATACTTCTTGCCTCCAGCCGCTCCTCCCAGGCCATCCTTCTTGCCTCCAGCCTCTCCTCCCTGCCCATCCTTCTTGCCTCCAGCCGCTCCTTCCAGCCCATACTTCTTGCCTCCAGCCGCTCCTCCCAGGCCATCCTTCTTGCCTCCAGCCACTCCTTCCAGCCCATACTTCTTGCCTCCAGCCGCTCCTCCCAGGCCATCCTTCTTGCCTCCAGCCACTCCTCCCTGCCCATACTTCTTGCCTCCACCAGCTCCTCCCAGGCCATCCTTCTTGCCTCCAGCCACTCCTCCCTGCCCATCCTTCTTGCCTCCAGCCGCTCCTCCCAGGCCATCCTTCTTGCCTCCAGCTGCTCCTCCCAGCCCATCCTTCTTGCCTCCAGCTGCTCCTCCCAGCCCATCCTTCTTGCCTCCAGCCGCTCCTCCCTGCCTATCCTTCTTGCCTCCAGCCGCTCCTCCCAGACCATCCCTCCTGCCTCCAGCCACTCCTAACCTCCTCTTGGAACAGAACAGTGGCAATGTCATTACCGACAATGACATAAGCTCCCAGCCTGTATACACCCCCTAGGCAGGTTTGTGAATCGCTCGGATAGCTATAGCAGTCACATGATCTGCATTTTAGAAATGGGCAGTATAATGTAGGCAAGTTAGAAAAAAAAAAAGTCCAATTGATTTGCAGTAGCCCTAAATGAATATATATATCGCGGCCGCGATTGCCACGGGGCACCCACGATCGCTCCCCGCAGCTGTTATAAACACAGCTGACTGTTGTTCTATCTGAAATGGATCACAGAGCATCTGTGATCCTTCTATATAGGATCACAGGTCTCTGTGATCATTTCACAAGCCCATCCCCCTTACAGTTAGAAAACACCCCCCTAGGCTCACATTTAACCCTTTGATCACCACTGTGTTAACCCCTTCCCTGCCAGTGTCATTATTATAGTAACAGTGCATAATTTTAGCACTTATTACTATAGTAATGTCACTGGTCCCCCCAAAAGTGTCAAAAATGTCAATTAGGGGTCCAATCTGTCCGCCGCAATGTTGCAGTCTCCCAAAAAATTGCAGGTCTCCGCCATTACTAGTAAAAATAAATAAATACATATAAAAATTACATAAATCGTTCCCCTAGTTTGTAGATGCGATAACTTTTGCGCAAACCAATCAAATCACGCTTACTGTGATTTTTTTTTTACCAAAATATGTAGCAGAATACAAATTGGTCAAAAAGAATGAAAAAATGTGATTTTAATTTTTTTTTTTTTTGTGAATGTTATATAGCAGAATGTGAAAAAATTTTGGTTTTTTTTTTCCAAAATTGTCGCACTTTTTTGTTTATAGCACAAAAGATAAAAATTGCACAGGTGATCAAATATCACCAAAAGAAAGCTCTGATTGTGGGAAAAAAGGACATCAATTTAATTTCGGTACAGTGTTGCACGACCGCGCAATTTACCGTTAAAATAATGCAGTGCCGAATCGCAAATAATAGCCTGGTCATTAACCACTTCAGCCCCGGAAGGTTTTACCCCCTTCCTGAGCAGGCCCTATTTTGCAATTCGCCACTGCGTTACTTTAACGGACAATTGCGCGGTCATGCGACGCTGTACCTAAATAAAATTGATGTCCTTTTTTTCCCACAAATAGGGATTTCTTTTGGTGGTATTTGATCACCTGTGAGATTTGTATTTTTTGGGCTATAAACAAAAAAAGAGCGACAATTCTGAAAAAAAAAAAAAAAAACTATATTTTTCACATTCTGCTCTATGACATTCTCAAAAAAAAAAAAAAATATATATTTTTTTTTAACATTTTAGGCCAATTTTTCTTCTGCTACATATTTTTGGTAAAAAATAGCAATAAGCGTATTTTGACTGGTTTGCGCAAAAGTTATCGTGTTTACAAACTAGGGGAAAGATTTATGTCTTTTTTATAGTTTTTTTGTTTTTTTTTACTAGTAATGGTGGCAATCTGCAAATTTCCGCGGGACTGTGACATTGTGGTGGACAGATTGGACCCCTAACTGACATTTTTGACACTTTTGGGGGGACCAGTGACATTACTACAGTAATCAGTGCTAAAAATATGCACTGTTACTGTAATAATGACACTGGAAGTGAAGGGGTTAACATTATGGGTGATCAAGGGGTTAAATGTGAGCCTAGGGGAGTGATTCTAACTGTGGGGGGTGTGGCTTGTGAAATGATCATAGAGACATGTGATCCTATATAGAAGGATCACATGGGCTCTGTGATCATTCCAGGGAGAAGAGCGATTGGCTGTGTTTACAACAGCCGACCGCCCTTCTCTCTCAGCGGGAAGCGATCGTGGCTGTCAGGCGGCAATCGAAGCTGCCTGCCCCATGCATCGGTGTCCCTGCTGCCGAGTGGGGGCAGGAGCACGCCGGCAGCGGCTTCGCGTTCGCCCCCTAGCCTCCCGAGAGCGAGTGAAAAACAGTTACGGTGATTTGCCTTGGAGCGGCTGCCTGCCGCAGTACATCTGCGGTGGGCGGCCGTAAACCGGTTAAGGGGGGCAAATCCTTCCGGTCCAGAAGTGGCTAAAGAAGAATTCCATGTATGGATATATTTACATAGTTACATTGGTCTAGTATGCACATGCAATACCAGTGGGATCCCTGAGATCCCCATAGTAGATAATGCTACTCCAGTGATCTCCACTAGCTTCCGGGTTCCATGCCGAGTGGCTGCTCTGCTGCATTCTAAACACAAGAAGTCAGGTTTTTTGGCATGGGTGAAATATCCAAAAAAATGCTCTTGTGGGTATAAAAATAATAAAAAGACGTGAGAAAAAATATATCAGAAAAAGCTGCTAGCATGCCATAAGATATTTATCACAGCCCAAAAATATATAGTACATAATGTGTTGCGCTTATTTATATGACAAATAAAAAATAAACAAATGGTAAGAATAAAGTCCAAATAAACAAAATAAGGTGAATCTTTTTTAAATTGTTCAAACCAACACCTTTTCTTTGTGCTCCACCACCAAGCTGAGCCTTAAAATCTGCCTGCCAGACTCCCATGACTCCTTAACCAAAAAGAGTCAAACTGCGCATTTGAGCATAATCCATATGGGTCACTGATACTCTTTAAACGATAAACTTCAAAAGTAAAATTGCTTTCCACCAAGGGTTTGTCCACACTGCCCACTAAGCTGGGAATTCCGTGTGTGCAGGTAAGTACCCAAAATAAGAAGATAAAATGCTCCACATTGTGTTAAAAACTGTAGCCACCTTTAATAAAAATAAATAATGTTGCACCTACAAAGATAAATTACCAGCCCTGTAACAAACATCAAACTCCACATGTAATACAGAAAATGTCCAACTTCCAGTTTGCATGATGATGTCACAACAGGTTCCGTCCGATGCGTTTTGTCATAGATGACATCTTTTGGAGCATGGAAACCATGCTGGGTCATGGCACTTACAGTACAGTACACCCCTCACATTTTTGTAAATATTATATTATATATTTTCATGTGACAACACTGAAGAAATGACACTTTGCTACAATGTAAGGTAGTGAGTGCACAGCTTGTATAACAGTGTAAATTTGCTGTCCCCTCAAAATAACTCAACACACAGCCCGTTAATGTCTAAACCGCTGGCAACAAAAATGAGTACACCCCTAACTGAAAATGTCCAAATTGGGCCCAATTAGCTTTTTTCCCTCCCCGGGGTCATTTGACTCGTTAGTGTTACAAGGTCTCAGGTGTGAATGGGGAGCAGGTGTGTTAACTTTGGTGTTATAGCTCTCACTCTCTCATACTGGCCACTAGAAGTTCCACATGGCACCTCATGGAAAATAACTCTCTGAGGATCTGAAAAAAAGAATTGTTGCTCTACATAAAGATGGCCTAGGCTATAAGAAGATTAACAAGACCCTAAAACTGAGATGCAGCACAGGGGCCAAGACCATACAGCGGTTTAAGAGGACAGGTTCCACTCAGAACAGGCCTCGCCATGGTCGACCAAAGAAGTTGAGTGCACATGCTCAGTGTCATATCCAGAGGTTGTCTTTGTGAAACAGATGTTATGAGTGCTGCCAGCACACTGCATCAAATTGGTCTGCTTGGCTGTCGTCCCAGAAGGAAGTGTGGTGGCCAAGACCCTGAAACTGAGCTGCAGCATGGTGGCCAAGACCATACAGCGGTTTAAGAGGACAGGTTCCACTCAGAACAGGCTTTGCAATGGTCGACTAAAGAAGTTGAGCCAGCCAAACCTCATTGTGAGTGATACAAGCTGGACCAATGGGACTATGTAGAAAATGCCATATCTTGAATTCTTTAACCTATTAAATGAAATAAAGGGCCCAATACACATCTTTCTTAAGTAAACCCTTACTATAGGGCTGATATTCAGACCAAATCTTGTTATAATTCTGAAAAAATAAAAATCATTGCTTAAAAAAAAGCTACCTATGTACTGTATAACCCTGTCTGAAAGTTAGTGAGGAGCTTTCAAATTCTTTTTCAATGCCGCCTCGATTTAGCTTTAAGCTAACCAGCGATGATTAAATATTATGAACTATCTGCTTTATTCATACTTTTTCCGGCATTTATCACATACAGTCATCTTGTATAAATAAATGAAGACACAAACGGGTAAGGAATAAGGCCAGATATTTGTGTTATCTGTGGGGAAAGTGGTAGAGCTGCATGTGCGCCATTGAATCAGCAATTTAGCAGAAGAAAGCATGTCATTTAGATTGTTAGTGGGTTTAAAATCTTGCCCTTGAAGGAGTCCTTGGAGGCGAGGATTGTAAATGCCAGCAATGGGTGTTTTCAGTGAAGTCATCTGTCAACGTATTCTCCATTATCTCCTACCTGATATACATAGGAATGTATCAATTCGAGCGACTTATCAACATGTTTCAAAAAATACTGTGCGGAAATTTCAAATTAATGGGAAATGACTATCTGAATTTGATGGGATGAATTTTAAAGACGGATGATAACCTTGCTCGTGTGTTGGAAAATTAATGTTCGCTATTGATGACTTAATGGTGAAGTATTCAGCGTTAAACTTTAGCTCAAGGAAAGGGCTCTTGCTCTTTTGCAAGTCATTTATGCAGAAGCCAACTTCTTAAAGTTCCACTGAAAAGGATACTCTTCAAATGGAAAGGACAACTTTCAATATGAAAGAGAAATTGGGTGTTAGTGGATTTTATTTTAAATAGAAGTGTTTTTAATTCAAAATAGACTCTATCCAAAAGTATTGGGACTCCTGCCTTTACACACGCATGAACTTTAATGGCATCCCAGTCTTAGTTCATACAATATTGAGTTGGCCCACAATTTGCAGCTCTAACAGCTTCTATTCTTTTGGGAAGACTGTCTACAAGGTTAGGAGTGTGTCTATGGAAATGTTTGACCATTCGTTGCATTTGTGAGGTCAGGCACTGATGTTGGAAGGCCTGGCTCACCGCCTCGGCTCTAATTCATCCCAAAGGTGTTCTATTGGGTATAGTTCCTCCACCCCAAACACGCTCATCCATGTCTTTATGGTCCATATCGTTTGATGTGCAGGCCAGTCATGTTTCTCCACCCCAAACTCGCTCATTCATGTTTTTATTGACCTTGCTTTGTGCACTGGTCCAAATCATTTGAAGTGGGGATAATGGTGTGGGGTTGTTTTTCAGGTGTGGGGCTTGAGCCCTTAGTTTTAGTAAAGGGAACTCTTCATGCATCAGCATACCAAGACATTTTGGATAATTTCATGCTCCCAACTTTGTGGGAACAGTTTGGGGATGGCCCCTTCCTGTTCCAACATGACTGCACACCAGTGCACAAAGCAAGGTCCATAAAGACATGGATGAGTGAGTTTGAGGTGGAGGTGGAGGAACTTGACTGGCCGGCACAGAGTCCTGGTCTAAACTCAACTCAATAGAACACCTTTGGGATGAATTAGAGCGCAGACTGCAAGCCAGGCCTTCTTGGCCACATCAGTGCCAGATCTCACAAATGTGCTTCTGGAAGAATGGTAAAACATTCCCATAGACACACTCCTAAATCTTGTGGAAAGCCTTCCCACAACATTTCTAGCTGTTATAGCTGCAAAGGGTGGACCAACTCAATACTGAACCCTACAAACTAAGACTGGGATGCCATCAAAGTTCATGTGCGCGTAAAAGCAGGCATCCCATGGGCAAAAACGCCTGGGGATACATCAGCATGTTGGCCTGGGTTCACAGTACCATCCTGCAGGGAGCGGTGCTGCTCTCATAATGTTCGCATTGCTCTCTGGAGTGCTGATGACTGGCAGCCACCCTTGCAGGTTGGTGATGGAGCCCAGCATGTTGGCAAATAAAAAATAAATCCTCAGTGGTATCTGTCCTTTTAAAAAAAAGTACCTGTGCTCCCAGCTGCCAGAACTCTTTCAAGATAAGTGATGGCCATCATCCTTCAACCCCACCAGCCATGTACCCAGGCTGTCATGGACAAAACCCCCCGGGGGGGGGGGGGACTGTCAACATATTGGCCCAAGGGCACAGTACCATGCTGGAGGGGGTGGTATCTTACGACTACTACTAAGGACCGGCAGCCACCCCGCAGGAAGAAGAGAAAATGGAACCTGGGACAGTGCATAATGGTCCAGAAAACTGTTCTGTTTAAAGTATAAAGGGTATGATTTAAAAAGTATGGGGGTCTATTTGAAAAATATTTATTGCACAAATGCCGGAGGTATTTGTGAAATCTGAACAAAATGGCACAGTAATCCTTCTAAGAGAGTTACGCCTGTATCAGCAGCTCCATCTAGTGGCCAATATATGGCATTTTTTTTTTTTTATTGCAGTATTTTAGAAAACTAGACTGCATTTTCGCCACTAGATGGAGCTGATAAAACAGGAAATAATCTCTTAGGAAAAGGATGGTGACATTTTGATCAGCTTGTGACATCCAGGAAACAAATGTTTTAAAAAATAGACCTGGATGTGTGAAAAGGGAAGGAGGGGGGGCGCAGATTTTTTTTTTTTTATGTTTTAAATGAAAGCACCCTTTAAAGTGGATGTAAGCCTTAACTCTATTTTTCAGTATGTTTGCCTCCACGCCTTGTTCTATTTCAATTGCCATTTAATGTATATAATACATACCTCCTTAGACCTGGTCTTTCCAGGCAGTAAGGTTATCTGCTGAATTGGCACAATTCACAGGCAGCTTAACTCTTCAATAAGACACAGAGGTTGAATCCAACACATTGTTACATACAGTTACATAGTTAAATAGTTAGTCTGGTTGAAAAAAGACACACGTTTATCCAGATCAACCCACAGAAAAAAAAAACACAAGCACACAAATAGTAAACATCCTTATGCACAACCTATACACACAGTTGATCCAGAGGAAGGCAAGACCCCCCAGCAAATGCATGGTTCAATTTGCCTCATGCAGTTCAATACAAGACATAAAAATACATGCAAGTGGGACAGAAAATGCCTGACTGTACACATTTTTCTTAAGCAATTCCTTTTTTCTTGAATCAAAATTTTCTTACCTGGAAATCTTACCTGTAACATCACTTCTTGTTGCAGTCTGACAGCACTAAGTCCCTTCCTCCCAATTAGCAGCAGCGGCGTTGTCAGCCTGTCAAGCAAGCTCTTTTAGTTGGACTGCCTATCTGATATAGCTAATAGCTTGCCCAATGGCCAACTAAAGGAGCTCACACTGAAGGCCGACAATGCTGCCACTACATAAAGTGCTGTTACCGCCAGGATCTTCAGGTAAGAAACTGTCCAACAGATTCACAAAAAAAAAAGAAAAAAGAGAAAAGAAAAAATTCAGATAAAAACTGTATATAGTGAGGAATAATGGCAAACCTATTTAAAAATATATATTTGGTTTACATCAAATCCGGCAACCGCTTTCCGATGGTGTAATCTACATATATGGTGGCAAGGCAGCTCTAGTGCGCCTGATCATGTACCTAGTACGTGATCTGACACCTACTGGTGGGGGGCGCAGCTGTGCTGGGATTAAACACAGCAGATGTCGATCATCAGTTGCCGGCCAATGGATTACCGCCAGGATCCACCGATGATCATCTATGTGAACGAGGCAGAGCCCTTTCCTCTCAGCAGGGAACTAGCAAAGCAGGGAATAAAATCAATTACTTCCTCTTTAGAGCTGCACAATTCTGGATAAAATTAAAATCACAATTTTTGTGCTTAGAATTAGTGATGAGCTTCGTGGTCGAGTCAAACCTACGGTAAGTTCGACTCAAACACTGCCTGTTCGCCCGTTCGCCGAATGGCGAACAAATGGGCTTCTTCGCGGGAACTTCACATCCATAATTTAATTAATAGGTTTATTTAATATCCATAATTAATATTAATCATCTGTTGGACAGGGAATCAAACCCACAACCTCTCATTTGCAAGCCCGTTATTCTAGCACCTACGCCACCGAGCCAGCTGTTTAACCTAAGACTCTCTTTGCCTAACTAACTTCTATCTGAGTTTGACATATCTTTTATAGGGCTCTAACGTCACCATCGCCCCATAATCCACTGCTCAGGTACAGTGAATAAATGACTGATGTCATGTCAGAAGGGGTGGGGACAATTAATAGGTTTTAATTAAAATCCATAATTAATCGTACTCACCCACTGGCCAGGGGATTCAAACTTACAGCCTCTCATTTGCAAGCCCGTTACTCTACCAGCTATGCCACCAAGCCAGCTGATTTACCTAAGACTCTCTCTGCCTAACTGACGTCAGTAATTTATTCACTGCACCTTAGCAGTGGATTATGGGGCACTGGTGACATCAGAGCCCTATAAAAGAGCTGTCAAACTCAGATATAAGTTAGTTAGGCAAAGAGAGTCTTAGGTTAATTAACTGGCTCGGTGGCGTCGGGCTTGTAAATGAGAGGCCGTGAGCTTGAATCCCCTGGCCAGCGGGTGATTAATGTCTTCCTGTAGAGGGCATAGGCACACAGAGGGGCCCCAACAGCACGGGGAATCAGTGCGGTCGGGCCGAGGGGCAAGTACAGAAGGAAGCCCTGTGCGGCTCTCTTCAGCAGCTGAAAGACAGTTTCTCTCCCTTCTGCAAGCTTCAGCTGCTGCAGGGAGAGACACAGACACAGGGCATCATTCCTGTAATTGCTTCTCTGACACCCATTCTCCTCCCTGTTCTACATGCTCCTGATTACCCCTCATACAGCGATGAAGGCTTCCCTGTCCTGTAAAAAAATAACAAATTGTAAAAAAAATAAAAATAATAATAATGATTAAAGATTGTAATAAAAAAATGTGAAATAAAAAAATTGTAAACATTTTGAACTTTTAAAAAATGTAAAAAACAATTAAAAAGGTTCTTTGTTATGTTTGTGTCCGCTAATAATGATTTATGTCTTGAGATATTCAGGGGGGTCCTGCCAGATAGGCTGTACGGGGCCCCATGATTTCTAACAGCAGCCCTGTTTTCGGCATAACATCATCTTTCACATTACACAAAAAATTAGGCTAACTTTACTGTTTCGTTTTTTTTTAAAAAATTTAATGAAGTATATCTTTTCCCAAAAAATTGCTTGTATAAGACTGTTGCCCAAATACAGTGTGACATAAAATATTGCTACGATCGCCATTTTATTCTCTGGGGTCTCTGCAAAAAAATAAAAATAAATAAATAAATAAAAAAAAAAAAATATATATATATATATATATATATATATATATATATATATATATATATATGTATTTATTTATTTTTTTGCAGAGACCCTAGAGAATAATATATATATATATATATATATATATTTAATGTTTGGGGGTTCTAAGTAGTTTTCAAGCAAAAAATTACAGATTTTTAATTTGTAAGCAGCAAATGCTAGAAAAGGTGGTTAAACTGCACGTATTTGCAGAGGAACTTTATCCATTTCATCTAAAAGAACCAAATGATACAATGTTTATTTTATCTCAATATTGTGATAAAACTTTGCCAGCTGCCTTTTTTTTTTTTTTTTTACAGCTCTGAGCAGAGAACGGCTCTGCATCTGTTACATGAATCGTGAAAATGCCGGATTAAGATTGTGAGATTTTTTAACGATTAATTGTGCAGCTTTACTTCCTCTAGTAAAAGCACCTCCCACAGTACACCAAAACACAAGCTAGGCACACATTTAACCCCAAGATGTGCAACCCCTTCCCAGCCAGTGTCATTCGTACAGTGGCAGTGCATATTTTTAGCACTGATCACTGTTATAGTGTCAATGGTTCCCACAAAGTGTCAAAAGTGTCCAAATGTCCCCGCTATAAGTCGCGGATCACCGCTATTACTAGTAAAATAAAAAACATTTTATAAAAATTCCAGTATATATCCCATAGTTTGTAGACGCTGTAACTTTTGTGCAAACCAATCAATATACACTTATTGGGATTTTTTTTTTTTAACACAAATATGTAGCAGAATACAAATTGGCCCAAATTTGTTTAAGAAATTCGATTTTTACATTGTTTTTATATATGTTTTAAAGCAGAAAGTAAACAATATTATTTTATTTATTTATTTTTTAATTGTTGTTTTTTTTTTTGTTTTTAGCGCAAAAAATAAAAAAACACAGTGCTCATCAAATACCAATAAAAGAAAAATCTATTTGTGGGGTAAAAAGGTTTTACATTTTATTTGGGCACAGCGTCGCATCACTGCGCAATTGTCAGTTAAAGTAGCAGTGTCGTTTAGCAAAAAATGGCCTGGGCATGAAAGGGGGGGGGGTAAATCTTCTGGAGGTCAAGTGGTTAAACATCAAGGGGAGACCTCAAACACTTTCAATTCACAGTAAAACAGTTTGTGGTGCAATGATCGATCTATTCATTTTAAATACATATCTGCACACAGGACCATCTGTACATAGTGGTGTGCTGTATTGTATAAAAAATAAATGCTGCATGTCTGATAAAGTGTGTCTTTTTATCACATTGACAGTCAATTTAAAATGTATGGACTGCCCTAAACTGTATTAAAACCCACAATGCATCAATCATCATGGGCCCTTTAAATTTGACAATATTGTCACTACCCCTCAGGGGAGCTAGACAATATTGATACCCTTGCTTATGACATTATTTTCAAATTTTTTATGTTTTTTATGTGAAATGCTAGAAATCTATAACAATTAGCTTTTTTTTTTTTTTTTTTTTTTATGGTATTGAGGTTCCAACTCTTCCACACTCTATCAAACATGAAAACAGGTTTTCCTTGAAATTTCAATTTCAATTAAATGTATAGGGCATTTTTTTTACATGTTTGTTTCCATGTTCAGGGCTAAAAATAAAAGTATATTGTTTTTATTTAAAAACAGAAGAGTTATGGTCTGACACCTTTGCTCTCCAGTTGCCTCCATCCCTAAATGCATATGCAAAAAAAAACACCAAGGAGAGAGCCAAGGATAAAAAATGGGACTTTGAGTGAGAACAACTGGGTTGTAAAAGGAATAATGAATGGTTTATTAAAAAAAGGATCACATATACAACCGAAAAAACACATACAGAGAATAGACATGCAAAACATTGTAGGATTTGCATTATATAAACATAAATACAATTACACATGGATCACAATAGGATCTCTAAAGGTATAACAATTATGTAGTAACATCGTATCCCCTGTAGGTTTACATTCTTGACTTGTTCAGACTTAAAAATACATATGAGTTATTCTAGGCTCGACGCGTTTCTTGGACCTCCGTCCATTCATCAGGAGCTTAATTGTAGGTTGTATATCTGAAACTGGTAATCTGAATAAAAATATATATAAGGGAGGATTTTATTATAGTATAATGAAATAATCAAAAAGGATAAATTGGTAGAAAAAAATCACACTACCTTGAGTAATCTAGTATATTTAAAAAGATATAGTCCAATCCCGAAGAGGGGGGACGGGGCCGACCCGGAAAACGCCTGGCCCGGGGCTGAGGCATGGACATAACCGACATAGGGCACAGCCGGAATAAAGGGAAAGTTAGAGCCGAAATCCAAGAAATTGCACTCCGAGAATTGGCAGCAATCCAAATGTGGTACATAAGGCATACTGGGGTCAAAAAAAAGGATAAAAATGTATATATATATATATATATATATATATTATATCCATATATTGGGTAAATAATGAAAGAAATTAATCATTCAAAAAAAAAAAAAAACGCTCAGATAGATTAGCCCAGAATTTGAGTGCCAGGAATGTAGCCAAGGAATGCCATCTTCATATAGATTACCAGAGAAGTGAATTAGTGCACTTAATTATGAGTATAGAACCATAGTTTGAAGCCAGGTAAGTGCTAGACATCACGTGAAAGTGAAGAAAGGAGAAGTGAAAGAATCAAGTGAATAAATTACCAAAAATGAATCCAAGGATCAGCACATGCTTGTATCAATCAGAAGTGTGGTACTAATGGTAGTGCACGTATAAGTGAAAATAGAGAGTGAATAGACAAAATAAATACATTACCAGAGGTGAAGAGGTGACGGTGGGAAATGGTAACAGTGAGAATCAGGATAGACCAATTCCAAAGCTGTATGCCCCGATATGTAAGTGTGAGTCCACGCCAACGCCATGCAAACATCAGGTATATATAGGCAGATATTGTACCTCCCACATCCGGTCGGTCAGACCGGACATGGGTGTGGACAACTCGCCCCTGACGTAGATGGGAACACTAGGATTGCCATGGTGATATAACACCATCGGGTGCCATACATCTGGCATATCCGGCATGGCGCCGATGGAGGGCGTGGCGTCCGCCCTCTGCCTGGATGCATAAGCAGAGACAGGCAAAAGGGAGGGGCAAACGGCCATCCATCGCAGCCCCGGAACCTGGGATCCGCATACAGCTCCGATCCCCAAACGGGGGCAGAAGATAGCAAGATTGTAGTGTAATTGATTGTAATGGAGTAACAATTGTAGGTCAAAGATGGTTATAAAGGAAACCTCCCTCTTTTTTTCGGTGTGAACAGACCATAAGGAACACGGGTGACTTCCACCCAATTTAAACAAAAACAGAAGAGTTATGGTCTGACACCTTTGCTCTCCAGTTGCCTCCATCCCTAAATGCATATGCAAAAAAAAACACCAAGGAGAGAGCCAAGGATAAAAAATGGGACTTTGAGTGAGAACAACTGGGTTGTAAAAGGAATAATGAATGGTTTATTAAAAAAAGGATCACATATACAACCGAAAAAACACATACAGAGAATAGACATGCAAAACATTGTAGGATTTGCATTATATAAACATAAATACAATTACACATGGATCACAATAGGATCTCTAAAGGTATAACAATTATGTAGTAACATCGTATCCCCTGTAGGTTTACATTCTTGACTTGTTCAGACTTAAAAATACATATGAGTTATTCTAGGCTCGACGCGTTTCTTGGACCTCCGTCCATTCATCAGGAGCTTAATTGTAGGTTGTATATCTGAAACTGGTAATCGGAATAAAAATATATATAAGGGAGGATTTTATTATAGTATAATGAAATAATCAAAAAGGATAAATTGGTAGAAAAAAATCACACTACCTTGAGTAATCTAGTATATTTAAAAAGATATAGTCCAATCCCGAAGAGGGGGGACGGGGCCGACCCGGAAAACGCCTGGCCCGGGGCTGAGGCATGGACATAACCGACATAGGGCACAGCCGGAATAAAGGGAAAGTTAGAGCCGAAATCCAAGAAATTGCACTCCGAGAATTGGCAGCAATCCAAATGTGGTACATAAGGCATACTGGGGTCAAAAAAAAGGATAAAAATGTATATATATATATATATATATTATATCCATATATTGGGTAAATAATGAAAGAAATTAATCATTCAAAAAAAAAAAAAAAAAAACGCTCAGATAGATTAGCCCAGAATTTGAGTGCCAGGAATGTAGCCAAGGAATGCCATCTTCATATAGATTACCAGAGAAGTGAATTAGTGCACTTAATTATGAGTATAGAACCATAGTTTGAAGCTAGGTAAGTGCTAGACATCACGTGAAAGTGAAGAAAGGAGAAGTCGCCACGCCCTCCATCGGCGCCATGCCGGATATGCCAGATGTATGGCACCCGATGGTGTTATATCACCATGGCAATCCTAGTGTTCCCATCTACGTCAGGGGCGAGTTGTCCACACCCATGTCCGGTCTGACCGACCGGATGTGGGAGGTACAATATCTGCCTATATATACCTGATGTTTGCATGGCGTTGGCGTGGACTCACACTTACATATCGGGGCATACAGCTTTGGAATTGGTCTATCCTGATTCTCACTGTTACCATTTCCCACCGTCACCTCTTCACCTCTGGTAATGTATTTATTTTGTCTATTCACTCTCTATTTCCACTTATACGTGCACTACCATTAGTACCACACTTCTGATTGATACAAGCATGTGCTGATCCTTGGATTCATTTTTGGTAATTTATTCACTTGATTCTTTCACTTCTCCTTTCTTCACTTTCACGTGATGTCTAGCACTTACCTGGCTTCAAACTATGGTTCTATACTCATAATTAAGTGCACTAATTCACTTCTCTGGTAATTTATATGAAGATGGCATTCCTTGGCTACATTCCTGGCACTCAAATTCTGGGCTAATCTATCTGAGCGTTTTTTTTTTTTTTTGAATGATTAATTTCTTTCATTATTTACCCAATATATGGATATAATATATATATATATACATTTTTATCCTTTTTTTTGACCCCAGTATGCCTTATGTACCACATTTGGATTGCTGCCAATTCTCGGAGTGCAATTTCTTGGATTTCGGCTCTAACTTTCCCTTTATTCCGCCTGTGCCCTATGTCGGTTATGTCCATGCCTCAGCCCCGGGCCAGGCGTTTTCCGGGTCGGCCCCGTCCCCCCTCTTCGGGATTGGACTATATCTTTTTAAATATACTAGATTACTCAAGGTAGTGTGATTTTTTTCTACCAATTTATCCTTTTTGATTATTTCATTATACTATAATAAAATCCTCCCTTATATATGTTTTTATTCAGATTACCAGTTTCAGATATACAACCTACAATTAAGCTCCTGATGAATGGACGGAGGTCCAAGAAACGCGTCGAGCCTAGAATAACTCATATGTATTTTTAAGTCTGAACAAGTCAAGAATGTAAACCTACAGGGGATACGATGTTACTACATAATTGTTATACCTTTAGAGATCCTATTGTGATCCATGTGTAATTGTATTTATGTTTATATAATGCAAATCCTACAATGTTTTGCATGTCTATTCTCTGTATGTGTTTTTTCGGTTGTATATGTGATCCTTTTTTTAATAAACCATTCATTATTCCTTTTACAACCCAGTTGTTCTCACTCAAAGTCCCATTTTTTATCCTTGGCTCTCTCCTTGGTGTTTTTTTTTGCATATGCATTTAGGGATGGAGGCAACTGGAGAGCAAAGGTGTCAGACCATAACTCTTCTGTTTTTGTTTAAATTGGGTGGAAGTCACCCGTGTTCCTTATGGTCTGTTCACACCGAAAAAAAGAGGGAGGTTTCCTTTATAACCATCTTTGACCTACAATTGTTACTCCATTACAATCAATTACACTACAATCTTGCTATCTTCTGCCCCCGTTTGGGGATCGGAGCTGTATGCGGATCCCAGGTTCCGGGGCTGCGATGGATGGCCGTTTGCCCCTCTCTTTTGCCTGTCTCTGCTTATGCATCCAGGCAGAGGGCGGACGCCACGCCCTCCATCGGCGCCATGCCGGATATGCCAGATGTATGGCACCCGATGGTGTTATATCACCATGGCAATCCTAGTGTTCCCATCTACGTCAGGGGCGAGTTGTCCACACCCATGTCCGGTCTGACCGACCGGATGTGGGAGGTACAATATCTGCCTATATATACCTGATGTTTGCATGGCGTTGGCGTGGACTCACACTTACATATTGGGGCATACAGCTTTGGAATTGGTCTATCCTGATTCTCACTGTTACCATTTCCCACCGTCACCTCTTCACCTCTGGTAATGTATTTATTTTGTCTATTCACTCTCTATTTTCACTTATACGTGCACTACCATTAGTACCACACTTCTGATTGATACAAGCATGTGCTGATCCTTGGATTCATTTTTGGTAATTTATTCACTTGATTCTTTCACTTCTCCTTTCTTCACTTTCACGTGATGTCTAGCACTTACCTGGCTTCAAACTATGGTTCTATACTCATAATTAAGTGCACTAATTCACTTCTCTGGTAATCTATATGAAGATGGCATTCCTTGGCTACATTCCTGGCACTCAAATTCTGGGCTAATCTATCTGAGCGTTTTTTTTTTTTTTGAATGATTAATTTCTTTCATTATTTACCCAATATATGGATATAATATATATATATATATATACATTTTTATCCTTTTTTTTGACCCCAGTATGCCTTATGTACCACATTTGGATTGCTGCCAATTCTCGGAGTGCAATTTCTTGGATTTCGGCTCTAACTTTCCCTTTATTCCGGCTGTGCCCTATGTCGGTTATGTCCATGCCTCAGCCCCGGGCCAGGCGTTTTCCGGGTCGGCCCCGTCCCCCCTCTTCGGGATTGGACTATATCTTTTTAAATATACTAGATTACTCAAGGTAGTGTGATTTTTTTCTACCAATTTATCCTTTTTGATTATTTCATTATACTATAATAAAATCCTCCCTTATATATATTTTTATTCAGATTACCAGTTTCAGATATACAACCTACAATTAAGCTCCTGATGAATGGACGGAGGTCCAAGAAACGCGTCGAGCCTAGAATAACTCATATGTATTTTTAAGTCTGAACAAGTCAAGAATGTAAACCTACAGGGGATACGATGTTACTACATAATTGTTATACCTTTAGAGATCCTATTGTGATCCATGTGTAATTGTATTTATGTTTATATAATGCAAATCCTACAATGTTTTGCATGTCTATTCTCTGTATGTGTTTTTTCGGTTGTATATGTGATCCTTTTTTTAATAAACCATTCATTATTCCTTTTACAACCCAGTTGTTCTCACTCAAAGTCCCATTTTTTATCCTTGGCTCTCTCCTTGGTGTTTTTTTTTGCATATGCATTTAGGGATGGAGGCAACTGGAGAGCAAAGGTGTTAGACCATAACTCTTCTGTTTTTGTTTAAATTGGGTGGAAGTCACCCGTGTTCCTTATGGTCTGTTCACACCGAAAAAAAGAGGGAGGTTTCCTTTATAACCATCTTTGACCTACAATTGTTACTCCATTACAATCAATTACACTACAATCTTGCTATCTTCTGCCCCCGTTTGGGGATCGGAGCTGTATGCGGATCCCAGGTTCCGGGGCTGCGATGGATGGCCGTTTGCCCCTCCCTTTTGCCTGTCTCTGCTTATGCATCCAGGCAGAGGGCGGACGCCACGCCCTCCATCGGCGCCATGCCGGATATGCCAGATGTATGGCACCCGATGGTGTTATATCACCATGGCAATCCTAGTGTTCCCATCTACGTCAGGGGCGAGTTGTCCACACCCATGTCCGGTCTGACCGACCGGATGTGGGAGGTACAATATCTGCCTATATATACCTGATGTTTGCATGGCGTTGGCGTGGACTCACACTTACATATCGGGGCATACAGCTTTGGAATTGGTCTATCCTGATTCTCACTGTTACCATTTCCCACCGTCACCTCTTCACCTCTGGTAATGTATTTATTTTGTCTATTCACTCTCTATTTTCACTTATACGTGCACTACCATTAGTACCACACTTCTGATTGATACAAGCATGTGCTGATCCTTGGATTCATTTTTGGTAATTTATTCACTTGATTCTTTCACTTCTCCTTTCTTCACTTTCACGTGATGTCTAGCACTTACCTGGCTTCAAACTATGGTTCTATACTCATAATTAAGTGCACTAATTCACTTCTCTGGTAATCTATATGAAGATGGCATTCCTTGGCTACATTCCTGGCACTCAAATTCTGGGCTAATCTATCTGAGCGTTTTTTTTTTTTTTTAATGATTAATTTCTTTCATTATTTACCCAATATATGGATATAATATATATATATATATATATATATATATACATTTTTATCCTTTTTTTTGACCCCAGTATGCCTTATGTACCACATTTGGATTGCTGCCAATTCTCGGAGTGCAATTTCTTGGATTTCGGCTCTAACTTTCCCTTTATTCCGGCTGTGCCCTATGTCGGTTATGTCCATGCCTCAGCCCCGGGCCAGGCGTTTTCCGGGTCGGCCCCGTCCCCCCTCTTCGGGATTGGACTATATCTTTTTAAATATACTAGATTACTCAAGGTAGTGTGATTTTTTTCTACCAATTTATCCTTTTTGATTATTTCATTATACTATAATAAAATCCTCCCTTATATATATTTTTATTCCGATTACCAGTTTCAGATATACAACCTACAATTAAGCTCCTGATGAATGGACGGAGGTCCAAGAAACGCGTCGAGCCTAGACTAACTCATATGTATTTTTAAGTCTGAACAAGTCAAGAATGTAAACCTACAGGGGATACGATGTTACTACATAATTGTTATACCTTTAGAGATCCTATTGTGATCCATGTGTAATTGTATTTATGTTTATATAATGCAAATCCTACAATGTTTTGCATGTCTATTCTCTGTATGTGTTTTTTCGGTTGTATATGTGATCCTTTTTTTAATAAACCATTCATTATTCCTTTTACAACCCAGTTGTTCTCACTCAAAGTCCCATTTTTTATCCTTGGCTCTCTCCTTGGTGTTTTTTTTTGCATATCGTTTTTATTTATTTATTTTTCCATTTTAGTCAGGTAAAAATTGATTCATGAATATGTCTTTTCATATCTATATTTCCACTCAGCAGATGGAGTTTTAGGTTTCTTTTCACATGTTTACCAGACTAATACTAACTGCTTTCCTAAAAAAAATAAAAAAATAAATAGCATTTCCATCCCTTTACCCTAGTGCTCAGTTGAAAGGAGTAGCCCTTCAGGCTGGGATCTTCTCCTCCTGAATTAGAATCCTGCTGCTCCAGGCTTAAACCATTTATGCACATCTCAGTCACCTACTGGCCATTCTTTCCCAGGGATAGGCTGAAACCACAGGATATTCAGATCTAGGATCTGCCTCTTTCAACCCACTACATTCTAGAATCAACAAAAAGTCAATGAGAAGTAGTTGAGCCTGCAGCCAGGGAGACCCAGAACAGCCAAAAATAGTCACACACAGCTCCAATATTCCAAAGCCAAAGAACTAGATTTACCTGAGCCGCTCTACAACCTATTCTAGGAGGATGAGCTCCAATGTTTCAAAGCCAAAGATATAGGTTTACCTGAGCCTCTCTAGCAACCTTTTCTAGGAGGGTGAGCTCCAATTGTCCAAAGCCAAAGAACTAGGTTTACCTGAGCCTCTCTAGCAACCTATTCTAGGAGGGTGAGCTCCAATGTTCCAAAGCCAAAGAACTAGTTTTACCTGAGCCTCCCTAGCAATCTATTCTAGGAGGGTGAACTCCAATTTTCCAAAGTCAAAGAACCAGGTTTACCTGAGCCTACCTAGCAACCTATTTTAGGAGGGTGAGCTCCAATGTTCCAAAGCCAAAGAACTAGGTTTACATGAGCCTCTCTAGCAACATATTCTAGGAGGGTGAGCTCCAATGGTCCAAAGCCAAAGAACTAGGTTTACCTGAGCCTCTCTATCAACCTTTTCTAGGAGGGTGAGCTCCAATGGTCCAAAGCCAAAGAACTAGGTTTACCTGAGCCTCTCTAGGAACCTATTCTAGAAGGGTGAGCTCCAATGGTCCAAAGCCAAAGAACTAGTTTTACCTGAGCCTCCCTAGCAATCTATTCTAGGAGGGTGAGCCCCAATGTTCCAAAGTCAAAGAACTAGGTTTACCTGAGCCTACCTAGCAACCTATTTTAGGAGGGTGAGCTCCAATGTTCCAAAGCCAAAGAACTAGGTTTACCTGAGCCTCTCTAGAAACCTTTTCTAGGAGGGTGAGCTCCAATGGTCCAAAGCCAAAGAACTAGGTTTACCTGAGCCTCTCTGGCAACCTATTCTAGGAGGGTGAGCTCCAATGGTCCAAAGCCAAAGAACTAGGTTTACCTGAGCCTCTCTAGAAACCTTTTCTAGGAGGGTGAGCTCCAATGGTCCAAAGCCAAACAACTAGGTTTACCTGAGCCTCTCTAGCATCCTTTTCTAGGAGGGTGAGCTCCAATGGTCCAAAGCCAAAGAACTAGGTTTACCTGAGCCTCTCTGGCAACCTATTCTAGGAGGGTGAGCTCCAATGGTCCAAAGCCAAAGGACAAGGTTTACCTGAGGTTCTCTAGCAACCTATTCGGGGGGGGGGGGGAAGCTCCCATGGTCAAAAGCCAAAGAACTAGGTTTACTTTAGCCTCTCTAGCAACCTATTCTAGGAGAGTGCTGCACCAAAATCGTGATTTTTACCCAAATTTCTTGGGGAAAAAAAAAAAAACCTCTTAAATCTACTCATCCTTATTGCTTAGATAATCTAGTGAGCACCACTGGTTGCTTTTAATGCTTTGACCCCTATGTCAGTTTTGTTTTGATTGTTATTTGATCTTTCGTACGACTGTGGCCTGAAGAATGTGTGAGTTACATAAATAGAGCTTACCCATAATGTTTAGGCGACCAAGAATATGTCTATAAAGAGTTCCTTCTTTTAATCAATTTTTGGATAATAACAGGCAACTAAATGACACATAAAACACTCGACCCTAACTCAAGCATTGACAGAAATCTCTACTAAGGACATAAAAAAAAATCTATAAATTAAAATAAATGAGCAAACAAACCAACTGACATGCCTTGAGTAGAAATACTGCATGACTTGTGTGGAGTCATGTCCTTACACCATTTAAGCTTGTGAGATCATGAATAATGAAGTAAGTGAGGCATTAATACTGCATGAATATGTAATTAAGTCATTAGGTTTCACTTAAGTATTCCCAGGTGAAACAGCTGAAGTGGGTGATGAAAGGAGCAAGCGTTGCAGATTTATTTAGCTATGACTCAGTGGCTTAAAGTGGAATAAAAGCCAAAAAAAAAAAAAAAAAGGAAGAACTTGATGTATAAGGTAAGTATTCGCCAGCTACAAGTAATACATTTCTTTCATGTTTACGTGTTTAGACTTAAAGTGGAACTAAACTTTCCCCTCCTTTTGCAGCTGAAGACAGTGTCATCTTAGCCTCTATTTCAATCTGCAGTTGCCATCATATTGCATACGTAGCCAGCTATTGCACCATGACCCAAAAGAACCTGGTATGTGAGCCATTGAGGCTTTAGAAGGGGTGAAAATCCTCACTGCTGGCTTAAGATGGAGCTCAGCTTGGCTCCTACCGTCACTGAGTATAGAAGAAAATCTCCCCATAGCCCATGTTCTAAACTATTGAAGAGGTTTTATAGCTTCTCCAAGTCACTTCTCCATACCTCCCCTTTTGTTTTTGGACAGTCAACATCAAAACAATCCCATAAATCTTAAGTGTTTGGCAATCTCAGCCTGGGCTTCAAGCAGGCCATGCCCCCAACTCATTTTTCTATGCCCCTCAGAGTTTAATCATGGGGATACCATAATTAAGCTCCAAGAGGCACAGCAAAATGTGTTGAGGCTGGTTGGAGCCCAGGATGAGGTTGTCATATGCTCAAGCTTTATGGGATCGTTTTGATGTGCAGCTACAGTAGGGTTGCCACCTCATCCCTTAAATCCAGGACACATATATGTTACACAGGTTCTGAGGCTGATATAATGCACATAAGGCACCAAGTGAGTTTAATTACCACCTTAATCAGTCGCAGAACCTGTCTAATTAATGTGTATCCTGGTTTAAAGGGATGAGGTGGCAACCCAAGGAGATTTTCTTCAATATTCAGCTATGACACCAGCCATGTTAAGGCTTGAAAGCCCCATTGAAAGTTGAAATTGGCAAAACTATCAGTTATCACCAGAAGCTCACCTTGGATAAGCATGCTCTGCACATGCCACATTCAAACCAACCTGTTCTAAACTATTGAAGAGGCTTTATAGCTTCTCCATACCTCCCATCTTGTTCTTGGACAGTCAACATCTACACATTCCATGCGGATTGGATTAAGGTGTCTTAACCGGTTGCCGACCGCCGCAAGTACATATATTGCGGAGGTCAGCCCCAGCCAGGCAAAGTGACGTAACGGTACGTCACTCGTCTGAGAGCCAATAGGGGGCGAGCGCGTGCCGCCGGAGGCACGCTCCCGCCCCGCTCGCTCACTCTGATCCCCGCGCATGTGACCAGCGGACTCGATGTCCACCGGTCACTTGTGATCGTCGGTTACAGAGGGAGAAAGGCAGGCGGCTAGTGTAAACAAAGCCGCCTGTCACTCTCCCCTGTTTAACAGCAGAGATCATACGGTCCTGCTATGTAGGACCGTTGATCTCTGCTGTTACATGAAAAGCCACATCCCTGCACAGTAAGAAACACGCCCCTAGGGACACACTTAACTCCTCCTTCCCCAATAAAGTTAACCCCCTTCCCTGCCAGTGTCATTTTTACAGTAACAGTGCATATGTATAGCACTGATTACTGTAGAAATGTCACTGGTAACCCCAAAAGTGTCAAAAATGTCAGTCAAGGGTCCGATCTGTCCGTCGCAATGTCGCAGTCCCACAACCACAAAAAAAATTGCAGATCGCCGCCATTACTCGTTAAAAAAAAACAACAAAAATTTAAATCTTTCCCTTAGTTAGTAAATGCAATAAGTTTTGCGCAAACCAATCAAAATATGCTTTTTGCGATTTTTTTTACCAAACATATGTAGCAGAAAACAAATTGGCCTAAAATGTTAAAAAATATTGATTTTAACATTTTTTTGGGGGAATTTCATATAAAAAAATTTGAAAAAATATTGTTATTTTTGCAAAATTGTCGCTTTTTTTTATAGTGCATGATCAAAAAATTGCACAGGTGATCAAAAATCACCAAAAGAAAGCTCTGTTTGTGGGAAAAAAAGGACGTCAATTTAATTTGGGTACAGAGTCGCATGACCGCGCAATTGTCCGTTAAAGTCACGCAGTGCCGAATCGCAAAATACCCCCTGGTCAGGAAGGGGGTAAAATCTTCCGGGGCTTAAGTGGTTAAAGTATGGATAAAAATACTGGAGTATCTTCCTGGCAATGACTAGAATTGACGAGGTAGCTTGGATAACCACCTCCAGAAGATTTACCCCCTGTCATGACCACTCTATTTTTTGCAATAATGCACTGCATTACTTTAACTGACAACTGCGCGGTCATGAGCCACTGCACCCAAACAAAATTTATGTCATTTTTTCCCCACAAATAGAGCTTTCTTTTGGTGGTATTTGATCACCTCTGTAGTTCTTATTTTTTGTACTAAAAACAAAAAAATACCAACAATTTTGAAAAAAAAAATATATATATTTTTTGCTTTCTGCTATAAAATACATCCAATAAAAACATTTAAAAATCATTTTTTTCATCAGTTAAGGCCAATATCTATTCTGCTACAAATTTTTGGTAAAAAAAAAAAAATTCCCAATAGGCGTATAATGTTTGGTTTAGGCAAACGTTATAGTGTCTAAAAACTATGGGATATATTTATGGAATTTTTCTATATTTTTTTTATACTAGTAATGGCGGTGATCAGAGACTTATAGTGGGAATGTGATATTGCGACAGACATGCTGACACCTAACTGACACTTTTGACACTTTGCCTGGAACCAGTGACACTAATACAGTGATCCGTGCTAATAATATGCACTGCCACTGTACTGATACTGGCTTGGAAGAGGTTACCTTCAGGGGCAATCAAAGGGTTAACTGTGTGCCTAGCCAGTGTTTGTGTGTACTGTGGGAGGTGCTTTTATTAGGGGAAGAGATCGATTAAAGTCCATGCTTTGCCGAGACACAGAATACTTCTCTTCCCCCTTGATAGAGCTGAGATTTGCCTTGGTTACATAGGCATATCTCAGTTCTCTGTGTTTTACTGGCAATCGGTGGGTGTCGGAGGACATTGAGTGCCTGGCATCCGCAAATTAGCTTCTGCTGTGAATTATCACAGCAAAAGCTGCCCGCAGACAGCACGTGTGTGCCCCCTACAGGCAGAAGAATGGAATCATGTATATATACGTGATCCTGCACACAGCTGCCACCCTGTAGCAGTAAAACTGCTATACGGCGGATGAACTCTGGATAAGCTATGAAATACATTCAACATTACAGAACAACTCCAGGTTGCATGCAACTACTACAACCCCAATTCCAAAATAGCACACTGTGTAAAATTTACAAAAAATGTAAAATGCAGTGATTTATAAATTGCATATTTTATTTGCAGTAGAAAACAGAAAACATACCAAATGTTTAACCACTAGGCTGAATTTGCGTGCTTATACCGGGATGATGCCTCTAGCTAGAGGCATCATCCCGGTACCGTTGTTTAGACCTGGTGGTCGGCTTTCCGGCAGTAATGACCGATGTGGCTAGGGAGCCGCTCGATCGTTACCGCAGCGAGCTGGAGGGGCGTCCCTCCCGCCACCTTCTGCTGCTCTGCCCGGGTCTCCCGTCCCACCAGGAGACCCGAGCAACCAGCCGGCGCGTCCGCCGGCTGGATGGAGTCCCGAGCTAAGGTGGTGTCCATGACGTAACTTCCGGGTTACTCGGCTGCTAAAGGCGGCAGATTCAAAAAGTGAGTGTATTCAAAAATGCAGTTTTTGGCGTTTTGCATACATGGAAGTGTAGTGGAGGGGTTTAGGGTCTTTTAGACCTTCGATCCCTCCATAAAGAGTACCTGTCACTGCATATTGCTGTCACAAGGGATGTTTACATTGCTTGTGACAGCAATAAAAGTGATCAGATTTTTTATTTAAAACCTGTGTTAAAATTAAAAAAAAAAATAAATAAATAGGAAAAAAAAAATTTAGCCGCCCCCGTCGCTGTTAGCTCGCGCACGAAAGAAAACGTATATGGTAACCATTAAAAAATGTTAAAACGTCGCCTATGGAGATTTCTATTGACCGTAGTTTGTCGCCATTCCACGGGTGTGCGCAATTTTAAACCGTAACATGTCGGGTATCTATTTACTCAGCGTGACATCATCTTTCCCAATATACAAAAAAATGGGCTAACTTTAATGTTTAGTTTTTTTTTAAATGCAGTGAAATGTGTTTTTTCGTAATTTTTCCAAAAAAATGGCGTTTGAAAAACCACTGCGCAAATACCGCGTGACAAAAAATATTGCATTGACCGCCATTTTATTCTCCAGAGTCTTTGCTAAAAAAAAAAATATATATATATATATATATATATATATATATATATATATATACTGTATATATATATATAATGTTTGGGAGTTCCAAGTAATTTTCTAGCAAAAAATACTGATTTTAACTTGTAAAAAAAAAGTGTCAAAAATAGGCCTGGGGCTTAAGTGGTCAAAGTGAGAAAATGGACCGTTTTAACCACTTGCCGAAACTAGGAAAATACATCATTACTTTGATGTTTAATACCGGAGTTATGGCTGCAGCTAGATGCCATAACCCCCAAGTATTATTTTTTCCTATAGGGACCGGTCTTTCCAATAAAAGTGGTCCAAGGAGCGGATTCACCGCTGGATTACTTTTAGAAGCGGCAGGGGGGCCGACTTCTGCCGCTTTCTGGTGGTTCCCGGGCTTACCTGGGCGATTGGTAGCTCCAGGAACCATTCAGCTGCTGATGGTGGCAGGCACAGAGATGAGTGAAGGAAAAAATGGCCTCCGCTCATCTCTGTGGTCTAGGAGGACTGGAGCAACGTCATGACGTCACTTCTGGCCCCATGTAAACAATGCCATCTTTTTTTAAAGAAAAATACACTTTTTTTTTTATATTTTGCTTTCAAAGGTAGAGGAGAGATGTATAGACCCCAGATCTCGCCATAAATAGGACCTGTCATGCTGTATTGTTATCGCAAGGGATGTTTACATTTCTTGCGATAGCAATAAAAGTGATCACATTTTTTTTAAAGGGACAGTGTAAAAATAGAATAAATTATTAAAATAAACAATAATAAAAAAATAAAATAAATGATTTGTTCATGAATCGAAGCTGGTGGGTGTTAGGGTCATAACCATTAACTGCAGTATATTTAGTAGGATTTATCTCACATAATACGATAAGGTATCTGCCTGCAGAGTCTTTGCTTTCTTCAATCAAAATGAATGCCACAGTGTCCTGTATTGCAAGAAAAACACCCCTCTTCTTCGCTGGTATGGGCACAAAGAAGGTATGTGGGTAACTTCTGTGGGAGCATCTAGGTAGTGAGTTTACGTAGAAGAGCGTTTCCTGCACACACAGAACATGAAATTCATATTGTAAGGCTTCTTTCCAAAGTGATGAACTTTTGGCAGGGTGGTTCAGGCCTTTTGGGTTGATCAATAAAAACTTAAGGGACAAGTTGTTTATGAGTGGTGTCTTTAATCACAAGCCACTCACTGATAACTGGTTGAGATAGACTAGAACCATGTAACCGTGGATTATCGACTGAAGAGATTGTGTGTTTCATCACCCTTGTAGGGTCCGTAGGATCTTCAACAGTAGTGCTCCAAAATATTGTAGTGTAGAACAAAAAATAATTTAGAAAAAAAGCACCAAAAGAAAATAACATTACCAGAACAAGCAGGAGTGTAAAAGAGATGGATCTAGTGATCCGTATGCAGGGTATTACTGCTCACATTTTTAAGGGGAGAAGTCTGCTAGCAAGCAAGGCTCCGACATATCAGGCCTGGAGGGTACATACTGTATATGAAGAAATGAAAGTGCTCAGGCAAGATTTTCATCTTGGAGATGAGCGGTAGGTCTTGTATAGTGACCATTAGATGCTGATTGTAAGGCATTACGATCCCTTTTACCAGTGGTAGAGGCGTCAGCCATGATTCCCGAAGTTCGGAGGAGTTGCGGCCCTTTTTCCATTAAATAAACCACGTGGGTGTTGCAATTTTTGAAAATCAGCAGCTTAGATGGGTTGGCTCATTTATACATAATTTTGTGGTTTCACAGTGCTTTTGTGATTGTGTTTAATCTCCTTCTAAGTTGCATTGTATATTGCGACAGATCGGCATAAAATTGCAAGGTTGTATATGGTGTAGGCAATGGTTCTGTAGAGCGGGATCTGTACATTAACTGATCCTTTACATCAAAAAACATCAAAGCATCCCTTGGGACTTCTTCAGGGAGAAACAAGGGTTTTGGCAACCGGTGGATCCTGTCTATAACCAGTTCTGATTCAGGCACATCTGGCAATAGCAATTTTAAGAGGTCGCAGGTGTAGCTGCGAAGATCTTGTGCTTGCACTGATTAAGGGATTCCTCTAATTTTAAGGTTGTTCCGTCTGGAGTGGTCCTCTAAATCAGCGAGTTTTGCTTTCATCCAGGCGTGCTCATCTACATGCTCATTGTGGGCATCCACAAGATCGGCAATGGTATGGGCAAATTCATCCATTTTATTTTCTATATGCACGACCCTGAACCCACTGCCTGAAGTTCTACTATAAATTGTTTAGCAATACGCGTGAAATTAGCATGTCTTTCATGGTAGTTTCCATAATGGGCTGATTTGATGTGGGAAATGTGGTGATGTAGTCTGGGAGCTCCCTGGTGTCATCTAGTGAGGTTTAGTTAAACTCACCCATAGTGGGACTGTCGTCTTCCAGCCTTATTTCAGATTTAGCTGGCTGCTTATTAATGGAGTAGAAGCTGCTGGTAAGAAGAGATAAGTGGGGATCCCGAGCAGAGAGGCCCCCAATGTGCACTGTAGGTAGCGAGTGTCTGCTGCCGCATGTTGAGGGAGCCGGTGTTCCGTGAAAAAACCATACCCGTGAGAAAACCATACCCTCGTCACTTCCGGTGCACCTACGGAGGGTATGGATTTCTCACGGTAGTTAAACTTGCGGCGCTTACATTAAAACACTTCGGGTGCAACATAAATCATGTCCTCTCCTATCGCTGTAACATCCCTCATCTCCGGTAATAAATATAAAAGCGGATCACGGAGCCGCGATCGCCGTCACATTTACGTCTCATACACCCGCCGCCGCTTTTATATTTATTACCGGAGATGAGGGAAGTTACAGCGATAGGAGAGGACATGATTTATGTTGCACCCGAAGTGTTTTAATGTACCCGCCGCAAGTATAACATTAGAGACAGTGCCGTGATAATTTCATGCCCACCGAGCATGCCCACTTCTCAAATTCTTTCTTCTTCAATCACGTATCCGGGGCTCTGAGCATGCGCACTACTGCGCTGCTCAGCTGTTTCAGACCGGAAGTGACGAGGGTATGATTTCTTCACGGGGTATGGTTTTTTAACGTTACACCGGCGCCATCTGGTAGATTCCCCTAGGATGCCTGATGAAAGAAGGCCATCAGTTTTTAAGGGCATCTATTGTCTTTCCTCTTGCGGGACATGTCTCCACAGTGTGCAGGAGCTGGATCGCCGCTGTTAGGGCTAAACACGAAGCCTGCCTGGGTTGCTTTGAGTTGCTTTCCTCCTAGGGTGGGCGGAGCTCATGATCTAAGCTGCCATTCCCGTGCACATGCTAGCCAGGCCCTTCATTGGAATTTTAAATGCAATTGGAAAGATTCTGTACAAAATGGCCTGTTGATGGGCATAGGAGAGAACTTAGGACAGTTACATTTATATCGGAATCTCTGTTTTTGTTTTTTGTCCCCATATTATACATTTAATGCCAACTTTCATTCTTTTGTAAACTTTATTTATTTATTTATTGCAGTTTTCATCACTTATTCTCTGTTTACAGCATATGTGTTGATGGGTTTTATTTTTGATTTATGAGTTCAATAACTATTTGTTGTTAGATGTTTTTATCACTAGCTATAAGAAAATAACTATTTTTCTTTTATTCTACATAACATGCATGAATGCCAGTGAAGGAATAACCAAACAATAATGAAAAATGAGAGATGAAACCCTTGTTTTTTCATTTATGGTGAATGTTATCCTTCTACCACAATATTTGAATATAATGAACAATCAGTGATTTTATGACTTGTCACATTGTTGGTCCTCCCCACCAACATCCCTTACCATCCATTAACCACTTGTCGTCCACCCGCCACATATATACTGTGGCAGGCTGGTTCGGCTTGCGCGAATTGCCGTACCCATGGGAGCGATTCCATTGGCCAGTGGGGTAGCTGATTCACATGATTGCCGCCAGGCACCCGCGATCGCTCCCCGTGGAGAGAGAACGGAGGTCTGCTGTTGTAAACACAGCAGACCATTGTTCTCTCAGGAATCAATACAGAACGCCTGTTCCTCCTATTTAGTATCACAGGCCTCTGTGTTGATTCCAGAAGCCCATTCCCCTCACAGTTAGAAAACACCCCCTAGGCATACATTTAACCCTTTGATCACCCCTGGGTTAACCCCTTCCCTGCCAGTGTCCTTATTACAGTAACAGTGCATATTTTTAGCACTGATTACTGTAGTAATGTCACAGGTCCCCCCAAAAATGTCAGTTAGGGGTCTGATCTGTCTGTTGTAAACACAGCAGACCGTTGTTCTCTCAGGAATCCATACAGAGCGCCTGTTCCTCCTATTTAGTATCACAGGCCTCTGTGTTGATTCCACAAGCCCATCCCCCTCACAGTTAGAAAACACCACATAGGCATACATTTAACCCTTTGATCCCCCCTGGGTTAACCCTTTCCCCGCCAGTGTCATTATTACAGTAACAGTGCATATTTTTAGCACTGATTACTGTAGTAATGTCACTGGTAGCCCCAAAAGTGTCTAAAATGTCAGTTAGGGGTCCATTCTGTCTGCCGCAATGTCGCAGTCCCGCAAAAAAAACCGCAGATCGCCGCCATTACTAGTACAAAAAAAAAAAAACAATAGAAATTACATAAATCTTTCCCATAGTTAGTAAACGCAATAACTTTTGTGCAAACCCCTAAAAATACGCTCATTGCGATTTTTTTTTAACAAAAATATGTAGCAGAAAACAAATTGGCCTAAAATGTTAAAAAATTTTGATTTTTACATTACAGTAATGTCACTGGTCCCCCCCCAAAATTGTCAGTTAGGGGTCCGATCTGTCCGCCGCAATGTTGCAGTCCTGCTAAAAATCGCTGATCGCCGGCATCACTAGTAAAACATAAATAAATAAATAAATAAAAGTAACATAAATCTTTCCCCTAATTTGTAAACTCGATAACTTTTGTGCAAACAAATCAAAATATGCTTATTGGGGTTTTTTTTTACCAAAAACATGTAGCACAATACAAATTGGCCTAAAATGATGAAAAAATTTGATTTTTAATTTTTTTTTATTGGGAATGTTATATAGCAGAAAGTGAAAAATATTGTTTTTTTTTTTTCAGAATTGTCGCTCTTTTTTTGTTTCTAGCACAAAAAATAAAAATCGCAGAGGGGATCAAATATCACCAAAAGAAAGCTCTATTTGTGGGAAAAAAAGGACATCAATTTTATTTGGATACACAACTGTGCAATTTTCAGTTAAAGTGACGCAGTGCCGAATTGCAAAAAATTGCCTGGTCATGTAGGAGGAAAATCTTCCGGTCCAGAAGTGGTTAAACGAAGAGGATGGAAGGGGGCGATATGCACAGATTACAAACACATTATAATTTCCATTGCTGCCTAGCTCCCAAGAGCTGACAATTAATATCTAAACTCTGTACCAAAAGCCTCAGAGAAAAAAAAAAGACTTTGTATGCAATTGTATTTTTTTCAGTCCTGAAAATATTAAATAAATACAATATCTAGATAAAACTAACATGATATCCCATTTATACAGGTTGCACCCATGACACCTGACAAGAAAGATCAGAACAAAAGATGTTTCCATTAGCAGTGGACAATCACAATCCTGCTCTCCAGACCCCCCACCCCCCCAGAAACAAGGACCTGAGCTAGTCCTCTGGGATGCTGTCAAAGCTGACAGCTAACTATAGGTGGCGGAGGCATTCCCAGCCCTTATGTATTTTTACTTCAAAAGACTATAATCCTTTATCGATCGATATAGGATTCTGATCTCAAAATCTTACTTAATCTCTTTGAATTTGGAATAAAATTGTAATAGTTTTAAATATTTAAAACTAGGGTTGAGCGGACACCTAGATGTCCGTGTTCGACGGGTTCGGCCGAACTTTAAAAAAAAGTCCGGGTCCGTGTCCCGGACTTTTACCGAACTTTTCCCGGACACCGAACCCCATTGAAGTCAATGGGGACCCGAACTTTAAGGCACTAAAATGGCTCTAAAACACCAAAGGAAAGGGCTAGAGTGCTGCAAATGGCAGCAAAACGTAATTAAGAGCATGGCAAGTGCTCTGCAAACAAATGTGGATAGGGAAATAACTTAAAACAACAAAAAAAACAGAAAAATAAAACAATGTTCTTCTTCATCTCTGAAGGACGAGGCCCATATGGAGTAGGAGGGAGGTTGAGGTGGTGGTGGATGTGGCGGTGACATAGGCGTGCGCACAGGGTGTGCTGGGTGTGCCTGGGCACACCCTAATCACCTAGGGCACATAGCATTGCCAGTGAGGAGATGGGAAAGATCTCCCTGGGACCTGCTCTGCTCTATTTCTCCTTGCCTACAGGTACATGGCCCCGATACATTACTCTCCCTGCTGGCAAACACATGCATGTGTATTTCAACTTTGGGGTGCACACCTTAATGCAATAGGCTGCGCACACCTATGGGCGGTGTAGGTGGAAGCGGCGGTGGAGGAGGACCAGGGCCGGATTAACAGCATCATGGGCTTGGTGCTGAGGATTTTGAAGGGCCTTAAGGGCCGTGCCTTGCCATGCACCCAGAGGAGGAAGGGTGCAGCCATGCATGCCTAATTCAACATGGGATGCTGTCTCTGAAGCCCATAAACACATCCATGCATCGCCAACTGTCCCTCCTTGTCCGGCCTTCACGCTGTGTGGGGAGGTTCTGAGGGTGCTGCCTGGGGAAGCGAGCATAGAAGCCAGACTTCTGTGTTTACAAGTGACAGAAGAGCGGTAACAGTGAATATGGCCAACCCGGGGCCTATATAAAAGGTAGGGGCCTGGAGCTGCAGCTCCAATAGCCCCTACATTAATCTGGCCCTGAGGAGGAGGACGAGGTAGCCAACACTGCTTCTTTTCAAAAATTTTAAATGAGGGTACACCCCAAAAGAGTGAGAAAGAGCAAAAATGGAACAATGGGTGGGTAAGGTCGGTATCCATTGCTATTCTGCATAAGGTACGGAAAAGTCCCGTGGGATCCATGCCTGGTTCATTTTAATGAACGTGAGCTTGTCCACATTGTCTCTGGACAGGCGGCTGCGCTTGTCTGTTATAACGCCCCCAGCCGTGCTAAATACCCGTTCAGATAATACACTGGCTGCAGGGCACGCCAGCACCTCCAAGGCGTAAAGGGCAAGCTCAGGCCATGTGCCCAATTTGGAGACCCAGAAGTTGAAGGGGGCAGACCCGTCATTCACTACATGTAGGCGTGTGCACACATACTGCTCCACCATGTTGGTAAAATGCTGCCTCCTGCTAAGACGTTCCATCTGAGCTGCTGGTGCTGCTGTTTGTTGTGGCGTGCTGACAAAGCTTTTCCACATTTCGGCCATGCTAACCCTGCCTTCTGAGGTGCTGGCGGTGCCCTGGTTGCGTTGGCGACCTCCTCCTCCTCTGCCTTGTGCTTCCACTGTGGCCCCGCTGTCAGATGGGAATGCCAGCAGCATGGCGTCTACCAGCGTGCGCTTGTACTCGCGCATCTTGCGATCGCGCTCCAGTGAGTGAATTAAGGACGGTACGTTGTCCTTGTAACGGGGATCCAGCAGCGTGGCCACCCAGTAATCAGCACAAGTTAGAATGTGGGCAACTCGGCGGTCGTTGTGGAGACACTGCAGCATGTAATCGCTCATGTGTGCCAGGCTGCCCAGAGGCAACAAAAGGCTGTCCTCTGTGGGAGGTGTATCGTCCGTGTCCTCTGTATCCCCCCAGCCACGCACCAGTGATGGCCATGAGCTGGCCTGGGTGCCACCCTGCTGTGAACATGGTTCCATCTCCTCCTCCAGCTCCTCCTCCTCCTCATCCTCCTCATCCTCCAGAACTGTGCCCCTGCTGGACAATTGCGTCCCTGGCGTTTGCGTGTGCAGGAACCCACCCTCGGAGCCCCTTGCGAATGACTGCCCTGAAAGCCTTGGAAATGTTACCTCTTCATCCTCCTCCTCCTCCTCATCCTGTGCCACATCCTCTTCCATCATCGCCCGAATTGTTTTTTCAAGGAGGCATAGAAGTGGGATAGTTAAGCTGAGAACGGCGTCATTGCCACTGGCCATGTTGGTGGAGTACTCAAAACAGCGCAACAAGGCACACAGGTCTCGCATGGAGGCCCAGTTATTGGTGGTGAAGTGGTGCTGTTCCGCAGAGCGACTCACGCGTGCGTGCTGCAGCTGAAACTCCACTATGGCCTGCTGCTGCTCGCACAGTCTTTCCAGCATGTGCAAGGTGGAGTTCCACCTTGTGGGCACGTCACATATGAGGCGGTGAGCGGGAAGGCCGAAGTTACGCTGCAGCGCTGCCAGGCGAGCAGCAGCAGGGTGAGAACGCCGAAAGTGCGCACAAACGGCCCGCACTTTCTGCAGCAGCTCTGACATATCGGGGTAGTTTTTAAGGAACCTCTGCACCACCAAATTCAGCACATGCGCCAGGCAAGGGATGTGCGTCAAACCGGCTAGGCCCAGAGCTGCTATGAGATTTCACCCGTTATCGCACACCACCAGGCCGGGCTTGAGGCTCGCTGGCAGCAACCACTCATTTGTCTGCTGTTCCATGCTCCTCCACAACTCCTGCGCGGTGTGTGGTTTGTCCCCCAAACAGGCAAGTTGTAAAACTGCCTGCTGTCGTTTACCCCTGGCCGTGCTGAAGTTGGTGGTGAAGGTGTTACGCTGTCCGGATGAGGAGGCGGTAGAGGATGAGGAAGCGGAGTAGGAGGAGTTAGGAACAGGAGGCAAACTGAAGCGCCCTGCAATCCTCGGTGGTGGAAGGACATGCGCCAAATTGCTATCCGCCTCAGGCCCATCCGCCACTGCATTTACCCAGTGTGCCGTTAGGGAGATATAACGCCCCTGACCGTGCTTACTGGTCCACGTATCCGTAGTTAGGTGGACCTTGGCACAGATGGCGTTGCGCAGTGCACACCTGATATTTTCCCCCACTTGGTTGTGCAGGGAAGGGATGGCTTGCCTGGAAAAGTAGTGGCGGCTGGGCACGACGTACTGTGGGACAGCCACCGACATAAGGTTTTTAAAACTGTGCGTCTCCACCAGACGGAATGACAGCATTTCAAAGGCCAATAATTTTGAAATGCTGGCATTCAGGGCCAGGGATCGCGGGTGGGTAGGGGGGTACTTCCTCTTCCTCTCAAGTGTTTGGGAGATGGAAAGCTGAACGCTTCCACGGGACATTGTGGAGATGGTTGTTGGTGACCCAGGTGGTGGTGTTGCTGACAGATCGTCTGTTTGCGGGGTGGCAGGTGCCGGTATCACTACAGATGTGGCTGGAGCGGCCGAGACTGCAGCAGAAGAGGAAGCAGGATGAGCCAGAGACGTTTCTTGGTTTTGAAGGTGTGTACTCCACTGCAGCTCGTGCTTTGCACTTAGATGCCTGATCATGCAGGTTGTGCTCAGGTTGAGAAGGTTTATGCCTCGCTTCAAGCTCTGATTGCACAGGGTGCAAACCACTCGTGTCCTGTCATCAGCACATTTTCTAAAGAACTTCCACGCTAGAGAACTCCTTTGAGCTGACTTTGGTGCGCTCGTTCCCTTGCTGCGTTGGGCAGTAGCGGGCGTAGTGTCTAGGGCACGGCCGCTCCGCTTCTGCACCCTGCTCCCTCTTCTGCTGTGCTGGTGGCTCTGTGCGACCACCGCCTCTTCCTCCAAACTACTCAGGTCACCTGCATGACGTTCATTCCATGTGGGGTCGAGGACCTCATCGTCCTCCACATCATCTTCCACCCAGTCTTCACCCCTGCCCTCCTTGTCGGTCTCCACAATGCTGAACGCCGCAGCAGTTGGCACCTGCGTTTCGTCATCATCGGAGACGTGCTGCGATGATCCTTGCATGTACTCATCTTGAGAAATAAGTGGTTGGGCATCGCTGCACTCAATCTCTTCCACTTCTGGGGCAGGGCTAGGTGGATGGCCCTGGGAAACCCTGCTGACAGAGTCCTCAAAAAGAATAAGAGACTGCTGTATGGCTTGGGGCTCAGACTGCTGGCCTGATTTGCAAGGGGGTGAGGTGAAAGACGGTTGGACATTGGCTGCAGGTGCCAACTCTGACCTTTCTGCAGTAGACTGGGTGGGAGACAATGTGAAGGAACTGGAGGCACTGTCAGCAGCAAACCAATCTACTATCGCCTCAACTTGTTCTGGCCTCATCACTTCTAGGGGCGTTTGATGCCCTACCAAATACTGATGCAGGTTCTGTCGCCTACTCACACTTGAGGAAGGTGTTTCACTTGTGCGTGTAGCTGGCACAGATCGACCACGTCCTCTCCTTGCAACAGGAGCTCTACCAGCAGCACCACGACCCAGGCCACGGCCCTTATTTGACGGTCTCCTCATATTTCTGTAATTTAAGATCTTGCCCTAGAAAGGTTTTTATTGAATAGCGGAATAGGAAATATGATCCAAAAAAGTGTATGTATCTCGCACGTACAAAACCACACTAGGCCCCAATTACTATTGTTTCTACCCCTAAAAGGATGGATGAGGAGTAGGAGGAGTATGGAACAGACAGCACCCTCAAATCTTCAGAAGTATGAGATGAACCCCAAAAACTTGGAAAGGTGGATCTCACACGTACCGACACAGACTATCCCGCAATTCAATTGATCCTCAAAGGTTTTTATTGAATAGCGGAATAGGAAATATGATCAAAAAAAGTGTATGTATCTCGCACGTACACAACCACACTAGGCCCCAATTACTATTGTTTGTACCCCTAAAAGGATGGTTGAGCAGTAGGAGCAGGAGTATGGAACAGGCAGCACCCTCAAATCTTCAGAAGTATGAGATGAACCCCAACAACTTGGAAAGGTGGATCTCACACGTACCGACACAGACTATCTCGCAATTGAATTGATCCCCAAAGGTTTTAATTGAATAGCGGAATAGAAAATATGATCAAAAAGAAAGTGTATGTATCTCGCACGTACACCACCACACTAGGCCCCAACTACTATTGTTTGTACCCCTAAAAGGATGGTTGAGCAGTAGGAGGAGGAGTATGGAACAGGCAGCACCCTCAAATCTTCAGAAGTATGAGATGAACCCCAAAAACTTGGAAAGGTGGATCTCTCTCACACGTACCAACACAGACTATCCCCCAATTTAACTGATCCCCAAAGGTTTTTGATTAAATAGCGGAATAGAAAATATGATCCAAAAAAAGTGTATGTATATCACACGTACACAACCACACTAGGCCCCAATTACTATTGTTTGTACCCCTAAAAGGCTAGATGAGGAGTAGGGGGGGTATGGAACAGGCAGCACCCTCAAACCTTCAGAAGTATGAGATGAACCCCAACAACTTGGAAAGGTGGATCTCTCTCACACGTACCAACACAGACTATCCCCCAATTTAACTGATCCCCAAAGGTTTTTGATTAAATAGCGGAATAGAAAATATGATCCAAAAAAAGTGTATGTATATCACACGTACACAACCACACTAGGCCCCAATTACTATTGTTTGTACCCCTAAAAGGCTAGATGAGGAGTAGGGGGGGTATGGAACAGGCAGCACCCTCAAACCTTCAGAAGTATGAGATGAACCCCAACAACTTGGAAAGGTGGATCTCTCTCACACGTACCAACACAGACTATCCCCCAATTTAACTGATCCCCAAAGGTTTTTGATTAAATAGCGGAATAGAAAATATGATCCAAAAAAAGTGTATGTATATCACACGTACACAACCACACTGGGCCCCAATTACTATTGTTTGTACCCCTAAAAGGCTAGATGAGGAGTAGGGGGAGTATGGAACAGGCAGCACCCTCAAACCTTCAGAAGTATGAGATGAACCCCAACAACTTGGAAAGGTGGATCTCTCTCACACGTACCAACACAGACTATCCCCCAATTTAACTGATCCCCAAAGGTTTTTGATTAAATAGCGGAATAGAAAATATGATCCAAAAAAAGTGTATGTATATCACACGTACACAACCACACTAGGCCCCAATTACTATTGTTTGTACCCCTAAAAGGCTAGATGAGGAGTAGGGGGGGGTATGGAACAGGCAGCACCCTCAAATCTTCAGAAGTATGAGATGAACCCCAAAAACTTGGAAAGGTGGATCTCTCTCACACGTACCAACACAGACTATCCCCCAATTTAACTGATCCCCAAAGGTTTTTGATTAAATAGCGGAATAGAAAATATGATCCAAAAAAAGTGTATGTATATCACACGTACACAACCACACTAGGCCCCAATTACTATTGTTTGTACCCCTAAAAGGCTAGATGAGGAGTAGGGGGAGTATGGAACAGGCAGCACCCTCAAACCTTCAGAAGTATGAGATGAACCCCAACAACTTGGAAAGGTGGATCTCTCTCACACGTACCAACACAGACTATCCCCCAATTTAACTGATCCCCAAAGGTTTTTGATTAAATAGCGGAATAGAAAATATGATCCAAAAAAAGTGTATGTATATCACACGTACACAACCACACTGGGCCCCAATTACTATTGTTTGTACCCCTAAAATGCTAGATGAGGAGTAGGGGGAGTATGGAACAGGCAGCACCCTCAAACCTTCAGAAGTATGAGATGAACCCCAACAACTTGGAAAGGTGGATCTCTCTCACACGTACCAACACAGACTATCCCCCAATTTAACTGATCCCCAAAGGTTTTTGATTAAATAGCGGAATAGAAAATATGATCCAAAAAAAGTGTATGTATATCACACGTACACAACCACACTAGGCCCCAATTACTATTGTTTGTACCCCTAAAAGGCTAGATGAGGAGTAGGGGGGGTATGGAACAGGCAGCACCCTCAAACCTTCAGAAGTATGAGATGAACCCCAACAACTTGGAAAGGTGGATCTCTCTCACACGTACCAACACAGACTATCCCCCAATTTAACTGATCCCCAAAGGTTTTTGATTAAATAGCGGAATAGAAAATATGATCCAAAAAAAGTGTATGTATATCACACGTACACAACCACACTAGGCCCCAATTACTATTGTTTGTACCCCTAAAAGGCTAGATGAGGAGTAGGGGGGGTATGGAACAGGCAGCACCCTCAAACCTTCAGAAGTATGAGATGAACCCCAACAACTTGGAAAGGTGGATCTCTCTCACACGTACCAACACAGACTATCCCCCAATTTAACTGATCCCCAAAGGTTTTTGATTAAATAGCGGAATAGAAAATATGATCCAAAAAAAGTGTATGTATATCACACGTACACAACCACACTAGGCCCCAATTACTATTGTTTGTACCCCTAAAAGGCTAGGAGTAGGGGGAGTATGGAACAGGCAGCACCCTCAAACCTTCAGAAGTATGAGATGAACCCCAACAACTTGGAAAGGTGGATCTCTCTCACACGTACCAACACAGACTATCCCCCAATTTAACTGATCCCCAAAGGTTTTTGATTAAATAGCGGAATAGAAAATATGATCCAAAAAAAGTGTATGTATATCACACGTACACAACCACACTAGGCCCCAATTACTATTGTTTGTACCCCTAAAAGGCTAGATGAGGAGTAGGGGGGGTATGGAACAGGCAGCACCCTCAAACCTTCAGAAGTATGAGATGAACCCCAACAACTTGGAAAGGTGGATCTCTCTCACACGTACCAACACAGACTATCCCCCAATTTAACTGATCCCCAAAGGTTTTTGATTAAATAGCGGAATAGAAAATATGATCCAAAAAAAGTGTATGTATATCACACGTACACAACCACACTAGGCCCCAATTACTATTGTTTGTACCCCTAAAAGGCTAGATGAGGAGTAGGGGGGGTATGGAACAGGCAGCACCCTCAAACCTTCAGAAGTATGAGATGAACCCCAACAACTTGGAAAGGTGGATCTCTCTCACACGTACCAACACAGACTATCCCCCAATTTAACTGATCCCCAAAGGTTTTTGATTAAATAGCGGAATAGAAAATATGATCCAAAAAAAGTGTATGTATATCACACGTACACAACCACACTAGGCCCCAATTACTATTGTTTGTACCCCTAAAAGGCTAGATGAGGAGTAGGGGGAGTATGGAACAGGCAGCACCCTCAAATCTTCAGAAGTATGAGATTGTGTTCACTGTACCCCACAAAGATTGAGTTCACTGCACCCCACGATGATTGTGTTCACTGCACCCCACAAAGATTGTGTTCACTGCACCTCACAAAGATTGTGTTCACTGTACCCCCCAAAGATTGTGTTCACTGCACCCCACAAAGATTCTGTTCACTGTACCCCACAAAGATTGTGTTCACTGCACCCTAAAAGGATGTTGTTCACTGCACCCCACAAAGATTGTGTTCACTGCACCCTAAAAGGATGTTGTTCACTGCACCCCAAAAAGATTGTGTTCACTGTACCCCCCCAAAGATTGTGTTCACTGCACCCCACAAAGATTGTGTTCACTGCACCCCAAAAAGATTGTGTTCACTGTACCCCCCAAAGATTGTGTTCACTGCTCCCCAAAAAGATTGTGTTCACTGTACCCCCCAAAGATTGTGTTCACTGCACCCCACAAAGATTCTGTTCACTGTACCCCACAAAGATTGTGTTCACTGCACCCCAAAAAGATTGTGTTCACTGTACCCCCCCAAAGATTGTGTTCACTGCACCCCACAAAGATTCTGTTCACTGCACCCCACAAAGGATTTTGTTCACTGCACCCCAAAAAGATTGTGTTCACTGCACCCCGAAAAGGATTTGGATCACTGCAACCCAAAAAGGATGTTGTTCACTGCACCCCAAAAATGATTTTGTTCACTCCACCCCAAAAAGATTGTGTTCACTGCACCCCACAAAGATTGTGTTCACTGCACCCCAAAAAGATTGTGTTCACTGTACCCCCCAAAGATTGTGTTCACTGCACCCCACAAAGATTCTGTTCACTGTACCCCACAAAGATTGTGTTCACTGCACCCCAAAAAGATTGTGTTCACTGCACCCCAAAAAGGATGTTGTTCACTGCACCCCAAAAAGGATGTTGTTCACTCCACCCCAAAAAGATTGTGTTCACTGCACCCCACAAAGATTGTGTTCACTGCACCCCAAAAATGATTTTGTTCACTGCACCCCAAAAAGGATTTTGTTCACTGCACCCCAAAAAGGATGTTGTTCACTCCACCCCAAAAAGATTGTGTTCACTGCACCCCAAAAAGATTGTGTTCACTGCACCCCACAAAGGATTTTGTTCACTGCACCCCAAAAAGATTGTGTTCACTGCACCCCAAAAAGGATGTTGTTCACTGCACCCCAAAAAGGATTTTGTTCACTGCACCCCAAAAAGATTGTGTTCACTGCACCCCACAAAGGATTTTGTTCACTGCACCCCACAAAGATTGTGTTCACTGCACACCAAAAAGGATTGTGTTCACTGCACCCCAAAAAGATTTTGTTCACTGCACCCCAAAAAGATTGTGTTCACTGCAGCCCAAAAAGATTGTGTTCACTGCAGCCCAAAAAGATTGTGTTCACTGCAGCCCAAAAAGATTGTGTTCACTGCAGCTCACACACAGAAAAATGGATGTGGATCACTGACACCTGCCTATCTCCAATCCCACACCACACAGCAATATCGATTGTAGTTTGTAGAACACAGTTTCCCTAAAATTCAGCAGACTCTGTCCCTAACAGGATTGAGAAGAGATCGTAGATCAGGATTGAGTGCAGATTCACCCCACCCCCCACACAGCAATATCGATTGTAGTTTGTAGAAGACACTGACCCTATAATTCAGCAGACTCTATCCCTAAAATGCCTACAACTCGCCCTGCCTAAACACTCCGACCTGTCCCTCAATTCTATCCGGACACAAATGGTTTTTTCCTGCCTATCTTTCCCTAATCAGCAGCCAGCACATTGATGTGTGCTCTGTCCCTTAGCTAAGCAGCAGAATGACGCTGCTGCGGCGGCTGCCTCGAACTTATAAAGACTTGGTCACATGCTTCAGACGGCCAATCACAGCTACTAAGACATTTGCAGGCATGGCTGGGATGGCTTAAGGCACACCAGTTAAACGATTGTTGATTGGCTGTTGAAAGCCCGCCATGAAAAGAGCGCTAAAGCATGCAAAACCCGGAAATAAAACGACCGAACACGGATTTTTACCCGAACATACAGTAAAGTGTCCGTGTCCGTGTTCGGGTAAAAAAAATCCAATTATTCGGTACGAACACGAATAATACAGTCCGTGTTCGCTCAACACTATTTAAAACCAATTTAAGTGCCAGAGCCATTTTTGTTGTCTATGTGTGGCTTTGTGAATGTTTAAAATCATGCTTAACATTAGACATGTGCAGAATGGAAAAATTATTTTTGTTTTTCGGATACAATCGTTATGCAACCAATTTCATTTTGTTTCAGAATTCGTTAAATTTTGCTTTCATTAAATTTAGTTTTGTTTATTATTTTTTTAATGAATTCCAAATTTTTAGAACAATTGGAATTCGGATCAGTCGAAAAACGATCGGCCAATTTGAATTCTGTGTCAAGAATAGCTGGTTGTTAAACAGCGGGACGGGAAGCCAGTTGCAGCGTCCTTAACAATCAATGACTCATCAGCTGTCAGTGGGCTTCACCACTGACAGCTGAAATGTAAACATGATAATTCCGGCAATAGAAAATCACAAAAAAAAAACAGTGTGCAGCCTGATCCATACCAAGCTGAGCCATACCAAGCCACATGCCCTCAACATGGGGGGGTGCTTTGGGACAGAGGGGGCTCTGCCCGCCTGCCCCAAAGCACATGGGGACAAGGGTCTCTTCCCCACAACCCTGGGCTGTGGTTGTGGGGGTCTGCGGGCAGGGGGCTTATCGGAATCTAAAAGCCCATTTTAGCAAGGGGGCACCCAAATCCCGTCACCCCATGTAAATGAGTATGGGGAATATAGTGCCCCTACCCATTCAGCAAAAATGTGTAAAAAGTGAAGAAAGACTGTAAACTAATTTTTGACAATTCCTTTTTTGAAAAAAAAAAAAAAAACAATGTCCCCTGATGTAGATCCATCTCACGCTGGCCTTGTCGAATGCTTCCCGCAAACTTCCTGCTCCTCCGTCTGACATTTCTTAAAAAGCTAAGAAGAGGAGTCACCCGATGATGTCAGCTGGTGACTCCGCCCCCCTTGTGATGTCATTGCCAGGGGCAAGCTGGGTTGATGATGTCACAAGGGGGTGGGGTCACCGTATGACATCATCAGATGACTCTTCCCCTCTGCTATTTAAGAGATGTCAGATGCTGTTTTTTTTCATGATTTTCTATTGCCGTGTCCTGCCGAAAACTCCAACCTACCGAAATCTCCAACAACGTTATTTCCGGTGAGTGTACACTGGGAATAATTGGAGATTTCGAGCACTTGGTGTTTTCACACAACACTGGCAGCCTATACACCCGACATGGTATAATAAGGGCAGATTCTTACACCGCCCACTAGTAACCAAAAACATGGCCACCTCCAAGGCGGCGATGACTACCGGGCGGTGTAAGAATCTGCACTAATTATACCATGTACTCGGGTGTATAGGCTGCCGGTGTTGTGTGAAAACGCCAAGGGCTTGAAATCTCCAATTATTCCCAGTGTACACTCACCGGAAATAACGTGGTTGGAGATTTCGGCAGGTTGGAGTTTTCGGCAGTACCCCAGCATTGTTTTTGGGGGAAGTCCACTGACAGCTGATGAGCCATTGGTTGTTAAGAACGCGGGGGCCGGCTTCTCGGCCGGCTACTTAATACCCAGCTATTCTTAACACAGAATTTGAATCTGTCAATTATTTTTCGGCTGATTCTAATTATAATTGTTCTGGAATTTTGGAATTTGGTAGAAAACAAACAAAACAAATTTTAAAGAATTTCAACAAAATGTATTACTATTCATTACTATTTCATTCAGAGATTCAGATACATCCGAATCTCCGAATAACCAAAAAATTGTCTGAACTTGTATTCAGACCAAAACAAATTGCACATGTCTACCTAACATCCCCTTAATACCCATTTAGAGCACTTCATAATTCTGCTGTAATGATCAGTCCAGCGAGGCGCATAACACCTCCTGGGCTCGACTCTGTAATTTATACACTGCTCAAAAAAATTAAAGGAACATTTTGAAAACACATCAGATCTCAATGGGGAAAAATATCATACAGGATATCTATACTGGTATGGACTGGGTAATGTGTTAGGATCTATACTGGTATGGACTGGGTAATGTGTTAGGACCTATACTGGTATGGACTGGGTAATGTGTTAGGATCTATACTGATAAGGACTGGGTAATGTGTTAGGAAGGAAAGGATGCCACATCGTTTGATGGAAATGAAAATTATCAACCTACAGAGGGCTGAATTCAAAGACACCCCAAAAATCAAAGAGAAAAAACGATGTAGCAGGTTAGTCCATTTTTCTGAAATTGCAGCAACTCAAAATGGTATAGTAGTTTGTATGGCCCCCACGTGCTTGTATGCATGCCTGAAAATGTCGGGGCATACTCCTAATGAGAGAATGGATGGAGTCCTGGGGTATTTCCTCCCAGATCTGGACCTGGGCATCACTGAGCTCCTGAACAGACTGAGGTGCAACCTGGTGGCGTCAGATGGATCGATACATAATGTCCTAGAGGTGTTCTATTGGATTTAGGTCAGACGAGCATGGGAGCCATTAATATCACTGGTCCTCAAAAGTGTCACAAAGGGCCATATTAACTAAGCTGAAAGACTAACTCCGCTCCGGTTATTTATTTTTTTTTCTCGTAGCGTTAAATCAATTAACATAACCCTGTGGCGAATTTGAGATTGTGAAAGTAATAGTGAATTCTGATTTCATCTTCTCACGTCCGCCAAGGCGCCAAACTTTAGTCAACCGCAAAATGGCGGTATAGAGAATTAGGCCCAAAGTGTCAGATTTGTCCGACCGCAATGTTGCAGTCCCGATAAAAATCACTGATCGCCTTTATTACTAAAAAAATAATAAAATAAATAAAAAAGTCCATAAATCTATCCCATAGTTTGTAAACGCTATAACACTTGCGCAAACCAATTATTATACGCTTTTTGGGATTTTTTTTAACAAAAATATGTACCAGAATACGAAATTGGCCTAAACTGATAAAAAAAATTAGATTTTTTTAAGTTTTTTTTATTGGGAATGTTTTGTAGCAGAAAGTAGAAAATATTGTGTTTTTTTCAAAATTGACGCTATTTTTTTGTTTATAGCGCAAAAACGAAAAACCACAGAGGTGATAAAATATCATCAAAAGAAAGCTCTATTTGTGGGCAAAAAAGGACATCAATTGTATTTGGGTACAAAGTCGCACAACCGTGCAATTGTCCGTTAACCACTTTACCACCGGAGGATTTTGCTGTCTTACGTCTGGGCCACTTTTTGCAATTCGGCACTGTGGGATTTTAACTGACAATTGCGCGGTCGTGCGAAGCCGTACCCAAACGAAATTAACGTCCTTTTTTTCCCACAAACAGAGCTTTCTTTTGGTGGTATTTGATCACCTGTGCGATTTTTACTTTATAAACAAAAAAAGAGCGTAAATTTTGAAAAAATAACAATATTTTTCACATTTTTTTATATGAAATTCCCCCCCCCAAAAAAAATGTAAAAATCAAAATTTTTTTAAATTTTTGGCCAATTTGTTTTCTGCTACATATGTTTGGTAAAAAAAATCACAATAAGCGTATTTTGATTGGTTTGCGCAAAAGTTATTGCGTTTACTAACTAATGGAAAGATTTCTGTCATTTTTGGTGGTTTTTTTTTAACGAGTAATGTCGGCGATCTGCGATTTTTTTGCGGTACTGCGACATTGCGGAGGACAGATCGGACCCTTGACTGACATTTTTGACACTTTTGGGGGTACCAGTGACATTTCTATAGTAATCAGTGCTATACATATGCACTGTTACTGTAAATGACACTGGCAGGGAAGAGGTTAATTTTATTGGAGAGGGAGGGGTTAATGTATGCCTGGTGCTTACTAACGTGTGTGGGGGGAGGTGACTGAGTGACACAGGGACAGATCGCATGTCCAGCTATGCTGAAGTCTGCAATCTGTCACTGTTTGTCACTTAGGAGATCCGCCCGCTCTGTTTATACAAGCGGGCTGATCTTAAGACTCGATTCCCCGACGATCGGGGAAGAGCGGCGGCGATCGCCTCTGCTCCTCCCCTGGAATGACTCCCGCTGTGACTGAACACAGCGGGAGCGAGCCTCCAGCGGCGCGCGAGCGCCGCCAAGAAGGGGAGGAGTCCAGTGGCGCAGGTCTACGTCGCTGGACAGAATCGAGCCACTTTGTCGCAGTACAGTCCCAGTGACTGATTGGCAAGTGGTTAAAGCAACGCAGTGCTGAATCGCAAAACATGGCCTGGTCTTTAACCACTTAAGCCCCGGAAGATTTTACCCCCTTCCTGACCAGGGGGTATTTTGCGATTCGGCACTGCGTGACTTTAACGGACAATTGCACGTCGTGCGACGCTGTACCTAAACGAATTTGGCGTCCTTTTTTCCCACAAACAGGGCTTTCTTTTGGTGGTATTTGATCACCTGTGCGATTTTTTGATCACGCACTATAAACAAAAAAAGAGCGTCAATTTTGCAAAAATAACAATATTTTTCACATTTTTTTTATATGAAATTCCCCCAAAAAAAAAAGTAAAAATCTAAATTTTTTAACATTTGCGGCCAATTTGTTTTCTGCTACATATGTTTGGTAAAAAAAATTGCAAAAAGCGTATTTTGATTGGTTTGCCCAAAAGTTATCGCGTTTACTAACAAAGGGAAAGATTTTTGTCATTTTTGTTGTTTTTTTTTTAACGCGTAATGGCGGCGATCTGCGATTTTTTTTTTGCGGGACTGCAACATTGTGGCGGACAGATCGGACCCTTGACTGACATTTTTGACACTTTTGGGGGTACCAGTGTCATTTCTATAGTAATCAGTGCTATACATATGCACTGTTACTGTAAATGACACTGGCAGGGAAGGGGTTAATTTTATTGGAGAGGGAGGGGTTAATGTATGCCTGGTGCTTACTAACGTGTGTGGGGGGAGGTGACTGAGTGACACAGGGACAGATCGCATGTCCAGCTATGCTGAACTCTGCAATCTGTCACTGTTTGTCACTTAGGAGATCCGCCCGCTCTGTTTATACAAGCGGGCTGATCTTAAGACTCGATTCCCCGACGATCGGGGAAGAGCGGCGGCGATCGCCTCTGCTCCTCCCCTGGCCTGACTCCCGCTGTGAATTATCACAGCGGGAGCGAGCCTCCGGCGGCGCGCGAGCGCCGCCAAGAAGGGGAGGAGTCCAGCGGCGCAGGTCTACGTCGCTGGACGGAATCGAGCCACTTTGTCGCAGTACAGTCCCAGTGACTGATCGGCAAGTGGTTAAAGCAACGCAGTGCTGAATCGCAAAACATGGCCTGGTCTTTAAGGGGATAAAACCTTCCAGGGCTGAAGTGGTTAAAGAATATGTGATGCTGTAAAATCAAGTGGACTTTGCCTACCGTGTTCAAAAAGTATTCAGAAGTAATTTGCAAAACTTAAGAACAAAAGAGCAACCAACAAGAGCTAAAAAAAGAAAAAAAAAAAAAGGCTTGTTGTTGTGGTTTACAATGGAAACTAAAAAACACAATCCTTTCATTAGCAAACATAGAAAGGCCCAATTTCAATATGTTGCAATGCAATGAATTTTGATTTTGACTCATGATTTTGGCATCTGGTAACATATCTGCCATATGCTTTATTCTGTGTGCTCATGGGTCTGTCTGGAAAATGATCTTCCCATCTAATTTTATAAATGATAGCTGCCTGGCTCAGCTCACAAACTGTTTAGCACGTACATAAATCACTCACATTTAGTTTCACGCGTTCTGCTTACTGACAGCCAGAAACAAACCAGTATTGTCATTTTCCTTATGCAAATCCATTCCATTAAAAAAAAAAAAAAAACTTGTTTCAACTGGGAGGGGAGGAGCAAATGGCTGCACCTTGCAAATAATTATTGGCTCTTTAAATGCTGTAAGTTTGCTTTTGGCATTCTCAAATAAGTGCAACATTGTTAGATTGTCACACTGAAAAATTAATTTTTAATCCATGAAGTTTAACTGCTTTCATGCCTTGGACCAGAGATGTATAGTAACTAAGTAGAACTACTTCACTACTGTACTTAAGTACCGAAAGGCGGTATCTGTACTTTCCTAGAGTAGAATTTTTTTCTCTTACTTCCACTTTTACTTTACAACATTTTTTCGATGATTTCAATACTTCTACTCCGATATTTTTTTTTTGTGCTGCATAGTTACCCGTTACAATTATAAAAATTACCATTGCCAGAACAGTAGATGGCAGGTTTCATGAGGCTCAAAACATGTGTATTATCAGCGCATACGAAAATAAATGCTACTGTATGTATAAATAAAAGCTGCATTTGAAATAATAAAAAACAATGTGATGTTCAAACTTTTGACTTCTTTCTTTAATAACTACATAACACAGTACTTGAACTTTTACTTTCAGTACTTGAGTAGCAATTTTTTTTTCAAAACTACTGGTACTTTTACTTTCAGTACTTAAGTAGCAAAATTTTTAAAAACACTACTTGCAATACTTAAGTACAAAAAATGTTGAATACTTTAGTACTTCTACTCAAGTCACTTTTTGATCGAGCACTTCCACTTCTACTCAAGTCACTTTTTGATCGAGCACTTCCACTTCTACTCAAGTATGGGTTTCGAGTACTTTATACAACTCTTCCTTGGACTTACCTAAAAATGACAGTTGGCACTCAATGAGTAATACAGGAGCTGCAGCTGTCAAAAGTTGAGCTTTTATCCAGCTCTAGACCAGCAAATTTCCCCCCTAATGACCAGGTTATTGTTTGCGATTTATTCTGTTAAACCTTTGATTTTGTGTGCATCTCCACGGAAAACATTATATACTTCCCTCTCTGAGGGGAAAAAAAAATAGTAAAAGGTTTAAATGCTAAAAGTAATAGGCTTTAACAACTTCTGGACTGGAAGGTTTTTAACCGCTCCTGTGAAAGGTCTGTGCAGGCATAATCATATGAAGTTCAAAGGCTGGCCCTTAAATACAATAAATAAATAAATACAATGAATAAATAAATACGATATAACTTTAATGTTGCAATGTGTCTCTAAATCAGGGGTCTCCAAACTATGGCCCTCCAGCTGTTCAGGAACTACAATTCCCATCATGCCTAGTCATGTTTGTGAATGTCAGGGTTGTACAATGCCTCATGGGATGTGTAGTTCCACAACAGCTGGATGGCCATAGTTTGGAGATCCCTGCTCTAAGGCTCCGTTCACATGTAGGCGTTTTGGGGCGTTTTTGGGGCGTTTTTCTGCTCTAGGATCAGCTCTCAAAATGCCCAACAAGACAAATCCTATTCATTTCAATGGCCCCTGTTCACATCTGAGCGTTTTGAGGCTGTATACAAAACGCCCAATGCTCAAAAAAATACATGAGCTTCTTTTTGGGCAGATTACAGGCGTTTTCCATTGATCTCTATTCAATCTAAAAACGCCTGCACAAAAATCGCGGTAAAAATCGTGGTAAAATCGCGGTAAAAATCGCCGCAAAAATCGCGGTAAAATCGCGGTAAAAAAACGCGCGAAAAACGCTACGCTCAGGTGTGAATGTAGCCTAAATGATACTTCTGAGAAGTGTTTACAAACAATGCTTAACCACTTCTGGACCGGAAGGTTTTGCCCCTTAATGACCAGGCTATTTTTTGTGGTACTTTAACGGACAATTGCGAGGTCGTGCGACGCTGTACCTAAATAAAATTGATGTCCTTTTTCCCACAAATAGAGCTTTCTTTTGGTGGTATTTGATCACCTCTGCGATTTTTATTTTTTGCGCTATAAACAAAAAAAGAGCGACAATTAAGAATCATTTTTTTTTTCATCATCTTAGGACAATTTGTATTCTGCTACATATTTTTGGTAAAAAAAATCCCAATAAGTGTATATTGATTGGTTTGTGCAAAAGTTATTGCATCTACAAACTAGGAGAAAGATGTAAGTCATTTTTATTTATTTGTATTTTTTTAATGGCGGTGATCAGCGATTTTTAGCGGGACTGCAACAGTGCGGCGAACAGATAAGACCCATAACTGACATTTTTGACACTTTCCACTGTGTGTAGGGTGCGAAAGGAGTTAGTTAGGCAGGGAAAGTGTATTCAACCTAAGCGTACTTGACTGATGGCGTAGCTGGTAGAATAACAGGCCTGCAATTGCGATGGTTGTGAGATCGAATCCCTTGGCCAATGGGTATTGTATAAGTGCAATTTTAATACATTGCTAGCAGGGAGAGAGATTTTTGCTTTTTACAGTTTGTTGAGATCAGATAGTCCAGTGTATACTACAAAGTTATATATATATATATATATATATATACAGTGGGTACGGAAAGTATTCAGACCCCCTTAAATTTTTCACTCTTTGTTATATTGCAGCCATTTGCTAAAATCATTTAAGTTCATTCTTCTTCCTCATGAATGTACACATAGCACCCCATACTGACAGAAAAACACAGAATTGTTGACATTGTTGCAGATTTATTAAAAAAGAAAAACTGAAATATCACATGGTCCTAAGTATTCAGACCCTTTGCTGTGACACTCATATATTTAACTCAGGTGCTTTCCATTTCTTCTGATCATCCTTGAGATGGTTCTACACCTTCATTTGAGTCCAGCTGTGTTTGATTATACTGATTGGACTTGATTAGGAAAGCCACACACCTGTCTATATAAGACCTTCCAGATCACAATCCATGTCAGAGCAAATGAGAATCATGAGGTCAAAGGAACTGCCTGAAGAGCTCAGAGACAGAATTGTGGCAAGGCACAGATCTGGCCAAGGTTACAAAAAGATTTCTGCTGCACTTAAGGTTCCTAAGAGCACAGTGGCCTCCATAATCCTCAAATGGAAGACGTTTGGGACGACCAGAACCCTTCCTAGAGCTGGCCGTCCGGCCAAACTGAGCTATCGGGGGAGAAGAGCCTTGGTGAGAGAGGTAAAGAAGAACCCAAAGATCACTGTGGCTGAGCTCCAGAGATGCAGTCAGGAGATGGGAGAAAGTTGTAGAAAGTCAACCATCACTGCAGCCCTCCACCAGTTGGGGCTTTATGGCAGAGTGGCCCGACGGAAGCCTCTCCTCAGTGTAAGACTGTAACGCTCCTGCGTTTCTTATATGGTGTGGATTTTCAGCTGCAGAAATAGTTCCACGTCAGTAGTCATGTAAGAGATATGCTGAGATACCATTCCCAACCTCAATGACTCATCATGTGTGGAAGGTCTTATTTCAGCCAGTAAATACACACAATTAGCAAGCTGGTTCTTAGAATGACTTTATGCATGTGGTAACACAATGATGAAGGTTGAGGGATAGGTTGAGTGGAGGTGGTAGGTGATAGACACTTGAAGGTGAGACAGTAGCAGATGGATGCAGGAAGGTTTAGCAATGTTGTATGATAGCAGATGATAGAATAGCAGGTGGACATACAAAAGAGATCAACCCAGTGCAGAAAAGTAGCAGTAGTCTCAAGAGCTAGCAATCTAGTTATGCAGATGTGATAAACAGTCTTTACTATGCAGAGCTAGATAGTGTAAACTTAGTATAAGTTTATAGAGAATTCCCCTGCGGGGTACTTAGCACTATTAGCGATACAGCCGAAGGGTGGTTCAGGAGAGGCGGATGATCCAGTAGCGGGATACAGGGATCAGCGCAGCGAGGTTCCGTCAGCGAAGTAAGCTTGCAAGCATGGAAGCTTCAAGCAAGGTTAGCATCCAGGTAAGGGTGTTTGAACGAACACATGTGAGTGAGAACCGGCGCTTTAAATAGCCATCTAGTCCGGCGCTGGGTGATGACAGCTCCAGTCTTAAAGGTGTATGCGCACCTTTCCAAAAGTAAATGGTTGGGCGCATACACTTGTGGAAAGTGTAATTTAGGGTACCAAAGGTACCGGAACATTAAAATACCCCCCCCTTAAGGCCTGCTCCTGAAGGCCTCTGGAGCTGGTTTGTCTGGGTATCTCGCATGAAAATTGTGGATTAATCTAGGGGCATGTATGTCAGAGGTGTTTAGCTAGGTGTCGTCTTGGGGCCCATAGTTCTTCCATCTAACCAAGTACTGAAGTCTTCTTCTGTAGATACGAGAATCCAGAATCTCTTTTATCTCGTATTCTTCTCCACCTTCAACTTGTACAGGAGGGGGAGGTGGAATATTAGGCCTTATTCCTTGGTCCGGAACATGGGGTTTTAGTAGCGACACATGGAAAATGGGATGGATTTTTAGGTCCATTGGCAATGTAAGCTGCACTGCAGCTTTTCCAATAAGTTTCTTGATTGGGAAAGGTCCCAAGAACAGAGGTCCAAGCTTTTTGCTATGGATCTTCAGTCTCAAGTTTTTTGTTGAGAGCCAAACGAGGTCCCCGATAGTATACTGTGGAGAAGGTCTTCTACGAAGATGATAGTACTTCTTTTGTTGACTGTGAGCGTGTGCAATGGTAGTATTTAGTAAACCCAGAGAATCCTTTATTTGGGTAAGATAGTCTGAGGCTACTGGGTTATTTGAAGGAAGGATGCGTGGAGGGAGAATAGAGGGATGGAACCCATAGTTCAAGTAGAACGGACTCTGCTTGGTTGTACTGTGAGTTGCGTTGTTGTAGGCAAATTCTGCCAGGGGGAGAAGATCCAACCAATCATCCTGTTAGTAAGAAGTGTAACAACGTAAATACTGCTTGATGCATTGGTTGACTCTTTCAGTCTGTCCGTTGGTCTGCGGATGGTAAGGAGAAGTGAGCTTCCGCTCAATCCGTAGTATGTGACATAGTTCTTGCCAGAATTTAGAAATAAATTGGGATCCACGGTCAGACAGAAGAGTTTTTGGGATACCATGTAATCTGAAGACATGTTTCATCAGGAGTTCTGCCGTTTGTTTGGACGAAGGTAGTCTGCGAATAGCAATGAAATGTGCCATCTTTGTCAGATGGTCCACTGACACCAAGATGGTATTAAATCCTTTGGAAGGAGGCAATTCTACGATGAAGTCCAGTGACAAAACCTCCCATGGAGTTTGGGGTATTGGTAGACTGCATAGTAGACCGGATGGTCTCGTAGTGTCAATTTTGGACCTGGCACAGACATTGCATGAAGAGACGAATTTTTGTATAGATGTTTTCATGTCAGGCCACCAGAATTGTCGAGAAATCAAATTGAAAGTTTTTGTCATACCCATATGTCCTGCCATAGGCACATCATGCGATAATTCCAAGATCTTGGTGCGTAGGGTAGGTGGTATGTAAAGTTTGTCGTTGTAGTAGAGGAAGCCTTCTGCATCAGTATTTAGTTGTGGTGGGGGTGAATCCAAACTTATACCATGCAGAACCTCTTCCTTTAAGGAACGGACAACTCCAATAATGCGTTTGTGAGGTATTATAGGAACGGAAGGGATTTCGAAGTAGTTTTCTTCAGTTAGTCGTGATAGTGCATCCGCCTTTTTGTTCTTATCTGCAGGTGTGTAGGTCACTAGGAAGTTAAACCTTAGAAAGAATAGTGACCATCGTACCTGTCGATGCGAGAGAGTTTTGATAGTCTGAAGATATTGGAGGTTTTTATGGTCCGTGTATATAATTATTGGTAGTTGGGTGCCTTCGAGTAAATGTCGCCAATTCTCCAGAGCCAATTTTATAGCAAGCAGTTCCTTTTCACCCACGGGGTAATTTATCTCAGGACTGCTCAGGGATTTAGAAAAAAAAGCGACTGGATGAAGTGGTGAAGTGTGGGTAGGTCGTTGGGAGAGTATTGCTCCTACTGCCATGTTTGACGCATCTACCTCCAGAATGTATTGGAGGGATGGGTCTGGATGGCGTAATATGGGAGCGGAAGTAAACCTTGTCTTTAACAAGTGGAAAGCCTTATTTGCTTCTTCTGACCATTTAAATGGTATTTTTATGCTAGTGAGCTGTGTGAGGGGTCTCACAATAGCAGAAAAGTTTTTTATGAACTTCCTGTAGAAATTTGAAAATCCCAGGAATCGCTGTAGCGCCTTCGTGTAGTTGGTGTAGGCCAATCCTGAATGCAGGATATTTTACTCATGTCCATCTCGATTCCTGTTTTGGATATGATGTAGCCTAGAAAGAGTACCTCATCTTTATGGAACAAGCATTTCTTCAGCTTCACATAAAGATTATGTGCAAGCAATCTCGATAATACAAGTCTTACATGTCTTATGCGTTCAGACAGGGTCCGTGAATATATAAGTATATCGTCCAGATATACCACAACACAGACATCTAGTAAGTCTTTAAAAATATCGTTTATAAATCGTTGGAAAACTGCAGGGGCATTGCATAGGCCGAATGGCATCACAAGATATTCGAACAATCCGTATTTAGTTCTGAATGCAGTCTTCCACTCGTGTCCATCACGGATTCGAATGAGATTGTATGCTCCTTTCAGGTCTAATTTTGAAAAATAGGTAGCTCCACGCACCTGCTCAATGAGCTCAGGGATAAGCGGTAGAGGATAGCGATCTTTTATTGTGATAGCATTCAATTTCCTGTAGTCGATGATAGGTCTGAGACTTGAATCTTTATTGCGAACAAAAAAGAGTCCTGCTGCTGTGGAAGAAGTGGAAGGTCTAATAAAACCTTTTTCCAAGTTCTCATCCAAATAGGTTTTGAGATGGGCAAGTTCATCCTGTGAAAGAGGATAAACATGACCGAATGGCAATTTGCTATTTGGGAGTAGATCAATGCTACAATCATAGTCTCGATGAGGAGGTAATGCTTGAGCATTTTTCTCAAGAAAAACCTCAGAAAGATCCTGATAACATAGTGGTGCAATCTCATCTGTCACCACAGACAGAATCTTCCCGGAAAACGGGAGGTTACACGTTTCCTCGCAATAACAAGAAGGGAAGGTCAAGGACCGTTTCTTCCAATCTATGGTTGGTTGGTGTGTGTGCAACCAGGGAAGTCCCAACACAATGGGAAAGTGGGGTGATGGTATTAAATCGAAGGTAGAAGTCTCCCTATGAGACTCGTTAATAGTGACTAGAAGTGCTTGTGTCTGATCGGTGATCGGACCAGAGGATAACGGAACACCGGTAATAAGACTTACTGAGACAGGTTTGAGTTTAGAAATAATAGGAATTTTATTTAAAGCAGCAAAACATATATCCATATAATTTCCACAAGATCCTGTGTCAATCATGGCCTTAGTAGTAATCCTGTTCTGGTCCCACTGTAATGTCAAAAAAACAGAAATGTAGGGGTTAGTGAATGAAGTTGTCAATCCTCCTAGGGAGACATGTGAACACTCACCCTTCTTTTTGTTGACTAGGGGACAGACGTTTATCTTGTGATCCGGGGATGCACAGTACAAGCAGAGATTTTCATTTCGTCTTTTGGCTTTTTCCATAGTTGATAGCGGTGGGCGTATGGTTCCTATCTCCATAGGAACGGGGTCAACGGCCAGATTCCGAGAGGAAACGGATAATGGCATTCCCATCTTTTCAGCCTTTCTTTCTCGTAGTCTTCTATCTATGGTAATACTGAGTTGTATTAGTGCATCCAGGGTTTTTGGCAGATCCGCTCGGGCGAGCTCGTCCTTAACGGTTTCTGATAGGCCAAGCCTAAATTGGGTTTTCAGAGATGCATCATTCCATTCTGAATCAAGGGTCCATCTCTTGAACTCTGCGACAAAGTCTTCTACAGGCCTCCTTCCTTGTTTCAAGGATCTTAACTGAAGATCAGCAGTACTCTGCCTATTGGGGTCATCATATAGGCTAGTGAGCTCTGCCAGGAACAAGGCATAGGAGTTGAGAAGCGGGTCGTTTTTCTCAAAAAGAGAATCTGCCCAGGCTCGAGGATCGTTTGATAGGTAAGAAATAATAGTACAAACCTTAATGTGATCAGTAAGGTAGGTACGAGGTTTTAGCAAAAAAAGTAACTCACATGCGTTTTTAAATTCGCGAAATTTTTTGCGATCGCCTGTAAATACCAAAGGGGGATTTATCTTGGGTTCAGGGGACTGAGCAGAGGTAAGTTGTGTCAGTCTAATTACCTGCTGCGACAGAGCCTGACTGTCTTCTTTTAATTCAGCAAGTGCGTGTATTAACGCAGATACTTGCTGTTTTAATTGTGTCACCTGAGTGGTTATTTCTGCTGAATCCATTTTTTGGTTCGTTCAATCTGTAACGCTCCTGCGTTTCTTATATGGTGTGGATTTTCAGCTGCAGAAATAGTTCCACGTCAGTAGTCATGTAAGAGATATGCTGAGATACCATTCCCAACCTCAATGACTCATGTGTGGAAGGTCTTATTTCAGCCAGTAAATACACACAATTAGCAAACTGGTTCCTAGAGTGACTTTATGTATGTGGTAACACAATGATGAAGGTTGAGGGATAGGTTGAGTGGAGGTGGTAGGTGATAGACACTTGAAGGTGAGACAGTAGCAGATGGATGCAGGAAGGTTTAGCAATGTTGTATGATAGCAGATGATAGAATAGCAGGTGGACATACAAAAGAGATCAACCCAGTGCAGAAAAGTAGCAGTAGTCTCAAGAGCTAGCAATCTAGTTATGCAGATGTGATAAACAGTCTTTACTATGCAGAGCTAGATAGTGTAAACTTAGTATAAGTTTATAGAGAATTCCCCTGCGGGGTACTTAGCACTATTAGCGATACAGCCGAAGGGTGGTTCAGGAGAGGCGGATGATCCAGTAGCGGGATACAGGGATCAGCGCAGCGAGGTTCCGTCAGCGAAGTAAGCTTGCAACCATGGAAGCTTCAAGCAAGGTTAGCATCCAGGTAAGGGTGTTTGAACGAACACATGTGAGTGAGAACCGGCTCTTTAAATAGCCATATAGTCCGGCGCTGGGTGATGACAGCTCCAGTCTTAAAGGTGTATGCGCACCTTTCCAAAAGTAAATGGTGGGGCGCATACACTTGTGGAAAGTGTAATTTAGTGTACCAAAGGTACCGGAACATTACAAAGACACATGAAAGCCCGCATGGAGTTTGCTAAAAAACACCTGAAGGACTCCAAGATGGTGAGAAATAAGATTCTCTGGTCTGATGAGACCAAAATAGAACTTTTTGGCCTTAATTCTAAGCGGTATGTGTGGAGAAAACCAGGCACTGCTCATCGCCTGTCCAATACAGTCCCAACAGTGAAGCATCGTGGTGGCAGCATCATGCTGTGGGGTTGTTTTTCAGCTGCAGGGACAGGACGACTGGTTGCAATCGAGGGAAAGATGAATGCGGCCAAGTACAGGGATATCCTGGACAAAAACCTTCTCCAGAGTGCTCTAGACCTCAGACTGGGCAGAAGGTTTACCTTCCAACAAGACAATGACCCTAAGCACACAGCTAAAATAACGAAGGAGTGGCTTCACAACAACTCTGTGACTGTTCTTGAATGGCCCAGCCAGAGCCCTGACTTAAACCCAATTGAGCATCTCTGGAGAGACCTAAAAATGGCTGTCCACCAACGTTTACCATCCAACCTGACAGAACTGGAGAGGATCTGCAAGGAGGAATGGCAGAGGATCCCCAAATCCAGGTGTGAAAGACTTGTTGCATCTTTCCCAAAAAGACTCCTGGCTGTATTAGATCAAAAGGGGGCTTCTACTAAATACTGAGCAAAGGGTCTGAATACTTAGGACCATGTGATATTTCAGTTTTTCTTTTTTAATAAATCTGCAACAATGTCAACAATTCTGTGTTTTTCTGTCAGTATGGGGTGCTATGTGTACATTCATGAGGAAGAAGAATGAACTTAAATGATTTTAGCAAATGGCTGCAATATAACAAAGAGTGAAAAATTTAAGGGGGTCTGAATACTTTCCGTACCCACTGTATATATATATATAGGCACTTCACTTCAGCTTATACCAGTTTATGTCAGTATTGCTGAAAAAAATGGCGTGGAGTCCCCCCCCCCCCCAGTCCATACCAGGCCTCTCTGGGGAACCCTGTGCCAAAATTTTAAAAAAATAGCGTGGGGTTCCCCCTAAAATCTATACCAGACCCTTATCCGAGCACACAGCCTGGCTGGCCAGGATAGGGATGGGGGCGAGTGAGCGTCCCCCCCTCCTGAACCATACCAGGACACATGCCCTCAACATGGTGGGGGGGGGGGTGGGTGCTTTGGGGCAGGCGAGAACAATGAATACCTTGGAATCGGGTGCATGTCCAGTCCGCGATCTGAGCAACACCAAACACAAGAAGAATGTCGATCGCACTCCGGCTTTAAGGCAATCAAAGGACTTTATTGAATAGAATTATTCAATTTAACAGATATCATGGACACGACAGGCAACAAGGAACGGTTGACGCGTTTCACAAATAAATTTACTTAGTCATAACCTCACCAGTGCGGACATTCTTCTTGTGTTTAAAGTAGAACTATATCCAAAACGTTTTTTTTTTTTTTCATTTTGGATTGAGTAAGGAAGGGTTGTAACCCCTGTCACATTTTGTTTTTCACCATCTGTGTCCCATTTCGGAGATTTCCTTTCACTTCTGGTCCCTTAGCCAAACAGTAAGTTAGAGGAAATCCCTGCCAATGAAGGGTACTCTTTGGGGCCCCCCATGTCACCAGAACTAGTGTCCCCATTGGAAGATTTATCCTCTATTACTTTTCTGGGGACAACCCAAAATGTGGGATTTTCTTTTACTTTCATTGTCAATAATAATGGTAAACAGGACAAATAGAGGGGGGGTGGGGGGGATCGTCCTAACCAGACACAGACAGCAATAAAAACTGACAGGGGTTCTAATCCCTCTCCACTCCATCCAAAACCTACAAAAAGTTTTGCCTTTAGCTATTCTTTAACCACTTCAATACCGGGCACGTTCACCTCCTTCCTGCCCAGGCCAATTTTAAGCTTTCAGCGCTGTCACACTTTGAATGACAATTGCGTGGTAATGCAATGCTGTACCCAAATTACATTTTTATCATTTTTTTTCACACAAATAAAGATTTCTTTTGGTGGTATTTAATCACTGCTGGTTTTTGTTACTAAGAAAAAGAAAAAAGACAGACAATTTGGGGAAAAAAAGTTTTTCTTAATTTCTGTCAGTAAATTTTTAAAAAAAAGTAATTTTCTCCTTCACTGATGTGCGCTGGTGAGGCGCCATTGATGGGCACTGATAGGCTGCACTGATGAGCACTGATGAGGCAACACTAATATGCTGCACTGATGGGCACTGATAGGTGGCACTGATATGCGAAACTGATGAGCACTGATAGGTGACATTGATGGGCACTGGTAGGTGGCACTGATGGGCACTGATATGCAGCACTGGTGGGCAGCACTGATGAACGACGCTGATGGGCACTGATGGGTGCCACTGATGGACACTGATGGGAAGCACTGATGGACACAAATGAGCAGGTACTGATGGGCACTGACTGGCATTACTAATGGGCACTGATTGAGGTCACTGTGGGCACTGATTGGTGTCACGGATGGGCATTGATTGGTGTCACTGATGGGCACTGTTTTTTCTTTAATATAAACAATGGGGTGCAGCGCCAATAACAATAATATTTAAACAGTCATTAGGTGAATTCAGGTAAAACTTTTGCAGGTATAATGAAAAAAGGAGAAGTGAGAGAGAGATCCCACGCCCAGAGAGGATGTCACATCCAGGGGTCAATCCACCACAGTGCTCAATTAAACTGCTTACCGGAACAATTTGACCTTCAAATAAGTGGTCAAATTCAGCCTGTAGAGAGATGTCACCCGGGATCTTCACCAGAATATGCATATAGCAGCCCCTCATGAATCACCAAGAGATGTACTTATAATGATGATGGCATATCAGGATAATCAGCCTCGTTAGTCTCCTTATGGCATACAAGTAATCTCCAAACGGTGTGGACCTCCGAATAAAGAGAACTCCAATAGTGCAGTATGTCAATTTTTAATTGAATAAAAAATAAACATAAAAACTCACATATAGGCAGCTGACTCCCAGCGTGAACAAGCAAGATGGCCGTGGCGTGGGCGTACTTGCGACATGACGTGGAATGTCTGATGCGTTTCGTCATCAAGGACGTTGTCAAAGGCGTGGTCTCCGTCCGCAAGTATGCAATACATATAGCCGAACAGCCGGAAAAATGGTCCGGCATCATTGAAAGCCGGAAAAACTCCGGAAATAGAAAACGAGCAGCGGCAAGCTTGCGCTCCACGCTACATATCACCAATAAAAACAGATAACACTAATAACTTAGTATGGGGGAAAATGGAAAAAGACCCACAAACACGAGCAAGTAAAAACACAGACTGGTCACAAGTATAAATTAATATAACATACAATACCAATCTATGTATAAATGAAAAAACAACATTAAAAAAATACCGCATGAATAAAAAATAAATTCACACATAATTGAAATATAAACAAATAATAAAAACATCACAATAAAAGTAATATTTCACATATTAGTCCACTGCGCAATAATAGCTATACAGCAGCTCAGCAGCAAAAAACAACGATGCGTTGCACGAGAGAACCTCGCACAGCGCATATCTATAATAAATAAAATAGCACACCATATGGAGCCACCACATACAGTACAACAAGAAGGAATCCATATTTGGTGCAATGTGATAACACCAGATATGACCAATATGAATACGTGTTTACAGGTGGATTCACCATGTGCTAATAAAACACAGCAAAAACAGCATCAGATGGTATGCATGCATTGAACAAAGGAAACTCTCCGATCAGCATACATATCAAACCTCATATGTACACATATAGTTTGAAAATCAATTATAAAATTAAAAAATATTAATAAAGAACAAAAAAATTCTACATAATAAAAAACCCTTAGGGCTCCAAGGCTCATATAGATGACACAATGCGCTTAAACCGTAAAAGTTCCTCAGCCTACCATAGAGAGCAGTCAGGCATTAGAAATAGTGGAATGGGACATAAACAACAAAGATGGGAGATCTGTTTTTTCTTTACTGTAATCAGGGCACTGATGATCAGTGCCCTGATTACCTTTCCTGGACTTCCCTTTGAGGAGAAGCCACTGATCAGCTCTCCTCAACACACTCTGACAGTGTGAGGCGAGGAGCGCCGATAAACAACACTTCCTCATTAACATGTGACTGGCTGTGATTGGACACAGTCGATCACATGGGTAAAGAGCCACGTCATTGGCTCTTTATCAAGATCATGTCCTAGGAACACAGCGCACCCATGATCGCCGTGCTGTGCACCCGTGCGGCCGTTTTGAGGCGCTGTCATATGATGTCCTCCCAGAACGAGAGCCACACCGCTCCGCTCTGCCGTCATTTGACGGTCGGCAGGCGGCAAGTAGTTCAATTATGTATTACCGATTAAAGAGCTGCAATCATTTGTGTCTTTTATATCAGAGTTCAGCCTTAAATCTAATTATGGCTTGTTGATTCTCTGGATAATGTTGGGTACTTATTGCTGCAAGAAAACAACTCAAATTCTATGATTAGAGCTCAAGAGAGAACATTTATTTTTGGATGTTGATGTCGCACCTGCTATAACACACCTGTGTTTAAGTTAGATTGCACACAAAAATGTGTAAACAAAACGTTTTCTACCATACATTGACATCCTCCTACAGGTTTATTAGATACTAAAATTCACCAAAGTGAATGCTTTATTTGCATTGGTCCTTCCAAAGAGGGTCTGTCTATCTGTAAGGTCCCTGAGGATCCTGTTAAACAGTTAAGATGGGCTATGTATGCAACAATTTGTAACATATTGACTATACAATCAATTGTAACAATCAGCTCTATGCAACAGTTTGCAACATATTGATCACAGAACCAATTGTAACAATCAACAATATACTGTCTGTGCCCATAAATCACCAAGGGTTAAGGACCTTTCCTTCGAAGGCTCTAAAGACCACATCTTGAAGGGCTTTAAAAAAAATTGTACCTATGTCACCCACGAATTTTGGAGGGAGCAGCAACTTAAGATCATACATAGAGCTTACTCTCCTTTCTCTACAATTGCATCCACTACGCCCCTGGTGCCATACCCCTTGTCTAACTCTTTTTCATAGACTATGGTCCTGCCCCCTGATCTCGCATTTCTGGACCTCAGTGGCGAATTATGTCTCCAGGATAATTGGATACTTACCCCCCATGGACCCCTTCTCCTTCTTATTTGGACTGATCGACAATTCTCCAGTGCCTTCTTCTCAACAAATGCTCAAGCCTCATTTACCATCCAAGGCTTGGATCTCCACTTGCCTGATAATAGCTAAGAGAGCCATCTTACGATCCTGGATACACTCATCCCCACTGGCCCTTAAAGATGTAAAAATGGAATAAGAAGCTCTCTTCAAGTGGGAATCCTTGAGTGTGACTGTTTTTCAAGCTTCCCCCCTTCGATTTCAAGCTAAATGGGACCTTTACATCAAAGCCCATGCCCAGCGGGGGATATCTCCTGCGCCCTCTCACCTACCACACATCCATTCACTTGGGACCTCCCCCCTTTTCAGACTGAACCTCACCGTAATACTGCTAAGTTATCATTGACACCTTCCTGATTCAGCATAGATGTTATAACCTCTTCTCTGTACTGAGCCTGTTGTTCATTAATCAGTTCTTTCTCTTTCCTTATTACTAATATGCCTATCTGTGCCCATTGACCCCTCTGGATGGGAGGGGAGTCCCTGGCGCTTCTTCAATTGTTTTGGCTGTGACACTGTCACCCTTCCTTCTCTCTACTATTTCCCCCTTACCTCTCCCCTTCATTCCCCTCCCCCTTAGGGTTGAAACAAAAAAAAAAAAACAATATACTGTCTGCAACAATTTTGTAACATATTGATCAATTTGGACACATTTAGGGCTCATGCATCTCAAAGAAAGAAGCGGCTCCTACAGGCTTTTGAGTTTTTTTTTTAACTCTTTTTTTTTTCTGCCTGGAAACTCTCCTCCATGTAAGCCAATGTGTCCATGCACACTATGGCTTTTTCATGCATTTTCAGGAACATGCTCCTACAGGCAGAATAAAAAAAAAAAAACAACAACAAACTGGCGTTTTTGAGAGGAGCTAGTGTCCCAAAGAGCTCAAAAAAGCGCAAAGACAAGAAATAGAGGGTGCACAAGCCTAGTGCACTTTTTGATTGCTTTATTAATTTAAAAGTATAAATGTATACTCACAAACAAATGGCAACATCATATAGATATGGGGTGGTGAACAAGCACGACTTTACGTGTGAAGCACGTCTACCTTTTTGTATCCTGTATTGACTGTCCGTTGGTTTAATAAAGAAGCATCATTATTATATCAGAGCTCAGCGCGGGTGACTTTGACAAAGCGGTACTTCCGTGAAACATGTCGTCACGGCAACTGGGCATTGTTTGCGAGTCAAGCTGGCTCTGAATTCCTGTTTCATCACATCCGGTAGTGACGCCCTTCCGGTTTCCGGCTGCACGCATCCATCTTGCTCCGCTGAGCTCTGCAGCACAGGAGGTAGAAGGAGGAAGTGTTAGTGCACACTGGCTGGTTCGGTGTGCTGCCCTCCCCTCGCTGCACAATCAACCAGCTCAAGCTTTCTCCATCAGAGAACGGGCCCCATCCGGCGGCGATGCTTGGTGTACACCCCTCATCCATCAGGGACTTCACATACCGGTTTGGATTTTTATTCTCAAATATCAATTTTCAATAAACTATATTGGTTCATGTTGGCTGTGGTTCCCCTATATCCACTGAGGCTAACGCTGATCTCCTTTTTTTTCTGTGTACTTTTGTGCTGGTTCAGCACCTTTATTAGCAGCACCACAGGTGGAGTTATTACCAATCATCTATTGAGACTGCCACAGCTCCAGCGCTGGAATTTCTTTGGTTTTGATGAGTCATCCAGCCTACCTGAGTCACTCACACCCTGACCCAGAGAAAAAAAAACAGTCTTGGCTGCCAGTCAAGCCTGAAAATGTACCTACACTAACACAAAACATCCTACTCTAGCACTCCAGCAAGTGCTACAAACATTTATTCAGTAAAGAATATAACCTACGACATTCATTCAAAAGAGAAATAACCCTATAAACATTCCATTAGTAAAAAAAATACCCTAACATTCAATAGGAAGAGAAAATACCCTACAAACAATACCCTACAAATAATCATTTAGTAGAGAAAATTCCCTACAAACATTTAATCAGAGGAGAAATAACTCTATGCACTTCCAATCAGTAGAGAAAATACCCTACAAACATTGAATCAGTAGAGAAAATACCCTACAGGCATTCTATCAGTAGAGAAGTTACCCTACAGACATTCAATCAGTAGAGAAAATACTCTACCTACATTTAATCAGTAGAGAAAATACCCCTCAAACATCTAATCAGTAGATAAAATACCCTACAGGCATTCAATCATTAGAGAAAATTCCCAATATACATTCAATCAGTAGAGAAAATTCCCAACATACATTCAATCAGTAGAGACAATACCCAATAAACATTCAATCAGTATAAAAAATGCCCTACAAACATTTGATCAGAGGACAAAATACTCTACGAACATTCAACCAGTAGAAAATACCCTACAGGCATTCAATCAGTAGAGAAATTACCCTACAGACATTCAATAGGTAGAGAAAACACTATACCTACATTCAATCAATAGAGAAAATACCCTACAGACATTCAATCGGTAGAGAAAACACTATATATACATTCCATTAGTAGAGAAAATACCCTAAAAACATTCAATCAGTAGATAAAATACCCTACAGGCATTCAATTGGTAGAGAAAACACTATACCTACATTCAATCAATAGAGAAAATACCCTATAAACATTCAATCAGTAGAGAAAATAACCTAAAAGCAATCAATTGGTAGAGTAACTATCAAAAGGACATTCAATCAAAAGAGTAAATACCCTAATAAAATCCAATCAACAACAATTGCTTTCCATACACAGACAAGCTAATAATCACACTAAAACAACCAATCACTGTCGGTGCCATTTGAAAAAAACAGTAAATGTTGCAAACATTAATAATAATTTGAATGCGGGATAAGTACCCTTGGAAGATGTCATTCTGGTAGACTGGTACATGATTCAGAAGGGAGACTTTGGTGGTATATTTGGGTATTGTCTGGACATACACTTTTAGGATTGACCGATCAAATAAAAATATTGATTGGAAGGGGTGGAGTTTGTGATATCACTGCCCCCACCTCTCCACCTCATCCAATCAGAGAATGCTTTGTAGTAGTGGTGCATACTACCGTGATTTCCAGATTCCACAGGGAAGGTAGGTATGACATGTACATACTTACAATGGTCCAAGCTGGACCAATGTAACTGCAAAAATATGCGTGCACTTATTTTGCCAAATTATTAATGATTTCACACTCCCAAGTTTTACCCAAGCTGAGCCTCTCATGTTCGCTCAATGAGCTGCTCAGATAAAATGTATTGCAAAAAAAGTTTTACTTTCTCAACTTCTCTTTATATTTTATCTTTTATTAGAGAGTGTATTTTTGGGAGGAGTTTATTAGTGGTAGGTTAATTGGTTTAATTTTGTGTCCTTTGGATTCGTTTTCTTTTTTCTTTTTTGTGTGTATTTGATTGTTATTTGTGTATAGATTTAGGATGGTTTAAAGGGGTGGGCCTTACCCTCTGGGGCCTTTTGAAGCTCATTGCACCCTTAACCACTTAAGCCCCGGAAGATTTTACCCCCTTCCTGACCAGGGCCTATTTTGCGATTCGGCACTGAGTGACTTTAACGGACAATTGCGCGGTCGTGCGACGCTGTACCAAAACGAATTTGACATCCTTTTTTTCCCACAAATAGAGCTTTCTTTTGGTGGTATTTGATCACCTGTGTGATTTTTTGATCATGCGCTATAAACAAAAAAAGAGCGTCAATTTTGCAAAAATAACAATATTTTTCACAATTTTTTATATGAAATTCCCAAAGAAAAAAATGTAAAAATCAAAATTTTTTAACATAATAGGCCAATTTGTTTTATGCTACATATGTTTGGTAAAAGAAAATCACAAAAAGCGTATTTTGATTGGTTTGTGCAAAAGTTATTGCGTTTATTAACTAAGGAAAAGTTTTTTGTCATTTTTGTTGTTTTTTTTTTTAACTAGTAATGGCGGCGATCTGCGATTTTTTTGCGGGACGGCGACATTTCGGCGGACAGATCGGACCCTCGACTGACATTTTTGACACTTTTGGGGTTACCATTGACATTACTACAGTAATCAGTGCTATACATATGCACTGTTACTGTAAAATTGCACTGGCAATGAAGGGGTTAACTTTTTTGAGAGGGAGGGGTTAAGTGTGTCCCTAGGGGCGTGTTTCTAACTGTGATTGGTTGTGGGTTGAGGTGTAAGAACAGTGATCAAAGGTCCTACATAGCAGAACCGTATGATCATTATTCTTACACAGGGGAGAATGACAGGCGGCTTTGTTTACATTAGCCGCCTACCTTTCTCCCGCTGTAGCGGACGATCGCGAGTGACCGGCGGACATCGGGTCCGCCGGGCACACGCGTGGGGGGGGGGGGGGTCGGTGACCGAGTGGGAGCGCGCCTCTGGCAGTGTGCGCGCGCTCCCCAGAACCTCACAGGCTAGTGACGTAGCCCTACGTCGCTTTGCCTGTGAGGGGCTGACCGTGCCGTAAATAGTCGTGCGGTGGTCGGCAAGTGGTTAAAAACCACCCAAAACCACCCATCTCTCCTTGCCTATTAACTTCAATTCAACATTAAATACTCCAAAATGGTAAAACTCTGACAAAATCTTTGGAGTTTTACCAGAATTAACCTTATCATGTTCTGAAAGTACTGGTGGTGATAGCAAACAATCCCATGTGCGGATCTAGATGGTATCAGTCAGGGGTCTTCAAACTATGGCCCTCCAGCTGTTTAGGAACTACAATTCCCATCATGCCTAGTCATGTCTATGAATGTCAGAGTTTTACAATGCCTCATAGGATGTGTAGTTCTGCAAAATCTGGAGGGCCGTAGTTTGAGGATCCCTGCACTAGACTATTGTTTCATTGGTGACTTCAGTCAGAGATCTTCTATTACTCTATTCCGCACCCTTCTGCTGGAGTTTTACCCCCCCCTTATCATTAATAAATGGATGAAAAGACCCAACGGAGACCTTGATAATGGCCAAAGCCAATGGGTAGAGTTGGGAACCCAAGCACAAAGATCTCAGCACCAAAGTTGTAAAAAAAAAAAAAAAACAACCAGTGATGGATTCAACTTCCAGGCTTCTACCAAGTTTTGGTGGACTGTTCTTTTTATTTTATCTATGTACCTATTTTTTGTATGATTTAATTGTTCTTTTTTTTTTTTCTTGTTAGCACATTGCTTTCAAGAGTTAATGTATTTAGATTATATTCACTTTCATGTTCCATTAACCTTATCTTCTCTATAAGCCGTAAAACACGAGCAACTTCCAGGAAGCAAAGATTCATCTCTGTTTCTATAATGTTCAATATGTCTCAGTAGAAGGTATGCAGAAAGTCAAAAGTTAAAATTCTAAAACAAAAAAGTTCTAATTCCTTCGGGTTCAACACACTTATTATGTGCCTATAACTGTCATAGTCTCCTGGATACAATTTGAAGCAGAACTGCAGTCATCTATATATATTTGTACAAAAAATGATGGCTTCAGTTATGATACAATCCAAAAATCATTTTACCAAAATCAGGCTGCATCATATTAAATAACAGAGCAAAGGTATTACACATCTACAGTTTGGGTGTTTTATGTAAAAAGTAATTTCACCCACGAAAAATGTATTTATAATCTTTAAGAAAAAATCAGAAAGTTCTTTCTTTATTTTTCTTTCTCTTTCTTTTTCTTTCTTTCTTTCTTTCTTTCTTTCTTTCTTTCTTTCTTTCTTTCTTTCTTTCTTTCTTTCTTTCTTTCTTTCTTTCTTTCTTTCTTTCTTTCTTTCTTTCTTTCTTTCTTTCTTTCTCCGCTTCAACTTGTAATTATCACTGGAGTCCTTCTTTAAATGCAATTTAAAATCATCACAAAGTAAAACTTAAAGAAAAAAAATAGAAAGTACTTTATACTCTTTCTTTCTTTTTCCATTTCCCTTTCCTTTCCTTTCCTTTTCCTTCTTTCTTTCTCTTTTTTTCCTTATCATTACTCTCAGAGTTCTTTTTATCAGTTACTGTAAGTGTAGTTAAATTGACAATTCGACAATTCTTTCTTTCTTTCTTTCTTTCTTTCTTTCTTTCTTTCTTTCTTTCTTTCTTTCTTTCTTTCTTTCTTTCTTTCTTTCTTTCTTTCTTTCTTTCTTTCTTTCTTTCTTTCTTTCTTTCTTTCGCGAAAGGCTATTACTCTCAGTCAGAGTTCTTTTTATCAGTTAAGTGTAGTAAAAGGACAATTCAGAATTCAAAAATTGACAATTTGGCGATTCTTTCTTTCTTTCCTTCTTTTTCTTCTATCTTTTCTTCTTTCTTTCCTTCTCTTTTTCCTTTCTTTTTTTCTTTCTTTCTTTCTTTCTTTTTTCCTTTCTTTCTTTCTTTCTTTCTTTCTTTCTTTCTTTCTTTCTTTCTTTCTTTCTTTCTTTCTTTCTTTCTTTCTTTCTTTCTTTCTTTCTTTCTTTCTTTCTCTAGCAAACGCTATTACTCTCAGAGTTCTTTTTATCAGTTAAATGTAGTAAAATTGACATTTCTTTCTTTCTTTCTTTCTTTCTTTCTTTCTTTCTTTCTTTCTTTCTTTCTTTCTTTCTTTCTTTCTTTCTTTCTTTCTTTCTTTCTTTCTTTCTTTCTTTCTCTTTCTTTCTTTCTTTCTTTCTCTTTCTTTCTTTCTCTTCTTTTCTATTTCTTTCTTTTTCTTACTTTCTCTAGCAAACACTCAGTTATCAGTTACTGTAAGTGTAGTTAAATTGACAATTTGGCAATTCTTTCTTTCTTTCTTTCTTTCTTTCTTTCTTTCTTTCTTTCTTTCTTTCTTTCTTTCTTTCTTTCTTTCTTTCTTTCTTTCTTTCTTTCTTTCTTTCTTTCGCGAAAGGCTATTACTCTCAGTCAGAGTCCTTTTTATCAGTTAAGTGTAGTAAAATGACAATTCAGAATTCAAAAATTGACAATTTGGCGATTCTTTCTTTCTTTCCTTCTTTTTCTTCTATCTTTTCTTCTTTCTTTCCTTCTTTTTTTCCTTTCTTTCTTTCTTTCTCTCTTTCTTTCTTTCTTTCTTTCTTTCTTTCTTTCTTTCTTTCTTTCTTTCTTTCTTTCTTTCTTTCTTTCTTTCTTTCTTTCTTCCTTTCTTTCTCTAGCAAACACTATTACTCTCAGAGTTCTTTTTATCAGTTAAATGTAGTAAAATTGACAATTCTTTCTTTCTTTCTTTCTTTCTTTCTTTCTTTCTTTCTTTCTTTCTTTCTTTCTTTCTTTCTTTCTTTCTTTCTTTCTTTCTTTCTTTCTTTCTTTCTTTCTTTCTCTTCTTTTCTCTTTCTTTCTTTTTCTTACTTTCTCTAGCAAAGACTCACTTGACAATTGGGCAATTCTTTCTTTCTTTCTTTCTTTCTTTCTTTCTTTCTTTCTTTCTTTCTTTCTTTCTTTCTTTCTTTCTTTCTTTCTTTCTTTCTTTCTTTCTTGAAAGGCTATTACTCTCAGTCAGAGTCCTTTTTATCAGTTAAGTGTAGTAAAAGGACAATTCAGAATTCAAAAATTGACAATTCGGCAATTCTTTCTTTCTTTCCTTTTTTTTCTTCTATCTTTTCTTCTTTCTTTCCTTCTTTTTTTCCTTTCTTTTTTTCTTTCTTTCTTTTTTCCTCTTTCTTTCTTTCTTTCTTTCTTTCTTTCTTTCTTTCTTTCTTTCTTTCTTTCTTTCTTTCTTTCTTTCTTTCTTTCTTTCTTTCTTTCTTTCTTTCTTTCTTGAAAGGCTATTACTCTCAGTCAGAGTCCTTTTTATCAGTTAAGTGTAGTAAAAGGACAATTCAGAATTCAAAAATTGACAATTCGGCAATTCTTTCTTTCTTTCCTTTTTTTTCTTCTATCTTTTCTTCTTTCTTTCCTTCTTTTTTTCCTTTCTTTTTTTCTTTCTTTCTTTTTTCCTCTTTCTTTCTTTCTTTCTTTCTTTCTTTCTTTCTTTCTTTCTTTCTTTCTTTCTTTCTTTCTTTCTTTCTTCCTTTCTTTCTTTCTTGGCTATTACTCTCAGTCAGAGTCCTTTTTATCAGTTAAGTGTAGTAAAAGGACAATTCAGAATTCAAAAATTGACAATTCGGCAATTCTTTCTTTCTTTCCTTTTTTTTCTTCTATCTTTTCTTCTTTCTTTCCTTCTTTTTTTCCTTTCTTTTTTCTTTCTTTCTTTTTTCCTCTTTCTTTCTTTCTTTCTTTCTTTCTTTCTTTCTTTCTTTCTTTCTTTCTTTCTTTCTTTCTTTCTTTCTTTCTTTCTCTAGCAAACGCTATTACTCTCAGAGTTCTTTTTATCAGTTAAGCGTAGTAAAATTGGCAATTCTTTCTTTCTTTCTTTCTTTCTTTCTTTCTTTCTTTCTTTCTTTCTTTCTTTCTTTCTTTCTTTCTTTCCTTTCTTTTCTCTTTCTTTCTCTCTTTATTTCTTTTTTTTTCTTACTTTCTCTAGCAAACACTATTACTCTCAGAGTTCTTTTTATCAGTTAAGTGTAGTAAAATTGACAATATGTATGTCAACAAAGGGCTTGTTGATTTTACCAGGGCTCTGGTCAGCGCTAATGCTGGTGATAAAATTGATATCTTACCCAATATACTCACTAAGATTACATCCAGGTATGTCAGGAAGCCTAAAATTGCTCCCATAAAACTAGATGTAAGTTATAAAGAAGACCATATAAATACATAAAACCTGTTACAAGCGCGTATGGTCGGCGTTGAGAGCAAAGGCACTGCTTATCATCTGATTATAAATCAGGTCGTTTTGCCGGCGGTTACGTAACACCTCTACTCTCGGCACGCTGCTACCACTTGTTCTCGAAATTTGCATAGCAATAGAGTCCGAGGTCTTGGCAGCTCCCCATGCCTATAAACTAATTCCTTTCATTTCGTTGGCTCGTGATGTTGAACAGGTGTGCTCGAATGCAAAAAGGGGAAGTGGCAAGCGTTGGCAAACTACTATTTTTGGCACTTGATAAAAGCCTTCCTGCTGAAGAGATATCAACTTAAAGTGGAAAGCAAGCTGTCCATCTAATGCCATTACTGCCCAGCGTCTACAGCTAGGCCCTCGGGGCAAAAATTGGCCGATTCGTAAATAGATAACCTCACGCAGCTTGTGCCATTAAAGGTATTACGGTTACATATTGCATCTCTCAAACTGTCTTTGGGGTGTCAAAATTGAGAAGTTACAAGATAAGCCACCTGCTACACTGAGGATAAATGGGCGGCAGGCAGATTCAGCATGAGAGGCTTTTGAAATAAAACCAGCCCATCGTAAGCAACATGAATCGAAACCTTTAGAGATTAACTCAATATTGCAAAATAATATATTTAAAGTAGTGCAGGGTGAAAAAAAATGCTAATTTTTCGATGATGCTCTGTTAATGTAAAAAAATAAAATATGGCTAACTAAATTAGACAAACTTCAGTGGTATTCAATGTTGTCCTCGGCTACAAGTATGATGGTTTTGGTGGTGCTGTGGGCCTGCCCCTGCTGTAGCCTTTGAGTTTGTGACTCGCTACAAAGTTACAATGTTGCAGACAAATTATTAGAGGAAAGGAGAATGGGGAAATTGTAAGGTAAACCAGATGCCTAGCACCAAAAAACCAGAGTGGGCATATGTTCATGCTCATGCACATGCGCAATGCACACATACTCATTTTTCGAAGTAAAGGGGCAATGGTAGATGTACTGTGCCAGTTTGTCATGCACACTTGGCGCCCAGTGGTCTATTTAAACTGGCCTGTCACTATGAGCAGTTGCTGAATGGTCTTCAGCTTGTTCCTGTGCTCCTAAATCCTGATCCTTTGTACCTGTTTTCCTTTGAATGGATTGGCTTGCTTATGGACTCTGCTCCTGCTTCAACTCTGTTTACCTGAATACTCTGACCTCAGTCGTTTTATTGGACTTGTCGCTGCCTGCTGATTCTGTACTGCTTTGCCCAGTTGTTACTGACCTTGGCATGCCTTCTGGACTTGATTTTCCTGCTCATTAGGTCCCTCACTCCCTGGTTGTTGCTGACTTCTGCTTGTCTCCTGGTGCTGCTTCCATCTCCTGCTCTGGTGCCAAACTGCATCCTGTTCTGAGGACTGTGACTACCAACTCTACCCACCTATGCAGTGAACATCACCAGCCATCTACTATGGCACCAGTGCCACTGCTAGTCCTTTTTGTCATCGCCTTCAGGAGCAATAGGCAGGAGGTGTAAGAGAGGCCTCCACAGTGTTCCAGTCTTCACCAGGTAAATTATAGAAATGCTTCATTTTACCTTCAGAAGATTGATGGCATCATCTCAGCTTAGACAAAGTCACTGGACTACAGCTTAATATACAGCTTTTGTGACAAATGATATTGTTGCTGAACATTTTGACCCTTCAGAAATGTATTCATGGAGACTTGTAGAGTTCCAGAAAGGTCCACTTTAAGCAGTTAGCACAGATTGTCAGGTTGGTAGTGAGCTCTTGTAGAAGGCCAACTTGGGGTTCTCCAAGGCACAGAGTCTAAACCCCAGCTTTTTTTTTCACCAGGGCTCCTGATGGTAGGGATGGACTTGCCATAGACTGGAACCAGATATGCCCAGCTGAAGATGCAGAGACCACTCCCATGTGCAGAGTGCAGATGGCAGGAGACAGAAGAGAATACAGGAAATGAGCTGAACTTCCTGCCTCATGCCCAGGAAGGCAAAAACAGAAGACAAAGCTGGGGTCAGTACACGGGAAGTCAGACACAGTATTGATATGTGGGAAAGCAGGAGCACAGAGAGACTAGGAAGTTGTTCAGGCAAAGTGAGCTGCACTGAGCATGTCTATATATAAGCAGACTGGGAGGTGGACCAGGAAGGGATAAAAGGGAAAGGAATATAAAATCACAGTAGAGCAGGAGATGCCCATAGGTGAACACAGAAGCCAGAATCACATATGAGCAGAACCCCAGGTCCAACAGAATCACTGCAGCAAGGAGGTAAGAATTTCACAAGTAAGAAAGTGCGGGCTAAACCGTGACACAGATTTAATCATCAGCATCCAATGTATTTGTTGGAATCTAAGGGACAGTTTAAGGGTATACGGCCCCTTTTTTTTCAATTGTTTTTACTGATTTTGTTTAACTATTTTTATTTTCAATTGTTCAAAAGCAAAACAAAATAAATACTATATATATTGTGACAGGAAGTCAGCTAAATCTGGGAATGTAGTCACAGGAAGGAGATACATTTTCCACCTGATTGAGAAGTCCATTAATTAATTTAGGGTGTTGGCTACAGAGCTAGCCAGCAGGAAGTTGAAAGGCCTTCACCTGTTCAGAATGAGGGAGTTAAGGCTCTATAATTTGTTCAGAGAAATTCCTGTTGTTTGCTGCCTCCAGAAGCTGCATCCTGAAGCCATGTGGGCTGGGAGCAGGAGGACAGTCAGCGTGTGCCTCCCGACAGGATGTGTGGGCCTGGGAGAAGACCCCCCGGAGTGATGTGTGCCCGGGACGGTAACCAAGGGTGAATACGTCTCAAAGGTGAGAAGACGAAGTGTTTCTGTGTGAAAGAAACAAAAGGACTGTGTTGCCCTGTGAAACTATTATAAAAGGACTATTGAGTGTCCACTGTAGGACAAGGAAGTCTGCCCGACGGTAGGTTGGAGACAGACACTTAGGCAGGTTCCAGTTGTGAGAAGGTAGCCGCCCACAGAGGCAAGGATTTATTTTCTGTTTTATTTTATTTTGGATGTTTTGCTGCATACAGCCTGGTGAAGAAAACACCATTTAATAAACCACACTGTTTGTTTGCAAGCACTTGTCGGCTACCTCTCTGGGAAAAAACACCCCCCAAGGGGTCATCCACACCCGCCACCGAGCTAATCCCTCACATATGGTGGAGGTATGCAGTGGGCATAAGCAGAGATCCCTGCAATGGAGTGCATATGTTTGATGAACTTTGTCTGGTGCATGAGATTGCACAATCTATGTGTGCAGGAGAGAAGATCCTGACAGAAAAAAAAAAAAAAAAGTGTTTTAAAGAGACAGCGGTCTCAAAATTATTTGATGAACTTTGTTGTGTCTGGTGCAAGTGACTGCACAAACTGTGTATGCAGGAAAAGAGATCCTGCAAGAGAGAGAAAAACTACATGTGTTGAAGAGACAGTGGTCTGAAAATTGTTTGCTGGACTGTGAAAAATTTGTTTGTGGAGTTATTGAAGATGGGGCGGTCCAAACGCCTGAAAAATGCAAAGATAGATGAAATGAGAGACCGGATTCTATGGATGGAGGGGATGTTGCCGTCTGAACCAGCCCCATCCATGCCTAAAGAGAGTCTACTAAAGAGGAAGGTTGTTGTCCCTAGCAACACTGATGAAACCGCTATGGAGACGCAGTGTGCTCAGATGAAAAGTAAACTCAAAATGGAGGAGATGTTGAAACATCTGATTATATCAAATGCAGCTCAACAGCAAGCAAATACAGCTCAACAGCAGGCAAATGCGGATTTTCAGCAGAGCTTTGCAGCTCAACAAAAGGCTCATCAAGAGAGCATGGCAGGCTGGAAACAGAGACGCCAGCAGCCAATGGAGGCCATCGGTATGGAGGAAACCGAGTATGTGTGCAGGGCTAAGTTGGATGCCTTGCAACGGAAAATGGAAGAAAAGGAACAAGCCTTGGAATTGCTTAAAATGGAGCATAGAAACTTGCAGGAAACGAATGAACTACTCAAGTCTCATGTGTTACAGTGGGAAGAATCCACTGCTCTTCTTTTGGTCGAGTTGCAAAAACGCAGAGAGACTATAATGGAGAAAGATACCATCCTCATGGAAAAGGAAAGTGAAATTCAGACTTTGCAGAAGCAAAGTATGGCTGATATGTTGGAGTTGCGTAATCAGCTGGAAAAAAGTCTTCAGTCTTTGGGAGCTACAAAAATAGACCTGCAGGAGTCGCAGGAACAGAATGTTGCTCTGAAAGCGACATTGTCTCTCAGCGACAAAGAGAAAAGTGAAAGAGAGGCTAAATTACTGAGTACTGTGTATGAGCTCACTACTTTGAGCAATGTGGTAGATGAATGGCGTGCGGACTGTGAAAGTTGGAAAGGGGAAGCCCAACGTGTCCAGCAGCAGTTAAAGGAGAAAGAAGCCTGTGTGGCAGAATTACATTCTTATTCCCAGATGCTAGCCAATGAGGTGAAGGCTCTTATGCAGGGAAAAGGAGATTGTGAACATAAGAGGGAAAAAGTAGAGGCACAGCTTCTGGAATCGCAAGTCAAGGTGTCAGAAGGTGACCGATTGTGTGCTAAGCTGTCAGAGAAGGCAAACCGATTGCAGGTTGAGTTGGACAGTGTCACAAATCGGCTTTCTCAAGCAGACCGCAAATCTAGAGAAATTGCGGAAGATTTTTCTATCTTGGAATCGCAGCTGCAAGACACGCAGGAACTCTTACAGGAAGAGAGGTGTCAAAGGCTGAGTTTTAGCACAAAGCTCAAACAAATGGAAGATGAGAAAAATGGCTTCCTGGAACAATTAAAAGAGGAGGCGGAAGCAAAGAAAAACCTATCAGAGCAAGTCGCAACATTGCAAGCTCAGATAGCGGATATGAAAAAACGCATGGAAGAAAGCGTTGGTTCATTACAGTGTGTTGAAGATGTGAAAAAGAAGTTTGATCAGATGCTTGGTGAAGAGAAGACTGTGTCTGCAAAATATGCAGAAGAACGCGCACGTGCAGAAACGGAGGTGCGTGATAACGAGAGCAAAGCCCTGTTCTTGGCTCGCTCTTTGGAGGAAGCTCTAGAGTGTAAGGCTGAACTAGAAAGTGTTAAACAGCTGCGTACAGAAATGGAAGAATTGGTCAGCTCCAAGGATGATGTTGTGAAAAGCGTTCAGGAGCTAGAAAAGTCTAAGCGAGCCTTAGAACAGCAAGTAGAAGAGATGAAGATTCCGTTGCAGGAACTGGAAGAGGAATTCCAGGCAACAGAGGATCTGTCCCAAAGAGGGGATAGTGTGCCTGATGCAGTTTTTAAAAGGATCAGTGTTTTGGGGTCTGTCCTGAGTGAGCCTCAGAAATGTGATGACACGTGGCTTGAATCACCCCTTTGGAATAAACCGTTCCTTCAAAAACTTCAAGCATTGGAAAATGTATCATTAGAACTTCAGCAAATAAAGGAGTTGTGTAAGAAATGTGATGATTTCTCAGTTCAGGCTGAAAACCTAGTGGAGAAAACTAAAGCGGAGAAAACTAAAGCAAGTGATATAAATCTGGGAGGAAAAAGCAAACGCCACCTAGTGGAGAAAACTAAGGCTGTTGGTGAAAACGTGAAGCAAATGAATTTCAAGTGCCTTTCAGAGAATATTTCTAAAATGAAACTGGTGAAAGACGGGTGGCAGAAGTTTGATCGTGATCTTGAGATGCATTCCATGTGGAATTCAGATAGAGAAAAAGAACTAGGTGACCTTGCGCGGTCAAATAGTTCAGCAGAAAGTGCATTGAAGAAACCTGTAAAAGAATGTGTTGCAGTTCCATGCTTCTTCACTGATGCAGAGAGGAGGTCTATAATGGATACCACCCAGATCGCTGGGTTCAACTGTGTTGTTGCCTTTGACCCCTATGTTGGTGGAAGGAAAGTTGATGATGTTCTGGTTGGCTTCTTCTGTGAAGAGTTTGGCAAGAAATATAAACTCAATATCAAATCAAATAGTAGGCCTTTACTGCGACTCGCTCAGGAGGGCGAAAAGTTTAAGAAGTTGATGAGTGCAAATGCTTCAGATCTGCCTATGAATATGAAATGTTTGGTGAATGATATTGATATCTCTGGGAAAAGGAACAGGGGTCACTTTGAAGAAATGTGTGACAGCCTGTTGTCTCAATTGGAAAATCCTCTGCACAGCATCTTAGAGCAAGCAAAGCTCAAGAAGGAAGATCATTCCCTTTTACAACAAAAAGTCAATGATTGTGTACAGATGTATGGAGAGGCAACTCAAGTCACAGAGGGATGTCAAGAGTCCCTACTTGGAACAAAGCTTAGTGAAGCAAAGGTTCTCAAAGTTTTGTGGAAAACATTTATGGATTGCAGAGAGAGGCGTCTTAAGAATGTTGAAGACATTAAGACTAGCCCAATTGAGTTGCCTATGGATCACGGTCCTCCATGGTGGATTGGACAGACGGTTATGAGGGACAAGCTGTCTGACATTTATGAGAAAGCTGTCAATGAAGATGACAGAAACGAGAAGGAGCGAAATGATGCCAAAAATGCAGTTGAAGAATGTGTATATGAGATGAGAGACAAACTGTGTGGCATTTATGAGAAATCCGTCAATGAAGATGACAAAACAGTTTCATCCGGAAGCTTGAGGATAATAGGAGGCTTATCAGTGAGTCAGCAGTGCCTGACACATGCGTGCCTGGAAATATGTGTCCCAACCCTAGGGTTGAAACAAGAGGGGGGGGTATGTGACAGGAAGTCAGCTAAATCTGGGAATGTAGTCACAGGAAGGAGATACATTTTCCACCTGATTGAGAAGTCCATTAATTAATTTAGGGTGTTGGCTACAGAGCTAGCCAGCAGGAAGTTGAAAGGCCTTCACCTGTTCAGAATGAGGGAGTTAAGGCTCTATAATTTGTTCAGAGAAATTCCTGTTGTTTGCTGCCTCCAGAAGCTGCATCCTGAAGCCATGTGGGCTGGGAGCAGGAGGACAGTCAGCGTGTGCCTCCCGACAGGATGTGTGGGCCTGGGAGAAGACCCCCCGGAGTGATGTGTGCCCGGGACGGTAACCAAGGGTGAATACGTCTCAAAGGTGAGAAGACGAAGTGTTTCTGTGTGAAAGAAACAAAAGGACTGTGTTGCCCTGTGAAACTATTATAAAAGGACTATTGAGTGTCCACTGTAGGACAAGGAAGTCTGCCCGACGGTAGGTTGGAGACAGACACTTAGGCAGGTTCCAGTTGTGAGAAGGTAGCCGCCCACAGAGGCAAGGATTTATTTTCTGTTTTATTTTATTTTGGATGTTTTGCTGCATACAGCCTGGTGAAGAAAACACCATTTAATAAACCACACTGTTTGTTTGCAAGCACTTGTCGGCTACCTCTCTGGGAAAAAACACCCCCCAAGGGGTCATCCACACCCGCCACCGAGCTAATCCCTCACAATATATATATATATATATATATATATATATATATATATATATTATCTAGACCAGTCTTTTTCAATTAGGGTGCTATGGCACCCTGCTGTGCCTCCTGGGTTCTTCAGGGGTGCCTTGGCAAAATGGCAACAAATTGCCACAGGTTTTTACTTTGTAGAATTACAACTCTGGGCACTCTGAACCAGTGGCGGCCCGTGCATAGGGGGCGCCAGGGCGCCGCCCCCCCCCCCCTACACCTAATAAAAATAAAAAAAAATTACAAAAAGAATAAATAAAGTTTTGAAAAAAAAAAATTGTGTTCGCCGGTACACCGGCCTATGTGGTGGCTATGGGGGGGGGGGTGGAGTTTACGACCCAGAAGAGGCGCCGATTGGCTGCCTTCTGGGGGCGTAACCTGGGCGCAAGTCATTGTGCTAGGACACCTCCACTTTCCTGATATCCTAGCTGTGATTGGTCCAGTCTACAGCCTGGACCAATCATCATCCAGGACATCCCATGGCCCCATGCTGACCCCGCTGACGTCGCGTGCGTCAGTCACGCTGCCCCACCTACTGGAGTGGACACTGGACGCGGTGGACGGACGGTCCTGGCGGGAGTGACGGCGGCACCGGCATTGCAGAGAGCGGAGCGGAGAGGAGACCGGAGAAGAGGAGAGGGAGAAGCCACCGTGACTCACAGGGCTCCAGCCTCCAGGTAAGTGCACTGCTCTGTCGGGCACGCACGCATAGCTCTGCATTGGGGACATGTATACTGGTGGTCACTGCACTGGAGGCACGCGCGCATAGCTCTGCATTGGGGACATGTATACTGGTGGTCACTGCATTGGAGGCACGCACGCATAGCTCTGCATTGGGGACATGTATACTGGTGGTCACTGCATTGGAGGCACGCACGCATAGCTCTGCATTGGGGACATGTATACTGGTGGTCACTGCACTGGAGGCACGCACGCATAGCTCTGCATTGGGGACATGTACACTGGTGGTCACTGCATTGGAGGCACGCACGCATAGCTCTGCATTGGGGGCATGTATACTGGTGGTCACTGCACTGGAGGCACGCACGCATAGCTCTGCATTGGGGACATGTACACTGGTGGTCACTGCATTGGAGGCACGCACGCATAGCTCTGCATTGGTGACATGTATACTGGTGGTCACTGGCTGCACTGGAGGCACGCACACATAGCTCTGCATTGGGGACATGTATACTGGTGGTCACTGGCTGCACTGGAGGCACACACGCATAGCTCTGCATTGGGGACATGTACACTGGTGGTCACTGCATTGGAGGCACGCACGCATAGCTCTGCATTGGGGACATGTATACTGGTCACTGCATAGGGGACATGTATGCTGGTCACTACATTGAAAGGGGGCATTTATACTGGTCACTATATTGAAGGGGGCATGTACTGTGGGGTTTGTGCTAGGGGCCTGTACTGTGGGGTTTATGCTAGAGGGCCTGTACTGTGGGGTTTATGCTAGAGGGCCTGTACTGTGGGGTTTGTGCTTGAGTTGTTTGTGCGGGTTTGTGCTTGAGGGGTTTGTGCTGGGGGGGTCTGTACTGTGGGGTTTGTGCCACTCTCAGTCCATGTATCCCATAATAGGATGTCTCTCACAGTATATCCCATAATAGGGCCCCTGTTCCCTATTATGGTATATACTAGTACTGATGGACCCCTTAATATGTGATATATTGGGAGAATTGGTTCACGCAAGCAAAATACAGGGGATAAAATGGGTGGAGTCTATAAGGGGTGGGGCTTCTGAGAAATGGGAGGGTTCAAAATGGAAGGGCGGGGTCTTGCGCCCTCCCATCTTAAAACTTCACCAGCCGCCACTGCTCTGAACCCTGACAACCCTGGGCACTGTCCTGGACAAGCCACTAGCATCCTGACAACCCTGGGCACTGTGCGGATCAAGCCACTGGCACCCTGACAACCCTGGACACTGTGCGGGCCAAGCCACTGGCACCCTGACAACCCTGAGCACTGTGCGGATCAAGCCACTGGCATTCTGGCAACCCTGGGTACTGTGCGGATCAAGCCACTGGCACCCTGACAACCCTGAGCACTGTGCGGATCAAACCACTGGCACCCTGACAACCCTGAGCACTGTGCGGGTCAAGCCACTGGCACCCTGACAACCAGCGACATCACTGGTTGATAAGGAAAATGATGGGTGCTTGCACAGCATCCTTATTTACTCCTCCTCATCCCCTCTCCATCAGCACCGGGGTCACATTAGCAAATAGAAGAGAAGATGAGGGAGAAGACAAACCCTAGAATACTAGTCCGTACCAGTTTACAATAGTGGAGTAATAAATCCCTTCTAAAGTTGGATGGCCCATTGGTTCAGGTTTTTTTTTACATTTTAGAATGGGGTGCCTCGAGATTGTGCAGAATTGTTAAGGGTGCCACAACTGAAAAAAGGTTGAGAAATACTAGACCCATGATATTTGTAAAAAAAAAAAAAAAAACCACACAAAAAAACTAGTTTTGTATTCATAATAAATTTGCAAAGCAACTCACCCAGTGAAAGTGCATGTATATGGATTTGTTCTGTGCCAATGGGGGAAAAGACATGTTATTTGCTATTTCCTGTGCAGGATAAATGTTTGTCCTTGACTTAAAACAGAAAATACTGACTTTGACCATTAGATGGTGCTAAGTATCATAGGAAATTCCAATGTAAAACCTTCTCTAGGTCTGTAAAACAAAAGTCGATTCAAAAAAGAGCTTATTATGGTTTAATAACAGGTACTTATACAGTGCTGAAAATGTATGCAGCACGTTACATACACTATATTACCAAAAGTATTGGGACACTTACTTTTACACGCACATACATGTTTTACAAGTCAAAACTCTGCAGGCCAGTTAAGTTCCTCCACCCCAAACTCGCTCACCCATGTCTTTATGGACCTAGCTTTGTGCACTGGTCCAAATTATTTGGTGGAGGGGGGATTATGGTGTGGAGTTGGGCTTGGCCCCTTAGTTCCAGTGAAGAGAACTCTTAAGGTGTCAGCATACCAAGACATTTTGGACAATTTCATGCTCCCAACTTTGTGGGAACGGAAGAAAAAAGGAATCCCCTGGGGGCTGTACTTTAATGGCAACTGTCCATCAAAATAATAAAGGTGTATGCACAGGTATAAAAATATATATAGATTTATTGAAAATACACAGGTTAAAGGAAATATCCAAAATTAAATGTAGAAATTACAAACATTACATGAAGAACATATATGCAAAAAAAATGTGTTACTATAGAAACATGCAAGGCGAGGACATGAGAAGGTTTCCCAATTTTGGAACTGATGCGTTTCGGGTGAAACCCTTTATCCAAAGGTCAGTTGGGATACAATTCTCTCGCAGAGTTTCCAAATGGAAGCAATCGCATAGAAAAATTCTGCCGCAGTGCAAAAAATCTGCAGTATTAAGTGGAAGTGTGGCGGTGCGGCGATTTGGAGCCGCCGGTCACTTGGGCTGGGATGTCAGGGAACGAGCGGGGGCGGGAGCGCGCCTCCGAAGTCGCGTGCTCACCTCCGGCGGCGCGTGTTCACCTCCGGCGGAGCGTGCTCACCTCCTAGAGCCTCGTGGGCCAGTGACGTACCGGTATGTCACTTTGCCCAGGAGGGGCTGACCGCCGCAGTATATAGTCGCGTGGCGGTCGGCAAGTGGTTAAGAGTTCCCTTCACTGGAACTAAGGGGCCAAGCAAAACCCCTGAAGAACAACCCCACACCATATATGTAACGTTAACACAGCGCTAAAGACAGTGTATCTCCTTATACATATGTGACTAAGTACAATTAAAATTAAATCCAACAATCCGTGTATGTAACTTATTCACATGAATACAAAGTCTCTCTGCATAGGGGGACTTTGGTTTCATGTGAATAGTATTGCATAGGGGTCTATGAGAATGCCCACTGAGAGGGGGCGAAACGCGTCAACGAGATTTCAGGCTTTGTAGCAACATCAACGTCACTTCCAAGCTGGTGGAACGCAAGCGGAAGCGTGCTGGAACACATGCCACTTCTTTGCATGGTGAACACACTGTATTTATGCCATAGCCGTCCAACATGCCCTTAGGAGCTTTTTAATTAATACCTACATGTCTATGGACTTCTGAAATATTGTAAGTGCACATCTTTCTTAAATATCTTTAATAACATTTTGGAACATACTGCACTATTGGGATCTTTTTTTGTCTTTCCATGCCGGGCATTGGAGATTAGGAGATACTCAAGGAGCCCCATCTTCTACACTTACCAGTATCAAGCTTGTTAAGACCCCTATGCAATACTGCCTAGGGGTTCACATCTTCTGGTAAGTGGATTCACTTTGGGGGGTGTGAACACGGAGTCACCTTTCACGAAAGTCACTTGGATGTTTTAACATTGAGCACCATTCACAAACTTTCACTGGACACTTGCGTAATAGATTTTTGGAATTTTTTTGCTTTTTAAAAAAAAGAAAAATTATCAGTGGGACTTTGTATTCAAGTTAATAAGTTACATACAGGGATTGTTGGATTGAATTTAAATTTAAATTAGTCACATGTGTATAAGGAGATACACTGTCTTTAGCGCTGTGTTATAGTTACATAAATATTTTCCACTGAGTGATGAGCAGCAGCGGCAGCATTTTTTTGGAGTGATTTATTTATTTAGCGCAGGGTGGACTCTTTTCTAGAGTCATTGATTAAACCCTACACCATAATCCCCCCTCCACCAAATGATTTGGCCAGTGCACAAAGCAAGGTCCATAAAGACATGGATGAGTGAGTTCGGAGTGGAGGAACTTGACTGGCCTGCACAGAGTCTTGACCTCAACCCAATAGAACACCTTTGGGATGAAATAGAGCGGTGACTGCGAGCCAGGCCTTGTCATCCACGTTAGTGCCTGACCTCACAAATGTGATTCTGGAAGAATGGTCAAACATTCCCATAGACACACACCTAAACCTTGTGGACAGCCTTCCTAGAAGAGTTGAAGCTGTTATAGCTGCAAAGAATGGGCCAACTCAATATTGAACCCTACAGACTAAGACTGGGATGCCATTAAAGATCATGTGCGTGTAAAGGCCGGCGTCCCAATACTTTTGGTAACATACAAGCAGGAACTGAACAAAATAATGGGGTGGGCAATGTAAAGTAATGCAATTGGGAGTCAGAAACACAAAAGCAAGCTACTCACTAGGTGGGGAACCTCTGGGTGAGTCTAGGATGGAAAAGGACCTGGGGGTACTGGTAGACAACAGGCTTAGCAGTGGCATGCAATGCCAATCCGCTGCAAACAAAGCCAACAGACTACTGGGATGTATAAAAAAGGGGATTCACTCCAGAAATAAAGAGATTATTCTTACACTCTACAAGACTCTGGTCCGGCCACATCTGGAGTATGCTGTCCAGTTCTGGGCACCGGTCCTCAGGAAGGTTGTGCTGGAACTGGAGAAAGTCCAGAGAAGGGCAACACAAATAATTAGGGGAATGGAGGACATCAGCTATGAGGAAAGACTACAAACACTGAACTTATTCTCTGTGGAGAAGAGACGATTGAGGGGGGATATGATATCAATGTACAAATACTGTACTGGAAACCCTAGCATAAGGAACAAACTATTCAGAGAAAGGGAATACAATAAGACACGTGGCCACTCACTAAAACTAGAGGAAAGGCGGTTTAACCTTAAAATACGTAGGGGGTTCTTTACTGTCAGAGCAGTAAGGATGTGGAATTCTCTTCCACAAGCAGTCGTATCAGCAGGGAGCATCGATAGTTTCAAAAAACTATTAGATGGACACCTTAAAGACCACAACATACAGGGGTATACAATGTATGGTTAGCAGCAAACACACACACACATCATAGGTTGAACTGGATGGACTGATGTCTTTTTTCAACCTCACTAACTATGTAACTATGTAATAGTGTATCTGGTATAACAAGACCCCATTATTGAAATTTCATTAAGATTAAAATCCTCAATTTCCTGCATCCCAAGTGCCAGCCATACCAAGGTACGCCCAAGATTTTAGGATTACACCCAAAGTCTGTAACAGGTAAAACAAATTACAGACAAAGTTTACCAGCTTTCCTAATGAGTTATTATTTACCACATAACTTATTGCTACGCCTTGAGTCCTTCTTTAAATGCAATGTGAGTTGATAACAAAGTAAAACTTAAAGAAAAAAGAATAGAAAGTTGTTAGGTTCGTTACCACGCCATTATAGAGGAAAGATTTCATTACACAGATGGTGACATCCCAATGTCTATCGTAAAAACACAGCAGGCATAAATGATTTTCAAGACCATACTGACTATAAAATTACACTAATACTAATGTCACTGTAAACTTCATTATGGGGAATATTATATTATATTAGGATTTGGCACTTAGGGAGGTGAAATTGAAGAGAATAAAAATTTGTATTGGATTACCTGCCAAAAAATAAAAAATAAAAAATCAATGCAGAAACTCATGAAAATTACAAGAAATTATAAGTTACATTTGTTGTGAGGAAATAGCTCTTTGGAGAGAGCCTAGGAATCCTAAAGCACGAGTCTGCTTTTAAAGTGCGCCTGTACAAAACAAAAAAAATAAACAAACAAAAAATAAAAGAAACAATATAACCCTTTTACTGCCAAAGCAATTTTTGCACACATGTTTAAGTTTAAAAAAAAAAAATAATTTTAGGTTAAAACTTACTTAACCACTTTAGCCCCGGAGGATTTGGCTGCTTAATGACCAGGCCCTATTTTGCGATTCGGCACTGCCTGATTTTAACGGACAATTGCGTGGTCGTGCGACGCTGTACTGAAACAAAATTGACGTCCTTTTTTTTAACCACAAACAGAGCTTTCTTTTGGTGGTATTTGATCACCTGTGCGATTTTTATTTTTTGCGCTATAAACAGAAAAAGAGCGTCAATTTTGAAAAAATAACAATATTTTTCACATTTTTTTATATGAAATTCTCAAAAAAAATGTAAAAATCAAAATTTTTTAACATTTTAGGCCAATTTGTTTTCTGCTACATATTTTTGGTAAAAAAAATTGCAATAAGCAAAGATTTATGTCATTTTTATTGTTTTTTTTTTAACTAGTAATGGCGGCTATCTGCGATTTTTTTTTTGCGGGACTGTGACATTGCGGCAAACAGATCGGACCCCTAACTGACATTTTTGACACTTTTGGGGTTACCAGTGACATTACTGTAGTAATCAGTGCTATACATATGCACTGCTACTGTAAAAATGACACTGGCAGGGAAGGGGTTAACATTACTGGTGATCAAGGGGTTAAGTGTGTCCCTAGGAGCGTGATTCTAATGGTCAGGGGGCGTGGCTTGTGAAATAATCACAGAGACATGCGATCCTATATAGAAGGATCACATAGCTTCTGTGATCACTTCAGGGAGAATGACAGACAGCTGTGTTTACATCAGCCGTCCGTCCTTCTCTCTCAGCTGCGGGAGATTACGAGTGGCCAGCGGCCATCGGAGCCGCCGGTCACACGCGCTGGCTTCCCAGCTGACAAGTGGAGGCGGGAGCGTGTCGCCGGCGGTGCGCGCTTGCCCCCCAGAGTCTCCTGAGCGAGCGACATAGTACTATGTCACTTTACCCAGGAGCGGCTGCCTGCCACAATAAAACTGCAGTGGGCAGGGCTCAAGTGGTTAAAACCACCACCATTATATATTTTCTGAAAGCGGATACCCTAGAACAGGGGTGTCAAACTCAAATTCATTGGGGGCCGCTTTAGCAGTATAGTTGCACTCAAAGGGCCGGTTGTACGGAGTGCGGGGCTCATGAGTGCTCTGCATACAGAGTGCTGAGTTTATGAGTGCGCTGCATACAGAGTGAGATTTTCATGAGTGAGATGGGTACGGAGTGCAGAGTTCAGGAGTGCGCTACGTACGGAGTACGGGGTTTATGAGTGTGATGGGTACGGAGTATGGGGTTCAGGAGTGCGGAGTTCAGGAGTGTGCTGGGTATGGAGTGCAGGGTTCAGGAGTGCGCTGCATCAGAGTGCGGGGTTCAGGAGTGCGCTGCGTACGGAGTGTGGGGTTCAGGAGTGCGCTGCGCATGGAGTGCTGGGTTGCTTGCAGATTTTTGATGTGCGCTGGGTACGCCGTGTGGGGTTTAGGAGTGCGCTCTGCTACCATCCCCCCACCTGCTTTCAAAGCCCTAAGCACCTCACCCGGCCCCCCCCAAAACAAAAACAAAACAAAAAAACTCTCTCACATCTGTAATGTCTCCTACCTTCCTATCTGGCCCGGCTCTGGTACAACCCCATATAGGCGGCTCCCTGCCTGTGTATTGGGCAAAAGGCCCGTTCTCAGGGTGCAGCCCGTTGATAAAAAAAAAAAGGCACTGACACTAATAGCCGGCGCTACTAAAGGGACTGAGGAGAGAGAGGTCAGGTGTCTCCTTGGAGACTGGCCGACCGGCCGCGCATGTGCTCATCTCAAAAAGCCGGCGCCGCTAGATGGACTGAGAGAACGGGAGATGGTTCCTTGGAGACCGACCGGCCGGCCGCGCATGCGCGTACACAAGGCCAGCGTGGGAGGATGTTTTCGCTTGCTGCCTGGGAGACAGTGAGTAGATGAATAGGTGGCAGGCAGTGGCCGCTACGCGGGCTGCATGGAAAGGTCTAGCGGGCCGGATTCGGCCCGCGGGCCTTGTGTTTGCCACCCTTGCCCTAGAGAATAAAATAATTGTTGTTCCATTTTTTTTTTTTTTTCACAATCAAAGTTTATTTAAGAAGAAAAGAGTACAAATAAGAACAATAGTTCATTGTCAATACGAATAACAAGTAAAGTAGTATCATAACATGGCAAAAGTTCGAACATGAATCAGAATGATCTGCAAATCTACAGGTGGACAAGGCAAAACAGATACTCTTCGGCATATACAAAGGTAGTGAATGATAAACAAGAACAAGTTCAAGAATAGCTTCTTCAAATATTACAGTATATGTAAATTAGAGAGCAAACCAGCGTATAGAAAGAGGGAGCTATATGTATTAAAAACATAACCATTAGTAAACAGATGATAAAGGTATTATTCAAGAAAAAATGGTGAGTTGATGAAGGCAAGGGAGCCAAGAGTAGAAAGGTGAGGGTTAGAGAGAGAAGTACAGCAGTGGTACTAGGTATAGAAATACTATTTTTTTATGTCACACAATATTAGCATAATAAAATTACAATGTAAAAAAGGAAAAAAAAACTGCACTAAATAATACAATGGAAAATACATGGGTCATGAGACTTTAAAAAAAAAAAAGTCTTCATTTTTGGGTTAACACCATATAGAAACCCCCCCCCTCCCCCTCTTTCTATGGGGTATCAGTGTCCCCTTTCTCGGGTCAATTCTTGCCAATTTTCTTGTGCAACTCTGGATACTTTTATATCGCTACATGTTTAACACTATTCAATATACATATACTCCTATATATTAATATTTATTTTCTTTGCAGATAGATACAGCCTGGAGTCGCTATTAAACATTCTCATACCATTGACTGTTGTTACCTGGTCCGCCCTCTGTTTGCCCAGGAGTCCGATTGAATTACTCCACCACAGTCCCCGGATAGACGTCTCTCCTTGATCCCCTGCTCCATGGCTGCTGATTTTATTATTTTTATTCATCTTTTTTTTTCCTATTTGTATTTTTTTCCCTCCTTTCTGAGCTGATCTATATATTTCTTGCATCTACTCCTGATGAGTGGACCAGCTCCACGAAACGCGTAGAGTGTTAGGATGACAAGCGATTATTTTATCATGCGACAATATTTATGCCTATGCTGCGATGATTATGAAATTATATTTTTATACCTATTTATTGATTGCGGATTAGCTCAGTATATATAACGATTAAGAGTGTTAGGATGGCAAGCGATTATTTTACTATGCGACAATATTTATGTCTATGCTGCGATTAATATGGAATTATTTTTTTATACCTATTTACTGATTGTGGATTAGCTCATTCTATATAATAATTTGATGTCTGTCATTTGATTGTACCATTAAATCTATTTATTTTTTCTACCATGTAATAAAAGTATTAATATGCTTATTTTGTGTGTTGCCTCATCTAAAGTCCCATGACCCATATATTTTCCATTGTATTGTATTTAGGGATGGAGGAATCTCGCTTTTGATGCATCAGATCATTTTCCCTTTTTTGCACTAAATAATAAACATATCCCAAAAGCTGTGAGATGGGCACAATGAAAAAATAGACGATCGGATACAGAGCTGTGCTAAACACACATGTGAATATTGTGAAACGAATGAAAACCAAAATCAATAAATAATAAACATTGCAAACAGAAAGTCCCAATAATTAAATTGTCCCAAGAAAGGATAATCTGTCCTTGTGAATAGACACAAATGGTTATCACATCACCCGTGAAACAATGGTGAATCATGAAGAAAAAAAGGTGAGAATATTGGAAATGAAATTTGTGACGAATGCCCATTTGCTGGGACATTCGCAACGGGCTACTGGAGGTGTGTGGAGGCCAGACTCCTGCCCACAGACTATGGGCCCTGGCTTGTAGGGGAGTGCACCTCTGTGTGGGGGTATATGCTGGAGGACCATGGGAGTAGTGTTGCTTTGGACTCCAATCCATGTCACCCCAAGATACAGACTCTGAGACTGGGATCAATGTTACAGGCCTAAAGCTGCCTGTTGCAGCAGAGGACTTCTCCACACATTGAGAGACTAAAGAGATGCTAATGACGTCAAACTCAGCGTTGTCTACTGTGGGGATGAGTATTGACATTTATAGTAAGGTGTTTTGAAAACGAAGACGGGCAGTCTGCGAGCCTATGTCTTCTGCTGTCATCTGTTTAGAGGTGGTTTTGTCTTTACACCTCTAGGAATACGTATTTGGCTTTGTTTTGGTGGCTTGTTGTTTGTTGAGTTAATTATGATAATGTTGCAGTCTCATTCACCTATTGTCTCTTTCCAGATGACCAAGGTAGGTTGACTATGTTCTGTATGCAATTGTATTTGCATATGATAATGAAATCCAACACATGAGACTGTATATATTGGAAGTGAGTTGTTGAATAAAGTGTCTTTTGTTTACCCTTCATCGAGCTCAGGCTGATGTTTGGGGGGAATTGAGGGGCCAGGTCACTGCATCACGTGAGATTCTGGAGACCTAAGACAGAAATACTTGATCCAAGTATTGGGGATCTGTTACAAAATTCTTCCAGTGTTATAGATATCTAACACCACAAATAGAGTGCAACCTCCACCCTATAAATTGCAAGAGTGCAACCTCCACCTTATAAATTGCATGCTTACAAGCTGGCAAGGACCCCCTATCACAGAAGGTCAAACACTCTTGTGGCTAATACCCAGTCAGGACCTTAAATCCTGCTGTTAGGGTAGATGGTATCAGACACCACATCAGGGTTCGCAATATGTAGATACAGCAAGGATGGTGGTCAGGACTGTCCACGGAGCAATAGAAGGGAGGATCCTCTCTTAAGCAGAAGGTCTCACAAGGGTTCCCAAAAAGAGATAATACTTGCCATAGTGTAAAACTAATTTGGTACCCCAGGATGACATTAGATTGTGAGGAAATGCGTTGGAAGGAGCGACGTGCTGACGTCACCGTGCTGTTTTGACGATCCCGGAAGCACGGACGCTTTACTGGAGTTGGTCGTTTTTTTCATGCTATGCATGTTATATGCATTTTGATGTAAGTGCAATCCTTTTTAACTTTAATCAACATAGGGACAAGGTGCTTTGTGGTGGCAGCTGCCCAAAGCACCCCCCCCCCATGTTGAGGGCATGTGGCCTTGTATGGTTCAGGAGGGGGAGGCGGGCGAGTGGCCTTTCCTGTCCTGCCAGCCTATATGCTCAGATAAGGGTCTGGTATGTATTTTGGGGGGGGACCTCACGCCAGTTTTTTTTTAAATTTCAGCATGGGGTTCCCCTTAAAATTCATGTCAGACCCAAAGGGCCTAGTATGGATTGGGGGGGAGAGGCCCATGCATTTTTTTTTCACTTTTTTCTGTTGCCGGCAACGTTTTTTTTTTTTATTCATTCAGCTGTCAGCGGTGAAGCCTGTTGACAGCTGATGACTCATCCGTTGTTAGGGACGCAGCAGCCAACATACCGGCCCACTCCTTAACAACTAGCTATTTTCTGTGCCCAGATCAGAATCTGTGTTCGCCAAACGTGCGAAAAGGCTATATTTGGGCCCAAATTTTTGCCAAATTTTTTAGGGTCTTTGCTTTTAGAACATATATTACAATTGGAAGTTCTAAGTAAATTTCTAGCAAAAAATGTTGTCTTTTACATGTGTGCAAAAACTAACAAAATTGTCTCGGATTCAGCCCCGGTTCACATTTGTGCGAGTGCCGGGTTCGCATGTAATATCGGAGCGCACTGCTCCGACATTACATGCGATCAGCTGTGCGGTGCGAGTTTAGCCATACACTTTGTATGGCTAAATTCGCATCGCACCCGGAGCAAACACGCACAGGAGGCATTTTTGCAGCCGCATCAGGATCGGATCGCACAGCGGTTCACACTTGTGCGATCCGCTCCTGTGCGAACTGCACGATCGCACTGCGATATGCGATCAAACTGGGGGTGTCGTTAAGATTACATTGACACCCCCAGCGTATCGCATATGGCAGTGTGAACTGCCGGGGGTGCGTGTGCGATGCGGGAACAGGCTGCGAATTCGCAGCCTTCCCGCATCACATAAATGTGAACCGAGCCTTAAAGTGGTTAATTTTGTCACAAAAAAAAAATAAATATAAAGAAAACAAACAAAGAAATGGAAGTAAAAAAAATCAGACAGAGCCTAGAATGATTTAATCATCATTAATGCCACGTTGTGATAACTCTTTACACAATAATGAAAGATTTGTTTATTTAGCAATACACGCTCAAATATTTATCCTGATCCTTAAAGTAAGTTTATTCGCCATTAAGTAAACTCTAACTTTTCCTTGCCGCGTCCCCCTGACATGGTTTGGCTGCGTCGGAATATGATATATTCTGCTATGCTTCTTACTTATGTATCTACTTTATTTTTTAATTTCTGAGATAAGGAATTGTAAATACAGATGGTATCTTCGTACTTATCCGAGAACGAGAAATTTATGGCTTATGTGAACCACGGAAAAAGCAGACATGAAACGGCGCCATTTTTTTGCTGATCGCATCTTTCATTTTCCAGTCGGAAAATTGTTTCCATGTGGGCTGGTGGAGACATGTGAAATGGCAGAAGTTAAAGTTTCTTATCGAGAATTGTGCCCGAGAAACAAAAAAAGATAAAACATAAAAGAAAGCCATGTGTGTGTTGTTTTATTATTTAGGAAACGAGATTCAGGTTGAAGCTTCTGTTTTATTTCAGCTAAAACCACAGTGGGGAAAAATGTAGACAAATGAAAAGATAATCGTCTTCCTGACAAAATGCAGGAAGGGCGAACCGTCAGAAAATAGTCGTCCTGGTTGACAGTTTTCTAACTTTTTTATTATTATTATTATTATTATTTTTTTTAATTATATATTTTTATTAATTTTTTTCAGAAATAAATCAAAGAGGAATCAAAAGGAAAAACAGCAAATAACAGATAACAAATAATATTATTATTATTTTAACCCCGATTTATTGTATGAATTGCGGTAATATTTGGACCCCATTTACAGTATTGCATTGTGGGAATGAGCGTTTCCACTACTCGATTTTTGGCACCCCAATTTTTATTCAATTCAGTGTGTCACATAGCAAAGCCCATTCAATTAACCATTTCCTTATCGCTGGACGTAATATGACATCCTGGGCTTTAATAGCTTAAAACGGAGTTCCACCCAAAAGTGGAACTTCCGCTTTAAACAGTCCTAACCCCCTGACATGCCACATTTGGCATGCCATTTTTGGGGGGGGGGGAGCGGGTAACTAGTTTTGACAGGTACCCGCTCCCACTTCCGCTCGGAGTGCCGCAGCGCCCTGAACGGAAGTTCTCCTCTCTCCCTCCCTCCCTGCAATCTTCTGGGACATGTCAGAGGTCCCAGAAGATTGCTGGCCAATCACGACGCATAGCGCAACTCGCGCATACGCAGTGCGTACCCGGCTGTGAAGCCGCAAACTGTCACAGCCGGGTGCCCACATCAGTGATGCCGGCGCCGCGGAGCAGAGAGGGAGAAGACGGCCCATCGCTGGACCGTGGGACAGGTGAGTGTGCGGTTAGGCTGGAACTCCGCTTTAAGGACCGCCCACCGCAGAAATACTGCGGCAGGCTGGCCCTCCTGCGCGAACCCGCATAGGTATACGTCGGTCACGTGCCTGCAGCTAGGGGGCGAGCGCACACCGCCGGTGGCACACTCTGGCCCCCACTCGGCAGTGGGGACTCTGATGCACAGGGAAGGCACCTCTGATTGCCGCCTGACCCCCGCGATCGCTCCCCGTTGAGAGAGAAGAACAGTCAGCTGTTGTAAACACAGCCGACCGTTCTTCTCTCTGGAATGATCACAGAGAGCCTGTGATCCTTCTATATAGGATCACAGGTCTCTATGATCATTTCACAAGCCCCTCCCCCATACAGGTAGAATCACTCCCCTAGGTACACATTTAACTCTTTGATCGCCCCTGGGTTAACCCCTTCCCTGCCAGTGTCATTATTACAATAACAGTGGATGTTTTTAGCGCTGATTACTGTAGTAATGTCACTGGTCCCCCCAAAAGTGTCAAAAATGTCAGTTAGGGGTCCGATCTGTCCGCCGCAATGTCACAGTGCCACTAAAAATCACAGCTCGCCGCCATTACTAGTAAAAAAAAAATTAAAAATGACATAAATCTTTCCCGTAGTTAGTTGACGCGATAACTTTTGCGCAAACCAATCAAAATACGCTTATTGCGATTTTTTTTTTACCAAAAATATGTAGCAGAAAACAAATTGACCTAAAATGTTTTTTTTTTTGGGAATATTATAGCGCAAAAAAAAAAAAATTGCACAGGTTATCAAATACCACCAAAAGAAATCTCTATTTGTTGGAAAAAAGGACATCAATTTTGTTTGGGTACACTTACTTGGTCACCCAATTGTCCGTTAAAGTAACGCAGTGCCGAATCGCCAAAAAATGGCCTGGTCATTAAGGGGGCAAATCTGGACCAGAGGCAGAAGTGGTTAAGTGGGGATATCTGGAAGATGCAGCTGCAGGTATCATTCAGATATAATTTTTTAGCCAAAGATTCCCTGCATAGTAAGAAAAATCATAGCGTCTGTTCAGCCGCTTGATCCGTCTTACAGGCGGTGGAAGGCGGTCCGTCCCCCCCCCCTGCCACCCTCCGGTGCTTCTACCGGCGGAAGTACACCATAGAGACTGCAGAGGACCAGATGGTCCCGGCAGTCTCTATGACTCTTGGAGGCCCAGGCGCAACGTTATGACGTCACCCCAGGCCTGCCGTGATCTCGGCTGGATAGCTGAGATCGTTCTTTTTTTTGTTTGTTTTTTTTATTTCAGGCTTTCCAGCCTGTAAGAGAGATCTGAGGTCTTATTGACCCCAGATCTCTCCATAAAGAGGACCTGTCATGCACTATTCCTATTACAAGGGATTTTTACATTGCTTGTAATAGGAATAAAAGTAATCAAAAAGAAGGGTAAGTGTAAAAATAATAAAAAACTAAAATAAAGTAAACAATAAAAAAAAGAAAAAAATGTTAAGTGCCCCGAACGCAACGCATGCATACGCCGCGACCACTTATCTAAATGCCGTTCAATTCATACATGGTATTGTCGCGAACATTAGAGCGAGAGCAGCAATTCTAGCCCAAGAATTGTGCTAGAATTCTTTACAGATACATTCCTCTATAGCTGTAGAGCTGTTAAGATTTTTAAAGTGTCGCCTATGGAGATTTTTAAGTACCAAAGTTTGGCGTCATTCCACGAGTGTACACAATTTTAAAGCATGACATGTTTTGGTATCTATTTACTCGGCGTAACATTATCTTTCACATTATACAAAAAAAATCGGCTAACTTTAGTGCTTTGATTTTTTTATAAATTCATAAAACTTTTTTCACTTAAATATTTATTTGAAATTTTTATTTGAAATATTTTTGCGCAAATACAGTGTGACAAAAAGTTGAAATTACCGCCATTTTATTCCCTGGGTCTCTGCTAAAAAAAAAATATATAATGTTTGGAGGTTCTAGAAAAAAATGATAATTTTTACATGTAGGAGCGGAGCGCCAGAAATGGCCCAGTATGGAGGTGGTTAAATTGGCTTGTCTTTGTGCGTTTGTTGCCCAAAAAAAAGAAAAAACAAACTCCTGCTCCTTTTCGGATGACAAAATTCACACGCCAGGTTTGCAGCATTTGCTGCGTGATCCTGTCCTGTTACAATGGTGGCAGAATCACATTATGTTTGGGGCGCCATAAAAGGATAATTGTTGCGATTGCCGTTCGATTTGGAATTGCGGGCAGAAATCGCACCGATTCTTTCCTGATTCCAAGACGCAAAGTGTGAATGGAGCCTTAGGACTGGCTCACACCACAAATCACACAGGAACACACTGTGCATTCACATGTGATCCGGGTAAAGTGTGACTTCAGCCCATTCATTTGAATGAACTGAAAATGCCCCGGACCGCACTAAAAATAGTGCATGCGCCACTTTAACCACTTCTGGTTCTTTTTTCCCCCTTAATGACCAGGCCATTGTTTGCAATTCGGCACTGTGTTATTTTAACGGACAATTGCGCGGTCATGCGACGTTGTACCCATATAAAATTGATGTCCTTTTTTCCGCACAAACAGAGCTTTCTTTTGGTGGTATTTGATCACCTGTGCGATTTTTATTTTTTGTGCTATAACCAAAAAAAGAGCGACAATTCTGAAAAAAACAACAACATTTTTTACTTTCTGCTATATAACATTTCCCCAAAAAATGTAAAAATCAAATTTTTTTCATCATTTTAGGCCAATTTGTTTTCTGCTACATATTATTGGTAAAAAAAATCCCAATAAGCGTATTTTGATTGGTTTGGGCAAAAGTTATCGCATCTAAAACTAGGGGAAAGATTTCTGTCATTTTTATTTATTTATTTTTTTTACCAGTAATGGCGGCGATCAGCGATTTTTTGCCAAACTGCAACATTGCGGTGGACAGATTGGACCCCTAACTGACATTTCTGACACTTTTGGGTGGGGGGGGGACCAGTGACATTACTACAGTAATCAGTGCTAAACGTATGCACTGTTACTGTAATAATGACACTGGCAGGGAAGGGGTAAACCCAGGGGCGATCAAAGGGCTAAATGTGAGCCTAGGGGGTGTTTTCTAACTGTGGGGGATGGGCTTGTGAAATCAATACATAGACCTGTGATCCTAAATAGCAGGAAGTTCAGTGTTGACTCCAGAGAGAGAACAACGGTCTGCTGTGTTTACAACAACAGAATGCTGTTCTCTCTTTACAGGAAGCGATCGCGGGTGCACGGTCGGCAATCGTAGCCACCAGCCCTGTGAATCAGCTTCCCCGCTGGCTTATGAGGGCACGAGCACGCCACAGGCGGGCACGAGCATGCCCCCAGGAGCGCTCCCGTGAACTTCCAAACAGGTATGGCGGTTAGCGTAGCCGAGCCAGCCTGCCGCAGTATATCTGCGGCGGGTGGTCGCAAGTGGTTAAAAAAAAAATGTTTACTTCCAGCCTGGACCAGAGGTGATGTCATGACGTCGCTCCGATCCTCCAAGGCCATAGAGATGATCAAAGAGAATCTACCCTTTGATCGCCTGTGGGACTAGCCAGCCACACTCTTTGATCGTTTTTCGGGAGAACCGGCGGGAACAGTAAGCCTAAGAAACACCAGCGAGTAAAGTAAGGGGGGGGGGGCACCTGCAATCCCGCTGCTTCTTAAAGCAATCCAGTGGTTAATGAGACACTAGGAAAGCTTTTATGAGAAGGCCAGCTGTGTTGGCTGAAAAAAAAAAATACCGGGGTTATCACTGATATCTTCAGCCATAATCCCACTACACCACTTCAAAGCCACAACGTATAGATACGTATGGCGGTCTTGCAGTGGTTAAGGGGAAGCCGGGGACCCTACCCCTGGGCTTTTCACCGCGCAGCACCAACTGACTTTTGATTGAAACATTGTATTGTGCAACTGCCTCCCTGAGGAAGCTCCTTGCGAAACGCATTGGGAGGTATCTCTTGCCTTATATTCACCTCACCATCTGGAGATCTACAATTAGTAGCAATTATATTGTTACACATGTTTGCTCACGATATGTTGCTTGAATGTTTATTTTTGTATCATGTGTGAGTGACGGGAGCCCTACCCAAGGCCTGACTTATAAATACATTTTCTGTGTGTTATTTCTTGTTCTTTAATAAACTTTTTAGACAATTGTATTCATATTTATTTTTGTAACTTTAACCAGTTCTGGACCGGAAGGATTTTCCCCCTTAATGACGAGGCCATTTTTTGCGATTCGGCATTGCCTTACTTTAACGGACAATTGTGCTGTCATGCGACGCTGTACCTAAATTAAATTGATAGGGATGCTTGTGTACTTACCCTGCTTGGAGAATAATAGGGACGTTGGTGTACTTACCCTGCTTGGAAAATAATCGGGAGGTTGGTGTACTTACCCTGCTTGGAGAATAATAGGGACATTTGTGTACTTACCCTGCTTGGAGATTAATAGGGACGTTGGTGTACTTACCCTGCTTGGAGATTAATAGGGACGTTGGTGTACTTACCCTGCTTGGAAAATAATCGGGAGGTTGGTGTACTTACCCTGCTTGGAGAATAATAGGAACATTTGTGTACTTACCCTGCTTGGAGAATAATAGGGATGTTGGTGTACTTACCCTGCTTGGAGAATAATAGGGATGTTGGTGTACTTACCCTGCTTGGAGAATAATAGGGACGTTGGTGTACTTACCCTGCTTGGAGATTAATAGGGACGTTGGTGTACTTACCCTGCTTGGAGATTAATAGGGACGTTGGTGTACTTACCCTGCTTGGAAAATAATCGGGAGGTTGGTGTACTTACCCTGCTTGGAGAATAATAGGAACATTTGTGTACTTACCCTGCTTGGAGAATAATAGGGATGTTGGTGTACTTACCCTGCTTGGAGAATAATAGGGATGTTGGTGTACTTACCCTGCTTGGAGAATAATAGGGACGTTGGTGTACTTACCCTGCTTGGAGAATAATAGGGGCGTTTTGTACTTACCCTGCTTGGAGAATAATAGGGACGTTGGTGTACTTACCCTGCTTGGAGAATAATAGGGATGTTTGTGTACTTACCCTTCTTGGAGAATAATAGGGATGTTGGTGTACTTACCCTTCTTGGAGAATAACAGGGACGTTGGTGTACTTACCCTTCTTGGAGAATAATAGGGATGTTGGTGTACTTACCCTGCTTGGAGAATAATAGGGACGTTTGTGTACTTACCCTGCTTGGAGAATAATAGGGACGTTGGTGTACTTACCCTGCTTGGAGAATAATAGGGACGTTGGTGTACTTACCCTGCTTGGAGAATAATAGGGGCGTTTTGTACTTACCCTGCTTGGAGAATAATAGGGACGTTGGTGTACTTACCCTGCTTGGAGAATAATAGGGGCGTTTTGTACTTACCCTGCTTGGAGGATAATAGGGATGTTTGTGTACTTACCCTGCTTGGAGAATAATAGGGATGTTGGTGTACTTACCCTGCTTGGAGAATAATAGAGATGTTTGTGTACTTACCCTGCTTGGAGAATAATCGGGACGTTTGTGTACTTACCCTTCTTGGAGAATAATAGGGATGTTGGTGTACTTACCCTTCTTGGAGAATAACAGGGACGTTGGTGTACTTACCCTTCTTGGAGAATAATAGGGATGTTGGTGTACTTACCCTGCTTGGAGAATAATAGGGACGTTTGTGTACTTACCCTGCTTGGAGAATAATAGGGACGTTGGTGTACTTACCCTGCTTGGAGAATAATAGGGATGTTTGTGTACTTACCCTGCTTGGAGAATAATAGGGATGTCTGTGTACTTACCCTGCTTGGAGAATAATAGGGACGTTGGTGTACTTACCCTGCTTGGAGAATAATAGGGACATTGGTGTACTTACCCTGCTTGAAGAATAATCGGGACATTGGTGTACTTACCCTGCTTGAAGAATAATCGGGACGTTTGTGTACTTACCCTTCTTGGAGAATAATAGGGATGTTTGTGTACTTACCCTGCTTGGAGAATAATAGGGACTTTTGTGTACTTACCCTGCTTTTAGAATAATCGGGGACGTTTGTGTACTTACCCTGCTTAGAGAATAATAGGGACGTTGGTGTACTTACCCTGCTTGGAGAATAATAGGGACATTGGTGTACTTACCCTGCTTGAAGAATAATCGGGACGTTTGTGTACTTACCCTGCTTGGAGAATAATAGGGACTTTTGTGTACTTACCCTGCTTTTAGAATAATCGGGGACGTTTGTGTACTTACCCTGCTTGGAGAATAATAGGGATGTTGGTGTACTTACCCTGCTTGGAGAATAATAGGGACGTTTGTGTACTTACCCTGCTTGGAGAATAATAGGGACGTTGGTGTACTTACCCTGCTTGGAGAATAATAGGGACGTTGGTGTACTTACCCTGCTTGGAGAATAATAGGGACATTGGTGTACTTACCCTGCTTGAAGAATAATCGGGACGTTTGTGTACTTACCCTGCTTGGAGAATAATAGGGACTTTTGTGTACTTACCCTGCTTTTAGAATAATCGGGGACGTTTGTGTACTTACCCTGCTTGGAGAATAATAGGGATGTTTGTGTACTTACCCTGCTTGGAGAATAATAGGGGCGTTTTGTACTTACCCTGCTTAGAGAATAATAGGGACGTTGGTGTACTTACCCTGCTTGGAGAATAATAGGGATGTTTGTGTACTTACCCTGCTTGGAGAATAATAGGGATGTTGGTGTACTTACCCTGCTTGGAGAATAATAGAGATGTTTGTGTACTTACCCTTCTTGGAGAATAATAGGGATGTTGGTGTACTTACCCTTCTTGGAGAATAACAGGGACGTTGGTGTACTTACCCTGCTTGGAGAATAATAGGGATGTTGGTGTACTTACCCTGCTTGGAGAATAATAGGGACGTTTGTGTACTTACCCTGCTTGGAGAATAATAGGGACGTTGGTGTACTTACCCTGCTTGGATAATAATAGGGATGTTTGTGTACTTACCCTGCTTAGAGAATAATAGGGACGTTGGTGTACTTACCCTGCATGGAGAATAATAGGGATGTTTGTGTACTTACCCTGCTTGGAGAATAATAGGGATGTTGGTGTACTTACCCTGCTTGGAGAATAATCGGGACGTTTGTGTACTTACCCTTCTTGGAGAATAATAGGGATGTTGGTGTACTTACCCTTCTTGGAGAATAACAGGGACGTTGGTGTACTTACCCTTCTTGGAGAATAATAGGGATGTTGGTGTACTTACCCTGCTTGGAGAATAATAGGGACGTTTGTGTACTTACCCTGCTTGGAGAATAATAGGGACGTTGGTGTACTTACCCTGCTTGGAGAATAATAGGGATGTTTGTGTACTTACCCTGCTTGGAGAATAATAGGGATGTCTGTGTACTTACCCTGCTTGGAGAATAATAGGGACGTTGGTGTACTTACCCTGCTTGGAGAATAATAGGGACATTGGTGTACTTACCCTGCTTGATGAATAATCGGGACGTTTGTGTACTTACCCTGCTTGGAGAATAATAGGGACTTTTGTGTACTTACCCTGCTTTTAGAATAATCGGGGACGTTTGTGTACTTACCCTGCTTGGAGAATAATAGGGGCGTTTTGTACTTACCCTGCTTAGAGAATAATAGGGACGTTGGTGTACTTACCCTGCTTGGAGAATAATAGGGATGTTTGTGTACTTACCCTGCTTGGAGAATAATAGGGATGTTGGTGTACTTACCCTGCTTGGAGAATAATAGAGATGTTTGTGTACTTACCCTGCTTGGAGAATAATTGGGACGTTTGTGTACTTACCCTTCTTGGAGAATAATAGGGATGTTGGTGTACTTACCCTTCTTGGAGAATAACAGGGACGTTGGTGTACTTACCCTTCTTGGAGAATAATAGGGATGTTTGTGTACTTACCCTGCTTGGAGAATAATAGGGATGTCTGTGTACTTACCCTGCTTGGAGAATAATAGGGACGTTGGTGTACTTACCCTGCTTGGAGAATAATAGGGACATTGGTGTACTTACCCTGCTTGAAGAATAATCGGGACGTTGGTGTACTTACCCTGCTTGGAGAATAATAGGGACTTTTGTGTACTTACCCTGCTTTTAGAATAATCGGGGACGTTTGTGTACTTACCCTGCTTGGAGAATAATAGAGATGTTTGTGTACTTACCCTGCTTGGAGAATAATAGGGATGTTGGTGTACTTACCCTTCTTGGAGAATAACAGGGACGTTGGTGTACTTACCCTGCTTGGATAATAATAGGGATGTTTGTGTACTTACCCTGCTTAGAGAATAATAGGGACGTTGGTGTACTTACCCTGCTTGGATAATAATAGGGATGTTTGTGTACTTACCCTGCTTAGAGAATAATAGGGACGTTGGTGTACTTACCCTGCATGGAGAATAATAGGGATGTTTGTGTACTTACCCTGCTTGGAGAATAATAGGGATGTTGGTGTACTTACCCTGCTTGGAGAATAATCGGGACGTTTGTGTACTTACCCTTCTTGGAGAATAATAGGGATGTTGGTGTACTTACCCTTCTTGGAGAATAACAGGGACGTTGGTGTACTTACCCTTCTTGGAGAATAATAGGGATGTTGGTGTACTTACCCTGCTTGGAGAATAATAGGGACGTTGGTGTACTTACCCTGCTTGGAGAATAATAGGGATGTCTGTGTACTTACCCTGCTTGGAGAATAATAGGGATGTTGGTGTACTTACCCTGCTTGGAGAATAATAGGGACGTTTGTGTACTTACCCTGCTTGGAGAATAATAGGGACGTTGGTGTACTTACCCTGCTTGGATAATAATAGGGATGTTTGTGTACTTACCCTGCTTAGAGAATAATAGGGACGTTGGTGTACTTACCCTGCATGGAGAATAATAGGGATGTTTGTGTACTTACCCTGCTTGGAGAATAATAGGGATGTTGGTGTACTTACCCTGCTTGGAGAATAATCGGGACGTTTGTGTACTTACCCTTCTTGGAGAATAATAGGGATGTTGGTGTACTTACCCTTCTTGGAGAATAACAGGGACGTTGGTGTACTTACCCTTCTTGGAGAATAATAGGGATGTTGGTGTACTTACCCTGCTTGGAGAATAATAGGGACGTTTGTGTACTTACCCTGCTTGGAGAATAATAGGGACGTTGGTGTACTTACCCTGCTTGGAGAATAATAGGGATGTTTGTGTACTTACCCTGCTTGGAGAATAATAGGGATGTCTGTGTACTTACCCTGCTTGGAGAATAATAGGGACGTTGGTGTACTTACCCTGCTTGGAGAATAATAGGGACATTGGTGTACTTACCCTGCTTGAAGAATAATCGGGACGTTTGTGTACTTACCCTGCTTGGAGAATAATAGGGACTTTTGTGTACTTACCCTGCTTTTAGAATAATCGGGGACGTTTGTGTACTTACCCTGCTTGGAGAATAATAGGGGCGTTTTGTACTTACCCTGCTTAGAGAATAATAGGGACGTTGGTGTACTTACCCTGCTTGGAGAATAATAGGGATGTTTGTGTACTTACCCTGCTTGGAGAATAATAGGGATGTTGGTGTACTTACCCTGCTTGGAGAATAATAGAGATGTTTGTGTACTTACCCTGCTTGGAGAATAATTGGGACGTTTGTGTACTTACCCTTCTTGGAGAATAATAGGGATGTTGGTGTACTTACCCTTCTTGGAGAATAACAGGGACGTTGGTGTACTTACCCTTCTTGGAGAATAATAGGGATGTTTGTGTACTTACCCTGCTTGGAGAATAATAGGGATGTCTGTGTACTTACCCTGCTTGGAGAATAATAGGGACGTTGGTGTACTTACCCTGCTTGGAGAATAATAGGGACATTGGTGTACTTACCCTGCTTGAAGAATAATCGGGACGTTGGTGTACTTACCCTGCTTGGAGAATAATAGGGACTTTTGTGTACTTACCCTGCTTTTAGAATAATCGGGGACGTTTGTGTACTTACCCTGCTTGGAGAATAATAGGGATGTTTGTGTACTTACCCTGCTTGGAGAATAATAGGGATGTCTGTGTACTTACCCTGCTTGGAGAAAAATAGGGGCGTTGGTGTACTTACCCTGCTTGGAGAATAATAGAGATGTTTGTGTACTTACCCTGCTTGGAGAATAATAGGGATGTTGGTGTACTTACCCTTCTTGGAGAATAACAGGGACGTTGGTGTACTTACCCTGCTTGGATAATAATAGGGATGTTTGTGTACTTACCCTGCTTAGAGAATAATAGGGACGTTGGTGTACTTACCCTGCTTGGATAATAATAGGGATGTTTGTGTACTTACCCTGCTTAGAGAATAATAGGGACGTTGGTGTACTTACCCTGCATGGAGAATAATAGGGATGTTTGTGTACTTACCCTGCTTGGAGAATAATAGGGATGTTGGTGTACTTACCCTGCTTGGAGAATAATCGGGACGTTTGTGTACTTACCCTTCTTGGAGAATAATAGGGATGTTGGTGTACTTACCCTTCTTGGAGAATAACAGGGACGTTGGTGTACTTACCCTTCTTGGAGAATAATAGGGATGTTGGTGTACTTACCCTGCTTGGAGAATAATAGGGACGTTTGTGTACTTACCCTGCTTGGAGAATAATAGGGACGTTGGTGTACTTACCCTGCTTGGAGAATAATAGGGATGTTTGTGTACTTACCCTGCTTGGAGAATAATAGGGATGTCTGTGTACTTACCCTGCTTGGAGAATAATAGGGACGTTGGTGTACTTACCCTGCTTGGAGAATAATAGGGACATTGGTGTACTTACCCTGCTTGAAGAATAATCGGGACGTTTGTGTACTTACCCTGCTTGGAGAATAATAGGGACTTTTGTGTACTTACCCTGCTTTTAGAATAATCGGGGACGTTTGTGTACTTACCCTGCTTGGAGAATAATAGGGATGTTTGTGTACTTACCCTGCTTGGAGAATAATAGGGGCGTTTTGTACTTACCCTGCTTAGAGAATAATAGGGACGTTGGTGTACTTACCCTGCTTGGAGAATAATAGGGATGTTTGTGTACTTACCCTGCTTGGAGAATAATAGGGATGTTGGTGTACTTACCCTGCTTGGAGAATAATAGAGATGTTTGTGTACTTACCCTGCTTGGAGAATAATTGGGACGTTTGTGTACTTACCCTTCTTGGAGAATAATAGGGATGTTGGTGTACTTACCCTTCTTGGAGAATAACAGGGACGTTGGTGTACTTACCCTTCTTGGACAATAATAGGGATGTTTGTGTACTTACCCTGCTTGGAGAATAATAGGGATGTCTGTGTACTTACCCTGCTTGGAGAATAATAGGGACGTTGGTGTACTTACCCTGCTTGGAGAATAATAGGGACATTGGTGTACTTACCCTGCTTGAAGAATAATCGGGACGTTTGTGTACTTACCCTGCTTGGAGAATAATAGGGACTTTTGTGTACTTACCCTGCTTTTAGAATAATCGGGACGTTTGTGTACTTACCCTGCTTGGAGAATAATAGGGATGTTTGTGTGCTTACCCTGCTTGGAGAATAATAGGGATGTCTGTGTACTTACCCTGCTTGGAGAAAAATAGGGGCGTTGGTGTACTTACCCTGCTTGGAGAATAATAGGGACGTTGGTGTACTTACCCTGCTTGGAGAATAATAGGGGCGTTGGTGTACTTACCCTGCTTGGAGAATAATAGGGACGTTGGTGTACTTACCCTGCTTGGAGAATAATAGGGACATTGGTGTACTTACCCTGCTTGAAGAATAATCGGGACGTTTGTGTACTTACCCTGCTTGGAGAATAATAGGGACTTTTGTGTACTTACCCTGCTTTTAGAATAATCGGGGACGTTTGTGTACTTACCCTGCTTGGAGAATAATAGGGATGTTTGTGTACTTACCCTGCTTGGAGAATAATAGGGGCGTTTTGTACTTACCCTGCTTAGAGAATAATAGGGACGTTGGTGTACTTACCCTGCTTGGAGAATAATAGGGATGTTTGTGTACTTACCCTGCTTGGAGAATAATAGGGACTTTTGTGTACTTACCCTGCTTTTAGAATAATCGGGGACGTTTGTGTACTTACCCTGCTTGGAGAATAATAGGGATGTTTGTGTGCTTACCCTGCTTGGAGAATAATAGGGATGTCTGTGTACTTACCCTGCTTGGAGAAAAATAGGGGCGTTGGTGTACTTACCCTGCTTGGAGAATAATAGGGACGTTGGTGTACTTACCCTGCTTGGAGAATAATAGGGGCGTTGGTGTACTTACCCTGCTTGGAGAATAATAGGGACGTTGGTGTACTTACCCTGCTTGGAGAATAATAGGGACATTGGTGTACTTACCCTGCTTGAAGAATAATCGGGACGTTTGTGTACTTACCCTGCTTGGAGAATAATAGGGACTTTTGTGTACTTACCCTGCTTTTAGAATAATCGGGGACGTTTGTGTACTTACCCTGCTTGGAGAATAATAGGGATGTTTGTGTACTTACCCTGCTTGGAGAATAATAGGGATGATGGTGTACTTACCCTGCTTGGAGAATAATAGAGATGTTTGTGTACTTACCCTTCTTGGAGAATAATAGGGATGTTGGTGTACTTACCCTTCTTGGAGAATAACAGGGACGTTGGTGTACTTACCCTTCTTGGAGAATAATAGGGATGTTGGTGTACTTACCCTGCTTGGAGAATAATAGGGACGTTTGTGTACTTACCCTGCTTGGAGAATAATAGGGACGTTGGTGTACTTACCCTGCTTGGAGAATAATAGGGATGTTTGTGTACTTACCCTGCTTGGAGAATAATAGGGATGTCTGTGTACTTACCCTGCTTGGAGAATAATAGGGACGTTGGTGTACTTACCCTGCTTGGAGAATAATAGGGACATTGGTGTACTTACCCTGCTTGAAGAATAATCGGGACGTTTGTGTACTTACCCTGCTTGGAGAATAATAGGGACTTTTGTGTACTTACCCTGCTTTTAGAATAATCGGGGACGTTTGTGTACTTACCCTGCTTGGAGAATATTAGGGATGTTTGTGTACTTACCCTGCTTGGAGAATAATAGGGATGTCTGTGTACTTACCCTGCTTGGAGAAAAATAGGGGTGTTGGTGTACTTACCCTGCTTGGAGAATAATAGGGACGTTGGTGTACTTACCCTGCTTGGAGAATAATAGGGGCGTTGGTGTACTTACCCTGCTTGGAGAATAATAGAGATGTCTGTGTACTTACACTGCTTGGAGAATAATAGGGACGTGGTGTACTTACCCTGCTTGGAAAATAATAGGGATGTTTGTGTACTTACCCTGCTTGGAGAATAATAGGGACGTTGGTGTACTTACCCTGCTTGGAGAATAATAGAGATGTTTGTGTACTTACCTTGTTTGGAGAATAATAGGGACGTTGGTGTACTTACCCTGCTTGGAGAATAATAGAGATGTTTGTGTACTTACCCTGCTTGGAGAATAATAGGGGCGTTGGTGTACTTACCCTTCTTGGAGAATAATAGGGACGTTGGTGTACTCACCCTGCTTGGAGAATAATAGGGACGTTTGTGTACTTACCCTGCTTGGAGAATAATAGGGACGTTGGTGTACTTACCCTGCTTGGAGAATAATAGGGATGTTTGTGTACTTACCCTGCTTGGAGAATAATAGGGATGTCTGTGTACTTACCCTGCTTGGAGAATAATAGGGACGTTGGTGTACTTACCCTGCTTGGAGAATAATAGGGACATAGGTGTACTTACCCTGCTTGGAGAATAATAGGGACGTTTGTGTACTTACCCTGCTTGGAGATTAATAGGGACTTTTGTGTACTTACCCTGCTTGGAGAATAATAGGGACGTTTGTGTACTTACCCTGCTTGGAGAATAATAGGGACGTTTGTGTACTTACCCTACTTGGAGATTATTGGGGACTTTGGTGTACTTACCCTGCTTGGACAATAATAGGGACGTTTGTGTACTTACCCTGCTTGGAGAATAATAGGGATGTTGGTGTACTTACCCCGCTTGGAGAATAATAGAGATGTTTGTGTACTTACCCTGCTTGGAGAATAATCGGGACGTTTGTGTACTTACCCTTCTTGGAGAATAATAGGGATGTTGGTGTACTTACCCTTCTTGGAGAATAACAGGGACGTTGGTGTACTTACCCTTCTTGGAGAATAATAGGGATGTTGGTGTACTTACCCTGCTTGGAGAATAATAGGGACGTTGGTGTACTTACCCTGCTTGGAGAATAATAGGGATGTCTGTGTACTTACCCTGCTTGGAGAATAATAGGGACGTTTGTGTACTTACCCTGCTTGGAGAATAATAGGGACGTTGGTGTACTTACCCTGCTTGGAGAATAATAGGGATGTTTGTGTACTTACCCTGCTTGGAGAATAATAGGGATGTCTGTGTACTTACCCTGCTTGGAGAATAATAGGGACTTTTGTGTACTTACCCTGCTTTTAGAATAATCGGGGACGTTTGTGTACTTACCCTGCTTAGAGAATAATAGGGACGTTGGTGTACTTACCCTGCTTGGAGAATAATAGGGACATTGGTGTACTTACCCTGCTTGAAGAATAATCGGGACGTTTGTGTACTTACCCTGCTTGGAGAATAATAGGGACTTTTGTGTACTTACCCTGCTTTTAGAATAATCGGGGACGTTTGTGTACTTACCCTGCTTGGAGAATAATAGGGATGTTGGTGTACTTACCCTGCTTGGAGAATAATAGGGACGTTTGTGTACTTACCCTGCTTGGAGAATAATAGGGACGTTGGTGTACTTACCCTGCTTGGAGAATAATAGGGACGTTGGTGTACTTACCCTGCTTGGAGAATAATAGGGACATTGGTGTACTTACCCTGCTTGAAGAATAATCGGGACGTTTGTGTACTTACCCTGCTTGGAGAATAATAGGGACTTTTGTGTACTTACCCTGCTTTTAGAATAATCGGGGACGTTTGTGTACTTACCCTGCTTGGAGAATAATAGGGATGTTTGTGTACTTACCCTGCTTGGAGAATAATAGGGATGTCTGTGTACTTACCCTGCTTGGAGAAAAATAGGGGCGTTGGTGTACTTACCCTGCTTGGAGAATAATAGGGACGTTGGTGTACTTACCCTGCTTGGAGAATAATAGGGACGTTGGTGTACTTACCCTGCTTGGAGAATAATAGGGACATTGGTGTACTTACCCTGCTTGAAGAATAATCGGGACGTTTGTGTACTTACCCTGCTTGGAGAATAATAGGGACTTTTGTGTACTTACCCTGCTTTTAGAATAATCGGGGACGTTTGTGTACTTACCCTGCTTGGAGAATAATAGGGATGTTTGTGTACTTACCCTGCTTGGAGAATAATAGGGGCGTTTTGTACTTACCCTGCTTAGAGAATAATAGGGACGTTGGTGTACTTACCCTGCTTGGAGAATAATAGGGATGTTTGTGTACTTACCCTGCTTGGAGAATAATAGGGATGTTGGTGTACTTACCCTGCTTGGAGAATAATAGAGATGTTTGTGTACTTACCCTTCTTGGAGAATAATAGGGATGTTGGTGTACTTACCCTTCTTGGAGAATAACAGGGACGTTGGTGTACTTACCCTGCTTGGAGAATAATAGGGACGTTGGTGTACTTACCCTGCTTGGAGAATAATAGGGACGTTGGTGTACTTACCCTGCTTGGATAATAATAGGGATGTTTGTGTACTTACCCTGCTTAGAGAATAATAGGGACGTTGGTGTACTTACCCTGCATGGAGAATAATAGGGATGTTTGTGTACTTACCCTGCTTGGAGAATAATAGGGATGTTGGTGTACTTACCCTGCTTGGAGAATAATCGGGACGTTTGTGTACTTACCCTTCTTGGAGAATAATAGGGATGTTGGTGTACTTACCCTTCTTGGAGAATAACAGGGACGTTGGTGTACTTACCCTTCTTGGAGAATAATAGGGATGTTGGTGTACTTACCCTGCTTGGAGAATAATAGGGACGTTTGTGTACTTACCCTGCTTGGAGAATAATAGGGACGTTGGTGTACTTACCCTGCTTGGAGAATAATAGGGATGTTTGTGTACTTACCCTGCTTGGAGAATAATAGGGATGTCTGTGTACTTACCCTGCTTGGAGAATAATAGGGACGTTGGTTTACTTACCCTGCTTGGAGAATAATAGGGACATTGGTGTACTTACCCTGCTTGAAGAATAATCGGGACGTTTGTGTACTTACCCTGCTTGGAGAATAATAGGGACTTTTGTGTACTTACCCTGCTTTTAGAATAATCGGGGACGTTTGTGTACTTACCCTGCTTGGAGAATAATAGGGATGTTTGTGTACTTACCCTGCTTGGAGAATAATAGGGGCGTTTTGTACTTACCCTGCTTAGAGAATAATAGGGACGTTGGTGTACTTACCCTGCTTGGAGAATAATAGGGATGTTTGTGTACTTACCCTGCTTGGAGAATAATAGGGATGTTGGTGTACTTACCCTGCTTGGAGAATAATAGAGATGTTTGTGTACTTACCCTGCTTGGAGAATAATTGGGACGTTTGTGTACTTACCCTTCTTGGAGAATAATAGGGATGTTGGTGTACTTACCCTTCTTGGAGAATAATAGGGATGTTTGTGTACTTACCCTGCTTGGAGAATAATAGGGATGTCTGTTTACTTACCCTGCTTGGAGAATAATAGGGACGTTGGTGTACTTACCCTGCTTGGAGAATAATAGGGACATTGGTGTACTTACCCTGCTTGAAGAATAATCGGGACGTTGGTGTACTTACCCTGCTTGGAGAATAATAGGGACTTTTGTGTACTTACCCTGCTTTTAGAATAATCGGGGACGTTTGTGTACTTACCCTGCTTGGAGAATAATAGGGATGTTTGTGTACTTACCCTGCTTGGAGAATAATAGGGATGTCTGTGTACTTACCCTGCTTGGAGAAAAATAGGGGCGTTGGTGTACTTACCCTGCTTGGAGAATAATAGAGATGTTTGTGTACTTACCCTGCTTGGAGAATAATAGGGATGTTGGTGTACTTACCCTTCTTGGAGAATAACAGGGACGTTGGTGTACTTACCCTGCTTGGAGAATAATAGGGACGTTTGTGTACTTACCCTGCTGGAGAATAATAGGGACGTTGGTGTACTTACCCTGCTTGGAGAATAATAGGGACGTTGGTGTACTTACCCTGCTTGGATAATAATAGGGATGTTTGTGTACTTACCCTGCTTAGAGAATAATAGGGACGTTGGTGTACTTACCCTGCATGGAGAATAATAGGGATGTTTGTGTACTTACCCTGCTTGGAGAATAATAGGGATGTTGGTGTACTTACCCTGCTTGGAGAATAATCGGGACGTTTGTGTACTTACCCTTCTTGGAGAATAATAGGGATGTTGGTGTACTTACCCTTCTTGGAGAATAATAGGGATGTTGGTGTACTTACCCTTCTTGGAGAATAACAGGGACGTTTGTGTACTTACCCTGCTTGGAGAATAATAGGGACGTTTGTGTACTTACCCTGCTTGGAGAATAATAGGGACGTTTGTGTACTTACCCTGCTTGGAGAATAATAGGGACGTTTGTGTACTTACCCTGCTTGGAGAATAATAGGGATGTTGGTGTACTTACCCTTCTTGGAGAATAACAGGGACGTTTGTGTACTTACCCTGCTTGGAGAATAATAGGGACGTTTGTGTACTTACCCTGCTTGGAGAATAATAGGGACGTTGGTGTACTTACCCTGCTTGGAGAATAATAGGGATGTTTGTGTACTTACCCTGCTTGGAGAATAATAGGGATGTCTGTGTACTTACCCTGCTTGGAGAATAATAGGGACGTTGGTGTACTTACCCTGCTTGGAGAATAATAGGGACATTGGTGTACTTACCCTGCTTGAAGAATAATCGGGACGTTTGTGTACTTACCCTGCTTGGAGAATAATAGGGACTTTTGTGTACTTACCCTGCTTTTAGAATAATCGGGGACGTTTGTGTACTTACCCTGCTTGGAGAATAATAGGGATGTTTGTGTACTTACCCTGCTTGGAGAATAATAGGGGCGTTTTGTACTTACCCTGCTTAGAGAATAATAGGGACGTTGGTGTACTTACCCTGCTTGGAGAATAATAGGGATGTTTGTGTACTTACCCTGCTTGGAGAATAATAGGGATGTTGGTGTACTTACCCTGCTTGGAGAATAATAGAGATGTTTGTGTACTTACCCTGCTTGGAGAATAATTGGGACGTTTGTGTACTTACCCTTCTTGGAGAATAATAGGGATGTTGGTGTACTTACCCTTCTTGGAGAATAACAGGGACGTTGGTGTACTTACCCTTCTTGGACAATAATAGGGATGTTTGTGTACTTACCCTGCTTGGAGAATAATAGGGATGTCTGTGTACTTACCCTGCTTGGAGAATAATAGGGACGTTGGTGTACTTACCCTGCTTGAAGAATAATCGGGACGTTTGTGTACTTACCCTGCTTGGAGAATAATAGGGACTTTTGTGTACTTACCCTGCTTTTAGAATAATCGGGGACGTTTGTGTACTTACCCTGCTTGGAGAATAATAGGGATGTTTGTGTGCTTACCCTGCTTGGAGAATAATAGGGATGTCTGTGTACTTACCCTGCTTGGAGAAAAATAGGGGCGTTGGTGTACTTACCCTGCTTGGAGAATAATAGGGACGTTGGTGTACTTACCCTGCTTGGAGAATAATAGGGGCGTTGGTGTACTTACCCTGCTTGGAGAATAATAGGGACGTTGGTGTACTTACCCTGCTTGGAGAATAATAGGGACATTGGTGTACTTACCCTGCTTGAAGAATAATCGGGACGTTTGTGTACTTACCCTGCTTGGAGAATAATAGGGACTTTTGTGTACTTACCCTGCTTTTAGAATAATCGGGGACGTTTGTGTACTTACCCTGCTTGGAGAATAATAGGGATGTTTGTGTACTTACCCTGCTTGGAGAATAATAGGGGCGTTTTGTACTTACCCTGCTTAGAGAATAATAGGGACGTTGGTGTACTTACCCTGCTTGGAGAATAATAGGGATGTTTGTGTACTTACCCTGCTTGGAGAATAATAGGGATGTTGGTGTACTTACCCTGCTTGGAGAATAATAGAGATGTTTGTGTACTTACCCTTCTTGGAGAATAATAGGGATGTTGGTGTACTTACCCTTCTTGGAGAATAACAGGGACGTTGGTGTACTTACCCTTCTTGGAGAATAATAGGGATGTTGGTGTACTTACCCTGCTTGGAGAATAATAGGGACGTTTGTGTACTTACCCTGCTTGGAGAATAATAGGGACGTTGGTGTACTTACCCTGCTTGGAGAATAATAGGGATGTTTGTGTACTTACCCTGCTTGGAGAATAATAGGGATGTCTGTGTACTTACCCTGCTTGGAGAATAATAGGGACGTTGGTGTACTTACCCTGCTTGGAGAATAATAGGGACATTGGTGTACTTACCCTGCTTGAAGAATAATCGGGACGTTTGTGTACTTACCCTGCTTGGAGAATAATAGGGACTTTTGTGTACTTACCCTGCTTTTAGAATAATCGGGGACGTTTGTGTACTTACCCTGCTTGGAGAATATTAGGGATGTTTGTGTACTTACCCTGCTTGGAGAATAATAGGGATGTCTGTGTACTTACCCTGCTTGGAGAAAAATAGGGGTGTTGGTGTACTTACCCTGCTTGGAGAATAATAGGGACGTTGGTGTACTTACCCTGCTTGGAGAATAATAGGGGCGTGGTGTACTTACCCTGCTTGGAAAATAATAGGGATGTTTGTGTACTTACCCTGCTTGGAGAATAATAGGGACGTTGGTGTACTTACCCTGCTTGGAGAATAATAGAGATGTTTGTGTACTTACCTTGCTTGGAGAATAATAGGGACGTTGGTGTACTTACCCTGCTTGGAGAATAATAGGGATGTTGGTGTACTTACCCTGCTTGGAGAATAATAGAGATGTTTGTGTACTTACCCTGCTTGGAGAATAATAGGGACGTTGGTGTACTCACCCTGCTTGGAGAATAATAGGGACGTTTGTGTACTTACCCTGCTTGGAGAATAATAGGGACGTTGGTGTACTTACCCTGCTTGGAGAATAATAGGGATGTTTGTGTACTTACCCTGCTTGGAGAATAATAGGGATGTCTGTGTACTTACCCTGCTTGGAGAATAATAGGGACGTTGGTGTACTTACCCTGCTTGGAGAATAATAGGGACGTTTGTGTACTTACCCTGCTTGGAGATTAATAGGGACTTTTGTGTACTTACCCTGCTTGGAGAATAATAGGGACGTTTGTGTACTTACCCTGCTTGGAGAATAATAGGGACGTTTGTGTACTTACCCTACTTGGAGATTATTGGGGACTTTGGTGTACTTACCCTGCTTGGACAATAATAGGGACGTTTGTGTACTTACCCTGCTTGGAGATTATTAGGGACGTTGGTAAACTTACCCTGCTTGGAGAATAATAGGGATGTTGGTGTACTTACCCTGCTTGGAGAATAATAGGGATGTTGGTGTACTTACCCTGCTTGGAGAATAATAGAGATGTTTGTGTACTTACCCTGCTTGGAGAATAATCGGGACGTTTATGTACTTATCCTTCTTGGAGAATAATAGGGACGTTGGTGTACTTACCCTGCTTGGAGAATAATAGGGACGTTTGTGTACTTACACTGCTTGGAGAATAATAGGGATGTTGGTGTACTTACCCTGCTTGGAGATTATTAGGGACGTTTGTGTACTTACCCTGCTTGAAGAATAATAGGGACGTTTGTGTACTTACCCTGCTTGGAGAATAATAGGGACGTTTGTGTACTTACCCTACTTGGAGATTATTAGGGATGTTTGTGTACTTACCCTGCTTGGAGAATAATAGGGACGTTTGTGTACTTACCCTGCTCGGAGTTTATTAGGGACTTTGGTGTACTTACCCTGCTTGGACAATAATAGGGACGTTTGTGTACTTACCCTGCTTGGAGATTATTAGGGACGTTGGTAAACTTACCCTGCTTGGAGAATAATAGGGATGTTGGTGTACTTACCCTGCTTGGAGAATAATAGGGATGTTGGTGTATTTACCCTGCTTGGAGAATAATAGAGATGTTTGTGTACTTATCCTTCTTGGAGAATAATAGGGGCGTTGGTGTACTTACCCTGCTTGGAGAATAATAGGGATGTCTGTGTACTTACCCTGCTTGGAGAATAATAGGGATGTTGGTGTACTTACCCTGCTTGGAGAATAATAGGGACGTTTGTGAACTTACCCTGCTTGGAGATTAATAGGGACGTTGGTGTACTTACCCTGCTTGGAGAATAATAGGGATGTTGGTGTACTTACCCTGCTTGGAGAATAATAGGGGCGTTGGTGTACTTACCCTGCTTGGAGAATAATAGGGGCGTTGGTGTACTTACCCTGCTTGGAGAATAATAGGGACGTTGGTGTACTCACCCTGCTTGGAGAATAATAGGGGCATTGGTGTACTTACCCTGCTTGGAGAATAATAGGGGCGTTGGTGTACTTACCCTGCTTGGAGAATAATAGGGGCGTTGGTGTACTTACCCTGCTTGGAGAATAATAGGGACTCTTCTTTTGAGCCATATAAAGTAGTCCTCACATTTTATACTCTGTGTATAAGACAGCCTCCCTATTTTTGGGGGATGTTTTTAAGGATAAAAAGTGGTCTTAAACGAACACCAAATACGGTATGTATATAATGAGCAAAACAACTTTATAATTCGTCGAAGTTTCCAAAATTTTTGCTACAATTTTTTTTTTTCCAACTTGTTTCTTAAGTAATATAAACTCCATAGGTGCAGCTTTATGGCAAATGCTGGGGTAGTAAAAGCATTGTGTTCCCAGTGATATGTTAAGCTGATTCTGCTCAGTCCAGATAAGCCACGGCAAAGATCCACACAGCATCGCAAAATGGAAATTCATCTTCTCCCTGAAGTCCCATCACGGTGAAAAATAGCTGTTTTAAAACTAGGACAACAACAAAACTCACAGCGGTTGACTTGTACTTTCATTTTAGCCCTTTAGTGCACTACTGGGATGTAGACCATCCTGCAATCACTCTATGCAGAACATTCATATTCGTCAGCATTTAAACAAATGTAACCAGCGGTATTACAATTTTATGTTATCCAGATCAACAATGTTTTTTTCAGAAGTAGTTTGGCCATAACAGACCCATAACGTATCTATTATTTTACAGTGGACCTCAAACCAGAACTTTTTTAAGTGGACCTGTCATTCACAAGAGTGCATCATCTCAGGGCTGGCATCTGAGTCATAAAATGTAATAAAAACCCTTGGAGGATACCGGAACAAAGATGACCCCATCCTTTGAAAAGAAAAGCAGAGGAAGCCATTGTCAAGGTGGAGAACTGTCATCAAGGACTTGTTTACATGAGTTGCGCCCTCTTAACCACTTAAGCCCGGGAGATTTTACCCCCTTCCTGACCAGGGGGTATTTTGCGATTCGGCACTGCGTGACTTTAACGGACATTTGCACGGTCGTGCGACGCTGTACCCAACTTAAATTGACGTACTTTTTTTCCCCAGAAATAGAGCTTTCTTTTGGTGGTATTTGATCACCTGTGCGATTTTTATTTTTTGCGCTATAAACAAAAAAAGATCGTCAATTTTGAAAAAATAACAATATTTTTAATTTTTTTTTTATATAAAATTCCCCCACAAAAAAATGTAAAAATCAAAATTTTTTAACATTTTAGTCCAATTTGTTTTCTGCTACATATTTTTGGTAAGAAAAAATCACAATAAGCGTATTTTGATTGGCTTGCGCAAAAGTTATTGCGTTTACTAACTAAGGGAAAGATTTTTGTCATTTTTATTGTTTTGTTTTTTAACTAGTAATGGCGGCGATCTGCGATTTTTTTTGCGGGACTGCCACATTGCGGCGGACAGATGGGACCCCTGACTGACATTTTTGACACTTTTGGGGGTGCCAGTGACATTACTACAGTAATCAGTGCTATAAATATGCACCGTTACTGTAAAAATGACACTGGAAGGGAAGGGGTTAACTTTATTAGTGATCAAGGGGTTAAGTGTGTCCCTGGGGGCGTGATTCTAACTGTGGGGGGCCGTGGCTTGTAATGTAACCACAGAGACATACGATCCTACATAGCAGGATCGTATGATCTCTGCAGTTACACCAGGGAGAATGACAGGCGGCTTTGTTTACATCAGCCGCCTTCCTTTCTCCCTCTCCAGCGGGAGATTGCGAGTTGCCGGCGGACATCGGAGCCACCGGTCACTCACGCGGGGATGTCCGTGAATGAGCAGGGGTGGGAGCGCGCCCCCGGTGGCGCGCGCTTGCCCCCTACAGGCTCCTGGGCGAGCGACGTAGTACTACGTCACTTTGCCCAGGAGGGGCAAATATACCAGTAAATATACTACGGGCGGTCGGCAATTGGTTAAAAATCTTGCTTAACCACTTCTGGACCGGAAGGATTTTCCCCCTTAAAGCGGTGTTCCAGCCTCCCCCCTCCCCCTCCAAAAATTAAAAGTCAGCAGCTACACATACTGTAGCTGCTGACTTTTAATATTAGGACACTTACCTGTCCTGGAGTCCAGCGATGTCGGCACCGCAGCCGATATTTCCATCGGCTGCCGGGTGCTGCCGCCGCCATTGCCGCTGTGGGAACCCGGCAATGAAGCCTTGGTCACGGGCGGGTCCCTAACGCGCATGCGCATTCAGATTGGCTCGGTGTCGGGGGAAGGAGAAGGGGGCCAAACTTCCGAGGGACAGCCCTGCGGCACCGTCTCCCAGAAGTGGGAAGGGTACCTGTCAAAATCAGATACCCGTTCCCCCCCTACCCCCCTGAAAGGTGCCAAATGTGGCACCGGAGGGGGGGGGGGAGCAAATGGGTGGAAGTTCCACTTTTGGGTGGAACTCCGCTTTAATGACCAGGCCATTTTTAGCGATTCGGCACTGCGTTACATAAATACATTTTGGCCAAAATATATGACATAAATTGAGTATATTGGATATTGGAAGGCAAAGTTGAAAATGTCACTTTTTTTCAAAATTTTCGCTCTTTTTTTATTAATATTGCAAAAAAATAAAAATCGCACAGGTGATCAAATACCACCAAAAGAAAGCTCTGTTTGTGGGAAAAAAAGGACGTAAATTTCCTTTGGGTACAGCATTGCATGACCGCGCAATTGTTAGTTAAAGTCACGCAGTGCCAAGTTGAAAAAAGGGGCCTGGTCTTTGAGCAGCCAAATCCTCCGGGGCTAAAGTGGTTAATGGACAACTGCATGGTCATGTGACGCTGTATCTAAATAAAATTCAAGTAGAAAGTCTAAATATACATATTTAGAAACACGTTGGGGATTTTTTGTCTGTATAACTCCGTTTCTGACCGAATAATGTTGTTGTTTTTGCATTTTCGCAAGAATCAACATTTTGTCTGTAATTTGTTTTAACCATTTCTGGACCGGAAGATTTTCCCCCTTAATTACTAGGCCATATTTTGCGATTCGGCACCGCGTTACTTTAACGGACAATTGCATGATCACGCGACGCTGTACCCAAATAAAATTGATGACATTTTTTTCCACAAACAGAGCTTTCTTTTGGTGGTATTTGATCACCTGTGCGATATTTATTTTTTGCGCTATAAACAAAAAAAGAGCGACAATTCTGAAAACATTGTTCTGATTAACATTTTAGGCCAATTTGTTTTCTACTTCATATTTTTGATAAAAAAAAAAAAACTGCAATAAGCGTTTTTTGATTGGTTTGCGCAAAAGTTATTACGTCTATAAGCTACGGGAAAGTTTTATGTCGTTTTTATTGTTTTTTTTTTTTTACTAGTAATGGCGGCGATCTGCGATTTTTAGCGAGACTGCGACATTGCGGCGGACAGATCGGACCCCTAACTGACATTTTTGACACTTTTGGGGGGACCAGTGACATTACTACAGTAATCAGTGCGAAAAATATGCACTGTTACTGTAATAATGACACTGGCAGGGAAGGGGTTGATCAAGGGGTTAAATGTGAGCCTAGGGGAGTGATTCTAACTGTGGGGGGTGGGGGGGGGGGGTGGGCTTGTGATATGATCACAGAGACATGTGATCCTATATAGGAGGATCACAGGAGCTCTGTGATCATTCCAGAGAGAAGAACGTTCAGCTGTGTTTACAACAGCTGACTGTCCTTCTCTCTCAGCGGGGAACGATTGCGGGTGCCCAGTGGCATTCGGAGTCCCCGCTGAGAGAGAAGGATGGGCATCTGTTGTAAACGCATAGCTGCAGTCGCGCGACCAACATATACCTATAACTGCGGTGGGCGGTCCTTAAGTGGTTAAGGAGGGGTCAGCTACAGGAGGAAAAAGGAGGACAATGATTTCTCTACATGCTGCCCCCACCGCTCCTCCTATCCAGGTGTACAGGGGAGCATGGGGCCCGGTTGCAATTGCAACCCCTGTAGTTACGCCCCTGTCTCATATATTTTAGTCAACTACAAATGGAGTGGGTTTAGGTAAAATTGTAATGCATTATTTAAACATTTCTCTAGAATTTCCAAATTAATTATAAACTCCTGGAGTAAAAATCTAATAATATGTTATTATTTATGGTATTAACCACTTAAGCCCCAGCCCTATTTCGGACACTTTTTATTAACAAGTTAAAACCAGTATTTTTTCCTAGAAAACTAGTTAGAACCCCCAAACATTATATATATTTTTTTAGCAAAGACTCTGGAGAATAAAATGTCGGTCATTGCAATATTTTTTGTCACGCGGTATTTGCGCAGCGGTCTATAAAACGCCAATTTGGAAAAATCACATTTCACTGCATTTAAAAAATAGTAAACAGTAAAGTTGGCCCATTTTTTTTGTATATTGTGAAAGATGATGTCACGCCGAGTAAATAGATACCCAACATTACGGTTCGGTTCAAAACGTTACGGTTCAAAATTGCGCCCCCCCCCCCCTATGGGATGGCGACAAACTACGGTCAATAAAGATCTCAATAGGCGACGCTTTTAATTTTTTTAACGGTTACCAGTTTAGAGTTAGAGTGTAGCTCTTTTTTCTTTTAATTATTGCTCACGCTCTGGCGATCGCGGCGATACCTCACATGTGTGGTTTGAACAGCGATTTCATTCACGGCTTGACTTCCGTATATGTTTTTTTTTGTTTTGAGCTAACGGTGACGGGGGCGGCTAAATTTTTTTTTTCCTATTTATTTATTTTTTTTAACTTTATTACAGGTTTTAAAAAAAAAATAAAATCTGATCACTTTTATTGCTGTCACAAGCAATGTAAACATCCCTTGTGACGCCAATATGCAGTGACAGGTACTCTTTCTGGAGGGATCGAGGGTCTAAAAGACCCTAGACCCCTCCACTACACTTCCATGTATGCAAAATGCCGAAAACTGCGTTTTTGCATACAGCCGTTTTTTAAATTTGCCGCCTTTTGCAGCACAGTAACCCGGAAGTGACGTCATGGACGACGCCTCCGGGTTACGTCATCGGAGACTCGCTCGAAGCCCATTTCCGGCATTTATCGGGACTCCATCCAGCCGGCGGACGTGCCGGCTGGGTGCTCGGGTCTCCCGGTGGGACGGGAGTCCCCAGCAAAGTCATGGAAGGCGGGCAGGAGGGGGGGGGCGTCCCCTCCCGCTCACCCGGGTAACGATCGAGCGGCTCCCGAGCCGCATCGGTCATTACTGACGGAAAGTCGACCGTCGGCTGTAAGCCACGGTACCGGGATGGTGCCTCTAGCTAGAGGCATCATCCCGGTATACTACCGCAAAGTTTGCCGACGTAGATCTACGTTACTTTGCGGTAAGTGGTTAAGGTTTGAACACGCACTACAGACACAGATTTAGCCATTGAGATATATAACATCTTTACAAATAAAACCGAGTTTCATAAACAAACAGAAATATTGCTTTTTGACAAACAGAAGTGCAACTTTAAAATACATAAATCCCAAAAAACTGTAAACTCCATTGGCTGTAATGTCATTGCACATATTACCTGAATATATTACAAACATTAACTATTAGGAAAAAATATTCTTATTTTTTTTTCTCTTTCTGCAGCTTAGTAGATGCCCCTTACTTATGCTTATGTGGTGTGCAATACATGTTTAAACTTTAACCACGTCAGCCCCGGAAGGATTTGCCCCCTTAATGACCAGGCCTTTGTTTTTGCGATTCGGCACTGCGTTACTTTAACTAACAATTGCGCGGTCGTGCGACGCTGCACCCAAGTACAGTTGATGTCCTTTTTTTTTCCCACAAGTAGAGCTTTCTTTTGGCGGTATTTGATCACCTCTGCGTTTTTTCGTTTTTGCGCTGAAAACAAAAAAAAGCGTGAATTTTGAAAAAACACCAACATTTTCTACTTTCTGCTATAAAACATTCCCAATAAAAATTTTTTAAAAATCAAATGTTTTATCAGTTTAGGCCAATTTGTATTCTTCTACATATTTTTGGTAAAAAAAATTCCTAAAAAGCGTATAATAATTGGTTTGCACAAAAGTTATAGCATTTACAAACTACGGGATAGATTTATGGACTTTTTTATTTATTTTTTATTAGTAATGGCGGCGATCAGTGATTTTTATTAGGACTGTGACAAATCTGACACTAAGTGACACTTTTTTTGGGGACCAGTGACATTAATGCAGTGATCAGTGCTAAATAATGCACTGTTACTGTATAAATGACACTGGCAGGGAAGGGGTTAACGCTGGGGGTGACCAAGGGGTTAAATGTGTTCCCTAGATGTGCTTACTAACTGTGTGGGGGGATGGGTTGAACAGAGGCAGAGAGAGATCAGTGATTCAGCTTAGCTGTATCACTTGATCTTTCCCTGCCTCTCTGACAGGAGAGCCGTCTTGCATGGTTTACATTTGAGACAGCTCTCTTGTCAGTATTGCCAAAGATTGCGGGAGGCCAGCGGCAATCAAGCCCACTAGTCCCGTGGTCTGCCTCCCACTGTGTCTTAAAACCACGTGCACATAATCAAGTAGATCTCCGTGATTATGAGCAGCCGAGCCGCCCTGCCGCAGTAAATCTGCGCGGGGCGTTCGGTAAGTGGTTAATGTGCTATTATTAGAGGCTCTGGATGCAATTGTGTAGCAGAGGAGTGTTCATTTTGATGTCAATTTCCAATTTAGTTTTAGTCATATTCTTTTGACTAAAATGTAATTTTAGTTTTAGTCATATTTTAGTCATCTGAATTGTTTTAGTTTTAGTCGTATTTTAGTTGACTAAAATAGTGTTACTTTAGTCCACGAAAATATTTTAGTAGACAAAATTAACACTGCTGCACAGGACAATTCTCAGCTTTCAACACTGTCACACTTTGAATGACAATTGCTACATTGTACCCATAAAACATTTTTATCACACAAATAGAGCTTTCTTTTGGTTGCATTTAATTACTACTTTTTTTTGCTAAATTAATAAAGACAGAACATTTAAAAAAAAAAAACACGTTTTTTGTCGGTTTCGTTATAAAATTTTGCAAGTGTGCTTCTGGAAGAATGGTCAAACATTCCCATAGACACACTCCTAAACCTTGTGGACAGCCTTCCCAGAAGAGTTGAAGCTGTTATAGCTGCAAAGGATGGGCCAACTCAGTATTGAACCCTACGGACTAAGACTGGGATGCCATTAAAGTTCATGTGTGTGTAAAGGCAGGCGTCCCAATATTTTTGGTAATGCAGTGATAGGTGGCACTGATGGGTACTGATAAGCGGCACTGATGGGCACTGGTAGGCAGCACTGTTAGGTGACACTGATGAAGAGGCACTGATTAGTGGCGTAGATGGGCTCTTATTGGCAGCACTGGTGGGCACAGATTGGCAGCACTGGTGGGCACAGATTGGCAGCACTGGTGGGCACAGATTGGCAGTGGGCACTTTTGGGACTTCGCTGATAATCAGGACACTTCAGGACACATCATCAGTGCCCTGGTTATCAGTGTACATGTCCCTTTTAGAGAAGACTGTTATCAGGTCTCTTCTCCTCTCCACGTGCTTTCAGCCAGAGGAAAGGAGTGCCGATAACCGGCTTCTATTTACACGACACATTACACATGATTGGACACAGCTGATCACGGGATAAAGAGCCGCTGATTGGCTTTTTAACTTAATCTGTAATCAGCAGTGGGTGTGCATGGGGCGGGATCATGGCAGGGCATCATATGACGGCCTCCCAGAACTAGCCAGCCATGCTGTTGTGCGGCTATAGCGCGGTCGGCAAGTGGTTAAGTATAGTTGTTTATCATGACGTAAAAGGCCTTTTTTTCAGGCTTTTGTGAACCAAATGTTCTTTCTGTACAAAATGTGCTTCTCACTGTCCTTGAAAAATGATCTCTTTTCTTGAAGTATAAGAAGGCTGTAGAATTAGCCCTCCTCAGTTAGGGCATTATTTTGTTGAGAGGTTACCTTGTATCCCTAATGTACAGGTCTTTGCATTCTCCACTGCTCTGATCGGCATATCCAAAGTTACCTTACCTGTGTTGGGGTCAGGGCCGGATTAATGTAGGGGCTATTGGAGCTGCAGCTCCAGGCCCCCACCTTACTATAGGCCCGGGCTGGCCAGATTCCCTGTTACTGCTCTTTACTGCCACTTGTAAACATAGAAGTCTGGCTTCTGTGCTACAAGGGAAGGCACGCTTCCCCAGGCAGCTCCCTCAGAACCTCCTCACACAGCACAAAGGCCGGACACAGAGGAACAGTTGCTGATGCATGGATGTGTTTATGGGCTTCAGAGACAGCATCTCATGTTGTATTAGGCTTGCGCGGCTGCACCCTTCCTCCTCTGGGTGCATGCCTTAAGGCCCTTCAAAATCCTCAGCACCAAGCCCATGATGCTCTTAATCCGGCCCTGGTTGGGGTATTGGGTCTTTTGGTGCACAAGCATCTTTCTCAGTGTATTGATGGTTTTGAAAGACACAGGGATGTGATGATCGTTTAATTTCATTGGCATTAGTCTTTACAAAACTCTATTGTTTCAGGACAAGATCACCAAAGAGTCCTGTCACGACACCATCCAGAACAGAGGTGCACGTGCACCAACACACAAACTAGGAACTTCCACCAGTACCCTGCTTTGGAACGTCCATTTACATGTGAATACAATTTCAGAATTGGCGTCAAATGCACTATTTAAAGGAAAGAGTAGTGATAGATGGTTGCTGCATGATCTGCAGCTGGTTCGTAATCCTTGTTTCCATGTCTCCTGATCCTTTGTTACCCTAAACTCCTGTTATGGTTTTAGCCTGCCCCTGAATTTCCCTCTCTCCGAATCATGTTTGTGACCTCAGTTTATTTAAGGACCCCCTTTCTACTGATCAGCTGTGTATGGCCCAGGCATTGGCTCCTGACTACTGTTCTCTGTTACTCTGTCTCCAACCCTACTGACCACCTGTGTACGACTTTGGCTTGGCTCCAAACTGGGATCTCTCATCTTAATCACTTTGCTCACCTGTGTATGTCTTTGGCTTGGCCCTTGACCTTGACAACCGCTAACGTCTAGTCCTTCCTAAGATCATCTCATCTTGTCAACATTCTGTCAGCTGCTGGGCCAAACCTGCTCCTTTACGGTATCTCTCTGTGATCCCTCCCATCTCCCAGCTAGAGAACTACCCTGCAGACCAAATCTCTGCACCCTTGCCACTTTCCGCCATGCACTCCCTGTTACCACCTGCAGGGATGTTCAGCCCAGTCACAAAAGAAATCCTCTCATCACTTCGACCTCCAAAGAGGTACGTGACAATTTTACCCAGGCCAAGCCTCACTGATCTGTTTAGCCCCTAAATGGGCTTAATCAAGTTTTTCAGACACCCCATACATATAACTATATTACTCTGTGTGTTCTGCTTCTCCCCTATGTTCAATGGTTTCATGGTTTTGCTTGACCTTGTCAATGTTCTTACCAAAGCCCAGTATTGGTAGCCCCAAACCAAGCACTCCTGAGATGGCTGTGTTCCAATAGGGACACTTTTTCCAATGATAGCCTTCTACGAGGTAATTTCCTTTCCTTTGCGGAAAATTTCTTACTTTTTGTTGTATCGATGGTAAAGGAAGTTAAGGTAATTCTCCCCAATGAGAAACAGATAACTAAAAATTTGACAGCATTTTCAACTATTCCCTACTCTATTAAAGTTTTAGCTTTAGATATACTTTACATAGTTACATAGTTACATAGTAGGTGAGGTTGAATAAAGACAATATTCCATCTAGTTCAACCTGTGTAGGTGTATGTGGCCGTAATCATCTCTCATACCCCTGAATGTTCTGATCCTTGAGATGTACGTCTAAGAGTCTTTTGAAAGCCACCATACTTCCCGCAGAAACCACCTCTTGTGGTAGAGAATTCCACAATCCTGTAGCCCTAACAGTAAAGAACCCCCCACGTTGCCTGAGGTTAAAACGCTTCTCCTCTAATTGCATTGTATGCCCTCGAGTCCTCATGCAATCCTTCCGACTGAATAGCTTTTTTTCTATGCCGAGATCACTATTCAGATATTTGAAGTGCAACTAAAGGCAACTAAAGGCAAAACATTTTTTTTTTTTTAGTTTTGGACAGAGTTAGGAGGGATTAGAACACCGATCAGGATTGTATAGCTGTCTGTGCCTATGTTATAGAGATTCGCCTTCTCAATTAGTCCTGTTTACTATTATATATAATATTTACAATCAGTGCAAAAACAGATTTCCCAATTGAACTAAGAAATGCAGGCTGAACACTAAGAGCCGGTTCACACTACTCTGACTTGGGTCATGACTTGTGTGCCCTCAAGTCGCCCCAAGTCTCTTGTCATCACAAATTCAATGTAAATGAATGAGAGCCATCTTAATATGCACTACTGAAGTCGCTCTGACTTTAGAAAAGGTTCCTGTACTACTTCAAGGCGACCTCTATCCGACTTGTGCACATAGACTTCAATGGGAGTCGCCTCTAAGTCGGATCCTTATCTTATTTCAAGTGACTTATCAGACTTTCCAGGAAGAAGAAAAAGATTACCCAGGCATTCCCCACAGACAAAGTCGCCTATCATTTAAGTCTCTTCAAAGTAGTGCACAAGTCTCTTCAAAGTCTCTTCCAAGTCGCTTCCAAGTCTCTAAACAAGTCTCTTTAAAGTCACGCTAAAAAGTCGCTACTTCATGGGGCGACTTTCTGGTTGTGGTAGTGTGAACCGGCTCTTAAGGTAAATCACTTATACCATATCTTTACATATAATAAATAAACAATGCAGCGCAATAAATCTAGAAAATAAAATGAAAGAAAGTCCACAGAGAGAAACAGAGGATCCAAGTGGTCCACTAAAGTGCAGAAACGGAAGTTAATTGTGTCCAGATGACAGACCCTTCACCAGTGATAAACCCACCGCGCTCACCTGGAAACAATGACCTCTGTATTACCAGCAGGTCAAACCCGCTTTCCCAGATGGGTGAATCAGGATAACAGACACCAACTGTTCCAGATTTCCAAATAAAAATAGGACTCAGAATTCCTCCTGGGATGACTTGAACATGTCACCATAAAGACAACCAGTCCTCAGTAATATGTGGATAAATATAAAAAACAAATCTAAGTGCTCTCCATTTAAGAATAAAATGTATTATAAACAAAAGCTTGCACTCACATGAATAAAAGTAAAACAGGCATAGAGGATTGCCAATCCAAATGGACGATCCGATTGGGTAACCGACCTACCTTCATCGAAGTGACAGAACTCCACCTGAGCCACGCTACGTCACCCTCTGCTATTCTCGGTCAGCCGACGACTTTGCTGCCCAGCTGCAAGTTCTGTCACTTCAGTGAAGGTGGTTCGGTTACCCAGTCGGATTGTCCATTTGGATTGGCAATCCTCTATACCCGTTTTACTTTTATTCATGTGAGTGCAAGCTTTTTTTTTTATAATAAATGTTTTCCTTAAATGGAGAGCACTTAGATTTGTTTTTATATTTATCCACATATTACTGAGGACTGGTTGTCTTTATGGTGACCTGTTCAAGTCATCCCAGGAGGAATTATGAGTCCTATCTTTATTTGGAAATCTGAAACTGTCTGTTATCCTGATTCACCCATTTGGAAAAGCGGGTTTGACCTGCTGGTAATACAGAGGTCTCAAGGTGAGCGCGGTGTGTTTCTCACTGGTGAAGGGTCTGTCATCTGGACACAATTAACTTCCGTTTCTACACTTTAGTGGACCACTTGGATCCTCTGGTTCTTTCTGTGGACTTTCTTTTATTTTATTTTCTAGATTCATTGCGCTGCACTGTTTATTTTTTGTCTGTTTACTTTTATCCCAGAGAGTAAAAGTGATAGAAAATCGCAAATTTTTAGGTTCTCACCAGACCGGGAAAAGAAGGGAAATCCTCCAATGGGGACACTAGTTCTAGCGACCCTGGTGACAACCTGGGATTTCCTCACTTCCTCTCACTTCCTGCTTTGGCTATGGGATGGGAAGTGAAAGGAAATCTCCCCCAATTGGATACAGATGGCAAAAAGAAAACTTGACAGGGGTTATAACCCTCCCTTACTTTAACCCAAAAAAAAAATGTTTTGCATTTAGTTCCATTTTAAGAAATTACTCACAGAACTTGCCAATAGGTCGTACAAAGCCAGCTTGCCCTCCCTGTGTCCTAATTGTATCATTTTATGAACTGTCTATTGAAAAGGATTATAGACTTAGCTACTTTTAATAACACTTGCATTCATAAAAAAAATAAATAAAAAAAATATTTGTGATTTCCCAGCAGGGCAGTGTGAAAAAACAGTAGGGGCTCTCTTTTTATATCCCTTTATTCTTTTTTTTATATCCTTTTAGTGCTTTGCTCTCTTTTGAAATCATTGCCATTCTTTGTGAAGGAGGGAATATTTTTATATTTATTAACAAAATGAAAATGATGAAATGTTACATATGCAATGATATCAAGGGTACATTAAGAACAAAAGATTATTAGAATATTATGCTATCTTTTTCCTTACAGCTATAAAAATGAACCTAAAATTGTCTTATAAATCATAATAAATTATATTTTCGAGATCATCAAAGCTGTGATGGTGTGCTTTATACTCCGGACTAGATTGCTGATTCACAGAGTGTAGATAAAAGAAGAACATTAGAGATATATTAGCTGTTTTTGAATTGTATTTTATGAATGTACTTTATAAAGTAAATTTCCAAAATGAAACTCTAACTCTAACTAGGATCAATATTGAAAGTAAACTTGCCAGGTCATTCACATTTCATCCCTTTTTTCTAAAGCTGCAGAAATATTATTTTTTTTAGATTTATGCAGACTAGATCAGTAAATTCTCATATAAGCTCTCACATGCTAATATAATTTAACCACTTGCCGTCTGCTCACTAGAGCACTACTGCGGCAAAGTGGCTCGATAACGTCTGGCGACGTAGTACTACGTCACCAGACATTCCCCTTTCTCGGCGGCGCGCGCTGCCGGAGGCTCGCTCCCGCTGTATTCCTTCACAGCGGAAGTCGGGCCAGGGGAGGAGCGGTGGCGATCGCCGCTGCTCTTCCCCGATCGTCGGGGAATCGAGTGTGGAGATCCGCCCGCTTGTGTAAACACAAGCGGACGGATCTCCTAAGTGACAGGCAGGGTCAGATTGCAGGGTTCAGCATAGCTGAACCTGCGATCTGTCCCTGTGTCACTCAGTCCCCTCCCCCCACACACGTTAGTAAGCACCAGGCATACATTAACCCCTCCCTCTTCAATAAAATTAACCCCTTCCCTGCCAGTGTCATTTTTACAGTAACAGTGCATATATATAGCACTGATTACTGCAGTAATGTCACTGGTACCCCCAAAAGTGTCAAAAATGTCAGTCAAGGGTCCGATCTGTCCGCCGCAATGTCGCAGTCCCGCAAAAAAAATCGCAGATTGCCGCCATTACTCGTTAAAAAAAAAAAAACACAAATTACACAAATCTTTCCCTTAGTTAGTAAACGCAATAACTTTTGCGCAAACCAATCAAAATACGCTTATTGTGATTTTTTTTTCAAACATATGTAGCAGAAAACAAATTGGCCAAAAATTTAAAAAAAATTGATTTTTACATTTATTTTTTGGGGGGGGGGGGGATTTTTATATAAAAAAATGTGAAAAATATTGTTATTTTTTCAAAATTTACGCTCTTTTTTTGTTTATAGCGCAAAAAGTAAAAATCGCATAGGTGATGAAATACCACCAAAAGAAAGCTCTGTTTGTGGGAAAAAAAGGACGTAAATTTCGTTTGGGTACAGCGTCGCACGAATGCGCAATTGTCAGTTAAAATTGCACAGTGCCTAATCGCAAAAAGTGGCCCAGACGTAAGACAGCAAAATCCTCCGGTGGTAAAGTGGTTAAAAAGTAATTTTTAATATATTTATATCTGCTGCTTTCATTAAAGCCTCAAGCTTTTTTTTTTATTATTTTTTTTTATTATTTTTTTTTTTACCTTAATGCATTCTCTGCATTAGGGTGGAAAAAAAAACATTTGTGCCAAGGATCCCCCCTCAGCCCCCCCCTTTCCTTATATGGAAGCATAAAGTGGCTTAGCCCCTCCGCCTGCTTCCTCATTACAAGATTTGATTGACTGCAGCATGAGCCAATGGGCAAAGAGAGAGTGCTGCTGCTCTTCTGCACAGCACTGGATCAATATTGGGCTCAAGTAAGTATTTAGGAGGGGGGGGGGGTTCCTCGCAGAAGGTTTTTAATTCAGAGAATGCATTAAGGTTCGAAACCTTCTGCCTTTACCACCACTTTAACATGTTAATGCTTATATGAGATTTTAGTAAATAGGTTTACAGCTACTTTAATGCTTAGATATACTGAATTATTCCGACAGAAAGACAGAAAGAAAACGAAATGTTCTCCAAGTGGGTACTAGAATGCAAATAATAACCGAGGTTCTATCTAAAGCACCTTGTCTAAAAATATTAAAAAAATGTCTTGTTCATTATCAGAATCAGAATGCTTTATTGATCCCAAAGGGAAAGTATTGCAACACATAGCACACTCAACAAACAAAGACTACAAAAGTTTACAACAATGAACAGAACAAAAGACATAATGAAATGTCCAATAACAGTCATTAGCACCAAATAAAACCATTTAAAACTGCACTCTAATAAACATCCATACAAATAAAATACAACATAGAATAAATAACACAGATTAAAAAATAACAGAAAATCAAACTACCAACATACAAATAATACACCACAACAATAAATATGACCACAATAAATGTGCAAAGTGCGAAAATAAAGTGCAAAGTGAACACTAAATTGATATTTAGCAGATAAGGGTCAGTAAATAAAGTGACTGGCATAGATGAAAAAGGAATAAATAGTGCGTAATAAATATATAGAAGTGGTACTCAGATAAATTTGACCACTAAGGTTCAAATACAAAGGAATAAACAAGGTGCAAGGTGAACACCAAATTAATAAATTGGCAAAGTTGTGCCAACAGGCGAGTGAATAGAAGCACTGAAGTAGTGACTGTGATTGTAAGTAATAATATATATAAATTAATAATATATATACATTAGCAAGTGATACATTTAATAAATAGAGCCAGGTGATTGTCCATAAACAAAATGGATATGCATAAAGTGATTGGTGCTATATGAACCAAACATAAATCAAATGATTAATAGTGACTAGGTGATGGGTAAAAAGTCCATTCGGTGTAATGGGTGGAGATTCCCAACAACTGAATCGATCTTAGGGTGATCCGTTTCCAGGGGTGCAGGTGAGGAATACAATGTGCTCTCCTCACGATCTAGCCCCACTCACCAGAATTCCATACCCCTACAGGGGTATAAAGTGTTGTAACCTCCTGGATGGAAATAAGGGGGACCTCTTTCCAGTAGGACCTTCAGTGTAGGATAACCAAGCCAGGGACACCACTCCGAATAAAGTATTTCTCAGACTCCAGGGGACATCAATTTTGAATCAGGGGGAAGGAGATTTGCCGGACCATATATAGGAAAAAAACTCACATAGTGAAGTGTTGCCAGGTAACGTTTTTATTAAATAGCTGAAAAGGTACTAACAATTTTTACAGATAAAATGTGCATAAAACCATGGAACCGCAGTTGAATAGGGATGTGCAGCAGGTCTTCCGGGACGCCGTGCACTTCAACCACCGGAAATGCGTTCCAACGGAGAGCAGATGTGACGTGGTTACGCCTTGCGCGTTTCGTCATTCAGACGTCATCAGAGGACGTCTCTGATGACGTCTGAATGACGAAACGTGTAAGGCGTAACCACTTCACATCTGCTGTCCATTGGAACGCATTTCCGGTGGTTTAAGCGCACATCGTCCTGGAAGCCCCGCTGCACACCCCTATTCAACTGCAGTTCAACTGCAGTCAAACCTGGACGGATGGAAATCCTATTTTCCATCCATCCAGCAGATAGGATCGGATGAGAACGGACAGATGGTCCGTTCCTATCTAATTTCCCCATAGAGATGCATTGGGAACTGACAGCTGTGTCTCCACACAGCACAGAGAACAGCTGTCATCCTCCTGCTCAGCAGGGTATTGGCGGATCGATCCTCTGCTGAGATAAACAGAGTCCGTTTGATGGACTCATAGTGTGAAAGAGCCCTTAAAGTGAAGAATTTCCTTCATGTCCCTAGGTACCCAGGTGTCCCTTGTTCAGGGTGAGCTACAATATCAAACTCACAAGTATTTATCGAATATGAAACATTGATGAGTGGCTAAATTATAATTTACCTGATTATCTTCATTTAGATCAATCAATCTATAAAAAGGTATTCAGTTCAAGAATCCAAGCAATCTTGACTCATGCATTGTGTGATTACCTGCAGAATGGACAAATCTGCTGGTGTGTGTATTCAGGATTAGGGATGACCCGACGGTTCAGTTTGAACCTTGGCTCTGGCTGCTTGGGTGTTCAAATGAACGCCCACATTTTTACCCACGTGACTCCTTGTTAAGCTATATAGAAGCAGTATTTCTACCAATTCTATATATGACAGATTCACACTGTGAATGACTCCCCAGCAACTGCTGCTGTCACTGGCACACTGCTTACATGGCTGGGAATTCCAATTTCATGACCAGTCAGGATACACGCTCAGATTAGGGACTTGAAAAAAAAATTTAAGGGGGACCTCACACATTCTTTTTGTTTTATTTTGCCTCCCGTCGGGGAATGCATTTGATGACGTCACTCCAGCTGACTGCTCCGCTCAGCTGGGGTTGACGTCATTATTGCGCATGCGCAGTCCGTTGGATGCATTTTTCGACGGGAGACTGCGGGAAGAATCATTGGATTCTGCCTGACGATCTGCGCATGCGCGCAGCGTCATAGCAGGATCGAAATTCTATTGGGTGGGCTATGGCTGGTCGTGCAGTTTTTCTAATGCACTATCCGACGGTAGATAAAGAGCGGAGGGGAGAGAATCTATTGTCAGATTCTGCCTCGCTCTCTGTTCTGTCTATGGGGACAGATTGGATTACATAGTATTCATTCTTATATGAGAAATGGCGGGAATATTGTCTGATTAGAGAACACAAACACAGCTCTTATCGGGACACTCCCATTTAATGTGCCCCCATAAGAGCTGTGTTTGTGATCTCTAATCAGACAATATTCCCGCCATTTCTCATATAAGAATGAATACTCTGTAATCCAATCCTTCCCCATAGATAGAACAGAGAGCGAGGCAGAATCTGACAATAGATTCTCTCCCCTCCGCTCTCTATCTACCGTCGGATAGTGCATCCGAAAAACTGCATGACCAGCCATAGCCCGCGGGCCCAATACAATTTCGATCCTGCTATGACGCTGCGCGCATGTGCAGATCGTCAGGCAGAATCCGATGATTCTTCCCGCAGTCTCCCGTTTAAAAATGCATCTGACGGACTGCGCATGCGCAATAGAAAATCTGCGTGTGTGATTGCGAAACCTTACAAAAATGTAAAGTAAAGACACGTTTTGAACGGGACATTTGCAAATAGAAAGACTGCAGACGCAAAACACGCCTGAATGAAATCTGCGACTGTAGGTGCATTTCTGTAAAAAAAAATGTGCAGAACATAGACACGCTATTAAAGGGACATTTATAAGCAAACTGACTTTAGTACTTGAACAAGTCTGTTTTTACAAATGTTTGACCACATATGTTCTAGCGCCCGTTAATTTAACGGGCGTAATGTCTAGTTTTTAATAAAAGTCTTCTTTTGCACTGGTATATATTCCCCAGCGCAGTGCTCACCTTCCATGTTACTTATTCGACAATGGCCTGCATTAGAAAAAGGACAGTTTGATTTGACAGTTTTGACTTTCTTTGATTTAATGGGGTTTGGGTTCGACTTTGGGATCCAAACTTCTTGGTTGCTCCTCGAACCTTGTTTGAACTGAACCCAGGGTAGTTTGGCTCATCACTATTTAGGGGAATCAAATAAAATTGCAAACTGCCGATTTGCCTGCTTGCGAATCAATTTGCTCGATTTTTAAATCGATTTGCTAAACACTATGTCTGATTTCATTGGGACAGTTTTGTCTTGTTTTCTGCCTTCATCTCTCCTCTTGCCGGTCTTGCTCTTTATAATCTGTTACAATGGCACACATAAGCAATCATGCAAGTCACCACCTGCCATAACAATTAAATGATCGCCTTTCCACGGCCCCTCCATCGATCCTTTTAATACATCTTGGGCTGCTCCACTCTATATTCCACAATCCCATAATCACCTTTTCAGGACTATTAAAGTCAAGTCAGAAGGAATCATTGACTTATTGTCAACTGATCCAATCTGCTACCTTAATGTAAAACCGGCTGCATGTTAGGCCACTCAGATAATAATAGAATTGAGTTTACCTATTCACTATAACATAAGCTTGTAGGTGAACATTGCTTTTGTGATGGTTTCATTTATCAATATCTTGATGAAAGATTATGACTTTATGTTTCTAAAAATGCAAAAAAAAAAAAAAAATGCTTGCCCCGTTAAATTATTTATAGTACAAAATATGTCCTCAATAAGGATTAGGAAGATTAGTAGTTTAATTTTCAAGAAATGAAAAGGAAAATCAGGATATCTGGATTCGTTTTTACCATTTTGGCCATTTTGGCTAAAGGGTGAAGATGAAGTTAAAGTAGAACTACAGGCAAAACTTTTTTATTTTTCTTCATTTTGGATAGAGCAAGGGAAGGATTTTAACCCGTGTTAGATTTTTTTTTGCCATCTGTGTCCCATTACGAAGTTTTCACTTTACTTCCTGTCCCATAGCCAAACAGGAAGTGAGAGGAAATCCCTGCAAATTAAAGGCATTTCTGGGGGATCCCCCAGGTCACCAGAACTAGTGTTACCATTGGAAGATTTCCCATAACCACCTAATACTAAACTCTATATACTATTATTATTATTATACAGGATTTATATAGCGCCGACAGTTTGAGCAGCCCTTTACAATATGAGGGAAGACAATACAGTTACAATACAATTCAATACAGGAGGATTTATACTATAGGAAGGAGCTAACACCACTATGCATTCAACCGACTCTAGGACAATATCCCCCGGACAATATCCCCCCGGACAATATCCCCCCTGGACTACACCCCCCCAGACAATATCCCCCCTGGACAACATCCCCCTGGACAATATCCCCCTAGACAATATCCCCCTCTAACCCTAACCCTCTAACCCTAACCCTAACCCTAACCCTTACCCTAACCCTTACCCTAACCCTAACCCTATGTCCAGGGGGATGCTTTCCGGGGGGATATTGCCTGGGGGATGTTGTCCCGGGGGATATTATCCAGGGGGATGTTGTCCCGGGGGATATTGCCCGGGGGATAATGCCCGGGGGGGATATTGTCCGGGGGGGATATTGTCCGGGGGGATATTACACTACAAATCTGTGGCTCTCAGCAGCTCTCAGCGTGGTGTCAATCATATAGGAGGCAAGATGAAAGAACCATAGTGCAAATCCCTAATAAAAAGTATTTATTTCCATATAAAAATCCACTCACATTTCAGAAGTAAAAAAACGAGAATTTCACAACACGATCCTCGGCATACACAGCTCCACCTAGTCCCAGCGTGATTACGTCACCGTCCAGCTAACGCGTAGCGCCCAACGAGCTTTCTCAAAGTTTCAGGCTAGTGGACTGCATCACACTTCCTTTTTTTATGCGGCCCAGTTCCCATGGTAACTGCCAAATGGCCATCGCCATGATACTGGAGCTTCCCAGATCTTATTAAACTTGATACAAACTATCCAGGCAGACCATAGACTTATATGTATTATCTTCCAAGCTAATAACCTTACTGCTAATATCTAAAATGCAGTGTTTGTATCAATATGGCAGCTATCTAAACACATGGAGCTGCCTCTATCACATGCTGTATATATAATGTGTGTAGTAGCCCCATCTAGTGGTTATATATAAAAGCATATAGCCCCATGTACTCCATATATAACTCACATAGCTTCTAAATGAAGCATAAAAAATATTAAAATATAGATAAAATAAATCTTGATCACCCTTTATTATATATAACGCCACCATTGGATTCTTCTACAACTAAATTGTGTATATACACAATATTATACCAATACTGACATATTAAAATAATTTGAGAGGAACAAATAATAGTTACACTATATTATATTATATTATATTATATTATATTATATTATATTATATTATATTATATTATATTATATTATATTATCAGTAAGGTAATCAGCTTGGAGGATAATAAATATAAGTATATGGTCTGCCTGGCTAACTTGTATCAAGTTTAATAAGATCTGTGAGGCTCAGATATCATGGCGATTACCTTTTGCCAGTTACCATGGGAACTGGGCTGCAACTTTTAGACACTAACTTGTAGGTGGGGTGCAGTGGGGTGCAGTGTGGTGTGGTGTGGTGCAGTGGCAAAAACACACAGTTCAAGTGCAATGAAGTAACTTGTACTGAAACAATGCAAAGACAGTTCACAAACACCAGGTGGGAAGGCAGCCCAGCCTGGAACACTCATAGTTCCAACAGCCTTTAGAAAGCAGGTTTCTGACAAACTGACAGTGTATGTAGAGAGGGGCAGAATGTGGCCTTGCTGTTTTAGGCTGTCCTAAGCAGGCAGATGTCCAGAGAAGTTGCAAACCCTACGCTTTCCCTCTTAGTCAGGAACCCTTCCTTTCGCTAGTACTGTCCCAAACAGAAGAAGTACCTTTCCCTATGCTACCACCCACATGAAGTGCACCAAACCCAGGCACAAGGATCTTAAATAGACTCTTCCACACCTAAGATGGCTACTAGAGGCACATGGGGCAACAGCATCCAATAGGATAACTGTTTAAAGGGGCCATCAGCAAAAGCTACATAGGGAATGTCTGAGAATTGTTAATTTTTTTCTTGATTTCCTTCTGAAAAATAGCAGAATGCAAAAGGAGTAATTTTATCATGATAAATGTATGGAGGCTGCTTTTTCTGATCTATTGTTGAGCATGCTATGTCTGGCTTCAAAATGTATGAGTCAAAAACCCAATTATGCTATCAAAGAAAAGTGGCAGATTGTTTATCTCTATAAATGTTCAAGCTTAGAGGATCAAAAAGCATTGAAGCCAAAAACATCAGCAAAACAACCAGGGAACTAACATTCTAAATCTGCAGAAGGGCTTCAGCCCTCCTCTGGTCCTCCAGATCCTTTACTTTCTGCTTTCCATCTTCTTCCCCAGCAGCAGCAAAAGGCAATGGGGTTACACTGTGATGTAAGGGAGGGTGGAGACTCAACTTCTGATGGTGGAGAGGCTCTTGACGTCTTATGTAAGGGTAGGGAATGATGTGGACATCTAGTCTTACAGATACAACCGGCCCTTTTCGGGGCAATCATAATGCTGATGCGTGTAATGTTCCGGTACCTTTGGTACCCTAAATTACACTTTCCACAAGTGTATGCGCCCTACCATTTACTTTTGGAAAGGTGCGCATACACCTTTAAGACTGGAGCTGTCATCATTCAGCGCCGGACTAGATGGCTATTTAAGGCGTCGGTTCTCACTCACATGTGTTCGTTCAAACACCCTTACTTGGATGCTAACCTTGCTTGAAGCTTCCATGCTTGCAAGCTTACTTCGCTGACGGAACCTCGCTGCGCTGATCCCTTTATCCCGCTACTGGATCATCCGCCTCTCCTGAACCACCCTTCGGCTGTATCGCTAATAGTGCTAAGTACCCCGCAGGGGAATTCTCTATAAACTTATACTAAGCTTACACTATCTAGCTCTGCATAGTAAAGACTGTTTATTACATCTGCATAAACTAGATTGCTAGCTCTTGAGACTACTGCTACTTTTCTGCACTGGGTTGATCTCTTTTGTATGTCCACCTGCTATTCTATCATCTGCTATCATACAACATTGCTAAACCTTCCTGCATCCATCTGCTACTGTCTCACCTTCAAGTGTCTATCACCTATCACCTCCACTCAACCTATCCCTCAAACTTCATCATTGTGTTACCACATACATAAAGTCATTCTAGGAACCAGCTTGCTAATTGTGTGTATTTACTGGCTGAAATAAGACCTTCCACACATGATGAGTCATTGAGGTTGGGAATGGTATCTCAGCATATCTCTTACATGACTACTGACGTGGAAACTATTTCTGCAGCTGAAAATCCACACCATATAAGAAACGCAGGAGCGTTATAGATTGAACAAACCTAAAATGGATTCAGCAGAAATAACCACTCAGGTGACACAATTAAAACAGCAAGTATCTGCGTTAATACACGCACTTGCTGAATTAAAAGAAGACAATCAGGCTCTGTCGCAGCAGGTAATTAGACTGACACAACTTACCTCTGCTCAGTCCCCTGAACCCAAGATAAATCCCCCTTTGGTATTTACAGGCGATCGCAAAAAATTTAGCGAATTTAAAAACGCATGTGAGTTACTTTTTTTGCTAAAACCTCGTACCTACCTTACTGATCACATTAAGGTTTGTACTATTATTTCTTACCTATCAAGCGATCCTCGAGCCTGGGCAGATTCTCTTTTTGAGAAAAACGACCAGCTTCTCAACTCCTATGCCTTGTTCCTGGCAGAGCTCACTAGCCTATATGATGACCCCAATAGGCAGAGTACTGCTGATCTTCAGTTAAGATCCTTGAAACAAGGAAGGAGGCCTGTAGAAGACTTTGTCGCAGAGTTCAAGAGATGGACCCTTGATTCAGAATGGAATGATGCATCTCTGAAAACCCAATTTAGGCTTTGCCTATCAGAAGCCGTTAAGGACGAGCTCGCCCGAGCGGATCTGCCAAAAACCCTGGATGCATTAATACAACTCAGTATTACCATAGATAGAAGACTACGACAAAGAAAGGCTGAAAAGATGGGAATGCCATTATCCGTTTCCTCTAGGAGTCTGGCCGTTGACCCCGTTCCTATGGAGATAGGAATCATACGCCCACCGCTATCAACTATGGAAAAAGCCAAAAGACGAAATGAAAATCTCTGCTTGTACTGTGCATCCCCGGATCACAAGATAAACGTCTGTCCCCTAGTCAACAAAAAGAAGGGTGAGTGTTCACATGTCTCCCTAGGAGGATTGACAACTTCATTCACTAACCCCTACATTTCTGTTTTTTTGACATTACAGTGGGACCAGAACAGGATTACTACTAAGGCCATGATTGACACACGATCTTGTGGAAATTATATGGATATATGTTTTGCTGCTTTAAATAAAATTCCTATTATTTCTAAACTCAAACCTGTCTCAGTAAGTCTTATTACCGGTGTTCCGTTATCCTCTGGTCCGATCACCGATCAGACACAAGCACTTCTAGTCACTATTAACGAGTCTCATAGAGAGACTTCTACCTTCGATTTAATACCATCACCCCACTTTCCCATTGTGTTGGGACTTCCCTGGTTGCACACACACCAACCAACCATAGATTGGAAAAAACGGTCCTTGACCTTCCCTTCTTGTTATTGCGAGGAAACGTGTAACCTCCCGTTTTCCGGGAAGATTCTGTCTGTGGTGACAGATGAGATTGCACCACTATGTTATCAGGATCTTTCTGAGGTTTTTCTTGAGAAAAATGCTCAAGCATTACCTCCTCATCGAGACTATGATTGTAGCATTGATCTACTCCCAAATAGCAAATTGCCGTTCGGTCATGTTTATCCTCTTTCACAGGATGAACTTGCCCATCTCAAAACCTATTTGGATGAGAACTTGGAAAAAGGTTTTATAAGACCTTCCACTTCTTCCACAGCAGCAGGACTCTTTTTTGTTCGCAATAAAGATTCAAGTCTCAGACCTATCATCGACTAAAGGAAATTGAATGCTATCACAATAAAAGATCGCTATCCTCTACCGCTTATCCCTGAGCTCATTGAGTTGGTGCGTGGAGCTACCTATTTTTCAAAATTAGACCTGAAAGGAGCATACAATCTCATTCGAATCCGTGATTGGACACGAGTGGAAGACTGCATTCAGAACTAGATACGGATTGTTCGAATATCTTGTGATGCCATTCGGCCTATGCAATGCCCCTGCAGTTTTCCAACGATTTATAAACGATATTTTTAAAGACTTACTAGATGACTGTGTTGTGGTATATCTGGACGATATACTTATATATTCACGGACCCTGTCTGAACACATAAGACATGTAAGACTTGTATTATCGAGATTGCTTGCACATAATCTTTATGTGAAGCTGAAGAAATGCTTGTTCCATAAAGATGAGGTACTCTTTCTAGGCTACATCATATCCAAAACAGGAATCGAGATGGACATGAGTAAAATATCCTGCATTCAGGATTGGCCTACACCAACTACACGCAAGGCGCTACAGCGATTCCTGGGATTTTCAAATTTCTACAGGAAGTTCATAAAAAACTTTTCTGCTATTGTGAGACCCCTCACACAGCTCACTAGCATAAAAATACCATTTAAATGGTCAGAAGAAGCAAATAAGGCTTTCCACTTGTTAAAGACAAGGTTTACTTCCGCTCCCATATTACGCCATCCAGACCCATCCCTCCAATACATTCTGGAGGTAGATGCGTCAAACATGGCAGTAGGAGCAATACTCTCCCAACGACCTACCCACACTTCACCACTTCATCCAGTCGCTTTTTTTTCTAAATCCCTGAGCAGTCCCGAGATAAATTACCCCGTGGGTGAAAAGGAACTGCTTGCTATAAAATTGGCTCTGGAGAATTGGCGACATTTACTCGAAGGCACCCAACTACCAATAATTATATACACGGACCATAAAAACCTCCAATATCTTCAGACTAGCAAAACTCTCTCGCACCGACAGGTACGATGGTCACTATTCTTTCTAAGGTTTAACTTCCTAGTGACTTACACACCTGCAGATAAGAACAAAAAGGCGGATGCACTATCACGACTACCTGAAGAAAACTACTTTGAAATCCCTTCCGTTCCTATAATACCTTACAAACGCATTATTGGAGTTGTCCGTTCCTTAAAGGAAGAGGTTCTGCATGGTATAAGTTTGGATTCACCCCCACCACAACTAAATACTGATTCAGAAGGCTTCCTCTACTACAACGACAAACTTTACATACCACCTACCCTACGCACCAAGATCTTGGAATTATCGCATGATGTGCCTATGGCAGGACATATGGGTATGACAAAGACTTTCAATTTAATTTCTCAACAATTCTGGTGGCCTGACATGAAAACATCTATACAAAAATTCGTCTCTTCATGCAATGTCTGTGCCAGGTCCAAAATTGACACTACGAGACCATCCGGTCTACTATGCAGTCTACCAATACCCCAAACTCCATGGGAGGTTTTGTCATTGGACTTCATCGTAGAATTGCCTCCTTCCAAAGGATTTAATACCATCTTGGTGTCAGTGGACCATCTGACAAAGATGGCACATTTCATTGCTATTCGCAGACTACCTTCGTCCAAACAAACGGCAGAACTCCTGATGAAACATGTCTTCAGATTAAATGGTATCCCAAAAACTCTTCTGTCTGACCGTGGATCCCAATTTATTTCTAAATTCTGGCAAGAACTATGTCACATACTACGGATTGAGCGGAAGCTCACTTCTCCTTACCATCCGCAGACCAACGGACAGACTGAAAGAGTCAACCAATGCATCGAGCAGTATTTACGTTGTTACACTTCTTACCAACAGTATGATTGGTTGGATCTTCTCCCCCTGGCAGAATTTGCCTACAACAACGCAACTCACAGTACAACCAAGCAGAGTCCGTTCTACTTGAACTATGGGTTCCATCCCTCTATTCTCCCTCCACGCATCCTTCCTTCAAATAACCCAGTAGCCTCAGACTATCTTACCCAAATAAAGGATTCTCTGGGTTTACTAAATACTACCAATAAATACAAAAATATGTGCAGCGCTAGAAGAAAAAAATTCCCAACAAAATAAATTGTCCAATCGCAGGAAACATTCCACAAGTAACGTAAACAATTGATGGTGAGAAAAAGTCCAATATATAATGGTGCAAATCATATATAAGTGCAGCAAATCCCGTCACCAGTGAAGGTAGAAATATATTGCGCTCAACAGATGGATGGGACCCCAAAACACCTTATAGTGTAGGAGTCAAACAGGCTTAAAAATGATGGAGTGTCCCCACAGATTTTTCACAGATTCCAACGGCAACCATGCAAATCTCCGGTAGATGGAATAGTTCAGAGATTCCCCTTACACATGGTGGGTGGTAAAACCGAAAAAAATGGAGGGACATATAGCGTAATATTGCTAAAATCAATTTAATATCAATAAAGCTGATACACTTACAGACATCCGTGAAAGACAGGCATATAAGATGTAAAACAGCTGGGCTGACCAAGTCCTCTTTACATGTTTCGGCATAAATGCCTTTTTCAAAAGAATCTTTTGAAAAAGGCATTTATGCCGAAACATGTAAAGAGGACTTGGTCAGCCCAGCTGTTTTACATCTTATATGCCTGTCTTTCACGGATGTCTGTAAGTGTATCAGCTTTATTGATATTAAATTGATTTTAGCAATATTACGCTATATGTCCCTCCATTTTTTTCGGTTTTACCACCCACCATGTGGAAGGGGAATCTCTGAACTATTCCATCTACCGGAGATTTGCATGGTTGCCGTTGGAATCGGTGAAAAATCTGTGGGGACACTCCATCATTTTTAAGCCTGTTTGACTCCTACACTATAAGGTGTTTTGGGGTCCCATCCATCTGGTGAGCGCAATATATTTCTACCTTCACTGGTGACGGGATTTGCTGCACTTATATATGATTTGCACCATTATATATTGGACTTTTTCTCACCATCAATTGTTTACGTTACTTGTGGAATGTTTCCTGCGATTGGACAATTTATTTTGTTGGGAATTTTTTTCTTCTAGCGCTGCACATATTTTTGTATTTATTGATTTATCACCCTCCTTAGTTCAGTGATTGATGTCAGCTGCTTACATTTTTTAAGTTAGCGCAATAATCTCTATTTTATTCTGTTTGTACTAAATACTACCATTGCACACGCTCACAGTCAACAAAAGAAGTACTATGATCTTCGTAGAAGACCTTCTCCACAGTATACTATCGGGGACCTTGTTTGGCTCTCAACAAAAAACTTGAGACTGAAGATCCCTAGCAAAAAGCTTGGACCTCTGTTCTTGGGACCTTTCCCAATCAAGAAACTTATTGGAAAAGCTGCAGTGCAGCTTACATTGCCAATGGACCTAAAAATCCATCCCATTTTCCATGTGTCGCTACTAAAACCCCATGTTCCGGACCAAGGAATAAGGCCTAATATTCCACCTCCCCCTCCTGTACAAGTTGAAGGTGGAGAAGAATACGAGATAAAAGAGATTCTGGATTCTCGTATCTACAGAAGAAGACTTCAGTACTTGGTTAGATGGAAGAACTATGGGCCCCAAGACGACACCTGGCTAAACACCTCTGACATACATGCCCCTAGATTAATCCACAATTTTCATGCGAGATACCCAGACAAACCAGCTCCAGAGGCCTTCAGGAGCAGGCCTTAAAGGGGGGGTATTGTAATGTTCCGGTACCTTTGGTACCCTAAATTACACTTTCCACAAGTGTATGCGCCCTACCATTTACTTTTGGAAAGGTGCGCATACACCTTTAAGACTGGAGCTGTCATCACTCAGCACCGGACTAGATGGCTATTTAAGGCGTCGGTTCTCACTCACATGTGTTCGTTCAAACACCCTTACTTGGATGCTAACCTTGCTTGAAGCTTCCATGCTTGCAAGCTTACTTCGCTGACGGAACCTCGCTGCGCTGATCCCTTTATCCCGCTACTGGATCATCCGCCTCTCCTGAACCACCCTTCGGCTGTATCGCTAATAGTGCTAAGTACCCCGCAGGGGAATTCTCTATAAACTTATACTAAGCTTACACTATCTAGCTCTGCATAGTAAAGACTGTTTATTACATCTGCATAAACTAGATTGCTAGCTCTTGAGACTACTGCTACTTTTCTGCACTGGGTTGATCTCTTTTGTATGTCCACCTGCTATTCTATCATCTGCTATCATACAACATTGCTAAACCTTCCTGCATCCATCTGCTACTGTCTCACCTTCAAGTGTCTATCACCTATCACCTCCACTCAACCTATCCCTCAAACTTCATCATTGTGTTACCACATACATAAAGTCATTCTAGGAACCAGCTTGCTAATTGTGTGTATTTACTGGCTGAAATAAGACCTTCCACACATGATGAGTCATTGAGGTTGGGAATGGTATCTCAGCATATCTCTTACATGACTACTGACGTGGAAACTATTTCTGCAGCTGAAAATCCACACCATATAAGAAACGCAGGAGCGTTATAATGCGGCCTGTGATTAAATCGAGTTTGACACCCCTGTTCTTAATGGAAAGATCAGCAATGGTAGCCCCCAAACTTTTTTTTACGACGGAGACATTTTAGGTAAAAATTAAGTGTTCCAATATCACTCTACTCATCTCTTCTGCCGATGTAGCCCCCTGGTCCTAAACTGGGGCTATAATGCAAATTTATGGCTGAGCTGTAGACAGCTCTGTCTGATTGTAAAGTTTATCTGGTCTTTCCCTAATCTCAATTAGGTTGTGTATTTCTCTCTGTCGTCAGTAGTTGTCACTGGTTCCACAAGCCAGTATGAGATTGTACAGCTAGGTTGAGTTATTAATATTAATATTAATTCCAGTCAGCCCAGTAGGAGGTTCTTTGCCACTGGTGCATCCTGGGAGTCTATTTTGCTATCCATGTTTATTGAAGTAGATGTACTACCCCTATATGAATATACATCTTGGACTAAGGTATATACTTTATATGAGCAGTGCTAGGAACATATAGGAACATTTGATAGAATACAATAATTACCCCTTACCCCTTCCTCCTTTATCCCATAGGCTCCTATGACCCTCAGTAGTATATGGCTACTATTGGACAATGCATAGCATTATACACAACAGGTGATATTTAGTTTTTCGTAAAAAAAAAAACCCTCAACAGTTTTGTGTTTCCACACATTTGAATCAACTGTGGCTGTGCTGTGGCATTGGGGGGTCCCAGTCTGTGTCTTTCCCTGGGGGGGGGGGGGTAGGGGGTTTTGAGTGCTTTGACAATGTGCTTGTCATGTACCTGGGTGTCCTTGAGCCGGGAGCTTCCCTGTTCCATAGCTTGAAGCCTTATCTGCTGTGCCACAAAGAAGCTCAGGAGCTTGTGCAGTGATTTTCCAGCCTGATGCTTTACTTTTGGACTCACTAGCTCCACCTGCTGCCAGCTGCAAACAATGTACAATTTAACCAGCTGTGATCAATGTACAATTTACTCAGTTTTCAAAAAGCAGCACTTCCTGTTCCTCAATGCCCGTTTGTTTGGAATATCTTCCTGTTCCTGGGTGTGCTGCTTGCTCTTTGATAGACTTTCGTGTATGAACTTTTGCCTGTATTCTTGACCCCTCTTCAGCCTGCCGAATCTGTACTTCACCACTAGCTTGTGTATGACTTTTGCCTGCCTGACCATTCTTTGGATTATGTTTGGATACTGCTTTGCCCGATCTGTTGCCGGCCTGATCCCTGACTACGTTTTTGCCTGAATCCTCAGCACTCAAACTCCACTTCAGACTTTACCTAACAGTGCTTTCCATTGTGAGTGAGTGGTACCCTTATGGAAAATGATATGTTGTTTTCATCTCCAATTATATATGTGAACGAATGTACTTTTTTTTTTTGTAAACAGTTTTTATTGAATTTTAACAAGTACAGACATCTCAAATCAGAAAACTGTTCCATACAAGATACAAAGAACATAGTTACAAAGGTGTGTAAAAAATGAGGCAGGGTGATGAGGACAGTGCAAAGACAGAAAGAACTCAAAATCTAGGTATCATATTAAGTGTGTATTAGTGATCAATCGATATAGTTTTTTTTAATGCCAATACCGATGTTTTGGTCATATTTTCGGACATGCAATTATTCATTTTTTTCACAGGTACTCCTTGTGGAGGGATCTGGGGGTCTAAAGACCCCCAAACCCCTCCTTAGCACTGAAAAGCATTCAAAATGCCAAGTTTGACTGTTTTGAATGCTGTCAGTTTTTTTAATTTGGCACTGACTACCCGGAAGTGATGTCATGACATCACTTCCGGGTGTTTTACATGGAGACCCGATCAGAGCCAAATGTGGCTTTGATCGGGTCTTCGGCGGCCATGCAGGTAGGATGCCCAGGTCTCCCGGTGGGACGGGAGACCCGGGCGAGCCGTGGAATGTCGGTGGGAGGGGGGGAGGTCTCAGCTGCATCGGTTGTCATTACAGCCGACCGTTGGCTATGGACACCGGTACCGGGTCGATGTCTCTGGCTACAGGCATCACTCCGGTAAAGCACTTTCCCGAAATATCGGCAATATCGGTAACCTCAGGGGCCGATTCCGATATATCCGGGAAAGCGCATATCGGCCCCCGTTATATCAGTGGTGCCGATAATCGGTCGATCCCTACGGTGTATACAACTTCCAGATGTCCAAGGGCTGGTAGCCGGATTGGAAGAAGAAAGGGTAGGCTGATACAAGCCACGAATGTACATTTTTAACTGATTAGATTTCTAAAGCAAGGTCGCGAAACATGTAGAGCGATATCTGAGCAACATCCAGAAGGTCGACTAAGGACAAGTGATACCTGGTGCACAGTTTACACATATAAGTTGTATTTTCGGTAAATTGTCCTCTAGGGGGTTACACATAAGTCCGCTACTGACCATTGATTTTATGATAATCCTTCATTTACTGTTATTGTATACAAATATTTTTAATGTAGACCAATAAAATGTGTTATTTTTATACCTATGTGCCTATAAAGTCCATGATTCCTCTTCATTTTTTCTTAATGCGCATTCTGGGAGAGGATACATACTTGGGCCATGTGATCGCTCTCTTGCCTCAGGGGGACCAGGATCTATTCCTGACAACCCTGAGCTGTGGTTGTTGGGGTCTGCCTATGGGGGGGCTTATCCAGTGCCATCCTAAGAGCATTATGGGCCCCTGGGCAATGCAGTACACATTCACTCACGAGAATAAAAATGCAAATTATTGATAAGGTGATATTTATTGGTAAATAGATTAAAAAAAAATCCCCCGCTATCACTATATGAAAGGAACAAAAAAAGTGGGATGAGATCTAATTGATGTAGGGTCGCTGCTAACATTCAAACGCTTATCCTAGGCGATAAAGATGAAAGAATTTAAATTAATAAGTGTAGCGCTACCCTTAAAAGCGGCTTAAATATGTGACCTTAAAAAATTGCGCAAAAGTGACACATTGATGTGAATAATTTGCAGTATAACCATAAAGTGAAAAACATATAAAATAGTTAAGATGCAAAGTGCAATAGTGCTACTGTAAAATGGGGATGGGATGTGTAACATAAGGAAAATTGCTACATTGAGAACAACATCCAATAATTTCAGTGGTAGAATGTATCAGTTGATATCTAAAAAAGTGCACACGTGCAAAAGAATATAATTTAAAATAAGAAATAAAATAAAATAAAATATAAAATGACTGTGGTCTTCAATAACACATATGACAATAGTCCATCAAGGAAATAAAAAGTCCTTAAATTGTGCTATCATGTGTCCTTTCACCAGTGTAGGCAACTGGCACCAATGTGCTCTCTAGCAGCTCACCTCTATTATTCTTGGATAGGACACATAATGGTATTATATCCATAGTGGGTTATCGCTGTTCTTGTCCTCAGTGTAAATGGGGAAAGAAGAGGGACCGCCAATAGTGCATTATCATTTAAAACATTTATTGTATGTAAAGAATGGCACTTACATCCATGATGAGAATACACGCTTGCAATCACCTTATGCGGGATACAGATGACAGCGGCCGCCTGCAGTGCGAACCGCCGTATTACGATGTGAGTGATGACGCGGCGCCTCCTTCCTGACGCGTTTCCTTCCGATTGGGCATCAACTGAGATAGGAATATGGGAAGCAATTGCCCCTTTGGCCCCCCCTGGATCCACCCCTGGTCAGGACTAATGCTTTGGCTGGGCCTAGATCGCTGGGCAGGTGGGGCCCCCCGGACAAGTGGGTCCCCCGGATGCCCATGTGGTAAGATGGCCCTGGGCTTATCAGAATCTGAAAGGCCCCCAGAACCCGCCAACTCCCCCCTCATGTGAATGGGTGTGGGGTACATAGTACCCCTACTCATTCACCAAAAAAGTGTACAAAAAAAAAAATAAAAACAGGAGGCAAGTTTTTGAAAAATCCTTTATTAAAAAATAAAAAAAACAGTGTCCCTCGATGTCAATCCACCGTCAATCACGTGGCCCGCCGCACCGCTGACCCGAAAAATCAAGACAAAAAAAAGCTCCACCTTCTAGGACGGCCTCCCGCCGAATGCCTCCTCTGCGTTTTGACAGTTCTTATATAGGTAAGTGCGGGGCTACCTGGCAACCTCACCTGGTGGCCCCACCCTCCCCTTGGAACATCTCAGACCGGTGCATGCTGGGTTGGTGACATCACAAGTGGGGGGGACCATCAAGTGACATTGCCAGGTGGCCCCGACCTTGCAAAAAAATAGAACTGTCAATGCGCGGAGGAGGCATTTGGCGGGCTTACAGTTTTGCTGGGTTGGCTTAAAGGTTCTGACACTGTGAAGCTGAATTCAGTTCTATATCTGAAACCTTGTTTGCAGTATCGCTGGGTCAGCTTAAAGGTTCTGGTACTGTGAAGCTGAATTCAGTTCTATATCTGAAACCTTGTTTGCAGTATTGCTGGGTCGTCTTAAAGGTTCTGATACTGTGAAGCTGTACTTTTTCTGGATCCAAGGAGTCTATAAGTGATCTGCTACTGATATCTGATACCCTAATCCTCTCCAAGTTCCACATCAAAGCTTTCAAAAGATCAATTTTTGTTCAAAATTCCCCATTATAGCCATGGATTATAGCCCTGGGGTAAATGACAGCTCCTTCCCTGCCTCTAAAAGTTACACCCTGCCTTCAGAAGACCCGGGGGGCGGGGGGGAGGGGGGGGTTGCTACACTGACATTTTGGTGTTTGAGTCTCTTAGTGACGTAAGGAGTCAATAGCTAATTAACCATTTGGGTTTTGCACCACAAATACAATATACATTTTAGGTGAATCAAACTCTTTAATAAAATATTTCCCTTTAGCTCCATATGATATGAAACTGGGTTATGAGCTCTGCATATAAAAAAAAAAAAAAAAGTTTTGGAAATGTATAATGCTAAAACTTGTGGGCTAATTGATGTAATGTTGAGTGACACTGTATTAAACAGATACCCACTGCAGGTTAAAAACTGACCGGGAAACTATTTCTCCCTATTAGACGTAATGTCATTTTGCCGAGAAACGCGCTGTAAAGTTTACCAGTTTTGTCAGCCAAACCATGCATGGTGGCAGCTCCCTAACCATGGACGACAAGTCTCTGGTATCCTGTTAACTTGTTATCGTTCTGTTTTGAATAATTTTCATGTGACATTTTTCACCATTTCATGCAGAGCAATCATGACAACGCGTGTCTAAGAAGGAAAGCTTCAGAAAGACAGAAACTGTCTGGGCAACTACACTCAAGCTAAGCAAGCTGTGTAAATGGCTAAATATACAGCTGAATATATGGGTACAGTTTGCAATCCAGGCATCTGCCATGCACCTGGTTGGGGGGGGGCGAAGTGATGAGAGTGTTTCCTATGTGGTTCTGGTCCAAACATTACTGGAGGTACTGACAGGTGGTGCAAGGCACAAAGGAGCATGGGTGCCGATACACCAGTTTGCTGGTGGCTGCTCTAAACTGTGATCAGCAGGGTAGTTCTCAGGCTGGTAGAAAGGGGTTTCAGAAGGAACACAAGGAAATACTGTTTAGAAGCAGGTCAAGTCCAGCAGCTGGCAGGATGCCGACACCTGCAGTTTGTTGGCAAGATATGGCCAGCAAGAAAGGAACTGGAGTAGCATTGTTGAGGTCAGGAGCCAAGCCGAAGTCATACACAATTGGTCAGTATGATTGAGCCAGGGACATACACAGTGGATCAGAATTGACAAAGACAGAAGAGTAGTCAGGAGCCAAAGCCAGAATAATTCAATGAAACCAGAGTCCGCTAAACGAGCCATAGTTACAACCAGAAATCAGACAGAAGGGAATCCAGGGTCACAACCAGAGATCAGAAAGAGGGGAATCCAAATACAAAACGAGTCAGTAACAGGAAGTCAGGATGTAAACGAGGATCAGGATAAACAGAAGCATGGGTTACAGACAAGCTGAAAGTGTTTCTAAAGCCAGAACATTGTTTACCTTAATGCATTTCCACCATTAACCACTTTACCACTGGAGGATTTTGCTGTCTTACGTCTGGGCCACTTTTTGCGATTCGGCACTGTGCGATTTTAACTGACAATTGCGCGGTCATGCAACGCCGTACCCAAACGAAATGTACGTCCTTTTTTCCCCACAAACAGAGCTTTCTTTTGGTGGTATTTGATCACCTGTGCGATTTTTACTTTCTGCGCTATAAACAAAAAAAGAGCGTAAATTTTGAAAAAATAACAATATTTTTCACATTTTTTTATATGAAATTCCCCCCCAAAAAAATGTAAAAATTGTTTTAAATTTTTGTCCAATTTGTTTTCTGCTACCTGTGTTTGGTAAAAAAATCCAATAAGCGTATTTTGATTGGTTTTGCGCAAACGTTATTGCGTTTACTAACTAAGGGAAAGATTTCTGTCATTTTTGGTGGTTTTTTTTTAACGAGTAATGGCGGCGATCTGCGTTTTTTTTTTTTTTTGCGGGACTGTGACTTTGCGGCGGACAGATCGGACCCTTGACTGACATTTTTGACACTTTTGGGGGTACCAGTGACATTACTACAGTAATCAGTGCTATACATATGCACTGTTACTGTAAAAATGTCACTGGCAGGGAAGGGGTTAATTTTATTAGAGAGGGAGGGGTTAATGTATGCCTGGTGCTTACTGACGTGTGGGGGGAGGTGACTATGTGACACAGGGACAGATGGCAGGTTCAGCTATGCTGAACCCTGGAATCTGACCCTGCCGGTCACTTAGGTGATCCGCCCGCTCTGTTTACACAAGCGGGCGGATCTCCACACTCGATTCCCCGACGATCGGGGAAGAGCGGCGGCGTTCGCCGCTCCTCCCCTGGCCTGACTCCCACTGTGACTGAATACAGTGGGAGCGAGCCTCCAGCGGTGCGCGCGCGCCGCCGAGAAAGGGGAGTGTCTGGCGACGTAGGTCTACGTCGCCAGAAGATAACAAACCACTTTGCCGCAGTAGAGCTCTAGTGAGCAGTGGCAAAGTGGTTAAGGTAAAATAAGTCCCAATATTTTTATTGTCCCCCACCTCCCTTATACTTACCTCACTTGATCCATCATTGTGCCCGTCTCTAGCAGCTCTCTCCCTGCATTTACAGGACAAAGCATTTCACTTTTGCCTTCTGTTGGTTTCATCAAATCTAGTAAGCAGAGAGTAAGGGGGGAGGAAACCCCTTTGTGTCTATGGTTGCACACAACCCAGCTTGGAAGCAAGCCCACACATGCACCCTTATACAAAGTGGCTTTCTATGGTGGCACATGAAGATGAGAAGGAGCCAAGAGCATCAGAGAGGGACCCCAGTAGAGGAGGTTCAGGGCCTTAACAATCACTTGAAGATCATCCAGCAACCATCTGCATCTGCTTCTACCTTACATGGATAGGATGTTTGGCAACCACCAATTCTGAAAATGAATGCGGGGGCACGTGTGGGTTTGTGCACTTGCATGTGCAGATGTCTATGTGCCCACCTGTCTCTTTTCACATAAATAGGCATGCCCATGCAGGATACAGGCAGAAGTTCCTAACCTGCTTATCGGCACATACGTACCTCTATTCTGAATACCACCCAGTCTAAACCTCGTTTAGGGATAAAAGCAATGGCGTGACCTTCACTGAAGCTTCAGTGCTACAACAAGACCTAGACACAACCTACTCTTCTGATTGGACAATGAGTGAGGAGCAGCACACCAGTGGGTTAATCTCAGATGGCTCAGCAAAAAGAGCTACTGACAGATGCCGCAGAGGTCCTGGGTTCAGATCCTGGTCTTGACAGCACTACCCTTCTTCCAGGACATCCTTAGGGCCAGGTTTATGAGGAAACCTATGATGGAATTATCTTGTTAATCTAGGGGCATGAATGCTTTTCATCAGGTGCCCCAAGAATTTTCAACAGTAAGTGTATTCAAATATGCTTAAATAACAAACATAGATCTACACTCAAAAATAGTAAAAAAAAAAAAAAAAGAAATGCACACAAATAATTGACTAAAAATGGAGCAAACCCGATGTACTTGATCTTTTTTTTCTGCCATTAATTTTCTATATTTCTATTGTTTCTATGACTCTGCTCTCTCCTGTTAGCATATTTACTGTTACCTAAAGTTGCCAGCTTTCCTAAAGAAAAATTCTGGTGGGCATAGCATGATTTTTGTTAGCTTGACTAATTTGTGATACATTAATAATATATAACTTTTTCTTTTTAACTCCTGAAGAATGTAAAAGTATGCATAGAAATTTGAGGTTCATTGAATACCTCATTATGTATATTTGTTTTGTTTCTATTATACACATAATTGCTGTTGATGAGGGTAAATACTTATATATGGTCAGGTCAGAGCCAAGAGGTGTTACTTTGTTTTTGTATTTTGTTCATTCTAAGTGATATTTTAATGTATTTTTGTATTATAATTTGGTACAATTCAAAAAATCCTAATTTAAAAAAAAAAATAAAAAAATGTTTTGTATGTGTTAGGACCTGGACACAAACCAGCCTTCTGATGGATAATGAGTGAGAAACAGGACAGCAGTGGAGTCATTCATCAGCTGACTCTGCCTTCTCCTACTGTTAGCGTTATTACTGTGTTGCTCGTTTCCTGTGTTCCAATCCCAGTGGACATGGCATTACATAGCATTACCTTTGGGGCTGTGGCTAGGTGATTTGCATGTTGAAATTATAGTAAATAAACTGTATGGTGGTTTTAAGTATGATTAGCTCTTGTTAAAAAAAATCCCTGCTACCCTCTTTTACCCAGTAACTGAAAAGGTGCTTGAAGTTGAGAAATAGATAAGGCATTTACTGTAATAATGTCCCATTATATGCATTATACAAATTCCACAAAATAACCAAATAAACAAGCTTTCATTCCAAGCTAATAACTAAAATAATAGAGATCTGGCATGTTTAGGATATAGGTAAACTAGAGTTGGGCAAATATAGTTGTGTGTCTGTGGGCATTTGGGCACATTCAGTGCAAAGAACACTTCTGAGGTGATGTACTGATGTTTGAGAAGAAGAGCCAACTTGTAATTGATTTTTTTTTTAAAGCCCGTAGTGTGTGAACACACTCAGACTATCACCCGGTGCATAAAAAAGTGCACACACGCAAATGTGAACACAAAAAGTGCACAGGGTGTGCGAAATTATCCTTCCTCCGAAGAGGATGGACCCTGACCTTGATCCCCCGGGATGAAAGACTCCAGACAGGGACTGAGGTACTTCCATGGCCAAAACCAGGCAAACCCCCTTCTCCAGGGGGACTGCTGAAACAGCCCTCCCCAAGTACTAGGTGGGGCTCCCTTGAAGGGAGACCCCATGAGAGAGGGCGAACTAAGTCAGAAGGCCATATCCGCCCCCTCCCAAGACTTTCAAGGCAGGCCCAAGGACCCACACCCTACTCATCATGTGGAAGAAAAAGGTGAAAGTGAAGTGACACTACAACAAAAAAAAAACACACACACAAAAAGGTGGGGAAAGTGCTTAGTGCCATAGTGAGGTACCATGGCAGGCCTTCCGGCCAGGAATAAAAAATTCCTCTGGTCCGAGCCAAAAGGCCTGTTCCAAGAGGCAGGTGGGAAAAAAGTGTGTATGATTAAGTGACCAAGGTGCGGAAAAACTCAAGACGAGCTGCCCCATCACCAGTGAGAATTAAGGCACCCTGGGCTGCCACCCCAGGGGCACGTACACCATGGGCTTTTTTTTTTATATCGACCTCCAGCCAGACCCGGTGCAGCCCATCCCTACCAGGAGGTATTGGAACTTAGACAGCTTAGGGAGAACCCACACTCACTGGGGTGCGACTCAACCCAGGAAGAAGGCCCTTCCACCACCATCACCATTCCTTACCAATTACATCCAGGAGCAGTACTAACCGGCGGCGGCATACCAGCTTTCTCGCTCCCTTCAAACTGATTGGGGCAGATCCCATTCAAATCAGGAGGCAATGGACCCATCCGGCTTTCTCTGACAGTACCTACTTCCCAGTCCCCCAGATTCTCCTGGAGCACCCTGGTTCATTTCAGTCCCTGACGATACTAACCATCAAGGTCCATACCAACTGACAAGAACAGATACTACACTTGATCTTAGCCAAAAGGCTGAGAAGCGATACTTGTAATTGATGTTTCAGTTGATCCAAAAGATGTTCAGTTGGGTTGAGGGCAGGACACACAAGCTCACACACACCAAACTCAACAAACCATGTAGTTATGGGGCTTGCTTTGTGCACCTAAAGTCAATCATTTGGCCATATAAAATATTTCTTACATCCCAATCTCAGTTCAACTGTACCTCCAGATTGCAACCTCACTTCTGTGCTGCAGCTAAACAATAAGAACAAAGCCACCCTTATGATTTCCAAACTGCTGTTCATTCAGTAATTTCAAGGAGAGCACTGGTCACTTTAACATGTTCAATTTAAAACTTCTCTCAGAAGTGAATTCATTATATTAAACATGCGCTGTTTACACTAATATATTGTATTTTCTGTTTTCCTTCTGTCTCATTATGCTCTTTGCAGTGTTGTACAGCAAAAGCAAATGAAGGCGAGTTCATATTTCCATGGCCTGAGGGTCAACAAAGTGTAAGAATTCTTTATCCATTAATAATATGTGCCAGTAATGAGCTACAATGATAAAAACAGATAGTTCCTTAAGCAATCGACTCGGAAATCCAGTGAAATTCATATAATAATGATACATTATTCCTCCATGGAAGCCATTTGACTGTTTGTGAAATATGGTAACCAGGTGTTTTGATGCTAATTCACTAGTAACATATTCTGCGCTAATAAGCAGGAAAAAAAGTTAATGAGCCCAAATATAAATGTCCTTTGACAGGATGCATTGGTTTCTGAGCTGCTGACAGAAAGAGTTGCTTTGTGAGAGATGGTTTCCCCTAGGGATGTAATTTGATTTAATTTTTGCCAAATTAGATTAGTCAAAATGGGTTTACAATCCTCCAGGGTGACTACGTGTTCTTGATAGGATGATGACTTATTTTAAAGTAAGAAACTTTTGAATAAATTACATCTGCTTTCTACATACTCAGGACCGCTCACTTTTAATTAATGCCCAGGGTTAATGAACAGCCAGGAGAAAAAAACAGGTTTAATCCGCAGTTATTGTAATAAATGTTTGCAATATATGTTCCTACTTACATTTTATGATCTAGGGGAAAAAAAATAGGCGCTATTTATTTTAATAAACTTCCTTAAAGGAAAAAAAAAGTATTGCTAAAGTAATACCTTTAACCACTTTACCGCTGCTCACTGAGCCTCTACTGCGGCAAAGTGGTCTGTTATCCTCTGGCGACGTAGACCTACTCCCCTTTCTTGGCGGTGCGCGCGCGCCACCGGAGGCTCGCTCCCGCTGTATTCAGTCACAGCGGGAGTCGGCCAGGAGAGGAGCGGCGGTGATCACCGCCGCTCTTCCCCGATCGTCGGGGAATCGAGTGTGGAGATCCGCCCGCTTGTGTAAACAAAGCGGGCGGATCTCCTAAGTGACAGGCAGGGTCAGATTGCAGGGTTCAGCATAGCTGAACATGCGATCTGTCCCTGTGTCACTCAGTCACCTCCCCCCACACATGTCAGTAAGCACCAGGCATACATTAACCCCTCCCTCTCCAATAAAATTAACCCCTTCCATGCCAGTGTCATTTTTGCAGTAACAGTGCATATTTATAGCACTGATTACTATAGAAATGTCACTGGTACCCCCAAAAGTGTCAAAAATGTCAGTCAAGGGTCCGATCTGTCCGCCGCAATGTCGCAGTCCCGCAAAAAAAATTGCATATCGCCGCCATTACTTGTTAAAAAAAAAACCCACCAAAAATGACAGAAATCTTTCCCTTAGTTAGTAAACGCAATAACTTTTGCGCAAACCAATCAAAATACGCTTATTGCGATTTTTTTTTTTTTTTTACCAAAAATATGTAGCAGAAAACAAATTGGCCTAAAATGATAAAACATTTAGATTTTTACCTTTTTTTTGGGGGGGGGGGGATTTCATATAAGAAAATGTGAAAAATATTGTTATTTTTTCAAAATTGTCGCTCTTTTTTTGTTTATAGCGCAAAAAAGTAAAAATCGCACAGGTGATCAAATACCACCAAAAGAAAGCTCTGTTTGTGGGAAAAAAAGGACGTCAATTTAGTTTGGGTACGGCGTCGCTCGACCGCGCAATTGTCCCTTAAATTCGCACAGAGGCGAATCGCAAAAAGTGGCCCAGACTTAAGACAGCAAAATCCTCCGGTGGTAAAGTGGTTAAGTGGCGAAAAAATGTCTTAAGATGCAAGCTTTTAGAACACTAGTCCCCTTGTTGAAGAATATAAGTAGACTAATATTACCAAAAACCTGAATCAATTTTATTTTACATTTTAATGTTTGCAATTTCTTTTAAAATAATGATTTGTTGCTGTTCATTTAATTCAGTTACTGTTGACTTATTCACTACCTCTGCTGGGAGTCTTTTCCAAACATTACCTACTTTCTAAGGTTAGTGTTGAACTTTCTCTCTGCTAGTCTAAGGTCACGCATACAGTATATGACCCGTGTTCTTGATCCAAGCCTTATATTGAAATGACTGAACTCTTCAACCTTATTTCAAGCTTTAATGTATTTATAGCTTTCAGTAATGTCCTTCATTTCCATTATTTAACCAAGATTGTACATATTAAGTTCCTGCAGTCTCTCCTGATATGTTTTATACCTCAGACCTTTCAATTTTGTTACTAGTCTCTGGACTTGTTCTATCATACCAATTTTTTTGTAAGTGAGGCCCTCTAGAACTGGACGCAGTATTCTAAATGAGGTCTAACTAAAGATCTATAAAGGAGAAGATCCCTCTAGTGATAACCAAACTTCTATTTAGAGCAATCGGGACCCTCTTCTTCCTGGTGGTGACCCCTTCTAGTGATATAAAGATCCATATAGAGGAATCAGGACCTCCTTCCTACTGCTGGTGATCCCTCTAGTGCCGGGGTCTGCAAACTGTCTATACAAATGGCCAGTTTACTGTCCTTCAGACTTTAGGGGGGCCAGACTGTGGCCATTGGGAGTAGAAAATGTCCCAGTATCAGCTGGAGTAAACAATGCCCCATCTTTAATGTCAGTGAGAGGAATGGTGCCTCATTGTTGATGTCATTGGGAGGAACTGTACCCCATTGTTGATGTCATGGGAAGAACTGTGCCCCATTGTTGATGTCATGGGAAGAACTGTACCCCATTGTTGATGTCATGGGAAGAACTGTACCCCATTGTTGATGTCAATGGGTGGAACTGTGCCCCATCATTGGTGTCATTGTTAGGAATTGTGCCCCATCGTTGGTGTCATTGGGAGGAATTGTGCCCCATCTTGTTGTCATTGGGAGAAATAGTTCCTCATCATTGGTGTCATTGGGAGGAATTGTGCCCCATCATTGGTGTCATTGGGTGGAACTGTGCCCCATCATTGTTGTCATTGGGTGGAACTGTGCCCCATCATTGTTGTCATTGGGTGGAACTGTGCCCCATCATTGTTGTAATTGGGTGGAACTGTGCCCCATCATTGTTGTCATTAGGTGGAACTGTGCCCCATCATTGGTGTCATTGGGAGGAATTGTGTACCATCATCGGTGTCATTGGGAGGAATTGTGCCCCATCATTGGTGTCTTTTGGGGGTATTGTGCCCCATCATTGATGTCATTGGGAGGAATTGTGCCCCATCTTGTCATTGGGAGAAATGGTCCCTCATCATTGGTGTCACTGGGAAAAATGGTTCCCCATAATTGGTGTCATTGGGCCTCATTGTTGGTGTGATTTGGAAGAACTCTACCCCTTTGTTGGTGTGATTTGTATGAACTGTGCCCCATCCTTGGTGTCATTGGGAGGAATTGTGCCCCATTGTTGGTATCATTGGAAGAAATTGTCCATCTTGGTGTCAATGGGCACTACAACTACCCAACTCTTCTATTGTGCTCTTCCTGGTCATAGGACACTGGTAATATATAGACTATTTGTACATATTTTACATATTTTTATTATGGGCAGAACCAAAGAATATGTTTTTAGTCAGGTGATATTCAGTTTAATATTATATAGACTTGTATCCAGATACAGGGAGGTGGAGCTTCTGGCCTTTTTTATGTTTTTCTTTATCTCCCTAGCTTATTCATTACAAAAATTATATTACTTATAGAGATCAGTATCTGAAGCATTCTTCCCATATCCATCTTCTCAGGCAGGTGGGTTCCACTGTTCTCTTTCTTTACATAACTAATAGTGCTTCGAGGATACCTTATCATGTTTTAAATGTTCATTTGCTGAACAAATATTTGTAAATTAAACAAAATAATAATAATATAGAACATCCGGTTTAAAATATATGTAGCACTTCCCCCTAGACTACTGGTAAATTACACTTTTGGATTCCCCTGGGTTACTAGTAACAACTGCTTGCAGAAACATAACACTTTATGTTCTTGGCTCAGTCAATGATCAGTCTAGGGGTTGTTGTTTTTGTTTTATTTATATTGGGATGGGAGAAGGGATGAGTGGGATACTCCAACTGTTAACTTTTCACACTTCAGAGGAATTTAACTTGAAAATGTGGCAAGGCCGCTACTTCATCTTGCCACTTGAATGAAGATGGGGTAAGTGTTCCTATTTGTGTTTCTCTTCAGGGTACTCCCCCAGTACCCCCTTTCTCTCTGTGCTAGCTGACACCCGTCCACTGACTCTACACTCCGGAGTGGTCCCCTTTCTGGGCAGACCCCTGGGCAAGATCCTCTGTTCTCACGATACTGTTTTCCAGATTCTCTAGTGCCCCAACTCCTCTAGTCTGCTCTCCTGGACTTCTGGATTCAGCCTCACACCACTGGCTCACCAGGCAGACTGCCTGTGACCATCACCAACTGTTGAAGAAGAGGAGACAGCCGCCACCCTCCTTCTGGGACTTTGCTTCCCGCCAAAAGACCTCTACCTCATGTGCCCGTGTATTTTTATGCCCTGCCCCATAATGCACCAAGACCAACCTTCTGTGCCAACCCCTGGGGTAGTACCAAAAGCTTGTGTGTCATTGGTCAGGTTTCCTCCAGCATCCAACATGCCTCCCCATTGGATCAGCTTAGGACACTCCCTGAGACCAGATCAATCACACACTGGACACACTGAGTAGACCAACTACAGATCCTGCTCTCTGTTAAGCAGAGTGTCATATATAGGTTGCATATAGGTTGTACCCCAATGAAAAGTCAGCCCAGTGCTCTAAAAACCCAAATCCCTCCTTCTTACACCAGGTCTTTAGCCATGCATTGAGCTCTCTAATCTCCCCCTGTCTGCACATGGCACAGGCAATATTTCAGAGAATATCACCTTGGAGGTCCTTCCCTTTTATTTTGCAGCCTAGTTCAATAAATTGGTTCTTAAGAAGCCGCCACCATCGAGGCTTCCTCCGGGTAGCTGCTGTTACCTCCCCCCCATGACCCTCTCCTACCTACCCTGATTTCTCCCCACTCGGCCCCCGGCATATCTAATTAAGTGATATACCTTTGTTTTGGTTGAGACCCCTTCTATGTGGGGGTCCATCCACGCATTGTGACCTCGGCCACACCTACAGTTAGTGCGTACCCTCACTGCTTCTCAGTCGGGACGCAGGGTCAATCCCTTATGCGCATCACATTGTTACCTGTTACTTGAATGTTATATGCTGCAGTTCTATATTTTACTGTGACTTGTTTTATCACGGCATGTACCTAATCTTTCCACTGCATGTTACTGTACCATCTTTTGCCTTCAATAAAAACCGTTTAAATAGAAAAAAAAAAAAAAAGAAGAAGCCGCCACCTTCTATATATTCTGTCATTGGTTCCAAGGTGGACCAAGACAGCTGGGTCATGCCCAGCCCCTATCAGTAATTTATCAACGCGGTCCACCACATGCCGAACCCTGGCACCAGGGAGACAGCAAATCATTTGGTTGAGGCAATCCTTGCGACAAATTATTCTATCAGTCCTTCTAATCAGAGAATCCCCTATTACCACCAACTGTCTAGGTCTACCTGCATTACCCTCACCACCGCTACTAGATGAGCTGCTCTCCCAGTTGTTAGGGATAGCAGTGACATCTAGGGCTACCACCTCTGAGCTTACTAACCCCACATCTTCACCCAACTTGGCAAATCTGTTCTGCTCAAACCCAGGGCTGGCCTTCCTTTTCTGTGAGCCCCTACCACTCCCTCTGACTGTATTAACCCATCTTCCTAGCTGATAATCCTGACTTACCCCTCCCCAGTGTCAAGTCAGAATAAATTAAACAAATACTCTGTGCTATATTGCATCAAAATAAATAAGATAAATTATGCACCAAAATACTATGTGCAAATATGCAATGAGTAAACAATGCATAAGGTGCATATACTAAGGTGCAAACCCTTCCATTTTTAAACTGAGACCTAAGCTTATACTCCAAACCTACTACAAGGAAAAAGAGCTACCACTCCAGCAAAGACCACGTTTCACAGGTTGTAGTCTGGTTTTCTTCTTGGTCAAATTAGGACAAACACTCATAGTGAATGTTGGACCTGTGGACCATTTATATGACGCAGATATTTACTGATGCCTGTTTTCCTTCTTGCATTATACATCCTATTGCTATCTTGCTATGTTCAACACATTCATGCTTTGTATTGAAACAATTTCTTCAATAAAACCCTTTTTTGATGGAAAAAAAAACAACCCCCCCCAAAAAAAAAAAAAAAATGGGCAGACGTGATGGACTACTTAGTCTTTTCCTGCTGTCACCTTTAAATGTTTCTATGATCCTGTCCAGCGATGAGCTCAGAATCAATCAATCTACCCCCATACCCAATACTTACCAACAGATAGGATCTGTACACCCCTGACGGAAAAAAAACTATGATGTCATCATGACTTGACCAAAGACAGCAGTAAAAAAAACAACCCCCCCCCCATACAATACAACACATTCATGCTTTGATGCTTTGTATTGAAACAATTTCTTCAATAAAACCCTTTTTTGATGGAAAAAAAAACAACCCCCCCCAAAAAAAAAAAAAAAAATGCAGACGTGATGGACTGCTTAGTCTTTTTCTGCTGTCACCTTTCTATGTTGCTATGATCCTGATCCAACAATGAGCCCAGAATCAATCAATCCACTTCCTGTGAGAACAGGATGTCAATGCCCCCAGCAATTCCCCCACACCCAATACTTACCAACAGATAGGATCTGTACACCCCTGGCGGAAAAAGAAAAAACTATGATGTCATCATGACTTGACCAAAGACATCAGTAAAAAAGATATATATATATATATATATATATATATATATATATTTATTTTTTTTTTTTTTTCACGGTTGTTGGGTTTTGTCCCAGGAGGTGAGGGGGGGGGGGGGTGGTGAGGACTCAAGCCAGGATCTAGACATTATAGAAAATGTGCTTAATGCCCTATAAAAAAAAGTATGTCCTTGCCATTGTAAGACAAAAAGGTTTACAAGAAGGTACAAACATCAAAGGACCATAAGGGCATTAAAATAATAGACTCTGCCCTATTTATATTAATTACTAAGAACAAAAAAGCAATATATTAAAAAGGTAAAAAACAAAACAAAAAAAAACAGTAATTATGATGTTCCATTTAAGAATCTTGCAGAAAGGTACAAGCCAAGAACGTTAATTATTGTACCTCTTAATATAAAATACTATTACAACTTAATGTAGCTCTTGAATGCAAAAGCCCTTCAGGTTCAGAACTAAAAGCCTTTTTGCATGTAAGTGCATTGTATTAAATGAAGAATTTTAAATGAAGCTCATTTTTCTTCTCATCTCCTCCCTGTCCGATCTTCCCTTTCAAGCTCTTGTTCTTATATATGTACTCGGTCTAGTTACACGTGCCTCTTTATTATGCTTTTGCTGGTTGCCAATTTATCTCATTTTGTGTAATTACAAACATGAAGCATTTACAGTTTAGTTAGCCAAAGGCTGAATCAGGGACATCGTACTTCACTGTGTCCATGAAGTACATTTAAAGGAAAGTTCCAGTTTTAAATGGAAACTTGAATGAGAGGAATATTTAGTGAGAGGAAGAAACATAGTCGTAGTGCACACCCTGGGGATGCTGGCTAAAACATGGAGACTGGACACCAGAAACAGGAGACATCAATAAACTATAAATTCTCTATTCTACTGGCCCTGGTGTGGTAAAACCAAATTCCGTTATCCACCCCCCCCCCCATGCCTTCCATTCCTCTTCAGTCCCCCACCCACCATTGATCTTCTAGTTCTTATTGTTTGCATTTTTCAGATGCTTAGACCACTATACCTACTGTGTGGGCAGCAGAAGATAATCAAGGAGGTTATTTTTTTAACTGGTTGCCGACCGCCGCAAGTACATATACTGCGGCGGTCAGCCCCGGCCAGGCAAAGTGACGTACCGGTACGTCACTAGCCTGGGAGCCAATAGCGGGCGGGCGAGCACCGCCGGAGGCGCGCTCCCACCTCGGCTCGTTCACGGACACCTCCGTGCGCGTGACCAGCGGACCCGATGTCCACCGGTCACTCGCGTTCGTCTGCAGTGAAGGGAGAAAGGCAGGCGGCTAATGTAAACAAAGCCGCCTGTCATTCTCCCCTGTGTAAAAGCACTGATCTAGCGGTCCTGCTATGTAGGACCGTTGATCTCTGCTGTTACACACACAGCCACATCCCTGAACAGTTATAAGCACGCCCCTAGGGACACACTTAACCCCTCCCTCTCCAATAAAGTTAACCCCTTGCCTGCCAGTGTCATTTTTACAGTAACAGTGCATATGTATAGCACTGATGACTGTAGTAATGTCACTGGCACCCCCAAAAGTGTCAAAAATGTCAGTCAAGGGTCCGATCTGCCCGCCGCAATGTCGCAGTCCCGCAAAAAAAATCGCAGATCGCCGCCATTACTCGATAAAAAAAAAAACACCAAAAATAACAAAAATCTTTCCCTTAGTTAGTAAACGCAATAACTTTTGTGCAAACCAATCAAAATACGCTTATTGTGATTTTTTTTACCAAACATAGGTAGCAGAAAACAAATTGGCCAGAAATGTAAAAAAATTTTGATTTTTACATTTTTTTTTTTGGGGGGGGGGGGATTTCATATAAAAAAATGTGAAAAATATTGTTATTTTTTCAAAAGTTACCCTTTTTTTTGTTTATAGCGCAAAAAGTAAAAATCGCACAGGTGATCAAATACCACCAAAAGAAAGTTCTGTTTGTGGGGAAAAAAGGAAGTAAATTTTGTTTGGGTACGGCGTCGCACGACCGCGCAATTGTCAGTTAAAGTCGCACAGTGCCGAATCGCAAAAAGTGGCCTGGACCTAAGACAGCAAAATCCTCCGGTGGTAAAGTGGTTAAAAGCAGCCCATTCATTAGGAATATGCTGGCCCACACCGCAATGGATCAGAAAACTCACCTGAACCTTTTTTCCACCGCAACACACCTCAACATGCAATATGTCCATTGTGGAATGGCACATACAACGCACTGTGGTAGGACGCATATTAATGTCTATTATACCATCTCATTACTTTCAATGGGTCTTGGATGCTCGTTTCTATGTGCTAACCATCAGAGCAATTTGGCTCATGCAAACTGGTTTCACTTATTTATTTTGCATTTTATTTTCCTCGTCAGTTTATAGAAACATTTTTGTATGATTTTTTTTTTTTTTTTTTGTTTTACTCCGTACACAAAAAAAAAAAAGAAGGAAAAAAAGCAATGAAATGAGAAAAATTCTAAGTTTCATTTTGCTCAGACTGTGTTTTCGCAGAGACATGGTTTAGATACATGACAAATCTCAATTTCGTATTACCTACCAGTGTGGAAACTAAAATGCTGATGTCAATCAGGATTTAAAACATGGCAGAGTAACCTTTCTAATTTAGATCTCAGTGTGTAAGATAAGACATGTAACTATTTCATCCCAACCCCGACTATTCATGCTACAATAGTCCCTGCATTGCTCACCATGTAAGACTACCATGACCTTAAGGGCTTTGATACATATATATATATATATATATATATATATATATATACACATACATACATATACTGTACATATATATATATATATATATATATATATATATATATATATATATATATATATATATATATATATATATATATATATATATTAGTATCTCACAAAGTGAGTCCACCTCTCACATTATTTATTATCGTGCATGTCACATATCCAAGGAGGCAGGGCCGGATTAAGAGCATCATGGGCTTGGTGCTGAGGATTTTGAAGGGCCTTAAGGGCCGTGCCTTGGCATGCACCCAGAGGAGGAAGGGTGCAGCAATGCATGCCTAATTCCACATGGGATGCTGTCTCTGAAGCCCATAAACACATCCATGCATCGGCAACTGTCCCTCCTTGTCCGGCCTTCGTGCTGTGTGGGGAGGTTCTGAGGGAGCTGCCTGGGGAAGCGAGCATAGAAGCCAGACTTCTGTGTTTACAAGTGACAGAAGAGCGGTAACAGTGAATATGGGCAACCTGGGGCCTATATAAAGGTAGGGGCCTGGAGCTGCAGCTCCAATAGTCCCTACGTTAATCTGGCCCTGCAAGGAGGCATAGTCTTTCATTGGGTAATGGCATATTGGATGGGCCTAGCGGCATGCTGGCTGTACCGGAAATAGCCAGCAGCCTCTTGATGATGTCACACCAAAACATGGAGGTGGGGAACTGAGTGCTACCAGAAAGGAAAAGGATCTCAGTTGGACAACGCTGGATCTGCTGGGTGGGTGAGTACAGGAAATGTGCAGAACACACCACCAAGGAGGTAAGAGTTTAAAAAGAAGTATATATGTATATATACAGTATATACAGTATCTCACAAAAGTAAGTACACCCCTCACATTTTTGTAAATATTTTATTCTATTTTTTCATGTGACAATACTGAAGAAATGACGCTTTGCTACAATGTAAAGTAGTGAGTGTACAGCTTGTATAACAGTGTAAATTTGCTGTCCCCTCAAAATAACTCAACACACAGCCAATATTGTCTAAACTGCTGGCCACAAAAGTGAGTACACCCCTAAGTTAAAATGTCAAAATCTGGCCCAAAGTTTTAATATTTTGTGTGGCCTCCATTATTGTCCAGCACTGCCTTAACCCTCTTGGGCATGGAGTTCACCAGAGCTTCACAGGTTACCACTGGAGTCCTCTTCTACTCCTCCATGACAAAATCAAAGAGCTGGTGCATGTTAGAGACCTTGCGCTCCTCCACCTTCCGTTTGAGGATGCACCACAGATGCTAAATAGGGTTTAGGCCCAGAGATATGCTTGGCCAGTCCATCACCTTTACCCTCAGCTTCTTTAGCAAGGCAGTGGTCATTTTGGAGGTGTGTTTTGGGTTGTTATCATGTTGGAATACGGCCTTGCAGCCCAGTCTCTGAAGGGAGAGGATCATGTTCCGTTTCAGTATGTCACAGTACATGTAGTGTGTGTAAAACTGCTGCAGACAGTGGGGTTACTGCAAGCATTGCCTCAGCATGAATTTTCACACTCCCCCCCCCCCCCAATTCTTTTTAAAACTCTTACTTACATGGTGGTGTGTTCTGCACATTTCCTATACTCACCCACCCAGCAGATCCAGCGTTGCCCAACTGAGATCCTCTTCCTTTCTGGTAGCACTCAGTCCTGCACCTCCATGTTTTGGTGTGACGTCATCAAAAGGCTGCTGGCTATTCTGGGTACAGCCGGAATGCCGCTAGGCCCATCCACTCTTCCTTTACCCAATGAAAGACTATGCCTCCTAGGCTATGTGACATGCATGAAGATGTGATTTAGAGGCTTAGCTTGCTTTATTTTCTAGAAATTGCAAAGAGGTTGCTAGGTGCAGGACCAAGTCCATTGCGGCTATTAATCTCCTTGTGTACAAAATGTTTCTACAGGGATTAAAGCCCCGTACACACGTAGCGATCGTCGGCCGTAAATATTCGGCCACCGACCGATCGGCCGATTGTAGGCTTGTTAGTATGATGCTTCCGACAACCGACAGCGCATTTTCGGCCGAACAGAATCTGGCGTGCAGACTTTGAAATTTTTGTTGGCCGTCACCAGAACGGCCGATTGTTCGCCAGTCAGTACAGAATTCGGCCGACAAAGAGCAGATTTGCAAGACTGGGCATGCTCAGAAAAGAAAAAACACACGGAAAGTTAACCATCACATGACATCACTTCTGCAGTCAGCTGTTGTTGGCCGACAAAATTCGTGTGCAGTCTTTAGCACTTTTCAGCCGACAGGACAGCACCGGACAAAAGACGGCCGATCGTTCGGCCGATGATTGCTACGTGTGTACGGGGCTTTAGTATGATGCTTCCGACAACCGACAGCGACTTTTCGGCCGAACAGAATCGGGTGTGCAGGCATTAAAATTTTTGTTGGCAGACACCAGAACGGCCGATTGTTTGTCAGTCAGTACAGAATTCGGCCGACAAACAGCCGATTAGCAAGACTGGGCATGCTCAGAAAAGAAAAAAGACACGGAAAGTTAACCATCACATGACATCCATTCTGCAGTCGGCTGTTGTTGGCCAACAAAATTCGTGTGCAGTCTTTAGCACTTTTCAGCCGACAGGACAGCACCGGACAAAAGACGGCCGATCGTTCGGCCGACATTCGGTACGTGTGTACGGGGCTTAAGTCAGATGTCCTGTGAACAAAGTTCACAGGATAGCACGAGTATGGCAAAGGCCTCCTGTTTGCACAGACTTAGTGTGGATATCAATGTCATTGAAATCCGCCCAACCACACCCAATTCTTTCAGCTACTGTACCCACCAGTGCTCTCAGCCTCTGCTCCCACCCAACTTCTCCCTTTCTCTGAGCCAGCGCTATTATGGTGAGAGTGACAGCGGTTTCTGCCCATCCACTCCCATGTACTTGCACTACAAGGGGAAGACCAAATGGTCCATCGAGCCTGCCCCTATATTTTTATCATTACATTTTTTACCTTTTTGTCTGTGCATTGATCTGTGTTTGTTCAAACATGCTTTCGACATACAACTTTCAATACTTTGAAAAAAAGTAAAAAAGAACCAAACATAGGCAATGAGGGAGTTGCAGTCCCAAGAGGGAAAACACACCCTATTTACCGCCATGGAATTTGGGGGAGATCCCACATCCTTTTTTTTTTTTATATACCCCATGTGGCACCATCCCTGAACCTTAAAGTGGTTTTAAGGCCATTGACTCCTGCTCCTGTCAATCAACTCCAGTGATGTCCTGTCCGTGTCAATGGAAGCAGCAGAGGGGCTCAGGAGTGAGCCCGCATGAGTGCCCCCATGGGAATCGTTTTCCTATTGAGGGCACCAGCAAGAGTGGAGGAGCCAGGAGCACTGGTGGGGGACACAAGAAGAGGAGGATCGGGGCCGCTCTGTGCTCTAAGCAGGTACGTATACACATGTTTTATTTTTCTTTACAAACATTTTAAACAAACAAAGTGTGTCTTTCCACATACAACCCCATCAACAGGGGTGAGGGAAAGACCTACAATCAAGGGATTTTAGATGTGCCATATTAAGGCATGTAACAATACCATCACCCGTTTTTTTAATATATTTATATTAATACTATTTATCACCATTATGGGCCTAGAACCCAGTTTTATTGATTATTTTAACTTAATATATGAATTGGAGAGCATTTCCTATAATTTATTTGTCGGTTCTAAATATATATTTTTCCTTTATAGTATATACCTAAATAGTGACCCACCTGATGCGAGTATATAAAGGAAGAAGGTAGAGGGTAATCCTGGCATGTTCTTTGGGGTCGCCTTTTCTTACCGACATCATACCTCTCCTTTTTGGACCCTCCAAGTCAATTCCAACTGCCCTAGTGGGCTTTCAGGTACAGCATAGAAAGACAATCAACGATTGTGGAAGTATTGAAACAAATGATTCAGTTTTTTTATTTGTAATATTATATTCCCCTAAAGAAGTGGACTGTGATCCAAGAAACACATTGAGCTCTTACAATTATTTAGATGTCAAACTTTTAAAGGGGTGGAATTGACACTCGATTCTGAGTATGGTCAGAGATGCTTTGATGTATAAGAAAAAATAATATTACAGTATGAGACAATGAGATTATCATGATAATTTTATAGATGTTATAACATTGGGTTACATTTTCTGACTTGGAAGTTATCCCCCAGAATCCACGTGGGGGGGGGGGGGTTGGGGGACTTTGGTAATAATATCTTAAGGCAGGAGGTCAAGTGGATCTATAATTTACAGGCCACTTCTCCACCAGGCCTGAATACTGCTATTTCCTTCCAACCCTATCTTACTTAACTTTGAGTATTTTTATCCCACTTTTATTTTTCCCCCTTTTTTTATTTTTTTTATTTTGGGTGTCAACTGTACTTATTCTTTCATTATATCTGTGTGTTATATACTTCTGTTGTTTATTTCAATATGTACCATTGTGATGGTTTTGGCACATTTGTACTGACTGGGCTGTGTAGTGCCAACTGGTCATGAATGTGGCTGCTTTGTGCCCATTATCAATTCTTTGTGGGAAGTGCTCAGGCGCCAAGCCAGGATATGGTTTATTTCCTGTTCCTGACCCGGCCAGTCCTCTTCCAGCCGGGGCTCAGTGCAGTGCAGCGGCCGGTAGTGACGCTTGCTCATCATCCTGGTTGCCGCGCATGCTCTGTTCATTGGCGCCCGCACCTGAAGTGACGAACAGGCGGTCCCCGGCTCGCCTCTTCCAGTGGAACCCTGTGTTTAATGGAGATGGTTTGTGTTTCCGACGTGGCCGGTTCTCCATCTCTGGGACACGCCTACACTTGCTAACTATCTGACTAGGTAAGGATACTTTTCCTTCTGGTGTCTTTTGATTCATTTGCTACTCCTGGCTTTATCAGTTTTGGGATCTTTTGGCTAAGGGCACCACTTTCTTCACCCTATTTGGCTTGATGTTTACTGATTACATGGTCTGACCCATGCTTTACTATTATACACAGGTGTACTCCCTGTCTCTTCCCTATGTATCCCCTCAGTTTTCAGGCACTCTGTTGCCAGCTATGTGGGGATTATTGGGGGTTTTCATATGTGATACACATTTCTAAAACTATTTTACATGTTGCCTTTTAGAGTTAGTCCTTAATCCACCTGCTAGTGAGTTGGCAAGTCCCTATTAAGGCCGGATTACATTGTCGTGTGCCTGGATTTGCAGGGCTCAGCACTCCCCAGGAGGATTACCCTGGATACTTGTCTGGGGGTTTCCTCCTTTGGTCGTGGTCGCTGGGCATTCATATCATGTTTGTATGGCACTCCCTATCTCAGCCATTGGAGGTCTGATTCATTATATATTTTGTGATGAGCATTTTTCTTTTGAATTGTATTGGAAATGATAAAATGTATATATGAATTATCTTTATTTTGTAACTTTATATGTAACTATCTGTTTTTTACACATATTTTTCGTAAAGTTGGCCAAAAAGTCAAGGGGAGGAAGCATTTTGGAACACAACAGTTCAGCGAAACGCGTCAGTCCCATACTGTCTTGATTGACCAATTAGAAGGCCATCACTACTCCTTGGATGGCTCTATTATCCTATGACGGCTTTGAAATTATATATGTGACTTTTTGTCTATGGTTTTTAATCAAATATGTTTAATAAATTCATATGTTTTTAAGAGTATAACTTTGTTGACTTAACCACTTAAGCCCCAGCCCTATTTCGGACACTTTTTGTTTACAAGTTAAAACCAGTATTTTTTCCTAGAAAACTACTTAGAACCCCCAAACATTATATATATTTGTTTAGCAAAGACTATGGAGAATAAAATCACATTTCACTGCATTTAAAAAATACTAAACAGTAAAGTTAGCCCATTTTTTTGTATATTGTGAAATATGATGTCACGCCGAGTAAATAGATACCCAACATGTTATGGTTTAAAATTGCGCCTCCCCGTGGGATGGCGAAAAACTACAGTCAATAGAGATCTCAATAGAAATCTCCATAGACAACGTTTTAACATTTTTTAACGGTTACCAGTTTAGAGTTAGAGTGTAGCTCTTTTTTTTTATTATTTCTCATGCTCTGGCGATCGCGGCGATACCTCACATGTGTGGTTTGAACAGCGATTTAATTCGCGGCTCGACTCCCGTATACGTTTTTTTTTTAGCGCGAGCTAACGGTGACGGGGGCGGCTAAAATTTTTTTTTCCTATTTATTTTATTTTCTTTTTAACTTTATTACAGGTTTTTTTAAAAAAAAAAAAAATCTGATCACTTTTATTGCTGTCACAAGCAATGTAAACATCCATTGTGACACCAATATGTAGTGACAGGTACACTTTATGGAGGTATCGAGGGTCTAAAAGACCCTAGACCCCTCCACTACACTTTCATGTATGCAAAACTCCAAAAACTGCGTTTTTGCATACAGCCGTTTTTTAAATTTGCCGCCTTTTGCAGCACAGTAACCCGGAAGTGACATCATGGATGCCGCCTCCGGGTTACGTCATTGGAGACCCGATCGAAGCCGTTTCTGGCTTTGATCGGGACTCCATACAGCCGGCGGACATGCCGGCTGGGTGATCAGGGCTCCCGGCGGGACAAGAGCCCCGAGCAAAGTCACGGAAGGCGGCGGGAGGGTGGGACTTCCCCTCCCGCTCACCCGGGTAACGATCGAGCAGCTCCCGAGCCGCATCGGTCGTTACCGACGGAAAGCCAACCGTTGGCTCTAAACCACAGTACCGGGATGGTGCCTCTAGCTAGAGGCATAATCCCAGTATACTACCGCAAAGTTTGCCGATGCGGTAAGTGGTTAATATGCTCACTTACTGCACATTCTACACCTGTTAAAGTCCCCTTTCTTTTTAAGAGTTGGGCTTGGCTTCTCTTGGTTCTTCATTGGAATTTCAAAAAACCTCCCCCTCTTTTTAGACATAATTAACGTTTTATATTTTGTAATAAAGTGATGGGAATTGTGCCTCGAAAATCCTGCCTAAAAATATTTTTTCTCTGTGCACTGAACAAAATTATAAATGCAACACTTTTGTTTTTCACCTAATTTTTCATGAGCTGAACTCAAAGAGCTAAGATTTTTTCTATGTACACAAAAGGCCCTTTTGTCTCAAATATTGTTTACAAATCTGTCTAAATCTGTGTTAGTGATCACTTCTTCTTTGCCCATATAATCCATCCACCTCACAGGTGTGGCATATCAAGATGCTGATTAGAAAGCATGATTATTGCACAGGTGGGCCTTAGGTTGGCCACAATAAAAGGCCACTCTAAAATGTGCAGTTTTATCACACAGCACAATGCCACAGATGTCGCAAGTTTTGAGGGAGCGTGCAATTGGCATGCTGACTGCAGGAATGTCCACCAGAGCTGTTGCCCGTGAATTGAATGTTCATTTCTCTACCATAAGCCGTCTTCAAAGGCATTTCAGAGAATTTGGCAGTACATCCAACCGGCCTCACAACCGCAGACCACGTGTAACCACACCAGCCCAGGCCCTCCACATCCAGCATCTTCACCTCTAAGATCATCTAAGACCAGCCACCCGGACAGCTGCTGCAACAATCGGTTTGCATAACCAAAGAATTTTTCCGTCTCAGGGAAGCTCATCTGCATGCTCTCCGTCTCCGTCCTCATCGGGGGTCTCGACCTGACTGCAGTTCATCGCCGTAACCGACTTGAGTGGGCAAATGCTCACATGCGATGGCGTCTGGCACTTTGGAGAGGTGTTCTCTTCACAGATGAATCCCGGTTTTCTTAGATCTTTGAGTTCAGCTGATGAAAAGTGGGGGCAAAAACACGTGTTGCGTTTATAATTTTGTTCAGTATATAAGGGATGTGGCTTTGTGTAACCAACTATATCTTAGTTTTAAACAGTAACTCACCCTAGCTCCACCGCACTGTGGGAAGATAAAGAGCTAAGTGTCCATGCTCAGGCTGAACGTCCAAACCAAATGTTATGTGAATAAAGCCGGCACACAAAAAGTCTTCTGCCAAGTAAAATACTTTATTCCAACATGGATAGCGGTGACAACATGACAAGCTTGCATTGCTATGAGGAAGGCGTAAAGCCGAAACGCTTCAGCATTTGTCATGTCACCGCTATCCATGTTGGAATAAAGTATTTTCCTTGGAAGAAGACTTTTCGTGTGCCGGCTTTATTCACATAATATCTTAGTTTTATCCTACAAAGTCTTGAACCAAACGATTGATTTATACAATTCTGCTCAAGACGCACTTCATTGCACAACACACAAAAGCCACACCATTCCCATGACAATATTTTTATTATCTATTAAATGCTGTCTATTTATACAAGTTGAACGAGTTACCAGTTACCAGGAGTGGAGATTTGCCAGAACAGCAGCGGTAGCACGGATTCCTTAAAGTTTGGTTAAATAAACAAGTTTTCTCACAAACTGAATTTATAATTCTACTTTTATGGAGCAGTGTAGACATCTTAGCCGACAAGCCATACTAATAATGAGTTTGTTTTCCTCCCTTTATTAGCATAATAAAAATCTTAAGACAGTATGGAGAGACGCTATGTAATATCTCACAATGGCTCAATATACCTAACTGCTACAGATGGTTGTGAACTATCTCAATTTATTCCCTCTTTAAAATAAATAGGAGAGAACTATCATGCTTAAACAATGGAACAAACTGTCTTGTGTCTGGAGCCACTGTTGTTGTTTACCATAATTGCAGAAGATCTTCAATAAGAGTCAGGGTAGTCTTTAAAGGGTGAGATGAAAAAAAAGTAGCTAAATGTGTTTTGTTTAGAAGATTGCAAGAGAACATTTGGTATAGAAAAAAAAAAAAAGTTCTATTTTTGTGCATGTACAAGGTAGCAAGTAAAAAACAATAACTCAGGAAAAAAATAAATCTGAAGCAACAAATCACTATTTATTTATTTATTTTATTATTAGTACTTCTTTATTTTTTAAATAAAATATGGAAGTTTTTAATGTATAGAGAAAACAACTTTACTGCTACTTCATATTATGTAATAAAAAATAATCTGTCAGTGCCTACACTGGGAATACTATCTATTAAGGATCGACTGATTATCGGCAAAGCCGATATATTGAGGGCCGATATGCACTTTCCCCGATATATCGGAGTAAGTCCCTGAGGTTACCCATATTTCCGATATTTTGGAAAGTGCTGTACTGGAGTGATTCCTGCAGCTAGAGGCATCACCCCAGTACCGGCGTCCATAGCCAATGGTCGGCTGTCTTGTTATGACAACCGATCACGGCTGGGAAGCCGCTTGGCTGTCATTACAAGGAGCCGGAGGGGATGTCCCCCCCTCCCGCCACCTTCCGGGGCTCGTCCGGGTCTCCCCTCTCATTGGGAGACCCAGGCAACCAGCCTGCATGGCCACCGAAGACCCAATCAAAGCCGCATTCGGCTCTGATCGGGTCTCCATGTAAAAACACGACATTATGACATCACTTCCGGATACTCGGCACCAAATTAGAAAAAGAATTACAGCATTCAAAACAGCCAAACTTGGTGTTTTGAATGCTTTTAAGTGCAGAGGAGGGGTTTGGGGTCTTTAAAAAAATAAATAAATAAAAAAAACATTTTTTTTAAATGTACGAAAATATCGGCCAATATGAGCCTATACTGATATACGATGACCAAAATATCGGTATCGGCAATAAAAAACGATATTGGTTGATCACTACTATCTATACTATTACAGAGGTCAGCTTATATAAGATAATAGGAATCAGTTCTAGGGACAACTTACCACATCCACCTCCATAAATGTATTAAAAAACAATAAAAACAAGAAGAGGACATGGGAAGGCAAGGGATGACCTTCCCGTATCACTCTAACAAATGGTTGGACTTTAAAGGCTGTGGAGTTGTCACAAACTGATGAACATCACACCGTGCCTAAGGCAGCAGGACGGGTAAAGATACCAATCAGGCTGGAAGTAAACAAGGAACTAGGACTGTGCTCTTTACAATGTGTGGCATAAGCGGGGCCCCAAATCTTGTATCAAACCCAGAAAGTATCTGACCTCCATGCTTCCGGGGGCCATCTTTTGGTATCTTTACCCATCCTTCTGCCTTAGGCATGGTCTGATGTTCATCAAACCCACCCTCCGCTGGTGTTTATACACTGTCGAGAAGATCTATGGCTGCTCTAAGATGCTGTTACCTATATTCAGTCCAGGTTTATGAATCTAACATGAGAGTTTCTATGATGTGAAGTGTTTGTAGAAACAATATGGTCAACATTGATGGTCCCTGATGAAGCAATCAATGAACAGTATGTTCCCTGAAATGTGTTGGACCTCCTTTATATGTTTCTTACCAAGCTAAGCAATCATATTTTGAATTGAAGCCGATGTAACCTTTGTCACTATATGTACATTCTCTTTATGAGAACATTTTAATTTTGTACTATAAATAAATGTTTTGTTTTAGTAAAACATATTTTTGTGAAAGTGATTATCAATTTGTGACAACTCCACAGCCTTTAAAGTCCAACCATATGTTAGAGTGATACGGGAAGGTCATTCCTTGCCTCCCCTTGTCCTCTTCTTGTTTTTATTGTTCTTTAAGAGGTCAGCTTACAAGTGCTCCTAATCCTCTCCCTGCCAAGCCCTTTTTTTTTGGGGCCGGAGGATGACTTAAAGTATGTGAACCCTTACCTTATATATAAATATAAATATATATTATAAATTTTATTTTTTTTAAGTGATCTTCTAATCTCAGCTGCATAGGAGAAGTAGTGGTGGATAATAGCAGCTCACTGATCTCCCCAGTAAATGGCTGTGTAAGGGTGGGAGAGTCAGCAAAAAATATATAAATAACCCCTGTAACAGGGGACAGGGGTGAATACAGTAGCTATTCCAATGACAAAAAATTCAGTGGTTGGGTTATCATACCGTACATTTATTGGTTAAATTCATTAGTTATCAAAAATTCCTTCCGATTATGGACCCCCGGCCCACAAGAATACACATAAAAACAGACAAGGTGCATACATACATGTATACCAACCAAGCAAACAAAAAAACAAACAAATGAATTGAATAGCAACAATCGCCTGGAGGTCAAGTATTTCAACACACTGGGCTATACCATGGAAATTCGCTCTTTTAGGATAATTTACCAATCAAGGTTTTTTGATTGGTAAATTATCCTAAAGTAGTGAATCCTCTTTTTAAACTGGAGGAATTTTTATAACTAATGAATTTAACCAATAAAATTATTTTATGATAACCCAACCACAATTTTTTTTTGTCATTGGAATAGCTACTTTATTGACCCCTGTCCCCTGTTACAAAGGTTATGTATATTTTTTTGTATTTGGATTGTGGTGTGTGGTATATTGGGTTAACCAAGTCAGGTACTTGTCTTTGAGTTAAGAACATTTTCAACAGTACAGACATATATCCTGGCAGATATGCAGAGTCATTGTCACTTATGTGTACTATCTTCATACACGTCAGCAGTAGAATATTTTTTTATTTTTTTTTGGTGGTGGGCAATGGTAATGGTGAAATGAAGGTCTAATTTGTTCTACAAAATGTAGTTGCAAGGGTTTGTACCGTTTTCTTAACATTTGCTAAGCTGCAAAACTGAGTGCAGGCATTCTGGTTTGTCCTACTATTTCTGTTAGGGCAGTAAAGGCAATAAAGTAAATCTAAACACGTTCACTAAAATCTCATAAAAGCTTCAATATGTCTTTTCTTAATCTTTTTTTTTTTTATGCAGATTTTAATTTAAAAAAAAAAATACTTTGTGATCCTGCCTTGAAGACCCTTGTTCGGGCACTTCCTGTTATCAGGTGACAACTGTGGGACTGTGATCTCACCCTAATAAAAATTTTGTTAAAGAAGTGCTTCAATTTATTATTATTTTTTTTATATTATATACATATATAAATATCAATTCATGTAATAAAAAATAATAATTTATCTACCTTCCTAAGGGGAGCTGATTTCCTATAGGTGGTGGCACATTTGGTGTTGTGTTTTTTTTTTTTTTTTTTTTAACGCATGCTGATGGGGAGTGAATACTTTTTTTAAAATGGATTATATAATTTGAATCACTTTTATATTATAATTTAGTTTATGTGAATATATTTATATCAATTGTATGCACATGTGGGTTATATATGAATTAATATGGTTTATGTAGATACAGTATATGATTTTTATTACATGAATTGATCTTTATTATATTTACATTATTTGAAGCACTTTCTTAGTATTTATTTAATTTTCTGTTTGATGTTTGGGATTTGAAAGCAGCAGCTTTCATTTTTAATTGTAATTCTGAGTGGGTGCAGTATAATTATTTTTAATATTGTGGTATGACCCTGTACAGGCCTGGTAATGTCCAGGAAGCCAATCCATGGCAATGATTATTGGCATTGATGGATAATCAATAATTTGAATACGTTTTATATGATACGCCTTTACCACATGGCACTATTGTTCACAAAGAAATATCGCCATATTGGTGATAAGGAAGGAGGAGGTCAATAAGACCTCTTCCATGTTGGAGTAAATTGTTGATTGTGTTGTTATTGTGTTGCATCTTTGCGATAATTCTATCTCAAATTTTGTCTTTAAAGGGTTAGTTCACATTTATAGAAAAAAATGAAAAGGTGAACTAACACCGTTCACCCTCCCCACTGTACTTACTTCTGGGGATGCTGAGCTGTCAGGGCTCCTGCAGCTGGTCCATCAATTTTAAATACCTGCTTTTCTTCATGCCGTACTTCCAGAAAGGTCCAGATTCTGATTGGTCAGCACCTGCACAGTGAAACAGGTGGTCAATCTCAGAAGCACTGCACAGAGAAGAGTGAGGATGTCAGGACCCAGATCTGAATTTGCAACCTCTGCTGGGTCTGGCAGTATCTCTTCTTGTTGATCCCCTGAGGTGCTGTACAGCTTCCTGGACAATTCCTTGGACAATCTTGGAATCTGGTGAATCTTTCTCAAACATTGTTTCTGGTGAACCTTGAACTCTTTGTTCCTCTTATGAACTTCCTATTCAGGCCATGTCTCCGCACTTTCTGTTTGCCAGATTTTGTGTACTCTCCAGAAATATCTCACTCTTGTCGCTGCTGTTGTCTGTATCTTTCCTACCGCTCGATACCAACCTTTGGTTTGTTCTTCAACTACACTTCGGCTTGATCCCAACCTGCAACCACTTTTCACTGATCTTTGGCTTGTTTACTGACTATGTGTCATGGACTTGCAATAGAGCTTGGCGAGCTTACCTGTACCTTCATGTCTGTATTAGAGGTCAGACTGCATTTCTGGATCCTTTTTATCACCTTTACTTCCTGTTCCTGTCTCGCCCAGGTCATCACAGGAAGTCTATATTAACCAATGCACTGCAAGTCTGCTTTGCTGTTCAACAGTATTAGTTTCCTCTTTCCTGTTTGCCGTGTGCTTGAAATTACTCCTCTGTGTACCGACTTTGGCTTGTCCCTGACTATTCCTGTTTGCCTGTTACCCTGACCTTTTGGCCTGTCCCTTGACTACCCTTGTCTGCCTGTTACCCCGACCTCGGATTACCCTTCACCATTCTGTGTGTCCTGAGTGGCTGCTTCCCTTCTCTCCCTACAGAGCGTGACCTGGGGGACCCCAGGGGCTGCGACCTGGGCCCAGCTGCAGCGAAGTCCATCCTCACCACTAGAGGCTCTGGTGAACACCTGCTGGGTCTTAGACTTCGCGCCCTGGGGAATCTTGGGTTCACATTCTGGTCCATTCGCAGCAGTCTGCTATAGGGTTCACTACCTTGCGCTTGCGCTCCACAGGTGACCTAACACTATGCTTTTGCTTAATCCCTGCCTGCTATATCTGCTATTAGACTACGGCTTGCTCATCTTCTTGTGGGACCATCCTGAGGACTGTGAACTGGTACTAGCATGCAGCAAAACCCATCTCCGCCATCAGGCACTCTGGTGAATACTGGGTAGTGCTGGTTGGTGGGAGCCTCTTTACTGCTATAGCTATGGGTCTCTGAGCCTGACCCCTGAGCATGACTGGGGATTTTAAATTCCTAGACTGGCTGCGGGAGCCTTGACAGCTCAGCATCCCCAGAGGTAAGTACAGTACAGCGGGCACATAGGGGGGTGGGGAGGGTATTAGTTCACCTTTTCAATTTTTTGGATGAATAACACTTTAGGTTCCTCTACAACTGATATTTGACAAATCCTTGGGTATTTCCCGCCTTGACTACTGAAATTCCCTCCTCACTGTCCTGCCTTTAGGCTGGGTTCACATAAATGCTGATTAATTGGATGCGGGTTTCCCCATTCAATTTGCATGACAGGTGAGTGTGAACGGCTGTCAATGGAGCTGGTTCACATAGGTCTGGGGCTGCTGCAGTCCAGGTTGCCGAAAGGTCCTGTGCGTCTTTGGGTTTGATTCAGGTGCAAAGTCAGGCAAAAATTCGGAACTGAATCACACCTGAACTGAAAACAGACATGCACCAGACCCAGGCACGAACCTGCGACCACACATATGTGAACTGGACCTTACACAGGCCATCCCCCCTTCAGTCTATGAATGCTGATGCTAGACTAATACACCTGAGGTTGAGCATCCCATCCCCCACACACACCTGTACTCTATCAGTGTCCACTAGTAGATATAGTATCAAGTAGATATAGGAGGAGTCGCTTGTAGTGCATTAGCACATCTTTCCCAGCAAGGAGTGTTGTCTCCAAGGGTTAGAGAGGCTGGATTCACCCCTTTTTTATGGATAGTGTAGGACCCACTGATAATGGGGTACTTTGACGCAGTGGTGGGCTTGAGCACGATATGGCCATATGGTGGGACTAAATCCCCATTTTTATTTATGGATTGTCTCCATATTTGATAGTCATTTCTTTTGCATGTGTGCGCTATTCTTTTTTAATTTTTATAATACACCTTTCTAACTGTTTTCATGACTGCTGCCCCTCTCTGCCAATCTCTTCACTGGCTTCCTCTACCCATCACCTAAAATTCAAAATACTAACCACAACATACAAGGCCATCAACAACATCATCTCCAGCTGCATCACCAACCTCATCTACAGATATTGCCCAAATCGTCCTCTCTGCTTCTCCCAGGACCTCCTGCTCTCTAGTTCCATTGTTAGCTCCTCACATGCTTGCCTCCAAGACTTCTCAAGAGCCTCTCTCATCCTCTGAAACTCTCTGCCCCAGTATGTCCGGTCATCTCCTACACTGTCTGCCTTTAGGCGATCCTTGAAAACTCATTTATTCAGGGAAGCCTACACTCCAGTGGCGGCCGGCCGATAGGGGGCGCAGGGGTGCCGCCCCCCCCCCCAAAAAAAAAAAAAGAAAGAGAAAGATTAAAAAAAAAAAGTCAAATTTTCGCCCACTAGGGGCGCCGAACTGTGTCCTGGCTAGGGGGGGGGGGGCCAGTAGGGGCGCCGATTGGCGCTCTTCTGGGGGGGTGTCGGGGCGCAGAGCAATGCGCCCCGACGCCCCCCACCTTTCTGATGTCTGGGCTGTGATTGGTCCAGACTCCGCCCCGGCGTCACGATCACCGCTTCCGCCTTCTTCCTTCCCGCCCGAGGAGTGTGTTGCGCAGCAGCATTGGAGCTACCATCCGGCATCCGCAGCTCCGCACTGGGCATACAGCGAGGAGCGACGAGTCACTCACCAGGAGGAGTTGGAGGACCAGTCCACCAGGAGCTGCAGGGAGGACTCGAGGTGACGGTGACCATGACGGAGATCCCCCCAGGACTCGGTGAGTCGGATCGGGCGGCGGCGGGCCTTCTTCGTGGAGTCGTGGTGGTAGACTGGACGGGACGGACGAGTCACGGGACGGCGTCGGCGGCACAGTGTGGGCAGAGCCAGAGAGACGGAGAGTCGGAGACCGCATTCATCCATCCGGATCCAGACAAGCCTAGGCCTCAGCCGCGCAGCAGAAATTCCAGGCCGCGCAGAGTCTCGAGGAGCAGAGAGGAGATCATCGATCTGGAACAAGTTACCAGTCGGAGTCGGTCGTCACGTTAAGTGAGTCCTCAGTCCTCCTGTACTGTCGGTCCTCCTCTCCTCCAGTCCACTCCTCAGGCCTCCGTGAGTCCGTGGCGTGACCGTCCCCAAAAAAAATGCTGGGCAGCACTGTGGGCACTGGCAGCCATTGCCGCTGTCAGTCCTCCTCTCCTCCAGTCCACTCCTCAGGCCTCCGTGAGTCCGTGACCGTTCCCAAAAAAAATTCTGGGCCTGGGCAGCACTGTGGGCACTGGCAGCCATTGCCAAATTAGATTGCCATGCCATTGTCAATTTGCCATCACCATGCCATCCATGCCTGTACCTACCTGTTCTGCCATGGGCTGTGTCCATCCATCATGGATGGACCCAGGCCAGGCCAGAACAGGTAGGTACAGACAGGTCACGGTGCAAGATTTTTCAAGTTACCCAGGCTGGGCCCAGACCAGAGTGAAGATATCCTTATATATATATATATCATCATGGATGGATGGATCATCCATCCATCCATGGATTGATATATATATAATAATCATATCTGCACAATGGTCTGGGCCCGGCCTGGGTAACTTGATGTTATTCTTGCACCGTGACCTCACATGCCTGTACCTACCTGTTTTCCCCTGCTGGTCACTGCATTGGAAGCACGCACGCTGATCTCTGCATTGGGGACATGTATGCTGGTCACTGCATTGGGGACATGTACGCTGGTCGTTGCATTGGGGGCATGTATGCTGGTCACTGCATTGGGGGCATGTATGCTGGTCACTGCATTGGGGACATGTATGCTGGTCACTGCATTGGGGACATGTATGCTGGTCACTGCATTGGTGACATGTACGCTGGTCACTGCATTGGGGACATGTACTCTGGTCACTGCATTGGGGACATGTACTCTGGTCACTGCATTGAAAGGGGGCATGTATACTGGTCACTACATTGAAAGGGGCATATATACTGGTCACTACATTGAAGGGGGCATGTACTGTGGGGTTTGTGCTAGGGGGTCTCTACTGTGGGATTAGTGCTAGGGGTCTGTACTCTGGGATTAGTGCTAGGGAGTCTGTACTGTGGGGTTTGTGCTAGGAGGTCTGTACTGTGGGGTTTGTGCTAGGGGGCCTGTACTGTGGGGTTTGTGCTTGAGGGGTTTGTGCTAGGGGGTCTGTACTGTGGGGTTTGTGCTAGGTGGCCTGTACTGTGGGGTTTGTGCTAGGTGGCCTGTACTGTGGGGTTTGTGCTAGGGGGCCTGTACTGTGGAGTTTGTGTTAGGGGGTCTGTACTGTGGAGTTTGTGCTAGGGGGCCTGTACTGTGGGGTTTGTGCTAGGGGGCCTGTACTGTGGGGTTTGTGCTTGAGGGGTTTGTGTGGGGTTTGTGCTTGAGGGGTTTGTGCTGGGGGGGGTCTGTACTGTGGGGTTTGTGCCACTTTCAGTCAGTGTATCCCATAATAGGGTGTCTCTCACAGTATATCCCATAATAGGGCCCCTGCTCCCTATTATGGGATATACTAGTACTGATTGACCCCTTAATATGTGATATATTGGGAGAATTTTTTCACGCAAGCAAAATACAGGGGACAGAATGGGTGGAGTCTATAAGGGGTGGAGCTTCTGAGAAATGGGAGGGGTCAAAATGGAAGGGCGGGGTCTTGCGCCCCCCATCTTAAAACTTCACCAGCCGCCACTGCTACCCTCACTTCCACCTAAGAACTGTACTTGAGTCACCTCCTTCAGATCATCCCCTGCAGCTATTGCCTTTTGTACCACCGCCCCCTCCCTTTAGTTGTAAGCTCCATGAGCAGGGCCCTCCTACTCTTTCTGTATTGAAATGTATTGTAATTGTACTGTCCTCCTTTATATTGCAAAGCACTGTGTAAACTGTTGGCACTATAAAAATCCTAAATAATAATAATAATAATAAAAATAATAATGATAATGATAATAATAATAATAATCCATTTCCATTACACACCGGACAGTTCAGAGTTGCAACAGATTCATATACACCCTACAGACACCTATATGAATCTGTCGTAGGTTCCTACCTTTGTTGCACTACCACAAGACAGATTTTATTGAGTATCTTTGATACTCTTTATGATTTCCATGAATAGTGTTTTTTGCAAACTAAATGGCATCTAGCTAATGTTCAGGTCTAGTTTAATGTATGGGCTGGTACTCGGGTGCCTACGGGATTTTCATGTCTGACTTTAGTGATTGGGTTAGGCTGTTTCCCAACAGGGTGCAAGCGAAGATCAATGAAGTATAGTAAAGAAGAAGCGTACCATAATTAGAACTCACCACAGCATGGGACTCTTCTGTCAGTAATGTCAAGGGAAAAACTCAAGCTTTTTTGGAAAGATCAGTACAGCACAGGGGCTCAGTCTTTTGATGCATTTCAGACCACTACGGACCTTCCGTCATTACTAAAGATCCATAGTGTTTTGAAATGAATCAAAAGGTCTGTATACATCTTTAAAATTTAATTTTAAATTTAATCCTGACATGTTACTCACATCTTTGTAGGATGTACAGGTGATAGAGCAAGCCTATGGGTATAATGACAGTCCACACAGTAGCAAGGGATTAAAGCAAAATTCCAGGGAAACAGATAAAGCACAGAGGAAACACATATAAGGGAGCTGATTTACCTACCAAAGGATTTGTATTTATGGCCATCCAGTCATGAGATTTTTACAACTCTTGAATGCAGCACAGCCCCATCGGCATTAGAAGGGATCCAATCTTTCTAGGCTGCCATTTACCGACTTGCCTACTGGGCCAATTCTGCCATTTCTCACATACATATTAAAATCTGCATTTTTTTTTGCTATAAAATTATTTAAAACTCCCAAACATTATATTATTTCTGAAAGTGGAGGCTCTGGAGAATAAAATGGTGGCTTGATATTTATTATGCAATATTTGCATAGCGGTTTATTAAATTAAAATTTTCAGGAAACAATACACTTTCATGAAGTTTAGTGCACACAAACACAATAAAATACCTGCTTTTTGTGTACAATATAAAAGATGATGTTACGCGAGTAAATAGGAACGTAACATGTCACACTTTGCATTTGAATGTGGAGTGGTGACAAACTACAGCACATTAAATTTTCCATAGGAAATGCTTTAAAAAGCATTTACAGGTTAATAGTTTAGAGTTAAACAGGAGTTCTGGTGCTAGAAATATTTCTCTCATGTGACCTTTGAGGTGATACCTCCCGTGTGTGGTGTGAATGATCATCATTTACATATGTGTACAGGACCATATGCATATGTACATGAACACGGATGGGGCAGCTACATTTTTTTTTTGTTCCTCGAATAAACACATTTCTAATGGCGCTTTTCCACTGCATGGAACCGTAATGGTTTGGCACGCTTTTGTGCTTTTCCACTGCTGGTACCGCATGGTATAGGGTCGGAACGGTTCGGTACGGTACGGTATAGGTTTGCTTTTCCACTGCATGGAACCGAACGGTACGGTACGGCTCTGAAAAAACAGTACCTACTCGATTGTGGTTCCAACAGGTACCAAACTGGTACCATATCCCACAATCCTTTGCATGCAGTCACTACTAGCCACTGATTGGTCAGAGAATCCCACCCACCCCGTTGTTATCCCACCCACTTAACTTTAGTGCTACTTTAGTGGAAAAGCAAACCTATACCGTACCATACCGAACCGTTCCGACACTATACCATGCGGTACCAGCAGTGGAAAAGCAAACCGGGCCAAGCAGGGCCGAGTAGAGCCGAGCCGGTACTAGCCGGTACTTGCAGTGGAAAAGTGCCATAACTGTGTATGTGGTTCTCTTTGGGAAATTACATTAATTCTATAATTAAATGTTAAAAACAAATGGAACTTTAAAGTAACCTTGAATGATATCTGTAAAGTCTTTGAGAAGTTTTGCACTATAATGTATGGGCAGCTTTAGTCTCTAGATGAGGAGAGGGGAAGTGATTTAGTAGTATAGCGAAAAACAACTGAGCATGGCTTACACCATTCAGTCCACAAAAAGTTGTTGTCAGGCAAAATCTACTTTTTCCTATCTCTCCCTCCCATCCCCCTGTACCCTTACTGCCAACTGATACATTTTTATTTTTTTTTTCTTGGGGAGGTTAGTTATGCTCAATTGAGACCCTCCACCCAGGTCCCTCACTCATGCCCTTTCTGTCTGTGTGGACCTGTTATGAGGCAGGTGGAAGCCTGTCGTGTAGAGAAGGCTTACCGTTGCCGGTGGGCGGAGCTTGGTTGGAAACCCGAGGTGAGTAGCACAGGCTAACCTGAGGTGCGGGGTCTAAGAATCCACCGGTCTTCACCAGGGCCTCTGATGGTGAGGATGGATTTGGCTGCAGGTGGATACCAGGTCACGGTCCCCAGGGTCGCCCCACCAGGGGGTAACCGGTCAAGGTCCGAAGGTGGATGAGCCCACAAGGAGAATCCAGAAGAGTAGTCAAAACGAGCCGGGATCAGGACAGGCAGCAAACAAGCGAAGTCAGGGACGAGCCAAAGGTCAACAGGTATCAGACAGGAAATCAACAGGAAGCAGGTTCAGAACACAGGAGAGCTGAAGACAACACAGCAAAGTGCAGTGCTGCTGAGCTGTTTAAATAAGGCAGCCTGTTTGCCAATTATTGCAATTAGTCTGCTCTAGGTTAACCCTTTAGGTTGCAGACTCATGACAGCACATCAGTGTGCTCAGGAAGCATTCCTAACAGGACCACTTGTTCAGTGCTACATGTTTTTTTTTTTTTTTTTTTAATTTTCTATTATTGTTTAGGCTTCATTGAAAAAATGTTTAGTCGGTTCAAAAGGTAATACACATATCATCTTTAAAATCAGATTTACTAAAATATTGCCCTACAATATATTTTTCCCTTTTCTATCTTTCCTCTCCCCCCCCCCTCCCCCCCCCTCTCCCGTCTCTCCTCCGTATTGATCCTTAGCCTACTCCATTGCCATCTCTATTGTTTTTCCTTTCATTATATTTAAGTATTTATTTCTATATATTTACTTGATTTTTTTAAATCTATCCATTTTTTCCCTTTTTTTTTTTTTTCATATGTATTGGATTTTCCTCCTGACTATTGCTAATATATTCCATATTAAAGACATAGTTTATCCTATTACACCATTCTTTTAACTCTGGGGCGCTTACTTTGCACCACTTCTTCGGTATTTTTCCTTTTGCTGCGTTTAGCAGGGTTGGGACTAGAGTTACTTTATATTGTTTAAGTCAGTGGTCCTCAACTCGGTTCTCGGGGCCCACTAACAGGCCAGGTTTGCAAGATAACTAAATTACATCACAGGTGATCTCATTTGCTGCTCAGTGATTGCAGTATTCTAGTCTGCATCTCCCCAAGGTAATACTTAAAATCTGGCCTGTTAGTGGGCCCCAAGGACCAGGGTTGAGGACCACTGGTTTAAGTGGTGTTGTCGTTTTATGGAATAGGCAGACCCATGGGTCATTTGGAATCTTTGTTTCAGTTATTTCACAGATAATTTGTCGTACCTTTGTCCAAAATTCTTTGATTTTGGAACATTCCCACAGTGCTACATGTTAACCCTCGCCACCCCATCCATTTTACGCCCCTCAGTCTGACATCAGATATCTTCTGAACTCTAAGGGCCCCACCGCTGACCAGCCAATAAGAATTGTGATGTGGACACCTTGAAGAACCACCAGGAAAAAAAAAGCGAGGAGAAGACCTGGCATTGGTTGATCATATGACTTCAGATACAGTAAGTGAAAACTAGGATTTTGAGAATTTTGTTAGTTAACCCAGCAATTTGTGTTAACCCAATGGGGAGGCAGATAGGGGGGTTTACATTTATCATGAAGTTTGGGCTTTAAGGGCTAAAATGTGGGAAAATGAGCATATAGACACCCAACTGTTCTTCAGTCCAACTGATATCAAACTGGGAGCTGCACATCCTACTTCTATGGAGGCTTTGTTGAAAGCAAGAGTCATATTTATGCATGTGTCCCTTAGTAAGTATAACTATTGAGTATCTTAGATAGAGTTCCTTTTATTTTGAGCATCTTATAGTTTTTGTGCAGTTAGACTTCTAAGTTTACTAGTTTTTATGTGTCGTCACAATCAGAAGATGCATCTTTATAATTGGTTGAAGTTTTTTTTCCCCTTGCTATAAATTCACGCTGAAGAAGTTTCCAATCAAAGTTGGAACTCATAAACTACGTAAGAAGCAGAAACACATTAACGTTACATAATGTTCAAGAACGAATGCCGTTTACCTACTTCGCTTTCCTTGGCATTACTCATTTCAGAAGTTGTAAAAGAAAGAACACTCGTTATTTCCTGTTACGATCAACATGAACTAATTAAAAGAAATAAAATTTTCTTGTTATAGATGTATCATGGCATACATTATGACACATTTATTGCTTTACATAATTTGAAGTGACACCGAACAAAAGATTGCATTATTTTCCCAATCGTAAAATAAAAAAAGAAAGGAATCTAATTTTATGAGGAATGCAACAACTGTCCTTCGAATAGGAAAAAGAAAAGTGGAGAGTGCTACATGACTTCATAATGATCTTTGTTCTGGAAACATTTCAAAACTAAAAACGAAAAATGTATGCAATTATAAAAATATGACTACCAAAACTTGATATTTACTTAAACTAGAATATTGTGACTGATCATGAACTGAGTCATTTTGATAGAAGTTGCATTTTTATTGTGTAGTCGTTTTATGAGTGGGTAATGTGAAAACCAAGAAATATAGTAGGTTTTGTGTACTTTTGATGAGCAAACGTTGATGGAAATGGAGAATAATGACTATAAGGTAGAGTGGGCATGACTGAAAATAGAAAAGAATGGCGAGAGAGGGAAAAAAGTTATGGATAGAGGTAGAGGATAATGATTTCAATAAGAAGGTAATTGAGAGTTAATGGAGGAAGAGGCACATACCTATAATGGATGATAGGCATGTATGGAAGTAGAGAACGATCATGGAAAAAAAAAAGCAATAACCAGGAAGAAGGAGGAGGAAACTGAACAGATAGGAGCTTGACCAAAGAGTTGGATAGACATGGAATTTGAGAATGACAGCAATGGAGTGAGTGAGCATAAAATTCACTACTAAACTAATTACTAAACATCTATAAACTTGTAAAGTATGTGTAGCACCCTCCTAATAAGGTTGCTAGGTAAATTTAGTTTTTGGCTCCTTCTGTAATCAAGGGAGCAGTGATTGTTTTGGTATGTTCAGGGCTTTGAATTTGATTGCTTCCCCCAACCTCTAGAAGAAGTTTCTAGAGCATATGGAGGGAGAATTCAAACAGCCAGTGTGAATATTGGGCCTAGCCAATCCCTAGGGAGGTGGACCCAGATGGTGGCGGGGCAGCTGATAAATAGTCTGAAGCCATGGAGAGATTATCTTTTCCAAAGAAGTTTCCATCCTTGGTGGGGTGTTGCCCTTGAAGAAGCTTAACCACTTAAGCCCCCGGAAGATTTTACCCTCTTCCTGACCAGGGCCTATTTTGCGATTCCGCACTGAGTGATTTTAACGGACAATTGCGCGACCGTGCGACGCTGTACCCAAATGAAATTGACGTCCTTTTTTTTCCACAAACAGAGCTTTCTTTTGGTGGTATTTGATCACCTGTGCGATTTTTACTTTTTGCGCTATAAACAAAAAAAAGAGCGACAATTTTGCAAAAATAACAATATTTTTCAAATTTTTTTATATGAAATCCCCCCCCAATAATTTTTTAACATTTTAGGCCAATTTGTTTTCTGCTACATATGTTTGGTAAAAAAAAAATTGCAAAAAGTGTATTTTGATTAGTTTGCGTTTACTAACTGAAGGAAAGATTTGTCATTTTTGTTGTTTTTTTTTTTTAATAATGGTGGCGATTGCGATTTTTTTTTTTTTTGGCGGGTCTGCGACATTGCGGAGGACAGATCGGACCCTTGACTGACATTTTTGACACTTTTGGGGGTACCAGTGACATTACTACAGTAATCAGTGCTATACATATGCACTGTTACTGTAAAAATGACACAGGCAGGGAAGGGGTTAACTTTATTTGAGAAGGAGGGGTTAAGTGTGTCCCTAGGGTCGTGCTTCTTACTGTGATTGGATGTGGCTGTGTGTGTAACTGCAGAGAAATACGATCCTGCATAGCAGGACCGTATAATCTCTGCACTTACACAGGGGAGAATGTCAGGCGGCTTTGTTTACATTAGCCGCCTGCCTTTCTCCCGCTGTACCGGACGATCGCGGTGAGCGGCGGACATTGGGTCCGCTGCTCACACACGTGGGGGGGTCAGTGAACGTTCGGGGCGGGAGCACGCCTCCAGCGGCGCACGCTCGCCCCCTAGAGCCTCACGCTTTGCCTGTGAGGGGCTGACTGCCGACGTAAATAGTCGTGCAACGGTCGGCAAGAGGTTAAAGACACGGTTGCTATTCTGAAAAGCTTCTGGAGCTGCAGTGCTGGGACCTATAAGCAGCCTAGATCTGATAGAAAGTGGGTGGTGTCCAAGAGAAGCTGGAAGGAGGCAGTTGTCCTGGAGACTTGTGAGTAAATACTATATAGTGTTCAGAAGATTGCACTGGGCTCCGACAGTTATACATTAGAGCAAGGCATACCTGATGCCAGAGTGATTTACCCCATGGTCTTCAGCTGTTAGGGAATAGACTGTTCAGTATTCACATTTACTTTCGGCGAAGACTGTCCTCTAACTGTTGTTTGCTAATCATTTTGGAATATCCCATACCCAAATTCCTCTCCTGTCACAAGTTCTTCAAGCAACATACAGTATATTAAAAATACAACTCCTAAACTGTTTACTGGAGCCAGAGTGAATCGATTGTTGTTTTGTGACTGGTGGTCTCTGCACTGTTTGGGGAAGAACCAATTCAATTCAGCAGCCCTTGCGGGGGTCGTGCTATATGTGCACTGCAATAGAAGCTCCAGAAAAGTCGAGAAGAAAAGACACACAAGGGACATTATGAAGTTGCTCCTTATAAAGTAGACAGCTTTACAGGAATCTTTTGCCTTGGGGGGAGTCAGAGAATGTTGCTCTGTAGAGAGACACTGTAGCAGCAACTATTTTTTTTTTTTTTTTGTATGGAACTGAATGTAAGGTCCATCCTCCTAGACTGGACAGGCTTGGAATTTAGGTTTATTTTTTCTTGACAAGTTGCCTTGCCTTCCACAATGAAGCTGATGATGGCCAGTATGAAACCTTAACTAGGATGTGGGACTCTTACCACATGTTCAATAAAGCCCAATGGAAATATATCTAAAGCCAAACACATTTTATTTCAGTTTGGGTAGAGCAAGGCAGACCATATATGTTTCAGTGAGTTGAATGAAAAAAAAAATGAACCGATTCCCCCATCCACACATTTAATATGGATGGGAGAATCACTCCTACTGAGCTAATATATTCTGCCAGCAAGAAACCTTCGCCACCGGTAGAATACAGTGATTAGTATTGCTGACTATAGCAGATGGCACCGATCGTTCTGCAAAAATCCGACAGGCTTGTTGTATAGAAGTCAATCAATAGATCGAGTTGTTTACAACAAGCGAGCTCATACATGTATCAAAATTCGACCAGTACCTGCTGAAGCAGCCACATTTTGATCCATGTATGGCTGACTTTAGGGAAGGTAAAATGCTGTCAATTTATCTAATTTTTTGTCAATATATGTTTTATTCATAAAAAACAGATGCGGTATTCAATTGACAGGAAACCAGCCATGAAACCACCAAAGTATGGGACTTTAAAGGTGTATGGTAGTGGCACAGACAGAACAAACAAAATTGAGTTAAAATTGCATTTTATTATTTAACATTGTAGATTAAAAAGATACAATGATTGTACCCAAACATTGATGGTCAAATACATGTTTCGCCATTTCATTGGCTTCGTCAGGGACTGAGTGACTTGTGACCTCTCGCAATGGCTCTAAATACTAATAAATAAGACTGTAATAGTATTCATATGCGCTTATAAACGCACGAAATCCAGATCAATACATTAGCATTTGGAGCGTATATATACAGATAAGCATTTCAAACTTACCACAACGTAATAAACAAGGACAAGGCAACTGTGAACTGCATGGCTGGACGTGCGTATAACGTGGTGCCAGACATCCCCCTGGGGGTCCAAACTGGACACGGGGTAGTGAGTGCCTTGAAAGGCCAAACCAATGCTGGACCGGGCTGGGACACAACTGTCGGCTAGTTTGTCATTTGCGAAAGGGTAGAATAAAAGATTCCAGCCTCTGAAAGGGGAAAGGGATAGGTTGCAAAATCATTAGAATATATATTGGGTCAACCATATTATACCTTCAGCCAATTGGGCAAATTGTAAAGAATATAAATATATATTCCACATCAAAAGGGAGATAATTTGAGGGTCCTTAGAAAGAGACTGAAAAGGAATCTTAAAACTCTTATGCAACTCTTACAGGAAAACGAGGAGATGGAATGCGATGGTTCCTCATCCTCGGAGTCTGACTCTGATGGTGAGGACAATCATGCACCTAACCCTCGGAAATTTAGGGCAAAATCCACCAAATTCCCCAAACTTCAAACATGCCCAGCACTTTGGGCTTTTCTCAAACAAAGCCAATGGGACATAGACAATTTGGCGGTCCCCAATTTTGGGACCTCCAACTTGTCTGTCTCCCAAAAACGTGCCTTGGATAGCCTTGTCCATAACAACCACATTGTCATTAAACCCTCCGATAAGGGTGGCAATGTGGTCGTTATGGACAGGCACCAATACGAAAACATGTGCATGGATATACTTACCAACGCTGATTGGTATGTCCCGGTACCACAGGAGAAAGTAGAGGAGTTTAAGACCCAGTTGAAAACCATCTTGATGAATGCTCTATATACTCACATCATAGATCAGGAGACATACGAATTTCTCAATGTGAAGTGGCCAATCCTTCCCACATTCTATGCCTTGCCAAAGGTGCATAAATCTTTGAATAGACCCCCCGGTCGCACCATTGTCTCGGGGAAGGGTTCGATAACAGAACCAGCCAGTCAATTTGTGGATGACCAGCTTCGACCACATGTGATACGCCTTCCCTCCTACCTCAAGGACACACTAGAGTTGCTTCGAGTAGTGGAAGGGCTAACGGTGCCGGCGGGTTCCCTGCTGGTCACCTTAGATATCGAAGCATTATATTCAAGTATTCCCCATGATCGTGGTATGGAGGTGATTACGACCTTTATAAAGGAACAAACCCACAAAAAATGGCCATTGGCTGAGTTCACCTTACAGTTGTTGAACCACATCCTCAGGACAAATGTTTTCACCTTTGCAGGCACCACATTCCTCCAGGTACAGGGGGTGGCGATGGGGACCTCATGTGCCCCATCGTACGCCAACCTGTACCTGGGGGGGTGGGAGAGAGAGCTGTTCGCGGACGATTCCGCCTCGATGTATCTGCGCCACCTGGCCCTGTAGCGCAGATACATTGATGATGTTATCGTCGTGTGTACAGGCTCACCAAATGAACTTTCGGATTTCATAAAATACATCTCTAACAATAACTTCAATCTTAAGTTCACGTATCATTTTGACTATGTCCAAGTGCCCTTCCTGGACACCTTGGTGTTTCTTGACCCTGATGGTAGCTTGTACACTTCCCTGTACCGGAAAAGTACGGCGGGAAACACCATATTACATTATACAAGTGCCCACCCACGCTCTTTAGTCTCGAGTATTCCATACTCTCAATACCTCAGGATATGACGAAACTGCACTTTAGATGCAGATTTCGAACGTGAAGCCAAGGCCCTACAACTACGTTTACTGGAACGGGGCTACACAAAAAGTATCCTAAAGAAAGCGTATAATAGAGCCAATAATCAAAAAAGAGAGGGTTTAATCTTTGGGCCCCCTAAACAAAAAACTTCAAACACCACTAAGATGATAACCAGGTTCAACCAACACCACCAAAGCCTAAGAGGAGTTTCGGCAAAAAACTGGCACTTCCTCATAGATGATACCATCATCTCAAAATATGTCAAACCTTACCCTGAGGTGGCTCCCTCAGGCGGGCTCCCTCAGGGATAGATTGGTGCATAGTCACTATTCAGTTCCAGTGGAGGCAGAACTAGGTGCTACGGGGGGCTTTGGAACCTTTTGCTGTGGCAATTGTGATGAATGCCCCTGGGTTAAAGAGGGTCATCTCTTGCCTCTCCCCCGGGGGGGTACACTTAAGCCTAGGTTCTATGCCACATGCTCTACGGAGGGGGTTGTATATTTAGCTACCTGTATATGTGGGGACTTTTACGTCGGCAAGACGAAAAGGCCCTTCGCCCGGCGTATACACGACCACCTGTATTACATCGATGCGGGCCTAATGTACACCCCCATCTGTAAGCACGTCGGCATACACCACAAGTTTGACCCTTATACCATTCTCTTCTCCGTATTGGAAGTAATAAAACAAAACCCACGGGGTGGTAATTTTGATAATAATATACTTAAAAATGAAGTTAAGTGGATTTATAGACTTCAGGCCACAAAATCCCCTGGTTTAAATACCGCTATATCCTATAAACCTTTTTTGGAATAGATTGGTCACATTGAAGCTCCGTTATAGATCTCCTCCTTGACCCTCCAGTTCTCTTCCCCCTTGTTTTCTTCTTTCCCTTTCAATTTCTTTTTCCCCTTTTTGTTATTTCTTTTCTTTCTTCTTTAACGATACTCGGCTACTTTCTAATCAATTCTCAGTCGCCTTTCCCATGCGACTATTGCATTGGATGTTGCTTGATATAACTATATGTGCACTGCTTGCGCCCTGACACAGCCCCTCTTTCTCAAGGATATGTCTAGGGTGATGTAAATTGATAGGTATTACTCTGTTTATTCTAATTTTTCCTTTTGATATGTAAAACTGCCTACTGCATTCTGAATGGAACGTGCCCACTTGGTTGCCGACACCTGTTGAGTTGGCCTTTGGCCAGTGCTCGGGTGCCAAGCCGGGGGCTAGGGGGGTGTTCTAGCGGAGTTATCCGCTCCTCCCCCTGAGGCTCCCGCATCCGCCCTTTCGAGGGACGGATGTTTTGGCCGGATGATGACGCTCCCCGCGCATGCGCGGTGTGCACTCATCCGACCACTAGTTGGCGCCCGCACCGGAAATGGCCTATAGAGGCCGGTCATGGCCGTGTCACTTCCGGTGGGACCGGACTACATAAGGACCGACTGCGGCGCAGTATGATCAGGTCACTACTACCTGACGCTGCGGTGCGCGGGATGGTTGCAAATTAGATCCGGATTTATGGTAAGGCTCGCCTTATGGCAAGGAATACCTATGGTACCCATTATGTTTTCTTTTCTTTGTATCCCCACCTTATAGTCTTTACCTTGGGCTCCTTCTCCCTTGCTACTCAGGTTTGTTTCTCACTCTACATGTCTGGTCACCTGCTAATCCTCCCCATGCTATCACACTCTGTATCGGGGTGTATCTTTCTTCCCTCCTTAGCACGCTGGTGTTCACTAGTATATACATATATTGTTTGCAACTCCTCACTCATTATACCCCCGTCTTCAGCTTCCTCTCCCCTTTTCCAGTTCCCGGTTCATGGCGTCCCCTAGATCAATAGAGGACTACCTACACATCATCCTCTTTCTTTATCCATCTTCATCCCCTTTCTCTTCAACTTGGCTCATCACGGCTTTTCCTGTTATCTCCTTAGCATGCACTTGTTGCTGCACAAGGTCTTCTAGTGGTTTCTTACACTTATGCTGGAATTTTTGGTTTCCTTCTACAGTCTCTTTCTAAGGACCCTCAAATTATCTCCCTTTTGATGTGGAATATATATTTATATTCTTTACCCTTTGCCCAATTGGCTGAAGGTATAATATGGTTGACCCAATATATATTCTAATGATTTTGCAACCTATCCCTTTCCCCTTTCAGAGGCTGGAATCTTTTATTCTACCCTTTCGCAAATGACAAACTAGCCGACAGTTGTGTCCCAGCCCGGTCCAGCATTGGTTTGGCCTTTCAAGGCACTCACTACCCCGTGTCCAATTTGGACCCCCAGGGGGAGGTCTGGCACCACGTTATACGCACGTCCAGCCATGCAGTTCACAGTTGCCTTGTCCTTGTTTATTACGTTGTGGTAAGTTTGAAATGCTTATCTGTATATATACGCTCCAAATGCTAATGTATTGATCTGGATTTTGTGCGTTTATAAGCGCATATGAATACTATTAACAGTCTTATTTATTAGTATTTAGAGCCATTGCGAGAGGTCACAAGTCACTCGGTCCCTGACGAAGCCAATGAAATGGCGAAACATGTAGGACCCCGGTGACCCCCTGCATCTTCTCGGCTTACAATGAACGTAGTATTCATTTGTATACTCACTGTAATGTCTGTCTTATGTATTTGACCATCAATGTTTGGGTACAATCATTGTATCTTTTTAATCTACAATGTTAAATCATAAAATTCAATTTTAACTCAATTTTGTTTGTTCTGTCTGTGCCACTACTATACACCTTTAAAGTCCCATACTTTGGTGGTTTCATGGCTGGTTTCCTGTCCATTGAATACCGCATCTGTTTTTTATGTTCATATTAGGGATGTGGTGGTTTTGGTTGGCTTTAGGTGCAACATTGTCAGTCACCCAATCTCATTTCCTTTGCATATGTTTTATTCACTTCCTGTCCTGTAAACCCAATAGGGAGTGAGGGTATATCTTTTCTATGTGAGGGAAATACCCTCTTAGATAGTTGACATGGGGCCAAGTGTCCACATTGTAAGATTTCTTTTCTGTTCCTGTTCTTCTGGCAACTCAAAATGTAGGTTTTTTCTTTCCCTGTACCATTGGCAAGAAGAAGAATTATTGGTAATCAAGACAATAAGGTCAAAAAGAGTATATTATCCTAATGGGTACACAGACAGCAGTACAAACAGTTGTTCTAACCTCTTACTTCTATCCAAATAAAAAAAACAAAGAAACAAACATAATTGTGCCTTTAGTTATATGTTAAGGATGTTTGCTCATGAGATGATGAGAGCAAGCCTACCGTCATTTCAGAATTTAAAGGATTATTTTTAACTATGACTAGAGAATATCTTTAACACTGACAAAAACCTACATTTAATGACAAAAACCTTAAATAAATTGTGTAATATATGATAAAATATATCACATTGGACAGTCGATGTTTATACTAGCTTTTTCCTTTTTAATAGTATACCTGTATCTGGCAATTACAATATGAAACAGAAGCACACTATTAGCCTTCATTCACACTGACACTCTGACACTGTCAAATCTGAATTTACAGTATTTGCAATTTATTTGAATTTATATGCAGACAGCAGTACAAACCTGACAGTTGTTCTAACCTCTTACTTCTATCCAAATTAAAAAAAAAAAAAAAAAATAATAATAATAATGTTGCCTTTAGTTATGTTAAGGATGTTTGCCCATGAGATGACGAGAGCAAGCCTACTGTCATTTCAGCATTTAAAGACTTATTTTTAACTATGACTAGAGAATATCTTTAACACTGACAAAAACCTACATTTAATAATGACAAAAACCTTAAATACATTATGTAATATATGTTAAAATATATCACATTGGACATTCAATGTTTATGCTAGCCTTTTCCTTTTTAATAGTATAACTGTATCTGGCAATTACAATATTAAACAGAAGCACACTATTAGCCTTCATTCACACGGACACTCTGACACTGTCAAATCTGAATTTATGTGCAATTTTTTTGCATTTATATGCAGACAGCAGTACAAACCTGACAGTTGTTCTAACCTCTTACTTCTATCCAAATAAAAAATAATAATAATAATTCTGCCTTTAGTTATATGTTAAGGATGTTTGCCCATGAGATGATGAGAGCAAGCCTACTGTCATTTCATCATTTAAAGACTTATTTTTAGCTATAACTAGAGAATATCTTTAACAATGACAAAAACCTACATTTATGACATTAACATTACATTAAAAACCAAAAATGATCAGCGCTGCTAACTTATGTGACAATAACCTCATTAATAAACGCAACTATACATAAATCAATGTGAATAATTAGCAATAATTAACATCAATAAATCTGTGTGCAATACCAATGTGCTTAGAATATAATAAATAATCTTACAATATATAGATAGTCCTTCAGTTCGAATATCCAAGTACTGTGGTACTTCAATAAATAAATAAGTGCAAAAAGTTGTGCAAAAATATAATAATTAGTCCTTCAGTGCATACAGTGGGTACGGAAAGTATTCAGACCCCCTTAAATTTTTCACTCTTTGTTATATTGCAGCCATTTGCTAAAATCATTTAGGTTCATTCTTCTTCCTCATGAATGTACACATAGCACCCCATACTGACAGAAAAACACAGAATTGTTGACATTGTTGCAGATTTATTAAAAAAGAAAAACTGAAATATCACATGGTCCTAAGTATTCAGACCCTTTGCTGTGACACTAATATATTTAACTCGGGTGCTTTCCATTTCTTCTGATCATCCTTGAGATGGTTCTACACCTTCATTTGAGTCCAGCTGTGTTTGATTATACTGATTGGACTTGATTAGGAAAGCCACACACCTGTCTATATAAGACCTTCCAGATCACAATGCATGTCAGAGCAAATGAGAATCATGAGGTCAAAGGAACTGCCTGAAGAGCTCAGAGACAGAATTGTGGCAAGGCACAGATCTGGCCAAGGTTACAAAAAGATTTCTGCTGCACTTAAGGTTCCTAAGAGCACAGTGGCCTCCATAATCCTCAAATGGAAGACCTTTGGGACGACCAAAACCCTTCCTAGAGCTGGCCGTCCGGCCAAACTGAGCTATCGGGGGGAGAAGAGCCTTGGTGAGAGAAGTAAAGAAGAACCCAAAGATCACTGTGGCTGAGCTCCAGAGATGCACTCAGGAGATGGGAGAAAGTTGTAGAAAGTCAACCATCACTGCAGCCCTCCACCAGTCGGGGCTTTATGGCAGAGTGGCCCGACGGAAGCCTCTCCTCAGTGTAAGACACATGAAAGCCCGCATGGAGTTTGCTAAAAAACACCTGAAGGACTCCAAGATGGTGAGAAATAAGATTCTCTGGTCTGATGAGATCAAAATAGAACTTTTTGGCCTTAATTCTAAGCGGTATGTGTGGAGAAAACCAGGCACTGCTCATCACCTGTCCAATACAGTCCCAACAGTGAAGCATGGTGGTGGCAGCCTCATGCTGTGGGGGTGTTTTTCAGCTGCAGGGACAGGATGACTGGTTGCAATCGAGGGAAAGATGAATGCGGCCAAGTACAGGGATATCCTGGACAAAAACCTTCTCCAGAGTGCTCTGGACCTCAGACTGGGCCAAAGGTTTACCTTCCAACAAGACAATGACCCTAAGCACACAGCTAAAATAACGAAGGAGTGGCTTCACAACAACTCCGTGACTGTTCTTGCATGGCCCAGCCAGAGCCCTGACTTAAACCCAATTGAGCATCTCTGGAGAGACCTAAAAATGGCTGTCCACCAACGTTTACCATCCAACCTGACAGAACTGGAGAGGATCTGCAAGGAGGAATGGCAGAGGATCCCCAAATCCAGGTGTGAAAGACTTGTTACATCTTTCCCAAAAAGACTCCTGGCTGTATTAGATCAAAAGGGGGCTTCTACTAAATACTGAGCAAAGGGTCTGAATACTTAGGACCATGTGATATTTCAGTTTTTCTTTTTTAATAAATCTGCAACAATGTCAACAATTCTGTGTTTTTCTGTCAGTATGGGGTGCTATGTGTACATTCATGAGGAAGAAGAATGAACTTAAATGATTTTAGCAAATGGCTGCAATATAACAAAGAGTGAAAAATTTAAGGGGGTCTGAATACTTTCCGTACCCATTGTATATCCAAACGTTAAAGTGCTCCAATTGCTTGAAACAAAAGTGCTGGCGCTCCCCCTATGTTTCCCTACTCACCACAAGCAGATGGAAATCGGGCATTGAATGGTGGGATCTTCTGTTGTGTGACCATAAATCCTGGTGAGAGCAGCCTTAGGTACTCAGCTTAGGAGAGAAATCCTTAAAGCCAACAGTATTTCGATCCAGGGTGTCCTCATAAAAATACAAAGCCCACCATGGTAAAGTACGTAAGAGTAATGTTTTATTTAATTGATCAGAAACCTACTTACAAACATGGATTAAAAATGAGCAGAAAGACGGCTCGGTGGTTAGCTGCTCTCACAGCGTGCACTCCACCGGCCGGATGTGACGTCGTCGTGATGCGGGACGCTTCAGCCAATAGCTAGATGCGTTTCGCCCTCCTCCCAGGGTGTCATCTGTAGATCTGAGCTACAGATGATGCCCTGGGACAGATGACGCTACTGTTAGGTGGTTAGTTTAGCTGCATTTATAGAAAATAAAATCCTGTACATTCCTGTGTGTAAACACATTTAAAGGAGGAACATCTAAACTCAGGAAAAAAAATGATCTGGGAAGCATTAAAAATGTTTATACTTCTCGGATGACATCTTCTGCATTTAGAAAAGCTAAAAACGGTAGTGCCAGCGGGGTTGAGGCCTTAGCTTTTGGCTACAATGACATCAGCATGCTAAAGAAGTTTATTTTGTGAATGAACTTCTAACCTGCATGACAGTAAGTTATGGAAGTCGCATGATCAGAAAAAATGCTGTCTGGTTCCTGATCACTGGTTTGGCTGCTGACTTGGACTGACTTACCATGCCTTGTTTTGCACTCTGTCTCTGTGTGTAGGTGGTCGTATTCCTCATGTCAAAGCTGCTCTCCTGATGGCTGGTGGGATCAAGAAGCAAAGGTGCTAAAAGAACAGCGCTACAGAATGAATGAAGAAGAAATAGGGGATCTTCAGGTTCCTCTGTTACGGGACGTTGTTAAAAGTCCCTTTGAATGCTGGAATTTTTAGGACGTTTGAAACGTCCGTTAGGTCGCGTTTGCACCCGCGTTTAGTGGGCGTTTAGAGGGCGTTTGCATTTAGAACCCTTCCTAGAGGTCAAAAAAATGATTCCCCTTTAAAATGGAAAAACGCGAACGCTAAACACGGGTCATCGCGTTTGGACGCGTTCAGACGCGTTTGTGCGTTTGAAACGCCGGGAAACACACATTCGAAAGCAAATAATTGCGTTCTAAAAAAAGTCCCTGAACGCAACTGCCTCCAAATGACTGTAAACGACCATGTGTACATGGACAGATAAGATAACATGGAGCTGCATTCAGGGGCTTCTGAAAAAAATGCCCAACTGCTCCTAAACGGCCATTTCCAGCGTCCCGTGTACATGGAGCCTTACACTACAAGTTCTCAGGTATAGATTCCTCTTCAGCAAGGAGAACAGTGATCACCACAATAATGGCATCACCACATTTCACTTCCAAACTGGTAAGACTAGTAGTGAGAGGCAGCGGTGCCTTAGATCTCTTACTGCAGATACACAGCTACGAAGCTCAGGAAGTGCACTGCTATTTTTCAGGAGGAATTTAAAATATAAGAAAAAACTTTTTCAGGTCAAAATTAATATTTTCAGATATTCTATATAAGATAGCAAAAGTTAAATTTTTGAGTTCAGGTCTACATGAATTGAGGGCTCCTGATATGAATATTTATTCCAGATTAGTGATTTCGAAAGAACTAAACACATCAATTTGATATAAATGGCAACAACATTTTCAGGTTAGCAATGATAGCCTTTGTACTTCCTCCCTAGAGGTTTCCTATAAGTATTTTTCGATTCACTCCTGAAACACATTCATTCGTAAAAGTTATTCAAATTGTAACTTACAACTTAACCACTTGCCGACCAGCCACCACAGATATACGGCAGGAGGCCGTCAGGTTCCCGCAAATCGCCCTACCTATACAGTGGTTCATGGGAGCGATCCTCAGGGGGCACACGTCCATTTGCCAGCGGGGAAGCTGATCTGCAGGGCCAGCGCCCACGATTGCTGCCGGGCACCCGCAATCACTCCCTGTGGAGAGAGAACTGCGGTCTGCTGTTGTAAACACAGCTGACCGTTGTTCTCACAGCAATCAACACACAGCTCCTGTGATCCTCCTATTTAGAAACACAGGTCTCTGTGCTGATTCCATAAGCCCATCCACCCCACAATTAGAAAACACCCCCTAGGCTCACATTTAACCCTTTGATCGCCCCTGGGTTAACCCCTTCCCTGTCAGTGTCCTTAGCACAGTATTGGTGCATATTTTTAGCACTAATTACTGTAGTAATGTCACTGGTCCCCCCAAAAATGTCAGTTAGGGGTCCGATATGTCTGCCGCAATGTCACAGTCCCACTAAAAATCACTGATCGCCGCCATTACTAGTAAAAATAAATAAATAAAAATGACAAATCTTTCCCCTAGTTTGTAGACACGATAACTTTTGCGCAAACCAATCAAAATACGCTTATTGGGATTTTTTTTTACCAAAATTTGTAGCAGAATTCAAATTGGCTTAAAATGATGAAAACATTTGATTTTTAATTATTTTTTAATTGGGAATGTTATATAGCAGAAAGTGATAAATATTGTTATTTTTTTCAGAATTGTCACACTTTTTTTGTTTATAGCGCAAAAGATGAAAATCGCACAGGTGATCAAATGCCACCAAACAAAGCTCTATTTGTGGGAAAAAAAGGACATCAATTTTATTTAGGTACAGTGTCACACTACCGCACAATTGTCAGTTAAATTCAAATCGCAAAAAATGGCCTGGTCATTAAGGGGGAAAATCTACCGGTCCAGAAGTAGTTAATATGCAAATTAGGTTATCGTGTTATTGTTTAGTAAACTGTTTCAAGTAAAGTGGGGTACACACTAGTAGAAAATCTGCCGAAAATTCCCGTCCGAGGTAAAATCGTACGATTTTCGACTAGTGTGTACACAACTTTCAGCAGCCGATGCCGACATTTTCAACGAAAAAAAACGGAGGGACAAACACCAAAATTTTTATCGTCCGTCCCCAGACGACCAATTTTCCTTTAATGTGTATGCAGTACGTCCGTGAAAAATCGGATACGAAAGACCGCGCATGATCTGAAGTTGCTGACGACCCGGAAGTCTAGGAACAAATGTCCCAAAAAAAAATAAAAAATCGGACGAGAAATTTTGTGAACATTTATGCACTGTCGACTAAAAACGGTTATGAACGCTGAGCAGGAGAGAGAAAAATCGGAGAATATTTCGTCCGATTTCCGTCAAGTGTGTACGGGCCTTAAGACTGTATATTATATCATCTAAAAATACTCTAAAAGTCTCTTTAAGAAACAAAGGTATGGCTCTGGCTGTACATTATTTTTAGTATTTGATATATCAAGCTGGAATTTTATTTAGCAGCTCTTGTCTTATATAAAACCGTTTTTCCTTTGGGAAAAATAATTTATAGAGCATTACATTGATAATTCCTCTGAAAATCAATATTTTGATCGATCTTGAAGAGCACCTTATACTTCTAAATTAGTAATTGTTTCATTAGATTTATGTTGGCTTCTTTCTTCTCCAGTGCGAGTAGTTATAAAAAGCACTATAATAGCATTGTTTTATTTTTCCCTTTGCTGTTGTAGATATTAAGAAATGGTTCTTTAAAGTTATTTTTGTTATTGGTCTTCATGTTGTCAGAAGGAAACTGTTAGGAATGATGATTGTAACCCTGGTCTTTTATACGGTTCTGCTGTTGCCTCTTTTTCCTTTTTGTATCTCACGAGGCCCTTCTATTAGGTTTAAACAATCTCACGCAAACTCAAGGTGGTAACAAAGCCACATAGCCCTGGATCTGCTGATACAAAATGTTAAAGCTGATTTCCTGTTGTCAGTAAATAAATAAATGTACACAGCATTAATCAGTGAAGGGGCCACTGGAAATACATTGGGTTCCCCTTACCTGTTCAGAGGCTGTCCACCTTGTTTGCAGTCCCAATGGCACAACGACAAATACAGGCTCTAGTCTAGGAGTCTTTTTAAGATTTATTGCAGGTCTTGAACAAAAATGCAAGGAGGAGGGTTGAGGGCACAGGATACCTTAGGTACATAAATATTCCTGAAAAATATATAGTATTAGGCCCTATAATAGCAGCTTCAAAATATAAAATGTTAAATAAAGAGAGAACAGTCAGTTTGAGACCCTATGGGAGCAGTCACAGTCCTTAAGCAGCAACTTTTGGCATCTCAACCTCAAGAAGCACTTCTACTCCTGGAGCTTCATGGTAAAGGAACACACCTCTCCAGCCATAGAGTCTCCAGTCTCAAGTTTCCTTCAGGCAAGTTTCCTTCAGGCCCTCAACCCATAGCACATGCCGAGAACCAGTAGCAGTAATTCTCTAGAACACCCCCCCCCCCCTCTCATGGGGAAGCCCTAGGGGATCAAATCCTCCCAGACATTTATCTACTCCCCAGCCACACCTTCTGGGTCAACATCCCAGGGATTGGCTAGGATTCAATATATTTTTAAAACCTCAGTGATTGATCCCCCCACTTTCTTGCTGGAACATTCCTCTAGCAGCAGACAAAAGCAATCAGCCACCAGGTTTAGGGATAAACCCGAACAGACCTGAAAAATTTCAGCTCAGCTGGCTACAGCAAAGCCATATATTATTGGCACAGGAGAATGGGAAACTGGACCAATTCTCCACTGCATGGTCATCTTGGTTCGTGTTCCGATTTTCAGCAGACTTCGTTTACTAGCCAAGGATGCAACAGATACTGATACTCCTGTGCCATGATGGAGTGCGTACAACCTTCACAACACTTTCCCCCTCTCCCTCTTTCCTTATTACCTCTTCTGTCTCATTTATATTCTTCCCCTTATATTTCTGCCTTAGCCACTTGCCGACTGCCTAACGCCGATCTACGTCGGCAGTCAGCCCCTCACAGGCAAAGTGACGTAGGGCTACGTCACTAGCTTGTGAGGGTCTAGGGAGCGAGCGCGCGCCCCCGGAGGCGCGCTCCCGCTCCCGCGTGGTCACGGACCCCCCCGCGCGTGTGACCGGCGGACCCGATGTCCGCCGGTCACTCGGCGATCGGCGGGGGAGAGGGAGAATGTCAGGCAGCTTGTGTAAACAAGCCACCTGTCATTCTCCTTGCTGTTAGGATACTGATCACTCGGATCTAGTATGTAGATCCGTTGATCAGTGTCCATACAGCTCAAGCCCCAGCCAATCACAGTAGAAAGCACGCCCCTAGGGATACACACAGCCCCTCCCTCCCAAATAAAGTTAACCCCTTCACTACCAGTGTATTTTTACAGTAACAGTGCATATATATAGCACTGATTACTGTAGAAATGTCACTGGTAACCCCAAAAGTGTCAAAAATGTCAGTCAAGGGTCCGATCTAGAAAAAATGCAAGAGATGTTGGACCCGGCGCTACCACTTTAAAATAGTACTGTGCAAATATGTGCTGTAAAAAGTGCATGTGTTGCAATCAACAAAGTGAAAAGTGCTACGTGCCGTTTAAAACCAACAATATGTATTAACCTGGGCTGTGCTCATTGTGCCACATTAAAATGTCATATACCATACATTTATACAAAGTGCCAAGTGCTGATAAAACCAAGTGCCACGTGTTGTGATCCGTGCTAAAACAATATATGGCGCCGGCGGATGTTTCCACCAGAAAACGCACCGCTGCTTACCGCACTCTTAAGCCTTTGACTCGACACTTCTTGGTCACTACAACAAAGAATAAACCTCCATTGCGTAGCATTTTGTTGTATAAAGCGAAAATATTTAGCATCCACTCACAGTTTGGGGAGTTCACGATCAGCTTGAATGGTGTTCGCCGGGTCGCTTCCACGTTCCACTGGCTCAAACCACCAAAACCGGAAGTGACGTATTGACGTACACAAACCACGCCCTACGCGTTTCGTCATACGACGTCATCTGGAGCGTGCCATCTCTCACTACTCCCGGTCTTTTTATAGGCTGGGATGGCGCCATCTTGGTGTACCTAATTTGAGGCCGGATACGGCGGCCATCTTGGTGCACCCATCCCATAACCTAAAAAATGTTTATTCATCATGTGAACTCCCTTCATGTTGTGTTTGCCGTACATAAAAACAACAATATACTTTATTAACCACAGCGTACGACTAAAGACAATTACTATGTTTAAAATACATTTGTGCAAATAGTGATGTGTCTGGTTTAATCGGAGTGAACTGATAACCAGTGTGTGCCGTGGTTGGAAAATAAATAGATATTGATTAAAATATTTTTATTATTATGTGACAAAGTGATACGTGCCTAAACTATACTCAATACATAAAATATAATGTATAAAATCGTGGGCCCATGTGTCTATGCAATTGGTGCTAGACTATAAAAGAAGTGCCCATACATGTAACAATTAATCGATGAGATGAAATCGTGCTGAAAAAATATTTTTTTAAAAAATTTGTAAAATAGTTTATATTTTTTGTAATTGAAGTCCAAAGACGGTTCTCACGTTTTTAGACGAAAATCAATAAAATGAAAATAAATAACAATGTATATTCATTATAAGATCCAGAAAAATCCAGAAAAAACGGGGAGGACGTTAGAGTAAGGAAACCATTGCAGTGGGACACTTGGAATATTCTTATATGATGAGGAGAGACATTGGGACAGAAAAAATATAAGAATAAAATTCCAAAAAATATAAAAATATATATAAAAATATAAAATATATATAAAAATATATATAAAAATTCCAAAAATCTGTAAATTGCGATTATCCATAAAAGGAGAACTTTAAGGAGGACTAAATCTGCATCAGAGGAGAATGTTATCTTGCTTGGATGTATATTAAAATAAAAATAAAAGAGATAAAATTCCAAAGTTAAAAATCCAAGGCTCAAAAAACGGGAGTTTTAAAACGGGAGTTAAAAATCAGTGATAAAACAGTTCAGATCAATGTCGATATTCAAGCCTTTGGGTTGGAGGGTCTGCATTTGATATATCCACTTCGTTTCGTTTTTTGACACATCAATTTTCTTGTTGCTACCTCTCCAGTTATTTTTGATTTTATCAATGGCATAGAAAACCATTCCCATGGGGTCTTGAGAGTGGTGGAACTTGAAGTGTCGTGATAAACTATGCTTCTCAAATCCCTTACGGATGTTCTTTACATGCTCCCTTATGCGGACAAATAAGGGTCTGGTGGTGCGGCCTACATATTGTAATTTACAAGGGCACTCTACCACATAGGTTACATGAGTACTGGTGCATGTAATGGTCTCCTTTATTTCATATGTTTTTCCTGTGCTTTGTGCCACAAAGGACGTTGTTTATCTTTTCTTCTCCTTAGACGTTTTGCAAGGCAGGCATTTTCCACACCTGAAGAAACCCTTTAAACTGGTTGGGAGATTTATTTTCTTAGGAGGGTCAATAACGTTATGCACCAACCTATTCCTCAGGTTTGGTGCTTTTCTGTATATGAAGGTGGGTTTGGAAGGGAGGATATCTTTAAGTGTTGTGTCTGCTTGTAGGATTGGCCAGTGTTTTCTTACAATTTTCTCTAAGGCCTTGTGCTGGGTGTTGTATCCTGTTAAAAAAGCAAACTCACTACTCTTATTTACACTTTTTCTGTTTGGTACCTCCTTTAGCAAGTCTTCTCTATTCATTTTTTCCACTATTTTCTTGATGTTAATCAGTTCACTTCTTTTATATCCTTTTTCCATGAACCTGTCGATCAGTAATTCCGCTTGTATTTCAAAATCTCTTATGTCACTACAGTTCCTTCTGATTCTCATCAGTTGCCCTTTGGGGATATTCCCTAACCACTTGGGGTGGTGACAGCTATTTTTGGGAATGTACCCGTTCCGATCAGTTTTTTTGAAATACGTTTTGCTGGTTAGTCTTCCTTCCTTTTTGGTTAATTCCAGGTCCAGGAATGCAATATGTTCATGGTGAAAGGTCCCTGAAAAAGTGATGCCATATATGTTCATGTTGATTTAATCAAAGAAATTCTGTAGGGATTCCTCGTTTCCTTTTCACACGATAATGATATCGTCGATGTATCGACGATAATATTTCAGGTTATTCCTTGGTACGCTGAACACTTGCTCCTCCTCCCACTTTTGCATAAACACGTTTGCCACGCTGGGGGCGTACTTGGCCCCCATAGCTACTCCTTTCTTCTGAACAAAGTAATTCCCCTTGTACCAGAAATAATTTGATTCCATTGCTGTTTTCAATCCCTCCAGTATATATCCGATCTGCACCTCCTTCATATCTGTGTGGGTGTGCAGGGCCCAATCCACCGCTTGTAGGCCATCCTGTTGTTTTATGTTGGTATAGAGGGAGTTTACATCGATTGTTACCAAGATGTCACTCTCCTCTATTTCCAGATCCTTAATTTCTGCTAGCAATTGCTTGCTGTCCCTTAAATAGGATTTTCCTACTGGGACCAAAGGCTGTAGGAACTGGTCAAGATACTCCCCTAACCTTGAATGCACAGAGTTAATTCCGCTTACAATGGGGCGGCCTGGTGGTTTTTTATCATCTTTATGTATCTTCGGAATATAATAAATAACTGGGGTTTTTGGTTTCTCCAGGCAAATGTATCTGGCCTCCTTTTTGTTTAAAATTCCCAGATCTCTTCCTTTATCCACGTATTTCTGTAAAGTTTTTTCAAATCCTTGTTTCGGGTCACCTCTAAGCTTGATATAGGTGTCCTTTATATTGAGTAGGTTCTCCATCTCCTCCTCGTAATCTTTTTTGTTTAAGATCACAAGTCCTCCTCCCTTGTCTGCTGGCCTTATTATTACTCCCTTCCTTTTCTCCAACTTCTTAATGGTGTCCCATGTATTTTTCTCTTTTCTGTTTTGAATTCTCAAAGCTCTTATGTCTGCTTCCACCATCCGTTTAAAAACCTCCAAATTCTCGTTCTGAGGATTTTTGGGGTTAAACTTGGAGCGATTTTTTAGCGACGTTTGCTTATATTCCTTCTGTGTGGATCTTTGTATCTGTTTTTGTTTTAAGGTGAAGTGTTTCTTTATGTTCAACTTTCTGACATATTTATTCAGGTCTATATAGGCCTCAAACTTGTCTAAGTTTTTTCCTGGGGCATATTTAAGACCCAAATCCAATATTTTTATCTCCTCCTCCTCAAATTGTATGTCGCTCAGGTTATAGATGCCTTTTCCTATTGATTTCTTCTCCTTTTTCTGTCGTTTCTTTCCTCCTCGTGTTCCTCGTGGTTTTCGTTTCTGCCTCTTTCCTGGTGCCGTGTTGTGTCCTCCCTGTTTCCACGATATTCTCCTTGTGGTCGTTGCTCCATCCACTGGTCCCCACGTGGTGGTGCCCGGTGCCAGTTCTGTTGCCAGTGACCCCATGGTCTGCGTGGGCCTCCTCTTCCTCGCGGTGGTCTTCCCCTGTTGCCCTGTTGAAAAAAACCCCTCCTAGGTGGGGGTGGTGGTGGTCCTCGGTTGTCATAGGCAGGTTCTGTATAATGTTCCAGTGGAGCGTATCTGTTGTAGGATTCATATCCATAATTATTGGCGGGTGTCCTATTTCCATACCCATTGTAATTGTTGATTGGAGTTCTGCTTTGTGTGTTCCCATACCCACTTCCATTTCTGGGTGTTCTGAACCCTTGGTTATGTGTATTATGCCTGGGTGTGCCTCTCTGTGGTTAATAAAGTATATTGTTGTTTTTATGTACGGCAAACACAACATGAAGGGAGTTCACATGATGAATAAACATTCTTTAGGTTATGGGATGGGTGCACCAAGATGGCCGCCGTATCCGGCCTCAAATTAGGTACACCAAGATGGCGCCATCCCAGCCTATAAAAAGACCGGGAGTAGTGAGAGATGGCACGCTCCAGATGACGTCGTATGACGAAACGCGTAGGGCGTGGTTTGTGTACGTCAATACGTCACTTCCGGTTTTGGTGGTTTGAGCCAGTGGAACGCGGAAGCGACCCGGCGAACACCATTCAAGCTGATCGTGAACTCCCCAAACTGTGAGTGGATGCTAAATATTTTCGCTTTACACAACAAATGCTACGCAATGGAGGTTTATTCTTTGTTGTAGTGACCGAGAAGTGTCGAGTCAAAGGCTTAAGAGTGCGGTAAGCAGCGGTGCGTTTTCTGGTGGAAACATCCGCCGGCGCCATATATTGTTTTAGCACGGATCACAACACGTGGCACTTGGTTTTATCAGCACTTGGCACTTTGTATAAATGTATGGTATATGACATTTTAATGTGGCACAATGAGCACAGCCCAGGTTAATACATATTGTTGGTTTTAAACGGCACGTAGCACTTTTCACTTTGTTGATTGCAACACATGCACTTTTTACAGCACATATTTGCACAATACTATTTTAAAGTGGTAGCGCCGGGTCCAACATCTCTTGCATTTTTTCTAACTCTACTACCTCAGAGGTAGGTTGGAGGCAGCTTACACCACAAAAAATTGATTTTGTACTGAAACTCCATAGCGCTGGTATATAACCCCCCTTTTTTCAAGGGTCCGATCTGTCCGCCCCAATGTCGCAGTACCGCAAAAAAAATCGCAGATCGCCGCCATTACACGTTAAAAAAAAAACAACAAAAATGACAGAAATCTTTCCCTTTGTTAGTAAACGCGATAACTTTTGCGCAAACCAATCAAAATACGCTTTTTGCGATTTTTTTTTACCAAACATAGGTAGCATAAAACAAATTGGCCGAAAAAGTAAAAAAAATTTGATTTTTAAATTTTTTTTGGGGAATTTCATATAAAAAAATGTGAAAAATATTGCTATTTTTGCAAAATTGACGCTCTTTTTTTGTTTATAGCGCGTGATCAAAAAATCGCACAGGTGATCAAATACCACCAAAAGAAAGCTCTGTTTGTGGGAAAAAAAGGACGCCAAATTTGTTTAGGTACAGCGTCGCACGACCGCGCAATTGTCCGTTAAAGTCACGCAGTGCCGAATCGCAAAATACCCCCTGGTCGGAATGGGGGTAAAATCTTCCGGGGCTTAAGTGGTTAAACTTTTCTGAGCTACCTTTACACCAAATTATGGCAAAATTCCATGTACTGTATATAACATCTCTAATGACCTTAACAGATCATATCCTACTGTGAGAAGGAGGTTATTGACGTAACTCACGATATCCTTTCCAAAATATAATGGGTCCATTTGCTTTTTGGTGGCCTATGAGATCTATTACATGTATTTCAATGCGGAAACCTTTGGAGGTCTTAATTATTCTTTTACGTCCGAAAATCAGATTGTGTAAATGCCATAATGTTGTAACTATACTAATTTTCTTATGATCCTTATCTTTGTACCATATTGTTTAACTCTGTGTATATAACTTTCCATATTCTTGTACATTCCTTTTTTATTCATCTTTTAATAAAATAAGATTGAACAAAGCCATATATTACATTTATCCTGCCCAGGGCAGGAGCAGTACATAAATAAAAACATAAATTTCCCTAATTTTTATCTAATGACTAGATTTTATTTAAGTATGATTACACTTAAAGCCAGGTTTACTTACAATAGATTGTGTTCATGAGACAGACTGGGTCCAGAGTCTTCTTTTTCTTGATCTGTAGTGTGGGAAGGTCCTTTTTTAAGTGCCCATATTGCTAGTGATGCTGATTCTGTCTATTGGCTAGATGTGCTTGGTTTGGGTTTAGGTAGGTAATTGGCTGATTTAATCCCCTTTCTCCCCTGATACCTAAACTCAGGGATTTTTTTAAGCAGAAATGCGGGGAACGTAGTTCCGGCACCTCCAGCACTGAATGTATGTAATGGCAATGAGTGTTGAGTTGTATTTCATAGTCTATTGATGCTAGCTGTAGGGGGATATATTGTCACTAGAGGGGATCTTTTTGCAGGAGACAAGGGGTTATTGTTGCTGGGGAGGTCTATTGTTTCTGCTGGGGGATCTATTGTCACTGGAGGGGATCTAATTTTGTGGGGGAGGGGGGTGGAGGCTGGTGGTCTTGGTTGTCTATCGTTGCTGGGGAGGTCTATTGTTGCTGGGAGTGATCTACTGTTGAGGGAGGGGTCTATTATTGCTGGCTGCTGGAGGGAGATCTATTGTTGCTGGGGGGATTTATTGTTGCTGGCTGCAGGGGATCTATTTTACTGCTTTTCTTATTATAATTTACACATTTCCTACAAATTACTTAGTGCCACAAATGTTACTTGGTTCTGTACTCTCTAAAACTGGCATTACTGGGAGGTCGGTAGGGTGTGGAACCAAGGAATGGTGCTCAGAGGTAGGGAGGGGGGCGGAGACAAGGGGTCTCTCTGAAAAGGGGAGTTCCTGCACTCACCTTTGTCACAAGAGGGGATCCTTTTGCGGGAGACAAGGGGTTACTGTTGCTGGGGAGGTCTATTGTTGCTGCTGGGGGATCTATTGTCACTGAAGGGGATCTCATTTTGTGGGGGGGGGGTGGTTTTGGTTGTATATTGTTGCTGGGGAGGTCTATTGTTGCTGGGAGTGATCTACTGTTGAGGGAGGGGTCTATTGTTGCTGGCTGCTGGAGGTTCTATTGGTGCTGCCTGCAGGGCGATCTATTGTTGCTGGGGGGATCTATTGTTTCTGGCTGCAGGGGATCTATTTTACTGCTTTTCTGATTATCATGAACAAATTCCCTACAAATTACTTAGTGCCACAAATGTTACATAGCTACATAGTAGTTGAGGTTGAATAAAGACAATAGTCCATCCAGTTCAACCTGTGTGTCCTCATGCAATCCTTGCGACTGAATAGCTTTTTTTCTATGCTGAGATCACCATTGAGGTATTTATAAATTGCTATCATGTCCCCTCTCAGGCGTCTCCAAAAGGGGCATTACTGGGAGGTGGGTAGGGTGTGGAACCAAGGAATGGTGCTCAGAGGTAGGTAAGGGGCGGAGACAAGGGGGTCACTCTGAAAAGGGGAGTTCCTGCACCTATTCTCTGGGGAAAAAAAGCCTTGCCTATACTTACCTTGCCTCTCTCTTCCCCACTCTTTTAGCTGGTCATAGGAAATGGAAAAAGCCCTGTAAGATCCAATTTGGCCTGATCAGAGCTTACACTGGGCTGCAGACCTTCTTATCATCTGGAAACAACAGCACATGGGCCTGAAAACTGGCTGCGCATGGGCTGAGAGAGAGGAAGATAAGCGAGTTTCATGCATGCTCATACTTGGAAACATCAGGTATATCACTTTGCTTAGACAGACGAATGGAGCAGAAGAAAATTACATTTTTGTACTCTCCATAAAATCCTTTTCTCTGAGTTCATTGAATAAAATGTCTTGTGAAACTGTCCTATAGATTTCTTCAATTTTTAATTATATGGGGTGTTCTATAAACAGATATAATATAAACGGATAGAATTAATGCTTCAAATTCCCTGCACTGTTTTTTTTTTTTTTTTACCTGCTCTGTCTCGGAATTCTAATGTAACTATTTGCACCTTTAAAACCCTCTGCGAACATTGTACATGTATCATGTCCCTTAATAGATGTCTGTTATCACAATTACCTAGACAATTATGCACAACCACAAATGAATAGAACATTTTGGACGATAAATATTGGAGATTCGTGACTCTTTTCAGCCCTCCAAGATTTATATCAACATGATCAATATAATCAGCATGCTTATCTTTTATACATACAATTTAACAAGCCAGGCAGCAGGCCAATCAGTGTATATTACTAGGAACAGTGCTATAATTAGGAGATTTATTTTGTATTTTCTCTCTCATCCACCAGCTTTTCTAACATATTGGTTTTCAATTCTTCTCCCCAAGCAGATTTGTTTTTTAATACAACCTCTGATTTGATATAGAAGTCAGATTTGTCAGCATGCAAAGGGACTAATTATATAAATGAATTTGTTTTTCAGTAATTCTCAGCAGCATAAGTAAACGTTCTGTTTTAGTGATAAAATATCTGTTTGTTTGCTCACTTATTTAGGTAGAAGGTATTGTAGTATGTGTTGTTTTATTTGTATTACTTTAATGTTTATTATGGTGGCGCTGAGGATACAGATTAGTAGTCGTGCTAGTAGCAGTGGGTGTAACAGTGGTGGCAGCAACTGAAATAACAGTAGAAGTGGAAGTAAAAGAGGTAATAGCAGCAGTAATAATAGTAATAATGGAAGCCAGGGGCATAACTACAGGGGTTGCAGGGGTTGTAACTGCAACGGGGCCCCATGCTCCAGGGGGCCTGTGTGGCTCCCCTGTACGCCTGGATAGGAGGGGCGGTGGAGGCAGCATGTAGAGAAATCACTGTCCTCCTTTTTCCTCCTGTAGCTGCAGGAGGAAAATGGAGGAGATTGGTTCCCCTGTATGCTGCCCCCGCTACTCCTCCTATCCAGTTCACTTGTGTTCTGCTGTCTCTGGGCCCCTGTGTGCTCCCCTGCCCCCCCCCCTACTGTGTTCCCTCCCCTCTCCTTCCGGCTGCTGCAGGGGATGTGTCACAATAGAGAACCAGGAGGGGGTCGGTAAATATGTAATTTACCAGCTCCTTCCTTTTCTGAATGGACAGAGTCATAGTCAGTGACATTGTAAAAAAATAAAATAAAATGATAAATAATACAATTAAAATACCAAAAAATAAAAACTACAGACACTGGTTGAACTTCCAGGATTGCAAAGGTCACACTTGCGACTGGGCTCTGGCATTCCACCACCGTGAGGAGGCCCCAAGATAGCAGGACTGCAAAACTTGTGAAAGGGTCCCAGTGCAGGACCGGAATAAAGGGCCCCACAATCAGAGTAAAGGGCACAAGGATCAGTGGGAAGAGCCCCAGGCTTGAAGGGAAGGGCCCCGGCCAGGAGTCCGGGGGGGGGGGGCTTCATGGTTTCTTGCATGGCCCTGAAGGTTCTAAATACCCCTCTGATGAAAGCTGTAGCAGAAGTACAGTATTAGTAGGCATAACTTTTTTATTAACTTATATACAGTAGGTTGTTAAAAGGTCACATGTTGGTAGAGTATGTCTTCCTCTATGCAAAGGCACTTCTTAACATAGGCTCCATCATAAGTGATGCATTTGCACTATTGTTGAACTCAATTCTCATGTGCATTGTTGTACCCACTTCTTCACAGCCACTTTCACCTTGTCTTGGACCGAATAAGTGGACGTTAGAGATCTCTAAATCTGGGCTGTGCAGTAGATGGGATATCACTCATGATGGAATGCCTGGCACCCAGCTTTTGAGAAGGTAAAGCTTCCTCCAGTCTGGAACCAGGAGCCAGGTATTATAGCTGAGCACCCAAAAACTAGACGACACTAGCTTAGATGGAAATTGGAACTGACTATATTGTAAACTCACACAGAATATAAATATAACACACACAATTTGATTAAAAGCTTTGTCATGTTATGCAAACAGTAAGATAATTAACATAGCTAAAGAACATCCAACATAAACAGTATTCTAATTAAACAGTAAGCTAACTAGTAACCTAGACAAGTCTAGGTGACTCAGTGCCTAGCCAGACTGTTCGGCATCAGTTCCCCAGTAAGAAGACCTAGGGCTGTCCAAATCTCTAAAGGATTAGCAGACAGACAGAAACAATAGGTGACTCAATTTACAATGGTGATTCAGACCTAAGAGGCACACAATGGGGAAATGATACCATGGAAGAAAGACACCTTATTAAAGAGATAATAGCAGGAGGCCCCAGCATCAGGTTGTTTTGAGATGATTATATTACCATCTGCTCTGAGTCTCACAGTCTAAAGCAGTCATTGCTAGTTTGGGCACAAAGGCCCCAAATCTGTATCCAGGTCATAGGTTCTCAGAGTCTGTGTGTTTCAGGGAGACATAGACCTGGGTCCAAAGCAAGACTTCTCCAAGGGTCCCCCAGACACACACCTCCCAAGAATAGAGTCCCCTCAAAAGCCAGGGCCCATAGTCAGTAGGCAGGAGGCTACTCTGCAGTCCCCTCCAAAAGCACCAAATTGTCATGGTGAATGTGAACTGTTTTCAGTTTCTTCTTTGGCTTCTCTAAACTTCTTAAGTGTCTCAATGTACCGCTTGCTTTTCACGGTATGGCCATATTCCAGAAGATCATAGAGAATGATGCCTTTGTCAACCCATAAAACAGTCATAAAACAGTCACCATGACTTTTTGTGCTGATCACTGGTTCTTGAACTTTTTAAGCCTTGGACTTAACGCCATTCCATAGACTGATTTTTCATTTCCAGATCATAAATATATGCTCATGTTTCAGGCTCTGTCACCAGATCATCAAAAAATGCATCTTCATTGGCATCGACCGGTTCAAAGCAGGTCAGAGCAGACTTCCACCCTTCTCTTCTTCAAATCTGGTGTCAACTGCCAAGGTACCCTCTTTACTCACACTATCCAATACCCAATAAGTCTTTCTATCATCTTCTGTATGGCATTGTGATCACAATGCGGATGTGCTACAAACTTATGGAGTATGATTCGTCTGTCTGCATGAATCAATTTGTCCACTCACTGATGATTCGTGCCAGTGGTTGCATTGGTCTCCCGCTGTGTGGTTTGTCTTCAATGCTGTTTCCCTTTCTTTAAACTTCTTCATCCATCTGTGAATATTTCTCTTGTTAATGGTGTCATCTCCATAAACATTCTGTTACCTTTCTGTAATTGTCAGACAGCCTGAACCTCACCTTTTTCAAGAACTCACTGACGACACTTTGCTTCTGCTTGGAATTCATTATTTACCTGCAATGAAAAAGTAGAAGAAGAGTTACTATAGGGATAGAGCTACTCTACCAATATTTCAAAGTAAATAAAACATTATGTCCACTTTTGCATTCCTTTCAGTACAATAATAGTAGTAACAGCAGTGGTAGTGATAATAAACATAGAAGCATCACTGATGACAGTTGTAGTAGGAGCAGCAGCAATATTGATAATTTTAGTAGCATTAGTGGAAATAATCGTAGCAGTAGTAATATTAGTAGTGGCAGCTGTAATAGAAAAAGTTGTAGTTTTAACATACTCCCTAAGGAGCCGCAAGTAAACTGGGATTTCCCACCCTGCACAGCCAGGCACCCCAAATGTTATGGTGATTAAGCACACTTGCTAGTGTGTGAAACGCGTCTACCTGTTGTTTGCCACATTGGAATGTTCGGTTAATAAACCAGAATTTTTGATGATACCTGTATTACAGCCATTTCTTCTTTATTGATTGTCTGCGGAGGTGAGCCGAGGCGTGCACCTGTACATCATCAGGCTTATTGATTCACCTGGAGCAGTGAGTCTTCCTTGTCTTTGTATACACCAATTTTCCACAGGTACTCCAGAGTCAGAGAACAGTCAGTGACTTTGTTTTCTTTGTTTATTGAGGGATAATAATTTGGATAGGGAAGGGGAATTATGGAATGCACACTTGACTTCAGAACAAACTTCAGGGGCAACTCTTCCTATATACAGTCTCTATAAACAGCTCTTCTTTTTTTTCCTCCAGCACTCACTTGCTTACAGATCCCAGCTGGAACACTGTGAATTATCCAGCAGTCACTCAGTTAGATAAAGCAATAGCTTGCATTTTTTTTGTGGCTATTGATCCCAGCACCACCTCCTCATGAACTGCCAACCCACCTGGCTGAAGCTACCCCTTTTACCAGCCCTCCAGGCTACTTCCTCCCCACAGTCCTCCAGACTAACACTCACCAGCCCACCTGGCTGACTCTCAGGAGATCTCCTAGATGTGCTGACCTACTCCTGTTGTCCTCTCTCCTTGCTCCTGTGCCTCCAGGAAGTGCTTACTCTGTGTTTTTTGACGGATCCTTCCGTGAGTTGATGAGATTACCATCTGCTATGAGTCTGACTGTGTGGAGCAGTCCTTATTGGTATTAGGGTATCTAGGCCTTTAACATGGATCCTGGGCCCAGGCTGCCTAAGGCACAACTTAGTAGAGGGCGCCAGCTGAGCCTGACCCGAAGTAAGTGACTTACCATAAGTCACTGAAGGGGTTTTAACCAGTGGCAGCCGGCCCATCCATTAGGGGCACAGGGGCGCCGTCACCCCATCCATGCGTACGGCCCCCTAATCTATATGCAGGGCGCTGGATGCATGGATTTTAATGAGGGTTTCTTTTTAAGCACGTGATTAGAGCCAGAGGCTCTAATAGGCTTCAAAAAAGGGTGGGATCACGGCACAGAGCACAGCGCCCTGAGCCCACCCAGTTGTGTAACAATAGCAAATAAAAATTTGCTATTGCCACACTGATTCTCCTCCCGGCCAACCAGGAAGCGGGTCCTGAGACCTGTTTCCCAGTTGGCCAAAAGAGAAGGCATCCTATTGACAGAGGAGGAGGGAGGAGAGGGCCGCTGAGACTGAGGGGGAAGCCGTCGCCATTCGGAGGAACAAGGTAAGCGAACTGGCGTCCGGGGGGGGGGGATATGGTGTGGACTGGACTCTGGAGTGACTTGGGGGGGGGGGCATGGCCAACTCCTTCAGCAACTTGGGATGGGGGTGGGAGAGCATATGGGGGGGGGGGCGGTAATTTTTTTCGTTTGCCTAGGGTAGCAAAAATCCTTGCACCGGCCCTGCCTGGGCCTAGACTCCCAGAGTCTGTGTGTCTTGGGGAGATATGGACTTGAATCCAAAGCAACATTACCACTCCAAGGGTTCCTCCAGCATACACCACACAAAGAGTAGGGTTCTCTTAAAAGTCAGGGCCCATAGTCAGTAGGAAAGAGGCTGGCCTGCAGTCCTCTCCAAAAACCTCTGTCCCAGGAGAGTCTATTACACTAACAACTATTTCTTTTTTGCCAGCGGTTTAGACATTAATGACTGTGTGTTGAGTTATTTTGAGGGGACAGCAAATTTACACTGTTATACAAGCTGTATACTCACTACTTTACATTGTAGCAAAGTGTAATTTCTTCAGTGTTGTCACACGAAAAGATATAATAAAATATTTACAAAAATGTGAGGGGGTGTACTCACTTTTGTGAGATACTGTAACTGTGTTCCTGAAGTTCAGCTTTAAAACGTTGTCAACTTAATGTTACATTGACTATTTAGAAGAAATGATTAGAAAATGTGTGGCAGTTTTCCTTGTGAAGGTTTCCAATACAAAAAGTAAGAAATTGTGCAGTTCAAAGGCTTTGACTAATTACTTCATGTGTGTAAAAAAAAAAAAGCAGCATATTGAATAGGTAATGTTCACAAAAAGGTATGCAAAAAAGAGAGCCATTCATCTTCAAAGCAATCTGATTTCCTGTGATGTTCAAGGTAGCGTAAGGTTCCCCCCAGAAAGCGTTATCCCAGCAGACAGTGTCACTAAGTAAATGTGATAAAGTGTCCTCAATTTTAGGTTTTTGTAATGAGTCCCACGTGCTTTAATGAATAACTCCAATCTAATTACATCTCAGGATATTGTATAAAAAGGATTGGCATGGACTAAAAACCCAATTTTAACATTGTAACTTTATCTTACCATGAGCGGTAGAATGATGACGGGAGTACTATGGAATATACAGCGGACAAAATAAAAAATCAGAGACACTTTTACTTACTTTGCCCAGTGATACTTACCCTGCCTTCACTGTACTAAATAAATGCACTTAAAGTTGTTCTAAAGGCCCAAGGTTTTATACCCTAATGCTATTTATGCAGTAGGGTAAAAAAAAAACCTTCTGGGTGCAGATCCCCCTAGCCCTCTGCTTATACTTACCATAGCCCCGTGGAGGTGACAAGAGGGCCCCTGAAGGTGGGGAGGGTGCTATGACCAAAGATGCTTGGGTTGCTTAACCGCTTTACCCCCCCCTGCTGCGGCAATGTGACTCGTTCCCGTCCAGCTCCTCCCCTTGTGGGCGGCACGTGCACGCCGCCAGAGGCTCGCTCCCGCTGTTTTCAGTCACAGCGGGAGTCGGGCCAGGGGAGGAGCGGCGGTGATCACCACCGCTCTTCCCCGATCGTCGGGGAATCGAGTCTGGAGATCCGCCTGCTTGTGTAAACAAAGCGGGCGGATCTCCTAAGTGACAGACAGGGTCAGATAGCAGGATTCAGCATAGCTGAACCTGTGATCTGTCCCTGACTCACTCAGTCCCCTCCCCCACACACGTCATTAAGCACCGGGCATACATTAACTCCCTCCCTCTCCAATAAAATTAACCCCTTCCCTGCCAGTGTCATTTTTACAGTAACAGTGCATATTTATAGCACTGATTACTGTAGTAATGTCACTGGTACCCCCAAAAGTGTCAAAAATGTCAGTCAAGGGTCCGATCTGTCCACCGCAATGTCGCAGTCCCGCAAAAAAAATCGCAGATCGCCGCCATTACTCGTTAAAAAAAAAACACCAAAAATGACAGAAATCTTTCCCTTAGTTAGTAAACGCAATAACTTTTGCGCAAACCAATAAAAATACGCTTATTGCGATTTTTTTTACCAAACATATGTAGCAGAAAACAAATTGGCCAAAAATGATAAAAAAATTAGATTTTTATTTTTTTTGGGGGGGGGGGGGAATTTCATATAAAAAAATGTGAAAAATATTGTTATTTTTTCAAAATTTTCGCTATTTTTTTGTTTATAGCGCAAAAAGTAAAAATCGCACAGGTGATCAAATATCACCAAAAGAAAGCTCTGTTTGTGGAAAAAAAAGGACGTAAATTTCGTTTGGGTACAGCATCGCATGACCGCGCAATTGTCAGTTAAATTCGCACAGTGCCGAATCGCAAAAGTGGCCCAGACGTAAGACAGCAAAATCCTCCGGTAGTAAAGTGGTTAAAGGTGAAGCTGCCTGATGGTTCCAGATGGAAGGACACTGGAAAGCAGATAAGTAGTCCAGGCAGATGATTCTCTGGAAGTGCTGGCAAATCTTGACTGTTGAGTTAGGCAAGAAGCAAAGTCAGAAGCCAGGCCGAGGGTCAAACAAAGGAGGTCAATCAGGAGCTGAGGAAGAAGCGTGATCGAGATCAAGCCAGGGTCAAACACAGGATATCAATGAGGAACAAGGCAGGAGCAAGTCGGTGGAGCAAGCCGGGGTCAGAAACAGGAGAGAAGCCAGAGAAGCCCTCTGTTTTCAGGTGCGTTACCCTCAAATTAATGGGTGGTAGACAACACAGGCCCGAGCACTTTTAAGCAAGAAGATTTGTTAAAGCACCTTCTCACTATTGTGGTGAAATTTCCTTCACACTGGATAAATCTGTGCACTAAATGAATTGATGCACTTTTTTTCTATATCTATATTTATGTATTTATTTAATTTGTTATTTGTTTTTATTATTTAAGTTCATATCTATTACAGCACTAAGTACTTTTATCTGCATGTTGGATGTATTTGTGTACTTTATGAATTGATGGACTTTTTCTACATTTATATTTATTTGCATTTATCAAATTAATTTATCTACTTACATTATTCAAGGATGTATTTATTTAGCACCTAGCACTTTCAGGTACAGCGCCTCAAAACTTTCTTTTTCTTTGTGGTCGAGATCAAGCCAGGGTCAAACAAAGGATATCAATGAGGAACAAGGCAGAAGCAAGTCGGTGGATCAAGCCAAGGCCAGAAACAGGAGAGAAGCCAGAACAAGTCAGAGGTAAGCAGGGTCCGTAAAGGGTGATCAAGCAGAAGCACAAGAACTCAGCATACAAAAGGCTGATGATAATCTAGCAATTTATAAGAGAGGCTGCTGTTCTTATATAGGCCAGTGGATGCCGGCAATTAGTGTGCTTTGCATGCACTGAGGCACCACTACGTGTCATGCGCTAATGCGCATGTATGAATGAGCACGGCCATACTGGATAGCGGCATGTCTGCCAGTTCTTCTATGAATTCTTCCCTGACAGCCTGAGAGCAGCGACTCTCCTGGGTCTCTCTTTCCTTATTGGCTCACACGGCAAGTGAGCCAATGAGGATAGAGAAGGGACAGAGCTGAGCCATGCTCTGTGTGTAAATGGACACACAGAGCATGGTGTAGGAGCGAGCCTGTTCGAGTGCCCCCAAAGCAAGAGGCTTGCTATTGGGGGCACTCGGAAAGGAGGGAGGAGCCAGAATCTCTAGTTGGGACCCAAAAAGAAAAGGAGTGGGGGCTGCTCTATTCAAAACCATTGCATAGAGCAGGTAAGTATAACATGTTTGTTATTTTTTTATTTCAAAATTCTGTCCTTTAGAATCATTTTAAAGCTAAAGTTTAGGTATGGCAATTTTAACATAGGTACATTGATCCTGCTTGGACCAATGTACATACAGCATGTATGTGCTGTCTTGTGGGATCCTTCTAGAAGCTGGAAATCACTATTGTAAGCACAGCTACTACAGTGATCTCCACTAATATCCAGGTCCTGTGCTGAGCAGTTGCCCTGCTGCATTGTGAACACAGGAGGTCACATGTTTGTCACAGTGACATTTAGGGGAAACATTATATTTTCTCAATGAATGCAAAGGGTTCTCTGATTGGATAAGGTGGAGAAGTGGGGTGATGATGTCACAATCTCTACCTAATTCAATGACAGACTACTTTGCATTCAACGAGAAAATGGAAAATGCTCTCTGAATGCAGCCCGTGCCAAGCATGGAACCTTCTGTGTTCACAACACAGAAGGGCAGTAGCTTGGTACTGGAACTCCTAGTAGTTATTACTACAGTGCTTTCCAAGTTCCATGGGGATCCCACAGGCATGGCACATACATACTGTACTTACATGGGTCCAAGCTAAACTAATAAAACTATGCAAAAATTGGCTTCAATAAAATTCAGCCTTAAAATGGGAAAAAGGCATGCAAACCCCACAATATTACATATAGTACACAGATGGCAAAAAAACAAAAAAAAAAAAACAGGGTGTAGTATAACCCTTTAGTCTACACAGCAAAAAAAAAGTTAAATCTCCTAGTATTGAAATTGTATAAACTTGGTTTCAGCAACATGGAGATGTCCTGCCATCTTAGACGTTCACATGGCCTTTTAGCTGCATACACCAAAATGCAGCTGAAAAAATCAGCTGATCTCCGTGGCTGGAATGACAGATGTATGCAAATTGCACTGACTGCTCGGCCTGGGTGGTTAGGGATAGGTGTCCGAACCTGGATGCATTTAACTTGTTGCTGGAATCAAGGGTATGCAGCAAGACAGACATGTGAAGGAGGTCTAAGCGCTCAGGAACTCTCCATGGTGCTGAAACCAAGTTTAAATATTAACTGAAGGCAAAACTTTTTTTTTCTATTTTGGATAGAATGGAGATGGATTACAACGCCTGTCAGCTTTTATTTCTGCCTGTTCCCCTGTTAACTACTTATGAACTGCCCAAATTATATTTACGTCTGTACTTTGACGTTAAATACCGGGTTATGGCAGCAGATAGCTGCCATAACCTTGGTATTTTTTTAAACGGCGGGTTGTCCGCTTTAACATAAGAGTGGTCCTAGCAGCTGATTTGCCGCAGGATCACCTTTATGGGTGGCGGGAGAGGTGCTATATGGAGATATCTTTTTGCTGGATTGGGCTGTCTCTCTGTTATATGGGGAAGTCTCTTTGCTATATAGAGTAGGGTGACCAGATATCCCCGGTTTTGAACAGGACAGGTTCTAATCAGAACAAGCCTCGCCATATTCGACCAAAGAAGTTGAGTGCATGTGCTCAGCATCATATTGAAGGGGTGGGGGGGTCAGCCTGTCAGTGCTCAGACCATACGCTGCACACTGCATCAAATTGGTCTGCATGGCTGTCACCCCAGAAATAAGCCTCTTCTAAAGATGATGCACAAGAAAGCCCACAAGCAGTAAACCCCTCACTTTTTTGTAAATATTTTATTCTATCTTTTCATGTGACAACACTGAAAAAATGACACTTTGCTACAATGTAAAGTAGTGAGTGTACAGCTTGTATAACAGTGTACATTTGCTGTCTCCTCAAAATAACTCAACACACAGCCATTATTAATGTCTAAACCACTGGCAACAAAAGTGAGTACACCCCTAAGTGACAATATCCAAATTGGGCTGAAAGTGTCAATATTTTGTGTTGCCACCATTATTTTCCAGCGCTGCCTTAAACCTTTTGGGCATGGCGTTCACCAGAGCTTCGCTGGTTGCATCTGGAGTCCTCTTCCATGATAACATCACGGAGCTGGTGGATGTTAGAGACCTTGCTCTCCTCCACCTTCTGTTTGAGGATGCTCCACAGATGCTCAATAGGGTTTAGGTCTAGAGACATGCTTGGCCAGTCCATAACCTTTACCCACAGCCTCTTTAGCAAGACAGTGATCATCTTGAAGGTGTGTTTGGGGTCGTTATCATGTTGGAATACTGCCCTGCAGCCCAGTCTCCGAAGGGAAGGGATCATGCTCTGCTTTAGTATGTCAGAGCACATGTTGGCTTTCATGGTTCCCTCAATGAACTGTAACTCCCCAGTTCTAGCAGCACTCATGCAGCCCTAGACCATGACACTCCCACCACCATGCTTGACTGTAGGCAAGATACACTTGTCTTTGTACTCCTCACCTGGTTGCCACCACACACACTTGACACCTCCTGAACCAATTAAGTTTATCTTGGTCTCATCAGACCACAGGACATGGTTCCAGTAATCCATGTCCTTAGTCTGCTTGTCTTCAGCAAACTGTTTGCGGGCTTTCTTTTTGCATCATCCTTAGAAGAGGAGTATGGCCTGAGCACTGACAAGCTGACCCTCCACCCCTTCAACTTCTGCAGCAATGCTGGCAGCACTAATATGTCTATTTCCCAAAGACAACCTCTGGATATGATGTTGAGCAAATGCACTTAACTTCTTTGGTCGACAATGGCGAGGCTGTTCTGAATGGAACATGTCCTGTTAAACCGCTCTATGGTCTTGGCCACCATGCTGCAGCTCAGTTTCAGAATTTTGGCAATCTTCTTATAGCCTAGGCCATCTTTTTGGAGAGCAGCAATTCTTTTTTTCACATCCTCATATAGTTCTTTGTCATGAGGTGTCATATTGAACTTCCAGTGACCAGTATGAGAGAGTGAGAGTGATGACACTAAATTTAACACACCTGCATCCCATTTACACCTGAGACCTTGTAACACTAACGAGTCACATGACATCAGAGAGGTAAAACGGCTAATTGGGCCCAATTTGGACATTGTCACTTGGGGGTGTACTCACTTTTGTTGCCAGCGGTTTAGACATTAATGGCTGTGTGTTGAGTTATTTTGAGAGAACAGCAAATTTACACTGTTATACAAGCTGTACACTCACTACTTTACATTGTAGCAAAGTGTCATTTCTTCAGTGTTATCACATATAAAGATAGAATAAAATATTTACAACAATGAAAGGGGTGTACTCACTTTTGTGAGTTACTGTAAAAGCAACTGATTGTTTCAATGGTTCTTCACCCCCAAAAGCACTTTTGCCCTCATTCAAGCTACTGTTCAAAAGTCCCTTTCTTCAAAGCAGTCTAACTAATATTGGCCAAATGTATAATTTGCTGGATTTCTTTTTAATGTCTGACATTTTGAAGTGGTGTTCTCTGATTTGATCTTTAATGATAAATGTAAAGGTTTTCTTTCATTTATATTTAAAGCCACCCTACTTACTTATCTAAGAGCACATTGGGTACACTTTTGCAGTACCTCAAATATACATTTTAACCATATTTTCTGTATATACTGTATAAACAAATTTTTGTGGACACCTGGCCATCTCATTAATTAACGTTTTGGACATTCCATTCCAAAACCAGCCTTTGCTCTTCTGGGAAGGCTTTACAAGAGAGCGCGCTGTGGGAGTTTGTTCTCGTTCAGCCAAAGGAGTATATGTAATGTCAGCTTCTAAAGCTAGATGAGAAGACTATGGCATTCCAATTCACCCCAAATATCTTCAGTTGGGTTGAGGTCAGGTAATGATGTTAGATGGGAAGACCTGGTTCACAACTGGTATTCCAATTCATCCCAAAGGTCTTCAGTTGGGTTGAGGTCAGGTAAAATGTTGGATGAGAAGACCTGGCTCACAATTTTTCATTCCAATTTATCCAAAGGTCTTTTGTTGGGTTGAGGTCAGGTAATGATGCTGGATGGGAAAATCTGGCTCACAACTGGTATTCCAATTAATTTCAAATATCTTCAGTGCGGGTAAGGTCAGGTAATGATGTTGGATAAGAAGACCTGGCTCACAATTGGCATTCCCAATACATGCCAAAGGTCTTCAGTAGGGTTAAGGTCAGAGATCTCTGTAGGCCCCTTAAATTCCTCCACAGCAAAATCACAAAATCTTAAGGGTGGTTCTGTAAAGTATTTGCAACATTTTTCTGGTGGTGTGGTCCCTTTAAAACATTCTACAGTTTATCCATGAAGACTTGTGACAATTTCTTTAAGAGTACCGACAAGTGCCACAGATTAAGGTAGCTCGTATACGTTAAGAATTTGTTACTATGTCTGCAACACATTCAAAAAGAATTAGTCAGTTTGCAGATTTTTTTTTTCTTGTTTATTAATTTTTTTATTGCTATTTCAAGCTAAAAGACCATGCAACGTATAACATATTTAAATTACACAAATAATACCAAGGCAACCATTGAATCACGCCTTCCTAAAACCTGTAGCTCGGAAATTATCACTTAATTCAAATTTAATTAAAATATCAACTTACATTGTCCTCTGCCTAAAAGACAAATCTTCCCTCCCTCTCCCCTTAAAGGAGAAAGATAAAAGGTAAAGGGGAGGGAGCAGCAAAAGAGAAAAAATACAGGAAATGCCTTCAGAGCTGAGGATGCTCTGAAGCCATTTCCTGGATACCATTACTGCTGCCTTCAGAGTATGGTCTTCCTTGCATGAACCACTCTTGATGACTCTCCTCCACGGCCTTTCTCAAAAATCTATTGAAATCCCTGGACATTCTCATTCCGGACTGATCAACACACTCCTGGGAAGCCGCTGGCATTTCCACAAAAGGTGCATTATAGTCATACAACCAGTTTTGCTCCTTTTCCACTTTCTCTATACAATGTTCAACATTCTTCAGATACCTACAGACCCGCCATGTCTTGCGACATATTCAACTTCGTAACTCCATGCTTCTGGACTCCATCTTAGACATCCTTGACTCTCCTCAATTGATTTGTTAGGGACTTTCTCCCATATACACCCTATTATCCACTCTGAACCATCTGGATAAGCCATCACAAATTTGGCTCTGGGAACAATTATTGTCTTTCTCATCTTCTCTCAAGCAGTGCCCTGTCTTTACCATTGAAGTACGCGCGCTGTATCACACATTGGTAGGCCTTACTGAAGCTCACTTACAACTGGTACTACACTCCGGTTAAACTAGCTTTTCCCAATCAATTCCCTCTTTGCTGGAGACAATGTAATTTTCCAGGTTCCCTACCTCATATCTGGTGGCATTGCTATCCAGACCTTCTGGACCCAGATTTTTCTTTTGATATCAAAAATTACTGGCATTAGCATTGCGACTGAACCTAAACTAGCCTTGCTTGGTATTGGTATGTATTCCTGGCCTCATAAGCTTTGTGCCTTACTCACTCATAGCTTTATAGCCGCCTTGATTTCCATTGTAAATGAACATGCTCAATACGAGTACTTCTTTGCCAAAGCACACATGTTACAAGAGAAATTTTCCCGCCAGTGGTACCTTTGGCTACAGCGCCCCCCCCCCCCCCCCGCCCAGTGTACATTACAATTATAGACAAATATAGACACAAATTACTTTTCTCCCCCCAAGAAAATCACTATTGAGCCTCTGGAATCTGTACTTCTTCTACTCAGCAGGCAGTTTTTACCCTCATTTACTGCATTTACTAAATTTACTGCATCTGCTTAGCTAGCAGAAGTTCACAATATCTTAAAATCTTATTACATAATATGCCTATAATGTACATGCTGTATCTACCCACTTCCCTTGTTTCCTTCCTATCCCCCTTGTTTACTATTGACAAACATTTGACTTGATTGTACTTCAATGGTTTATTGTTTGGTATGTCAACCAATAACTTTCAATAAAGAAATATTAAAACTAAAAAAAAAAACAACAAAAAAAACAAAGAAAAAATACAAATAGAGGGAAAAGAGGAGAAGAGAAGAAAAAAAAAAAAGGGGGGAGGGGAGAACCTGTGACAAATACGTATATGAACCTTTAAAAAAAAAAATAATGATGACTAATAGGTCATATTCTGACTCATTTTACTTAAGAATCTGAAATTATTTTATAATACAATGCAGTAGTTTTTAAATTCAAACCATTTAGCACATATCTTAAAATATTTTCCCTTAGCCCTTTATTCCTGCATGTTATTTCTTCCATTAACTGAAGGTATTCAATCCTTTGTAACCATTGGGGAATAGTAGGTATAGATCGTTTTCCCCAGAAAAATGGAATCAAATATTTACCAGCGTTTAATAAATGTGGGGGTCATAGACTTCCTATATTGACCTATTGATTCCTTCTTACAATGAAATAGGAATGCCAATGGCTCAGGTTTAACTACTTCCCCTGTACCAAAGAAATCAAGTCCGTAACTTCCACCCAGAATGGTTGAATCTTAGAACAAAACCACCATATATGCCCATGTGTTGCTCGGCCTCCACATTCTCTCCAACACAAGGGTGAGTTTGACGTAAGCTTGGCATGCAGTTTTATGCATATCATGGTGTATTAAGCCATCTGGTAAGAAGTTTAAAAACTTTACCTCCTCCATTCTACACAAGGTGGCGAACATATAGGATCGTTGTATAACCTTATCTTTTTGTTTGTCTATAAATCTAATTTGCAGGTCTGATTCCCATCTACCTATTTATTCTGGGTAGCCTGGACTTTGCAAAGGCAATAAAGCTTTATAAAATTGAAAAATGCAGTGCTGTGGCATGTCCTTAAGTTCCATTATCACTTCAATAGTGTTCAATTCATTCAGAGAGGTTGCAGATGACTCTGAATGAACTGAGACAATTGTACGTATCTCCACTGATCCATAAATGTTGTTTGGGTTAGTCCACACAAGGACCTTAGTGATTTAATCTTGGAATCCCTTAACACATAATGTAATAGCGGTGTAGGCCAGTGGTGTATTAAGGTTTTGTGCTGCCCTAGGCCTGACTAAACTTGTGCATCACCTAATTTAAATATGACCCACCCCTTCCTGTAAAGGCCACACCCCCTCCTGTTTATGACCCGCCCTGTCATCTGTAAACCACAAACCACAACCACAGTCTATCAGTGCAGCCTCATCAGTTCCCATAAGTTCAGCCTCATAAGTGCCCATCAGTGCAGCCTCATCAGTGCAGTATATCAGTGCTGCCTTATCAGGGAAGCCTCATTAGTGCCCATCAGTGCAGTTTATCAGTACTCACCATTTCCGCCTCATCAGTGGCAATCAGAGCAGCATATTAGTGTCCATCAGTGCAGCATATGAGTGCCCATCAGTGCCTGGGGGTAGAGGAGGGTAGGCAGAGCATTTGGCTGCAGTGCCACATTTATTAGCATTGGCGGCCGTTGGGCCAGTTGTATAAAGTGTTGTCGGCGGCCTGCGGTCTGTCCGAATGTCCTGACCTGCCAGTATTATCATACTAGTAGGTAGCAGTGTGACCTCTTTATGGGGGAAGCAGACTGATTTGCCTCCTGGACCCTGCCCGCAGGCCCAATTCACCACATAAGACTGTCACTATACAAAACGTGTAGCGCAACCCGCAGGGACCCTTTTTGTGCCGGGTGGAGGCTGTTTTTTTTTCATGCAGGGTGCAGCTTTTGCTGCCCCCCCTGAAATGTGCTGCCCTAGGCCTGGGCCTTGTTGACCTAGGCCAAGATACAGCACTGGTGTAGGCTCTGGGAACCATGATTCAAAACCCTTATCTAAAACACCCAGCTTAAAATTTTTATGTCCTAACAAGGGCATTATTGGAAAGTTGTATTCCCAGCAATACTGGGTATGTAAAGAGTCCCATATTGCCAGGGTAGATCTAGTCGGTGGAGATCTTGTAGATGTCAACCCCCATGTTGATCAAGGTATTGACGGTGCAACCGCAAGGTCTATATCTGGCAACGCCATTTCAAGTTCAACCCAAAGTTTAGTCTTTCTAGCATATTTCCAATCTACCATGCGTGTCACAATTATTGCTTAATGGTATAATTTAAAATTTAGTAAGGCCAACCCCCCCCCCCCCCCCAATCTCTTAGGACAACATAAAATACTACGTGATATTCTAGTTCGGTTAGTGTGCGTTAGTTGGCTGAAGCATCGAGGAAAATCCTATAGGGACTCCTAGAGAAATCATTTGAAAAATATATAAGACTTGGGGGAGAACGTTCATCTTTATGACATTATTCTTACCTGACCATGAATAGCTAAGAGAAGACAACTTACGTAAGTCTAATTTAGTTTTATTAAGCAAAGGAAGATAGTCGGTTTGCAGATAAGCAAACTAGCAGTAATTAAAGTGATATTAAGCCCTTTTTTGTATCACTTTCAGCAGCTGAATTAATCACTTACTGAGTAAGCAACTTCCTTAACTTGTATTCCTTGTTTATGTTCCAAAAAGGGTTGCAAGGATTTACCCTGCTTGTAATGGACTTTAATGGCATTACATGAGTCTAAGACAGATTTCATAAAAGGCATTCATTTTTTTTACAACATTTAAAATTCAGAAATTGTGTAAAGATATAAAAACATCATATAGATGCCTAACATTATATAGATAATCACATAACACCTTCTACAGATATACTTATGTTGCAAAACAATACGCTGGAGGTGTATCGTTTCTCTAATTGCATAGCTTCCTCAAGACCCGTTCATTCAGTATCATATTCTTATGCATATGAACAGGTCTTGTGGAAGCTATGCAATTAGTGAAACGCGTTGACCCTTGGATGATCTAGAAACTCATAAACTCCAGTGTATTGCTTTTCAATAAAAGTATATCTGTAGAAGGTGTTATGTTATTATCTGTATCATATTAGGCATCTATATGCTGTTTTTATATCTTTATGCACTACGCAATTTCTGAATTTTTGAATGTTGTAAATAAAATGTTTGCCTTTTATGAAATCTGCCTTTGTCTCATGTATTAAAGTCTATTACAAGCAGGGTAAATCCTTGTGACCCCTTTTTCTACTAGAGATTTGGATGTGGCATGGGTAGCGGTCTTCTTTTTAAATTGTTTATGTTCTAGTTTAAGCTTATGCCATGTCAGCTGCCCAGATTTCCTATTTCATGGTCTTTCCTTTCTCTTGCAGGGTCCTATGGATCCATCCTCACATGCAGGAGCTAGAATTGTGTCTCCCTACACTGTTTGCATCAATAGAAATATGCAGCCCTGTAGTCTAGTATGGCAGGGCGCACCACTGCTTCTTCCTCTTTCCCCCCTTCCCTTCTACACACTAACATACTAGCTGGAGACTACACTGTCCACTGTTAACTCTTTGCTGTGAGGTCCAGTGAAACAGCACTGAGAGCTGAGAGAGCAGGAGCCAGCACATTAAAAGTTGAAAACGGCAAGTGCTGGGTAAGAGTTTCAACAAATAGTTTACTGAGGAATGTTTATTTTTGTGCTCAGTCAGGTAAATTATAACTGATTACTGTTATACTACTTTGTGATAACAACCACCCTCTCCCTCCTTACAGGCTGTGATTGACAGCAACAGAAGCCAATGGTTCCCCCTGCTGCCTCCATATCCAGTCAGGAGGGAAAGAGCGGAGAGAGCTGCTTCTCTTGGGTACAGCACTGGATCAAGATTGGACTCAGGTAAGTATAAGGGGGGCTGGGAGGGCTACACATATTTTTTATTTTTTTTTTTACCTTAATGCATAGAATGCATTAAGGTAAAACACCTTCTACCATTAGAACCACTTTAAGACCAGCTCTAACTTGACGACAGCCTCCCACTCAGGGCTTGTGGCTAGCAACCAATGATGCATCCCTGGCCCAATTAAGCTGCTGGCCAGGAGATTCCCTGGCTGACAGCTGAGTGTAAAAAAGGGGCTGAGGATTCTGGCTGATGTCATTACTCAAATACGGCAATGGCTATATTTGGCCAATGCCGGCACTCCTCTAGCAAGCAACTAAATGGAGCTTGGGATGCGTCATTGGTTGCTAGGATGCTATCAGCTGAAAAGCCAATAGCTTCCTAGCAACCAAGGATTCTGTGTGACCCGGGGGCCAGTATGGACACAAATCTGTTGCAGGCACCAACATTTCACACAGTTCATAAGAGTCTATACAACACTCTTTAGGAATTCCAGAGCATGCCTTTAAAGAGCTGGCTTTGTCCGCGGGGGGCAAAGTCATCCTAGAGAAGGACCTTCTCCAAACTGTTGCCACAAGTTTGGAAGCACACCATTGTCTAAAATGTTCAATGTGGTTGTAAAGGCAGAGGGTTTTTTACCTTTAACTATTAAGGTTAAAAATCTTCTGTGCTCAACTCTTCCACCCCCCAACCCCGCTAAATATGTACCTGAGCCCAATCTTGATCCAGTCAGACACAGCCTGTGAGGAGAGAGCACAGGACTGGGCTGAGCCGCACTGTGTTTGTCAATGGACCCCTGATGACGTCAGATGTGACGAAGCGCATGTAGTGGGGCTTCCGCTTGTGACATCATCGCAAATTCTGAAACCAGGAAGTGATTTATCTGGCTTTTGGGATGGAGTTTTTTTTACAGGTGCCTCATGATCAGGGGTCATGCTTGAAGACCAGTTGCCATAGCAGTAGTGGAACTACCACTGACCAGCAGGACCAGTACACAGGCTGTCACCCTGATGAATGATGCAGGCTCATCTGAGGTGCGGAGTCTAAGTACTAAATGGTATTCATCAGAGCTGCTGATGGGGAAGATGGATTTTGCTGCATTTTAGTACCAGGTCACGGTCCTCAGGTTTTCCCCACCAGGAGGTAAGCAAGCTGTGGTCAAGTAGCGAATAAGCAGGTAGAAATCAAACATAAGCAAAGTTAGTAAACAAGCCAAAGGTCAGTAACGAGTATATGTCAGTTGGGATCAGGCAGAAGTGTAGCTGAGGAACAAGCCAGGGATGGATAACAAGTGGTAGCAAAATATGCATGGCAGCAGGAATAACAGGAGTGAGATACTGGCTGGAGAGAGAATAATAATCTGGCAAACAGGAAGTGCAGAGACATGGCTTAAGTCAGGAATTTCATGGGAGGAGCAAAGAGTTCAGGGTTCAAGACAAACAAGGTTCAAGACAAGATCATTCAAGGAATTGTCCCATTTCCAGCATTCCAGCTCCGCAAGAAGAGACATTATCAGGCACAGCAAAAATTCCAGGTTCAAATCCAGTCCCTGACACTGTGACTTTGCAAGTAGTTTGTACATGTTTTAATAAAAACAAAAACCTCATATGATTTTTACACTATGTGGCTCTTCCTGCTTTCCTTTCATGTTTGCACTGATTAAGTCAATTTGCTGTGGAGATACTGTATTTATGAGAATATGATGGTGATCCGAGGATGCCTTTGCCCTTCAACACCACTGACCACTGAAATTAATATTCTCTTTTGACTCTTGTTATTATCTAAGAGTCCATCAACTCTGGTAAGAGTTCCTATTGCACAATGAGTTGGTGGAGCACTTGGAGGTTTCGCGATGTGCACCAGGATTTTCTCTGCAAGATTCACTTTTCTTGGGATAATTTTTATCACAACTATTTTTTGGAGTCTTCTGATTCATTTTGGGACAATTTATTTGTTTAATATGCATTTATAATTTTATGCATTTGTTACAATTGATATTAAATTGCACCATTTATTTTTTTATAATGTGTCAATGGACACACAGAGCCAAGCTTGAAGACAAGCTTGCATAGTCGCTTACTATGGGTGCCCTCGGAAGGGGGGAAGAGCAGTGAGTGCAGGTGGGGGACCCTAGAAGAGGAGGATTGAAGCTGCTCTGTGCAAAACCATTGCACAGAGCAGGTAAGTATAACATGTTTATTTAACCACTTCAGGACGGATTTTTCTCCTTAATGACCAGGCCATTTTTTGCGATTCAGCACTGCGTTACGGACAATTGCGCGGTCGAGCGACGCTGTACCCAAATAAAATTGATGTCCTTTTTTCACACAAAAAGAGCTTTCTTTTGGTGATATTTGATCACCTGTGCGATTTTTATTTTTTCCGCTATAAACAAAAGAAGAGTGACAATTCTGAATAAACAAACAATATTTTTCAGTTGCTGCTATATAACATCCCCCCCCCCCCCCCAAAAAAAAAATAAAAAATCTAAATTTTTTAACATTTTAGGCCAATTTGTTTTCTGCTACATATTTTTGGTAAAAAATATTGCATCTACTAACTACGGGAAAGATTTATGTCATTTTTATTGTTTTTATTGATTTTTACTAGTAATGGTGGCGACCTGCATTTTTTTTGCGGGACTGCGACATTGCGGTGGACAGATCGGACCCCTAACTGACATTTTCGACACTTTTGGGGGGACCAGTGACATTACTACAGTAATCAGTGCTAAAAATATGCCCTGTTACTGTAATAATGACACTGGCAGGGAAGGGGTTAACACTGTGGGTGATCAAGGGGTTAAATGTGAGCCTAGGGGAGTGATTTTAACTGTATGGGGTCAGGGCTTATGGAATGACCATAGAGACCTGTGATCCTATATAGAAAGATCACAGGCACAACAGCTGATCGTTCTTCTCTCTCAGTGGGGAGTGATTGTGGATGCCAGGCGGTAATCAGAGTACCGGCTCCCGAGTGGGGGCAGGAGCGTGCCACCGGCGGCGCACGCTCGCCCCCTAGCTGCAGGTGCGCGACCGGCATAGCTCTACGTCGGTTCGCGCAGGAGGGCCAGCCTGCCGCAGTATATCTGTGGTGGGTGGTCCGGAAGCGGTTAAAAAATACTACCTTTACAATCACTTTAATCATTTGGATTGGCTTCCACATGTTTTTGGGGCATATAAGTCACCACCATTCATCCCCTTCAGCTATGCAACCCACCTTAAAACTTTATACCTCAGGTAAATAACAGGGATGCCCCTTTTATATACAGTAAATATTCTCCATATTCTTTGTTTGCTAACACTATCGTTTTTGTTATCAAATTTCCCTATAATATATCCACTCGAGCACAAACGTTGTATCTTTATTCCGCTTCTTGAGAAGATGAAACACCATAAACCATTAAGAAAACACTTGTCTTTATATTATAATACATGTCTGAATTCAGGGAGAAATTATCTGGAAAGACATTGTAGAAAAATAATTCATTCTTTACGAAAAGCCGGAGAACATTCTGATAACTTGAAAACATTTGAATACAGAACATGATACTACAAGATTTGGGAAGACAAAGTGTAACATTTGTTGTTTGATGGTCCACTGGAAATCATCAGCAATTCGGATAGCAAATACAACTTCTTCTTAACTTTCGGTCTTTCCACTCTTACTCATCAATATTCTCTTCTTTCCTCTCAAAGAAATATTTTTTTTTCTTTGGCTGCTGACAGTTTGCATTCCAGTCCTTTCCCCCCAAAGCTTGTGTTATGTGTTTCTGTCATTAATTACATTGCCTGGTGCAGAGTATCGGCTTTTAATGTTGTTTTTAAAGACAAGTCTTAATTACAATACATAACAGTATCGGCAACTACAGGACACTTGTATGTTCGTAATATTAATGCTGACCTCCAGGCTGGTGTAAAAGACACAAATAAAGGCAGCTCTGTATTCATTAATACATCATTAATGTGGAACAGAACTCAAGAGTGAAGATTTGCTATGTGATACAGAAAGTTTGGAAAAGTTCATGAAAAATCTACTTTTAGTCTGCTATTCCTCCTGAGAAAGAGCAGTAACCTTTCTGATATGTGAGTGTACCTACAGTATGGATGAGCCAATGGTTCAGTCCCAACCTAGCTTTGAACTGAAGATGTTGGTTTGTTAGTCAAAAGCCAAATATTTGCCTGTTCGCCCCCTGTTTATCAGGAGCCAAGCATTATATATAAAGGGACACCAGGGGGGTGGTCTAAGGGCAGTATAATATAACCTTTATTGGTAAAACGACAATACTTTGTCAACCAAAGGTCAGTAACGAGTAGTTGCCGGTTGGGATCAGGTAGAAGGGAGGTTGAGAAACAAGCCAAGAATGGATAACAAATGGTAGCAAAATATGGATGGTAGCAGGGAAGACAGAAACGAGATACTTGATGGAGAGAACACAATAATCTGGCAAACAGGACGTGCAGAGACATGGCTTCAATCAGGAAGTTCATTGGGGAAAATGAAGAGAGATAGCAAAGCTTAGGCTAGTCAAAGTCCACGATTCAAGGTGGGTGCTGAACCTCAGCTCACCACCAGGAGAAGCATAAAAGAAGAAAATGGGCGCACACCACCATGGAATTCAATGAAGAAAAGTTCCTTTATTCACATAAATGGTACGAGGTACAGCAGGGTAGGAAAGTAGACGCGCTTTACACGACTGCTACGTGCTTGTTCACTGCACGTAGCAGTCGTGTGAAACACGTCTACTGTCCTACCCTGCTGTACCTTGTACCACTTATGTGAATAAAGGAACTTTTCTTCATTGAATTCCATGGTGGTGTGTGCCCATTTTCTTCTTTTATGGTAGCAGGGAAGACAGGAGCGAGATACTTGCTGGAGAGAACACAATAATCTGGCAAACAGGACGTGCAGAGACATGGCTTCAATCAGGAAGTTCATTGGAGAAGCAAAGAGTTCAGGGTTCAAGACAAACAAGGTTCAAGACAGCATCATTCAAGTTGAATTGTTCCAGGAGCTGCTCAGCATTCCAGGTAGCTCAGCAAGAAGAGACATTGCCAGGCACAGCAAAAGTTCCTTGTTCAAATCCAGGCCCTGACGCTGTGGCATTTTAAGTAGTTTGTGCATGTTTTAATTTTTAAAAAAAATCCTTATAGGATTTTACACTGTGGGGCTCTTCTTGCTTTCCTTTCATGTTTGCACTGGTTAAATCCATTTGCTGAGGGGGTGTTTATGAGAACATAATGGTGATCTGGAGGATGCCTTCTCCGTTTAACACCACTGACCACTGAAATTCATATGCTCTTTTGACTCTTGTTATTATCTAAGAGTTCATCAACTCTGGTAAGTGTTCCTACTGCACAATGACACAAAAAGGCAGTTCTGTATTCATCATTAATACATCATTAATGTGGAACAGAACTCAAGAGTGAAGATTTGCTATGTGATACAGAAAGTTTGGAAAAGTTCATGAAAAATCTACTTTTAGTCTGCTATTCCTCCTGAGAAAGAGCAGTAACCTTTCTGATATGTGAGTGTACCTACAGTATGGATGAGCCAATGGTTCAGTCCCAACCTAGCTTTGAACTGAAGATGTTGGTTTGTTAGTCAAAAGCCAAATATTTGCCTGTTCGCCCCCTGTTTATCAGGAGCCAAGCATTATATATAAAGGGACACCAGGGGGGTGGTCTAAGGGCAGTATAATATAACCTTTATTGGTAAAACGACAATACTTTGTCAACCAAAGGTCAGTAACGAGTAGTTGCCGGTTGGGATCAGGTAGAAGGGAGGTTGAGAAACAAGCCAAGAATGGATAACAAATGGTAGCAAAATATGGATGGTAGCAGGGAAGACAGAAACGAGATACTTGATGGAGAGAACACAATAATCTGGCAAACAGGACGTGCAGAGACATGGCTTCAATCAGGAAGTTCATTGGGGAAAATGAAGAGAGATAGCAAAGCTTAGGCTAGTCAAAGTCCACGATTCAAGGTGGGTGCTGAACCTCAGCTCACCACCAGGAGAAGCATAAAAGAAGAAAATGGGTGCACACCACCATGGAATTCAATGAAGAAAAGTTCCTTTATTCACATAAATGGTACGAGGTACAGCAGGGTAGGAAAGTAGACGCGCTTTACACGACTGCTACGTGCTTGTTCACTGCACGTAGCAGTCGTGTGAAACACGTCTACTGTCCTACCCTGCTGTACCTTGTACCACTTATGTGAATAAAGGAACTTTTCTTCATTGAATTCCATGGTGGTGTGTGCCCATTTTCTTCTTTTATGGTAGCAGGGAAGACAGGAGCGAGATACTTGCTGGAGAGAACACAATAATCTGGCAAACAGGACGTGCAGAGACATGGCTTCAATCAGGAAGTTCATTGGAGAAGCAAAGAGTTCAGGGTTCAAGACAAACAAGGTTCAAGACAGCATCATTCAAGTTGAATTGTTCCAGGAGCTGCTCAGCATTCCAGGTAGCTCAGCAAGAAGAGACATTGCCAGGCACAGCAAAAGTTCCTTGTTCAAATCCAGGCCCTGACGCTGTGGCATTTTAAGTAGTTTGTGCATGTTTTAATTTTTAAAAAAAATCCTTATAGGATTTTACACTGTGGGGCTCTTCTTGCTTTCCTTTCATGTTTGCACTGGTTAAATCCATTTGCTGAGGGGGTGTTTATGAGAACATAATGGTGATCTGGAGGATGCCTTCTCCGTTTAACACCACTGACCACTGAAATTCATATGCTCTTTTGACTCTTGTTATTATCTAAGAGTTCATCAACTCTGGTAAGTGTTCCTACTGCACAATGACACAAAAAGGCAGTTCTGTATTCATCATTAATACATCATTAATGTGGAACAGAACTCAAGAGTGAAGATTTGCTATGTGATACAGAAAGTTTGGAAAAGTTCATGAAAAATCTACTTTTAGTCTGCTATTCCTCCTGAGAAAGAGCAGTAACCTTTCTGATATGTGAGTGTACCTACAGTATGGATGAGCCAATGGTTCAGTCCCAACCTAGCTTTGAACTGAAGATGTTGGTTTGTTAGTCAAAAGCCAAATATTTGCCTGTTCGCCCCCTGTTTATCAGGAGCCAAGCATTATATATAAAGGGACACCAGGGGGGTGGTCTAAGGGCAGTATAATATAACCTTTATTGGTAAAACGACAATACTTTGTCAACCAAAGGTCAGTAACGAGTAGTTGCCGGTTGGGATCAGGTAGAAGGGAGGTTGAGAAACAAGCCAAGAATGGATAACAAATGGTAGCAAAATATGGATGGTAGCAGGGAAGACAGAAACGAGATACTTGATGGAGAGAACACAATAATCTGGCAAACAGGACGTGCAGAGACATGGCTTCAATCAGGAAGTTCATTGGGGAAAATGAAGAGAGATAGCAAAGCTTAGGCTAGTCAAAGTCCACGATTCAAGGTGGGTGCTGAACCTCAGCTCACCACCAGGAGAAGCATAAAAGAAGAAAATGGGCGCACACCACCATGGAATTCAATGAAGAAAAGTTCCTTTATTCACATAAATGGTACGAGGTACAGCAGGGTAGGAAAGTAGACGCGCTTTACACGACTGCTACGTGCTTGTTCACTGCACGTAGCAGTTGTGTGAAACACGTCTACTGTCCTACCCTGCTGTACCTTGTACCACTTATGTGAATAAAGGAACTTTTCTTCATTGAATTCCATGGTGGTGTGTGCCCATTTTCTTCTTTTATGGTAGCAGGGAAGACAGGAGCGAGATACTTGCTGGAGAGAACACAATAATCTGGCAAACAGGACGTGCAGAGACATGGCTTCAATCAGGAAGTTCATTGGAGAAGCAAAGAGTTCAGGGTTCAAGACAAACAAGGTTCAAGACAGCATCATTCAAGTTGAATTGTTCCAGGAGCTGCTCAGCATTCCAGGTAGCTCAGCAAGAAGAGACATTGCCAGGCACAGCAAAAGTTCCTTGTTCAAATCCAGGCCCTGACGCTGTGGCATTTTAAGTAGTTTGTGCATGTTTTAATTTTTAAAAAAAATCCTTATAGGATTTTACACTGTGGGGCTCTTCTTGCTTTCCTTTCATGTTTGCACTGGTTAAATCCATTTGCTGAGGGGGTGTTTATGAGAACATAATGGTGATCTGGAGGATGCCTTCTCCGTTTAACACCACTGACCACTGAAATTGATATGCTCTTTTGACTCTTGTTATTATCTAAGAGTTCATCAACTCTGGTAAGTGTTCCTACTGCACAATGACACAAAAAGGCAGTTCTGTATTCATCATTAATACATCATTAATGTGGAACAGAACTCAAGAGTGAAGATTTGCTATGTGATACAGAAAGTTTGGAAAAGTTCATGAAAAACCTACTTTTAGTCTGCTATTCCTCCTGAAAAATAGCAGTTAATTTTCTGGTATGTGAGTATGCCTACAGTATGGATAAGCCGATGGTTCAGTCCAAACCTAGCTTCATACTGAACATTGGATGTTAGTCAAACGCCGAACATTTGCCAGTTTGTCCCCTGTTTATCAGGAGCCCCAACATTATATATAAAGGAACACCAGAGGGGGTGGTCTAAGTGCAGTATAATATAACCTTTATTGGTAAAAAGACAATACTTTGTCAGCCAATGGTCAGTAACGTGTAGTTGCCGGTTGGGATCAGGTAGAAGGGAGGTTGAGGAACAAGCCAAGATGGATAACAATGGATAACAAATGGTAGCAAAATATGGATGGTAGCAGGGAAGACAGAAATTAGATACTTGTTGGAGAGAACACAATAATCTGGCAAACAGGACGTGCAGAGACATGGCTTCAATCAGGAAGTTCATTGGAGAAGTAAAGAGTTCAGGGTTCAAAACAAACAAGGTTCAAGACAGCATCATTCAACTTGAATTGTTCCAGGTGCTGTTCAGCATTACAGGTAGCTCAGCAAAAAGAGACATTGCTAGGCACAGCAAAAGTTCCTTGTTCAAATCCAGGCCCTGACGCTGTGGCATTTTAAGTAGTTTGTGCATGTTTTAATTTAAAAAAATAATCTGTGACGAGACCAATCTCGCCCCATTGCATTGGAGGAGCCTGGTTGCCCGCCTGCTGCCTTTTGACTATGGACCCTCTCATCAGTCCATGCTAAACGTAAACCCCATGGCGATTGGACTGTGTTTGTGGCATCTGAGTGCTGTTTGGATATGTTAAGCGCTCAGATCCAGGCTATCTGGGGATGGGTTGAATATGGGGTTCTGTTCAGTAGACTGGGAGTTATGCATTTTTGTGTCTTTTTGGCTAATGGAGCCTTGCCTCTCCTGGAAGCTAAAACGTATTCCTGTAAACTGTAAGGAACAGGAAGCCAACTCCTAATATGGGCATTACAGGAAGTTCTGAGGAGACGGGCGGTCTATTGACACTGAGTAATGTGTATTGAGGGCTCGTTAGGGAACCATTGTTCTGTGTCTGACTATTGTGTACATTGATTGCCCCCTGGGGCTTCTGTCTCCTTGCATTGGTCAAAGCTATCTGACCAATCCCTGTTGACTCATTTTCAAGCCCTCATTTGCATATGCTGGAGAGGACCTTAGTGAGAACTGCAAGTACTTTACAATTGACCAATGGGAAAGTGGTTGTTGGGGGAAGGATGTTCCAATTTCTGTATAAAAGTGTGCTCTGGTCTTCCAATAAATGTTGTTCCTGTTTTACCCTCATCTCGGAGCTTTGTCTCGTTATTGGGGGAATCTGCTGCAGGGATTGCTATGGTCTTCCATACTCCCTTAGAGAATCACTAAGCTCTTATAAGAGCTTGTGTAAGAGCTTGTTCGTGCTGCACTCTCTGGGGAAAGAGAGGTTCACCCACAGGAACCTGGGGCCTTGTCGTTGGTCCAGGGTGGGTAGGAGATGCCAAGACCCTAACCAAGCTGCGGCGGTTCGTGGAGTCTGAAGTGCTTACGGTGTCTGGTGGAGTGCTTGGAGCCCTCGGGAAGCACTAGGAGCATCTGTCAACGGAGGTACCTGCTCAGGGGTGCCCTGTTCCGTAACAATTGGTGGCAAGCGGCGTGATCATTCCCACAGCCAGAAGGACAGCTACAGGAGACACCATTCTGTGGATTTACAAGTTGGGGGCAACGCATGTCTCAGTACAGCAACCCTTAAAGCAACAGGATGGAACCAGCAGTGGAGTACAGATATTCTCTGAAAGAATATGACCGTATGGTGTGGTTACGGCTGAACTTCTTCGGACCCAATCCACTGGAGAGATCCAAGCGGTTCGTGAAGAACTTAGTGTTCAGGACTCTGTTAGACAGGGCAGAGAGAGAGGGCCAGCTGGCACGTTGGGAGGAACTCCAGCGGCAGGTACAGTTAAGGGAAGAGGAGAACCCAGTCTCCATTCCCCAGCGGCAGCCTGATTTATTGGGAATTGAGAGCCCAGTCTCCATTCTCCAGCGGCAGGCTGAGTTACAGGGGGCAGAGGTAGTTGTTCCTGCCCCCCAGCAGCAGAGTTATATGCCGGGAAGGCAGTGTGAAATACAGGGAGAGGAGAGCAGTGTCCTCCCTCCCCAGCGGCAGCGTGATTTTTTGGGAATTGGGAGCCCAGTCTCCATTCCCCAGCGGCAGTGTGATGTGCCGGGAATTGGGAGCCCAGTCTCCATTCCCCAGTGGGAGATACAGCAGGGAATTGGGAGCCCAGTCTCCATTCCCCAGCGGCAGAGTATTCTACAGGGAATAGAGAGCCCAGTCTCCTTTCCCCAGCAACAGGACACTGTATTGGGAGCAGAGACAGTCGGTCTCCCTCCCCAGGGGCTGGAAGTATATTTGGGAGAGGAGCTTGTTACCCCCTCTCCCCATTGGCAGAGTGATATCCAGGGAATTGGGAGCGCAGTCTCCATCCCTCAGCGGCAGATTGAGTTACAGGGGGCAGACACAGTTGGTCCTGTCCCCCAGCGGCAGATTGAGCTATTGGGAATTGGGAGTCCAGTCTCCATCCCACGGCAGCAGCTTAACATACCAGGGGGAGACAGTAAGCCCCCCAACAGTGCAGATGGGACCGTGGTCTCTGCACTCACAGCACAGGGGGTAGGGACAGTCGGTTCTGACCCCCAGCAACAGGGCTGTTTAGCCAAAGGGGAGACAGTCGGTCTCCCTCTCCAACAACCCGTCTCCAACCAGGCTACTTCTGTGGTAGCTCTGGCACCAGGGCAGAGTACCGCTGGTCTCTGCCCACTCAGCAACCCACCAAGGCAGTCTGCCAGTCTCCCACACAGCCAAGGTAAGGCACCTGGACATGGACAAATTTCTCTTCTACCCAGGTGTAGTAGCCAGTTCTTTTGGGTGGGCTGTACTGCTGTTTCTGTTTTGTGGGTGGGCTGCTGGACTAAGAAGGTCAGGTACCCTGTTAGTCTTTTTGGAAAGGGGGAGAGATGTGACGAGACCAATCTCGCCCCATTGCATTGGAGGAGCCTGGTTGCCCGCCTGCTGCCTTTTGACTATGGACCCTCTCATCAGCCCATGCTAAACGTAAACCCCATAGCGATTGGACTGTGTTTGTGGCATCTGAGTGCTGTTTGGATATGTTGAGCGCTCAGATCCAGGCTATCTGGGGATGGGTTGAATATGGGGTTCTGTTCAGTAGACTGGGAGTTATGCATTTTTGTGTCTTTTTGGCTAATGGAGCCTTGCCTCTCCTGGAAGCTAAAACGTATTCCTGTAAACTGTAAGGAACAGGAAGCCAACTCCTAATATGGGCATTACAGGAAGTTCTGAGGAGACGGGCGGTCTATTGACACTGAGTAATGTGTATTGAGGGCTCGTTAGGGAACCATTGCTCTGTGTCTGACTATTGTGTACATTGATTGCCCCCTGAGGCTTCTGTCTCCTTGCATTGGTCAAAGCTATCTGACCAATCCCTGTTGACTCATTTTCAAGCCCTCATTTGCATATGCTGGAGAGGACCTTAGTGAGAACTGCAAGTACTTTACAATTGACCAATGGGAAAGTGGTTGTTGGGGGAAGGATGTTCCAATTTCTGTATAAAAGTGTGCTCTGGTCTTCCAATAAATGTTGTTCCTGTTTTACCCTCATCTCGGAGCTTTGTCTCGTTATTGGGGGAATCTGCTGCAGGGATTGCTATGGTCTTCCATACTCCCTTAGAGAATCACTAAGCTCTTATAAGAGCTTGTGTAAGAGCTTGTTCGTGCTGCACTCTCTGGGGAAAGAGAGGTTCACCCACAGGAACCTGGGGCCTTGTCGTTGGTCCAGGGTGGGTAGGAGATGCCAAGACCCTAACCAAGCTGCGGCGGTTCGTGGAGTCTGAAGTGCTTACGGTGTCTGGTGGAGTGCTTGGAGCCCTCGGGAAGCACTAGGAGCATCTGTCAACGGAGGTACCTGCTCAGGGGTGCCCTGTTCTGTAACATAATCCTTATAGGATTTTACACTATGGGGCTCTTCTTGCTTTCCTTTCATGTTTGCACTGGTTAAATCCATTTGCTGAGGGGGTGTTTGTGAGAACATAATGGTGATCCGGAGGATGCCTTCTCCGTTTAACACCACTGACCACTGAAATTCATATGCTCTTTTGACTCTTGTTATTATCTAAGAGTTCATCAACTCTGGTAAGTGTTCCTACTGCACAATGACACAAAAAAGCAGTTCCGTATTCATTAATACATCATTATTAATGTGGAACAGAACTCAAGAGTAAAGATTTGCTATGTGATACAGAAAGTTTGGAAAAGTTCATGAAAAAATCTACTTTTAGTCTGCTATTCCACCTGAAAAATAGCAGTTAATTTTCTGGTATGTGAGTATGCCTACCGATGGTTCAGTCCAAGCCTAGCTTCAGACTGAACGTTGGGTGTTGGTCAAACGCCTAACATTTGCCAAAATACTTTTTAGTAGAAATGCAAAGCTGTCATCCGATGGTAATCTTAGAGGATGCAGCACACTCCAGCCCAAGAAGTGGATGCATCCGCTGGCTCAGATATACATACAAGCTGGAGAGCCAACCTGACAGTGTGGGAACAGACCCTGTGATGCCAGACTGGGGGGGGTGGGGGGTTAATAGAAGTGACATCACCACCTAAAAAATGTCCACTACCCCTTCCCTTATATAAGCTGTCATTCAGCTAATGATACTATCAGAATCAAGTGTAACGATGGATTTACAGCAGCAAACATTTTTTGAGGATTTTTAAGACTTATTTTTTAGGTTACAATTTTTTTGTGAATGAGTAGGGGTACTATGTACCTTATACTCATTTACATGGGGCAGGGTATCTGGGGCCCCTTTTTAACTCTAGATTTCACTAAGCCCCTGCCCAAAGACCCCCATGACCACCATCCATGGTTGTGGGAAAGAGGCCCTTGTCCTCCATGACAAGGTGTTTTGCCCACTGGCAAGATACTCACCAATGTTGAGGTCATATGACCTGGTATGATGCTTGCTCATTCCCCCCTTTCCTAGCCATCCAGGCCACATGCTTAGATTAAGGGTTTAGTAATATTTTTTAGGACCTCACACCTTTTTTCTTATTGTTTTTGCATAGCATTGAGTAACTGAGTAGTGTTGAGTAACTGAGTACCTGGGTATGTAGAGAACTGTTGAGTAGCTGAGTATTGTTGAGTACCTGTGTATTTTGAGTACTGTGGAGTATTGTTACATATCTGAGTATTGTTGTGTAACTGAGTAGTATTGAGTAACTGAGTAGTGTTGAATACTGCTGAGTAACTGTGTGAGACTGAGGAGTAACTGTATGCTGAGGAATTTGAGTCAGGAAGCTAGTCAACAGCTAATGGGACAGGATTAAATTTCACAATCCCCATTAAACTAGTGGGTACAATGCCCAGCGGGTGTGGAGATGCGACTCAGTGTATATCTTGTGGCATGTATGCATTCCTCAACCATCTGATCGAGGGCCAATACAGCTGCACAAAATGTAAGCAAGTTGCTTTCCTGGAAGCTCAGGTCCTCAGGAAGGATGTGCTGTAACTGGAGAGAGTCCAAAGAAGGGCAACAAAGCTAATAAAGGGACTGGAGACTTCAGCTATGGGGAAAGACTACAAGCAGTGAACTTATTCTCTCTGGAGAGAAGACACTTGGGAGGGAATATGATATCAATGTAAAAATACTGTACTGGCGACCCTAGCATAGGGACCAAACTTTTCAGCGAAAGGGAATATAAAAAGACATGGGGCCATTCACTAAAATGAGAAGAGTAGAGGTTCAACCTTAAACTGCGTAAAGGGTTCTTTACTGTACGAGCGGTAAGGATGTGGAATTCTCTTCCACAAGCAGTGGTATCAGCAGGGAGCATTGATAGTTTAAAAAAACTTTTTCGATGATCACCTTAACGACCACAACATACAGGGGTATACAATGTACTATTGACAGCAAGCACACACACTCATCATAGGTTGAACTGGATGGACTGGTGTTTTATTTCAACCTCACCTACTACGTAACTATGTGACTGTTAAAATCCATAACTGACTTAATGGGTCTGATGTGTGTTTTAGAGGGTATTCTATGCAATTTTTTTCCTTCTTGCTATCTTTTGTAGTTTCAGTGCTGCTGCAGCACCTTGTGTACATTACAGAGATGCACCCCTTTACAGACAGAATTAAAATACCTCCAGGTATTTTAGTTAAAGAAATTGGGTATTTTTAGTGATTCACTTTAAATGGTTAAGTCACCTTTACAGAAAAAATGTAAAGGTAAACTAATGTAGAAAATGGTGTCGCGCTAATCACAATAAAACAAATTCAACTGACAGCATAAGTCCCATGTGCAATGAAGAGTCCAAATGCATCCAAAGGGGTGCAAAGAGGAAGATCCACCACCAAACAGAGTCACTGAATACTCTTACCAGCTCCTTAGACCCAACAGGGTCACACAACGCCCAAAGTGCTGATATATCTCGCAGCAGATATGATCCAATAGCCTCATACACCTCCTCCTGCTGCGGACTGGAATGACCTCCAATAGACTCTTGCTGCACTCAGGAGACATAAACACAGGATCCCCTCATGGTGTAGTAACTCAAATCCATTTATTAAAGAATAAAAGAAAGTAGCTTATATGATAAGGGTCGGTTGTCAGCGTTCAGTATAGCAATGTGATATGATCGTTGATTTCCCCACCAATAAGATGGCTGCCGCGTCCCTCGTCTGTGCATGAGGAAAGAAAATTCCCCTAGGGGTGGGATTTTTAAGGCAAAAACCAGGACTTGAGTATGCTTAGTAAAGAATGTATTAGACAATGGTGTTACAAAATGTATGCAAAAAAACATATATTAAAGACAGAAAACAAAAACTACATGTAGGTTATAAAAACATGACCATAGATACGTCTCTGATGTTAAGGCTGTCTGAGATGTCTGGATGGGACCAGACGCGTTACGGTCGATTTGCCTTTTTCAATAGTCCAACAAGAGGAACCAGATCTCAGACAGATGGAGGAGTTCTCTGTCAGATGGAGGGAAAAAGACCATGCAGGAAGTTAAAATCTCATCGGGTGCATAAACCCGCGTTGCCAAGAAGCCGCTTAATGATTTATATTAAGTTGTAGTTCTCTGTGTTTACAGACCACAAACTATGTGTTAAGATAATGCGTTTCTAAGTTTGAAAGGAAACCCCCAAGGTGTTGTACATAGGCTGTGGGGAACAAGGTAAGAGGGTGAACTCCGCATTTAGTGGCGGCTATGCTCCTCCAAACATAATTCCCACAAGGATCCCAGAGGGTAGGTCCGCATTAGAGGGCGTCGTATAGGTTTGTGAAGTTGTACTTGTCTTGACTAGGCCACTGTAAGATATATTGTGCTGGGCTTCTCCAGTACTTAGTCCAATATTGGACACGTGGTCTCAGTAACCCAATGTCAATGAGTAATGGCGGCGTCTGTGCATGCGTCAGCCATCAGCCAATCCCGACGTGTTTTGTCATACAATGACGTCGTCAGGGGTCGAAAGGAGAACTAACACTTGACATTGTCCCCCCCCCCCCAGTCCTCACTGTGCTTAACTCTGGGGTTGTTGAGCTGCCACTCCAGCAGTCTAGGGTTTTAAAATCTTTAAATCCTTTTTTTTTTCTCCTTCCTCTCTGTGCAGTGCTTCGGATTCTGATTGGTCCGCGCTATCACAGGGAATTGATCTGGCCTGTCCTAGAAGCACTACAGGGAGAACAGGGAGAAGAACTAGGATTTCCAATCCATTGACCGCTGCATATTCTGGAACAGTCACTTGATATTGAAGCTATAGACAGACAGTCAACCAACATTTTCCAGAAGTAGGTCAGAACTGACAGCCTATATATTTCTCCCAATACCAGTTCCCTTTAAGATGTTTAAAGCACACCATTCATTTAAACTGTAATGTCTTATCCCATACTAAGATCTTGGCTTACAGACAGAAAATTATTTTTTTTTTCATTTTGTCTTCCTTTATTAATATTCTATGCTTGTAATTGCTTCATAAATCAAAGAAAAAGGCTCTCCCGCAGAAAAAAAAAAAAAATAGATTCTCTTCCCATCTGCGAAAACTTTGATAGATTCTGCCTATAAGTTATATTTATTATTTATCTAAACTTCAATCTATTCCTTTATTCTAAAGTGGTTACAGCCTGGAGGTTCTTTTTGCTCGGGTTCTTTCAGCGCAGTGAAATAGCATCAATAAAATCATGGAAGATCTACAGATTTCAAGACTAGTAAACTTAGCATGCACCATACGCTTAAATACCAAAACCCATATATTACAAGAAGTCAATTTCACCGGCTCCCACTGTGCGATCTTTCTCTAAGAAAGTGAGAAATAGAATATGCAAATCGGAAATATAATGTAGCATAAGAACCACAGATTTTTCAGACATTATACAGAATGGAACGCACCTTTGTTTCACGTTTTTTATGTTATCAGTTAAAGAGGTATTTCTCCTGCCTATTGAAATTTTTTATTTTTAATCCCTGGTAGTTGTACCTATGTATATACTGTATATATAAAAAAAAAAAAAAAAAAACATGCCTACTAATCAGAGATGTATAGTAACTAAGTAGAACTACTTCACTACTGTACTTAAGTACCGAAAGGCGGTATCTGTACTTTCCTAGAGTAGAATTTTTTTCTCCTACTTCCACTTTTACTTCACTACATTTTTTCAATGATTTCAATACTTCTACTCCGATATTTTTTTTTTTTGCGCTGCATAGTTACTCGTTACAATTCTAAAAATTACCACTGCCAGAACAGTAGATGGCAGGTTTCATGAAGCTCAAAACATGTGAATTATCAGCGCATACGAAAATAAATGCTACTGTATGTATAAATAAAAGCTGCATTTGAAATAATAAAAAACAATATGATGTTCAAACTTTTGACTTCTTTCTTTAATAACTACATAGCGCAGTACTTGTACTTTTACTTTCAGTACTTGAGTAGCAATTTTTTTTCAAAACTACTGGTACTTTTACTTTCAGTACTTGAGTAGCAAAATTTAAAAAAAAAACTACTTGCAATACTTAAGTACAAAAAATGTTGAATACTTTAGTACTTCTACTCAAGTCACTTTTTGATCGAGCACTTCCACTTCTACTCAACTCACTTTTTGTTCGAGTACTTTTACTCAAGTATGGGTTTCGAGTACTTTATACAACTCTGCTACTAATGCATCCAGCTTTCAAGCAGTCCAGCTTTGTCCTACTTGCAGGCCAAAGTTCTACTTCCCCTCTCTTCACCTGTGCAACTGTCATTATTATTATGATGATGATTATTATTATTATACAGGATTTTTACTTTCAGGGCCCTGCATGTTAGAGCTTACAATCTAAAAGGGAGGATCCAGAGATACAAAAGGTAAAACTGTGGGGGTGAGCTTGTAGGCAGGTGCAATCTACTTTCTCCTCTGCAAGTGGCACTCATCCACAGCAACATTGCAGCTGGAGAGGAAATCAAGAGGAACATGGTTCTTCTAGGGTTTCCAGGGTCACTGGGGAAGCTATCTGATTGGACGATTCCAGGGAAGCTATCTGATTGGATGTTGCCACCCCATGTGACTCTAGCAGCCATCTTGCATCACATCGAGCCTATTTAAGGCCCTGGATCCTATGTTTGGCAAGCATTTGCAATTGGGTAGAGTAAGGACAGCACTAGTGGCAGGAAAAGTTTCCTGCTAAAGTGAGAAAGCGTAGGGTTTTCATCTTCTCTGGACATCTTCCAACATGGAAATGAGATGGCAGCATTCTGTTTCTTCTAACGATGTCAGTATGGCTGAAACCTGCTCTCTACGCACTGCTGGGACCCGTGAGTGTTTATTGTGAACTGTCTTCGCATTACTTCAATACAGGTTCTTTACATTGCACTCATCACATCATGTGATATTGCGGCCACACCACGCTGTACTCCAACTACAAGCTGAAGGAGAAAATAAAAGTACAGTTGTTAGGTGGGGACAGGATATGCTTCTCTGAATAGAAGGGTTTTCAGGGATAAAGGAATTTAGGGTAGGGGGTTTCAAAGGATGGGAAAGCCTCTGGAGAAGTCCTGGAGGTGAGCATGGGAGGAGGTGACAAGAGAGCTAGAGAGCAATAGGTTTTGGGAGGAACAAAGAACGTGATTAGGTTATTATTTTGAGACTAGGTTAGTGATTTAGCTGGGGGCTGAGTTGTGGGTGGCTTTGTAAAGGGCCGAATATCAGGCATTGGGCAGTTCAACAGAACCCCATCAACATTTGGCCTGTGTGTATGACAGCTGATCCGACATAAGCCAGAAGAGGCATGAACGAAAAAGGTCTGCCGATCAGCACCAGATTACAGCTATTAGCCAATGGCGGGGGGGGGGGGGGTTCCCCCTGTCAGAACACCATAGTTTAGCACAGGAGATTGGACTCGGTAGTTGGGTAGTGACTCGGTTGCGGTAGTGAGGGGAGAGATGACCAGGGAGTGAATTAGAAGCTTTGGGGTGTCATTGGTTAGGAAGGGAAGGGGATTATTTTGGGGACAAGCCTTGTACAGTGATTGGATGTAGGACCAAAAGGAGAGTTCAGAGTCCAGGATAACACTTAGCATCATGGCATGTGGGGATGAGTTGACAATTGTGCCATCAATCTTGACAGAGAAGTCAGGGGAAGAGGCACATGGGGAGGAAATATTATGAGCTCAGTTTTGGATTGAGTTTGAGGAAGTGGTGTGACATCAAGAATGATATGTCTGTTAGTAAATTAGCGATGCATGAGGAGACTAATGGAGTGAGCTGAGGGATAAAGAGATAGATTTGGGGGTCTTTAACACAGAGATGGTATTGGAAGCCATTGGAGTCTATCAACTGACCCCTCATGGACTGTTACCCCACAAAACTCCCACGCATATGGAGAAGGCAGAGGGTCTCTTCCAGTCTAAAGGACCGCAAAGAGAAGAGCGGTGGGCCTGTGCATGCGTAGGGGTTTTTTGGCCAAGATGGTGGCACCTGAGCAGAGTGAGGAAAATTAGTTTTGTCTGGAACAAGGTGGTTTCATGGGATTTCAAGTATGCTTAGGCACACACCGCAGGGCTCTGCCAAGCCCTATAGATGCACTTTGTGTTGGGCATGTGCAAGATATGTACAGATATTGCACTGGACACATCATTCTTGCCTAGGTGAGGATGCAGGATGTGAAAAGGTATTGTATTGCATTATTATGGGTGAATTCTATTGTATTATTATGGGTGAAGTTCCATCGATTTTTTTGGGGCACAGGAACCTTTGACACAACCAAAATGTATAAATAAAAATTAACAAAAAAAAAAAAAGGAAAATTTAGGCATCAAGCATTTTTTTTACACTTTGCTGTTACAGTGCTGACTGTAACTGCAATGTTTTGAACTGTCATAAATGGGTTTCCTTTATAACAGCTGTCATAAGTATTATGATGTTGTGATTGGCCTACAGCCATCAAATGGTACAGGGTGCTGTGATTGGCCCAAGTACGAAGTGATAGCTTTGGGCCAATCACAACATCAGAATACTAAGCACAGCTATTATGAACAAAATCCATTCATAACAATTTTGTTTACTTTGTAATCATGTGATCGCATAGGGAGCCTCAATTTTCTCATGGACACAGTGGTCGTGGGAGCAGAACACTGCGAGCCCCAGGGGGCGCCCCGGGGCTTTTGTGTCGGCAACTTATGGGTATGTTGCCTGGCCTGTAGCTGCCGTAAAACTACTGTGGGTGGGCAGCAAGTGGTTAGGACAGTGGAGATCTCATTACGCATTGTATTGATCATCGGGGACATGCATAGACTCTAAGACTATGTGCTCCTAAAATCTACTTTTCTGCATTTCTACTAAGGTAGGGTAAGCCCTTCATTTCTAGCTACATACTGTTTATATAATATATCCACAAACGAAAAAAATGAAAAATAAAATAATTTTGTGGTTGTATATAGGGATGATCGAACTTTTCAAAAGTTTGGTTCGACCAGAACACCTGAACTTCCCGAAAGTTCGGGTCCGGATTCCAGAACCCCATTGAAAGCAATGGGACCCAAACTTCGATAATCAATAAAAAACACCATTTTGAAGCCCTAAAACCCACTAAATGCCCCTAAAAAGCGCCTAGGGTTCTGGGTCATGCCCCAGGAACTATTAATCACACAAAAAAAGTTCTTAAAAAATGTTGATTTTTGATAGAGAGCCAATTATTGAAAAAATTATTGAAAAAAATAGATTTCTTTGGATTTAGTGTCTGGGGGGTCTAAAATGTGTACCTGTGAAGTTTCAGCTCTGTAGCATGTCCAGAACCATAAAAAAAAGATAATTTTTCTTAGAATTTTTATTAGCGCAGGGATGTGGCTTCGCTCCTATCACACCTATATGTGTGTATGTGTATATATACATATATGTGTGTGTGTATATATAACCCTATACAGAAGTTCACATGTTATGCCTGCCTCCAAAGAAGCCCAAAAAATGCCCAATAAACGCCTGCAATAACATACCTATGTTATTGCAGGCGTTTATTGGGCATTTTTTGGGCGTCTTTGGAGGCAGGCATAACATGTGAACTTCTGTATAGGGGTATATATACACACACATACACACACACATATATGTATATATACACATACACACATATAGGTGTGAAAGTAGCAGAACCCCATCCATGCGCTAATGAAATTATTTGCAGGGATGTGGTTCCGCTCCTATTACACCTATATGTGTGTATGTGTATATATACATATATGTGTGTGTGTGTATATTTACCCCTATACAGAAGTTCAGATGTCATGCCTGTCTCCAAAGACGCCCAAAAAATGCCCAATAAATGCCTGCAACAACACAACATTTTTTGTCCATAGATTTTTTGTGCTTTTTCTCCTGAGAAAGCTAAAATTGTCTTCACAAAATGCGTCGAGATTTGCGTCGACACAATGATCTACATAATTGATGTTCAAATTGACCATTAGGTATTTCCCTATATACTGATTATGTGCGATATTCTTAATCAAGTACCACGTTTGTTCTATGCATTATTTTGCATTGTCTTTTTTATCTTTTTGTAGAATAAATTGTATGTAGTTTTATACATACATTTTATTCTACAATAGTTGGGATTTGAACCAGCGACCCTCTTGCTGCTAGGTGAAAGTGCTAACCACTACACCACTGTGCCATATTGCTAACAGGCTTGCCCTCACTCAACTCTATGGTCTTGGAGGACCGGAGCAACGGCAAATGTCGTTGCCTAGCAACCGGCTTAAAGGTCCCTTTTTTTTTTTCATTTTATTTTTTTTTATTTTTTTTTTATATCTTTTAGTGTACTTGTGAGATCTGAGGACATTTTGACCCCAGATCTCACAAAAGAGGTCCTGTCGTACCTATTTCTATTACAAGGAATGTAAAAATGATCAGTTTTCTTTTTTTTTTAAAAACGGTGTAAAAATAAAAAATAATAAATAGTAAAAAAAAAAATTAAAGTGCCCTGTCCCCGTTAGCTCGCGCGCAGAAGCGAACGCATACGGAAACCCCGCCCACGTATGTAAACGGTGTCCAAACCGTACATGTGAGGTATCGCCGCGATCGTTAGAGCAAGAGCAATAATTTGAGCCCTAGACCTCCTCTATAACTCTAAGATGGCAACCTGTAGAAATTTTTAAAATGTCGCCTATGGGGATTTTTAAGTACCAAAGTTTGTCGCCATTCCGTGAGCCTGCGCAATTTTGAAGCATGACATGTTGGGTATCTATTTACTCGGCGTAACATTATCTTTCACATTATGGAACCAAAATTGGGCTAACTTTACTGGTTTCTTATTTTTTAATTAAAAAAATGATTTTTTCCCAAAAAAATTGCGTTTGGAAGACTGCTGTGCAAATACGGTGTGATAAAAAAAATATTGCAATAATCTCCATTTTATTTTCTAGGGTCTCTGCTAAAAAAAAAAATATATAATGTTTGGGGGTTCTAAGTAGTTTTCTAGCAAACAAAAATGATTTTAGCTTGTAAACACCAAATGTCAAAAATAGGCCTAGTAGGCAAGTGGTTAAGGCCCTGGAATGGTCTAGCCAGTCTCCAGACCTTAATCTTATAGAAAATATCTGGAAGGAGCTGAAAGTTCGAGTTATCAAACATCAACCTCAAAACCTTAATGACTTAGAGAGGATCTGCAAAGAGGAGTGGGACAAAATCTCTCCTGAGATGTGTGCAAACCTGGTGTCCAACTACAAGAAACGTCTGACCAACAAGGGTTTTACCACCAAGTACTAAGTCATGTTTTGCGAAGGGGCCAAATATTTATTTCACTCATTAAAATGCAAATCAATTTATAACTTTTTGAAATGCATTTTTCTGGATATTTTTGTTGTTATTCTGTCCCTTACTGTTAAAATAAACCTACCAAAAGAATTATAGACTGATTATTTTGTTGTCAGTGGGAAAATGTACAAAATCAGCAGGGGATCGAATACTTTTTTCCCTCACTGTACATCACCCTGCTGGCCCCTCCCGCCAGCTTTGACCTGCCTGCATTGCATAGAGAAGCACAGAGAGTAAGTGATAATGTCACTGAGCCTACAATAAGTTAAACAATGAAAATAAAAAGGCTTTTTCTTGTTCAAGTATTTTATTGGGTAGGTGAATTAGCAGTAAAATGGGCAGGTTTTGGTCCATATATGGACTAAGTACAAACAAAAAAAAAAGAAAAAGAAGTGGGGGGGGGGCATGAGGGTATAGGTATGTAGCAAAACAACAGTAGTAGTCAAGATGTTGAACATAAAAGAGATCGCTTGTAAGCAGGGCTTTTTCCTTCTCAGAAAACATAGCTCCCAACTGTCCCTGATTTTGAGGGACTGTCCCTGATTTGGAACAAAGTCCCTCTGTCCCTCTTTCCTCCTCATTTGTCCCTCATTTTGGTCTGATCTATATAGTTGTATAAAAAAATTCACTTTTTATCTTTCAAAAAGTGTTTCCCGGTGCCAAACCTTTCATCCAGTTTCTAAATTGCTGCATTTGTAAACTCCACAAGCCAATATAAAGGAATAGTAGTGGTGAAAAATCACTTGTGGGTTTAACTAATCCTTTTTTTTAAATTTTTTTATGTAATTCTCCTTTAAGGGGGGCGTGGCAGGGGGTGTGTCCTATGCCTGCGCACTTTTGCTTATAGGCGTCCCTCGTTCCCATCTCAAAATGTTGGGAGGTATGCAGAAAATAGGATCAGGAACTCAACCACAATGCCCCCCCCCCCACAAATACCACCGCCACACCCTCCAAACCATTTTAAATAGTGGGTGTGGTCCAATTTCACTAACAGCGGAAGGGTCTTAAAGGGGCATTAAATACCAGGAGTGCATTACAAGCAGAGTTTGGGGGTGTGCTACGTGCAGATTTCAGGGATGCTCTAAAAACAGAACATAGAGTTCAGCTTTCTTCCACAGCTGCATACTTCTGCATCCCCCATCCACATCTCACTTTCACCCCTCTTCAGCTCTGACCTCTGCCTACAATCCCCCCCCCCCCACTGACCCCGCCCCCCCCTTAAAAGCTCCACCATCTTCCACATGTCTTACTTTTGTTGCTGTATTAAGCTAAAGCACCCATCCGGCTCTGGTACAATGCAGGCAGCTCTGCCTCTCTCATTTGCAGGGAGTTCATCCAGTGGGGGTGTCGGCATCCACAATGCACCCTGGGCACCAGCTTCTCCCTTGTCCCCATCCTGCAATCAGTGGGAGCCACTGGGAGACAGGCTATCACTTGTAAATACAGAAGCCGGACTTCTGTGTTGAGCAGGGAGCCAAAGGCCTGAGCCAGAGGTGGTGGAACTGAGTTCCACCAAGTTCCAGCTGAAAAAAGCCCTGCTTATAAATAAAAGCTTGAGTTATATAATAAACATTGGACGTAACATTCTAGAGTCTAGCCATCAAGAACATGTAGTGAGTGTCCCAACTGTATTGAGAATCATTAACAAGTTAGTTGGTCGTGCAAACCCTGATATCAGAAATACAGGTGTATGAACGATTAATTTAGTGCTGTAGTATGTTCTAGAGTGTTGGCTACTTGGAGAGAGAGAAACCATAGCAGAAGAAAAGTAGGAGAGTAGGAGTTCAGGGTGGAGGGCATAGGGGTGATAGAGAGGGGGGAAAGCTAAGGGTGGGTGGGGGGGGGGGTTCCAGGTACTCCTAGGTCGAACCAAGTGAAAGAATGCGCAAAATCTGCAAGGTGGTATTGTCTATCATGGGAGAAAGAGGGATTAATCGAAATTGGGTGGGAGAAAGTGTGCCACCCAGGGGGACCAAAGAGCTTCATATTAGAAAATAAAAAGGTTTTATTTAAAAATGTCATTAACCTTTTAATAAAGGAGTGTAGAGGAACAGGGAGTGCAAAATAAGCAGATTCAACTTTAGCTTTTGGTCCACGCTATAGCCGAAGTACGGCTACAGTGCGGACTCGAATTTCCGGGAGGCCGTCTTTAAACATATGAGATCATCTCTCATCGCCAGCTCTCTTCCTCACACGGAGACTGCAGTGTGAGGAAGAGGAGAGCCCAAACACCGGTAAGGAAACACACAGGAATGTAATCAGGGCACTGATCACCAGTGCCCTGATTACAGAAGAGGGGAAAACATGCCACAATTGCCCACAGTGCCCACCATCAGTGCCCACAGTCAGTGCCCATAGTGCTGCCAGTAAGTGCCCATCAGTGCCTGCTCATCTAGGCACTGACTGGCAGCACTATGGGCACTGAGTGTGGGCACTGATGGTGCTGCCCATCAGTGCTGATCAGTGCCACCCGTCAGTATCCACCAGTGCCACCCATCAGTGCCCATCAGTGCCGCCTCTCAGTGCCCATCAGTGCCATCTCTCAGTGCCCATCAGTGCCGCCTCTCAGTGCCCATCACTGTTGCCCGTCAGTGCGGCCTCTCAGTGCCCAGAAGTGCCACCTCTCAGTGCCCAGCAGTGCCACCTCTCAGTGCTCATCAGTGCCGCCTATCAGTGCAGCATATTAGTACCTCCTCATCAGTGCCACCTCATCAGTGTCCATAAGTGCCACCTCATCAGCGCCCTTAAGTGCCACCTCATCAGTGCCCATCAGTGGAGCCTATCAGTGCCCATCAGTGCCGCCTCATCAGCGCACATCAGTGAAGGAGAAAAATTTATTTATTTTAAAAAATTTACTCACAGAAAATAAGAAAAACTTTTTTTTTTCCAAAATTTTCTATTTTCTTTTTTTTTTTTTGTAAGAAATAAAAAGGCCAGAAGTGATTAAATACCGCCAAAAGAAAGCTCTATTTATGTGAAAAAATGATAAAAATTTCATATGGGTACAGTGTAGCCTGACCGCGCAATTGTCATTCAAAGCGTGAGAGTGCTGAAAGCTGAAAATTGGCCTGGATAGGAAGGGGGTATAAGTGACCAGTAGGCAAGTGGTTAAATACAACAAGCTGTAAAAAAGCACCTGACTTTAATTTTCTTGAAAGACCACGTTTTCTTTGCTCACCTACTCCCTCAATAATTCATCAAGCCTAATGATAACGACATCCAGACATCATAATTAAAGCTCCTTCTGGGAAAAAAAAAAAAATTCTTAAAAAATGCAAGGGTAATAAACTGCTTTTCCCTCCCATCAGACATTAATGCCGTCAAACGGCTTTTTATTCATTTCACTTACATAATCTAAACCAAATGCAGATTTCCCATTTTTCATCAAATTTTCATTCGCCCTATTAGTTTCGCTGATGGCAGCGTGAGCGGTGTTGTTAGGCGGTAAGATGGACGACACTGAGAAGCCACAGCATGGTAAAAATCCATAACATTTTATTCAGTTCATTTGCTGGTACAGGTCTGCGGAGCCGTGAAACACTTCACTTCTTATTATGTATTTATTTAAAGTCCAGCTTCACCTCACTGGAAAATTTCATATCGTAAGGGCAATGCAGCAAAGTAATCAAATTGGTAAATAGGCTTTGTTGTTTGTTATTAATGTTTTTACAGACTCTTGAAGTAGATTCCCTATTGGATCCCCAAATCGTGATCATTAGGGATGAGTTCCCATTTCAGTCCAAACTTTGCTTGTTGGGTGTTCATTCAAACACCTGTCTATCAGCCCCTTTGGCAGGAGCAGAACAGTTTCTTCCGTTACTATATCCACTGTCAAGGTTTTCAACCACTTAAGCCCCGGAAGATTTTACCCCCTTCCTGACCAGGGCCTATTTTGCGATTCGGCGCTGCGTGACTTTAACGGACAATTGCACGGTCGTGCGACTCTGTACCTAAACGAATTTGGCGTCCTTTTTTTCCCACAAACAGAGCTTTCTTTTGGTGGTATTTGATCATCTGTGCGATTTTTTGATCATGCGCTATAAACAAAAAGAGAGCGTCAATTTTGCAAAAATAACAATATTTTTCACATTTTTTTATATGAAATTCCCCCAAAAAAATGTAAAAATCAAAATTTTTTAACATTTTCGGCCAATTTGTTTTATGCTACATATGTTTGGTAAAAAAAAATCGCAAAAAGCGTATTTTGATTGGTTTGCGCAAAAGTTATCGCGTTTACTAACAAGGGGAAAGATTTATGTCATTTTTGTTGTTTTTTTTTTAACGAGTAATGGTGGCGATCTGCGATTTGTTTTGCAGTACTGCGACATTGCGGCGGACAGATAGGAGCCGTGACTGACATTTTTGACACTTTTTGGGTTACCAGTGACATTTCTACAGTAATCAGTGCTATAAATATGCACTGTTACTGTAAAATTACACTGGCAGTGAAGGGGTTAACTTTTTTTGAGAGGGAGGGGCTATGTGTGTCCCTAGGGGCGTGATTCTAACTGTGATTGGCTGTGGCTTGAGATGTATGAACAGTGATCAACGGTTCTACATAGAACCGTATGATCATCATTCATACACCGGGGAGAATGACAGGCGGCTTGTTTACACTAGCCACCTGCCTTTCTCCCTCTCCACCGACGATGGCGAGTGACCGGCGGACGATCGGGTCCGCCGGTCACACGCGTGGGGGGGGGGGGGGGTCCGTGACCACGCGGGAGCGCGCCTCCGGCGGCGCGCGCTCGCTCCTGAGACCCTCACAGGCTAGCGACGTAGACCTACGTCGCTCTGCCTGTGAGGGGCTGACTGCCGCAGTAAATATACTGTGCGCAGTCGGCAAGTGGTTAAAGTGATTGTAAAGTCTCGTTTTTTAAAAAAAATAACAAACATGTTATACTTACCTCCTCTGTTGCAGTTGGTTTATGCACAGAGTGGCCCAGATCCTCTTCTTCTCTGGTCCCTCTCCTGACCCTTCCCGTCTGTCGCCTGCTCCCATAGCAAGCAACTGGCTATGGTGGCACCTGAGCTGAGCTGCATCTCTGTGTGTTCATTCAGACATGGATGGAGCTGCAGTTAAGCCACGCCCCTTCTCCCCTGATTGGCTAAGTGACTTTGTTTGACAGCAAGGGGAGCCAATGACGCCATGGCTGTGCCCCAGCCAATCAGGAGGGAGAGTTCCGGATGGCCGAGGGACTTGTGGACATCGCTGGATAGAGAGGGGGTGCTGTGGGGAGCTGCTACACACAGAAGAATTTTTATCTTAAAGCATAGAACGCATTAAGATAAATAAAACCTTCTGACTTTACAACTCCTTTAAGGAAGCAGCAGATGTCAGCACCTGCCATGTCCTTAGCAACCAGTGAAGTCATCTGACCCAATTCAGTTGTTGATTAGGAATGCTCAGCCATATAAACAAAAATGCCCTTGCTGCTAACTCCGCCCGGCTTTTTAAGAGAATCTAAATGCCAGGAGGTGGAGGTGGGCTTTGGATCATGTAATCACTTTGATTGGCTGTAACAGTCAATCATCGGAAGCTTCCAATTGCAAGAATGCATCAGGAGCTTCCCTTGGTATCTTAGTTACTGTCCTGGGAGCACACAGTGAGCATGCTCTCAGCACAAAAAACATTATCAATGGACATACAGTACTGTGCAAAAATTTTAGGCAAGTATTAAAAAATGCTGTAAATTAAGAAGGTTTGCAGAAATAGAAGTATTAATCATTTATTTTTATTAATTAACAAAAAGGTAATTGAGCAAAAGAGAAATGCAAATCAACTTAATATTTCGTGTGACCATCCTTTGCCTTCAAAACAGCATTTATTCTTCTAGGTACACTTGCACACAGTTTTTGAAGGAACTCGGCAGGTAGGTTGTTCTAAACATCTTGGGGAACTAAGCACAGATCTTATGTGGATTTAGGCTGCCTCAAATCTTTCTGTCTCTTCATGTCATCCCAGAAAGACTTGCTGATGTTCAGATCAGACCTCTGTGGGGCCAAACCATCCCTTCCAGGACTCCTCGTTCCTTGTGCAGTTGGCCCACCATCTGCAGCTATAACAGCTTCAACTCTTCTGGGAAGGCTGTTCACAAGGTTTAGGAGTGTGTCTATGGGAATGTTTGACCATTCTTCCAGAAGCCCATTTGTGAGATCAGGCACTGATGTTGGAAGAAGGTCTGGCTCGCAGTTTCCGCTCTAGTTCATCCTAAAGGTGTTCTATTGGGTTAAGGTGAGGACTCTGTGCAGGCCAGTCAAGTTCCTCCACCCCAAACTCGCCCATCCATGTCTTTATGGATTCTTGCAGATCTCTGTTCCTCTCTGGAATGTTACAAGGGATCTTTTTATTGTGATTTTTTCAATGTGATTTCTAATGTGATCCCATTAGGTCTGTCACTCTGGCCCCTTCCTCCGTTTCTCCTGTGTCTAAGCGGTACCAGTTTAATCTACATTTAATTATGTTTGCCTATGGTATCTGTTTTAGCTCTTTATTATTTATGTTTGATTTCTCCCTGTATTTCCTCGGGCCACCAGTAGATGGCCAGAGTTATTGAATTTGTTTTTCAACGTGTTTCTGCCGTGCCATCTAGACCAACCCCCAGACGACGTAACTTATGACGAAACATGTAGGGCGCGGTCTATGGCGTTGACGACATCACGTTCCTGGTTTCTGATTGGTGGTTTGCAGATTCCTCTCAGAAGCCGGGATTTTGGAACAAACTCTGCAGGAACGCCGCAGCATAATATCTTATGCCTGTACCTTACAAATTGCTGTAAGTGCAATATTTTTTAGCCTGAATAAATATTTTATCTTTTATTACACTATGGGAGCGCTTTTTGTCTTTTGCTTTCCATGAATTATGAGTTGGCTGACGGATGGTTCCCAATGCACCCATGTATTTTGGATGGTTGATTGGCTTAGTCACTTGATTGCCCATTTAGACCAACTATAATTTAGTATTCATTGTTCTCTGGTAAGGAGATTACCTTATTCCTGTTTTCCAGTCACCCCTTTTTTCTGCATACGGGTCTTCTGGGAATGTTGTTGTTACCTACCTTCTTTCTGCTGGACTACACTTTGGGAATCACTCAATCCATTTTTTATGGATCTTTTTGTATGATTTACATGTATTGTCATACATTATTAAATATATATCTAATTTACTGGTTTTATTATCTACGATCAGCGCTTCACTGTCTGCTTATGTCTTTATGGACTTTGCTTTGTGCACTGGTCCATATCATTTGGTGGAGGGGGATTATAGTGTGGGTTTTTTTTTTTGCAGGGGTTGGGCTTGGCCTCTTAGTTACAGTGAAGGGAACTCTTAAGAAGTCAGCATACCAAGACATTTTGGACAATTTCATGCTCCCAACTTTGTGGGAACAGTTTGGGGATGGCCCCTTCCTGTTCCAACATGGCTGTGCACCAGTGCACAAAGCAAGGTCCATAAAGATATGGATGATCAAGTTTGGGGTGGGGGAACTTGACTGGCCTGCACAGAGTCCTGACGTCAACCCGATAGAACACCTTTGGGATGAATTTGAGTGGGGACTGCAAGCCATCCCCCAACATCAGTGCCTGACCTCACAAAGTTCCAGACCTCTGGAAGAATGGTCAAGCATTCCCATAGACACAGTTCCAAACCTTGTTGACAGCCTTCCCAGAAGAGTTGAAGCTGTTATAGCTGAAAAGGGTGGGCCAACTCAATATTGAACCATACAGACTAAGACTGGACTGCCATTAAAGTTCATGTGTGTGTAAAGGCAGGTGTCTCAATACTTATGGTTATATAGTGTATTTAACATGCGCAGTTTAGCTTTAAGGCACCTGAGTAACTTGTGTGGCTATAAAAGTAGACGTATATTCCCGACACTCATTAGAACTGAAGAAGCTGCTTGGATAAGCAGGGAAACATCTTCAACATCTAACTACCACTATAGCATACCAAGACATTTTGGACAATTTCATGCTCCCAACTTTGTGGGCACAGTTTGGTGATTGCCCTTTCCTGTTCCAACATGGCTGTGCACCAATGCACAAAGCAAGGTCCATAAAGACATGAATGAGCCAGTTTAGGGTGGGGGAACTTGACTGGCCTGCACAGAGTCCTGACCTCAACCCGATAGAACACCTTTGGGATGAATTAGAGCGGGGACTGCGAGCCATCCCCCAACATCAGTGCCTGACCTCACAAAGGTTCCAGACCTCTGGAAGAATTGTCAAACATTACCATAGACACTGTTCCAAACCTTGTCGACAGCCTTCCCAGAAGAGTTGAAGCTGTTATAGCTGCAAAGGGTGGGCCAACTCAATATTGAACCCTACAGACTAAAGGCCCGTACACACGATAAAAAATTCGGAAGGGAAATTTCATCCGATGACCGATCTGACGATTTTTGGATTGTTAGAATGATGCTTTCGACAGCCGACTCCGACTTTTCGGCTGACAAAATCCTGATGTGCAGGCTATAACATTTTTGTCCTCCGTCAACACACGTTCGATTTTCGTTTCATTAGTACAGTTTTAGACGGGGAAAAATCTTATGAGCAAGACTAGACATGCTCAGAGACGAAAGAACACATACAAATCAATCCAACACATGACATCACTTCTGAAGTAGAATTCTGTCTTACGGGAAAATTCAAATGAAAATAACCTCTTCACTTTCCACATCAGACTAGCATGCCACAAAAGATGGACGAGCGGTCGGCGGAAATTCGTAGCGTGTGTACGGGGCTTAAGACTGGGATGCCATTAACCACTTAAGCCCCGGAAGATTTTACCCCTTTCCTGACCAGGGTTTTTTTTGCGATTTTTTACTGCGTGATTTTAACGGACAATTGCGCGGTTGGGCGACGCTGTACCTAAACTAATTTCACGTCCTTTTTTTCCCACAAACAGAGCTTTCTTTTGGTGGTATTTGATCACCTGTGCGATTTTTTGATCACGCGCTATAAACAGAAAAAGAACATCAAATTTGCAAAAATAACAATATTTTTCACATTTTTTTATATGAAATTCCCCCCAAAAAATTTAAAAATCAAATTGTTTTAACATTTTCGGCCAATTTGTTTTATGCTACACATGTTTGGTAAAAAAAATCGCAAAAAGCGTATTTTGATTGGTTTGCGCAAAAGTTATCGCGTTTACTAACAAAGGGAAAGATTTTTGTCATTTTTGGTGTTTTTTTTTTAACGAGTAATGGCGGCGATCTGCGATTTTTTTTTTTGCGGGATTGCGACATTGACAGATCGGACCCTTGACTGACATTTTTGACACTTTTGGGGTTACCAATGACATTACTACAGTAATCAGTGTTATATATATGCACTGTTACTGTAAAAATGACACTGGCAGGGAAGGGGTTAACTGTATTGGAGAGGGAGGGGTTAAGTGTGTCCTAGGGGCGTGTTTCTAACTGTGATGGGACATGGCTACTACTGTAAAAACAGAGATCAACGGTTCTATATAGTAGAACCGTCTGATCTCCATTTTTACACAGGGGAAAATGACAGGCGGCTTGTTTACATAAGCCGCCTGCCTTTCTCCCTCTCTATCGACGATCGCAGTGTGACCGGCGGACATCGGGTCCGCCGGTCACACGCGCGGACTCCTCAGTGAACGAGCCGGGGCGGACGCGCGCCTCAGCTATTGGCTCACAAGCCGGTCACAGGTTAGTGACATATATATACGTCACTCTGCCTGACTGCCGCAGTAAATATACTGTGCGCAGTTGGCAAGCGGTTAAAGTTCATGTGCATGTAAAGGCAATCGTCCCAATACTTTTGGTAATATAGGGTATTTAACACGCGGAGTTCAGCTTTAAGGTGCCTGAGTAACTTGTGTGGCTATAAAAGTAGACGTATATTCCCGGCACTCATTAGAACTGAAGAAGCTGCTTGGATAAGCAGTGAAACATCTTCAACATCTAACTACCACTATAGCTACAGTATACCCTTGTACAGTATTTGTATAATCATATACCATAGGATACTGTGTTATATTTCTTTTAATGATCAGCACAGCAAATCTCATGAGTTTCAAAAGAACCTTGAATATCCTCCTCCACCCCCCCCCCCCCCTTCTTGTATTACTTATACGATGACAGCTGCGCGCTGTTGTGAACATGCAAAAAAAAAAGTAGAAAAAAAAAAAAAAAAACAGTCTTAAACAATCATCTGGGAAAGTCGTATTACTATTAATCTGTCTGATTCTTTGTCTTGCCAACAGGTGAATGCAAATCAACTTTAAAAGCAGCCCCGATGAATACATTTGTCAAACATCATAATAAAAGGGGCGAGCTCGCATTTTGAGACGTTTCTTTTATTGTCACGGAGCGCAGCTCAACCTCGGCGATGACTTAAGCATCTGCCTATGGAAGCCTCCAAAGTTATGCCCGTTTATGGCGACACATTGATCTTGTCATGTTTGTTAGCATGCTGTTTTATGCTCGCAAGGATTAACCGTGCAATTGCTCTAATGTTCAAACTCTGTTTTTTTTTCCAATTCTATGACATAATCATAAAGAATTATGGGCTTTCCAAACTGGCTAAATTGGCCCCAGAAGTTTGCAGAAATCAATCTTGCAAAATAGATTTCTTTTTTTTTTTTCCTGTAAAGCTTAGCGCTGCCAGTAAAGGCAAAAAAAAAAAAAAAAAAACCTGAGATGTAAATATAAAACATTGGGAATGCTTCATGTACGCATAAGCCTTATTGCTTTGAGCAAGGTTAAAACATAAATATGCTGCATTCTGCATTATTATGCAAAGGGTAAGAAAAAAAAAAAGTCTTGATTCGGAATTTATGCATGCAGTCAACTGGTACTGCGTAGTATTGGAGGTGTCTGAGAGGTCTGCAATTGACTGGTACAGTAAATTGTGCCTGAAGCATGATGCAGAAGGTCAGATTATGAAATGTGCAGGCTTATTATACCTCTCGGAAGCAAGGTAATGATCAAAATGGCACGGGAATGCATATGGAGGTTATGCTAAGCAGGGTCAGCACATTGGGCCTACTGCCTAGGTTCTTATGAAGGTTCGGAAAGCCTCACATAGACACAAACAGACCGATGGCTTCACAGCACATTGCTTTGGGGACACCACAGGGTACTAAAAGCAGAACTCCAGACAGAAATGATGAGCTCAAAATGAAAGTAGAATTGAACTAAAAAAAGAAAACATTTTGGCAGGTATGATTTTTTTGACAGAGGAGATCCTATCGATCTCTTCTGTCATAAAGGCTCGTAAGGTTGGGTGAGAGTAAGGCCCCTTTCACACGGGGCCGATTCCATTACAATCAGCACTGGGTCTGTGAGCTGATCCCTTGATGATCAGAGCAGAACAGAAACTACATAGAAGCTACATCCCTGACATGTTTCGCCCTTTGGGCTTCTTCAGGGGATGTACCATCTGCTGAAAGGTCAGGGCACTCAAAATTGCCTCCATATAAATTGGATGTTTAATCTGAGCTATTCAAAGGTGTTTACAATGTTGTCAACCAAATCCTGTGTGATCACAGGAGGCATGAAAGGGGTTAAAACAGACTTATGTGTCATCCGCCTGCTCTGTTCCGATCAGCAGGGGATCAGCCCACCCCACATGAAAGGGGACTTACCATCTCCCAACCTCATGAGCTCTATGGGTGACTGGGAGTAAACAGACTCCATTGTTCATTTACACCCAGCTGTCCAGTCCACCTACAGTAAACGAAAGGTAATAGAGCCCCCCCTCTTTGTTTTTAGCGGGCCTGATCCAACCTGTATGTAGGCAGGAGTCAAGTGTGTTTAGCAATTGTTAAGCACTTTGTGTGAAATGCATCTGCTGAACATTGTGGATCCTTCGTGTGTCATGTTTTAAGCCTGTGACTCTACAATAAACAACTACTTTTCTTCATTTCTGGATGTGCCGCATCTCTGTTTTCTTGTTGCGTCGTGTGCTTACACCAACCTGTCCATAGGGATGAATTGACTTTCCTTTCAAGGCTGTCTGAAAAGGGCCCAAACCCTGTGGTTGAGCCTCGGTTATATTGCTCCACCACTGCTACCCCCTTTAGCTGCAGAAGCAGCAGCCAGGGATGCACACATGCCAGGCCCATGGCAAGAATTATACTTCCTGTAACCTGCCAGTCGTGACCCGTTCAAATGCTCTGCAAGCACCCTACAACTGCATTCAATGCACACAGTTGCAGCAAGCTAGTGCAAGGGGTTAAAGCAGGGAGGGAGGAGGCAATAGAGCACCTCCTCCTTGGCTGTCAAATACTCTATAAAAAGCGATCCGAACGCATATCACTCTTCAGAGACCAAAGCAAGTGGGAACAAACCCAACAAACTTCTCTGTTACTGTCAGTAGTAATGTACGCTTAAGAAACAAGAGAGAGCAGCACCGGCTTAGTGTAGCAAATTATTTAATGAAATGCAGGTAACATAAAAACTCACTTCAAGGTAAGGGTATATCGGTGTGGTAAAGATGACAGTTCATCTGTTCATCTGCTTCTGTCCTAATGGGTGCAGTGCGGAGTAGGAGCAGTCCTCTGGGGAGGCTGGTGGTGGGCAGCTGTAGCTCGAAGTTTGGCGGCGGTGTGAGACTCGCGGCCGTGTTCTGACTTCCGAGCCGTTGACGTCACATCCGGTTAGGAGGAGGAACAGGAAGTGCGCGTGTTCAGAGCATCCATGCCCCTTCATCAGGCTGTCTGATCGCCTCTGCTGGATCCTGTGTCACGTGTCTATGGAGTGCGCCTATTCGCATTTAAGTACTGGCGTATGCTGCCTGGTGGGCATGTTCTAATGCGATTTTGGCGTGCACGTGGACGCCACACACCCTGCCGCACATGCATAAAAGGGCACGTTCTGCAAGAAACTGTTTCCAACACACTAGCCTCTGTCACAGGCTGAAAGGGGCACAGAGCAGCAGCAGCTGGGTTGCGTGAGTCACTGAGGGTGTATGTTACTGCCTCTAATAGGTCCTGTATTTTAGGTAATCAGTTTTGTGTGCATTTGGCTGTATAAGCTTGGCACAGACCTTGAGTACACTTTAAAGGTAGTACCTCAAGTTTGTCTTGCTATAAAGCAATGTCTGCCCGAAAAAGGGCTGGAGGGAAGATCCTACTTTTGTTTCCACTATGTCTACTCCTCCTGATAAGCCAGAGGCAATTAGCCAATCTGAGCCATTATGGTTGTCAGGCATAGTAGCTACTTTGTGTACTTCTGCCACAGCCTATGTTACCAAGGACGATTTGGCATCGGCATTAGCAAGCCTAGAGGGTAGGATTGCTGAAATGATTGCAGCACCCCATGGAAGAAAGAAGCGGGTTAGATCCCCCTCTCCTGAGCCACCCCCCTGAATTAGTTCAGGATTGGGCAGAGGATGTTTAAGATGTAGCTGAGGGTGACCCTATAGAAGGTCAAGCTGAAAGTTACACTTCCGGGGAGTCAGAGGAATCTCTATCAGCCTCTCAATCCGAGAGATTGTTTATCCAGTCTCTTGCTGAGATGGTCCGGGCTGAGTTTAAACTCCCACCCTTAGAGACTGCTGAAACCTCTTTTTCCTCCGTAGGCTCACTGCACCCTCCTCAGAGTCCTCTGTCATTTCCCATGCATCCACTCTGGTTATTACCCAGGCGTATGGTTTAGTAGAAAAGGTTCCACCTTTTCCTGTAAAGGCACATTCTACCAGAGGAGTAGGTGCCTCTTGGGCACATCGCCATCAAGCCTCTATGGCTCAGATTTGCAAGGTCGCGACCTGGTCACTCGTTTCTATAGAGTGGATGTTGGCATCCAGGAGGAGTCTGCTTTTGGCCGCAGTGTACTGCAGGCGGCGGTGTACTCCTTCTGTTAAGGGTCTGATGGCAGTATTTTTTGGTGTCCCCCTCCCCTCAGTGGCATTGCTTTGGGACGTCCCATATGTTATGATTTATGGCTCTGTGTCCCGTGATGTATGAAAAGAAAAATTGATTTTTAAGTCATAGTTACCTGTAAAATCCATTTCTTGAAGTACTTTGTACATCACGGGACACAGAGGTCCCCCCCCCCCCTCTTATATGGGGTCTATTATTGCATGCTACAAAACTGAGGTACTTCCTGTATGGGAGGGGTTAAATAGGGGTCATCAATTCTGATTGGTTGCCAGTGTCCTTCACCTATAGGTGGCTATATAACCCATATGTTATGATTTATGGCTCTGTGTCCTGTGGTGTTTTAAAGCCCATTTCATTATTTTCATCCAAAACCACCTTTTCTTGAGACTCCAATGTATTTACCTAAATGCTGAAATATTTCTAAACTTATTTTTTTCACCAATTATGCTCCTTAAACTACTATGCAGCCCCTCACTGCCAGGCATCCAAGGTCCCACTCTTTTATGCCTCCCAATCTGTGGTCCAGACCTACATTTAGGGTTGTACTTTTCTCTGCTTATACAGGCCCATTGCAAGACTCAAAAGCTCTGCTGACAGACAGCATTTATGATCTGAAGCCTGACATATTTCTCTTTACGTTCTGGGATATATAATTAAATATTCTCCGTGTGTATGACTGGTGAGTCACTGTATAAAAATAATTTCTTTCGAGGTTTGATACTGTACATGTATTACCAGAGCACATTACATTACCGCTGACTTGTGCAGCTGGTAATTTATGACTTTTTTTTTCACAAGATGTCATAAAAAAGCAATAGAAGATATGACATCTCTGCAGGTGCAATACATACTAAATTACATTCCACAACTTTTCCATATTATCCATTTTCGTAGATTAAATGTGGATGTGAATGCCTCGGACACTTCTATAGATTTTCTTTTCATAAAATACAAATAAACATCAGCTGCTTTTCAATCATGACTATTGTGAGGTATAAAACAGCACAATTTCGGAAGCTGTTTGGACACCTAGTGATGTTTGCCTCTAGCAGACAAAATAGTAGTATTTCCAAATAAAGGGATATCATTTTTTATGTATTTTTTTATTTAATAAACAGTCTTTTTTTAAATTTAATTTTATTTTGTGTCACTTTTTTTCTTTAGAAAACACTTTTTATTTTTTGTTACTTGTTTCTTCTTTTTTTTTTTTTAAATATGTTTATTAGGTTTTCGTATTAAAGTACAAAATGCTGAGAATAGGAGCAGTATGCCAACAAAGACAACAGGATAAAGAAATAGTCTTTACAGAGTAGAGCAATGAGATATGATCAGCATAATGTAATAACATGGCTCAGAGCCTGTAAGCATTCATATAGCAGCTAATAACATAGTATCTGGTCTAAGGTACGTAACCATCCAAAGATTCTACCAGGGGAACAGTCTATGGAGCGGAAGCCGATATCAATTTTTAGAAATGGTTAGAAAGATTAATAAAGATGTGAAGAAATTAATGTATCACAATACATACAATTGTAATGTCTAGGGGAGGGGGTACTGTGGATCTAGGAGTTTGAGGTATTTTGGATCCTGAGTTTGCCCAATGTATTGGTAAGGTCTGCACGTAGGTACCAGTCCATATAGCGGAAGGGAGTCATGTGAAAAGAGATCTCTTCTGGAGAGAAGGAGTGCTCCATGAAGTGGCGCCATCTGGCAATGAAGCGTTTTAGGGATTTGGAGTGTTGGGTGATAGTGTCCAGTTTCTCCATATGAAATATGTTTTGAAGTGCTTGTTTCACCAAAGCAATTTGAGGCAGGGAAGGGTGGATCCAGGCTTGCATTAGTACCCTACGAGCTGTCAACAAGCAGATATGGACCCATAGAGGGAGAGAGTCAAAGTTGGACACTGACAAGGAGGCCAGCGAGGTGTTGCAGCCAAAAAGGCATAATAGACGGTCCTTAGGAAGAGGTATTCGCTGGATCTTATCAATGTTTATCAGAACCTGATCTGAGAAGTTGGAGATCACTTGACAGTTCCATAATCTGTGAAGAAGAGATGGTCGGGGGGTAAGACACCAGGGACATGTGGAGAGAGAGGGGTTTGCTTTGTTGTGGTAAACCGGGAAATATGCTCTATGGGCAATTTTGAATTGGGTTTCTCGCCATGTCTTGCAAATCACCAAAGAGAAAACTTTTTTGATAGCCTGCAAGGATCTTTTCCAGGGCGTCCTGGTTGTCAAGGATAGAAATCCAGGTATTGAAGGGGGTAATGCGATATTTAGAAGACTGGTGGATGATAAGGTTGGAATATATCTCTGAGATGGAATAATGACTCTGATCTATCAGGGCATCAATGAATGTGCATTGACAAGGATTCTGACTTGGGCAAAAGCCTAAGGTAGCTGGTAGTAGTGAAGCATGTGTGAGGGCAGGAGGAAATATTGTTTGATCAAATCCGGAAAGGATCTTAAAATTCTTTGAGCTGGATCAACGACATTAGATACAGTTGTTAAGCCGGAGGAAGACCATTGAGTGAAGGCCTTGGGGTTCGTAGATTGGGTGAACATTGGTTTACCGAGTATGGGGAGGTGGCATGAGTTGGTACTGAGACTCTTTAGCCTAAAGAGTCTCCGTACCTCTCTCTCCAGGAAATAACCGTGTCACTAATAAATTCCCGCAAGTATTTTATTCACCTCTTCCAGGTAATTTGGATCATCTGCGTAAAGGGACGTATAGTAATTAGTGAGGAGAGCGCTGATCTCAGAGGGCGTACTAACAATTACTCCTTTGTGAGTGCAGAGCTCCATCCAATATGAGTGGTGGTGCCCTGACCATAGTTTTGCCAAGAGTTTGCCAGCCTTATTGCCGTATCTATGAAAATAGAGGTTGGAGTATGACTGCCTGGTTAGCTCTTGCTGAGCAGACCAGAGGTCAAAGGTGCATTTAGCTGTTTGCCAAGCGAGCGTATTGGCTGCGGTACGGTTTGAGGTTAGGGCCTGGTGTGCCATGCGCAGAGAGTCACTGGCCTTCAGGTATTGTAGGCGGGTTTGTTTCTTTAATTGAGCAGTATAGGAGGTGATTCCCCGTCTTCTAGAACAGATTAAGTGTGGAAGGATGAGCCTCGTTGGTTTCGGCAAATTTGGCCCGAACCGTACAGAGAGTGTCCATACCGTGGGGGGTTAGAATGTTAGAGATCTAGACACTAATGGGAGAGTGGTCGGAGATTGCCATGTCTTTGATAGTCGATACGGGAAAAGGAGGCATGGGGAGAGGAAAAAAAGGTATATTCCCGATTGGTGGGATGGGAAACGTGCCAAATATCTGATAAGTGGAGCGAGGAGGTCGATTGGGCTAACATGGTGGGGGTCATCTGAATGGTTTCGACTGGCCGGTCCCGAGGTACGGTCTTCAGACATGTGCATGACTGTATTAAAGCCCCCCCCCCCAATAAGTTGTTCAGATATTTTTGTAAAGCCCATGAGGAGAAGTCCTGAAAGATGGCCTATCTTGGGGAGTTAGGGGCATAAACGTTAGAGATAGCGATGTTACGTGAGGCAACGTTATGTGAAGAGTGAGTCTGCAACTGACCGAATCTGTCTCAAAGGAGCCAATTGTGTGATGAAGGTTTTTGTGAAGTAGAATAGCCACCCCGGCTTTATGTCCCACAGCTGGAGAGCCATCAACTTTGCCTACCACAATTTACATAGGTGAGAAAAGTCATCTGCGGCCAGGTGGGTCTCTTTTAGAAGAGTGACATCTGCACGTAGATGCTTAGGGCATCTCAAAATCTGCATGCGTTTAGGGAGGGAACATAGCCTCTTGACATTCCATGAAATTACCTTTAGGAGATTCCCAGTATCCGAAGGAGCCATGGCTGATGTAGTGAATGGAAGTGAGACAGCCGGGACAGGGATATTGCTACTGTAGACATTGCACTGATGGATCCAGCACCACCCAGGCTTTGGTAGAATCCTAGAGATAAATCAAAAGAGAGAAGATCAAATGACCAGATACAAAAAACAGCAATAAACAGGAGGATATGCCTCCAAAAACATTCCAGGGACTTCTCTTTTTTCCCCATGGAGTCACCACCCAAAACACCCCTGCCAGAGAGCATGTCTCCTAAGTCAGTAGACGTGAGGTAGCTCCAAGGGGTGGGGGGTCAACTGTGATGGGGGGTGCAGGGGAAGGGGGAGGAGATAGGAAAGAAGGGAAGAGGTAGGGAGGGGGGAAGGAAGGAAACGGGGGAGATCTGGCAGGGACAGCCATTACAGGAGTCTGCTAAGTTAAAGCTGTTTATGTGCTACAGACATTTTGTTTCCTCAGATGATGTACATCAAGGGCAAAAGTTCAGGGCTAGGAGCTAAAAACGGGCAAAAACATCAAGAGCAGAGGCAAAAGGATTAGACCTTACAGGTTGGCGGGAACTGAAAATCAGCGATGCGCAACATGATCATCTGGGAGGCAGAAGCACATCCTTTTATAGGGAGGTTTCTGAGGACTTTGTTGGTTCTTGGAGGCGAGAGAGGATCTCCTGGGAGAAGAAGGCTCATTGGAGGTAGAAGGGTTCTCCTGTTCCATAGCGGAAGGTAGTGTTGTGTTAAGGTAGCGCTGGAGATGTAGAGGTGAAGGAAACCCGCTCACCCGTGGCAAATTGGACGTGTAGGGTTTCCGGGTAAGCTAGAGTGAGTTTGATGTGATTGTCGTAGAGTGAAGAGCAGACCACCAAAAAGGCCTTACGTTGGCGCATGACTTCAATGGAATCATCAGCAAAAAGTAGTAATGGGTGGTCATCAACAGACAGATTGCGCTGCTGGCAGAATATTTGAAGTATGGCATACGTATCCATGTAGTTTAGGTATCTGACAATTACAGGTTGTGGCTTGGAGCATGAGTCAGATGGCTGTCCAATATTGTGTGCCCGTTCCACCAGGCAGGGGGGGCGTAACCCCAACTGTTCTGGGGTGATGACGGAGCAGATAGTGGTGAGCGTGGAGGAGGAACATGATTCAGGGAGCCCAATGATGCATAGATTTTTGCGTCTTGACCAGTTTTTCAGGTCATCTACTTTTTCCTGGAGTTATTTTTGTATAGAGGAGAGCCTGACTACAGCAGATGTTGCGGCAGTGTCATCTTCCATGGAGGAGATCCGCTCCTCTGCTTGATTCACTCTCAGGGACTGGAGCTGCAGCTCTTTATGTAGGTGTTCTAGCCCTTTAAGGACCGCTTGATCCATGACCTCAGTAAACATGGGGGTGAGGAGGGTCACTAGTGCTTGAGCAATACTGGCAGGGGAGGCAATGTTCATCTGTGGGAGCGTGGGGGTAGCCTGAGATAGTGCGGGCGCTTGTGTAGCTGACAGTTTAGGAGAAGGAGCAGGCGCCATGTTGGCTGCAGTATGTGCTGTGTCCCCTATGAGCGGGGGGAAGCAGGGGCCACGGATCACTCCACAAAGGGACATAAGTTCTGGTGATCTTGGAGACAATAAGGGACCCCATCACTTTGGAGGGCTTTCCTTTCACTTCCTGTCTTGACTATGGGTGACTTTTGAGGTATCACCAGAAAAGTAATGATGAAGACTTCTTTTCAAAATGTGTCTTTATTAAATAGATAACATACATGTACTCGTCATAATTACAGCCATAGATAGTTGTTCCGTCTAGATAATGAAACATCCAATAAACATCGTCCTAACAGATGAAACAGAAGATATGAAAAGGATTGAAATATCGCTGGTGATTACATTAGTTATATCAAAGTAAGATCTAGACAGGTGAGGTAAAAGGGAGGAAGGGAGAGGGTAGAGGGGTAAAGGGGGAGGGGGGGAGAAAGAAAGAAAGAAAGAAAGAAAGAAAGAAAGAAAGAAAGAAAGAAAGAAAGAAAGAAAGAAAGAAAGAAAGAAAGAAAGAAAGAAAGACCTTCTATACCCCCCAACCCTAAATAACACCAGATCCACTATATCTCCCCACTCATAGACAACAACACACCACTATGCCCCCAACTCCCAGATAAAACTAGACCCCCTATACCCTACACTCATAGAAAACACCAGACCTCTCTACCCCCCACTCCTAGATAGCAAAAGACCCATATACCCCCAACTCCTAGATAACACCAGATCCTCTATATCCACTACTCCTAGATAGAGTTGAGCAGACACCTGGATGTCTGTGTTCGGCGGGTTCGGCCGAACTTTAAAAAAAAGTCTGGGTCCATGTCCGTGTCCCGGACTTTTGCCGAACTATTCCCGGACACCGAACCCCATTAAAGTCAATGGGGACCCAAACTTTAAGGCACTAAAATGGCTCTAAAAAAACCAATGGAAAGGGCTAGACTGCTGCAAATGGCAGCAAAACGTAGTTAAGAGCATGGCAAGTGCTCTGCAAACAAATGTGGATAGGGAAATAACTTAAAACAACAAAAAAAAAACAGAAAAATAAAACAATGTTCTTCATCTCTGAAGGACGAGGCCCATATAGAGTAGGAGGGAGGTTGAGGTGGTGGTGGATGTGGCGGTCTCATAGGCGTGCGCACAGGGTGTGCCGGATGTGCCTGGGCACACCCTAATCACCTAGGGCACATAGCATTATCGCTCTGTTTGCCAGTGAGGAGATGGGAAAGATCTCCCTCGGACCTGCTCTGCTCTATTTCACTTTGCCAGCAGGGAGAGTAATGTATCGGGGCCATGTACATGTAGGCAAACAAATGCATGTGTATTTAAACTTTGGTGTGCACACCCTAATGCAATAGGCTGCGCACACCTATGGGCGGTGTAGGTGGAAGCGGCGGTGGAGGAGGACCAGGGCCGGATTAAGAGCATCATGGGCTTGGTGCTGAGGATTTTGAAGGGCCTTAAGGGCCGTGCCTTGGCATGCACCCAGAGGAGGAAGGGTGCAGCCATGCATGCCTAATTCCACATGGGATGCTGTCTCTGAAGCCCATAAACACATCCATGCATCGGCAACTGTCCCTCCTTGTCCGGCCTTCGTGCTGTGTGGGGAGGTTCTGAGGGAGCTGCCTGGGGAAGCGAGCATAGAAGCCAGACTTCTGTGTTTACAAGTGACAGAAGAGCGGTAACAGTGAATATGGCCAACCTGGGGCCTATATAAAGGTAGGGGCCTGGAGCTGCAGCTCCAATAGCTCCCACGTTAATCTGGCCCTGAGGAGGACGAGGTAGCCAACACTGCTTCTTTTCACAAATTTTAAATGAGGGTACACCCCAAAAGAGTGAGAAAGAGCAAAAATGGAAAAATGGCTGGGTAAGGTCGGTATCCATCGCTATTCTGCACAAGGTACAGAAAAGTCCCGTGGGATCCATGCCTGGTTCATTTTAATGAACGTGAGCTTGTCCACATTGTCTCTGGACAGGCGGCTGCGCTTGTCTGTGATAACGCCCCCAGCCGTGCTAAATACCCGTTCAGATAATACACTGGCTGCAGGGCACGCCAGCACCTCCAAGGCGTAAAGGGCAAGCTCAGGCCATGTGCCCAACTTGGAGACCCAGAAGTTGAAGGGGGCAGACCCCTCATTCAGTACGTCTAGGCGTGTGCACACATACTGCTCCACCATGTTGGTGAAATGCTGCCTCCTGCTAAGACGTTCCATATGAGCTGCTGGTGCTGCTGTTTGTTGTGGCGTGCTGACAAAGCTTTTCCACATTTCGGCCATGCTAACCCTGCCTTCTGAGGTGCTGGCGGTGCCCTGGTTGCGTTGGCGACCTCTTCCTCCTCCTCCTCCTCCTCTGCCTTGTGCTTCCACTGTGGCCCCGCTGTCAGGTGGGAATGCCAGCAGCATGGCGTCTACCAGCGTGCGCTTGTACTCGCGCATCTTGCGATCGCGCTCCAGTGAGTGAATTAAGGACGGTACGTTGTCCTTGTAATGGGGATCCAGCAGTGTGGCCACCCAGTAATCAGCACAAGTTAGAATGTGGGCAACTCGGCGGTCGTTGTGGAGACACTGCAGCATGTAATCGCTCATGTGTGCCAGGCTGCCCAGACGCAACGAAAGGCTGTCCTCTGTGGGAGGTGTATCGTCCGTGTCCTCTGTATCCCCCCAGCCACGCACCAGTGATGGCCATGAGCTTGCCTGGGTGCCACCCTGCTGTGAACATGCTTCCATCTCCTCCTCCAGCTCCTCCTCCTCATCCTCCTCATCCTCCAGAACTGTGCCCCTGCTGGACAATTGTGTCCCTGGCGTTTGTGTGTGCAGGAACCCACCCTCGGAGCCCCTTGCGAATGCCCTGAAAGCCTTGGAAATGTTACCTCTTCATCCTCCTCCTCCTCCTCCTCCTCATCCTGTGCCACATCCTCTTCCATCATCGCCCGAATTGTTTTTTCAAGGAGGCATAGAAGTGGGATAGTTAAGCTGAGAGTGGCGTCATCGGCACTGGCCATGTTGGTGGAGTACTCAAAACAGCGCAACAAGGCACACAGGTCTCGCATGGAGGCCCAGTTATTGGTGGTGAAGTGGTGCTGTTCCGCAGAGCGACTCACGCGTGCATGCTGCAGCTGAAACTCCACTATGGCCTGCTGCTGCTCGCACAGTCTTTGCAGCATGTGCAAGGTGGAGTTCCACATATGAGGCAGTGAGCGGGAAGGCCGAAGTTATGCTGCAGCGCTGACAGGCGAGAAGCAGCAGGGTGAGAACGCTGAAAGTGCGCACAGACGGCCCGCACTTTCTGCAGCAGCTCTGACATATCGGGGTAGTTTTTAAGGAACCTCTGCACCACCAAATTCAGCACATGCGCCAGGCAAGGGATGTGCGTCAAACCGGCTAGGCCCAGAGCTGCTATGAGATTTCGCCCGTTATCGCACACCACCAGGCCGGGCTTGAGGCTCGCTGGCAGCAACCACTCATTTGTCTGCTGTTCCATGCTCCTCCACAACTCCTGCGCGGTGTGTGGTTTGTCCCCCAAACAGGCAAGTTTTAAAACTGCCTGCTGTCGTTTACCCCTGGCCGTGCTGAAGTTGGTGGTGAAGGTGTTACTCTGTCCGGATGAGGAGGCGGTAGAGGATGAGGAAGCGGAGTAGGAGGAGTTAGGAACAGGAGGCAAACTGAAGCGCCCTGCAATCCTCGGTGGTGGAAGGACATGCGCCAAATTGCTATCCGCCTCAGGCCCATCCGCCACTGCATTTACCCAGTGTGCCGTTAGGGAGATATAACGCCCCTGACCGTGCTTACTGGTCCACGTATCAGTAGTTAGGTGGACCTTGCCAGAGATGGCGTTGCGCAGTGCACACCTGATTTTTTCCCCCACTTGGTTGTGCAGGGAAGGGATTGCTTGCCTGGAAAAGTAGTGGCGGCTGGGCACGACGTACTGTGGGACAGCCACCGACATAAGGTTTTTAAAACTGTGCGTCTCCACCAGACGGAATGACAGCATTTCAAAGGCCAAGAATTTTGAAATGCTGGCATTCAGGGCCAGGGATCGCGGGTGGGTAGGGGGGTACTTCCTCTTCCTCTCAAGTGTTTGGGAGATGGAAAGCTGAACGCTTCCACGGGACATTGTGGAGATGGTTGGTGACCCAGGTGGTGGTGTTGCTGACAGATCCTCTGTTTGCGGGGTGGCAGGTGCCGTTATCACTACAGATGTGGCTGGAGTGGCCGAGACTGCAGCAGAAGAGGAAGCAGGATGAGCCAGAGACGTTTCTTGGTTTTGAAGGTGTCTACTCCACTGCAGCTCGTGCTTTGCACTTAGATGCCTGATCATGCAGGTTGTGCTCAGGTTGAGAAGGTTTATGCCTCGCTTCAGGCTCTGATTGCACAGGGTGCAAACCACTCGTGTCCTGTCATCAGCACATTTTCTAAAGAACTTCCACGCTAGAGAACTCCTTTGAGCTGACTTTGGTGCGCTCGTTCCCTTGCTGCGTTGGGCAGTAGCGGGCGTAGTGTCTAGGGCACGGCCGCTCCGCTTCTGCACCCTGCTCCCTCTTCTGCTGTGCTGGTGGCTCTGTGCGACCACCGCCTCTTCCTCCAAACTACTCAGGTCACCTGCATGACGTTCATTCCATGTGGGGTCGAGGACCTCATCGTCCTCCACATCATCTTCCACCCAGTCTTCACCCCTGCCCTCCTTGTCGGTCTCCACAATGCTGAACGCCGCAGCAGTTGGCACCTGCGTTTCGTCATCATCGGAGACGTGCTGCGATGGTCCTTGCATGTACTCATCTTGAGAAATAAGTGGTTGGGCATCGCTGCACTCAATCTCTTCAACTTCTGGGGCAGGGCTAGGTGGATGGCCCTGGGAAACCCTGCTGACAGAGTCCTCAAAAAGAACAAGAGACTGCTGTATGGATTGGGGCTCAGACTGCTTGCCTGATTTCCAAGGGGGTGAGGTGAAAGACGGTTGGACATTGGCTGCAGGTGCCAACTCTGACCTTTCTGCAGTAGACTGGGTGGGAGACCATGTGAAGGAACTGGAGGCACTGTCAGCAACCCAATCTACTATCGCCTCTACTTCTTCAGGCCTCATCACGTCTAGAGGCGCATTATGCCCTACCAAATACTGATGCAGGTTCTGTCGCCTACTCACACTTGTGGAAGGTGTTTCACTTGTGCGTGTAGCTGGCACAGATCGACCACGTCCTCTCCTTGCAACAGGAGCTCTACCAGCAGCACCACGACCCAGGCCACGGCCCCTATATGACGGTCTCCTCATATTTCTGTAATTTATGATCTTGCCCTAGAAAGGTGTTTATTGAAAAGCGGAACAAAACAACAACAGTATCGCACGGGTGTATCTGACAGTCAAATATGCAAACTATGCCGCAAAATTTAATGTTTTTTACCCCAAAAGGGTGTATATTGAATAGCGGAATAGGAAAAAGGATAAAAAAAAAGTGTATCTCACACGTACAAACGCAGACTAGGCCCCGATTAAAATTTTTTGTACCCTAAAGGGAGGATGAGGAAGAGGAGTAGGAGGAGTTGGGAACAGGAGGCAAACTGAAGCGCCCTGCAATCCTTGGCGGTGGAAGGAGATGCGCCAAACAGATTTAAAAGGTGTATCTCACACGTACCGATACAGACTATGCCGTAATTTAATTTTCTTACACTCCAAAAGGGTGTATATTGAATAGCGGAATAGGAAAAATGTTATAATACGGTGTATCTCACACGTACAAACACAGACTAGGCCCCGATTACAATTTTTTGTACCCTAAAGGCAGGATGAGGAAGAGGAGTAGGAGGAGTTGGGGACAGGAGGCAAACTGAAGCGCCCTGCAATCCTCGGCGGTAGAAGGAGATGCGCCAAACAAATTTAAAAAGGTGTATCTCACATGTACCGATACAGACTATCCCGCAATTTAATTTTTTACACTCAAACAGGGTGTATATTGAATAGCGGAATAGGACAAATTTTACAAAACGGTGTATCTCACACGTACGAACACCAACTAGGCCCCGATTACAATTTTTTGTACCCTAAAGGCAGGATGAGGAAGAGGAGTAGGAGGAGTTGGGAACAGGAGCCAAACTGAAGCGCCCTGCAATCCTCGGCGGTAGAAGGAGATGCGCCAAACAAATTTAAAAAGGTGTATCTCACATGTACCGGTACAGACTATCCCGCAATTTAATTTTTTACACTCAAACAGGGTGTATATTGAATAGCGGAATAGGACAAATTTTACAAAACGGTGTATCTCACACGTACAAACACAATCTAGGCCCGATTACAATTTTTTGTACCCTAAAGGCAGGATGAGGAGTAGGAGGAGTTCGGAACAGGCAGGAGGCAGACTGAAGCACCCTCAAATCCTCGGCAGTATGAGATGCGCCCCAAAAATTGGAAAGGTGTATCTCACACGTACCGACACAGACTATCCCGCAATTTAAATGTATCTCACACGTACAGAAGCACACTAGGCCCCAATTACTATTGTTTGTACCCCTAAAAGGCTGGATGAGGAGTAGGAGTAGTTTGGAACAGGCAGCACCCTCAAATCTTCAGAAGTATGAGATGAACCCCAAAAACTTGGAAAGGTGGATCTCACACGTACCAACACAAACTATCCCGCAATTTAATTGATCCCCAAAGGTTTTTATTGAATAGCGGAATAGGAAATATTTAAAAAAAAAGTGTATGTATCTCACACGTACAAAACCACACTAGGCCCCAATTACTATTGTTTGTACCCCTAAAAGGCTGAATGAGGAGTAGGAGGAGTATGGAACAGGCAGCACCCTCAAATCTTCAGAAGTATGAGATGAACCCCAAAAACCCCAAATATCATTCAGCTCTGCTGCAGGCCACAATTTAATTTTTTTTAACCCAAGGCTGTATATTGAATAGTGGAATAGAAAAAAAGTGTATGATTTCTGAAACCACTCAATAATAGCACATGTGAACTGAACACAGCAGTGTATGATTAGTCAGCACAGTACAGCTGAAGGAAAAACGCTGCACACAGTGCCTGATAGAAAAATACTTTTCTCCCTCCTCCTCAGTGGGCAAAAAAGATTGTGTTCACTGCACCCCAAAAATATTGTGTTCACTGCACCCCAAAAAGATTGTGTTCACTGCACCCCACACACAGCAAAATGGATGTGGACCACTGACACCTGCCTATCTCCTATCCCACCCCACACAGCAATATCGATTGTAGTTTGTAGAACACACTGACCCTAAAAATCAGCAGACTCTCTCCCTAAAAGGATTGATAAGATCGTAGATCGGTCACTGCAAACCCCACCCCACACAGCAATATTGATTGTAGTTTGTAGAACACACTGACCCTAAAAATCAGCAGACTCTCTCCCTAAAAGGATTGATAAGATCGTAGATCGGTCACTGCAAACCCCTCCCACACAGCAAAATCGATCGTAGAAAACTGACCCTAAAAATCAGCAGACTCTCTCCCTAAAAGGCCTACAACTCGCCCTGCCTAACACACTCCGACCTGTCCCTCAATTCTATCCGGATACAAATGTTTTTTTTTTCTGTCTGTCCCTAATCAGCAGCCAGCACGTTGATGCTCTTTCCCTGAACTAAACAGCAGAATGACGCCGCAGCGGCGCTGCCTCAAACTTATAAAGACTTGGTCACATGCTTCAGACGGCCAATCACAGCTACTAATACATTTGTAGGCATGGCTGGGATGGCTTAAGGCACACCAGTTAAACGCTTGTTGATTGGCTGTTGAAAGCCCGCCATGAAAAGCGCGCCAAAGCATGCAAAACCCGGAAATAAAATGACCGAACACGGATTTTTACCCGAACATACAGTAAAGTTTTCGGGTCCGTGTTCGGGTAACAAAAATCCAATTATTCGGTACGAACACGAATAATACAGTCCGTGTTCGCTCAACCCTACTCCTAGATAGCACCAAACCCCTATACCACCTACTTCTAGATCATACCAGACTCTTCTATACTCCCACTGCTAGATAATACCGTACCCCTATACCCCCACTCCTAGATAACACTAAACCTCTATACCCCCTACTTCTAGATAACACCAGACCCCTATACCCTCCACTCTTAGATAAGACTAGATCCACCATAACCCCCACTCCTAGATCCATAACTCCCACTCCAAACCTCCTATACCCCCCCCCACATTCCTAAATAACACAAAATTTACTATATCCCCCACCCCTAGATAACACCAGACTGCTTTGCCCCCCCACCAGACACCCTGTAATCCTAGATAACACATAACTCCCTGTACAGAGCCTCTGTTCTCCTCTCCGGTGCCTGGGTCATCTTGTATCTCCACCCTGGTTTTAGGCCCTGGCTTGATCTCCTCCCCAGAGCTGGCGCACAGCATTGTGGGCCTCAACAGGGGAGAGGGGTCCCAACTTAGTCAGCAAAGGCCAAAAATGCTCCACCAGCTGCTGGTTCAATACCTGACCCCCCTTCCTGATAGAGATTGCAGGGATCACATGGCTCCACCAACCTGGGAGGCTCGATGGGGGCGGCAAAGTCAGGGTTGTCATTAGTAACTGGGCCACTGTTGCCCCATTTATATCGGGGTGGAGTGCCTCTACGGCTAATTTCCTCCCACTATGCAGTGTGTGCATGTACAGCCACAAAAGCATGTAATTGGCTGCTAGGACACCGGCGGAAAAGGATATTATTGAGGTGGATGGAGGGGGAGAGGTGCTGGGTGGGGAGCCAAAGAACTGAAGGCAGAGAGCACAGGAACGCGCAGCTGACAGAAATCCTTACTGCTTTGAGAACACCGCACTGAGTGGAGCACAGTGTCGGAACTTGGTCCGGCATTGGCTTCATCCCAGGAGCCTTTCATGGGGACCCCAACTGGCCCCGGGCCATCGTGAAGTGCCTGAGTACCCAATGGGTCACTCCACCCCTGGATGGGAGATCATTTTTGCTGCAAAGCATTGCAGCCAGGACAAGTGTACATCACTGTCTGGCTGCATTTGCACCTTAAAAATGCAAATCAACTCCCTTTTTTTACAGCCATCTAAACGCAAGTGTAAGCTAAGCCTAAATTCTGCGAGGATCCACAGTGCCTGTTCTGCAGAAATCCCAGAGTTCCATGGTGCTGATGCAGAAAGAAGCAGCTAAACTCAAGTTTTACACCAATATATTACCATTGTATTGTATTCCGTGTTTCCATGAGTATCTCTGCCACCAGTTCTTTGATATAGACCAGAAGGATAATAGAGGGGACATTTTCCAATGGAGACACTTGTTCCGGTGATAACTAAACTGAGATTTCCATTACATTGGAAAGGAAGCTTCTCAATGGAACAATAGAAAGGCCCGGGTCATTCCCTACTCTGTACAACATGGAAAAAAAATGTTTGGCTTGAGATACATAATTTAAAAGTCCATTTTAACAACAATCTTCTAAATGAAGCATTAGAAATCTGCTTTACGGGGGTTAGTACTGTGGTCATATAATCTGACAGATTTTTTTTTGTCTTGGTTATTTTAATAAAAGATTCATAATGGTATAAAAAAAAAATAAAATAAAAATCATTTGAAAACAATTACAAATTTTGAGTTTTTGCCAAATTATATTGGAGTTATGTTATGTAGACAGCTTTTAATGATGAAACTCAGCTTTAACTTTGTATTTTCGAATACTTTTCAAGTCTTATGTACATAAAAGTATGTAACTCAGTAGCAGAGATGAGGGAACCGATGTGTGCAGGTTGAGCTCTCATCCAAATCTGAGCAATTTGTGGATAGCAGGTATCTGCGAACACCAGGCAATCTGCCTGATACTGTCTGTTTTTTTTTTTTTTTTTCCTTTTCTAGCCTTTTAAACCCAAAAACCTTTTTTAAAATGAAAAAATAAAGAAAAAAGAAAATTACTTTAAGAGATGATTTAAAATGTGTTTGTTTGCATTATCCTATCTTTTAATTTTTTTTAAATAAATATTTTCCTTTCCATTTATCCAGGATATCATGAAATATTGATTGCTAAATATTGCATATTGATATTTATCCAGGATATCATGAAATATTGATTGCTAAATATTGCATATTGATATTTTACCTTTTTTTTTTTTTGTTCAAGTAGTTTTTATTAGGAGGTTGGTAAATTTAAAAAAAAAAAAAAAAAACATACAAATAAGAAAAACCACAAAGCGAAAAAGAAAATTCCGTAAAATAGACAGCAGCATCATAATCCTAAACAATTCTGACATACAAATCTCGTAATAGCATATGAGTAATAAATCAAAAAGCAGTCGCTACAATTTTTTTAAAAATTTTTTTCTTTCTTTTCTAACCTTCTAAACCCAAAAACCTTTTTTAAAATGAAAAAAAAAAAGAAAAAAGAAAATCACTTTAAGAGCTGATTTAAAATGTGTTTGTTTGTTTGCATTATCCTATATTTTCATTTTTTTTTAAATAAATATTTTTCTTTCCATTCATCCAGGATATCATGAAATATTGATTGCTAAATATTGCATATTGATATTTATCCAGGATATCATGAAATATTTATTGCTAAATATTGCATTGTGATATTTTACCTTTTTTTTTTTATTATTCAAGTAGTTTTTATTAGGAGGTTTGTAAATTTTACAAAAAAACAAACATACAAACATACAAATAAGAAAAAACACAAAGTGAAAAAGAAAATACCATAAAATAGACAGCAGCATCATTATCCTAAACAATTCTGACATTCAAATCTCCTTATAGTATATGAGTAATAAATCAAAAAGCAGTCGCTACAAATATTTTTCATTCTTAATGCAAGAAAGTGAATCTGTAGACTCCTATTTACATGTTGCAAAATTGTTAATCCTTTTGGGGGGGGGGGTGTCTGTGGGCAATATTAAAAAAAAATATTATAAATAAAATAATATAATATATTGATTTTATTTTAAAATATATATTTTTTTATTTTATTTTATTAAATAAAATCAATATATTTTGTTTATAATATTTTTATATTATTGCCTACACAACCCCCCCCCCCCTAAGAGGATTAACAATTTTGCAACTTTAAAGGGATGATTGTAATTAACCTTTAGAGCTTCTAGAGATATCAATAATTCTTATTTACATGTTTACTCATTTTACCTTGATGTAAAAATACAGTCTCAACGGAATTCGATGGTTCAACGGACATTTACACATTCATCTCCTATTAGATGGTTCAGTCCAAAATTTCAATAACCTTCCTTTTGCTAATTATAAATTCTTTAGAGGCAACTGCCATTTTCTTTGTGATGTTTAAATTAGACAATGCCAACCTTTAAAACAGGTTATAACTGCTGTGCTGACATTTTAAAAAACATACAGGGGTTGATTTACTAAAGCTAGAGAGTGTAGAATCTGGTGCAGCTCTGCATAGAAACCAATCAGCTTCCAGGATTTTTTTTGTTAATGCTTAGTTGAACAAGCTGAAGTTAGTAGCTGATTGGCTACCATGCACAGCTGCACCAGATTTTGCACTCTCCAATTATAGTAAATAACCTTACATTGCCTTAAAGCGGAGTTCCAGCCATTTACTCACCTGTCCAACGGTCCAGCGATGCGGCCGCCGGAAGCCTCGATCCTCTCCCTCGGCGCCGGCATCACTGCTGTGGGCACCCGGCTGTTACAGTTTGCGGCTTCACAGCCGGGTACCCACTGCGCATGCGCGAGTCGCGCTGCGCGCCGTAATTGGCCGGAAATCTTCTGGGACCTCTGACGTGTCCCAGAAGATTGCAGGGAGGGAGGGGGAGAGGAGAACTTCCGCTCAGGGCGCCCCGGCGCTCCGAGCGGAAGTGGGAGCGGGTACCTGTCAAAACTAGGTACCCGCCCCCCCCCCCAAAAAAATGACATGCCAAATGTGGCATGTCGGGGGGTCAGGACTCCCTAAAGCGGAAGTTCCACTTTTGGGTGGAACTCCGCTTTAAATATCCTTTCTAGGGTACCCATAAAAGTCCAGATTACTCTTGTTGACTTCAAGAGATAACCACTTGTGTGCCTTTTTCTTTTTTAATCACTTACTACCCAACCACGTCATATGACGCCGTAGTCTTTAGGTGGGGATATCTGAATGATGGGTGCAGCTGCAGGCTTCATTCCGGTATCTTCTTTTTCTACCTGTGATTCCCTTAAAAACAATCAGCCCCCTCTGGTGCTTCTACTGACTTGTCTGTGCGATCAGGGAGCCGGAAAAAGAATTGACTGGTGGTGACCGTTTACCATAGAGCTGACTGAGGACCAGATGGTCCCAGTCATCTCTATGACCTTCAGAGGCCGGGCGCGATGTTATGACATCATGCCCAGCCTCGGCAGATCTACAAACTGGCATTTCTTTGGCTGGGAAGCCGAGATCCTTTTTTTTTTGATCCCAGGATTTTCAGCATTGAGGCAATATCTAGGGGCTTATAGACCCCACATCTCACTGTAAAGAAAACCTGTCATGCCCTATTCCTATTACAAGGGATGTTTACATGGCATTGGGTGCAGAGGTGTGCTAGAGGGTCCACTGATGCTGGCTGCTGGGGGATATATCGTTGCTGGTGGGGAGGCTCTATTGTTGCAGGGGAGGGGGTTCTATTGTTGTTGGTGGGGGGGTCTATTATTACAAGGGGCGTCTATTGTTGCTGGTGGGGGATCTATTGTTTCTGGGAGGTCTTATGTTGTTTGGGGGTAGGGTTATTGCTGGGAGGGATCTACTGTTGAAAGAGCAGTGTCAGGGAATGCCTGTCAGATGTCTGGGGCATAGATATGTGCATTTTCAGGGTATTTCCATAAAAATGGCTAACAGGCACACGAGAATTTGCGAACATGCACGAGCATGCGCACAGGCCTAATTACTCTTGGCACCAGATGGGCTATTTAAAGGGAGCTCATTCCCATTTCCTTTGCTGACTGATCTTCAGCTGTGCCCTGTGTCCTAATTGTTCCTGCATGTTTTCCCCGTTGCTGACCTGGCGTGTTCTTGACCTGACCTTGGATTCCGCTTCTGCCTTTCTGATAACCATTGACCTGGTTCTGTTCCTGACTTTGGCTCTGCGGATGACTTGGTACCTCGCTGCCTGCCCATTGATGATCCCGGCTATTCCTGAGACTCTGTTCCTGCCTCTGATCCCGCCTCTTGGTACTACTCGAGTGCTTGCCTGGCTGTCTGTTGCACGAGCCCCATACAGTGCTGTATGTTCCAGCCTACAAAATACTGACAAGCTGCCTATCCAGAACCATCAGCATAAGGCGGAGTGCCAATTTAGTCTGGACCAATCCTCTGAATATAACTGCTGTTCCTGCTTCTCTGGTTCCACAGTTCCCTGCTGCGAGTTCTGCAATCAACACCCACAGGCACTCGTGTCCCTCCGGTCCCTTGGCACCCTCTGTCTCATCCTCAGGGGGGGCAGGGCGGGAGATATAAGAGAGGCTGACCTGGTCAACTCAGTCTCCTTTCAGGTATGTGACAAGGAGTCTACTGATGCAGGCTGTTGGGAGATTTATTGTTGCCAGGGCTCTAGTGTTGCTCTGCAGATCTATTGTTGCTGGAGGGATCTACTGTATTCTTGCTGGTGGGGAATATTTTGTTGTTCAGGGAGATGGGGTCTACTGTTGCTGGCTTCAGGAGATCTATTGGTACTGCTTTTTTTATAATCATTAACACATTCGTACAAATTGCAATTACAAATTACAATACTACTTGATTCTGTATTCTCTAAAAAAGGTGTTACAGGGAGGTGGGTATAGGGTAGAACCAAAGGACAATGGAGTAGAGTAGGGGGGCTGAGTCAAGGGGTTACTTGGAAGGGGGAGTACCTGCACCTATTCTCTGAGAACAAAAGCCCTGGTCTGCCATAAAGTTTTATTGACGTACATTGTGGCAGTTGCTCCAGGATCCTCAGAGAATTTAGTTCCACTTTAAGGTGATTGTAAAGTCTCGTTTTTTTTCCTTTTAAAATAACAAACACGTTATACTTACCTCCTCTGTTAAGTTGGTTTTGTACAGGGCAGCCCAGATCCTCCTCTTCTCGGGTCCCTGGCTGGAGCTCCAGGCCCCTCCCTCCTGGTCAGTGCCCCCACAGCAAGCAGCTTGCTATGGGGGCACCCGAGCTGAGTCACAGCTCCCTATGTCTATTCAGAGACAGAGCAGTAGTTCAGCTCTGCCCTTCTCTCTCCTCATTGGCTAAATGAGTTTGATTGACAGCAGCAGGATGTCTATGGGACCTATGGGATCCATTATATGATTGTGGTCCCAAGTTACAACCTTCAGTATCCTCAGTGCTCTGCATAGAAGTCTTTGGGCTTACTTAGCTCTAGTTTACAAGATTGGGATTGTGCAGACTTTAAGGGGGTTCTCATTTTTTTTTTTTTTCAATTGTTCGGCAAATGTCCAGCAAACCAACAGTCATGCAGAAGTCAATGTTCCAAGCCTCCATCTCTGCAAAGCTGATTGGGTGCTGGTGTGAGGAGCCCTTTCTCTCTATGAAGATATGCTAACAGAAAAGGAGATTCTGCACACTGACTTAAGTTGGCTAAGGATATTTTTTTCAGCTATAAAAAGCAACACAGCTCATCCCTGCCTGGAGAGCATCCCTCTCTTACATGTTTCACCTTTAAAAGGTTAGTTTACCTTTTCAAATTAAAAAAAAAAAATGAAAATGGGCACTAACACCCTTCTCCCCCCCAGTCCCTGCTGCATTTACCTCCTTATTTGATTATCTTCTGCTGCCCATGCAGCCAATTTAGCTGTTCAGGTGCCTAGAAAAACTCAGTCCACTGCTCGCAGGTTGTTTAGCATCATACTGGTGAGCAAGCATTGGTCAGCATTACCATGTGAACACGTTGACCAATGAGGATTGCTCTGATCTGTCAAGGTGTCCCAAAAGAAAAAAGGGTGCTAACAAGTGCAGATTTCAAATCACAGGAACAATAAATCAGCTAGAGTGGGAAGTGAAAGATAATCAAGGAAGAAGGTGCAATGGATGCATGTGCATGTGTAAGCTACAAGGCCCCTTCACAACACCCTGTATTACTTGCAATCCTAACCCCTTTGCAAGTGCAGTTGCATCGGAGCTTAGCAAATGAGGGAAAGCTCTTCTAACTGCCCTCATCCAATCAAAATGCGGTGTTTTTATTTTCCTTGCACGTGATTGGGTTAAGTTAAGCTTTGCCTCATTTACTAAGCTCTGGAGAGGTGCAACTGCCCTTGCAAAGTGCAAAGTGTATTTGCCTTTAGTAAATCCATCCTAATGGGTTGCCTTACACACAACATACAGGCCAAAGTATCTCATGTAGCTTTTTGAGTGTTAAGCTTTGCACATTTTAGATATTTGTCGATGCGCAGAAAAACGCATGTCTCCTGATCGCATTTGGGGTGCCAATAACAATGAGTGTCAATGCAAGCATTGCATTTGCATTTGGTAAACATGAGATTTTGTGCATGTTTACAAAATGCTAAAGTGTGAATTCAGCCTTAGAGTAGAACAAACAGAATTTTGCTCAGATCGCTCATCATTAGACTGTACGACAACTCCTGACTTCACCCAGGAGAAGGGGGGCCAATAAGGCATTACTGTCTTGTACAATACTGTCCATCTATCAATAATACGAGAGACGAGAAATTACATCATCAGCATGCCCCTTCATTGTCCAATTACTGGCTTGGGTGGATTATATTGCTAAATTGCGGTGCACTTGCACAGAGGACAGAGGGAGTGCAGAATCCAGCTGTGCTTTCAGGCAGAGTTACCATGTGTTATAAGTCTGACTAAATATAATTCCAAATCCCTTGGTATTAATACAAAATTAAACTATTTACTACTACCAGAGCTCAACAAACCCCAGGCGCCAGGTCGCATTGGCGACAAGAATTAGCGGCCTGGAGCCTGGGTTACATTGCGGAAGGTGTCTTGGCAGCATACATCCAAGTCTCCTGTGAGGTGTGGGAGTCTCCTGCATGCGGGCTGTAGCTCCCTGACATCCGCAAGTGCCGTGTCATGTCCCAGCTGTCTGTCAGCTGTGACAGAATGGAGCCGGTGCTTTCTGCATATTTACGGCTCCGTCCTGATACAGGCAGAGTGATATCAAATGCCTGTGAGAGGAGAGATACAGGATCGGATCTGCATGCTTCCTACAGTGCCGCTCCTCACACTCTCCACCAGCATTTCCCACCACCAGTACCCACAGCAGTACCAGCCAGCAGTACCCACAGCAGTACCAGAAAGCAGTACCAGCCAACAGTACCCACATCGGTACCAGCCAGCAGTACCCACAGCAGTACCAGCTAGCAGTACCCACAGCAGTACCAGCCAGCAGTACCAGCCAGCAGTGCCCACATCAGTACCAGCCAGCAGTACCCACAGCAGTACCAGCCAGCAGTACCCACAGCAGTACCAGTTAACAGTACCAGCCAGCAGTAGCAGTTAACAGTACCAGCCAGCAGTACCCACAGCAGTACCAGCCAGCAGTAACCACCAGCAATACCTGCCAGCAGTAGCCACCAGCAGTAGCCACCAGCAGTACCAGCCAGCAGTATCCGCCAGGAGTACCAGCCAGCAGTTCCCATCAGCAGTACCCATCAGCAGTACCCACCAGCAGTAACTGCCAGCAGTACCCGCCAGCAGTTAGTCACATGTGCTAGGGGTGCAACTAGCCCCCAGCACATAATTGTAAATATCCCAGCATGTGCAGTGTTTCTGACTCCTACCACCGTGACTACTTTAAATCACTGAAGTGGTAATGGTGGTTGGAGTGTTCCTTTATTATCTCTCAGAAGAAGTAAACAAAGTACACACAGGTCGAATACCAGGCAACATTAGCCGGTTCATTAAAAACTGTCCGCCATTGGGCCCGTGTGTATGGCAGCCGGTCCAACAGAAGCTGGCCATTCAGCATGAGCAGAAAAAAAATGGCTCCTAACTTTTTTAGCTGGCTCCTAGATTTCAAGCAAATTTGTCAAGCCTTGCTACTACATTAGTCTATCAAATGCATATTCAGCTGTTTGTCTGGAGTTAAGCTTTAAAAAATGTTCACACAAAAAACTGTTTAAGTTTAGAAGAACTCTGAAAGCCCAATTGGTCTGCTGGGACAAGCCCATATTTTAAACGAAACTGCTGCAGGAAGCATTTTGCTGTTGGTCTGTTGTTGAAATATCAAACCCAGAGCTACCTTGAGAAAGGCAAGGGAAAATACAGCTCTAAGGTGCCTGATTACAAAATTTAGAGTTGCCTTGAGGAAATGTCTGGAGAGACGGATTCTACGAGCTGGCGTTAAGAAATGCAACAACTTCTTCTCGAGAAATATTGTAACTTTAAAATGACATTGAGAGCTACCTGGAAGGAAAGTGGAACTAACGAAACTTAGATTGGGAGATGTTCAAGGGGAAAGCAGAGCCCCTGTGACAGATTGTTCATAAAAGAGGGCATTAACTCATTTAGGCGCTGTGACACGATAAACAAACTCAACCGCCGTTCATGGAAAGGAAGGCACGAGCGTCTGATACATTTTTCCGGGAGAGAATGTTGTTTGGTAAAATCAATGTTTTTAGTTTATGTTTTACAAAAAAAAAGGCGACCTTCAAGGGTGTTCTGCTTGAGCCTTGGATAAAGGAAGCTTCAATTTTCGTTAACGCTGACCTTTCACTAAATTTAAACGAAAGTCTCTTCTATTTACTCCCCCCTTCCTTTTACAAAATTGCTTACTTTTTTTTTTATTTTTTCCTAAATAGCTGTTTTCATAATTCTTACAATTTCCCTGCCTGGTTTTTCACCCAGAATGGAGTTTACGAGCCCCTTCTCTGCCCGCAGCCTCCTGGGATATCATCACACATACAAGAAGGGTGCAGGAGCCAAAATCTAGAGGACATTGTGGCCACTAGCAAACAATAAAGCAGTAAAAGCAGCTAGATCTCATTTTGCCCATGTGTGAGAGCAGGTAGCACTTCACAAAAGGGACATGCTGTAAAAACTTGGTAGTAACAGCCAGCCCCTATATCCAAAATGGATGTATTAAATCTAAATATAGCTGACAAAACTGCGGCAGCGAAAAAAAACAATACATTGTACAATGAGTACAAGTCAGATCCCAGATCCCATTCGTTTTTTTGGAACCTTCCTTTCCTTCTAAATCAGGTAGATTGCTTATATATATATATATATAGATAGATAGATAGATAGATAGATAGATAGATAGATAGATAGATAGATAGATAGATAGATAGATAGATAGATAGATAGATAGATAGATAGATAGATAGATAGATGGATGGATGGATGGATGGATGGATGGATGGATGGATGGATGGATGGATGGATGGATGGATGGATAGATAGATAGATAGATAGATAGATAGATAGATAGATAGATAGATAGATAGATAGATAGATAGATAGATAGATAGATAGATAGAAAAAACAGAAAAATATAAAAATTAATTATATATCTATCTACCTACCTATCTATCTATCTATCTATCTATCTATCTATCTATCTATCTATCTATCTATCTATCTATCTATCTATCTATCTATCTATCTATCTATCTATCTACATAGATATATCTATATATGTAGATATATAGATAGATAGATAGATAGATAGATAGATAGATAGATAGATAGATAGATAGATATATATATATATATATATTATTTTTTGTTTTAATTTTTATTTTTTTCAGTTTTTTTTTTTTTCTGAGTTCTATTGCCTCTTTAACCACTTTACCACCGGAGGATTTTGCTGTCCTACGTCCAGGCCACTTTTTGCGATTCGGCGCTGTGTGACTTTAACTGACAATTGCGCGGTCGTGCGACGCCGTACCCAAACAAAATTTACATCCTTTTTTTCCCACAAACAGAGCTTTCTTTTGGTGGTATTTGGTCACCTGTGCGATTTTTACTTTTTGCGCTATAAACAAAAAAAGAGCGTAAATTTTGAAAAAATAACAATATTTTTCACATTTTTTTTATATGAAATTCCCCCCAAAAAATTTAAAAATCTAAATTTTTTTAAATTTTTGGCCAATTTCTTTTCTGCTACCTATGTTTGGTAAAATAGATCACAATAAGCGTATTTTGTTTGGTTTGCGCAAAAGTTATTGCGTTTACTAACTAAGGGAAAGATTTCTGTCATTTTTGGTGTTTTTTTTTTTAACGAATAATGGCGGCGATCTGCGATTTTTTTTGCGGGACTGCGACATTGCGGCGGACAGATCGGACCCTTGACTGACATTTTTGACACTTTTGGGGGTACCAGTGACATTGCTGCAGTAATCAGTGCTATAAATATGCACTGTTACTGTAATAATGACACTGGCAGGGAAGGGGTTAATTTTATTGGAGAGGGAGGGGTTAATGTATGCCTGGTGCTTACTGACGTGTGTGGGGGGAGGTGACTGAGTGACACAGGGACAGATCGCAGGTTCAGCTATGCTGAACCCTGCAATCTGTCACTGTTTGTCACCTAGGAGATCCGCCCGCTCTGTTTATACAGGCAGGCAGATCTCCAAACTAGATTCCCCGACGATCGGGGAAGAGCAGTGGCGATCGCCGCTGCTCCTCCCCTGGCCCGACTCCCGCTGTGAATGAATACAGCGGGAGCGAGCCTCCGGTGGTGCGCGAGCGCCGCTCACAAGGGGAGGAGTCCAGCGACGTAGTACTACGTCGCTGGACGATAACGAGCCACTGTGCCGCAGTAGAGGCACAGTGAGCAGTCGTCAAGTGGTTAATGAGGTTACTTATGTTCCAATCCAAGGCCTCCTTCTGTTTTATTTTAAATCAGGTGAGCCCATTAAGGGATTTTGTAGCTTTATGTGATCCATACCTTGACCCCATGGTTGTAGACTAATATATGTTTCCAACAGTCCATATATGTAGCTATGCCGCAGTTATAGGTTGCTACTTTGATGTCAGATAGCTACCATAACTCCGGTATTTTTTTACAGGGTGGATGGTCCTTTTTTTCATAAAAGTGGTCCCAGCGGCGGATTTGCCACAGGATCAATTTTTTAGGCGGCGGGAGGGAGGGGTGTCAGCCCCCCCCCCCCCCGCTACTTCCCGGTCGTTTTCCCCACTTACCGGAGCTGTCGGTAGCAGGGAAAACGATCCGGTCCTCTCCCCTCCTAAGTAGGAAGTTGAGTGAGGACAAGCTGGCCCCCACTCAACTCTATGGCCTTGGAGGACCGGAGCGACATCACACATCGCTTCTTTCCAACGGCCTTCAAGGGCCCATTTTTTTTCATGATGAAAAAAATGTATTTTTTTTTTTTTTGCTTTTTAGTGTAGATGTGAGATTTGAGGTCTTTTTGATCCCAGATCTCACATTAAAGAGGACCTGTCATGCTTATTTATATTACAAGGGAAGTTTAAATTCCTTGTAATAAGAATAAAAGTGTAAAAAAAAAAAAAAATGAATTAAAGGGGCAGGCAATGTAAAAATAAAAAAATAAAAGTTAAAACAAATAAGAAAAAAAAATAAATAAATACAATTGAAAACGCCCCATCCCTCCGAATTCGCACGCAGAAGTGAATGCATATGCAAGTTGCACCCACATATGTAAACGATGTTCAAATCGCACATGTGAGGTATCGCCATGACCATTAGAGTAAGAGCAATAATTCTAGCACTAGACCTCCTCTGTAACTCTAAACTGGTAACTTGTAGAAATTTTTAAAGCGCTGCTTATGGAGATTTTTAAGTACCAATGTTTTTTGCCATTCCATGAGAGTGCGCAATTTTGAAGCATGACATGTTGGGTATCTATTTACTCGGCGTAACATTATCTTTCACATTATAGAAATAAAAATTGGGCTTACTTTACTGTTTCGTTTTTTTAAATGCAGTGAAATTAATTTTTTTCCCCCAAAAATTGCGTTTGAAAGGCCGCTGCGCAAATATCGTGTGACAAAAAATATTGCAACGATCTCCATTTTATTCTCCAGAGTCTTTGCTAAAAAACTATATATATATATATATATATATATATATATATATATATAATGCTTGGGGGTTCTAAGTCATTCTCTACTGATTTTAACTTGTAAACATTTCTGTGTCAGAAATAGGCCTGGTCCCTAAGTGGTTAAAGCTAAAGTTTAATCTGACTTCCCTGGTTTCTCCTTTCCCCAAAAATAAACATGGTGAAGACTGGGGTTCCACAAAAAATGAATAATAATAATAATATAATAAGAGTCCATGTTTTTGAACAATCGCCCTACAATTGTTTGAATTGTAGAACAATGTGTCTACAGTATACCCTAAACCGCTGATGTCCATCGTGCGGTCCGACCGTCACATGCAGCCATTTTAGATTTGCAGTGTTGCCCTCAGAACCCAGCAATCAGCAATGGGAGTTTTGGTTTATAATAGGGCTGTGATCTCTAGCCATAGGTGTGCGCAACCTATCACATTAGGGCAGGGGCGTAACTAGAACCTTCAGGGCCCCGGTGCAAGAAACTATGAAGGGCCCCCCGGACCCCTGGCCAGGGCCATTCCCTTCAAGCCTGGGGCTCTTCCCACTGATCTTTGGACCCTTTACTCTCGTTGCAGGGCCCTTTATCACGGTCCCGCAGTGGGACCCTTTCACAAGTCCTGCAAAGACAGCAGAACACAAGTGAACTGGATGGGAGGAGTGGTGGGGGCAGCATACAGAAGAACCAATCTCCTCCATTTTCCTCCTGCAGCTACAGGAGGAAAAAGGAGGACAGTGATTTCTCTACATGCTGCCCCTCCTATCCAGGTGTACAGGGGAGCCACGCAGGCCCCCTGGAGCATGGGGCCCGGTTGCAATCGCACCCCCTGCAACCCCTGTAGTTACGCCCTTGAATTAGGGTGTGCACCCCAAAGCTCAAACACACACATCTTTCTCTGCAGCCTCCACTTCACTGGACAGTGAATGAATGGGAAGTGCTCTGTGCTGAGCGGCTTCCTGTTCATTCACAATTGAAGCATAGTAAACACAGTTTACTATGCTTCAATTATGAATGAACTCAGTTAGTGTGTTCACTGTGTTCATTTAGAAAAGGAAGGGGCTGGTTATTGACATATTGACTAGCCCCTTCCCCCGCCCTCCATCTTGAAACATTTCCGCAGAGGGAAGCCAGTAGCATTGCAGGTGGGGGGGGGGGGTGCAACACGGGGGGGGGGGCAGTAGGGGAAATCAGCAATACACGTGGTGATTAGGGACCTGACACACCCCTGTGCATGCCTATGTCTTGAGCAGTTTTATATGACCTACCCAGTCTCCAACTGTTTCAGGATGACTCTAATCTGCAACCAACTGCTTAGTCTCTGACCATCTCCTCCAGTCTTTGACAGTCTTTTACATAATAACATATAATTATGAAGCCGTTTGGTGACATCATGGGCCACATTTGAGGCCCCATTTACCTTCTAAGTTGACAACCACTGCCTTAAGCTAGTTCGAATCTCCACTTGTTCAGCAGGAACCGAACGAGGTTCGAACCATTTATGGGTAGGCTGAATCAGCCTGTTGGATTTCACATGCAATTATTGCTAGCGGCTGTCATAGCTGCTAGCATTTGTAGCACTACCCCCGTATGGGTTGCAGATGACTGGGTTCCCACAGTACACAGCCAGGTAAATAGCATCTTCAGCTTTTATCCAGACACAAGGAACAGTCTTTGAGCTTGGTTTTTGTGTTTTTTTTAGAGGGTAATACCTTGGATGGGGAATATGAATTAAGGGGATGCCCAACTTGATAGCAATAAAAGCCAGGGACAACTTCCTCCCTATGTACAACTTCAGATTTGTTTCCTCAGTGAAAACATGCAACAGCCCCTTAAGGACTAGGAACTCTCAGTCCCTTTAGCACGTATAACAAAGTGTTGTAAACTATGTCCTTGTAGACACTGAACCCAGCTGTACCACTGCAGGAAATACCAGCCCACCTGGCTGCTTGTTCATCAGCCCACCCAGCTACTTCTTCACTAGTCTACCTGACTGACTCTTCATCAGTCTAACCAAGGTTAAGAAAGATTTAAGCACACCGCTAACTTCCAGAGAGACCTGCATCTCAGGGAAGACTCCCTCCAAACTGCTTATGTTGTCAGGATCCTCCCAGGCCAACTCAAACTCCAACCTGAGACATAAATTCCCCTTCCCAGACCAGGGGGTTCGCCTCAAGGGCCACTGACAGTCCTCTCGGCATTCCATCTCCATCTTCCACCCGACTTCTCCTGCCAGCATGACTCATCCATACTTATGGGTCTGGCTCAACCACCCTGGCGATCCCACCGCCTGGGGATTGGCCAAGCTCCCTGAGTATGCAGAACGACCCTCCTAGCCTCCGCCCTCCAGTTTCTAGAACCTTCTCCAACTTTCCAGAACCAGGGGGAGGCACCAGATACTTGCCTGCATATGTTATCTAGCCCTGACCTAAAATGAACCCATGACCCAATTAAGACTCACAGGTTTAGGTATGAGAGAGAACATAAATTTACTTGTACTCAGCGGGAGCACAATGGCTCTGCAGGAGAGATTCCCCCACCTGTCTGTAATTTTCTTTACTGCAACCATCTATGACCAGCCTTAAGCCATAACATACACTTTCTCCGTAAACATCAACTTGTTTCAGCGATGTGTTCCTAGTCAATAAATAAAATCACACATTTATCACGCTTATTCATTTTCACCGTCACATGCTATTATCTCCGATGACTGACAATGAATGTGTTAATAAATGCACATGCAGTAAACTCTTTTTTCTGTTTTGTGAGAAGTTAATGGTGTGGAGGTTACACTTTCATTAAAAATTTACAACATTTTAAATGCTAATCAAAACTGTCTGCCCTTTCTGATTCTATTCATGTTGAACAAAAATCAACAAAAATAAAAGAAGAGCTGGCTTTGAACCCTTCCAAAGAGTTACTTACACCCTGTTCTGCACGCTGAAGATAAGGGCTGTGAAAATTGAGATCCTGGATCTTAATGAGAAGGGTGAAGGCTCTTTCTGTATGCAGAGTGGTTGGAAATACATTCAATGGCAAGCGAGTAAATCTGGTTTGTGGATGCGTGCTATAGCATCAATTTTGCCTAAGACAGGGAAGATATTGGGTGAGCCAACTAAAAAGCAGGAGCCAATGTGAAATGGGCAGTTGAATTCCGCTTTGGGCTATTTTTTTTTTTTTTAATGCTCCATAGAAAATTTTAAAATAAAGCAACCCTCGCAATATTCACCTTCAATCAAGAGCTGTCACATGATTGGCCAATCCTTCCTGCCCCCTGGCATAAGGACCTTGTTAAAGGGACACCAGCACTGGGCAGGAAGGGCTAAAATGCAACTAAAGACTCCTGTATGACAATCTAACCCAGCCTTTCTCAACCTTTTTTACACAGAGGAATCCATGACAGCGAAAGAGAGGGGGGTAGACAGAGAGAGAGAGAGGGGGTAGAGAGAGGGGTGACTGAGACAGAGGGGGGTGACAGAGAGAGAGAGAGGGGGGGGGGGTGAGAGAGAGGGGTGGGAGAGAGAGATGGGGTGACAGAGAGAGAGGGGTGAGAGAGAGGGGGTGACAGAAAGAGAGAGGGGGGTGACAGAGAGAGAGAGGGGGGTGACAGAGAGAGAAGGGGGTCCCTTTAGTCAGCTTTGCCTGGGAGTGGAGAGGAGGTTAACCACTTGCCTACTGCCTAACGCCGATCTACGTCGGCAGTCAGCCCCTCACAGGCAAAGCGACGTAGGTCTACGTCGCTAGCCTGTGAGGGTCTAGGGAGCGAGCGCGCGCCGCTGGAGGCGCGCTCCCGCGCGGTCACGCACCCCCCGCGCGTGTGACCGGCGGACCCGATGTCCGCCGGTCACTCTGCGATCATCGGGGGAGAGGGAGAAAGTCAGGCGGCTTGTGTAAACAAGCTGCCTGTCATTCTCCCCTGTGTATGAATGATGATCATACGGTTCTACTATGTAGAACCGTTGATCACTGTTCATACATCTGAAGCCACAGCCAATCACAGTAGAAAGCACGCCCCTAGGGACACACATAGCCCCTCCCTTTCAAAAAAAAGTTAACCCCTTCACTGCCAGTGTATTTTTACAGTAACAGTGCATATGTATAGCACTGATTACTGTAGAAATGTCACTGGTAACCCCAAAAGTGTAAAAAATGTCAGTCAAGGGTCCGATCTGTCCGCCGCAATGTCGCAGTACCGCAAAAAAAATCACAGATCGCCGCCATTACGCGTTAAAAAAAAACAACAACAAAAATGACAAAAATCTTTCCCTTTGTTAGTAAACGCGATAACTTTTGCGCAAACCAATCAAAATACGCTTTTTGCGATTTTTTTACCAAACATAGGTAGCATAAAACAAATTGGCCGAAAATGTTAAAAAATTTTGATTTTTACATTTTTTTGGGGGGAATTTCATATAAAAAATGTGAAAAATATTGCTATTTTTGCAAAATTTACGCTCTTTTTTGTTTATAGCGCATGATCAAAAAATCGCACAGGTGATCAAATACCACCAAAAGAAAGCTCTTTTTGTGGGAAAAAAAGGACGCCAAATTCGTTTAGATACAGCGTCGCACGACCGTGCAATTGCCTGTTAAAATCACGCAGTGCCGAATCGCAAAATACCCCCTGGTCAGGAAGGGGGTAAAATCTTCCGGGGCTTAGGAGTCTCAGCGTGCTGAGCAGTGGGATGGGCTCCTCTGACAGCTAAGTGCAGACCCCATCCCCAGCCTGCCACCGAGCTGGAGCCGACTGATGATGTCACGGTCATGTGACTGCTGACCGCCCGTATGTGTGAGTGGAAAGGGTGCAGGCTGAGTGGAAGGCGCAAAAATCACTGCCAGTTTTTTTGCGCCCCCCTTGGCCTGCGCCCCTGGCAGGCGCCAATCTGGCCAACCCCTTGGTACGCCCCTGCCTCTAGCAACCTCAGGAGGAACCCTGGTTGAGAAACCCAGCTCTAACCACTTCAGCTCCAGACGATTTTAACCACTTCTGGACCGGAAGGTTTTGACCCCTTAATGACCAGGCCATTTTTTGCGATTTGGCACTGCGTTACTTTAATGGACAATTGCGCAGTCGCGCAATGCTGTACCCAAATAAAATTGGTGTCCTTTTTTCCCTACAAATAATGCTTTCTTTTGGCGGTATTTGATCACCTCTGCGATTTTTATTTTTTGCGCTATAAACAAAAAAAGTGCGACAATTCTGAAAAAAAAAAATTCACTTTCTGCTATATAACATTCCCAATAAAAAAAAAAAAAAAATATATTAAAAATCAAAATTTTTTATCATTTTAGGCCAATTTGTATTCTGCTAAATATTTTTGGGAAAAAAAATCCCAATAAGCGTATGTTTATTGGTTTGTGCAAAAGTTATCACATCTACAAACTAGGGGAAAGATTTATGTAATTTTTATTTATTTATTTTACTAGTATTGGCAGCAATTTTTAGTGGAACTGCGACATTGCGGAAGACAGATCGGACGCCTAACTGACATTTTTGACACTTTTGGGGGGAACCAGTGACATTACTACAGTAATCAGTGCAAAAAATATGCACTGTCACTGTACTAATGACACTGGCAGGGAAGGGGTTAACACCAGGGGCGATCAAAGGGTTAAATGAGAGACTCTGCCAGCAGCTCCACTGTCAGCTCCATTGGATCCTCTGCAGCTCAGCTCCACACCTGGTTCACTAGGCCGACAGCCTAAGACCACCTTCCTCATACACAGCAGGAGGAGAGACAGCCATCAGCCTCCTCCTGGGACTCTGCTTCCTGCCAAAGATGCCCTGTCACATGTCCCCCCAGCTTTTAGGGGCAATCCCAGGATGCATTGCAAATATGCCCTCCCACTGGGACTCCCACAAAAGCTAATGTGTCACTGGCTGGGTTTCCTCCACTGTCCAACAAGCTCCCTCATTGGATACAGTGGGGACACTCCCTCAGACCCAGTGAATCACACCTTAAAACAGGTAACAGGCAACCTAATAGATCAGTCTCCCCTGATAAGCAGAAGATGCATTTGCCTGGCACCTACCAGCTACACGTATTACGGTGTGTTTTTACAATGATGGTTAGTAAATGTATTTGCTAAAAAAGAGAGCTTACTTACTTTGGGTTTAAGTTTTGATTCTCCGCACTACATTAGAATCACTCACATTGTAAACTCCTCTGGAAATTTTTTTTTTTTTTTTTTTTTTTTTAATGGAATCCTGAATTGAAATGCAGCCCATTTCTGTATTGTCCACATTGTGGAGTCTCTGGAAAAGGGTCAATTCTTTCTTTGTGCATTGCAGCCCTGAGTTGCTGCTGTGTCTTTGTATATCCGACTTTGAGGACTCTACTGAAAAACCATTAGTTATTTTCTTTTTATTATTTTCTGTTCTTTGTTCACTGGAGCCCTGACCTGGTTTATTGTTCATTTTGGTGTGATTAGCTTTGTGCACTTTTATAGAAAGGTGTCAGCTCTGCTATTTGTGCACTAGAGTTCTCGGTGTCCTCCTATCTTAGCACAACCGTTTTGTGAACTTTACTGGATCAATGGTAGTTCTTTACTCTGAAGCTTAAAGTGAAAGTAAACCCTCTGATTGTTTTCAGCCATGGAAGCTGCCATCTTGACCTCTGTTTAATCTACAGCTGCCATGATCCTGCACATGTGATCAGTTATGATACCAGCCATTGGATGGTTTGACAGCTTGATTGGGAGCACAACCCAGGGCTGCATGGCTGTCGCTCCAGAAGGAAGCCTCTTCTAAAGATGATGCACAAGAAAGCCCGCAAACAGTTTTTCTGAAGGCAAGCAGACTAAGGACATGGATTACTGGAACCATGTCCTGTGGTCTGATGAGACCAAGATAAACTTGTTTGGTTCAGATGGTGTCAAGCGTGTGTGGCGGCAACCAGGTGAGGAGTACAAAGACAAATGTGTATTGCCTACAGTCAAGCATGGTGGTGGGAGTGTCATGGTCTGGGGCTGCCTGAGTGCTCCTGGCACTGGGGAGCTACAGTTCATTGAGGGAACCATAAATGCCAACATGTACTGTGACATACTGAAGCAGAGCATGGTCCCCTCCCTTCAGAGACTCGGCCGCAGGGCAGTATTCCAACATGATAAAGACCCCAAACACACCTCCAAGAGGATCACTGCCTTGCTAAAGAAGCTGAGGGTAAAGGTGATGGACTGGCCATGCATGTCTCCGGACCTAAACCCTATTGAGTACCTGTGGGGCATCCTAAAAGGGAGGGTGGAGGAGTACAAGGTCTCTAACATCCACCAGCTCTATGATGTCGTCAAGGAGGAGTGGAAGAGGACTCCAGTGGCAACCTGTATAGCTCTGGTGAACTCCATGCCCAAGAGGGTTAAGGCAGTGCTGAAAAATAATGGGGGCCACACAAAATATTTATACTTTGGTCACAATTTGGACATTTCCACTTAGGGGTGCACTCCCTTTTGTTGCCAGCGGTTTAGATATTAATGGCTGTGTGTTGAGTTATTTTGAGGGGACAGAAAATGTATACTGTTATACAAGCTGTACACTCACTACTTTACATTGTAGCAAAATGTCATTTCTTCAGTGTTGTCACAAGAAAAGATATAATAAAATATTTACAAAAATGTGAGTGGTGTACTCACTTCTGTGAGATGCTGTATGTGTCAGGAAGTCAGGTAAATCTGTGGGTGTTGTCACAGACGGGAGATACATTTCTGCCTTGTTTAGACAATTCACCAAGTACTATCAGGCGTCGGCTGCGGAGGTAGCCATAAAGGTTTAAGGACGTTGGAAAGCTTCAGCTATTCGGAATGAGGAAATGAAGGCCTCTATAAGTTATCCAGAGGACTTATACTGATTGCTGCCTCCTGAGGCTTTTTGTGTTAAGGAGAGCAGTGAGCTGAGAAAGACTTCTGAGGGTGAGGTGGTGTTGACTTTTTCTGTGTGAAAGGAAAACAAATGGACTATTGGTTTTCTGCTGTATGACCAGCAGTGTCTGCCCAGCAGTAGGTTGGGACAGACACCATAGGTAGGTTCCTGTGTTGTGAAGGTAGACGCCTCAAGTGGCCAGGGTTTATTTTATGTTTGTTTGATATATGCTGTTTGGATGCTTTCACTTGTTTCCAGCAAATTGAAAGAATAAACCATAGACCGTTGTTTTCAACCACTCCTCGGCTGTCTCTCTGTGTAGCGAACCCACCCAAGGGGTCACCCACACCCGCTACCGAGCTAACCCCTTACAATATATACACATATATATATATATATATATATATATATATATATATATATATATATATATATATATATATATATATATATATATATATATATGATACACTATTTAATATATATTTTTAAACTTTGTTTTAAATTTTCATTTTTTTTCTGGTCAATTTTATACACATATCATATTTAAGACATAGCTGTCACTTTTCATATTGCTCACTTCATGCTATGTGTTTTGTTTCTGTTTTCCACATTGCACACGTTGGTCAAATGAGCGGGAGATGATGCATAAATAGTAGAGTCTTGCTCCACTTCTCCACCTCTATGACTAAGCCCCAAGGTGGGGTGAGATGCCTCAGAGGACATAGCCAAGGAGGAGCTGAGGCTGAAAAAAATAGTGATGCTCAGCACCCTGCTCCTGTACTCAGAACCTGGTCCTCAGGCTGCCTCTGTCACGGAACTTATACTTGGCATCCACTATGGCTAAGCTTTGCTGCCCTCTACGACCGGGGTGGTCAACTAGACACTGTAAATAGAAAACAAAGAAAGGGGCACACCAGCCTAGCACATTATCCTCAGCGAGTTTTATTAATAAAAAAGTAAAAATCGGAGGCTCTGCGGAAGAGGCACGGCCTCGAAACACGTCAGCTCTCCATCTTTACGAGACATTGGACTCCTATAAAGATGCCGCTCTATGGAATTGAAATGCTTGACTTTAACGCATGTTTGTGAGTAGCTGATTTTTACTTTTTCATTAATAAAACTCGCTGAGGATAATGAGCTAGGCTGGTGCGCCCCTTTCTTTGTTTTCTATTTACAGGAGCTGAGGCAGGAGCTGAGGCTGAGGCTGTTTCTACATTACTGATCTCTGTTTCTCTAGAAATGTGTTCAGTTTTCTATATTCATGAGATTCCTGGCATGGTGCTCTCTCTTGGCAGGACCCATGTTTTAAACTCTGCTAAAAAGGTCAGTTGGTCTATTTGTGCTCCAAAGTCCTGATTTAGTGCTTCTTTTTAGTTTCTTGGGACAGTGTTGATTATTTGTGCACTGATTTCAGAATTTGTTGCTCTGCTTTGGTATGGCCACCTTTGTGAGCTTCTTCAGAAAGGTGTCAACCCAAACAGGATAGACAGGATAGACATGTCTCATCTCAACCTTTTCAGGCATAACTTTTAACACCAAAAATTGTTAGTTATAATCCTGGACTTTGACCTCACCTTTCAGCCCACATGCAGTTTGTCCAAATCTTGCGACCTTAACCTCCAAAGCTACCAGTTCACTCCCTGGTTATCTTTCACTATTGCAACTCCTATTAATGCTGTTGACGAAACCCCTCCACTATACCAACCATTCATTGTCCACTACCCCTCTCTGCCAAACCCCCGACTAGCTTCCACTCACTCTACGAATAAAATTCTAAATACTAACAACAACCTACAAAGTCATCCACAACTCTTCCCCGAGCTACTAAACATGTGCAATTAATTTGGTCCAAATGTAAATTTGGACATATTTTTGGGTATATGGAGATTTGGATGTATCCAAATAGTAAGGAATTTAATTGAAATTCGTTCTATTTCGTTCCGTATATTCGTTTTGCAACAAATTCCAAATTTTGGAACAATTCGAATTCGGATCGGTCAAAAAATGGTCGACCGATTAAAATTTTGTGTGATGAATAGCTGGTTGTTCAGAAGTGGGCCTAAAAGTTGGCCGCTGCGCCTTTAACAACCGATGACTCATGAGCTGTCAGCAGGTTTCCCCACTAACAGCTAAATGTAAAAAAAAAAAAATTGCCAGTAATTAAAAGTTCATGAAAAAAATGGCTTGCCCCCCCCCCCCAATGCAAACCAAGCCCCTTGGGTCTGGTATAGATTTTAAGGGGAACCCCATGCCAAAAAAAGAAAAACACATGGACCATACCACACTTTTATCCAAGCATTCAGCCTGGCAGGACAGGAAAGGGAGAGGGCGAGCGAGCATCCCCCACCCCATGAACCATATCAGACCACATGCTCTCAACATGGGGGGTTGCTTCGGGGCAGGGAGTGCCTGGTGGTTGTGAGAGTCTGCAGGCAGGGGGCTTAACTATATATGGAAGCTCCCCTTAACAAGGGGCCCCCGGATCCCGACCTCCCCCTTATGGGGGAAGAAAAACTTCTGTTCCAGATGAAGGCTCCCGCTGTCTACCAGCTCCATTGTTCCTAGATAGCTAAGGGACGGTGCCACCCGATGACGTCCCATAGTGACATCATCACTTTTTCGGTGAATGAGTAGGATACTATGTACCATATACTCATTTACATAGGGGGGCCAGGATCTGGGGGCCCCCTTGTTGAAGGGGGCTTTCAGATTCTGATAAGTCATCCATGCACCCCCACAACCACTGGCCAGTAATGTGTGGAAGAGGTCCTTGCCCCCCTGCCCAAAAGCACCCCCCCATGTTGAGCACATGTGGCCTGGTATTATTAAGAAGGGGGCAGGAGTGCTCGCTCACCCCCCCCCCCTCCCCTCATTTCCTGGCCTGCCAGACTGCATGCTCGGAGGAGGGTCTGGTATGGATTTTGGGGAGGGGGGTAGCTTATTTTCTTTTTTTGTTTTTCATTGCCGGTATTCTTTTGTTTACATTTGTTTACAGCGGCCATCTTCCCGGCCCACTCCTTAACAACCAGCTATTCTTCACACAGAATTTGAATTAGTCGACCATTTTTCGATCAATGCAAATTAAAATCATTCCAAAAATGTGGAATTCATAAGAAATTGAATAAACAAAACAAAATTAAACAAAATGAAACTAAACTAAATTAACTTTGAAACAAATCCATCTGAAACAAAACAAGTTTTTCGGTTCTGCATATGTCTACGAGTTACAGCACCAATCTTATCTCCGAATATCACCTAAACCATAATGTTCACTCCTCCCAAGACCTTCTGCTATCTAGTATCTTGCCACCTCCTCTCATGCTTGCATCCACCTTGCCAACTGTTCAGTGTCCACTCTCTGCCAATTCCTTCACAGGCTTCAGCTCACACAACAAATACAATTCAAAATAATAACAACTTTTAAAGCCATCCAAAACTCTGCTCTGAGTGACATCCCAAAATACCACCCAAACCATTCTCTATGCTTCTCCCAAGAACTCCTGTTCTCTAGCTCCCTCAACATCTCCTCTCAGGCTTGCCTTCAGGACTTTTCTAGAGCCTCTCCCAGTACTTGGAATTCCTTACCCCAATCTGTCCGGCTATCTCCTGTACTGTCCACCTTTAGGTGATCCTTGAAAACCCACTTCTTCAGGGAGGTATACTACCTCTAATAAACTCTACTTGTGTTTTCTCTATCAGCTTATTCAAAGGAGTAATTACCTTTTGTAATTCTTGACCCTCCCACTTAGATTGCAGGCTCTCATGGGCATTAGGTTGTAGGTTCTCAAGGACATTAGATTGTAGGCTCTCGTGAGCATTCCATTTTAAGCTGCCATGGGCATTCGATTGTAGGCTCTCAAGAGCATTAGATTGTAGGCTCTCATAAGCATTATATTGTATGCTCTCATGGGCATTAGATTGTAGGCTCTCATGAGCATTAGATTGTAGGTGCTCATGAGCATTAGATTTTAGGCTCTCATGGGCATTATATTGTAGGCTCTCATGGGCATTAATTATAGGCTCTAATGGGCATTAGATTGTAGGCTCTCATGAGCATTAGATTGTAGGATGTCATGAGCATTAGATTGTAGGCTCTCATGAGCATTAGATTGTAGGCTCTCATGGGCATTATATTGTAGGCGCTCATGAGCATTCGATTTTAGGCTCTCAAGGGCATTCGAGTGTAGGCTTTCATGGGCATTAGATTGTAGGCTCTCATGAGCATTCGATTGTAGGTTCTCATGGGCATTAGATTGTAGGCTCTCATGAGCATTGGATTTTAGGCTGTCATGGGTATTATATTGTAGGCTCTCATGGGCATTAGATTGTAGGTTCTCAAGGACATTAGATTGTAGGCTCTCGTGAGCATTTGATTTAAGGCTGTCATGGGCATTAGATTGTAGGCTCTCATGAGCATTACATTGTAGGCTGTCATGAGCATTAGATTGTAGGCTTTCTTGGGCATTAGATTGTGGGCTCTCATGAGCATTGAATTTTAGATTGTAATGGGCATTATATTGTAGGTTCTCATGGGCATTAGATTGTAGGCTCTCATTAGAATTAGATTGAAGGCTCTCATGGGCATTTGATTGTAGGCTCTCATGAGTATTAGCCTGTAGGCTCTCATGAGCATTAGATTGTAGGCTCTCATGAGCATTAGATTGTAGGATCTCATGAGCAGAGCCCTCTGACCCCTCTTGAATTGTATTGTAGGTCTGACCACTAGACGACTATTTTGGGTTGACTATGTTTGCCATACAAGTACTCCCTTGCCCGCCCTTTAGATATTACCACCTGCCATCCCCACAAACAAAATTTTTAAAACACCACAAACCCTCCTGGTGATCCTTTGATTCAAGCAGGTTTGATTTCTACATATCATAAATGGAGGAAAATGTAAATAAATTGCTCATCTCTTGTGTAAATGGTCTAAGGTAAAAATCCAAATAGCAACATTTCCCTGAACGTAGATTACACCCTTTTTATATATCATGCGGTCTCAGGTCAAAGCAGCAGTACAGTAAACGTGGCCTACGTTTCCAAGCTGCCTTTTCTGCCCTGATATCGTGTGATGTTTTAATTAAGAGCAAAATAAAGACCATCCCATCTATAGCTATTTTACAGGCGGTGTTTACAATGTTTATTTGTAATTCCATTTTTGAGACAAGTAAAATGAAAATAAATATATTTGATCTGGAGTAGTGATTTTGATGAATTGAATACATTACCGATCTAAATTTCAATATACAACGTGATGCTATCGACCACCTACAGTAGTGTGAGAGCAAAATTGCTGATATAATAAAAGCTGACAGCTTTCGGGACAAAGACATTGAAGCCTTGGAACATTAATAATGAAATGCATCGGCAGTGATACCACAGTAAGACCATCAAGATTGAGTTCTGGGAATTATTAATTTTCCTCTTGGTTCATGTGCTACTGTATGTCACATCCACTCACCGGTTACAGCCAACGGTTTCTGGCTAGGAGACGTCTTTCCCTGGCCAGTAGATGCACGTTCATCTTTGTTGCCATTCCAATGGCATTTAGGACGTTTGTCGGGTAATCACCTGGTACAAATTGTAAGAGACATTTACGTCAAAATAAGTTTTCATGTTTACAATTGAGAAGCTGAGCAATTAATATTTGATTATCATTAATCATTCTTTCTCGATTACATGCGGTAATGGGTGCAGAATTGAACGCTGGATGATCTGAAATAGATTTGCTGTGCTGGAAAATACATTTTTGTTGTGTGCTCTTGAAGATTTTCAAGTAGACGATGTTCCTGATGAAAAATAATTTTGGGAGCACTTCACTGAATGAAGCACATGATTGCAGTAAAACTAAAATCTTAATATGTCTGTATGTATCTGTGTGTATAGTTTCTGAAAATTGAAGAACTGCATTTGATTGATATAACTGAAAAAATAATTTCTTGGATTACATGATTCCTTACCAATATTTGAACCTTACTACCTTCCATTCAGTTATACCCAGGGCTTTTTTTCAGCGGGAACATGGGGGAACGCAGTTAAGGCACCTTCAGCACTGAATGTAGTAATAGCAAGGGGTGCCGGGGTGTGCTGGAGGGTCTATTAATCACTTCTGGACAAGAAGATTTTCCCCCTTAACCACTTAAGCCCCGGAAGATTTTACCCCCTTCCTGACCAGGGGGTATTTTGCGATTCGGCACTGCATGACTTTAACGGACAATTGCGCGGTCGTGCGATGCTGTACCTAAACGAATTTGACGTCCTTTTTTTCCCACAAACAGAGCTTTCTTTTGGTGGTATCTGATCACCTGTGCGATTTTTTGATCATGCGCTATAAACAAAAAAAGAGCGACAATTTTGCAAAAATAACAATATTTTTCAAATTGGTTTATATGACATTCCCCAAAAAAAAAATGTAAAAATCAAAAATTTTTTACATTTTCGGCCAATTTGTTTTATGCTATATATGTTTGGTAAAAAAAATCGCAAAAAGCGTATTTTGATTGGTTTGCGCAAAAGTTATCGCGTTTACTAACAAAGGGAAAGATTTTTGTCATTTTTGTTGTTTTTTTTTTAACGCGTAATGGCGGCGATCTGCGATTTTTTTTGCTGGACTGCAACATTGGGGCGGACAGATTGGACCCTTGACTGACATTTTTGACACTTTTGGGGTTACCAGTGACATTACTGCAGTAATCAGTGCTATACATATGCACTGTTACTGTAAAATGACACTGGTAGTGAAGGGGTTAACTTTTTTGAGAGGGAGGGGCTGTGTGTGTCCCTAGGGGCGTGCTTCTAACTGTGATTGGCTGTGGCTTGAGCTGTAGGAACAGCGATCAATGGTCCTACATAGTAGAACCGTATGATCACTGTTTCTACACAGGGGAGAATGACAAGCGGCTTGTTTACACTAGCAGCCTGCCTTTCTCCCTCTCCACTGACGATCGCCGAGCGACCGGCGGACATCGGGTCCACCGGTCACACGCGCGGGGGGGTTCGTGACCACGTGGGAGCGGGACCGCGCCTCCGGCGGCGCGCACTCGCTCCCCAGAGCCTCACAGGCTAGTGACGTACCGATACGTCACTTTGCCTGTGAGGGGCTGCCCGCCGCAGTATATGTACTTGCGGCGGTCGGCAAGTGGTTAATGACCAGGCCATGTTTTGCGATTCGGCACTGCGTTACTTTAACTGACAATTGCGTGGTCGTGCGACGCTGTACCCAAATAAATTTGATGTCCTTTTTTTCCCTACAAATAGAGATTTCTTTTGGTGGTATTTGATCCCCTTTTTTTTCTTCTTTTTGTAGCACCCTCCTAGCTAGGTGCTGGTGAGAGAGTTTATTTTTTGCCTATCAGAGGAGCAGCAGGCAAATCTATATTGCTTTCAGCCTACCAGAGATCAGGATCTGTGAGTTGGGTCTGCTCAGTGTGTGATTCATTGGGTCTAGATAGTTTCACACTGGTCCAAAAGGGAGGCATGTTGGACAGTGGGAGGAAACCTGACCAATGGGTGCACAAGCTTTGATACAGTCCCGGTGATTGTCAGAGACCGGCTGTCTCAGTGCATTATGGGATTTTGACGGTACTCACCGTCTTTGGGAGTGAAAGACAGATACTTAATAAAAGAAAGAGAGTTGCTCTCAGTGGGATCCCTAATAGAGGTGCCACATCCCTTAATGTATAGAAAAGAAAAACGTTTCCCCTAGTGGTGGGACTTTTCAGGCACTCGTTTAAATTACAAACATGAATATAATAAAAAGAACTTTATTTTGAAAATCATATAAATGTTATATGATTTTCAAAATAAAGTTATTTTTATTGACAGATACTTAATGGTTTGGATTGCTTCAGATCGGTTCTGTGTTTACTTATGATAATGTGTATTGAACTTCAATGTCAGAGACAGGCTCTCCCTATTGTTTGTGTATTGAGGTGAGACGTGGATTCTGTTAAGCCTGTCTGTTCCATTGTTAAATGTTAATGGACTCACATATTGTTCTGTCCACATGGCTAGATAATCAGTTCAGGTTAATTCTATTTCTGTACACAATTTCATCTGCATATGATAATGTAATCAGGCAACCCCTGACCTGTGCATGGTAATCTGATCAGGAGGGGGATGTGCTCATGTGTGTATAAATTGAGTGTAAAACTGTTCAATAAAGAAGAAGATTCCAGTAAAATCTAAGTTGTTGGCTAGCTTTGTATGGGGGCGACTGGGAAAATCAGATATCTATGTACCTGACTGGGAGGAAGCCATATACTGACGGAAATCTACAAGTAAAGTGTGGGTTGAGGTTCCATTACATGGATACTGTATAAAAGGCAGGAGCACATTTGCTGTGAGGTCTTTGGCTGGTGAGCAGAGTCCCGGAGGGAGGGTGGCGGCTGCCTCCTCCTCTGTAGTGGTGGTACGTGGTCGCAGGCGGTCGGCTTGGGGATCAAAGGAACGGAACTGAACCCAGAGGTCCAGGAGAACTGACTAAAGGGGGAAAGACACTGGAGACCCTCGAAAAAACAGTATCGTGAGTAGAGAGGATCATGGTAAGGGTCCTGACCCGAGGGGGGGCACCACAGAGTAGGGTAGTCAGAGGACGGGTGTCAGTGTGTCAAGTGAAAGGGGATACTAGGAGAGTATCCTGAATTGAATTTAGTTCATCAAGTCATCTGGATAGAGACTTAATCCAGGTTCACCTAGTGGCAAGGTGAATCAGCAGCCTGGCTGCATCATCAGACAGGAGTCCTCACATCTTGTGATTAGTTAATCTGGAGTATCCCACTCTTACCTTCTCCCATCCCTAATTTAAAATAAAACACCAAAAACAACTACACACCCCTGGACTGATCATTGACTGAGCCAAGAATTAAAGTGTTAAATTGTGAATACCAGAGTTGTTAACGGTAACCCAGGGGGACCCGAAAGTGTATTAGCCAGCAGTCCTCAAGGGGGCAGTGCTACATTTTTATTTTACGTTGTTTAATAGGCATAGAACCCTTTTGAACGGGAACCTTTTTGGTATATTACCCCAGTACAACTTTTTGTCTTACTTACTCCAAGGTAACCCAATATATTTCTATTTACTCTATTTGGAACTTGTGAACATTGAGTTCTTACGTAGTGACTAATTTATTCCCCCTGGCTCATCACACTTTCTTTAACAGATACTACTAAATAAGGAAGATAGGCCCCCATTACAAAGACCTTTTCTCAAAACCACAGGACTCCCTTTGAAGTTGGGTTTTTCTGAGGCAAATACATAAGGAATACTCTGGGGATTTTTCCATCTTCTCCTTAACTGCTTGACGACCGCCCGCCGCAGTTATACTGCGGCAGGCAGCTGCTCCCTGGAATGATCACAGAGCTCCTATATATAGGAACACAGGTCTCTATGATCATTTCACAAGCCACGCCCCCCACAGTTAGAAACATGCCCCTAGGTACACATTTAACCCCTTGATCACCCACAATGTTAACCCCTTCCCTGCCAGTGTCATTATTACAGTAACAGTGCATATTTTTAGCACTGATTACTGTAGTAATGTCACTGGTCCCCTCCAAAAGTGTCAAAAATGTCAGTTAGGGGTCCGATCTGTCCGCCGCAATGTCGCAGTCCCGCAAAAAATTGCCGCCATTACTAGTTTAAAAAAAACGATAAAAATTATATAAATCTTTCCCATAGTTAGTAGACACAATAACTTTTGCGCAAATCAATCAAATTATGCTTATTGTGATTTTTTTTACCAAAAATATGAAGCAGAAAACTGCAATCATTTCACAAGCCCCGCCCCCATACAAATAGAATCAATCCCCTATGCTCACATTTAACCCTTTGATCACCACAGTGTTGACCCCTTCCCTGCCAGTGTCATTATTACAGTAACAGTGCATATTTTTAGCACCAATTACTGTAATAATGTCACTGCTACCCCCAAAAGTGTCAAAAATGTCACAATCCCGCAAAGAATCGCAGATCGCTGCCAATAATAGTGGGAAAAAAAACCAATAAAAATGACATAAATCTTTCCGTAGTTAGTAGATGTGATAACTTTTGTGCAAACCAATCAAAATACGTTTATTGCAATTTTTTTTTTTTTTTTTTACCAAAAATATGTAGCAGAAAACAAATTGGCCTAAAATGTTAAAAAATTTAGATTTTTAATTATTATTTTTTTTTTTTTTGGGGGGGGGGGAGTATTATATAGCAGAATGTGAAAAATATTGTTTTTTTTTTTTTCAGAATTGTCGCTTTTTTTTTGTTTATAGCGCAAAAAAATAAAAATCGCACAGGTGAATAAATGCCATCAAAAGAAAGATCTATTTGTGGGGAAAAAAAAGGACATAAATTTTGTTTGGGTACAGCGTTGCATGAACGCGCAATTGTCCATTAAACAACGCAGTGCCGAATCGCAAAATATGGCCTGGTCATTAAGGGGGAAAATCCTTCCGGTCCAGAAGTGGTTAAACAGTAAAAGAGCTGCAGCCAACCCATCAGCATAGTCTCTCTCTGCTCTCTCCTCCTGTCGGTGGTTTTCCAGTGTTAAAAACGTACAGCACTGCTCAGTGCAGTCCAGACAGATATCCTCACAGTCCTGTCCATTCCTCTTCCTTGCTTGTGTCCTGCTGTGTAGAGAATTACAAGACGCTATTATAAAAGCAGATTCAGTTACTTATGCTGGTTGCATTTTTATGCAATTTAACATGTAAATTATTATTTTTATTTTTGATGCATGCTTTTCTCTTCCCCCCATTTTTAGGGACTCATATGACCCCTATGTCTGCCTAGGAGACACTAATATAGCCAGCCATGGATTTAGCTGACATAAGTCATTTTTCTTTGTTTTGGGGTTTACCAACTGAATATAATGAAAATGAAACATGTTTGGTTAACCACTTCAGCTCCGGAAGGATTTGCCCCCTTAATGACCAGGCCATTTTTTTGCGATTCTGCACTGCTTTACTTTAACTAACAATTGTGTGGTCGTGCGACGCTGTACCCAAATACAATTGAGATCCTTTCTTTCCCACAAAAATACCTTTTTTTTGTTTTTTGGGATTTTTAGATATTGTGCTATAGACAAAAAAAAGAGCGACAATTTTTAAAAAAACACAATATTTTTTTACTTTCTGCTATAAAACATTCCCAATAACGAAAAAAAAATTAAAAATCCATTTTTTATCAGTTTAGGCCAATTTGTATTCTGCTACATATTTTTTGTAAAAAAAAAAAAAAAAAAAAATCCCCAAAAGAGTACTTTAATTGTTTTGCGCAAAAGTTATCGTGTTTACAAACTACGGGATAGATTTTTGGACTTTTTATTTATTTTTATTTTTTTATTAGTAATGGCGGCGATCAGCAATTTTTAGCAGGACTGCGACATTGCAGAGGACAGATCGGATCCCCTAACTGACATTTTTGACACTTTTTGGGGACCAGTGACATTAAAGCGGAGTTCCACCCTGGGAAAGCTTTTTTTAATAAAAATACCCCCGGGACAGTCAGGGCTAGTGCATTCCACAATGGATAGCCTCTGTACTGTCCCGGGTTGCACTTACCTGCAAGAAGAAATACTTACCTTGAAAATGTATTGTCCAGCGCTGCCATCTCTGGTGTGGGCAGCTAAAGCCAGCGCGATCCTCTTCTGCGTCCTCTTCCGTCTTCTTTGGTCGCACGATGCACTGCACCGGCCCTGCCGTCACTTCCGGTGCCTCAGCATCATCCCTGCACAGCTTCTGGGCATGCCCAGAAGCTGTTTAGCAAGGTATGACGGCGCCTGCACCGGAACTGACATCGGGGCCGGTGCAGGCGCATTGATTCCTGGGAGCGATGACGTTCAGCTTCCAGGAATCATTGCAAAGCCAGGAAGTGACGAATCGCCGTGGCCGCCGTGGGGAGGAAGAGGAAGTAAGGTAAGTATATTTTCTTCTAAACCAGGTAAGTAAAAAAAAAAAAATTGCGATTATCCATTTGTTTTTCAGGTGACCCCGGGCATGAAGATGGAGGTAAGTTTAATTTTATGGTGGAACACCACTTTAATACAGTAATCAGTGCTAAATAATATGCACTGTTACTGTATAAATGGCACTGGCAGGGGAGGGGTTAACACTGGGGGTGATCAAGGGGTAAAGTGTGCTCCTAAATGTGCTTGCTAACTGTGGGGGGGGGGGGTGACAGGCACACAGAGATCAGTGTTTAAGCTTCGCTAAGGCAGGCGGCTCTCCTGCCAGTTTTGCCGAAGATCCCAGGAGGCCGGCGGCGATTGAGCCCGCTCCTCCCGTGGTCTGCCTCCCGCTGTCTCTAATCACAGCGGTAACACTGTGATAAGTCAGATATAATCTGGCAGAAAAACTGTGTACATGTAATATATGTTTATTATATTCAAAAGAATAGAATTTCCTCTCACAAGTGGTCTTAAAGAAGCTACGCTTTATATCGAAACGCGTCGACAAGTGGAGGTGTCCTGGTACAACACATGCACCCCCCACACTGCGTGGAATACTTCATCCCGTATATGGGAGTAAGGGATATTTTGAAAGAGGACCTCATCCTATGTCTAATTGTTTTCAGAGTGATTTTAATATATGTGTGTCGTTGTACTGTGTTGATGTGATACCAACATATGTGCTTTTTACTATGTGTATAAAATTTAACTTTTGATATTTTATGCTATCAGTGTGTTTGGTCTCATGCTTATGCCAGTAAAGTCCGGGGTTCTGCATACTTTGTTTGTTCCTCTACATTTTGGGATGTGGCATAGATAGAGGTCCTCATTCTTTGTAAATTATTATACATTTTTTTCTTTTTTAATTGTTACATTTTTAGTTGCATTTTATATTCTTTGGTGATATAACAATATGGTTAAACAAGTGTGGAATTTTATGACAGCTTATGGGAAAGTAGATTTTTTTTATTCCCCCCTCTGTCATACTCCTGTCAATCACACTGGTGTAATCCTTCTCAAAACCTGCATATCCTATTTATAAATTAGGATTCCTATTAATATTTTACTACCCGTGTTCACTGCAACAAGTCTGTTGCAGTAGGCAATGTAAATATACGCCTAGATTTTTTTGCTTGCAACGGCGGCTGTCTAAAACCGAGGGCTGGCAGTCTTTGTGCCCATCTCTATATGCACACACTAGGATTTCAGTTTCATCCTCCAGTGATATTGGCAGAAGCTGGTTTCATTTGGAATCTGAAATGAGTAATATCATGCAAGTCTGCTTAGGCAATTTAAACTTTAAATAAAAACTCGCTGCCACAGATGGCATTGGAAATTGACACCTGCATAGATGATAACTTGCTGTCACATTCTAGTTTCTAGGAAGGGATGAGCAGAATCTGGAAGAAAATTTTTCAAAATAAGACGGAGAAACAAGCTTTAAAAAAAAAAAAAAAAGAAGAAGAATAAATGCCTTCTTATATATTGTCCTTTTTATTTTTTTTATTTTTATTTTTTTAGTTCTGTTGTTATAATTTGTCACCTTAAAAAACGTTTCTTTGCATTTATAGACTGTAATATCCCAAAACAGTTGCGCTATGTAATATGACAGAAATTAATAAATTAATTCATCATTATTGAAATGAATGTTCATAAGGTAAAAATTAAACACAACGGAAAAAAAGTCCATATTAATGCGTAGCAGGGGTGGCCCGTCCATTGGGGGTGCAGGGGTGCCGCCCCCCTTATCCATGCGTCCAGCCCCCTAATCTACATGCAGGGTGCCGGACGCATGGATTCCAATAGGGGATTTTTTTTTTTTGAAGCACGTGATTAGAGCCTGAGGCTCTAATAGGCTTCAAAAAAGGGTGGGCCCGTGGCGCCCACCCAGTTGTGTGACAATAGCGAAGGAATATTCGCTATTGTCTCACTGACTCTCCTCCCAGCCAATCAGGAAGAGAGTTGTGAGACCCCTTTCTCGATTGGCCAAAAGGAGAAGCCATCTTACTGGCCAGTGGCCAGGAAGAGGCAGAATAGACACGGCTGGAGGAGAAGGACAACGGCTCAGCCATCCAACACTCCCCGGCTCGGACAGGAGGAGGTAACAAGGCCATTGGGGGGGGGGGGGGGGAGCCCACATGGAAGAAAAATATATTTAAAATATATTTTAAAAAAAAAACATTTTTTATTTTTCCAAAATATATTGGAAATATATTTGAAATGCTACAATTTTGGCCATATTCAATATATTTCTAAAAAATTTTCCCTAAATATATTGCAAATATATTTTTCTTCCATATGGGAGGGGGGATGTGTTGCCTGCTGACTGACTGGCTGACTGACTGACCGACCGCCCGACCAGGGAGGGTGCGCATTGGTTTTTCCCCTTCCCCCCCCAAAAATACTGAGCACTAGCCACCACTGTTGTGTAAAAAAACACCAGTGATAATGTCCACACATAAAAATTAGCCACAATGCAGCTGCGGAATTCTTCTGTGATGAAAGATCCTTCACCGCACAAAGTGATTCCTTCACCATAAATAGATAGCCTCTTACCAGAAAAACGTGACCATCAATGCCTTTCAACACTTTTGGCCTAACCCGGCCAGGGACTTTGGGGTAGGAAGTATCATGAAGTATGTATGGATCCAAAAAGGTGATTAAAAACTCATTTGTTGCTTCTCCTCTCCCCAGCTCTTATGCATATTTTAACAAAGGGAATGTGATCACAAACGTCAGGTTTGGGAATTTACGTACACCTTCCATTTACTGTACAGCGAGCATCCTATGCGGGGGGGAGGGGGGGTAGATCTGGCTCAGTTCCTTAATAATAACCCAGGTGTCTGACTGTAATCCACGCATTATAGACTGTAAAAGGAAAAAAAAATTACATGTGCAAAATAGACAACATGTTAGTGGAGAAATAATTTTGGGCTTTTTCAAGGTTAAAGCGGAGTTCCGGCCTTAAAAACGACTTTGGGCCATCCATCTGCTGACATTCACCTGAAAAACAAATGGATAGTCCTGATTTTTTTTTTCTTTACTTAGCTTGTTAATAGGGTTGAGCGAACACCTAGATGTCCGTGTTCGACGGGTTCGGCCGAACTTTAAAAAAAAGTCCGGGTCCGTGTCCCGGACTTTTACCGAACTTTTCCCGGACACCGAACCCCATTGAAGTCAATGGGGACCCGAACTTTAAGGCACTAAAATGGCTCTAAAACACCAAAGGAAAGGGCTAGAGTGCTGCAAATGGCAGCAAAACGTAATTAAGAGCATGGCAAGTGCTCTGCAAACAAATGTGGATAGGGAAATAACTTAAAACAACAAAAAAAAAACAGAAAAATAAAACAATGTTCTTCTTCATCTCTGAAGGACGAGGCCCATATGGAGTAGGAGGGAGGTTGAGGTGGTGGTGGATGTGGCGGTGACATAGGCGTGCGCACAGGGTGTGCTGGGTGTGCCTGGGCACACCCTAATCACCTAGGGCACATAGCATTGCCAGTGAGGAGATGGGAAAGATCTCCCTGGGACCTGCTCTGCTCTATTTCTCCTTGCCTACAGGTACATGGCCCCGATACATTACTCTCCCTGCTGGCAAACACATGCATGTGTATTTCAACTTTGGGGTGCACACCTTAATGCAATAGGCTGCGCACACCTATGGGCGGTGTAGGTGGAAGCGGCGGTGGAGGAGGACCAGGGCCGGATTAACAGCATCATGGGCTTGGTGCTGAGGATTTTGAAGGGCCTTAAGGGCCGTGCCTTGCCATGCACCCAGAGGAGGAAGGGTGCAGCCATGCATGCCTAATTCAACATGGGATGCTGTCTCTGAAGCCCATAAACACATCCATGCATCGCCAACTGTCCCTCCTTGTCCGGCCTTCACGCTGTGTGGGGAGGTTCTGAGGGTGCTGCCTGGGGAAGCGAGCATAGAAGCCAGACTTCTGTGTTTACAAGTGACAGAAGAGCGGTAACAGTGAATATGGCCAACCCGGGGCCTATATAAAAGGTAGGGGCCTGGAGCTGCAGCTCCAATAGCCCCTACATTAATCTGGCCCTGAGGAGGAGGACGAGGTAGCCAACACTGCTTCTTTTCAAAAATTTTAAATGAGGGTACACCCCAAAAGAGTGAGAAAGAGCAAAAATGGAACAATGGGTGGGTAAGGTCGGTATCCATTGCTATTCTGCATAAGGTACGGAAAAGTCCCGTGGGATCCATGCCTGGTTCATTTTAATGAACGTGAGCTTGTCCACATTGTCTCTGGACAGGCGGCTGCGCTTGTCTGTTATAATGCCCCCAGCCGTGCTAAATACCCGTTCAGATAATACACTGGCTGCAGGGCACGCCAGCACCTCCAAGGCGTAAAGGGCAAGCTCAGGCCATGTGCCCAATTTGGAGACCCAGAAGTTGAAGGGGGCAGACCCGTCATTCACTACATGTAGGCGTGTGCACACATACTGCTCCACCATGTTGGTAAAATGCTGCCTCCTGCTAAGACGTTCCATCTGAGCTGCTGGTGCTGCTGTTTGTTGTGGCGTGCTGACAAAGCTTTTCCACATTTCGGCCATGCTAACCCTGCCTTCTGAGGTGCTGGCGGTGCCCTGGTTGCGTTGGCGACCTCCTCCTCCTCTGCCTTGTGCTTCCACTGTGGCCCCGCTGTCAGATGGGAATGCCAGCAGCATGGCGTCTACCAGCGTGCGCTTGTACTCGCGCATCTTGCGATCGCGCTCCAGTGAGTGAATTAAGGACGGTACGTTGTCCTTGTAACGGGGATCCAGCAGCGTGGCCACCCAGTAATCAGCACAAGTTAGAATGTGGGCAACTCGGCGGTCGTTGTGGAGACACTGCAGCATGTAATCGCTCATGTGTGCCAGGCTGCCCAGAGGCGACGAAAGGCTGTCCTCTGTGGGAGGTGTATCGTCCGTGTCCTCTGTATCCCCCCAGCCACGCACCAGTGATGGCCATGAGCTGGCCTGGGTGCCACCCTGCTGTGAACATGGTTCCATCTCCTCCTCCAGCTCCTCCTCCTCCTCATCCTCCTCATCCTCCAGAACTGTGCCCCTGCTGGACAATTGCGTCCCTGGCGTTTGCGTGTGCAGGAACCCACCCTCGGAGCCCCTTGCGAATGACTGCCCTGAAAGCCTTGGAAATGTTACCTCTTCATCCTCCTCCTCCTCCTCATCCTGTGCCACATCCTCTTCCATCATCGCCCGAATTGTTTTTTCAAGGAGGCATAGAAGTGGGATAGTTAAGCTGAGAACGGCGTCATTGCCACTGGCCATGTTGGTGGAGTACTCAAAACAGCGCAACAAGGCACACAGGTCTCGCATGGAGGCCCAGTTATTGGTGGTGAAGTGGTGCTGTTCCGCAGAGCGACTCACGCGTGCGTGCTGCAGCTGAAACTCCACTATGGCCTGCTGCTGCTCGCACAGTCTTTCCAGCATGTGCAAGGTGGAGTTCCACCTTGTGGGCACGTCACATATGAGGCGGTGAGCGGGAAGGCCGAAGTTACGCTGCAGCGCTGCCAGGCGAGCAGCAGCAGGGTGAGAACGCCGAAAGTGCGCACAAACGGCCCGCACTTTCTGCAGCAGCTCTGACATATCGGGGTAGTTTTTAAGGAACCTCTGCACCACCAAATTCAGCACATGCGCCAGGCAAGGGATGTGCGTCAAACCGGCTAGGCCCAGAGCTGCTATGAGATTTCGCCCGTTATCACACACCACCAGGCCGGGCTTGAGGCTCGCTGGCAGCAACCACTCATTTGTCTGCTGTTCCATGCTCCTCCACAACTCCTGCGCGGTGTGTGGTTTGTCCCCCAAACAGGCAAGTTGTAAAACTGCCTGCTGTCGTTTACCCCTGGCCGTGCTGAAGTTGGTGGTGAAGGTGTTACGCTGTCCGGATGAGGAGGCGGTAGAGGATGAGGAAGCGGAGTAGGAGGAGTTACGAACAGGAGGCAAACTGAAGCGCCCTGCAATCCTCGGTGGTGGAAGGACATGCGCCAAATTGCTATCCGCCTCAGGCCCATCCGCCACTGCATTTACCCAGTGTGCCGTTAGGGAGATATAACGCCCCTGACCGTGCTTACTGGTCCACGTATCCGTAGTTAGGTGGACCTTGGCACAGATGGCGTTGCGCAGTGCACACCTGATATTTTCCCCCACTTGGTTGTGCAGGGAAGGGATGGCTTGCCTGGAAAAGTAGTGGCGGCTGGGCACGACGTACTGTGGGACAGCCACCGACATAAGGTTTTTAAAACTGTGCGTCTCCACCAGACGGAATGACAGCATTTCAAAGGCCAATAATTTTGAAATGCTGGCATTCAGGGCCAGGGATCGCGGGTGGGTAGGGGGGTACTTCCTCTTCCTCTCAAGTGTTTGGGAGATGGAAAGCTGAACGCTTCCACGGGACATTGTGGAGATGGTTGTTGGTGACCCAGGTGGTGGTGTTGCTGACAGATCGTCTGTTTGCGGGGTGGCAGGTGCCGGTATCACTACAGATGTGGCTGGAGCGGCCGAGACTGCAGCAGAAGAGGAAGCAGGATGAGCCAGAGACGTTTCTTGGTTTTGAAGGTGTGTACTCCACTGCAGCTCGTGCTTTGCACTTAGATGCCTGATCATGCAGGTTGTGCTCAGGTTGAGAAGGTTCATGCCTCGCTTCAAGCTCTGATTGCACAGGGTGCAAACCACTCGTGTCCTGTCATCAGCACATTTTCTAAAGAACTTCCACGCTAGAGAACTCCTTTGAGCTGACTTTGGTGCGCTCGTTCCCTTGCTGCGTTGGGCAGTAGCGGGCGTAGTGTCTAGGGCACGGCCGCTCCGCTTCTGCACCCTGCTCCCTCTTCTGCTGTGCTGGTGGCTCTGTGCGACCACCGCCTCTTCCTCCAAACTACTCAGGTCACCTGCATGACGTTCATTCCATGTGGGGTCGAGGACCTCATCGTCCTCCACATCATCTTCCACCCAGTCTTCACCCCTGCCCTCCTTGTCGGTCTCCACAATGCTGAACGCCGCAGCAGTTGGCACCTGCGTTTCGTCATCATCGGAGACGTGCTGCGATGATCCTTGCATGTACTCATCTTGAGAAATAAGTGGTTGGGCATCGCTGCACTCAATCTCTTCCACTTCTGGGGCAGGGCTAGGTGGATGGCCCTGGGAAACCCTGCTGACAGAGTCCTCAAAAAGAATAAGAGACTGCTGTATGGCTTGGGGCTCAGACTGCTGGCCTGATTTGCAAGGGGGTGAGGTGAAAGACGGTTGGACATTGGCTGCAGGTGCCAACTCTGACCTTTCTGCAGTAGACTGGGTGGGAGACAATGTGAAGGAACTGGAGGCACTGTCAGCAGCAAACCAATCTACTATCGCCTCAACTTGTTCTGGCCTCATCACTTCTAGGGGCGTTTGATGCCCTACCAAATACTGATGCAGGTTCTGTCGCCTACTCACACTTGAGGAAGGTGTTTCACTTGTGCGTGTAGCTGGCACAGATCGACCATGTCCTCTCCTTGCAACAGGAGCTCTACCAGCAGCACCACGACCCAGGCCACGGCCCTTATTTGACGGTCTCCTCATATTTCTGTAATTTAAGATCTTGCCCTAGAAAGGTTTTTATTGAATAGCGGAATAGAAAATATGATCCAAAAAAAGTGTATGTATATCACACGTACACAACCACACTAGGCCCCAATTACTATTGTTTGTACCCCTAAAAGGCTAGATGAGGAGTAGGGGGAGTATGGAACAGGCAGCACCCTCAAACCTTCAGAAGTATGAGATGAACCCCAACAACTTGGAAAGGTGGATCTCTCTCACACGTACCGACACAGACTATCCCGCAATTCAATTGATCCTCAAAGGTTTTTATTGAATAGCGGAATAGGAAATATGATCAAAAAAAGTGTATGTATCTCGCACGTACACAACCACACTAGGCCCCAATTACTATTGTTTGTACCCCTAAAAGGCTAGATGAGGAGTAGGGGGGGTATGGAACAGGCAGCACCCTCAAACCTTCAGAAGTATGAGATGAACCCCAACAACTTGGAAAGGTGGATCTCTCTCACACGTACCGACACAGACTATCCCGCAATTCAATTGATCCTCAAAGGTTTTTATTGAATAGCGGAATAGGAAATATGATCAAAAAAAGTGTATGTATCTCGCACGTACACAACCACACTAGGCCCCAATTACTATTGTTTGTACCCCTAAAAGGCTAGATGAGGAGTAGGGGGGGTATGGAACAGGCAGCACCCTCAAACCTTCAGAAGTATGAGATGAACCCCAACAACTTGGAAAGGTGGATATCTCTCACACGTACCGACACAGACTATCCCGCAATTCAATTGATCCTCAAAGGTTTTTATTGAATAGCGGAATAGGAAATATGATCAAAAAAAGTGTATGTATATCACACGTACACAACCACACTAGGCCCCAATTACTATTGTTTGTACCCCTAAAAGGCTAGATGAGGAGTAGGGGGAGTATGGAACAGGCAGCACCCTCAAACCTTCAGAAGTATGAGATGAACCCCAACAACTTGGAAAGGTGGATCTCTCTCACACGTACCGACACAGACTATCCCGCAATTCAATTGATCCTCAAAGGTTTTTATTGAATAGCGGAATAGGAAATATGATCAAAAAAAGTGTATGTATCTCGCACGTACACAACCACACTAGGCCCCAATTACTATTGTTTGTACCCCTAAAAGGCTAGATGAGGAGTAGGGGGGGTATGGAACAGGCAGCACCCTCAAACCTTCAGAAGTATGAGATGAACCCCAACAACTTGGAAAGGTGGATCTCTCTCACACGTACCGACACAGACTATCCCGCAATTCAATTGATCCTCAAAGGTTTTTATTGAATAGCGGAATAGGAAATATGATCAAAAAAAGTGTATGTATCTCGCACGTACACAACCACACTAGGCCCCAATTACTATTGTTTGTACCCCTAAAAGGCTAGATGAGGAGTAGGGGGGGGTATGGAACAGGCAGCACCCTCAAACCTTCAGAAGTATGAGATGAACCCCAAAAACTTGGAAAGGTGGATCTCACACGTACCGACACAGACTATTCCGCAATTTAATTGATCCCCAAAGGTTTTTATTGAATAGCGGAATAGGAAATATGATCAAAAAAAGTGTATGTATCTCACACGTACAGAAGCACACTAGGCCCCAATTACTATTGTTTGTACACCTAAAAGGATGGAGGAGGAGGAGGAGGAGTATGGAACAGGCAGCACCCTCAAAGCTTCAGAAGTATGAGATGAACCCCAAAAACTTGGAAAGGTGGATCTCACACGTACCGACACAGACTATTCCGCAATTTAATTGATCCCCAAAGGTTTTTATTGAATAACGGAATAGGAAATATGATCAAAAAAAGTGTATGTATCTCACACGTACAGAAGCACACTAGGCCCCAATTACTATTGTTTGTACACCTAAAAGGATGGAGGAGGAGGAGGAGGAGTATGGAACAGGCAGCACCCTCAAACCTTCAGAAGTATGAGATGAACCCCAACAACTTGGAAAGGTGGATCTCTCTCACACGTACCAACACAGACTATCCCCCAATTTAACTGATCCCCAAAGGTTTTTGATTAAATAGCGGAATAGAAAATATGATCCCAAAAAAGTGTATGTATATCACACGTACACAACCACACTAGGCCCCAATTACTATTGTTTGTACCCCTAAAAGGCTAGGAGTAGGGGGAGTATGGAACAGGCAGCACCCTCAAACCTTCAGAAGTATGAGATGAACCCCAACAACTTGGAAAGGTGGATCTCTCTCACACGTACCAACACAGACTATCCCCCAATTTAACTGATCCCCAAAGGTTTTTGATTAAATAGCGGAATAGAAAATATGATCCCAAAAAAGTGTATGTATATCACACGTACACAACCACACTAGGCCCCAATTACTATTGTTTGTACCCCTAAAAGGCTAGGAGTAGGGGGAGTATGGAACAGGCAGCACCCTCAAACCTTCAGAAGTATGAGATGAACCCCAACAACTTGGAAAGGTGGATCTCTCTCACACGTACCAACACAGACTATCCCCCAATTTAACTGATCCCCAAAGGTTTTTGATTAAATAGCGGAATAGAAAATATGATCCCAAAAAAGTGTATGTATATCACACGTACACAACCACACTAGGCCCCAATTACTATTGTTTGTACCCCTAAAAGGCTAGGAGTAGGGGGAGTATGGAACAGGCAGCACCCTCAAACCTTCAGAAGTATGAGATGAACCCCAACAACTTGGAAAGGTGGATCTCTCTCACACGTACCAACACAGACTATCCCCCAATTTAACTGATCCCCAAAGGTTTTTGATTAAATAGCGGAATAGAAAATATGATCCCAAAAAAGTGTATGTATATCACACGTACACAACCACACTAGGCCCCAATTACTATTGTTTGTACCCCTAAAAGGCTAGGAGTAGGGGGAGTATGGAACAGGCAGCACCCTCAAACCTTCAGAAGTATGAGATGAACCCCAACAACTTGGAAAGGTGGATCTCTCTCACACGTACCAACACAGACTATCCCCCAATTTAACTGATCCCCAAAGGTTTTTGATTAAATAGCGGAATAGAAAATATGATCCCAAAAAAGTGTATGTATATCACACGTACACAACCACACTAGGCCCCAATTACTATTGTTTGTACCCCTAAAAGGCTAGGAGTAGGGGGAGTATGGAACAGGCAGCACCCTCAAACCTTCAGAAGTATGAGATGAACCCCAACAACTTGGAAAGGTGGATCTCTCTCACACGTACCAACACAGACTATCCCCCAATTTAACTGATCCCCAAAGGTTTTTGATTAAATAGCGGAATAGAAAATATGATCCCAAAAAAGTGTATGTATATCACACGTACACAACCACACTAGGCCCCAATTACTATTGTTTGTACCCCTAAAAGGCTAGGAGTAGGGGGAGTATGGAACAGGCAGCACCCTCAAACCTTCAGAAGTATGAGATGAACCCCAACAACTTGGAAAGGTGGATCTCTCTCACACGTACCAACACAGACTATCCCCCAATTTAACTGATCCCCAAAGGTTTTTGATTAAATAGCGGAATAGAAAATATGATCCCAAAAAAGTGTATGTATATCACACGTACACAACCACACTAGGCCCCAATTACTATTGTTTGTACCCCTAAAAGGCTAGGAGTAGGGGGAGTATGGAACAGGCAGCACCCTCAAACCTTCAGAAGTATGAGATGAACCCCAACAACTTGGAAAGGTGGATCTCTCTCACACGTACCAACACAGACTATCCCCCAATTTAACTGATCCCCAAAGGTTTTTGATTAAATAGCGGAATAGAAAATATGATCCCAAAAAAGTGTATGTATATCACACGTACACAACCACACTAGGCCCCAATTACTATTGTTTGTACCCCTAAAAGGCTAGGAGTAGGGGGAGTATGGAACAGGCAGCACCCTCAAACCATCAGAAGTATGAGATGAACCCCAACAACTTGGAAAGGTGGATCTCTCTCACACGTACCAACACAGACTATCCACCAATTTAACTGATCCCCAAAGGTTTTTGATTAAATAGCGGAATAGAAAATATGATCCCAAAAAAGTGTATGTATATCACACGTACACAACCACTCTAGGCCCCAATTACTATTGTTTGTACCCCTAAAAGGCTAGGAGTAGGGGGAGTATGGAACAGGCAGCACCCTCAAACCTTCAGAAGTATGAGATGAACCCCAACAACTTGGAAAGGTGGATCTCTCTCACACGTACCAACACAGACTATCCCCCAATTTAACTGATCCCCAAAGGTTTTTGATTAAATAGCGGAATAGAAAATATGATCCCAAAAAAGTGTATGTATATCACACGTACACAACCACACTAGGCCCCAATTACTATTGTTTGTACCCCTAAAAGGCTAGGAGTAGGGGGAGTATGGAACAGGCAGCACCCTCAAACCTTCAGAAGTATGAGATGAACCCCAACAACTTGGAAAGGTGGATCTCTCTCACACGTACCAACACAGACTATCCCCCAATTTAACTGATCCCCAGAGGTTTTTGATTAAATAGCGGAATAGAAAATATGATCCCAAAAAAGTGTATGTATATCACACGTACACAACCACACTAGGCCCCAATTACTATTGTTTGTACCCCTAAAAGGCTAGGAGTAGGGGGAGTATGGAACAGGCAGCACCCTCAAACCTTCAGAAGTATGAGATGAACCCCAACAACTTGGAAAGGTGGATCTCTCTCACACGTACCAACACAGACTATCCCCCAATTTAACTGATCCCCAAAGGTTTTTGATTAAATAGCGGAATAGAAAATATGATCCCAAAAAAGTGTATGTATATCACACGTACACAACCACACTAGGCCCCAATTACTATTGTTTGTACCCCTAAAAGGCTAGGAGTAGGGGGAGTATGGAACAGGCAGCACCCTCAAACCTTCAGAAGTATGAGATGAACCCCAACAACTTGGAAAGGTGGATCTCTCTCACACGTACCAACACAGACTATCCCCCAATTTAACTGATCCCCAAAGGTTTTTGATTAAATAGCGGAATAGAAAATATGATCCCAAAAAAGTGTATGTATATCACACGTACACAACCACACTAGGCCCCAATTACTATTGTTTGTACCCCTAAAAGGCTAGGAGTAGGGGGAGTATGGAACAGGCAGCACCCTCAAACCTTCAGAAGTATGAGATGAACCCCAACAACTTGGAAAGGTGGATCTCTCTCACACGTACCAACACAGACTATCCCCCAATTTAACTGATCCCCAAAGGTTTTTGATTAAATAGCGGAATAGAAAATATGATCCCAAAAAAGTGTATGTATATCACACGTACACAACCACACTAGGCCCCAATTACTATTGTTTGTACCCCTAAAAGGCTAGGAGTAGGGGGAGTATGGAACAGGCAGCACCCTCAAACCTTCAGAAGTATGAGATGAACCCCAACAACTTGGAAAGGTGGATCTCTCTCACACGTACCAACACAGACTATCCCCCAATTTAACTGATCCCCAAAGGTTTTTGATTAAATAGCGGAATAGAAAATATGATCCCAAAAAAGTGTATGTATATCACACGTACACAACCACACTAGGCCCCAATTACTATTGTTTGTACCCCTAAAAGGCTAGATGAGGAGTAGGGGGAGTATGGAACAGGCAGCACCCTCAAACCTTCAGAAGTATGAGATTGTGTTCACTGTACCCCACAAAGATTGAGTTCACTGCACCCCACAATGATTGTGTTCACTGCACCCCACAAAGATTGTGTTCACTGCACCTCACAAAGATTGTGTTCACTGTACCCCCCAAAGATTGTGTTCACTGCACCCCACAAAGATTCTGTTCACTGTACCCCACAAAGATTGTGTTCACTGCACCCCAAAAAGATTGTGTTCACTGCACCCCAAAAAGGATGTTGTTCACTGCACCCCAAAAAGGATGTTGTTCACTCCACCCCAAAAAGATTGTGTTCACTGCACCCCACAAAGATTGTGTTCACTGCACCCCAAAAAGATTGTGTTCACTGCACCCCAAAAATGATTTTGTTCACTGCACCCCAAAAAGGATTTTGTTCACTGCACCCCAAAAAGGATGTTGTTCACTCCACCCCAAAAAGATTGTGTTCACTGCACCCCAAAAAGATTGTGTTCACTGCACCCCACAAAGGATTTTGTTCACTGCACCCCAAAAAGATTGTGTTCACTGCACCCCAAAAAGGATGTTGTTCACTGCACCCCAAAAAGGATTTTGTTCACTGCACCCCAAAAAGATTGTGTTCACTGCACCCCACAAAGGATTTTGTTCACTGCACCCCACAAAGATTGTGTTCACTGCACACCAAAAAGGATTGTGTTCACTGCACCCCAAAAGATTTTGTTCACTGCACCCCAAAAAGATTGTGTTCACTGCAGCCCAAAAAGATTGTGTTCACTGCAGCCCAAAAAGATTGTGTTCACTGCAGCCCAAAAAGATTGTGTTCACTGCAGCCCAAAAAGATTGTGTTCACTGCAGCCCAAAAAGATTGTGTTCACTGCAGCTCACACACAGAAAAATGGATGTGGATCACTGACACCTGCCTATCTCCAATCCCACACCACACAGCAATATCGATTGTAGTTTGTAGAACACAGTTTCCCTAAAATTCAGCAGACTCTGTCCCTAACAGGATTGAGAAGAGATCGTAGATCAGGATTGAGTGCAGACCCCACCCCCCACACAGCAATATCGATTGTAGTTTGTAGAAGACACTGACCCTATAATTCAGCAGACTCTATCCCTAAAATGCCTACAACTCGCCCTGCCTAAACACTCCGACCTGTCCCTCAATTCTATCCGGACACAAATGGTTTTTTCCTGCCTATCTTTCCCTAATCAGCAGCCAGCACGTTGATGTGTGCTCTGTCCCTGAATCTAAGCAGCATAATGACGCCGCTGCGGCTGCCTCGAACTTATAAAGACTTGGTCACATGCTTCAGACGGCCAATCACAGCTACTGAGACATTTGCAGGCATGGCTGGGATGGCTTAAGGCACACCAGTTAAACGATTGTTGATTGGCTGTTGAAAGCCCGCCATGAAAAGAGCGCCAAAGCATGCAAAACCCGGAAATAAAACGACCGAACACGGATTTTTACCCGAACATACAGTAAAGTGTCCGTGTCCGTGTTCGGGTACAAAAAATCCAATTATTCGGTACGAACACGAATAATACAGTCCGTGTTCGCTCAACACTACTTGTTAATGAAGAAAATATACTTACCTTTCTTCCATTTCCTCCCTCTGCGGCCGCGGCCCGCAACGTAATTTCCTGCTTGCATTGACTCCTGGGAGTTGAACATCATCGCTCCCAGGAATCAATGCGCCTGCACCGGCCCGATCGTCATTTCCGGTGCAGGCGCGGCATTCACTGCTAAACAGATTCTGTGCATGCCCAGAAGCTGTGCAGAGATGACGCGCCTGCCCCGGAACTGACGAGCGGGGCCGATGCAGGGCATTGTGGGACCGAAGAGGACACGGAAGAGGACACCTAAGAGGACGCAGAAGAGGACGCACTGGCTTCAGCTGCCCACACTTGAGATGGCAGCGCTGGACAAGACATTTTCAAGGTAAGTATTTCTTCTTACAGGTAAATGCAACCTGGGACCATTCACTAGCCCTGACTGTCCCGGGGGTATTTTTATTGAAAAAAAGTTTCCGAGGCCGGGACTCCGCTTTAATAATATTTTATTAAAGCATCTGTGATACATCCTGAGTATACCAAGGTATATCTTCTCTCGAGAAGCTAAATGCCGCTAATTTAAATACTTGTTAACAGCCCACCGTACATATACTGCGGCAGCGCGCCGCTCTGTGCCAGATCACGTACCTAGTACATGATCTAAAACATCCAGGTCTGGGGCGTGCGCGTGAGAGCACACAGCACAGGTGGCCTGCTCCTGCTGTGATCACAAAAAGCAGGAGCCCAGCAACGGGTACCGCAGACTAAATGTCCGCTGGCACCTGCTGATTACACAGTACATAGGCAGAACGGTAATCTGACAAACAAGGCAGATCGCTGTTCTAGCAGAAGAGAGTAGAGTAACTCTGGCCATAGACGGAAAACAAATTCTGTCCTACAATCAAGGGTAGTGTAACACAGATAGTGTTGACATCGGAATGCCTCCCACCGAGCTATCGTGTTCTCCAGGGGAAGCTGTCCCCACTTGGAGGAAGACAGTGATTATTTATACAACAGCCACTTGCTGGATGTGCCCAGAATGATCGATTGATCAACTTGTGTACATTCAGCTTGCCATACATGGTTTGAACCATCTATGGATGGTTTAGGAGCTATGTGAAAAGGGAAATCCCTTCCCTTCCCCAGAATTAATACTTGAAACATGAATACGTGTCCCACATACTTGACCTACTAAGGTTTTTATTTATTTTGTGACCCCCATGGGTAAGATATTCCATCATATATTTTCTGAGGACATTCTAATGTCATTAAATGTTAAAAATGATGAACTACTACTACAGCCATCATTTCGGATAGATTGGGTAAGTCTTTACATTTCAAAACTGAAAAGAAAAAGGGGGATTAAAGAAGGTGTGTGTGTGTGGAAACCAACCAGCCCAACCAGCCCTTAGTTTGCTATACTTACCCACCAGTCTGCTGACAAACCAAATAAACCTGTCTAACATAATAGGTTAAAAACAGGGGTTTAGTTAACACACATTTGCAAACGCATGTATAAGCTGCAGGCCACTCCACGGCACCTTGTGTATCCTGCAGTCCTAACACTTCCTAACACTACTCAACCTGAGTTTCTCCAACATGGAAGTACATGAATGCTGATGGATGGATGGGAAGCAGGTGAGCTTGGAGATGGCCCAATCCTCCCCCAACCTGCTCCCATCCATGACTGGTATTGAACAACTAATGGCTATGTATTAGCCATAGGGTGCAAACTAAAAAATGACCAGCTGGGAAACACACATCCCCATCCCAATAGTATAGATGGTAAAGGCAAATTGGGACTTTATATGAGACACCAGCCTGTAAAGCAAGCGTCTCCATCCCTGATAACATAGAAAATTTGGGCAGTTTTTGGACTTTAGATGAGACACCGGCGAGCACTGCTCAGAGTCTCCATCCCTGTATATAACAAAACTGAAGAGAAAAATGGGGATTAAAGAAGGTGTGTGTGTGTGGAAACCAACCGGCCCTTAGTTTGCTATACTTACCCACCAGTCTGCTGACAAACCAAATAAACCTGTCTAAAATAATAGGTTAAAAACAGGGGTTTCGTTAACACAGTTTCCAAACGCATGTATAAGCTGCAGGCCACTCCACGGCACCCTGTGTATCCTGCAGTCCTAACACTTCCTAACACTACTCAAACTGAGTGTCTCCAACATGGAAGTACATGAATGCTGATGGATGGATGGATGGGAAGCAGGTGAGCTTGGAGATGTCCCAATCCTCCCCCAACCTGCTCCCATCCATGACTGGTATTGAAAAACGAATGGCTATGTAAAAGCCATAGGGTGCAAACTAAAAAATGACCAGCTGGGAAACACACACCCTTATCCCAATAGTATAGATGGTAAAGGCAAATTGGGACTTTATATGAGACACCAGCCTGTAAAGCAAGCGTCTTCATCCCTGATAACATAGAAAATGTGCCCAAATTTTCTAAGTCTTTACATTTCTGTCAGGTTTTTATTTCTTTTGCAGAGACACTTTTGTTTAGTTCAGAAGTTAATTTATTGAAGACTAAGTCCAATAAAAACCCATCACATCTCAAGGGTTCAGAAGATCCCCCTTCATCAGGGCTTCAAGGAGCTTACCCAAATGGGTACAGTAAGAACTACCTAAGAAAGAAAAATCAATTTACTTTACCAAAACCTATTGAAAACAAGATTATGGGGTTGATTTACTAAAACTGGAGAGTGCAAAATCTGGTGCAGCTGTGCACGGTAGCCAATCAGCTTTTAACTTCCAATTTTTCAATTACGTTTAGGCAAAAAAAAATGGAAGCTGGTTTCTATGCAAAGCTGTACCAGATTTTGCAACCCCTACGAGTCCCATATTTAGTAAAGTTTTTATTTCTGTATGTAAATCCCATGGGCAAGATTCCACCTCAGGGAAAAATTTTCTGAGGACACTAAAATGTCAATAATTGTTCAAAAAATTGCACTACAGCCAGCATTTTGGATTGTTTACATTTTTGTCAGGTTTTTATTTCTTTTGTAGAGACATTTTTGTTGAGTCCGAAAATGTATCTTATTACAGCTTAAGCTCTATAAAAGCCCAACACATTTTAGGGGTTCAGAAGATCTCCATCAAGAATGAGATAACAGAAGAGAGTACAGTAAGAGCTACCTGAAAAGGAACATCCATTCACTTTACTAGAAAATATGCCTGCAACAAGATTAAGCAGTCCACATTTTCTACTACTAAGGGTTTTTATTTCTAAATTGTGACCCCATGGCTAAGATACTTCCTCATGCCTTGTTCTTACATATACATGCAAGTATTGAAGGGTGCATTAGTCAACAAGACAATAAAGCCCAGGTAGCATTAAAACATTTTTTAAAGTTCCAACCTTTCCTCGTTGTAAAATAAAATGGCTACAGTTAAGCTTTAAGCTGGGTTCAGAAAAGAAAAGAAAAAAAGGGAGATCAGTGTAGATAAAAACAACAACACTTTAATTAATATTCACTAACATAAGGATAACTTTTAAGCAGTATGCAAAGGTGCTGTGGTGTGGGAGGATGATGTGAAGGGGACAAAGGAGACACTGTAGGAGGGGGGACATAGGACTACAGTGAGGAGGAGGGGGGGGAAATTGTGATGAGAAATGGACAGAGGGGCAGAGAACACTTTGTGGGGGGCAGAATACACTGCTATGGGGGGTAAAGGACACTACAGTGTGAGAAGAAGTGATGTGAAGGAGGGCACAGGACACTGTATTGGGGGGTGTACAGGACACTATAGTGGGGTGGGGTTATGTGAAGGGGGCAGAGGACACTGCTTTGGGGGGGGCACTACGGTGAGGGGAGGGGGCAAGGGACACCACAGTGAAGGGGTGATGTAAAGGGGACAGAGGACACTGCATTGGGGGGTAAAGGACACTACAATGGGGGGGGGGGGGGCAGGGGATGCTGCATTGGAGGGTACAGAACACTACGTCGACATGTTTTTATTGGGAGCTTAATAGTGCTTTTCTTTTATTAGGGTGCCGCCTAGTATAACCCCCCCCCCCCCCCCCCCACCCATCCCTCCAGGGATCTTTGCTTTCCTCCATGTTGTCCAGATAGATCTCAACCTCTGAAAGGTTGCTTACCCCTGCTCTAGAAATAAGCCACCCTTTCCCTTTCCTCCTGTATGCGACCACAAAGGAACACGAGGAACCTGAGCATTCCTCATTATGGTCAAGATTTGGCCAAATTACATCTGCAGGTGGTCAGACTATGTCTAATTAACTGACCATCCAATGGCAGATTTGATCCCCGTCACCCATTTTATTTATTTCTAGGTAAAATATGTAATTTTACTTTTTCTGAATTATTTGAAGTTTCATTTATTCTTTCCTCGCTTTCTTTGCTGACTGTATTAAAACACTTCACGGTGTCACCCAACAGAAAACACATAATAAACAGAGAAGAGCAAAGTGTTTGTTTTTCAGAAAGGTGTTGACATGAAAGGAAGCCTCCATGCCGTGACTCCAATCATACGGGGGAAACAGCGATACATAAATCAAATTACTGCAAGCTCTCCCAAATGCGAAACTGTTAGTTCAATACTGCAAATTTGACAAGGCAAATTAAATCTGCACTTTAATTTGATTGAATTTGCTAATGGAGTCTACCGAAGAAATGAATTGTTGAAGATTACGTCATGAAAAAGGCATTCAGACAAATTAACACCATTGGAGTAAATTTGGATAGAACGGTAGTTGTTTCCTGGGAAATGACAAGTTCTATGAACTCGTTAAAGGCCGATTCCGCCGAAAACTAATTTTTTAAATTTGTACTGGGCACCTGGGTTTTAGATCATGGATTTCTATAGCCAGGGCTTTTTTTTCTCAGAAAATAGGTGCAGGAACTCAACCACAACCTTCCAAAATACCCTCCCTCATACACACACCCTCCAAACCGCATCAAATTGTGTGGTCAAATTTCACTTACAGTGGAAGGGTCTTAATGGTGCAATAGATACCAGTTCAATACGTACATAGTGCTGCATTGGGGGATGTTACACACAGAGTGCAGAGTTCAGGGATGCGCTATGTACAGTGAGCATAGTTCAGGGGAGCTCTGCATACAGAGTGCAGGGTTCAGGGGTGTACTTTGCCTTCTTCCACAGCTGCTTACCTCTACATCCCTTATCCACATCTCACTTCCACCCCTGTTCAACTCTGACCTTTCGCATGCAACCCCCTTCCACTGCCCCCATCTTCTCCCTCCTTCCTTAGAAGCCCATCATCTTCCACATGTCTTATTTGTGTTGCTGTATTAGGCATCTGAACATCTGAAGCATCAAGCTGGTACTGTACCCCCCCCCCCCCACACACACTGTAGGTAGCTCTTCCACTCTCACTTGCAGGGAGATCATCCAATGTGGGTGTGGGTTTTGGAATCTGTGTTCCCCCTGGGCACCTTTATTTCCCTTGTTCCCATCCTGCACTAAGTGGGAGCCACTCAGGAGATCAGATATGGGGAGATATTGGGAGCCAAGCTGTCACTTGTAAACACAGAAGCCGGACTTCTGTGCTTACAAGAGATAGTGGTGAGCAGGGAGGAGAGGGCCTGAACCAGAGGTGGTGGAACTGAGTTCCACCAAGTTCCAGCTGAAAAAAGTCCTGTATATACAGTGTATATATATATATATATATATATATATATACATACAGTATATGGTGACATGAGGGATGTTTAGCTCAGTGGTAAGTGCGTTGTCAAGTAAGTTCACATCAGTTAGGAACTATTTTTAAGCGCCTGGAAGCCCACTTTTATTTAAAAGGGAGCAAACATTTACAAACCATATTTCCCACGCAGGGGATCTTCTCCAGCTTTAGCAGCATACAAACACAGAAAAATCCCAAGCCACCTGGCTCATAAGCTCACTCAGCTTCAATTGCAGTACCACACTGTACCTCTTCCCAGTCTCCCAGACTTTGTTGTCCAACTCTCTTGGTTGCTTGGCTCTCTAGCCTTTAGTCACAGTATCTTACTGCACAGCCTACCTCTGGCCAATGGATTGTGTTTCTCCTGAGAACCAGATAGAAGCCAACCTGACACTTGGAGCTGAGGCCCTTTGTCTCTTGGCTTCCGGCTGGGCCCTTTGGTCCCTCGATGAGACCTTTTGTCTTCCCCACTGCGAGTGGTCTCCAAACTGGGAGCCCTGAGCTATCCTCAGACCATTGTATGCAATAACACTGCACACCTGTGCCAGGTTGCAGGTGTCTAGCAAAATCCGGACACAGGCTGTTCCGATCCAGGACTGCAAAATCCACAGAAAGCCAAATCCACGGCTTTCTCTGCCAAGAAAGAGTAGTCCGGACTGTCGCATTTAGTCTGAATGCAAATCCTGTGTCACATTTTCCTATCTTCTCACAGTGACAGAGGCTTGTCCTGTCACAATATATACATTATTCGGAAAAAAGGAAAAATTTTTATCAGAGTATAGCATTAAGTCAAATAAACTCCTGGGATACTGATCTGGTCAGTTAAGTGGCAGAGGGGGTTGTAAATCAGTTTCAGCTGCTTTGGTGTTAATGAAATTAACAACAGGTGCCACTAGATGGGCAACAATGATACAACCTCCAAAACAGGAATGGTTTTACAGGTGGAGGCAACTGACATTTATTTCCCTACTCATCTTTTTGACTGTTTTTTAATAGGGTCAGTGTCACTACTGGTAGCATGAGGCAATACCTGGACCCTATACAGGTTGCACAGGCAGTCCAACTACTCCAGGATGGCACATCAATATGTGCCCATGCCAGAAGGTTTGCTGGGTCTCCCAGCAGAGTCTCCAGATCATGGGGGAGATTCCAGATGACAGGCAGTTACTCTAGGAGAGCTGGACTGGGCTGTAGAAGGTCCTTAACCCATCAGCAGGGCCGGTATCTACAAAATGACCTCCAGCAGGCCACTGGTGTGAATGTCTCTGACCAAACAATCAGAAACAAACTTCATGAGGGTGGCCCGAGGACGTCCTCTAGTGGGCCCTGTGCTCACTGCCCAGAACCGTGGAGCTCGATTGGGATTTGCCATTGAACACCAAACTTGGCAGGTCCACCACTGGTGCCCTGTGCTTTTCACAGATGAGAGCAGGTTCACCCTGAGCACATGTGACAGATGTGAAAGGGTCTGGAGAAGCCGTGGAGAACGTTATGCTGCCTGTAACATCATTCAGCATGACAAGTTTCTGGTGGGTCAATGATGGCCTGGGGTGGCATATCCATGGAGGGACACACAGACCTCTACAGGGTAGACAATGGCACCCTAACTGCTGTTAGGTATTGGGATGAAATCCTTGGACCCATTGTCAGACCCTACATTGGTGCAGTGGGTCCTGGGTTCCTCCTGGTGCATGACAATGCCCGGCCTCATGTGGTGAGAGTATACAGCCAGTTCCTGGAGGATGATGGAATTGATACCATTGAATGGTCCCCACGCTTGCCTGACCTAAATCCAATAGAACACCTTGAGACATTATGTTTCGGTCCATCCGCTGCCGCCAGGTTGCACCTCAGTATGTTTGAGAGCTCAGTGATGCCCTGGTCCAGATCTGGGAGGAAATACTCCAGGACACCATCCTTCATCTCATTAGGAACATTCCCCGATGTTGTCAGGCATGCATACAAGGAGCCATACAAACTACTGAGTACTATTTGGAGTTGCTGCAATGAAATTTCAGCAAAATGCATAATTTCTTCACTTCTCTTGAAGTTAAAATTACTTTATTTACTAAGATGAACACAAATACCATTATGTCTTCAGAGAGAGGGTAGATGTGTGAGTATAGAGAAGTGATGACAAACCTTGGCACCCCAGATGTTTTGGAACTACATTTCCCATGATGCTCCTGTACTCTGCAGTGTAGTTGAGCATCATGGGAAATGTAGTTCCAAAACACCTGGGGTGCCACGGTTTGCCATCACTGTTCTATTCTCACACATCTACCCTCTCTCTGAAGACATAATGGTATTTGTGTTTATCTTAGTAAATAAAGTGATTTTAACTTCAAGAGAATGGTATCTTTGGCATTGTCCTTCAGAAGGCAAAGGATTTTGAAGGATTTTGCTTTCTATTTTGTGAGTTTCATGCACTGTCCCAGTTGAATGAGAGTTGACCCCTCTATACTCACCCACCTACCCTCTCTCTAGAGACAAAATGACATTTGTGTTAATTTTAGAAAATTAAATAATTATTAACTTCAAGAGAATTGTATCTCTGGAATTGTCCTTTAGAAGGGGAAGGATTGTAAAGGTTTTGCTCTGTTGTGGGTTCCATAGAGCACCACGGCTGTTTGAAAGTTGGGTTCCTCTATACTCGCACATCTACCATCTCTCTGAAGACATAATTGTATTTCTGTTCATCTAAAGGGCTGTACACACTTGACGAAAATTGGACGAAATATCCTCCCATTTTTCTCTGTCTTCTCAGCGTTCATTACCGTTTTTAGTCGACAGTGCATAAATGTTCACGAAATTTCTCGTCCGATTTTTCTTTTTTTTTGGCACATTTGTTCCTAGACTTCCGGGTTGTCAGCAACTTCAGATCATGCGCGGTCTTTCGTATCCGATTTTTCACAGACGTACTGCATACACATTAACCCCTTCCGTACCGCGTCATGTAAAATGACGTCGGCACAAATCCTTTCTCGATCCGGGCCGACGTCATATGACGGCGCCCGGATCTCCCTGCTACTGCGCGCCCCCGGGGGCGCGCAGCGCGGCGATCGGGGGTGAGGCTCGTCCCTCGGACTGAGCCCAACCCCGATCAAGGTAAACAGCCAATGAAATTGGCTGTTTACCACGTGATCGGCTGTGTCAATCACAGCCGATCACATGAGCGGCTCCAGCGCGAGCCGCTCGTTCCTTCCTTAATGCGCGCCCCCGGGGGCGCGCAGCGCGGCGATCGGGGACGAGGCTCGTCCCTCGGACAGAGCCCATCCCCGATCTAGGTAAAGAGCCAATAAAATTGGCTCTTTACCACGTGACCGGCTGTGTCCAATCACAGCCGGTCACAAATGTCATCAGAGAACACGGTAACTAGCTGTCACCGTGTTCTCCTCCTCACACACTGATCCTGTGTGAGGAGGAGATTGTGGTAACAGCTAGTTACCAATCATAGTGCACCCCAACCACACTGATTGCCCCCCCCCCCCAATAAAGAGCACCTGTCACTAGCCCATCAAAGTACCCGAGTACCTGTCACCAGCCCATCAGGTACTCAGATGACAGGTACTCGGGTACTCTGATGGGCTGATGACAGGTACTCTGATGGGCTGGTGACAGGTACTCGGGTACTCTGATGATGGGTACTCGGGTACTCTGATGACAGGTACTCGGGTACTCTGATGACAGGTACTCTGATGGGCTGGCGACAGGTACTCGGGTACTCTGATGACAGGTACTCGGGTACTCTGATGATGGGTACTCGGGTACTCTGATGACAGGTACTCGGGTACTCTGGTGACAGGTACTCGGGTACTCTGATGACAAGTACTCGGGTACTCTGATGACAGGTACTCGGGTACTCTGATGATGGGTACTCGGGTACTCTGATGACAGGTACTCGGGTACTCTGATGACAGGTACTCGGGTACTCTGATGACAGGTACTCTGGTACTTTGAGTACCCGTCATCGGAGTACCCGAGTACCTGTCACCTACCCAACAGAGTACCCGAGTACCTTCCACCTGCTCATCAGAGTACCTGACACCTGAAGAACCCGAGTACTTGCCACCTGCTCATCATTACCCATCACTACTCATCAGTACTCATCAGTACCCATCAGTACCTATCACCTATTAGTATCAGTACTGATCATCCGTACCCATCAGTACAGTATCAGTATCACCTATCAGTATCAGTACTACTCATCAGTACCTATCACCTGCCTGTCACCTGCCCATAAGAGTACCCGAGTACCTGTCACCTGCCTATCGGAGTACTCGAGTACCTGCCACTTGCTCATCAGTACCAGAGTACCTGTCACCTGCCCAGCAAAGTACCCGAGTACCTGTCACCCTTCATACAGCCACCATGTCTAAGTCCAAAAAGGTTAACATACGTCGTCCGTTTAAACCTAAATACCGGTGTTATGGCAGCAGATAGCTGCCATAACCCTGGTATTTTTTTAAACGGTGGACGGTTGGCTTTCCGATAAGGGTGGTCCCAGCGGCAGATTCGCCGCGGGATCACCCTTCCGGGGTGGCGGAAGAGGTGCCCCCCCCCCTCCCGCTGCATTCTGGTCCTTTTCCCCGCTTACCGGACCCGCCGGCAGCGGGGAAAACGATCCGGTCCCAGATCCTCACAGACAGGATGTCGAGTGAGGGCAAGCTTGCCCTCACTCGACTCTATGGTCTTGGAGGACCGGAGCTACGGCAAACGTCGTTGCCTAGCAACCAGTTTAAAGGTCCCTTTTTTTTTTTTCATTTTATTTAATTTTTTTTTAATTTTTTTTTTTTTATTTTTTCTATCTTTTAGTGTACTTGTGAGATCTGAGGACTTTTTGACCCCAGATCTCACAAAAAAGAGGTCCTGTCGTGCCTTTTTCTATTACAAGTAATGTTTACATTTCTTGCAATAGAAATAAAAATGATCAATTTTTTTTTTTTAAAAAAAACAGTGTAAAAATAAAAAATAATAAATAAAATAAATAGTAAAAAAAAAAAAAAAAAAAAAATTAAAGTGCCGTGTCCCCGCGAGCTCGCGCGCAGAAGCGAACGCATACGGAAACCCCGCCCACATATGTAAACAGTGTTCAAACTACACATGTGAGGTATCGTCGCGATCGTTAGAGCAAGAGCAATAATTTGAGCCATAGACCTCCTCTGTAACTCTAAGATAGCAACCTGTAGAAATTTTTAAAATGTCGCCTATGGGGATTTTTAAGTACCAAAATTTGTCACCATTCTGTGAGCATGCGCAATTTTAATGCATGACATGTTGGGTATCTATTTACTCGGCGTAACATTATCTTTCACATTATGGAAAACAATTGGGCTAACTTTACTGGTTTCTTATTTTTTAATTAAAAAAAGTGATTTTTTTCCCAAAAAATTGCGTTTGGAAGACCGCTGCGCAAATACGGTGTGATAAAAAATATTGCAATAATCTCCATTTTATTCTCTAGGGTCTCTGCTAAAAAAAAATATATAATGTTTTGGGGTTCTAAGTAGTTTTCTAGCAAAAACAACTGATTTTAGCTTGTAAACACCAAATGTCAAAAATAGGCCTAGGCAAGTGGCTAGGATGCATGATGATGCTCCTTGGATGTTCGGCCCCTCTATATGGCTAGGCTGTGAAAAAGTCTCACACATGTGGTATTGCCATACTCAGGAGGAGTGGCAGAATGTATTTTGGGGTGTCATTTTTGCGATGTACATGCTATGTGTTAGGAATATCCTATAAATTGACAACTTTGTGTAAAAAAAAAAGTTTTTATTTTTTTCCCACATTTTCCAAAAACTTGTGGAAAAAAATGACATGTTCAAAGGACCCATAATGCCTCATAGAATATACGTTGGAGTGTTTGCTTTCCAAAATGGGGTAATTTTGTGGACTTTTCCATTGTATTGTTGCTCTAGGGCCTTGAAAAGTGTGATAGGTAGTAAGAAAGTTTTATGTGTATTTATGCTCCTAAAACGCCTTATGGTGCTACTTGGACGTGGAGTCTCTTTTTGTGGCCAGGCTGTGTAAAAGTCTCACACATGTGGTATCACCATACTCAGAAGGAGTAGCAGAATGAATTTTGGGGTGTCATTTTTGCTGTGTACATGCTATGTGTTAGAAATAGCTTATAAATTGACAACGTTTTGGGAAAAAAAAAGAAAAAAAAATGTTTTCTTCATTTTCCCAAGAATTGTGGGAAAAAATTATAACTTCAAAAAACTCACCATGCCTCTTACTAAATACCTTGGACTGTCTACTTTACAAAAAGGGGTCATTTGGGGGGTATTTGTACTGTCCTGACATTTCAGGGCCTCAAGAAAGGAGATAGGCCATCAGTACATCTGGTGTGATCAATTTTCAGTAATTGGTACCATAGCTTCTAGACTCAATAACTTTCACACAGACTAAATAATATACACTAATTTGGGTTAATTTTACCAGAGATATGTAGCAGTATAAATTTTGGCCCAAATGTATGAAGAAAAATTAATTTTTTGCAAAATTTTATAATAGAAACTAAAAAAAAGTGTTTTTTTTTTGCAAAATTTTTGCTCTTTTTTTGCTTATATCACGAAAAAAAAAAAAAACCCCAGTTGTGATCAAATACCACCAAAAGAAAGCTCTATTTGTGTGAAAAAAATGATAAAAATTTTGTTTGGTTACAGTGTAGCATGACTGAGCAATTGTCATTCAAAGTGTGAGAGTGCTGAAAGCTGAAAATTGGTCTGGGCAGGAAGGGGGTCTAACTGCTCTGTATGGAAGCGGTTAAACGAAAATCGGTCATCTGGGGACGGACAAAAAAAATTTTGGTGTTTGTCCCTCCGTTTTTTTTCGTTGAAAATGTCGGCATCGGCTGCTGAAAGTTGTGTACACACTAGGCGAAAATCGGACGATTTCACATCGGGCAGGAATTTTCGGCAGATTTTCTACTAGTGTGTACCCCACTTTAGTAAATAAAGTGATTTTAACTTCAAGAGAATGCTATCTTTGGCATTGTCCTTCAAAAGGCAAAGGATTATAATTATGTTTGCTCTGTATTTTGTGGGTTTCATACATCTCAGTTGTATGAAAGTTATCTCCTCTATACACGTCCACCAACCCTCTTTCTGAAGACATAATGGCATTTGTGTTCATCTTAGTAAATTAAATAAGTTTTATCTTGGAGAGAGTTGTATATTTGGCATTGTCCTTCAGAAGGCAAAGGATTGTGAAGGTTTTTGTTCTGTATTTTGTGGCTTTGTTTTCTCCAGGATTGGTAATTTCCATGTGTCAGAGGGATATCAGTAAACACAGCCTGTTCTGTGTAGTGTAGAATAGAGCAGCAGGTGTGCCCGGGATGGGGATCACATACTGATCCTGACAACATCCTCATTTGACATTGTCACATTGCGAGTGATTTTATAAATATCCACCTCACAGCTGCCAATTCGTATCAGACGGAGAACCGTTCCCTGCAACTGCCAATTAACTGCAATCCAGGGAGCGCCGCGTGGTGAAGTTGCAGGCAAATCAATAACATTCGTATGTTGAAGTGTGTGTTTTCTTAGAATCAAAATTCTAAGTTTTTTCTTTTGCCAAGAACAAAGAAAAGTTATATTCAGCTTCTTCTTTTATGTGTCTTCAGCATGACAGTTTTAAACACATTGTACACGGCATATAATGCATAGAGATTTGTTGTTTGAGAAGTAAAAATATAAATGATTCTAATCCTGCTGCTATTACTATACTAATAACTAGTGTTGAGCGAACACGGACTGTATTATTCGTGTTCGTACCGAATAATTGGATTTTTTGTACCCGAACACGGACACGGACACTTTACTGTATGTTCGGGTAAAAATCCGTGTTCGGTCGTTTTATTTCCGGGTTTTGCATGCTTTGGCGCTCTTTTCATGGCGGGCTTTCAACAGCCAATCAACAATCGTTTAACTGGTGTGCCTTAAGCCATCCCAGCCATGCCTGCAAATGTCTCAGTAGCTGTGATTGGCCGTCTGAAGCATGTGACCAAGTCTTTATAAGTTCGAGGCAGCCGCAGCGGCGTCATTATGCTGCTTAGATTCAGGGACAGAGCACACATCAACGTGCTGGCTGCTGATTAGGGAAAGATAGGCAGGAAAAAACCATTTGTGTCCGGATAGAATTGAGGGACAGGTCGGAGTGTTTAGGCAGGGCGAGTTGTAGGCATTTTAGGGATAGAGTCTGCTGAATTATAGGGTCAGTGTCTTCTACAAACTACAATCGATATTGCTGTGTGGGGGGTGGGGTGAATCTGCACTCAATCCTGATCTACGATCTCTTCTCAATCCTGTTAGGGACAGAGTCTGCTGAATTTTAGGGAAACTGTGTTCTATAAACTACAATCGATATTGCTGTGTGGTGTGGGATTGGAGATAGGCAGGTGTCAGTGATCCACATCCATTTTTCTGTGTGTGAGCTGCAGTGAACACAATCTTTTTGGGCTGCAGTGAACACAATCTTTTTGGGCTGCAGTGAACACAATCTTTTTGGGCTGCAGTGAACACAATCTTTTTGGGCTGCAGTGAACACAATCTTTTTGGGCTGCAGTGAACACAATCTTTTTGGGCTGCAGTGAACACAATCTTTTTGGGGTGCAGTGAACAAAATCTTTTTGGGGTGCAGTGAACACAATCCTTTTTGGTGTGCAGTGAACACAATCTTTGTGGGGTGCAGTGAACAAAATCCTTTGTGGGGTGCAGTGAACACAATCTTTTTGGGGTGCAGTGAACAAAATCCTTTTTGGGGTGCAGTGAACAACATCCTTTTTGGGGTGCAGTGAACACAATCTTTTTGGGGTGCAGTGAACAAAATCCTTTGTGGGGTGCAGTGAACACAATCTTTTTGGGGTGCAGTGAACACAATCTTTTTGGGGTGGAGTGAACAACATCCTTTTTGGGGTGCAGTGAACAAAATCCTTTTTGGGGTGCAGTGAACAAAATCATTTTTGGGGTGCAGTGAACACAATCTTTTTGGGGTGCAGTGAACACAATCTTTGTGGGGTGCAGTGAACACAATCTTTTTGGGGTGGAGTGAACAACATCCTTTTTGGGGTGCAGTGAACAACATCCTTTTTGGGGTGCAGTGAACACAATCTTTTTGGGGTGCAGTGAACACAATCTTTGTGGGGTACAGTGAACAGAATCTTTGTGGGGTGCAGTGAACACAATCTTTGGGGGGTACAGTGAACACAATCTTTGTGAGGTGCAGTGAACACAATCTTTGTGGGGTGCAGTGAACACAATCATTGTGGGGTGCAGTGAACTCAATCTTTGTGGGGTACAGTGAACACAATCTCATACTGAAGGTTTGAGGGTGCTGCCTGTTCCATACTCCCCCTACTCCTCATCTAGCCTTTTAGGGGTACAAACAATAGTAATTGGGGCCTAGTGTGGTTGTGTACGTGTGATATACATACACTTTTTTGGGATCATATTTTCTATTCCGCTATTTAATCAAAAACCTTTGGGGATCAGTTAAATTGGGGGATAGTCTGTGTTGGTACGTGTGAGAGAGATCCACCTTTCCAAGTTGTTGGGGTTCATCTCATACTTCTGAAGGTTTGAGGGTGCTGCCTGTTCCATACTCCCCCTACTCCTAGCCTTTTAGGGGTACAAACAATAGTAATTGGGGCCTAGTGTGGTTGTGTACGTGTGATATACATACACTTTTTTGGGATCATATTTTCTATTCCGCTATTTAATCAAAAACCTCTGGGGATCAGTTAAATTGGGGGATAGTCTGTGTTGGTACGTGTGAGAGAGATCCACCTTTCCAAGTTGTTGGGGTTCATCTCATACTTCTGAAGGTTTGAGGGTGCTGCCTGTTCCATACTCCCCCTACTCCTAGCCTTTTAGGGGTACAAACAATAGTAATTGGGGCCTAGTGTGGTTGTGTACGTGTGATATACATACACTTTTTTGGGATCATATTTTCTATTCCGCTATTTAATCAAAAACCTCTGGGGATCAGTTAAATTGGGGGATAGTCTGTGTTGGTACGTGTGAGAGAGATCCACCTTTCCAAGTTGTTGGGGTTCATCTCATACTTCTGAAGGTTTGAGGGTGCTGCCTGTTCCATACTCCCCCTACTCCTAGCCTTTTAGGGGTACAAACAATAGTAATTGGGGCCTAGTGTGGTTGTGTACGTGTGATATACATACACTTTTTTGGGATCATATTTTCTATTCCGCTATTTAATCAAAAACCTTTGGGGATCAGTTAAATTGGGGGATAGTCTGTGTTGGTACGTGTGAGAGAGATCCACCTTTCCAAGTTGTTGGGGTTCATCTCATACTTCTGAAGGTTTGAGGGTGCTGCCTGTTCCATACTCCCCCTACTCCTAGCCTTTTAGGGGTACAAACAATAGTAATTGGGGCCTAGTGTGGTTGTGTACGTGTGATATACATACACTTTTTTGGGATCATATTTTCTATTCCGCTATTTAATCAAAAACCTCTGGGGATCAGTTAAATTGGGGGATAGTCTGTGTTGGTACGTGTGAGAGAGATCCACCTTTCCAAGTTGTTGGGGTTCATCTCATACTTCTGAAGGTTTGAGGGTGCTGCCTGTTCCATACTCCCCCTACTCCTAGCCTTTTAGGGGTACAAACAATAGTAATTGGGGCCTAGTGTGGTTGTGTACGTGTGATATACATACACTTTTTTGGGATCATATTTTCTATTCCGCTATTTAATCAAAAACCTTTGGGGATCAGTTAAATTGGGGGATAGTCTGTGTTGGTACGTGTGAGAGAGATCCACCTTTCCAAGTTGTTGGGGTTCATCTCATACTTCTGAAGGTTTGAGGGTGCTGCCTGTTCCATACTCCCCCTACTCCTAGCCTTTTAGGGGTACAAACAATAGTAATTGGGGCCTAGTGTGGTTGTGTACGTGTGATATACATACACTTTTTTGGGATCATATTTTCTATTCCGCTATTTAATCAAAAACCTTTGGGGATCAGTTAAATTGGGGGATAGTCTGTGTTGGTACGTGTGAGAGAGATCCACCTTTCCAAGTTGTTGAGGTTCATCTCATACTTCTGAAGGTTTGAGGGTGCTGCCTGTTCCATACTCCCCCTACTCCTAGCCTTTTAGGGGTACAAACAATAGTAATTGGGGCCTAGTGTGGTTGTGTACGTGTGATATACATACACTTTTTTGGGATCATATTTTCTATTCCGCTATTTAATCAAAAACCTTTGGGGATCAGTTAAATTGGGGGATAGTCTGTGTTGGTACGTGTGAGAGAGATCCACCTTTCCAAGTTGTTGGGGTTCATCTCATACTTCTGAAGGTTTGAGGGTGCTGCCTGTTACATACTCCCCCTACTCCTAGCCTTTTAGGGGTACAAACAATAGTAATTGGGGCCTAGTGTGGTTGTGTACGTGTGATATACATACACTTTTTTGGGATCATATTTTCTATTCCGCTATTTAATCAAAAACCTTTGGGGATCAGTTAAATTGGGGGATAGTCTGTGTTGGTACGTGTGAGAGAGATCCACCTTTCCAAGTTGTTGGGGTTCATCTCATACTTCTGAAGGTTTGAGGGTGCTGCCTGTTACATACTCCCCCTACTCCTAGCCTTTTAGGGGTACAAACAATAGTAATTGGGGCCTAGTGTGGTTGTGTACGTGTGATATACATACACTTTTTTGGGATCATATTTTCTATTCCGCTATTTAATCAAAAACCTTTGGGGATCAGTTAAATTGGGGGATAGTCTGTGTTGGTACGTGTGAGAGAGATCCACCTTTCCAAGTTGTTGAGGTTCATCTCATACTTCTGAAGGTTTGAGGGTGCTGCCTGTTCCATACTCCCCCTACTCCTAGCCTTTTAGGGGTACAAACAATAGTAATTGGGGCCTAGTGTGGTTGTGTACGTGTGATATACATACACTTTTTTGGGATCATATTTTCTATTCCGCTATTTAATCAAAAACCTTTGGGGATCAGTTAAATTGGGGGATAGTCTGTGTTGGTACGTGTGAGAGAGATCCACCTTTCCAAGTTGTTGAGGTTCATCTCATACTTCTGAAGGTTTGAGGGTGCTGCCTGTTCCATACTCCCCCTACTCCTAGCCTTTTAGGGGTACAAACAATAGTAATTGGGGCCTAGTGTGGTTGTGTACGTGTGATATACATACACTTTTTTGGGATCATATTTTCTATTCCGCTATTTAATCAAAAACCTTTGGGGATCAGTTAAATTGGGGGATAGTCTGTGTTGGTACGTGTGAGAGAGATCCACCTTTCCAAGTTGTTGAGGTTCATCTCATACTTCTGAAGGTTTGAGGGTGCTGCCTGTTCCATACTCCCCCTACTCCTAGCCTTTTAGGGGTACAAACAATAGTAATTGGGGCCTAGTGTGGTTGTGTACGTGTGATATACATACACTTTTTTGGGATCATATTTTCTATTCCGCTATTTAATCAAAAACCTTTGGGGATCAGTTAAATTGGGGGATAGTCTGTGTTGGTACGTGTGAGAGAGATCCACCTTTCCAAGTTGTTGGGGTTCATCTCATACTTCTGAAGGTTTGAGGGTGCTGCCTGTTCCATACTCCCCCTACTCCTAGCCTTTTAGGGGTACAAACAATAGTAATTGGGGCCTAGTGTGGTTGTGTACGTGCGAGATACATACACTTTTTTTGATCATATTTCCTATTCCGCTATTCAATAAAAACCTTTGAGGATCAATTGAATTGCGGGATAGTCTGTGTCGGTACGTGTGAGAGAGATCCACCTTTCCAAGTTGTTGGGGTTCATCTCATACTTCTGAAGGTTTGAGGGTGCTGCCTGTTCTATACCCCCCCTACTCCTCATCTAGCCTTTTAGGGGTACAAACAATAGTAATTGGGGCCTAGTGTGGTTGTGTACGTGCGAGATACATACACTTTTTTTGATCATATTTCCTATTCCGCTATTCAATAAAAACCTTTGAGGATCAATTGAATTGCGGGATAGTCTGTGTCGGTACGTGTGAGAGAGATCCACCTTTCCAAGTTGTTGGGGTTCATCTCATACTTCTGAAGGTTTGAGGGTGCTGCCTGTTCCATACCCCCCCTACTCCTCATCTAGCCTTTTAGGGGTACAAACAATAGTAATTGGGGCCTAGTGTGGTTGTGTACGTGCGAGATACATACACTTTTTTTGATCATATTTCCTATTCCGCTATTCAATAAAAACCTTTGAGGATCAATTGAATTGCGGGATAGTCTGTGTCGGTACGTGTGAGAGAGATCCACCTTTCCAAGTTGTTGGGGTTCATCTCATACTTCTGAAGGTTTGAGGGTGCTGCCTGTTTCATACCCCCCCTACTCCTCATCTAGCCTTTTAGGGGTACAAACAATAGTAATTGGGGCCTAGTGTGGTTGTGTACGTGCGAGATACATACACTTTTTTTGATCATATTTCCTATTCCGCTATTCAATAAAAACCTTTGAGGATCAATTGAATTGCGGGATAGTCTGTGTCGGTACGTGTGAGAGAGATCCACCTTTCCAAGTTGTTGGGGTTCATCTCATACTTCTGAAGGTTTGAGGGTGCTGCCTGTTCCATACCCCCCCTACTCCTCATCTAGCCTTTTAGGGGTACAAACAATAGTAATTGGGGCCTAGTGTGGTTGTGTACGTGCGAGATACATACACTTTTTTTGATCATATTTCCTATTCCGCTATTCAATAAAAACCTTTGAGGATCAATTGAATTGCGGGATAGTCTGTGTCGGTACGTGTGAGAGAGATCCACCTTTCCAAGTTGTTGGGGTTCATCTCATACTTCTGAAGGTTTGAGGGTGCTGCCTGTTCCATACCCCCCCTACTCCTCATCTAGCCTTTTAGGGGTACAAACAATAGTAATTGGGGCCTAGTGTGGTTGTGTACGTGTGATATACATACACTTTTTTTGGATCATATTTTCTATTCCGCTATTTAATTTAACTGGGCCTCCATGCGAGACCTGTGTGCCTTGTTGCGCTGTTTTGAGTACTCCACCAACATGGCCAGTGGCAATGACGCCGTTCTCAGCTTAACTATCCCACTTCTATGCCTCCTTGAAAAAACAATTCGGGCGATGATGGAAGAGGATGTGGCACAGGATGAGGAGGAGGAGGAGGATGAAGAGGTAACATTTCCAAGGCTTTCAGGGCAGTCATTCGCAAGGGGCTCCGAGGGTGGGTTCCTGCACACGCAAACGCCAGGGACGCAATTGTCCAGCAGGGGCACAGTTCTGGAGGATGAGGAGGATGAGGAGGAGGAGGAGCTGGAGGAGGAGATGGAACCATGTTCACAGCAGGGTGGCACCCAGGCCAGCTCATGGCCATCACTGGTGCGTGGCTGGGGGGATACAGAGGACACGGACCATACACCTCCCACAGAGGACAGCCTTTCGTTGCCTCTGGGCAGCCTGGCACACATGAGCGATTACATGCTGCAGTGTCTCCACAACGACCGCCGAGTTGCCCACATTCTAACTTGTGCTGATTACTGGGTGGCCACGCTGCTGGATCCCCGTTACAAGGACAACGTACCGTCCTTAATTCACTCACTGGAGCGCGATCGCAAGATGCGCGAGTACAAGCGCACGCTGGTAGACGCCATGCTGCTGGCATTCCCATCTGACAGCGGGGCCACAGTGGAAGCACAAGGCAGAGGAGGAGGAGGAGGAGGTCGCCAACGCAACCAGGGCACCGCCAGCACCTCAGAAGGCAGGGTTAGCATGGCCGAAATGTGGAAAAGCTTTGTCAGCACGCCACAACAAACAGCAGCACCAGCAGCTCAGATGGAACGTCTTAGCAGGAGGCAGCATTTTACCAACATGGTGGAGCAGTATGTGTGCACACGCCTACATGTAGTGAATGACGGGTCTGCCCCCTTCAACTTCTGGGTCTCCAAATTGGGCACATGGCCTGAGCTTGCCCTTTACGCCTTGGAGGTGCTGGCGTGCCCTGCAGCCAGTGTATTATCTGAACGGGTATTTAGCACGGCTGGGGGCGTTATAACAGACAAGCGCAGCCGCCTGTCCAGAGACAATGTGGACAAGCTCACGTTCATTAAAATGAACCAGGCATGGATCCCACGGGACTTTTCCGTACCTTATGCAGAATAGCAATGGATACCGACCTTACCCACCCATTGTTCCATTTTTGCTCTTTCTCACTCTTTTGGGGTGTACCCTCATTTAAAATTTGTGAAAAGAAGCAGTGTTGGCTACCTCGTCCTCCTCCTCAGGGCCAGATTAATGTAGGGGCTATTGGAGCTGCAGCTCCAGGCCCCTACCTTTTATATAGGCCCCGGGTTGGCCATATTCACTGTTACCGCTCTTCTGTCACTTGTAAACACAGAAGTCTGGCTTCTATGCTCGCTTCCCCAGGCAGCACCCTCAGAACCTCCCCACACAGCGTGAAGGCCGGACAAGGAGGGACAGTTGGCGATGCATGGATGTGTTTATGGGCTTCAGAGACAGCATCCCATGTTGAATTAGGCATGCATGGCTGCACCCTTCCTCCTCTGGGTGCATGGCAAGGCACGGCCCTAAGGCCCTTCAAAATCCTCAGCACCAAGCCCATGATGCTGTTAATCCGGCCCTGGTCCTCCTCCACCGCCGCTTCCACCTACACCGCCCATAGGTGTGCGCAGCCTATTGCATTAAGGTGTGCACCCCAAAGTTGAAATACACATGCATGTGTTTGCCAGCAGGGAGAGTAATGTATCGGGGCCATGTACCTGTAGGCAAGGAGAAATAGAGCAGAGCAGGTCCCAGGGAGATCTTTCCCATCTCCTCACTGGCAATGCTATGTGCCCTAGGTGATTAGGGTGTGCCCAGGCACACCCAGCACACCCTGTGCGCACGCCTATGTCACCGCCACATCCACCACCACCTTAACCTCCCTCCTACTCCATATGGGCCTCGTCCTTCAGAGATGAAGAAGAACATTGTTTTATTTTTCTGTTTTTTTTTGTTGTTTTAAGTTATTTCCCTATCCACATTTGTTTGCAGAGCACTTGCCATGCTCTTAATTACGTTTTGCTGCCATTTGCAGCACTCTAGCCCTTTCCTTTGGTGTTTTAGAGCCATTTTAGTGCCTTAAAGTTCGGGTCCCCATTGACTTCAATGGGGTTCGGTGTCCGGGAAAAGTTCGGTAAAAGTCCGGGACACGGACCCGGACTTTTTTTTAAAGTTCGGCCGAACCCGTCGAACACGGACATCTAGGTGTTCGCTCAACCCTACTAATAACATGAAGTTTAATGTGCTTGTGTTTTGCCTTTTCAGTTTTCTCCTCGGCATCAACATGCTAGCGAAAAAAAAATTTAAATAAAATAAATAAATAAATAAAAAACGTTCAGTTTTCATTACCTAACTTATTTTAGACCCAGTGGTCATTAGGTATATCATGGTTGGTGGGAGAAGCCAGCCGGGTGCTGAACATAGCATAATTTGGAAACATCACATCACCTCTTCTCAGTCCTCAGTCCTGATGTAAGCCATGACCTGGCTCTTGGGAGAAGTTATGCAAATATCAAAATGTCCCAAAAGTCTTATAAGCTTTTATTCATTTGTTTAGCTATTAGATGACCAGAAGTTGGTGATGTTAGGCTCATTTGACACTAGCCCAACTCCAAAGTTGCGCAACTTTCGGAGCAACTTTGGAATCCGACTTTGATACGACTTTGATGTGACTTTTACACTCTATGGCAGGGGTGTCAAACTCAATTTCATCGCGGACCACATCACCTTTATGGTTTCCCTCAAAGGGCCGGTTATATCTATAAGATTAGATGTCCAGAGGATTGCATGCCCCCTTACATGAGATGTCAAGAGCCCCCCCACCATCATAAATCAAGAGTCACCCACCCTTCCTTACATCACAATGCACCCCCTTACCTTGTGCTCCTGCCAGGAAGAAGATCTGGGAAGAAGAAAGTGCAAGGTATGGAGGAGGACCAGAGGAGGGCTGGAGTCAGCTTACAGAGTCTGCTGAATGCAGAGACAAGGTGGTGTTGTGGCTGCACAGAGAGGTGCAGGATCTGTACGAGGATTTCTGCCCTCCTCTCTGCTTCAGACTACTGAGAAGGGGGGGGCAAAGACAAGCCTTTCTGCAGCAGCACAGAGAAGCACTGGATCTGGCAAAGGAGTTTTGTCCTCTCTGCTGCCGACTACTGAGGCAAGGTGGGGGGTAGAGACAAGGGGGTGCTGCAGCTGCAGGAAAGGTGCGAGGGCCACATGAAATGGCCTAGGGGGGCAGCATTCGGCCGGCGGGCCTTGCGTTTGACACCTGTGCTCTATGGCTTTGAAGTTGTATCAAAATCAGACCAACGTAGTGCAGGAACCTTTTCTAAAGTTGGACAGACTTGTGTAGTATCAGCTAAGACAGCTCTCATAGGGAACCATTGAATTTCACGTCATCAGACTTGGGGTCCCACAAGTCGGATCCTATGTTGCATCAGTGTGAACCGAGCCTTAGTGGGGCTATTGGACTTCCCAGAGTTGGGCTTTACAGTATATTTTTCTTTGTTTTTTTTATTTGCCTGTATATTTCCTTCACTTCCTGTCAAGGACACACTAGGGGGAAAAATCTTTCCACAGTGAGGAAAATCATTTCTTAAGCTGGCTATAGATGGTTCGAATCTCAGCAGGGACCGGCCGAGATTCTAACCATATGTAAGCAGGCTGATTCATCGACTTTGGTACAACCAGCATGTCTGATTTTTAGGATCCAGTTATTGCCACTGGCTATAGCCACTAGCAATAATCTCTGTGTTCTCCTGGGCCAGGACAGCTCCCCACATCTCCCCCCTGCTAGGAGAACACAATAGCTCAAAGGGAGGGATTCCTTCATTAACACTGATTGTGTTGATGGGGGAATCAAGAGATTTTCTTTCCTGCAGGTTTCAGAAAAGAAAGTTGCATTATCTATGGCTGGACTAAGGCTGACCATAGTCAGTTAGAATCTTGGCCAGTTCAGCAAGAACCAGCCAAGATTTGAACCATGTATGGGCAGGCTTAATTTACAAAGTTGCTCAGTCAACTTGGGTACAACCAACCTGCCAGATTTTACATTTGATTATTGCCAGCGAATGGTATAGCCACTAACAATAATTACTGTCTTCTCCTGGTGGGGAAGGCTTCCCCTGCCCCTCTGTCGGTAGAATACAATGGCTTGGTGGAAGTGATTTCCCTGTCAACACTGTCTGCATAGAGAGGGGAATCAAGTGAATTGTGGTTGCAGGAAATATATTTGCTTCATGTATGGCCTACATCAGACCAGGCTGAATAACAAAGGTCATGTGTGTAAGGGCCAAAAGAGATCTTGAACACCTTGACTTTGATAAGTAATCATCAAACCTCTGCTTACAATGATAGATTGGGAAGCAAAGAAATTCACAAGTGCAGAAGACATAACAAGTGTACTGAGTACCTAATGTTTTCATCAAAAGGGGGGGCTTTCTTGCACAACAGTTTTTTCCTTGAAATAAAGTAGGTACATAAAAGAAAAAAAAAATGACCCAGAAGACCAAAGCCAACAATATACGGAGTAAAGATAGCACATACATGTAATCCCAAAAATATTGTTCATACCAATTTATCTTTGGTAGAAACAACTTTCAAAGAGAAAGTGTTCTCTGGATAACCAGATATACAACAAATGAAGTGTACAAAAATAAAGTGCAGCGCAAAAATAAAGACCAATCAAAATGTATTTTTTTAAAAAATAATAATTTTAGAAGTCCAAAAACTTCTTAAAAAGAACCAGAGAACAGTAGATAATTCCACGTGAGGAAACAGAGATCACCTTAATGGATGGACCCCTGAACTAACAGGAAATCAAAAACGCATGTCCCCAAACACATGAGTTGAAAGCGCTTGTCTAGCCACTCATCCGTGACTTGGTACTTCCAGACTGGATAATTACCAGTATATACTGGGGACCTCCCTGCGGTCTCTGCAGGCATTTCAAAGGGGTTTCCTTCATTATTAGCAGAGATGTATAGTAACTAAGTAGAACTACTTCACTACTGTACTTAAGTACCGAAAGGCGGTATCTGTACTTTCCTAGAGTGGAATTTTTTTCTCCTACTTCCACTTTTACGTCACTACATTTTTTCGATGATTTCAATACTTCTACTCCAATTTTTTTTTTTTTTTGTGCTGCATAGTTACTCGTTACAATTATAAAAATTACCACTGCCAGAACAGTAGATGGCAGGTTTCATGAAGCTCAAAACATGTGTATTATCAGCGCATACGGAAATAAATGCTACTGTATGTATAAATAAAAGCTGCATTTGAAATAATAAAAAACAATATGATGTTCAAACTTTTGACTTCTTTCTTTTTTTTTTTTTTTTTTTAAATGTTCTTTTTTATTGAAATTTAACAACAAACAAAGAATACATTCAGGTACATTGCAATAGCAAAAAAATGCAACAGTAATTGGGGAAGAGGAAGGGGAGGGGGGGGGAGAAGGGGAAGGGAATCCAACATAAGGACTAATACAAATTACCATCAGCAATATAACAAAAACAGAAAGAAAGGAGAGACTCCAGTATTAGCATACTAGGTAGACACATCCCATGTGGAAAAAAAGCCCGTAATAGGGAGGAGCAAGAGCCACCCCCACAGCCCCCCGTGGGAACATACTTGCCATGGGGGAGGCCCCCGCATCCCCTCCATACATCTAAAGTACATTCAGGGATAGTAACTCCAGCACTGCCACACCTTCAGAAATTGGTTATATGAAAGAGAGTTCACTGCCAACGCTTTTTCTAACATATAGTTGTTGTTGACAGTCGATACTACTTCAGAGAAATTAGGGACTTCCAAAGAACGCCATCTGCGTAGGATCAGAGCCCTGGAAGCTAGGAGGATATGGGTAACTACCTGTCTATATTGGGCGGGATAGAGCTCAATACCCACGTTCAACAGAGCTAGTTCCTTCCTAGGGGGTCCCAGTATACCCGTACATTCCGCTATACAACGAAAGATCCTATTCCAATAACTTGTCAACGAGGGACATTCCCACAGAACATGTGCCAGCGTCCCTCTATGTCCACATTCACGCCAACATAGATCAGGAACAGATGGAAAGATTTTCGACAGTCTATGTGGGGTATAATACCACCTATTAACAATTTTCAACATCATCTCCCAATGCGAAGTACAGTGGGAGTATTGGTAAGTCGAGGTGAGGGCCCTGGACCATTGTTTCGGGGTGACGGTAATGGCGAGATCTCTCTCCCATCTCTGCATAGAGACGGAGACCGGAGGGTCCGGCCTGCTCAGGAGCAGATCATAAAACAGAGAGATGCCCTTGGCCTTTTTTAATGAGTGGTAAAACGCCCATGCTTTCATAGGGATTTTTACGGTCTGCAGGGGGTGCTTCCTGAGGAAGCTACATATCTGCAGAACTGTAAGAAAGAGGGAAGGGGGCACTCTGAAGCGGTGCATCATCATCTGGGGGGTCAACAAGTCACCATCGGCATAAAAATGGGAAAGTTCGGAGATGCCTAGGTTCAACAAACGGGACACTGACAGAGAGGGTATATGTGCGGATAACACAGTCACAGGCAAGGATGAAGAGGAGTGGGGAGCCACCCCATCTTCGCCCACGCATGCGTCCCCCAACCTCCTCCACGAAAGTAGGGCCTCCCGCAACGTCGGGGGGAGCCCAGATAGCGGCCAGCGTATCCAAAGGTCACTCAAGAGCAACAACCGAAGGTCTTTGATAGGCGCCATGTGACCCTCCAGAGACTTCCAAGGGAAGCAGTTCCCAGGGTCAAACCAATCCCTCAGTTGGTCTAATCTAGTTGACCAGTAATACGTCGAGAGATCTGGGAGTTTGGCGCCTCCCAAAGTCTTGGGCTGGATTAACAGGGATGTAGAGACTCTGGCCCTCTTACCGTACCAGATAAAGTTGCGTAAGCTACGAGACAGGGCGATCATGTACTTCCTGGGGAAGGGGATGGGAATTGCCCTAAATATATAGAGTATTTGTGGCAGGATCATCATCTTATAGGCGGCCATCCGACCGCCCCAGGAAATGTCAGTCTTAGCCATGTCCCCCATCTCTTTATTGATTTTCTTAAGCAAGGGGTCTAGGTTAGCAGGAAGGAGTCTAGCTATACTCGGGGTAACTCTCACCCCCAGATAAGGGATTTGCTCCCCTGTCCATGGGTAGGGATATTTCAGTTGAAGGAGGGCAGCTACCTTCGGGTCAATTCCCATGTTGAGTATTAGGGATTTAGATGCGTTGACCTTGTGGTAGGAAATCTCCCCAAAGGCCAGTAGTATCTTGTGTACCGCCGGTAGGGACCGGACCGGGTTTGTCAGGACAACCACAACATCATCCGCAAACAGGTTAACCTTGTGGACGGTGTCTCCCACTCTGAACCCCTCGACCCCGTCGTCAGAACGAATGGCCTCCGCCAGCGGTTCAATCATCAGATTGAAAATCGCTGGAGAGAGAGAACAACCCTGGCGGGTACCATTGGAGATGACGAACGGGGCCGAGGCAACGCCCGAGGCGAGAACCTGGGCCGAAGGGGATGAATAGAGAGCCAACAGAGCAGACAAGATGCCCCCCGAGAAGCCGAACTTCTCTAAGGTCATCCTTATATAGAGCCAATTCACTCTATCAAACGCCTTCTCTGCATCCAATGTGAGGAGCAGAGAAGGGGTATGGGAACTCTCGGCCAGATGCACCAGGTCAATAATACGCCTAGTGGCATCCGACGTCTGTCTGCCTGGCATAAACCCCATTTGATCATGTTTGATTAGGTGCGGGAGGACGGTCTGTAAGCGGGCGGCCAAGATTTTAGCATATATTTTGGTGTCGCTATTCAGAAGGGAAATGGGCCTGTAATTAGATGGGAGTCTAGGATCCTTCCCAGGCTTGGGGATGGTAGTGATGTAGGCACCCAACATTTCCCGAGGGAAGGTGGATGTCGACATCGCCTTATTGAAGACCCGAGCAAGGAATGGGCTGAGGGTATGGTTGTGAAGTTTATAGTAGTCGTTGCCTAATCCATCCGGGCCCGGAGACTTGCCAGTAGGAAGGGATTGGATCACCCTGGACACCTCCGATACAGATATCGGAGCCGACAGGGTACTGAGTTGGGTTTCAGATAGGGAGGGGAGAGAGAGCTTGGACAGAAAGCTCTGGATGGCCTCAGCACTGGGTTGGGTGGTGGAGGGGTCTTGGGACAGGTTATAAAGAGAGCCATAGAACGTCGCAAACTCATTTGCGATGTCTTTTGGGTGCGTGAGTTTAGCTTTAGAGGCATGGTGCGTTAGGTGGGAAATGCGGGCAGACGCCCGCCGTTGTTTGACCCGGGACGCCAGAACCTTACCCGCCCTGTTAGCATGAGCATAGTAGCGAAGTCTAAGACTTTTGAGGTGGCGATCATAGCGTTCCAGGAGGTGGGATTTAAGGGACTCACGCTTACGGGTCAGATCCCTAGTCACTGTGTCGGTAGGGGCTCGTTTGTGGATTGTCTCCAACTCCTTAATTTCCTCAAGGAGATCCGTTAACCTTCGGTTGTAAGCCCTGCGCAATCTGGCCGTTTGCTGGATGCACACCCCACGAATGAAAGCCTTATGCGCCCCCCACAGTGACCAAGGATCCGAAACCGAAGGAGCGTTTATATGGAAGTACTCCAACAATTGATTCCCTATAATCTTGCCTGTCCTTGTGTCCTGGAGGACCTTGGTGTCACATCGCCAGATGGAAGTCCGTTCCCTGGGTCCGCCCTCCTCCAGAACCATCTCCACAGCCGCATGGTCAGACCATGTGATGCTTCTGACAGCCGAGGAGGAGACCTTACCCAGTAAAGGGAGATCCGTCAAAAACATGTCAATACGTGCATAGGAACGATGCCTGGAGGAGTAGTGGGAGTAGTCTCTTTCCGAGCCATGCTGGCACCTCCAGACATCGTAGAGTTGTTCCCTGTGGAGGAGGGATTGTAAAGAAAATTGTCGCCCCCGGGCGGGCACCGAGGTGTCAAGCCCTGGGTCGACCACCGTATTAAAATCTCCACACAGTACCAGATTACCATACACATTAGCAGTCACCTGCCGAAGCAGCCTCAAGAGAAACCTTTTCTGATGACTATTTGGAGCATACAATACCACAAGAGTCATAGGAAGAGAGTTGAAGTCCCCTTTCAGGATCAGGAAGCGGCCATCTGGGTCGCAGGTCTGGTCCTTAAGGGTAAAGGCCACAGTGTCCCTGATCGCCACCAAGACTCCTAGCTTCTTCTCCGGAGCGTTGGCAAGAAAGAGATGTGGAAAGTTCCTATGGGAGAATCGCGGTGGCTGGGTGGCTTTAAAATGAGTCTCCTGTAGGGCAACAACATCAGCTCGACTGGTGCACAGTTCAGTCCACAAGGAGTGGCGTTTGACAGGGTGATTCAATCCGTTGACATTCAGAGAGAGCATTTTAATGGTCATGGCGGGTGGCTTAGGGGGGAACGGTCAAGCTGAACGAAAGCAAAGTAACAGAGTTCAGGGTGCAGCATGATGAGGAGCACTGGAGTCAACAAGGTGAACAAATAAGCAAAAAACAATCCAACGTCGGAACAGGAACATGGGGAGGAAGGGAAAGGAACAGGGGCCTCGGGCGGAGCCCGAACCATAAAAAAAAGTCTGAAAGCAGGAGGAGCCTGCAACAGGTAACAAGGGGCCAGAAGGATTAGGGTCATCCTAGGCCTGAGACTAATTCGGAGACTGTGGGAAGACAATCTCACCTCCTAATGAACGTTGCGCTGAGTTGGAACGTTTGCGTGATGCTACTTGCCAATCACTGGGGACGGGCGTCAGTGAGGGAGCCGTAGAGGGTCGAGGGGGCGACTCCGGAATGATGTTCCACCGTCGCAGCAGAGCCAGACCTTCCTCCATGGTAGAGATAGAAACTGTAGACCCATTGTGGGTTATGGACAGGAAAGCCGGATGCTTCCACTTGTGTGGGATGTGGTGATTCCGGAGGGCCTTAGTCACCGTAGCCAGGTTCCTACGCTTCTGCAGGGTGTGCCTGGACAAGTCGGGAAGGATCTGGAGTTACTCTCCCGGCAGGGACTGCAACTTCCTGGATGCCATAAGCACCTTATCTTTAGTCTGAAAAAAATGGACACGAAGCAGTACATCCCGAGGTAGATCCTGGGCAATAAAGCTGGGCTTGGGTATCCTGTGTATCCTGTCTATCTCAAGCTCAGCTGCAGAGAGAGACGGCACCAATGCAATAAAAAGGGTCTTGGCCATTTTTTCCAAGTTTTGCGGAAGCACAGATTCAGGGACACCCCTTAGCTTCAAGTTGTTCCTGCGAGACCTGTCCTCCAGGTCCGCAACTTTGTCCTTCAGCCAGGAGATTTCCTCAGAATGGTTATTATGGGCAGCCACCAAGGTGTTAAGGGAAAGTGAGCACTTCTCCATGGAGGCCTCCACAGTATCCACCCGCTCCACAAGATGGCGGACCTCACGCCGTGTCTGGGACATTCCCTGCACCATGTCGGCGTGCAAGGAGGTCCACAGGGATCTCATCATGTCCTTCAGCAGGGAAGCTGACACCTGCTGATCTCCCTCCGGGAAGGCCGCAAAGGGATCGGCCATAGCTGCAGGCTGGGTCTGGGATTGAGCAGGAGCAGCAGACATATTCATGTGTGCCCCTCCGTAGCTCTCAGGGGGAGAGGGGCCCCGGTGTGGTTTTTGTTTAGCAGGGCTATTGAAAGTCGGGGATGGCGGGGTAGAGGAGCCCGAGGAGTTCCCGCTATCGGGATTTGCTACTTGCCTGAGCGGCAGAGATCCATCCCCTGGCAGGCTGCGAGATCGCTCCCGTGGAGGTCTTTGTTGCTGAGGCGGACCGGCGCCATGATGCTTGAGACCGGCGGCGCTGGAATCCGTCCATCCGAGCGTACTTGTGGGCACCCTTCTTGCCCTTCGCCATCCGGCACACTACCAGGAGGTAGATGGAGGTGAGAGGGTCGTTCCGTGGTGTCAGTGAAGGCTGTAGTCTCGAGTGGCCGACGGAGCTGCAGGACTATGCGGCCATCTCCAGCGCCGTACGCCACGCCCCTCCTTGACTTCTTTCTTTAATAACTACATAACACAGTACTTGTACTTTTACTTTCAGTACTTGAGTAGCAATTTTTTTTTCAAAACTACTGGTACTTTTACTTTCAGTACTTGAGTAGCAAAATATTTAAAAAAACTACTAGCAATACTTAAGTACAAAAAATGTTGAATACTTTAGTACTTCTACTCAAGTCACTTTTTGATCGAGCACTTCCACCTCTACTCAAGTATGGGTTTCGAGTACTTTATACAACTCTGATTATTAGTGCCAAAGTTTCATCAGAGCCAAAGTTTCCTCAGAGCTAATAAGCACTTTTAAGTCATGTGTTTGAGGACATGCGTTTTTGACTTGCTGTTAGTTCAGGGGTCTTTCCATTAAGGTGAGCGTGCAGGATACTCATTGGTGGAGGGAGTGTGACTTATACTCTGCGCTTGGATCTCTGTTTCCCCACATGGATTTATCTACTGCTTTCTGGGCTTTGTGGTTCTTTTTAAGAAATGTTTGGACTTTTAACATTTCTGATTTTTATATGTATATATTGAGTGGTCTTTATTTTTGTGTTGCACTTTTTTTTTTATACTGTTTACGTGAAAACCCTCAAAGTGTTCAGCCGGCATTTGATTGTCTCTTATATGTGCTTTTGCTGATTGTACTTGTAGCTATACAACAAATTAAAGCTGAAAAAAAAATATAAACCCAAGGAGGGGTTGACCAGAAGAAGAGCCTTATGCAATGAGCTGGAGTCCCGATGTGATGGGGGCCTAGGTTTTTGGGTAGGAATGTATTGCAGCGGGCAGTAGAGAGGTGCAGGGGGGGAGGAAGAGAGAAAGAGAGAAAAAAAGGAGAGAAGTGGGAGGACAAGAAGGAAAGTGGAGAAGAAAGACGGTAGGGGGAAACAGGGAGAGGGGAGGTGAGAGGGAGGAAGGAATGATGGGGCAGGAGGGAAGAGGAAAGGGAGAAAAACGGAGGAGGCTAGTGGGATAGGGATGTGGGGCAGAGGGGAGGAAGAGAGGTATCAAGTGGGGGGTGTACCACTTGCTTAGGAGGGAAAGCTTTTAAACTCCAATCCTGGACAGTGTGTCATGTAGAACCTCGCAAATATAAAGATTTTACATATTATCTCTTTAAAGAGTAACTCTACTTTTGTTGAGAAAAAAAATGTTCTCCTCTGGGGTATCCGTATGCATTGCAAGGATTTTTTTTTTGTTTGTTTTAATAAATTTTATTAGGTCTGGTACAAGTACAAGAAACACAAATCAGATAACTGTTCTGAACAAAATACAATAAACATGGTAACACAGGAACAAAATGAAAACAAAAATGGAGGGTGCATGGTTTAGAATGCAATACTATGGCAGTACTAACTCAGGGTCTAGGAGTTCTGTTCAAGCGGGCAATGGGCCCTTAAACGTCTAGCAGGGCGCTACCGGGACGGCTAGCGAAGGGGCTATGCCAGCCCTTTTTGGTCAGTTGTCTTGTGTGAGGCGTTCGGGCCAGGCCACGTGTCCCCTGATCGACACCCCATCTGGGATCATACTGTGTCGACCCCGGGGGACACCCCCAGGCCCGCTCTCTCCCGCATGTTCCTCGCCCACCATCCCCACGTTCCAACCCGCCTGTTTCGTAAGGAGCTGATATGTGAGCAATAGTTTGCTAAGTTCTAGTGGAATATGCACCAATGAACAAGACACTTTAAAATTTCCAGGAGTCTCCATTGAGGGGCAGATTTCGGGAGTCTGGGAGGAGTTGTCTGGGGTATATTTTGGCTACTACTTTTACACTTACATTGTGTTGTTTTTACCATTGTTTGGGCTCTGAGTATGTTATCCAGAGGTACATAGACAGTATTTCTAGCAGGGTGCGGGAGTCGTTGATCTCCTCAATATTGTGTTATGTGGGTTTTGTGGTGGTTATCTGATGAAGCCCGGGTAACATTGCAAGGATTTTAACAAACTTTGTTGCAGCTTACTACCTTTTAGTTGTTTGTCCGAGTCCATGTGCAACGTGAATCTGTATGGGAGTGATTTTATAACTATCAATCAGCTGCTGCACCTTCAGGGCTCCAATGAGGCAGAGTCTCAAAGCAGTAAAGTTAGCCCACTTTTTTGTATAATGTGAAAGATGATGTTACGCCGAGTAAATAGATACCTAACATGTCACGCTTTAAAATTGTCTACCCATGGAAAGGCAGAAAATTACGGTGCTTAAAATTCTTTATAGGCGATGCTTTAAACACCTTTACAGGTTACCAGTTTAGACTACACATGATGTCCGGTGCTAGAATTATTGCTCTCACTCTGACGTTCACGACAATACCTCACATGCAATCGCATTTGCGCGTAAGCACGGTGGGACGGGGAGCTTTCAATTTTTTTTTTTTTTACATTTATTTTATACAATTTTTATTTTAATTTTTTTACACTTTTTTTTTGTTTTTACTTTATTGCTTTTACAAGGGATGAACAACATCACTTGTGACAGCATGAGCCGTGACAGGTCCTCTTTATGAAGAGATTTGGGGCCTATTAGACCCCAAATCATTCCTCTGGCCTCCCATGCAGCTGGTCAGACACAGATTGGTCCCATTGGCTGCTTTCCTGGCTGCTGATGGACAGGTAAATAAGGAACTAGAAGTGACAAACTCCTCGTTGCTCCCAGTTTCCCCGCTTACAGAGAGAGGGGATCAATGTCAGTTTCTCTCTTTCTGTACAGGGCAGCCATTGCTGCTGGCCGCATTGCTCCCATGGGACCGGAGAGCCCAGGAGAGGCTACGGCAGGAGGGGGGTTGGACCCCTTTCTGCCACTCGCAGAAGTGATCTTGTGGCTAATTAGCCACTCAGATCACTTCTGCATTAAAAAGAATTTCCGGCTGAAAAGAATGACACCGGGATGATACCTGTAGGTGCAGGCATCTTCCCGGTATAACTATTGAAACCCAAGGACGTACAGGAACGTCCTTGGGTGGAAAGTGGTTAATGCAATGTAATATAATATAATAGTATATTATTTTTTTTTTCTTTGCTCGTTTTTTCCAGCAAAAGTGGAGTTACTCTTTAAATTAAGGATTTGCATGAGCAGCACAACAATAGTTACAAGAGGCATTCCTTTCTGCTGTTTCGGAACACCGTATCAGCTTAATTATGACCCAGACCCTAACTATAGACTAACTCACTCACCACACTGCCCAGCAAGATATATCAAGGTGATGGAGAAGAACAAGTTATGCCACCAACATCACTCTGCATTGTCATAGAAATCTAACCTGTTATTATATGAAGAAGGTAACATTAGCAAATAAACACATAAGATTGACATTTCATTATTATTAAATCGTATATAAATTACTTTTCTTTCTTACCTTACACCAAACAGGATGTGAAAGGTATAAATCTGTAGAGCCTATAATAAAGTAAAATGGTTTTCAGTCCATTAGACTTAAAGTATTCACTCAAGCTTGACAGCTGTATTGTAATTATGTTCACGGTTAATTTCCAGTTACTCCAACTTCACTTCATTATTATTAATAGTGAAAAAAAAAATAGATTTGACAAACTTAGAACCAACAGGTTGGTATGCCATTACTTGGAAACCACCAATATTGGTTTGATCCATCAATCTGCAAAATCTGGTTATCTTGCATTTAAACTAGAAGTTAAAACAGAACACTGTGTGGTGAATATTGAGAACAGGGACATGCAGATATGTTACTCCAGCTACAACTTTTTTTTCACTTTTGAGTAGATTGGAGAAAGATTAGAACCTTTATTGCAGGTCTTTATTGCTGTCTGTGTCTTCATTGTTGGAAATTAATTTTCTCTTGATAAGGAGACATCTAAAATGTTATACTTATACCTAGAAGAGCAGATTGGACCTCAGCAATTGGCGTATTCCAGGCATAGAAGAAGCCAGAAGCAATCTCAGCCCACCTTGATTTATATACTACTCATTCACAGCAGTCCCTGCCCGCAAGGAGCTTATAATCTAAGGTTCCTATCTGAAATATGAGGGGCAATTTAGACAGAAGCCAATCAACTAACATAGTGGTGGTGGGGTGGTAGTTCTCAAGGGTGTACAAAAAAAAAGGAAGCAAGGCTCTAAAAGGTCCACCGGAAAAATAAGAGGAAAGGTGGAAGAGCCATATAGTGGTGTGTGGAGGGTATAGGTTAAAAATGTATAAATATGAAAGTAGGCAAAAAAGAAAAAAAAAAAACAACATTTGGTGAGGTTGCTAATGACCAAGTGGAATGGTAGAGGCAACTTCCTACAAATATGTGTGTGGAGAATACATCTGTCTCCATGCAGGACAAAAGGTAGGTTCTGCTCTTGATGGCGTAGGGAAGCCAATGAAAGGTCACATCAGGGGAGTGGTAGGCTGGTTTAGGGAGGAAGAAAAAGCCCCAACTACGGTACAATTAATACAAGAAATGTATTAATTACTTAACACCAGATATGCGTAACTAAAATATGCCACTTTCTCACTTTAGTAGGGTTCCCACAAATGTTCTACCCTTGCTGGTTTCCCTGTGTTCAGCGGTGGGGATGTGTGCAAAGCTCCACACACACAAAACACTTGACTGCTGAGGCACATAGGCCCAGAAACAAAGTTAACATAATGACCCAACACCCCCTTGCCCCCTCCCCATATAAAAAACCACGCTTACCACAATTAAGTTGGAAAGGGCAAGGCCACAGCTTTTATGTATTTTCCAATAATAAACCTGAACACGTCTAGACCAGTGCCAGTCACAATTGTACTGTGAGCACTCTTAGTCATTAACATAACTTCCAAAAAGGAGTAAGGGGGAAGGGGCTGTCCTTACCATCAGTGCTTGACAGACAGCCTACCCCCCAATTTACAAATGATGGCGTAACTCATCACCGGAACTTTAGCGCTGGCAAGGTCAAAACCGTCACGAAAGCTGTGACAGACCGACCGAATGACTGAGTGGGGGGGGTGGTCAGCTCTTCAACGCAATATTTCTCAAAAGGACCCAGAATTCCTTGGGAAGGTCCTCCTACCCGAGCTCAGGCCCATCCCCATACCCAAGGCTCCGTCCAATCCATTTGATCCATATATCTTCCTGCTTGGTCCCAACTCCTGGCCATGCCCCCATCAGTCAAGGCTCTCTTTCCCTACAGGGGTCAAGAGGCCTTCATTGGTGTTAATAAATTACATGTTTAAACTGAAAGTGATGACTTCAACCCATTGTTAAACATCAACACATGTCAGCACGGGAGCCTCTGCCTTCAGTTGATGGGACTTTTTTCTTCCCTCTAAATCAGCCCACCACATCCCCCGATGTCCCCTTTAAGGACCTAGGACTTGGTTGCTACTGTAGCACCCTCCTAGTTAGGCTGCTAAGTAAATTTAGTTTTTGTCTCCTGTTGTAATCAGAGGAGCAGTAGTTTTTTGGTCTGGTCTGGTCTGTTCTGGGCTTCACAGGCTGTGAGTTTATTTGCTTCCCCCTGCCTTTAGAAGAGGTTTCTGAAGTTTAGGAAGGATTAATTCAAAGGACCAGCCTGAGTATTCAGGAGGGCCTAGGAAATCCCTGGGGAGTTGTGCACAGATGGTGGCTGGGTAGCTGTTAAATAATCTGGATCCCTGAGTAGATAGCCTTTTTCCCTCCTGAGGGAATAGATATGTGAGCTGAGGGGGGGGGGGGCACCTTTACACTGGAGCCAACTGAATGCTGGATTACTTTACAAGAGGCTACACCCATTGACTAGTCTTGTTTCAGAATTCTGTAAGTAAGGCCTCTTTACCTGTGCTGATGCTACTTCATGATCCCCAGCCATGAACCTGTGGAAAGTTCCAGTCTGCCTTTACTTGTGCTAACACTATTTGATGGTCCCCTGCCGTGAACTGTGGACTGTTCCAGTCTGCCTTTACCCGTGCTAAAGCTGTTTCATGGTCCCAGCTGTGAACCCATAGACTGTTTGTCAAGGTCTTACCTTGATGAGAAAGGAGTCGCGCTTAGTAGAACAGTCAATAAATCCCATAGAAGAAAAGCAGCAATGACTGGGAATCACATCACAGCCACATTCAGCCTTGATGGGTATACAGTTCATGAGAATGCAAGGTAATTTCACCCAGGTGTATGTTGCAGACAGACGCTTGTGAAACCCTTCACCACATATAGCCTCTTACCAGAGAGAGACGGGGCATACACGGTAAGTAGTTAGAGGACTACTTCGCCTGTATCCAGCAAGTCAGCTCCGGTACGAATCCAATCATCCGGTGTTCACCAATGTAAAGGATGTGCTGACACTTTAAGGACCCGCTCACAGAGTGTAATGTGGAAAAAGACAAAAGCGGCCCATAGCGTGATACTGTCTAGATATTTTATTTGGTAGAAAAAGGTATTGCACTCACCCAAATACAATAGCATCAAGCCTCTAGCCACATCATGGGCAGTAGAACGGTGCAGGGTACTTCCGGGTTCCGGGTATGACGGAGTGACGCTCGTTCCGCTCCTCTTACCTTGCCTTCCTGTCTGCGGCCATCTTGCACATGTGCTGACTGCTGTCTTTTATAGACTCTGATTGCTTCATCACTTCCTGCTGCTTCGTGGGCGTCGCTTAGTGATGAGGTTGTACACAGGATAAATATATCACCCGTTGGCTTGCAGTCCTTTGCTCGTGTGTTTGTGCTTTTAGGAGCATCTCTGCTGGCTATCTTCTGTTTTCCGTGTTCCTCCATGCATGACCTGGCTTTGGCTGAAGACCTTCCTGGCTCTTGATTCCCATTGGCTGACGACTTTCATGTGACTACACTTCCGTTTAATCCCTATCGGTTCCTCTGCTCCCAGAACCGAACTCGCTCACCTCATGGTGGGGCGACCCTGAGGACCGCGACCTGGTGTCACCAAGCAGCGAAGTCCATCTCCTCCATCAGGAGCTCTGGTGAACACTGGTTGGCGCTTAGACTCCGCACCTCAGGTTAGCCTGCGTCTTCCACCTGGGTGACCCCTTTACATGTTAGAAATAGTTACGGGAGGTCTGACGCTGTTCCTATCTACCTGTACTTTTGCTACTGTTTTTAAGAGAGAAGTGTCCTCTGTTAACAATATCTGATGTTTTGGAATATCCCACATCTTCCCACATGCCCTCCTTTTACCAATTCTACAAGCAAATAAAATGTAAAAGGACATCCCCAATGTGTTGTTATGGATGGACTGTTACTGTGTGCCTGGCTGCCTCTGCACTGTTTTGTGAATTAATTCAGTGGCTCCTTCAGGGGTAGCACTACACTACCTTTTGTTCTATGCGGAGACAAGGCTTTTTTTCTCGGAGAATAGGTGCAGGAACTCCCTCTTTTGGACTTACCCCTTGTCTCCGCTCTTACCTACCTCCGTGAACCGTTCCTTGGTTCCACCCACTACCCACCTCCCAGTACCATCCCTTTTAGAAAATACAGAACAAAGTAACATTTGTGGTACTAAGTAATTTGTATGGAATTTGTTAATGATAACAAAAAAGCAGTAAAATAGATCCCATGCAGCCAACAACAATAGATCCCCCAGCAACAATAGATCCAGCCAGAAACAATGGGCCATCAGCAACAACAACAGATCTCCCAGCAGCCAGCATCAATAGACTGCTGCCTAAACATTTGATCCCTCCCCAGCAACAACTGACCCCTCAGCAACATAAGACCCACCCCAGCAACAATAGACCCCCCTGCAAAACGAGATCTCTTCCAGAGACAATAGATCCCCCAGCAGCCACACCAGATCTCCCCAGCAGCAATAAATCCTCCTGCAGGAATAGATCCCCTCCAGCAACAATAGGTTCCACAGCAGCCAGCATCAATAGACAGTGTAGCACAACCCAGCACTCCTTGCCATTACATACATTCAGTGCTGGAGGTGCCGGAACTGCGTTCCCCCGCGTTCCCACTGAAAAAAAGCCCTGTGCGGAGATATTCTCCATATTTTGACTCGAAATGTTGCATCTAGATTATGCAAAACCTTGTCAATTAACCAACATGTCTTTGGAGTGTGGGAGGAATACAGAGCACCCAAGGGAAACCTACACATGCACAGGAAAAACATGCAAACTCCATGTAGATAGCATCCTGGTTGGGATTTAAACTGGTATCTTCTTTGCCCCAAAGCAGAAGTGATAACCACTGGCCATCCTTTTAAATTTTCAGAAGCAGCAGCCTGACACTTACATGACATTGACCAGTTCTGCACTTTCGTACCAACTCATAAAACATGACAGAACTGGCTAATCCACCGTTCCGTTTTCTAAAGCACAATGTATATTTGACAAGTGAAAAAGAAAGAAAAATAAATATATAATTGGTAAGAAGCCCAGACATTCTTTTTTGAGCTTTGAGATTCTCACCCTATGTAAATTTATGAGAGAAAGAGTAAAAAAAAAAAAACATTGAAAAGCCTTCATCTTAGAATTCAGGAACTTTAGTAACACATCTTTGCTCCAATCAAAGTGTCTATCCAAAGGCTGAACTTTGCATTTACTCCGTCTCATGGCTCCCTTATCTCACCATCTCACCATGAGGCCATCCCTTGTCTGCGTCTAGCTTTTTTTTTTTTTTTTTGTAGGCATCTTTTTGCCCTTTACTGTTGCTTTTGTCATGTCACTTTGACTGCAGTTTTGTTCTGTCAGATACCTTTCATTTTCTGCATGGCTTCACTGCGATGGGCGATTCAAGCTGTGATTTCCCGTTTTGATCTCACTTTGTAGATCCAGTTATGTCTGTAAAAGGTTTTAAAGTTCAAAAGATTTAGATGAACAATATCTCGAAGGTGCACCCTTAAATCACTGAGTCAATATTACAGAATGCCCGAACCAGAATATATCTAAGCCTCGGCATCGATTTTTATTTTTTTTTCCTTACAGTATTCTGTCAAAATCAAAGAGCAATTTACAAGTGTTTTGTTTACACGCCACCCTGATGTTAATAGATAATGTGGTACTATTAAAAATGTAATAGCTTCAATGTATTTTTTTTTTTTTTATCTTTAGTTCTATTTTTAGAGAAACTTCCCAGTTCAATGTGCATGAATAAAGATGGAAAAGATTTTAAACACAGCAGGAAAGAAGTTCTTTCTTTAAAGGGAAACTATGGAATGTTTTCATTATGAGCATTTTAAATGATTATTGTTACTTTGACCTGAAATCAGGCTTTGGCTTGATTACTTTTATTTTCTCGCTGTTCTACATTCTGACGATTACATGAGTAATGTATACCGCTGCCTTCATAAAATAGAAACAAAGGAAGCAAATATGTAGGTAAATTATTATTTGCATTTATTTTCTTATCAGTTGTCATACGCTGGAACTGGTATTTGGTGGAAGTGAACCGAATGGACCTTCTGTGTGTCGGTGTTTTTTTTTTTTTTTTTTTTTTCTTTAGTCGATTATTGGGCTTTATAATTGACTTGGGTCTGATTGGTAATATAATTACTATGTAATAATAAGATAATAATAATAATGTTACTAATGATGTCCCCATACAGAAAGGCTTCATCACAGTAAGAGCTGTGAAAATGTGCAAAAGACTCCCCCTAGAACTATTGTAGTTCTGGCCAGCTCAATTGCCTGTTTTAAAAAAGAGCTAGATGCATTCCTAAATCCACTATTCTACCAAAAGTATTGGTACACCTACCTTTACATATACAGTAACCACAGACCAACAGACATGACTGCCCAACAGTGAGAACAAGAATTGCCAACAACGCTGCATTTAATAAAGTTATTATATAACAATACTATATATATATATATATATATATATATATATATATATATATATATATATATATATATATATATATATATATATATATATAATATATATATATATATAAATATATATATATATATATATATATATATATATATATATATATATATATATATATATATATATATATATATATATATACACAGTATATTTAAATAGAATTATATTCAATTATATTCAACAACGTTTTTGGGAGGATTTTACACTGTATCTCACAAAAGTGAGTACACCCCTCACATCTTTGTAAATAATTTTTTCTATCTTTTCATGTGACAACACTGAAGAAATTACACTTTGCTACAATGTAAAGTAGTGAGTGTACAGCTTGTATAACAGTGTAAATTTGCTGTCCCTTCAAAATAACTTAACACACAGCCAATAATGTCTAAACCGCTGGCAACAAAAATGAGTACACCACTAAGTGACAATGTCCAAATTTGGCCCAATAAGGTATTTTCCCTCCCCGGTGTCATGTGACTCGTTAGTGTTACAAGGTCTCAGGTGTGAATGGGGAGCAGGTGTGTTAAATTTGGTGTTATCGTTCTCACTCTCCCATACTGGTCACTGGAAGTTCAACATGGCACCTCATGGCAAAGAACTCTCTGAGGATCTGAAAAAAAAGAATTGTTGTTCTACAAAAAGATGGCCTAGGCTATAAGAAGATTGCCAAGACCCTGAAACTGAGCTGCAGCACGGTGGCCAGGACCATACAGTGGTTTAACATGACAGGTTCCACTCAGAAAAAGCCTCGCCATGGTAGAAGTTGTGTGCACATGCTCAGCGTCATATCCAGAGGTAGTGTTTGGGAAATAGACATATAAGTGCTGCCAGCATTGCTGCAGAGGGTGGGGGGTCAGCCTGTCAGTGCTCAGACCATACACTGCACACTGCATCAAATTGGTCTGCATGGCTGTCGTCCCAGAAGGAACCCTCTTCCAAATGTGATGCACAAGAAAGCCCCCAAACAGTTTGCTGAAAACAAGCAGACTAAGGACATGGATTGCTGGAACCATGTCCTGTGGTCTGATGAGACCAAGATAAACTTATTAGGTTTAGATGATGTCAAGCATGTGTGGTGACAACCAGGTGAGGAGTACAAAGACAAGTGTGTCTTGCCTAGAGTCAATAATGGTGGTGGGAGTGTCTTGGTTTGGGGCTGCATGAGTGCTGCTGGCACTGGCACAAATGTGCTTCTGGAAGAATGGTCAAACATTCCCTTAGACCAGGCATGTCCAACCTGCGGCCAAGGGGCCTCATGCGGCCCGGAACCGCAGGCACTGCGGCCCACTGCTCCCTGACAATTTTTTTTTTTTTTTGCTGGGGAAAAAGGAAGTCGGGTCGGGGGCACAGCAACAGCGGCTTCCAACTAACTGTAGGCAGAGGACGCCTCGTAAGGGATCATCCTCTAGTTGTGTTAAATTAGTGCTGGGGGGGGGGGGGGGGTCGCGGCAGCGTGGGAAGGGCGTGGCAGCGTTTTATTACTTATATACCTTAACTATAGTATATATTTTATTTGCGGCCCGAGAAAATTTCTCTACACTCAATGTGGCCCAGAGAAGCCAAAAGGTTGGACACCCATGCCTTAGACACACTCCTAAACCTTGTGGACAGCCTTCCCAGAAGAGTTGAAGCTGTTATAGCTGCAAAGGGTGGGCCAACTCAATATTGAACCCTACGGACTAAGACTGGGATGCCATTAAAGTTCATGTGCTTGTAAAGGTAGGCGTCCCAATTCTTTTAATAATATAGTATATTGGATATTAACATTTATTAGTAAACACAAAAGAACGGGAATTTGGGACTTTATATGAGGCACTGACTGGGTGATCTCCGTACATTACAAGGATTATAACAAACTTTGTTGCAGATTCCCAACTTTTGTTATTCTGAAGAAATCATTGTTTGTTCCTCTGTGCTGAGTGGGTCAAATGGTAGTGAAAAAACAAAGGTGTCAGTGCTACATCAGCTTATAAATTATCAAAGTGCCCAGTGCTATAAAGTGACTCAGTGCAGTTAGGTGCAAACAAAGGTCCACAATATATATCCTTCAATAAGTGCCACAGTGCAAAAAAAGTGCAATCAAATGTCCACAAATAAAGTCCTTCAAATGTGGTAAAAAGTGTGGTGCTCCAAATCAATTGTGCTTGATAATCCGTGCTCTCATGTGGTATTCCTACTCACCAGAAGAACTTGGATAAAGTCTGTGTATCAAATTGCCAGTATCCTATAATGGATATCTCTTGCCGCTTTGCAGTGAGAAACGACTTTGCTGGGCTATTGAGCCCTCTTCCTCTCATGTGTTCCTCCTCAAAAGTATATTAACACGGGACTCACCACGGTGAAATACGTACAAAAACTTTATTTCATAAATAAAATTCACTTACATTAAAAATACTGTGATCCAGCGATACGGCTCGGTGGGTGCGGCTTACGGGAATAATTTTAAATAATTTTGTATATCAAATACAGTACATCTATATTTGTCCATAAGCACGAGGCACCTTTTGTAATTCAAATGGGAGTGGTTTCATCATTGACAATCAGCTGTGCAGCTGCAGAGCTCTAATGAGGAAATCTGCTGGGCCTGCATCCCTTTAGACGTGTTTCTATTGGGAGTATCTCACCAAAAATGACATTTTTGTTGCAGGGGATGCCAGAAATCTGACTTGTATCTTAGTGCAGACTTCTGGGAAAATTGGTGAGCCAATCACACAAGCAGGAAATGATGTTTCTGGGGGTGTGGTCAGTATACATTCTGTGTACAGAACAGCTCCAGGCAGCCATATTGCATTGCATTTTCAGAAAATGACAACAGCTGCAGATTGAAAAGGAAAGGTCATTTTTAATACCATTCAATTACAATATGATTTGTGTCGCAATTGTATACGCTATATTGTTTTTTTCTTTATTTGATATTTTTTTTCCCAACAAAAGGTGAGTTACCCTTTAAGGTAATTTTTGTTTTGTATGGATAGAATAATGATAATATATGGTCTAGTCCAGGGATCCTCAAACTACTGCCTTCTAACTGTTGCAGAACTACACATCCCATGATGCATTGTAAAACTCTGACATTCTCAGACATGACTAGGCATGATGGGAATTGTAGTTCCTGAACAACTGGAGGGCCATAGTTTGGGGACCCCTGGTCTATTCTATGGATAATGTAATAATAATTTATTGATTGACCGGCATTAATAAAAAATTCATAAAAAAATTAGCTCAAGATGCTTTACTCATCATATCTCTAGCACTTGTAGAAGGAGCTATTGAAGCACGTTTCAATAGAACAATTGAAGAAATTGCTAGTCCTCAGGTGCCTACAGTTCCTTGGGTGATTAGTTAGTTAGTTAAACATGTGGAAACTCTGTCCTGTCCATCCCTACAAGGTTCTCCTGAACTACTGGCAAAGCCCTTAAAGAGGAAGTAAATCTTCCTCTGTAACTTGTACCTATAGGTAAGTCTATAATAAGGCTTACCTATAGGTACTGTAAATATCTCCTAAACTTGCACCGTTTAGGAGATATTTACTTTGCATGCAGCCAGTGACATCACTGGCGCATGCGCTCTCAAGGAACGACCGCCCGTGCCGTTCCTTCAAAGCCCTATGTCGTGAATGGTGGCTCCCACGCGCATATGCGGAAGTGACGTCATCGCAGCTTTGCCCAATCATATGGCCGGAGGACGCGAACCTGGAAAGAAGACGGCTGAACATGTCGGCCATGTCAGCAGTGAGTGGGCGGCAGTGCGGGGGCTTCGTTCTAAGGTAATTATTTCATAATGAGCTAGTATGCGATGTATATTAGCTCATTATGCCTTTGTCTTTCAGGGTTTTTTGTTATTTACTTATTTTATTTTTGTTGGAGGTTTATAACCTCTTTAACAGCATGCACACTCATGGTGCTTTTAAATCTCTCTCCTACTGTTGCTTTGGGGCCCACTTCAACCCCCAATGCACTGATCACTGTATCAGTGTCACTGGTCCTCAAAAAGTGGCAAACGTGTCAGTTAGTGTCCGACTGTCCAACACAATATCGCAGTCCTGTTATAAGTCACTGATCACCACCGTTACTAGTAAAAAAGTTAAAATAAAGTAAATAAAAATATTCCATAGTTTGTAGACATTATAACTTTTGCACAAATCAATCAATATATACTTATTGGGATTTTTTTTTTTTTTTTACCAAAAATATGTAGAAGAATACAAATTGGCCTAAATTGAAGAAGAAAGTCGATTTTTAATTTTTTTTTTATTAGATATGTTTTATAGCAAAAAGTAATAAATATTTTTTTTTTTTTTTCAAAATTGTAGGTCTTTTTTTGTTTATAGCCTTAAAAATAAAAACCACAGAGGTGATCAAATACAACCAAAATCAAGCTCTATTTGTGGTAGGGGGGGGGGGGGGAGAACATACATTTTCTTTGGATACAGCGTTGCACGACCGCGCAATTGTCAGTTTAACTAATGCTGTGCCGTATTGCAAAAAATGGCCTGATCATGAAAGGGAGTAAATCTTCCGGAGGTCAAGTGGTTAAAAGAAGAGAACAGCAACCAGCACAAGGTACACTTCTCATTCAATTTAAATACAATCCCTTGTGCTGAATAAAATTAATAAATATCTAAACCTAATTTTTTAAAGAAGCCAACATTTGGGGGTCTATTCATTAATGTTTATAACACAAGATTACCGTAGCTTTCACCCAATATTCACCTATTTTCCCAATTGGATTCAACCAGAGCCCTCTTAAAAATGACTTTTCTTTATCTTTGATTTGCTATCACACTGCTACTTGTAGCAAAAAAAAAAAATACTCCTCATTTTCTCCAAATGGCAAAAATAACCTATCCAATTAATTTGTAATGCAACTGATTGAACAGCAGAATTTCTGAGACTGATGCAATCAAAGTAAGTGGAATAATCAGATAGAATTCAGAGAAAAGGTCAGGATTACGCTACATATATTTTTTTTTTCTGTCATACTATTTTCTCTTGTAGCAATTTTACTTCAAGACCTTCAAGGTATTTTTTTTTTGCAAAAAGTAAAAAAAAAAAAAAAAAAAAAGTAAGGTAAGTTTTTCAAGTTGGGTAATTTTTAAATTAACCATAGCATTTTCTATGCTTCATATGTTCCTCTATATTTCCCAAGAGGCGCAGGTCATGCAAATACTTGCTCAGAAGCTTTTTACTAATTGTGTACTGAAGCTTGTAATGACTTTCTTTTGAATGTTTCACAGTCTTGGTTTTCATCTTTGTTAATCACAACATATCTCATTTTTTAATTCCATCTTATGGATGAACATCTATCGAACCCCGATGGGACGGTTTTGGTAGCATAACAATACGGTGGTCTGCTCTCATCAGAGCCCGGTTATTAATGACATGAGAAAGCAATGACCTTTACCTACAACTATGGTGTTGTGCATGTATGTCTACAAGGTAACAATGGCTCAGGCAACTAATTATATAATATTTGACTTAATAACTCCATTGGAACCTACATTATTACAAGCTTTCACTGCTTGATGACATAGCAAGAGAAGCAAAAAGAAAAATACTAATTTGTATCTAAAGAGACAGAAAAAAATACCCCAAATATAAATTACTAGCACATGTTTGTATACGATTTAAATATTGATTTTGAACAGGTTGGTAAAAGTAAACAAAAAATAAATAAAAAAATAAATATATATTATATACAGTATATATATATATATATATATATATATATATATATATATATATATATGTATGTATATATATATTAGTGATCGACCAATATTGTTTTTTTATTGCCGATACCGATATTTTGGTCATCGCATATCGGTATCGGCCGATATTGTTGGACATTTACATTTTTTTTTTTTATTTAATAATTTTTCTTTACAGGTACTCTTGTGGAGGGATCTGCGCGGGAGCCGCCAGGCACGGCACTGGGCTCTGAAGAAAAGGCACAAGCAGCCGTTTCTTCAGAGCGCATGCGCCGATGACATCATCGGCTGCATGCACTGCAAATATCACGGTTCAAGTTTAGGAGAAATTTACAGCACCTATAGGTAAGCCTTAATATAGGCTAACCTATAGGTAAAAGTAATTAAAGTGGGTTTACAACCACTTTAAGCTTAGGATTAGTGTTGAGCGAACACGGACTGTATTATTCGGGTTCGTACCGAATAAATGGATTTTTGTTACCCGAACACGGACCCGAAAACTTTACTGTATGTTCGGGTTTAAAATCCGTGTTCGGTAATTGTATTTCCTGTTTTGTATGTAATGGCACGCTTTTAATGGCGGGCTTTCAACAGCCAATCAACAAGCATTTAACTGGTGTGCGCCATCACAGCCATGCCTACTAATGTATTAGTAAGCCATGCCTACTAATGTATTAGTAGCTGTGATTGGCCATCTGAAGCATGTGACCATGTCTTTATAAGTTCGAGAGCCACAGCGCGGCGCGTCATTCTGCTGTAGTATAGGGAGAGAGCACACATCATACGTGCTGGCTGCTGCTGATTAGGGACAGACAGTGAAAAATTGTGCCCGAAAAGAATGCAGGGACAGGTCGGAGTGTAGGCAGGGACAGTATTTGAGCATTTTAGGGACAGGCTGGAGAGATTAGGCAGGGAAAGTCTACATCGATTTTGCTGTGTGGGGGGTGGTGCAGTGAACGATCTTTTTGCCCTCAATTGAGCCCACTGAGGAGGAGGAGAAGGAGGAGGGAGAAAAAATATATATTTTTATCAGTCTGTTGTGTGCAGCGTTTAGCTATATTTTACTACAGATTGCTGTTCTAATCTGCTATTTAAAAATGACAAATTTAAAGGGGATTTTTTTAAAGAGAACTTGCCATGCTCTTAACTACATTTTGCTGCCATTTGCAGCACTCTAGCCCTTTCCATTGGTGTTTTAGAGCCATTTTAGTGCCTGAAAGTTCGGGTTCGGTGTCCGGGTAAAGTTCGGAAAAAGTCCGGGACACGGACCCGGACTTTTTTTTCAAGTTCAGCCGAACCCGCCAAGCATGGACATCCAGGTGTCCGCTCAACTCTACTTAGGATCTACCAGAACACTTGGATCCTTCTCCACCATTGACTCCCCCCAGTTGTACTCCCCCTAGTATATATGCTGCATGCATTTCCTTCCCTCCAGGTGCATAACTTTACATTTATCAACATTAAACCTCATCTGCCACATAGTTGCCCAATGAAACAGTGCATTGAGGTCAGCTTGTAAGTTGGAGACACCCTGTAAGGAAGTTATTCTATTGCATAGCTTGTTGTCATCTGCAAAGACTGAAATGTTACTTTTAATCCCAGACCCTATATCATTTATAAAGGTATTAAAAAGTAAGGGTCCCAACACTGAACCTTGGTGTACACCACTGATAACCTTAGACCATTCACAGTAAGAATCATTAACCACTACTCTCTGAATTCTATCTTTTAGCCAGTTTTCTATCCAATTACAAACCAATCTTTCCAAGCCTGTAGACTTTACCTTACACATTGGCCGTGTGTGGGGAACTGTGTCAAAAGCTTTTGCAAATCCAAGTATACTACGTCCACAGCCACCCCTCTGTCCAAGGTTTTACTTACCTCCTCACAAAAAGAAATCAGGTTTGTTTGACAACTTCTGTCTTTCATGAATCCATGCTGTCTGTTGCTTAAAATATAGATCAGGCTTGTGAAAATGTGTTTCATAGGCCACGTGTGGCCCACTTATTTCTTCTATGTGACCCTCAGTGGTTTAAGCATAACAAAAGTGTGCCACCAGATGTTCCCCAATTGGCAAGTTATATTTCCCTATTGAATGTCTAAGCTAAAGAATTTAGAAAATATTTTATGGCCCCTTTTTTGGATTTAAATATTGTAAGTTGAAGTTTCTACTATAATGTTAAGGTCCAAAGTGCCATAATTTTTCTTTGGAATAAAGTAGGTGTGGCCCTCAGAAGACATATTGTGGCTCTTTTTAAGATTTTGTCCTCTCAATTCAGCAAACTGTTGTCACTGAGTTTGTAATGCCCGGTATAGACTACAATTGAGATGTGATGCATATTTTATTATATAATTCATAGGTGTCGTTTTTTTTAATAATAAATCATTAGGACAGTATAAAAGTCTGACCCTGAAGCCCCTCTTAATTCTGGGATGTGCGTGTTTATGTTTTTTCAAATATACTGCAATAAGTAGGCATAAACAAAAGAGTCAAAATCATATGTGTCTTTCTCTACCTTTAGCTTGAGTTATTGGTGTCTGGGCCCTGATTCAAATGAAATCTGCAGGAGACAAGCAATGCAGTGTATGAGTATGTGCCAAAAAGGTAGTCTTTCTATCGTGGCATGACACCAAAACATTTTATTCAATCCCTTCATGGGCAGTATACAGTACAATCCGTACTGTAGATCATGGGTGTCCAACCTTCTGGCTTCTCTGGGCCACATTGAGTGTAGAGATATAAAATATATACTATAGTTAAGGTATATAAGTAATAAAACTCCGCCGCGAGCCCCCCCCCCCCGCACTAATTTAACACAACTAGAGGATGATGAAATGAAATGGAATCTGTATACAGAGGTTTACTTCTTCTGAGAGATAATAAAGGAACACTCTAACCACCATGACCACTTCAGTGATTTGAAGTGGTCATGGTGGTAAGAGTCAGAAACACTGCACATGCTCGCCCCCCCCCCCCCCCCCTCCAAGGCAGCCTCTGCCTACCGTTAGTTGGAAGCCGCTGTGGCCAAGCCCCCAACCGACTTCCTTCCTCCCAAGCAAAAAAAAAATTGGCAAGGGGCAGTGGGCCGCATTACCTGGGGTTCCGGCCCGCATGCGGATATAGATATATTATAAAATCCCAACATTCTATTAATTCGTATTCATAGAAGAGTAAATATACAACATATGTGATACCCCCAAGGGACTTTTTAGGCCACAAATAACAAAAGTACAAACTGTATATTTAACAAGCGCAATAAAAATGTTAAAAAATATACAACGGCTGTGACAAATATTGTGTAAAATTTCACCCCACGACTACAGTATTTTGATAGAATGATATTGCACCATTTTTGTTGATATTACAGAAGTTTCTCTAGGATTAATCAACGAGAACATATAAATCAGGTGGAAGTGACTAATCCTTGCATTTGCTATCTATACTATTTTTGTAACTGTTGGAGCAGACCACCCATACAAGGACATTGATTACACATATGATTAGAGAATATACTGACCTCACTAGAAGGGCCATAATTGCCACTAGGCTACATAGACTATTGACTTGAGGGGCAAGGGTGCCAGGGGCAATGCTCAGCCACTAGACACTAACATCTAAACCCTCCTTACTTGCCTGTTATACGAACCAATGCTCTGATCTCTCTGCTGTGGAGGCCAACTAATGGGAACGTTTTTTTTAAACTATCGATGCTTCCTGCTGATACGACTGCTTGTGGAAGAGAATTTCACATCCTTACTGCTCTGACAGTAAAGAACCCCTTACGTATTTTAAGGTTAAACTGTTTTTCCTCTAGTTTTAGTGAGTTGCCACGTGTCTTATTGTATTTCCTTTCTCTGAAAAGTTTGTTCCTTATTCTAGGGCCATTACCAGTACAGTATTTGTACATTGATATCATATCCCCTCTCAATCCTCTCTTCTCCAGAGAGAATAAGTTCAATGCTTGTAGTCTTTCCACATAGCTGATGTCCTCCATTCCCCTAATTATTTTTGTTGCCCTTCTCTGGACTCTGTCCAGTTCCAGCACATCCTTTCTGAGGAACGGTGCCCAGAACTGGGCGGAATACTCCAGATGTGGCCGGACCAGAGTCTTGTAGAGCGGGAGAATAATCTCTTTATTTCTGGAGTGAATCCCCTTTTTTATACATCCCAGTATTCTGTTGGCTTTGCTTGCAGCGGCTTGACATTGCATGCCACTGCCAAGCCTGTTGTCCACTAGTACCCCCAGGTCTTTTTCCATCTTAGATTCACCCAGGTGCTCCCCCTAGTGAGCAGCTTGCTTTCGTGTTTCTGACACCCAAGTGCATTACTTTACATTTTTCAACATTAAACCTCATCTGCCATGTAGTTGCCCACCCCATTTTTTTGTTCAGGTCTGCTTGTAAGGTTTCCACATCCCGCATAGAAGATATTGGCATGCTTAGTTTAGTATCATCCGCAAATACCGAGATTGTGCTGGATATCCCCTCCTCTAGATCGTTTATGAATAAATTAAACAGGATTGGTCCCAGAACAGAACCTTGGGGGACCCCACTTTCCACACCCGCTCAATCCGAGTACTCCCGATTTATCACCACCCTCTGGAGCCAGTTCTCTATCCAGGTACTCATCTTATGGTCCATATCTATGTACCTTAGTTTGCACAGTAAGCGTTTGTGGGGAACTGTGTCAAATGCCTTTGCAAAGTCCAGATACACTGCAAGTCACCTCATCGTAGAAGGTTAATAGATTGGTCTGGCAAGAACGATTTTTCATGAATCCATGCTGATTACTATTAATAATACCGTTTTCATTACTAAAGTCTTGTATGTGGTCTCTTAACATCCCCTCCAAAATCTTGCAGACTACTGGTGTTAGGCTGACCAGCTTATAGTTTCCCGGGATATATCTCGGCCCTTTTTTAAATATCGGTACCACATTGGCTTTTTTTCCAATCAGCTGGCACCACACCCGTCTGTAGACTATCCTTAAAGATCAAGAATAATGGTCTAGCTACCACCTGGCTGAGCTCTTTAAGAACCCTCAGGTGCAAGCCATCCGGTGCAGGTGATTTATTTATGTTAAGTTTCTAAAGTTTAGTTCTAAGTCTATCTTCTGTTAGACATGGCGGTTCTTCCTGAGGTGTATTAATTAATTTAGCATTACAAGCTGGGTTAGTGTAGCCCCCCGATTCTTTTGTGAAGACTGAAGAGAAGGAATTATTTAACACTTTCGCCTTCTCTCTGTCCTCTGTGGCTAGATTCCTTTTGTCGTCTTTTATGGGGCCAATGTGTTCTGGTCTTGCTTTCTTACAATTTATTTACTTAAAGAATTGAACCTGATGCAAACTATTTCCTTGTTTGATGTTGTTTTTTGGTTGCTCTTGTGATTTTTCCCCATACCCACCTTGGATTTAGGAACTCTGAACACCCTACCGCAAATGTCCCCATGTGTGCCAGCTGAACCTTGCTTCCCGCTGGCTAATTCTACATCTGTACCCTCCCCCCCCCCCATCACCTAGTTTAAAAGCCCCTCTAACTTGTTGGCCATGTTCTCACCCAGTACGGTTGCACCCTCCCCATTTAGGTGCTGAAACTGTACTGAAACTGTCTTCTGTACTGAAACTGCTTACTTATATTTAATTTCACACTGGGAGCTTCTTACCATGTAGGTAGTCAATTAACACAGCGCTAGCATACATAAATGAAAATACATAAACATGTTCATGTGGTACAAAAAAATATTTGGTAAAATCCAAAAATTTAAATATATATAAGTGTCCAAAAAAGTAAAAAATCCAGAAAAGTGTCCAGTAATATTAAAATGCAATAGGTGATAAAGTGCTCCAGTGCAGATAAAAACACTCATGCTCCAAGTGGTGGTGACCCCTCCAGGACCCCTACTCACCAGAACATGTGGACCCTGCGTTAGGGTCTAAAGAGCTTATGGACACTTAGATGCAAATGACTCCAGGACTTCTCCTTAGGGATCAGAAGCTGAATGGACCCTCCTAAACGTAGGTAATCCTAAATGGCTCCAGGCAATGTTTACCAAGAAAGAAAAAGGGGACCAAGGATAGTGAAGCCCATTTCAAAAGGTTTTATTAAATGAAGTCAAAAACATACTCACATTATAAGTTAAAAAATAAGCGAGGTAAATAGCAGTAGGAGCCAGAAACGCTGCTAACGGCGTGCGTTCCATGGCTATTCAGGAAGTAGACTGGAAGTCACGAAAGCTCGGGTGCCGTACTGGAATTACATCAACGCGTTTCGCCCTCCCAATAGGGCGTTTTCAAAGACATCATATCCGTTACGCAAGCAAGTATTTATATCGTGCTGGGAGCATGACTCATATCCGGTGCTCCTCCCGCACCGAATATATTACGGCTAAAAATAGGGTACTTTTTTGGACACATATATATTTTAATTTTTGGATTTTTCCAAATATTTTTTTGGACCACATGAGCATGTTTATGTATTTTCATTTATGTATGCTAGCACTGTTAATTGACTAACTATATTTTCTCTGAGTATTTACTTGGTGAACAGCAGCTGCAAAATTCATATGCACACATAATAGATGTGTCTTTAAGGTAGCGCGGGTTTAATTCTTGTTTTTTCAGCTTCTTACCATGATCTACCAAATTCCATAACTCCACCAAAAATTAGCTTGCTGCCAGCATCAGGACTGAGGGCTCTTGAGATGAGTAATGAGGCAGGGTGCTGTACACAGCTACCTGAAAACATCACAGTACCCTCTGACCCTCCTACCAACTATGATCCTCCTGCATACATACAGTACAGAGGCTTAGTGATGACTTCATTGGGTCCAGAATAAGGCATGCATTAGAAACAGAAAGACTGTATCTGCCATTTTCATTAAGGTTTTGATTGGGGATAGGGGGAGGAAGCAGAGCAGGGAAAATATAAACAAACTAAACTTTGCCTTTAGGGGTTATATTTCATTGTTGAGTTTAGAGGGGTAAGCACTGTGAGTTAGTTTTCTCGGGGTTAGGTTACATTTCAGAGTGTATTAGTGTCAGCTTAAGGTTCAGGTTATGTATAGGGATAGGGGATGTGGGGGACACCTGAATTATTTTCAGTGCCAAAAGTTTAACACCAAAACTAACAGGTGTCGAAATCCAAAATATCCTGTTAAACGAGTGCAATGTAAGAAAATAGTGCAACAGACACAGGGGTTGATTTACTAAAACTGGAGAGTGCAAAATCTGGTGCAGCTGTGCATGGTAGCTTCTAACTTCAGCTTGTTCAATTTTTGCAAGGTTTTAAAAAAAAAAAAAAAAAATTGGAAATTGATTGGCTACTATGCAGAACTGCACCGGATTTTGCTCTCGCCAGTTTTAGTAAATCAACCCAACCATTTTTAACATTTGGGGGAGGTTGGGCACATAAGATAGTTAACCTAGTGGAGCAGAATGTATCATTCCATCCTTGGCTGTTAGCATTACAAGGGAAAGGGTAAAAGTTCCATTGGGGACAACCGTTTTGGTGACAACTATGTAAAAGGGAGTATGTCTGCGAAGGCTCCCTGGTCTAACCATGTCATGGTATATCTAGTAGTAGTCAGTAGAGTTGAGCGGACACCTGGATGTCCGTGTTCGGCGGGTTCGGCCGAACTTGAAAAAAAAGTCCGGGTCCATGTCCCGGACTTTTTCCGAACTTTACTCGGACACCGAACCCCATTGAAGTCAATGGGGACCCGAACTTTCAGGCACTAAAATGGCTCTAAAACACCAATGGAAAGGGCTAGAGTGCTGAAAATGGCAGCAAAACGTAGTTAAGAGCATGGCAAGTGTTATGCAAACAAATGTGGATAGGGAAATAACTTAAAACAACAAAAAAAACTGAAAAATAAAACAATTTTCTTCATCTGTGAAGGACGAGGTCCATATGGAGTAGGAGGGAGGTTGAGGTGGTGGTAGATGTGGCGGTGTAGGTGGAAGCGGCGGTGGAGGAGGACGAGGTAGCCAACACTGCTTTTTTTCAGTCATTTTAAATGAGGGTACACCCCAAAAGAGTGAGAAAGATCAAAAATAGAACAATGGCTGGGTAAGGTCGGTATCCATTGCTATTCTGCACAAGGTACGGAAAAGTCCCGTGGGATCCATGCCTGGTTCATTTTAATGAACGTGAGCTTGTCCACATTGTCTCTGGACAGACGGCTGCGCTTGTCTGTGATAACACCCCCAGCCGTGCTAAATACCCGTTCAGATAATACACTGGCTGCAGGGCATGCCAGCACCTCCAAGGCGTAAAGGGCAAGCTCAGGCCATGTGCCCAATTTGGAGACCCAGAAGTTGAAGGGGGCAGACCCATCATTCACTACATGTAGGCGTGTGCACACATACTGCTCCACCATGTTGGTGAAATGCTGCCTCCTGCTAAGACGTTCCATATGAGCTGCTGGTGCTGCTGTTTGTTGTGGCGTGCTGACAAAGCTTTTCCACATTTCGGCCATGCTAACCCTGCCTTCTGAGGTGCTGGCGGTGCCCTGGTTGCGTTGGCGACCTCTTCCTCCTCCTCCTCTGCCTTGGTCTTGTGCTTCCACTGTGGCCCTGCTGTCAGGTGGGAATGCCAGCAGCATCGCGTCTACCAGCGTGCGCTTGTACTCGCGCATCTTGCGATCGCGCTCCAGTGAGTGAATTAAGGACAGTACGTTGTCCTTGTAACGGGGATCAGATAGTGTGGCCACCCAGTAATCAGCACAAGTTAGAATGTGTGGAACTCGGCGGTCGTTGTGGAGACACTGCAGCATGTAATCGCTCATGTGTGCCAGGCTGCCCAGAGGCAACGAAAGGCTGTCCTCTGTGGGAGGTGTATCGTCTGTGTCCTCTGTATCCCCCCAGCCACGCACCAGTGATGGCCATGAGCTGGCCTGGGTGCCACCCTGCTGTGAACATGGTTCCATCTCCTCCTCCATCTCCTCATCCTCCTCATCCTCCAGAACTGTGCCCCTGCTGGACAATCGTGTCCCTGGCGTTTGTGTGTGCAGGAACCCACCCTCGGAGCCACTTGCGAATGACTGCCCTGAAAGCCTTGGAAATGTTACCTCTTCATCCTCCTCCTCCTCCTCCTCCTCATCCTGTGCCACATCCTCTTCCATCATTGCCCGAATCGTTTTTTGGAGGATGCATAGAAGTGGGATAGTTAAGCTGACAACGGCGTGTAGATTGAAAAGCGGAATAGAAAATATGATATCAAAAGGTGTATCTATCTCACACGTACAGACCCAGACTAGGCCCTGATTATTATTTTTTGTACCCTAAAGGCAGGATGAGGAGTAGGAGGAGTTCGGAACAGGCAGGAGGCAAACTGAAACACCCTGCAATCCTCGGCGGTGTAAGATGTGCCCCAAAAATTGGAAAGGTGTATCTCACACGTACCGATACAGACTATGCCGCAATTTAATTCTTTTTACCCCAAGGATGTAGATTGAATAGCGGAATAGAAAATATGATATCAAAAGGTGTATCTATCTCAAACGTACAGACCCAGACTAGGCCCCGATTACTATTTTTTGTACCCTAAAGGCAGGATGAGGAGTAGGAGGAGTTTGGAACAGGCAGGAAGCAAACTGAAACACCCTGCAATCCTCGGCGGTGTAAGATGCGCCCCAAAAATTGGAAAGATGTATCTCACACGTTTTTTTCGGACACAATTTTTCACAGAATCACTGTCTGTCCCTAATCAGCAGCCAGCACGTATGATGTGTGCTTTGTCCCTAAACTACAGCAGAATGATGCGGCACGCTGGGGGCTCTCGAACTTATAAAGACATGGTCACATGCTTCAGATGGCCAATCACAGCTACTAATACATTAGTAGGCATGGCTGGGATGGCTTAAGGCACACCAGTTAAACGCTTGTTGATTGGCTGTTGAAAGCCCGCCATTAAAAGCGCGCCATTACATACAAAACAGGAAATAAAATGACCGAACGGATTTTAAACCCGAACATACAGTAAATTTTTGGGGTCCGTGTTCGGGTAACAAAAATCCAATTATTCGGTACGAACACGAATAATACAGTCCGTGTTCGCTCAACACTAGTAGTCAGTCACATTTATTTATTTATTTCAGGTACTTATATAGCACCATCAATTTACACAGCACCTTACATATATACAGTATATTATACATTGACACCAGTCCCTGATCTCAAGGAGCTTACATTCCCTAACTCACATTCATACATACTGTACGTGTACTAGGGCACAGTTAGACAGGAACCCATTAACCTACCAGCATTTCAGAGGGAACATGCAAACTCCAGGCAGGCAGTGCCTTTGTTAGAATTCAGACTAACTTTCAACCGGATCTGTTCTGTAGTTCTGAAGATGTTTCAAAGCTTTTCCAAGTGGCTTAGACAAGCTATAAAACATATTCAACATTATAGAACAAGTCCAGTTGAATATGAATAAATTATAACTAAAGGCAAAACATTTTTTTTTCCTGAAGGTATGTCTTAAGCGTCCGGAAATACTTAAAACCACCTTACTCTTGGCTACAGCTGGTACATATTGAGATCCCGGATAATTTCAAAACTCTCTGGAAAAAAGAGCTTGACTTTTATGGAAGAACAATGGTCCTGTTCTTTAGTGCATAAATTCTCCATCAGCACATGAATGCAAGTAACATCCTAAAAAATTCTAACTCCTTGGTATGTCACACCAGATAAGCTAAAGAGATGGTTTCCAAACACAAGTGACCTATGCTGGAGATGTAAACAGGATAAAGGAACGATGTTCCACATATGGTGGCAATGCCCACTGATAACCAATTTCTGGAATCAAGTATGCAATTTAATATACAATATTACTAACACGAAAGTAATGCTCACTCCTGCTTGCTGTCTGGTAAACATGTCCTCATACTCTATGAAACAAGGGAATACAATAAGACAAGTGGCCACTTACTAAAACTAGAGGAAAAATGGTTTAACCTTAAAATACGTAAGGGGTTCTTTACTGTCAGAGCAGTAAGGATGTGGAATTCTCTTCCACAAGCATTAATATAAGCAGGGAGCATCGATAGCTACAAAAAACTATTAGATGGGCACCTTAAAGACCACAACATAAAGGAGTATACAATGTACAACATACAGGGGTATACAATGTACAACATACAGGGGTATACAATGTACAACATACAGGGGTATACAATGTACGGTTAACATCAAACACACACACACATCATAGGTTGAACTGGATGGACTGATGTCTCTTTTCAACCTCACAAACTATGTAACTATGTAATATAAACAGAACTTATTGAGACATCTCCTAAATATGGCTAAAATTCTGATCCCGAGGGATTGAAAATAAAGCTCTACTCCCTTCATAAAGAATTGGCTATGGGGAGTTGATAGGGTTTATGAGATGGAAAAAAACTCTAACCATTGCAGATGACAGATTGACTAAACGCCATAAAACCTGGCAACCCTGGTATAGCTTCACCCTTTCAGATAAATATAAAAAGATAATGGACACCTAGTTGCGCTTGTTGACAAGCCATATTCTGTGATCAATGTGATTATCACAATAACTGCGGTCTTGTTTTTCTTTACTCTTTAAAACTTCTTTTACATGTAGCACCCTCCTAGTCAGGTGCTAGGTAGAGAGAGTAGTTTTGGCTCTGTCTGATTATCAGAAGAGCAACAGGCAAAACCTATGTGTACTCTGCTTATCAGGGAGCAGGATTGGTAGTTAGATCCACTCAGTGTACTCAGTGTGTAGTCATCTGGTCTCAGGGAGTGTCCCCAGCTAAACCAATGGGGAGGCACGTTGGATGCTGGACGAAGTCTGACCAATAGTACACAGGCGTTTGTTACTGTCCCAGTGGGTTGGCACAGACAGTGGTGCATTATGGGACAGGGTATAAAAAGCCATGGGCACATGAGGTAGAGGTCTTTGGGCGGAAAGCCAGGTCCCAGAAGGAGGGTGGCGGCTGCCTCCTCTTGTGCAACGATTGATGGTGGTCACAGGTGTTCAGCCTGGTGTACCAGGGGCGTGAGGCTGAACTCAGAGGTCCAGGAGAAGCTGACTACAGGAGTTGGGGCACAGGAGATTCTGGAAAAACAGTGTCCATGAGTACAGAGGATCTTGCCCAGGGGTCTGCCTAGGAAGGGGACCACTCCGGAGTGTATAGTCAGTGGATGGGTGTCAGCTAGCCCAGAGAGAGAAAGGGGGTGCTAGGGGATGTCCCCTCTTTTACTGTTCTGGGGCCAAGTTTGGGATTTTCTTTAATTCTCAGTGATAGCGGTAAATAGGAAAAATAGAAAGTGTGAATCTTTCGGGGGGGGGGGGCAGACAGCAATAAAAACCTGCCAGGTGTCCATCTCTGTTCTATCCAAAACTATTTTTTTTAAACTTTTTTTATACTTTAAAGCGTAATTCCACTTTCGTTGAGAAAAAAACATTTCCCTCTGGGTGATCTCTGTACATTACAAGGATTTTACCAAACTTTGTTGCAGATTCCTACCTTTTGTTATTCTGAAGAAATCATTGTTTGTTCCTCTGTGCTGAGTGGGTGAAATGGGAGTGGTTTCATAATTATCTATCAGCTGTGGCAGCTGCAGGGCTCGAATGAGGACATCTGCTGGGCCTGCATCCCTTTAGACGAGTTCCTACTACATAGTTAGTCAGGTTGAAAAGAGACACAAGTCCATCTGGTTCAACCAACAACTACTATTGGGAGTATCTCACCAAAAATTAAATTTTTGTTGCAGGGGATGCCAGAAATCTGACTTGTTTCTTATGCAGACTCCTTTGAAAATTGGTGAGCCAATCACACAAGCAGGAAGAGATGTTTCTAGGGGTGTGGTCAGTATACATTCTGTGTACAGAACAGCTCCAGGCGGCCATATTGCATTGCATTTTCAGAAAATTACAACAGCTGCAGATTGAAAAGGAAAGGTCATTTGATTTGTGTCGCAATTGTATACGCTATATTGTTTTTTTCTTTATTTGCTATTTTTTTCCCCCACAAAAGGGGAGTTACCTTTTAACTATTACTTGATATGTCTGTACGGGTGAACTGCACTTACTAGAAATGTCCACTCGCTTTCCATTGGGGTTAACCTACTAAAGGCAAATAGACTGTGCTCTTTGCAAAGTGCAGTTGCTCCAGAGCTTAGTAAAGGAGGGGAAGCTTCACTTTGCAAAGAATACCCAATCACATGCAAGGAAAAAATAAATAAATAAAGCATTTCTGCTTGCACTTGATTGGATGATGGAAGTCAGCAGAGCTTCTGCTCATTTACTAAGCTCTGGAGCAACTGCTCTTGCAGAGTGCAACGGCACTTTGTAAAGTGCACAGTCTTCTTGCCTTTATTAAATAGCTCCAATGGGAAGCGAGTGGTAATTTCTAGTAGGTGCAGTACCCCCTTAGAGACATATCTATTTGCATTTAGTAAATCATTCCCATTATGTCCAAAGGGATTTTAAACTTTTTCAGCGCTATGCAATTGGTTTTGGTTTTACATACACTTTAAATTAAAACTATATTAGATTTACAGACCGCGTTTCTTCAACAGAATCAAGGTCCTCTTTGTGTTCAAATATGATCAAAAGTTACCTTTTTTTTGGGAGAGCTATATTCGCTTGAATAAAACATTACAAGAGTACAGAGAGTTTGAGATAAAACAGCAATTTAGTCCCCCTTAGCTTGCATACCTTATGAAAGAAGTCCATTGTGCGAGTCATAAATTAACAAATAAGCAGCAATTGCTGTCATCGGATCCTATAATTCACTTTCTGATTAACCTCTTTGTAAGATGTGAATATTACACACCACATTATGGCCACACAGGGAAACAGGAAAATATTTCATAACAAGATCTTTATCACGGTCAATTAACATTGTTTTTATTGCTTGAGAATGATATTTTCAGGTTATTTATGTCGCAAAAAGACTATTACTGTGTGCTTGAAAGATCTAAATTTCTTTGGTGTGATCTAACATCCAAGTTTTCCATCCAGGTGTTAATGGTCCTAGGTGAATCACTCTGTCACAGCAGGCAGTTAATAAAGTTACCATCATCTAGCTGTTTATTGGTACCGAAACTCTTTACCCAACTGATCCTTATACAGGAAGATTTTTAAAGCTGAATTCCAGGAATGGATATTTTTACATAGCTACATTATTCCAGCTCGGACCAAAGTGAATATGGTGGCATTTCACTTTGCAAAGAATACCCAATCACATGCAAGGAAAATATATTTGCCGTATATACTCGAGTATAAGCCGACTTTTTCAGCATGTTTTTTCATGCTGAAAAAGCCCCCATTGGCTTATACTCGAGTCACGGTCTCACTTACCTTTTCCCCGGTCAGTGCGCATGCGCCGCCGCTGCTCGGGAAAGCCCATACACGTTCGGCTATTCCCGGGTAGACGGCGCATGCGCAGTGACGTGTTGGCGCCAGGGGGCACAATTTTGAAATGTAAGGCAGAAAGGTAATTGAGACTCCTCTGCAGCCCCTGCATCTCCTCAGGAGATGCAGTGCTGCGGGCATGGTACAGGGGACTCCTAGGCATTCCCGTGGGGACCGGTTTGGAAGATATTCATCACCACCTGTGATCCAGAGACGCTGCTGAGGTTCCTGCCTATTCGGGACCGAGGACATCTACATATACAGCGTGTATAACCCATTTGCTGTACAGTACTTTGGGTCCATACCATCTGGTGAGCACATCTTGATTCCTTTATTCCTTTGGTGTGGAATGTATCGTTTGTTGCAGTTATTTCACATGCTGGAGTCAACACCTTTTTCAAGTCACAGTTTACACTTTATGGACATTCTGGACTTTGATTTTTTGCAGTTTTTGCATTTTGGTTTGATTGTTCATGTTTTACTTTGTGCACATTTACTCACACATTTTTAGCGCTGCACTATTTTTCTTAATATTTTGATCTCCTGTACCATGCCTGTACCATGCCTGTACCATCTGTGCCATGCCTGTACCATCTGTGCCATATCTGTGCCATGCCTGTACCATATGTGCCATATCTGTGCCATGCCTGCACGTACCATCTGTACCATGCCTGTACCATCTCCTGTGCTGTGCCTGTACCATCTGTGCCATGCCTGTATCATCTCCTGTGCCAGGCCTGTACCATCTCCTGCACCATGCTTGAATCATCTCCTATACCATGCCTTTACCATCTCCTGTACCATGCCCACAGTCCTGCATCTCCTGTACCATGTCCGCAGCCCCTGCACTATGCCCGCAGCCCCTGTTTTGGCTCTTGTGGTGGTCCAATTGGGTCCAGTACCTGCTGCATTTCCCACCCTAGGCTTATACTCGAGTCAATAAGTTTTCCCAGTTTTTTGTGGTAAAATTAGGTGCCCCGGCTTATATTCGGGTCGGCTTATGCTCGAGTATATACGGTATATTTATAAAAAAAAAAAAAAACTTGCATTTTTGCTAGCACATGATTGGATGAAGAAAGGCAGCAGAGCTTCACCTCAGCCACTAAACTCTGGGACAAATTCCCTTGCAAAGTGCAACTTCCCTCCCCCAAAAAAAGAAAACAAAAGGATTCCACATTGTTTGATGGAAATGAACCTCAAATATCAACCTACAGAGACCTGAATTTAAAGACACACCAAAAATCAAAATGAAAAAATGATGCAGCAGGCTAGTCTATTTGGCTGAAATTTCAATGCAGCAACTCAGAATGGTACTCAGTAGTTTGTATGGACCTCACGTGCTTGTATGCATGCCTGAAAATGTTGGGGCATGCTCCTTATGAGACAGCGGATGGGGTTCTGGGGTATTTCCTCCCAGATCTGGACCAGGGCATCACTGAGCTCCTGAAAAGATTGAGGTACAAGCTAGTGGCATCAGATGGACTGAAATATAATGTCCCATTGGTGTTCTATTTGATTTAGTTCAGGCAAGTGGGGGGCCATTCAATGGTATCAATTCCTTCATCCTCCAGGTTCTGGCTTTATACTCTCACCACATGAGGCCAGGCATTGTCGTGCACCAGGAGGAACCCAGGACCTACTACACCAACGTAGGATCTGACAATGGGTCCAAGGATTTGATCCCAATGCCTAATGTCAGTCAGGGTGCAATTGTCTAGCCTATATCTGTACCACCCTCCATGGATATGCCTCCCCAGACCCTCACTGACCCGCTACCAAACTGGTCATGCTGAACGATGTTACAGGCAGCATAACGTTCTCCATGGCTTCTCCAGACCCTTTCATGTCGGTCACATGTGCTCAGGGTGAATTTGCTCTCATCTGTGAAAATCACAGGGCGCCAATAGCGAACCTGCCAATTCTGATGTTCAATGGCAAATCGCAATCAAGCTCCACGGTGCAGGGCAGTGAGCACAGGGCCCACTAGAGGACGTCGGGTCCTCAGGTCATTCTCATGAAGTCTGTTTCTGATTGTTTGGTCAGAGACATTCACACCAGTGGCCTACTGGAAGTAATTTTATTGAACTGTTGCACCCATGTAAAGCAATAGGAAATATCTTTAAAGAATAATTTCAGTATTCAGTCTAAATAGGTCCCATATACAGTTACAAGCCACATAAAGTATAGAAAAAGCTTCCTTTAGCTCCCCTAACAGAACCTCCTTCATTTGTGTCTCACGTTGCTCCTAGACACTGCAGCTCACAGCAGGACAGTTTCAGCATTCAGAAAGCAGGGGGTTTGACTAGATGTGGCCAAGTGCTAATTGACAGGCTCCAGGTTAATGAATCAACAGTGACAATGCTGTTAGCCACACCGCCCCCTAAAACATCTTCTCATTCCACTGTAGACACAGCCTTCATAAGAGTGGCAACTCTGCTCAGAATTCAGGAACAGTGCAGCATTATAGCAGCACCATCACCTGAAGCTGCATTAGGTGGACTTATATATCATATCATGGATCAACATATAGTTATGAGACTTTGCAGGGTGGCTAATGCAATGTAATTGCATTGTATATGCTGAACCTTTTGCTTTGCTCTACCAGACACAGGAATCCACAGATTCTTGCAGCTGGAATTCATAGGGCGTGCTAATCCCTGTGAATGGACCCTTACACAAAGAGCCACAGTGTCAGGACCTGGATCACCTGCTGGTGGCACTGTGGTTCCCTGGGTGGAGGGTTGAAATTCCAGTATCCACCAGCAGGTGTCTCCCACCAGCCAGCAGATCACAGTAATCAGTTTCCACCTGATGCTGGGAGGGTATTTAGGTCCTCCCTTACTAGTGCCTTTCGCTCCAGTGTTTTGCTTGCTGCCAGATACTGTGCACCATTCTTTCTGATCCTAACTCCGATCTTGCTCCTGCTCTGAATACTGTATTTAAACTCCAATAATGCTTCCTGCTGTTGGATTTTATTTGTTTTCAAATTTTGGATTCTATACACCCGAATTGTCTGTAATACTTGATTTGTTTATTGTTACAACTTTTCTACATTAATAAAAATATATTTTCACCCCTAAATGTTGAACCTTCATTAAATGTAACCATATTGCTACACTTAGAGGCGCCTCTCTTCTCTTTTATACTCTGTTGTGACGTGACACTACTTGTGTATTAAGACATTGCTTGTTTATCAAGTCAAAATTTATAAATAATTTTGCTTGCAAAACACTTCAAACCAAGTTACTCTCAATCCAAGGTTTTACTCTATTACTATGGCTTAGGCATAGTTCTTCGGCACACTTTCCTTTGCTGGCTCTTAGGAGCTTCAATATTCTTCTCTGCAACTCTGAGTTTGACCTCAGCCTGTTCTGTTCCTTTTAATCTGTTTGCTGTCAGCCTTGACCATCTGGTTGCTATACGACTTTGCCTGAGCACTGCCTGCCCTGACCTCTGCCTGTTTATGGACTTTGCTTCGGTTGCCTGCCAAGCTCATGTGCTGTTACCAAGGGGCAAACCAAGGGCTTTGTCAAACAGCAGAATACTATCCTCCTTGCAAAATGCTAAGAAAAGGCAAAGATTCTCGGTCATACTTTGCAACTGTGTATTTTTTTTTTCCAAAGCTTACATCAGATATCATACCAAGGGAGACTTCATACCTCCTTGGAAGTGAACTTGTTGACCTAATAGAGTTCTGTAAGCCATGTTCTTCTTTTAGCATAGCAGAAAGCTAAACAAGCAGAATATGTGACTACAGCTTGACCAATTGGCTGGACTGATAAAGTGGACTTGTCATTATCTTTACAAGTCTGCATGATGGAAAATGGAAGCCCTGAACTGGTAGAGTATATTACATGTGTGTGTTTTCAGAGTTAGTTATCTTTACATTGACTACCTCTAATTTCTAAAAGACTACAAATTCTAATTAAAGTGTTACTAAACATTCACTATATCTGGAGTACACAGAAAATGGAAATTCAACTATTTAAGTAAATATAAACTGCTAAATACCTATTTCTCATCAGCAGTATATAGCAGTCTTGTGACTTCTATCAGTGCCTAGTTAAAGTTTGTAGGAGGAGTTTTCATTCTCCACTAATAAAGAGAGGATGACCAGCGCTACGGACTATAATATATGAAGGGAGTGTGAAATAGAAGGTGTAAGCTGCCACCAATCAACCCTTAAGTGCAAGGGTGAAAGTGAAAAAATATAAAGTGTGACGATTGGTATTGGCGCTACCTTAAGGTGATAAAAAGTACAATGCCACAAACTGGCGTGAGTGGAAATTGACGTCCCTCTGACGAAACGCGTAGGGCGGAGTCTCGTACGTCTAACGTCACTTCCGGTTGTCGGCTGTGGAACGCGGAAGTATACCGTCTTTCTTCTGATCCTGATCATCGTAACGAGTGAGTGTACTGCGCTTTTTGTCATTGTTGTATGGACTGTTCATTCACTATGGGGCCTTCTCTTTGTGTGAGCACCTAGGGCAATCATCACCGGCTCAAAGCTGCTCCCCCGCAACGGAAAAGAGACCCCCTCCATATCGCTGTACAGGTCGTATTATTGAAAACGCCACCTAGTGGCCAGTTTGGACTCTACTTAGCAGCATTTATTTACCACTCAATCACATTATGTGTGGCACATATATCAGGCAATTGTAACCTGATAATACACTTGTGGTTGTGGGACAAATCTTTATTTCACGCTTATCACAATTTTACTATATACATCCTGTTATTTACACATATCACTATATTGATTGTTGATTTGATTTTGGATAATTTGAATAAACACATTGTTTACATACTATTTCTTAAGGAGTTTTCACTCACAATAATCTGTGACACTTTGAAATTTGTGGGTTATTCAACTTCCTTTATTATTTCCACTCACGCCAGTTTGTGGCACTGTACTTTATATCACCTTAAGGTAGCGCCAATACCAATCGTCACACTTTATATTTTTTCATTCTCCACTGACTGCACTATGAGGCTGCACGACCCCTTACCCTCTGTCTGGACAGTGCTGATTGGCCCTGTGCTGATCACATGCACCCTTTCAAAAAAAAAAAAAAAACTCTAGCACTACACACCAAACTGAGCATGTGCAGAGTGTCCTCAAAGCTCTGTCAGGAGATGGATTGGGGACAGTAAAAGTGTGGGGGGGGGGGGGCTCAAAGAAGACAGGATCAAACAGCCTTTTTTAGATTAACACCTTAGGTTCCACAGTGAGTATATCAAGCATGCTTTATTGCATATACAGATTGATTTTACTGTTGTGGGTTTAGTAACACTTTAACCTCCTACTGTAACTCTTTAGCAAGTCAATGATGTACGTTTTTCTTCAAAGTTCACAACAGAAACACAGCTCCTTCCTTTTTTATTTTCTATGACAACAGGGACCTGGAAGCCTGTCAGCCTTCTGATGTAAACAAGCAACAGATGCTGTAGGTTGTTAGACATTGACAAAACCCAACTTTAGAGTCTTTATTGTTAACTTTTGGCGCTTTTCCACTGCATGGAACTGTACCGGTTCGGCACCCTTTTGTGCTTTTCCACTGCGGTACCGCATGGTATAGGGTCGGAACGGTTCGGTACGGTACGGTATAGGTTTGCTTTTCCACTGCATGGAACCGAACGGTACGGTACGGTACGGCTCTGAAAAAACAGTACCTACTCGATTGTGGTTCCAACAGGTACCAAACTGGTACCATATCCCACAATCCTTTGCATGCAGTCACTACTAGCCACTGATTGGTCAGAGAATCCCACCCACCCCGTTGTTATCCCACCCACTTAACTTAGTACTACTTTAGTGGAAAAGCAAACCTATACCGTACCGTACCGAACCGTTCCGACCCTATACCATGCGGTACCAGCAGTGGAAAAGCAAACCGGGACCAAGCAGGGCCGAGTAGAGCCGAGCCGGTACTAGCCGGTACTTGCAGTGGAAAAGTGCCATTTGAGAATTAATTATTCCACTGTACCTTTAGCTAGAGAGGTCAATGAAGGCTTGATTTAAAGCTCTTTTACTGATTGTAAGGGATAGGGATGAGCTTGGGCTTCAAGTTGACCATGAATCTGACCTGAACCCAACTTGTCTGCAGTTTGGCAAATGGAAGCACTAAATGGACAGATTTGTCCAGCTCACTTGCCTCCTTGAACCCCCGGCTGCTGCATCCTGAGGTAGTAGGGTCGAACATTTTTTTAGCATTAATACATGTCCCCCATGGTAGTGCCCAGCTTCTCATGCCCTTCTTTAACAAAATCTTAAAAATTGGTCCTGAAAAAGGTAATAAAACTTACAAGATTTGCCTTCCAAAGATTTCAAAAGAGGTTTGAGGATTTGTTTTTGGAACAATTGTGTAGCAAAACAGGAAACAGAGACATAAACACTATATTGTCAAAAGTATTGGGACACCTGCCTTTACCGCCAGAAGCGCATTTGTGAGGTCAGGCACTGATGTTGGACGAGAAGGCCTGGCTGGCAATCTCCAATCTAATTCATCCCAAAGACACGGATGAGCGAGTTTTGGGTGAAGGAACTTGGTTGGTTTGCACAGAGTCCTGACCTCAACCCAATAGGACACCATTGGGATAAATTAGAATGGAGACTGCCAGCTAGGTCTTCATGTCCACATCTGTGTCTGACCTCACAAATGCGCTTCTGGAAGAATGATCAAACATTCCCATACACACACTTCTAAACCTTGGGGACAGCCTTCCCAGAAGAGTTAAAGCTGTTATAGCTGCAAAGGGTGGACCAACTCAATATTGAACGCTACGGACTACGACTGGGATGGCATTTTGTGTGCGTGTAAAGGCAGGGGCCCCAATACTTTTGACAATATAGTGTATGTGTGTGTAAATAAATAAATATATATATATATATATATATATATATATATATATATATATATATATATAGTCAGAGCTCTCCAACCGAGATAGACGTGAAACCATATAAAGACGCCACCAGACTCACAACATAACCTGGACCTGAGGTGTTCCCTGGTCAGCTGGTTGGTACACCAGAAAGGGGGCATACCCAAGATAAATAATGGTTGATTGTAGAAGAGGGACGTGAAGGAAGTGCCCTGTAAAGGGAATGGGAGGGGGGTATCGTGCACATGAACCTATAAGGAGCACAGGTGAGTGGGCTGCTTAAATACCCCCCTTCTCCCGTGCTCCTCACATAAATTCAGGCCACCATACTGGCCTTCTAATTTATGGTCTGAGCCCTCCAAATGAGATACATGTGAAACCACATAAAGACGCCACAAGACTCACAACATAACCTAGACCTGAGGTGTGCCCTGGTCAGCTGGTCTTTACACCTAAAAGGGGGAAAAAAATACCAGGATAGGGAAAGCTATTTTATTGGTATACATGACATTTATTGGACAAGCTTGGTGAAGTCTTGCGACATCTCAGCCTGGGGATTCGGAATTAACCAGGTAAAGCAGGCATTTCCATCTGCCTAATCTTCTGATGACATGACCAGCCCTGCCCCCCCACGAGAGGTGGCCGAGGCCACTTCGATCCAGAAGGAGTGCCCAGAAAACTGGTTAGGGATGAGGCCTTGATTAGCCAGGAGGATGCAAACATGTCTGATGAACTAGCTAGTTGTTAGTGGGCTGAAAGAAAAAGGCAACAAAGGGCTGGAACTAGACTGGCTCGGAAGGTGGGATAACAACTGGTCCAGAACCGCTACTGGACATCATTCATTGTGGGTCTGGAAGAATTTAATGTTGACCCCAGTGCTGGACTGATGAGTTTTGAACACTGTCAGATGTAGGACAAAATGGTCTTGAAGCGGGAAATGAAGGAACCCCCCTGAGGGACAATCCTTGTAGCAAAGTTCAGCATGCCTAACAGGGACTGCAGCTGTCTCTTGGTGCAACTTTGTGAGGTGGTAAAGGCTAGATTGACCACCCTAATCTGGGATAGCTTGTCAGGGGGTAGGCTGGCCTGCATAGAGCAGGTGTCAAGGGTGATTCCTAGGAACGTGATTAACTGCATGAGGCCTTCCACTTTGTGCTTCACTATGGGCACGTTGAGGTTGCTGAACACTACAGTTAATTTGTCTAAATCTGAGGGGGGCTTGTTGAGCTGTTCAATCAGCAGGAAGTTGTCCAGGTAATGGATGACTTTGTGGCACTGCGCCTGGTGAGTTAGAATCCGGGTGAGGGACTGAGCTAACGTATCGAAGAGCCATTGACTGCTCTTTGAGCTGGAGGTCAGTTTGGTAGTGAAGTAGATGAATCTCTCCATATGATGCCGTGCTGCTGCTACAAAAAAGGCTCAATGGGTAAGAGCTTAAAAGCAACTGAAATGTCCGCCTTAGACAGCCATGCCCCGTGCCTACGCTAATGATGGACCGTAAAGCTAAGTCAATGGATGCATACTTGAGAGAGAAATCTTCGGAAGAAGGCAGTGAGTTAAGACTGGGGATGTGGGAGGAATGAGGCGTGGAAGAGTTGTACACCAAATGTAATTTATTTGAGAATTTGCCCTTGACAAGCCCAATAGAGCTAACTCTACATGTCTTAAATGGCAACTCAGTGAAGGGGTCGATAATTAATCCCCAGTCCAGCTCGATCTGCAACAGATTGTCAACAGCCTAAGTGAGGTTAGCCAGGAGGTGACTGGCCAAATAACCAATAGCTTGGATGCCTGGTCAGTGTCATGCAGGGACCTGTGAACCAGAGTCCCATGGTGTACTGAGGTGGGAAGCTGCAGTCTGGTTGTGGCCTAAGTAGGAATGTTGTGTTCTGTAGTAGGTGACATATGGTTGGTCTGCTAACACCTGCACTGTCAGCAAGCAACTGTTTAGCAACCGTGTCTGCATAGTTTTAAGGTGATGTCCTTCAGAAAATAGGCGAGAAAGAAAATGTAAGGTATCGAGATGAATATATACAGTATCTTACAAAAGTGAGTATACCCCTCACATTTTTTTGAAGAAATTACTAAATTTGCTACAATGTAAATTAGTGAGTGTACAGCTTGTATAACAGTGTAAATCTGCTGTCCCCTCAAAATAACTCAACACACAGCCATTAATGTCTAAACTGCTGGCAACCAAAAGTAAGTACACCTCTAGGTGAACATGTCTGAATTGGGCCGAATTAGCAATTTTTCCCTCCCCAGTGTCATGTGGCTCCTTAGTGTTACAAGGTCTCAGGTGTGAATGGGGAGTAGGTGTGTAAAATTTGGTGTTATTGCTCTCACTTTCTCATACTGGTCACTGGAAGTTCAACATGGCACCTCATGGCATCCTCTCTGAGGATCTAAAAAAAAGAATTGTTGCTCTACATAAAGATGGCCTAGGTTAAAAGAAGATTGCCAAGACCCTGAAACTGAGCTGCAGCATGGTGGCCAAGACCATACAGCGGTTTAACGGGACAGGTTCCACTCAGAACAGGCCTCGCCAGAAGTTGATGGCACATGCTCATCGTCATATCCAGAGGTTGTCTTTGAGAAATCGACGTATGAATGCTTCCAGCATTGCTGCAGAGGTTGAAAGGGTGGGGGGTCAGCCTGTCAGTGCTCAGACCATACACCACATGCTGTATCAAATTGGTCTGAATGGCTGTCATCCCAGAAGGAAGCCTCTTCTAAAGATGATGCACAAGAAAGCCTGCAAACAGTTTGCTGAAGACAAGCAGACTGAGGACATGGATTACTGAAGCCATGTCCTGTGGTCTGATGAGACCAAGATAAACTCAATTGGTTCAGATGGTGTCAAGCGTGTGTAGCTGTAACCAGGTGAGAAGTACAAAGACAAGTGTGTCTTGCCTACAGTCAAGCATAATGTTGGTAGTGTGATGGTCTGGGGCTGCATGAGTGCTGCCGGCACTGGGGAGCTACAGTTCATTGAAGGAACCATGAATGCCAACATGTACTGTGACATACTGAAGCAGAGCATGATCCCCTCCCTTCGGAGATTGGGCTGCAGGGCAGTATTACAACATGATAACGACCCCAAACACACCTCCAAGATGACTACTGCCTTGCTAAATAAGCTGAGGGTAAAGGTGATTGACTTGCCAAGCTTGTCTCCAGGCCTAAACCCTATTGAGCATCTGTCGGGCATCCTCAAATGGAAGGTGGAGGAGCACAAGGTCTCTAATATCCACCAGCTCCGTGATGTTGTCATGGAGGGGTGGAAGAGGACTCCAGTGGCAACCTGTGAAGCTCTGGTGAACTCTATGCCCAAGAGGGTTAAGGCAGTGCTGGAAAATAATGGTGGCCACACAAAATATTGACACTTTAGGCCCAATTCCGACATTTTTACTAAGGGGTGTACTCACTTTTGTTGCCAGTGGTTTAGACATTAATGGTTGTGTGTGAGTTATTTTGAGGGGACAGCAAATTTACACTGTTATAAAATGTGTACATATATGTGTATATATATTGTAACAGGAAGTCAGCTAAATCTGGGAATGTAGTCACAGGAAGGAGATACATTTCTACCTGATTTAGAAAGTCCATTAATTAATTTAGGGTGTTGGCTACAGAGCTAGCCAGCAGGAAGTTGAAAGGCCTTCACCTGTTCAGAATGAGGGAGTTAAGGCTCTATAATTTGTTCAGAGAAATTCCTATTGTTTGCTGCCTCCAGAAGCTGTGTCCTGAAGCCATGTGGGCTGGGAGCAGGAGGACAGTCAGCGTGTGCCTCCCGACAGGATGTGTGGGCCTGGGAGAAGACCCCCCGGAGTGATGTGTGCCCGGGACGGTAACCAAGGGTGAATACGTCTCAAAGGTGAGAAGACGAACTGTTGATGTGAAAGAAACAAAGGACTGTGTTGCCCTGTGAAGCCATTATAAAAGGACTATTGAGTGTCCGCTGTAGGACAAGGAAGTCTGCCCGACGGTAGGTTGGAGACAGACACTTAGGCAGGTTCCAGTTGTGAGAAGGTAGCCGCCCACAGAGGCAAGGATTTATTTTCTGTTTTATTTTATTTTGGATGTTTTGCTGCATACAGCCTGGTGAAGAAAACACCATTTAATAAACCACACTGTTTGTTTGCAAGCACTTGTCGGCTACCTCTCTGGGAAAACGCACCCCCCAAGGGGTCATCCACACCCGCCACCGAGCTAATCCCTCACATATGGTGGAGGTATGCAGTGGGCATAAGCAGAGATCCCTGCAAGGAAGTGCAAATGTTTGATGAACTTTATCTGGTGCATGAGATTGCACAATCTATGTGTGCAGGAGAGAAGATCCTGACAGAAAAAAAAAAAGTGTTTTAAAGAGACAGCGGTCTCAAAATTATTTTGATGAACTTTGTTGTGTCTGGTGCAAGTGACTGCACAAACTGTGTGCGCAGGAAAAGAGATCCTGCAAGAGAGAGAAAAACTACATGTGTTGAAGAGACAGTGGTCTGAAAATTGTTTGCTGGACTGTGAAAAATTTGTTTGTGGAGTTATTGAAGATGGGGCGGTCCAAACGCCTGAAAAATGCAAAGATAGATGAAATGAGAGACCGGATTCTATGGATGGAGGGGATGTTGCCGTCTGAACCAGCCCCATCCATGCCTAAAGAGAGTCTACTAAAGAGGAAGGTTGTTGTCCCTAGCAACACTGATGAAACTGCTATGGAGATGCAGTGTGCTCAGATGAAAAGTAAGCTCAAAATGGAGGAGATGTTGAAACAACTGATTATATCAAATACAGCTCAACAGCAGGCAAATGCGGATTTTCAGCAGAGCTTTGCAGCTCAACAAAAGGCTCATCAAGCGAGCATGGCAGGCTGGAAACAGAGACGCCAGCAGCCAATGGAGGCCATCGGTTTGGAGGAAACCGAGTATGTGTGCAGGGCTGAGTTGGATGCCTTGCAACGGAAAATGGAAGAAAAGGAACAAGCCTTGGAATTGCTTAAAATGGAGCATAGAAACTTGCAGGAAACGAATGAACTACTCAGGTCTCATGTGTCACAGTGGGAAGAATCCACTGCTCTTCTTTTGGTCGAGTTGCAAAAACGCAGAGAGACTATAATGGAGAAAGATACCATCCTCATGGAAAAGGAAAGTGAAATTCAGACTTTGCAGAAGCAAAGCATGTGTGAAATGTTGGAGTTGCGTAATCAGCTGGAAAAAAGTCTTCAGTGTTTGGAAGTTACAAAAATAGACCTGCAGGAGTCGCAGGAACAGAATGTCGCTCTGAAAACGACATTGTCTCTCAGCGACAACGAGAAAAGTGAAAGAGAGGCTAAATTACTGAGTACTGTGTATGAGCTCACTACTTTGAGCAATGTGGTAGATGAATGGCGTGCGGACTGTGAAAGTTGGAAAGGGGAAGCCCAACGTGTCCAGCAGCAGTTAAAGGAGAAAGAAGCCTGTGTGGCAGAATTACATTCTTATTCCCAGATGCTAGCCAATGAGGTGAAGGCTCTTATGCAGGGAAAAGGAGATTGTGAACATAAGAGGGAAAAAGTAGAGGCACAGCTTCTGGAATCGCAAGTCAAGGTGTCAGAAGGTGACCGATTGTGTGCTAAGCTGTCAGAGAAGGCAAACCGACTGCAGGTTGAGTTGGACAATGTTACAAATCAGCTTTCTCAAGCAGACAGCAAATCTAGAGAAATTGCGGAAGATTTTTCTATCTTGGAATCGCAGCTGCAAGACACGCAGGAACTCTTACAGGAAGAGAGGTGTCAAAGGCTGAGTTTTAGCACAAAGCTCAAACAAATGGAAGATGAGAAAAATGGCTTCCTGGAACAATTAAAAGAGGAGGCGGAAGCAAAGAAAAACCTATCAGAGCAAGTCGCAACATTGCAAGCTCAGATAGCGGATATGAAAAAACGCATGGAAGAAAGCGTTGGTTCATTACAGTGTGTTGAAGATGTGAAAAAGAAGTTTGATCAGATGCTTGGTGAAGAGAAGACTGTGTCTGCAAAATATGCAGAAGAACGCGCACGTGCAGAAACGGAGGTGCGTGATAACGAGAGCAAAGCCCTGTTCTTGGCTCGCTCTTTGGAGGAAGCTCTAGAGTGTAAGGCTGAACTAGAAAGTGTTAAACAGCTGCGTACAGAAATGGAAGAATTGGTCAGCTCCAAGGATGATGTTGTGAAAAGCGTTCAGGAGCTAGAAAAGTCTAAGCGAGCCTTAGAACAGCAAGTAGAAGAGATGAAGATTCCGTTGCAGGAACTGGAAGAGGAATTCCAGGCAACAGAGGATCTGTCCCAAAGAGGGGATAGTGTGCCTGATGCAGTTTTTAAAAGGATCAGTGTTTTGGGGTCTGTCCTGAGTGAGCCTCAGAAATGTGACGACATGTGGCTTGAATCACCCCTTTGGAATAAACCGTTCCTTCAAAAACTTCAAGCATTGGGAAATGTATCATTAGAGCTTCAGCAAACAAAAGAGTTGTGTAAGAAATGTGATGATTTCTCAGTTCAGGCTGAAAACCTAGTGGAGAAAACTAAAGCGGAGAAAACTAAAGCAAGTGATATAAATCTGGGAGAAAAAAGCAAACGCCGCCTAGTGGAGAAAACTAAGGCTGTTGGTGAAAACATGAAGCAAATGAATAAGTGCCTTTCAGGGAGTGTTTCGAAAATGGAACTGGTGAAAGACGGGTGGCAGAAGTTTGATCGTGATCTTGAGATGCATTCCATGTGGAATTCAGATAGAGAAAAAGAACTAGGTGACCTTGAGCGGTCAAATAGTTCAGCAGAAAGTGCATTGAAGAAACCTGTAAAAGAATGTGTTGCAGTTCCATGCTTCTTCACTGATGCAGAGAGGAGGTCTATAATGGATACCACCCAGATCGCTGGGTTCAACTGTGTTGTTGCCTTTGACCCCTATGTTGGTGGAAGGAAAGTTGATGATGTTCTGGTTGGCTACTTCTGTGAAGAGTTTGGCAAGAAATATAAACTGAATATCAAATCAAGTAGTAGGCCTTTACTGCGACTCGCTCAGGAGGGCGAAAAGTTTAAGAAGTTGATGAGTGCAAATGCTTCAGATCTGCCTATGAATATGAAATGTTTGAATGATATTGATATCTCTGGGAAAAGGAACAGGGGTCACTTTGAAGAAATGTGTGACAGCCTGTTGTCTCAATTGGAAAATCCTCTGCACAGCATCTTAGAGCAAGCAAAGCTCAAGAAGGAAGATCATTCCCTTTTACAACAAAAAGTCAATGATTGTGTACAGCTGTATGGAGAGGCAACTCAAGTCACAGAGGGATGTCAAGAGTCCCTACTTGGAACAAAGCTTAGTGAAGCAAAGGTTCTCAAAGTTTTGTGGAAAACATTTATGGATTGCAGAGAGAGGCGTCTTAAGAATGTTGAAGACATTAAGACTAGCCCAATTGAGTTGCCTATGGATCACGGTCCTCCATGGTGGATTGGACAGACGGTTATGAGGGACAAGCTGTCTGACATTTATGAGAAAGCTCTCAATGAAGATGACAGAAACGAGAAGGAGCGAAAGGATGCCAAAAATGCAGTTGAAGAATGTGTATATGAGATGAGAGACAAACTGTGTGGAGAAATCCGTCAATGAAGATGACAAAACAGTTTCATCCGGAAGCTTGAGGATAATAGGAGGCTTATCAGTGAGTCAGCAGTGCTTGACACATGCGTGCCTGGAAATCTGTGTCCCAACCCTAGGGTTGAAACAAGAGGGGGGGGTATGTAACAGGAAGTCAGCTAAATCTGGGAATGTAGTCACAGGAAGGAGATACATTTCTACCTGATTTAGAAAGTCCATTAATTAATTTAGGGTGTTGGCTACAGAGCTAGCCAGCAGGAAGTTGAAAGGCCTTCACCTGTTCAGAATGAGGGAGTTAAGGCTCTATAATTTGTTCAGAGAAATTCCTATTGTTTGCTGCCTCCAGAAGCTGTGTCCTGAAGCCATGTGGGCTGGGAGCAGGAGGACAGTCAGCGTGTGCCTCCCGACAGGATGTGTGGGCCTGGGAGAAGACCCCCCGGAGTGATGTGTGCCCGGGACGGTAACCAAGGGTGAATACGTCTCAAAGGTGAGAAGACGAACTGTTGATGTGAAAGAAACAAAGGACTGTGTTGCCCTGTGAAGCCATTATAAAAGGACTATTGAGTGTCCGCTGTAGGACAAGGAAGTCTGCCCGACGGTAGGTTGGAGACAGACACTTAGGCAGGTTCCAGTTGTGAGAAGGTAGCCGCCCACAGAGGCAAGGATTTATTTTCTGTTTTATTTTATTTTGGATGTTTTGCTGCATACAGCCTGGTGAAGAAAACACCATTTAATAAACCACACTGTTTGTTTGCAAGCACTTGTCGGCTACCTCTCTGGGAAAACGCACCCCCCAAGGGGTCATCCACACCCGCCACCAAGCTAATCCCTCACAATATATATATATATATATATATATATATATATATATATAATTTTTAATATTGTATGTATATATTTTTTTTCTTTGCTCGTTTTTTTTTTTTTTATAGGAAGCACGTTCAACCTAGTGCAGGATGGAACAACCTGAACATGACACTGACCTAAGGGATAAAAGACAGACAAGAAAACGTGATTTTGCCGAATTGTGTGCCACTGAAGACAATGAGTGCTTGGATTGTGTGCCACTAGAGACATGCTTGCAATGATTGCAAGAAAGTAGCCTCAGCAGGGAGGCAAAAACAAGGACAAATCGTGCCAACTCGGGACGGAATTATGAAGCTAGAGTATCATATGTGTTTGAGTAAGTGCGACCGTATGAATGGTCTGAATAACGACTGGTTGCTTGTGGCAGGAGTCTCACGAGAGAGACCGAGCTGCAGGAATCTGTGATGTGTGTGACAACTGCAATTGACTTTAGTCATTCCAAGGGTACAAAACACTGTCACCGATGAGACTGGGATTCGATTCGGACCATCATAGAGTGTTAGGGTGCCACCCCCTACACCAAAACCAAACAGATACCAACCACCCAGCCCCCTAGGCTAATCAAAGTGCAGACAAGGCACCCGGTGGGTCTAATTGCCACCTCAATCAGCCATGGAACCCTTGCAAACAATACACGCTAATCTCCAAATGGAAGAGACGGCAACCCCATAGACAGTAATCCAATAGCCAGTGAAGCCTGTGTCGAGTGATATCGGACATCGACCGACAGCAGCTCGGAGGCTTGGATCTACGAACAAATTGTATGTTTGTGGATGGGATGGCAAGCAAGGCAGAGGGAACCTATGAATCTACTAGGCCTGTGCTGAATGATGTTGGCACACGACGGACAACAACTCAGAGGCAGCTAAGTACCAAAGGGATGCGGGATAGGAAACATAAGGAATCGTAACGTTGCATATGAAACTAAAAAGGTTTGAATCCTACTTGGAACGAACTGAGAAGCCGCAACACACTTGTAATCGAACGCACAGACTTACGAACACTGAGTGAGCTGGGGAGATTCGGCCTAGTGACGTGTAGTATTGTACAATGGAACCGACAAGGAACACAGGTGAGTGGGCTGCTTAAATACCACCCCTCCCCCGGGCTCCTCCCATAAATTCAGACCACCATACTGGCCTTCCAATACACACATATATATATATATATATATATATATATATATATATATATATATGTAAACTATTTTGGTTCCCCTAGGGGTGGGACTTTATAGGCACAAGGTAATAGTACTAGCAAATAGATTATGTTTAAAATTTATTTTATTAAACAATTACAAATTACAGGAAAAACAATAATATCTTGATAAAAGCAATTTAGCAAGCAATAGGTAACATGTACAAGATTAATGAACTCAACCATCCAGTCCAGACAGAGTACCCGACGCATTTTGAGGTTTGTCACCTCTTCATCAGGGTTAGTTCTGGAGTATTTTCTGTAAGTGTTAAAAAGATATATATAACATAATATCTAGAAAGTAGCGTATATCTCAAGACATAATAGCCAAGTTGATTATAAAACAACAATGCAATATATATATACAATGGCTATGTAAATACAGTTGTGCTCATAAGTTTACATACCCTGGCAGAATTTATGATTTCTTGACCATTTTTCAGAGAATATGAATGATAACACAAAAACTTTTCTTTCACTCATGGTTAGTGTTTGGCTGAAGCCATTTATTATCAATCAACTGTGTTTACTCTTTTTAAATCATAATGACAACAGAAACTACCCAAATTTCAATACTCAAAAGTTTACATACCCTGGTAATTTTGGCCTGATAACATGCACACAAGTTGACACAAAGGGGTTTGAATGGCTATTAAAGGTAACCATCCTCACCTGTGATCTGTTTGCTTGTAATTAGTGTGTGTGTATAAAAGGTCAATGAGTTTCTGGACTCCTGACAGACCCTTGCATCTTTCATCCAGTGCTGCACTGACGTTTCTGGATTCTGAGTCATGGGGAAAGCAAAATAATTGTCAAAGGATCTTTGGGAAAAGGTGGTTGAACGTAAAAAAACAGGAAAGGGATATAAAAAGATATCCAAGAAATTGTGAATGCCAATCAGCAGTGTTCAAACTCTAATCAAGAAGTGGAAAATGAGGGGTTCTGTTGAAACCAAACCACGGTCAGGTAGACCAACTAAAATTTCAGCCACCACTGCCATGAAAATTGTTTGGGGTGCAAAGAAAAACCCACAAATAACTTCAGGTAAAATACAGGACATGTGGTGTGGCTGTTTCAAGATGCACAATAAGGAGGCACTTGAAGAAAGATGGACTGCATGGTCTAGTCGCCAGAAGAAAGCCATTACTACGCAAATGCCACAAAGTATCCCACTTACAAAACGCCAAACAGCACAGAGACAAGCCTCAAACCTTCTGGCACAAGTTAATTTGGAGTGATGAGACCAAAATTGAGCTTTTTTGGCCACAACCATAAATGTTACATTTGGAGAGGAGTCAACAAGGCATATGATGAAAGGTACACCATTCCTACTGTGGAACACAGAGGTGGATCGCTGATGTTTTGGGATGTGTGAGCTACAAAGGCACAGGAAATTTGGTCAGAAACAAAAAATACTGGAGGAAAATTTGCATTCATCAGCTCGGAAGCTGCACATGGGACGTACTTTGACATTCCAACATAACAATGATCCTAAACACAAGGCCAAGTTGACTTGTGATTGGCTACAGCAGAATAAAGTGAAGGTTCTGGAGTGGCCATCTGAGTCTCCTGACCTTAATATCATTGAGCCAATCTGGGGAGATCTCAAACATGCAGTCAGGGCCGGCCCTACCATGGGTCCCGGAGGGACCATGGGACCCAGGCGGCACTTAGAGAGGGGTGGCCCCCGGCCGCCTCTTCTCTTCTTCGGCTCGAGTCAAAAAAAAAAAAAGGTCCGCGGCTGGCCCGACATGCACACTGCGCATGTGCCGCCGCCGCTCGGGAAAGCCCATACATGTTCGGCTATTTCCGGGAATAGCCGAACATGTATGGGGTTAGCCGAGCGGCGGCGCATGCGCGTTGACGTGTTGGCGCCAGGCGGTGCCATTTTCAAATCTAAAGCCTCAGGAACAGGTAAGTGACACTCCTCCACAGCCACACTACCTGCTGTTATGCGGGGCTGCGGGCATACTACAGAAGATGCAGTGCCATGTACAATGCCCGCAGCACTGCATCTCCTGTAGTATGCCCGCAGCCCTGCATTCTCTGGTACCATGCCCGCAGCCCCGAATTCTCTTGTACCATGTCCGCAGCCCTGCATTCTCCTGTACAATACCCGCAGCCCTGGATTCTCCTGTACCATGCTCGCAGCCCTGCATTCTCCTGTACCATGCCTGCAGCCCTGCATTCTACTGTACCATGCCCGCCGCCGCATTCTCTTGTACCATGCCCGCAGCCCTGCATTCTCCTGTACCATGCCCGCCGCCGCATTCTCCTGTACCATGCCCGCAGCCCTGCATTCTCCTGTACCATGCCTACAGCCCTGCATTCTCCTGTACCATGCCTACAGCCCTGCATTCTCCTGTAACATGCCCACAGCCCCGCATTCTCCTGTACCATGCCCGCTGCCCTGCATTCTTCTGTATTATGCCCACAGCCCCGCATTCTCCTGTACCATGCCAGCAGCCCCGCATTCTCCTGTACCATGCCTACAGCCCTGCATTCTCCTGTACCATGCCCAAAGCCCTGCATTCTCCTGTACCATGCTCGCAGCCCTGCATTCTCCTGTACCATGCCCGCAGCCCTGCATTCTCCTGTACCATGCCCGCAGCCCTGCATTCTCCTGTACCATGTCCGCAGCCCTACATTCTCCTGTACCATGCTCGCAGCCCTGCATTTTCCTGTACCATGCCTACAGCCCTGCATTCTTCTGTATTATGCCTGCAGCCCTGCATTCTCCTGTACCATGCCCGCAGCACTGCTGGGCACTGTGGCACTATAGACAGTAGAAAGCCTGGTGCGCTCATCTATCCAGTGTCTACTGCTCTGTCCTATTCCTGCTGTCACACACTCACACCCCTCTGACTGCTTTCATAGTCCTATAGAATGTGGGGGCCTTTTGGAGGGCGTGAATTTTTTTTGGGGGACGGGGGGCAGCATTTCATTATTGGACCCCGGCAGAACAATGTCTCGGGCCAGCCCTGAATGCAGTTCATGCAAGAAAGCCCAAGAATTTACAGGAACTGGAGGCTTTTTGCCAGGAATAATGGGCAGCTTTACTCTCTGAGGAGATAAAGAGCCAAATACCACAAAAGACTTAAAGCTGTCATTGATGTTAAGGGGAAGAACTGGGGTATGTAAACTTTTGATCAGGGTCATTTGGGTAGTTTCTGTTGTCATTATGATTTAAAAAGAGTAAACACAGTTGATTGATAATAAATGGCTTCAGCCAAACACTAACCATGAGTGAAAGAAAAGTTTTTGTGTTAACTTTCATATTCTCTGAAAATGGCCAAGAAATCATAAATTCTGCCAGGGTATGTAAACTTATGAGCACAACTATATATCATTATACTATAAACTATACATCTATAAATAGAAATACGATTATTTACACCAAGGCAATGTTTTTTCCAATATTTTTTTTTATAACTATACATTCCCTTTAACCACTTGCCGACCGCCGCACGACTATTTACGTCCGCGGTCAGCCCCTCACAGGCAGAGTGACGTAGGGCTACGTCGCTAGCCTTTGAGGGTCTAGGGAGCGAGCGCGCGCAGCCGGAGGCACTCTCCCGCTCCCGCATGGTCACGGACCCCCCCGTGCGTGTGACCGGCGGACCCGATGTCCGCCGGTCACTCGGCGATCGTCGGTGCAGAGGGAGAAAGGCAGGTGGCTAATGTAAACAAGCCGTCTGTCATTCTCCCCTGTGTAGGAATGGTGATCATACGGTTCTACTATGTAGGACCTTTGATCACTGTTCCTACACCTCAAGCCACAGCCAATCACAGTTAGAATCACGCCCCTAGGGACACACATAACCCCTCCCTCTCAAAAAAAGTTAACCCCTTCACTGCCAGTGTAATTTTACAGTAACAGTGCATATGTATAGCACTGATTACTGTAGAAATGTCACTGGTATCCCCAAAAGTGTCAAAAATGTCAGTCAAGGGTCTGATCTGTCCGCTGCAATGTCGCAGTCCCGCAAAAGAAATTGCAGATTGCCGCCATTACGCGTTAAAAAAAAATGACAAAAAACTTTCCCTTAGTTAGTAAACGCAAAAACTTTTGCACAAACCAATCAAATACGCTTTTTGCGATCTTTTTTACCAAACATATGGTAAAAAAAAAATTGGCCTAAAATGTTAAAAAAATTTGATTTTTACATTTTTTGGGGGGAAATTTCATATAAAAAAATGTGAAAAATATTGTTATTTTTGCAAAATTTACACTCTTTTTTTGTTTATAGCGCATGATCAAAAAATCGCACAGGTGATCAAATACCACCAAAAGAAAGCTCTGTTTGTGGGAAAAAAAGGACGTCAAATTAGTTTAGGTACAGCGTCGCACGACCGTGCAATTGTCCGTTAAAGTCACGCAGTGCCGAATCACAAAATAGGCCCTGGTCAGGAAGGGGGTAAAATCTTCCAGGGCTTAAGTGGTTAAGTGACCAAATAGGCAACCCCATTAACATATCAAAGAAACTAATTCCTAACCCCTTTTTCCTAGGATTTTTCATGTGTTTTATTTTAAGTTAACAAACACTGGTAAATGACATGTGTAACATTTAATTGGTGCCATTAGCAGCTCCTGTGATTTAAGAAAGGACTCCGATCATTTAGAGCTCAGTGATGCAAAACTTTCCAGGACTCATCAGATTAAAACATTAGCATTAATACGGCAAACTAAATTACTAATGATTATAAACTCTCTAAGACAAATACCCATTCAGCTGGCACGTGTTTATTTTATACCGCGTGAATTTTTGTTGGAGACATTTTAAATCATTTATAAAAGTATCAGTTATACTAAAATAGTTGCTCAAAGGGGAATTATCATGATATTAGTAACCCGAGCAATATTTTTATTTTTTTTTACAATTGTGACATGCGTACTTTACTAATTATTTATTATTTATAAAGGAGTTGGAACGGATCAATTTAAAGCAATCCTGGCAATCCCACTGCAATAATAAGTAAATAATCCCAGGGCTTTCTTTTTGTTTTTATTATTTTTATTTTTTTAAGAGTTGATTGTGAAAAAGTTGAAAAGTTGGCAATTAAATAGCTTTACTGCTGTGTAATTCTTTCTTTTTTTATGTGTTTGAATTCTGCTCCTTTTAATTTCCCCGCTGCTTACCTATTGTTCCTGTTAACCACTTCTGGACCGGATGATTTTCCTCCTTAATGACCAGGCCACTTTTTTCAACTTGGCACTGCGTGACTTTAATGGACAATTGTGCGATCGTGCAACGCTGTAACCAAACAAACGTTACATCTTTTTTTCCCCACAAATAGATCTTTCTTTTGGTGGTATTTAATGACCTCTACGATTTTTATTTTTTGCGCTATAAACAAAAAAACAACACTTCTGAAAAAAAAAAAAACAATATTTTTCACATTCTGCTACAGTGGGGATCGAAAGTTTGGGCACCCTAGGTAAAAAATTGTATTAATATGCATAAAGAAGCCAAGGAAAGATGGAAAAATCTCCAAAAGGCATCAAATTACAGATTAGACATTCTTATAATGTCAACAAAAGTTAGGTTTTATTTCCATCATTGACACTTTCTAAATTACAGAAAACAAAAAAATAGCGTCTGCAAAAGTTTGGGCACCCTGCAGAATTTATAGCACGCACTGCCCCCTTTGCAAGGCTGAAACCTGTCAGTGTCATGGATTGTTCTCAATCATCGTCTGGGAAGACCAGGTGATGTCAATCTCAAAGGTTTTAAATGCCCAGACTCATCTGACCTTGCCCCAACAATCAGCACCATGGGATCTTCTAAGCAGTTGTCTAGAAAACTGAAACTGAAAATAGTTGACGCTCACAAAGCTGGAGAAGGCTATAAGAAGATAGCAAAGCGTTTTCAGATGTCAATATCCTCTGTTCGGAATGTAATTAAGAAATGGCAGTCATCAGGAACAGTGGAAGTTAAAGCAAGATCTGGAAGACCATCAGACAGAACAGCTCGCAGGATTGTGAGAAAAACAATGCAAAACCCACGTTTGACTGTACGATTCCTCCAGAAAGATGTGGCAGACACTGGAGTTGTGGTACACTATTCCACTATAAAGAGATACTTGTAAGGGGCATGGCGTACGGCGCTGGAGATAGCCGCATAGTCCTGCAGCTCCGTCGGCCACTCGAGACTACAGCCTTCACTGACACCACGGAACGACCCTCTCACCTCCATCTACCTCCTGGTAGTGTGCCGGATGGCGAAGGGCAAGAAGGGTGACCACAAGTACGCTCAGATGGACGGATTTCTTATATCCAGCGCCGCCGGTCTCAAGCATCATGGCGCCGGTCCGCCTCAGCAACAAAGGCCTCCACGGGAGCGATCTCGCAGCCTGCCAGGGGATGGATCTCTGCCGCTCAGGCAAGTAGCAAATCCCGATAGCGGGAACTCCTCGGGCTCCTCTACCCCGCCATCCCCGACTTTCAATAGCCCTGCTAAACAAAAACCACGCCGGGGCCCCTCTCCCCCTGAGAGCTACGGCGGGGCACACATGGATATGTCTGCTGCTCCTGCTCAATCCCAGACCGAGCCTGCAGCTATGGCCGATCCCTTTGCGGCCTTCCCGGAGGGAGATCAGCAGGTGTCAGCTTCCCTGCTGAAGGAAATGATGAGATCCCTGTGGACCTCCTTGCACGCCGACATGGTGCAGGGAATGTCCCAGACACAGCGTGAGGTCCGCCATCTTGGGGAGCGGGTGGATACTGTGGAGGCCTCCATGGAGAAGTGCTCACTTTCCCTTAACACCTTGGTGGCTGCCCATAATAACCATTCTGAGGAAATCTCCTGGCTGAAGGACAAAGTTGCGGACCTGGAGGACAGGTCTCGCAGGAACAACTTGAAGCTAAGGGGTGTCCCTGAATCTGTGCTTCCGCAAAACTTGGAAAAAATGGCCAAGACCCTTTTTATTGCATTGGTGCCGTCTCTCTCTGCAGCTGAGCTTGAGATAGACAGGATACACAGGATACCCAAGCCCAGCTTTATTGCCCAGGATCTACCTCGGGATGTACTGCTTCGTGTCCATTTTTTTCAGACTAAAGATAAGGTGCTTATGGCATCCGGGAAATTGCAGTCCCTGCCGGGAGAGTACCCTCAACTCCAGATCCTTCCCGACTTGTCCAGGCACACCCTGCAGAAGCGTAGGAACCTGGCTACGGTGACTAAGGCCCTCCGGAATCACCACATCCCACACAAGTGGAAGCATCCGGCTTTCCTGTCCATAACCCACAATGGGTCTACAGTTTCTATCTCTACCATGGAGGAAGGTCTGGCTCTGCTGCGACGGTGGAACATCATTCCGGAGTCGCCCCCTCGACCCTCTACGGCTCCCTCACCGACGCTCGTCTCCAGTGATTGGCAAGTAGCATCACGCAAACGTTCCAACTCAGCGCAACGCTCATTAGGAGGTGAGATTGTCTTCCCACAGTCTCCAATTTAGTCTCAGGCCTAGGATGACCCTAATCCTTCTGGCCCCTCGTTACCTGTTGCAGGCTCCTCCTGCTTTCGGACTTTTTTTTATGGTTCGGGCTCCGCCCGAGGCCCCTGTTCCTTTCCATTCCTCCCCATGTTCCTGTTCCGACGTTGGATTGTTTTTTGCTTATTTGTTCACCTCGTTGACTCCAGTGCTCCTCATCATGCTGCACCCTGAACTCTGTTACTTTGCTTTCGTTCAGCTTGACCGTTCCCCCCTAAGCCACCCGCCATGACCATTAAAATGCTCTCTCTGAATGTCAACGGATTGAATCACCCTGTCAAACGCCACTCCTTGTGGACTGAACTGTGCACCAGTCGAGCTGATGTTGTTGCCCTACAGGAGACTCATTTTAAAGCCACCCAGCCGCCGCGATTCTCCCATAGGAACTTTCCACATCTTTTTCTTGCCCACGCTCCGGAGAAGAAGCGAGGAGTCTTGGTGGCGATCAGGGACACTGTGGCCTTTACCCTTAAGGACCAGACCTGCGACCCAGATGGCCGCTTCCTGATCCTGAAAGGGGACTTCAACTCTCTTTCTATGACTCTTGTGGTATTGTATGCTCCAAATAGTCATCAGAAAAGGTTTCTCTTGAGGCTGCTTCGGCAGGTGACTGCTATTGTGTATGGTAATCTGGTACTGTGTGGAGATTTTAATACGGTGGTCGACCCAGGGCTTGACACCTCGGTGCCCGCCCGGGGGCGACAATTTTCTTTACAATCCCTCCTCCACAGGGAACAACTCTACGATGTCTGGAGGTGCCAGCATGGCTCGGAAAGAGACTACTCCCACTACTCCTCCAGGCATCGTTCCTATGCACGTTTTGACATGTTTTTGACGGATCTCCCTTTACTGGGTAAGGTCTCCTCCTCGGCTGTCAGAAGCATCACATGGTCTGACCATGCGGCTGTGGAGATGATTCTGGAGGAGGGCGGACCCAGGGAACGGACTTCCATCTGGCGATGTGACACCAAAGTCCTCCAGGACACAAGGACAGGCAAGATTATAGGGAATCAATTGTTGGAGTACTTCCATATAAACGCTCCTTCGGTTTCGGATCCTTGGTCACTGTGGGGGGCACATAAGGCTTTCATTCGTGGGGTGTGCATCCAGCAAACGGCCAGATTGTGCAGGGCTTACAACCAAAAGTTAACGGATCTCCTTGAGGAAATTAAGGAGTTGGAGACCATCCACAAACGAGCCCCTACCGACACAGTGACTAGGGATCTGACCCGTAAGCGTGAGTCCCTTAAATCCCACCTCCTGGAACGCTATGATCGCCACCTCAAAAGTCTTAGACTTCGCTACTATGCTCATGCTAACAGGGCGGGTAAGGTTCTGGCGTCCCGGGTCAAACAACGGCGGGCGTCTGCCCGCATTTCCCACCTAACGCACCATGCCTCTAAAGCTAAACTCACGCACCCAAAAAGACATCGCAAATGAGTTTGCGACGTTCTATGGTTCTCTTTATAACCTGTCCCAAGACCCCTCCACCACCCAACCCAGTGCTGAGGCCATCCAGAGCTTTCTGTCCAAGCTCTCTCTCCCCTCCCTATCTGAAACCCAACTCAGTACCCTGTCGGCTCCGATATCTGTATCGGAGGTGTCCAGGGTGATCCAATCCCTTCCTACTGGCAAGTCTCCGGGCCCGGATGGATTAGGCAACGACTACTATAAACTTCACAACCATACCCTCAGCCCGTTCCTTGCTCGGGTCTTCAATAAGGCGATGTCGACATCCACCTTCCCTCTGGAAATGTTGGGTGCCTACATCACTACCATCCCCAAGCCTGGGAAGGATCCTAGCCTCCCAGCTAATTACAGGCCCATTTCCCTTCTGAATAGCGACACCAAAATATATGCTAAAATCTTGGCCGCCCGCTTACAGACCGTCCTCCCGCACCTAATCAAACATGATCAAATGGGGTTTATGCCAGGCAGACAGACGTCGGATGCCACTAGGCGTATTATTGACCTGGTGCATCTGGCCGAGAGTTCCCATACCCCTTCTCTGCTCCTCACATTGGATGCAGAGAAGGCGTTTGATAGAGTGAATTGGCTCTATATGAGGATGACCTTAGAGAAGTTCGGCTTCTCGGGGGGCATCTTGTCTGCTCTGTTGGCTCTCTATTCATCCCCTTCGGCCCAGGTTCTCGCCTCGGGCGTTGCCTCGGCCCCGTTCGTCATCTCCAATGGCACCCGCCAGGGTTGTCCTCTCTCTCCAGCGATTTTCAATCTGATGATTGAACCGCTGGCGGAGGCCATTCGTTCTGACGACGGGGTCGAGGGGTTCAGAGTGGGAGACACCGTCCACAAGGTTAACCTGTTTGCGGATGATGTTGTGGTTGTCCTGACAAACCCGGTCCGGTCCCTACCGGCGGTACACAAGATACTACTGGCCTTTGGGGAGATTTCCTACCACAAGGTCAACGCATCTAAATCCCTAATACTCAACGTGGGAATTGACCGGAAGGTAGCCGCCCTCCTTCAACTGAAATATCCCTGCCCATGGACAGGGGAGCAAATCCCTTATCTGGGGGTGAGAGTTACCCCGAGTATAGCTAGACTCCTTCCTGCTAACCTAGACCCCTTGCTTAAGAAAATCAATAAAGAGATGGGGGACATGGCTAAGACTGACATTTCCTGGGGCGGTCGGATGGCCGCCTATAAGATGATGATCCTGCCACAAATACTCTAGATTCCCATCCCCTTCCCCAGGAATTACATGATTGCCCTGTCTTGTAGCTTACGCAACTTTATCTGGTACGGTAAGAGGGCCAGAGTCTCTACATCCCTGTTAATCCAGCCCAAGACTTTGGGAGGCGCCAAACTCCCAGATCTCTCGACGTATTACTGGTCAACTAGATTGGACCAACTGAGGGCTTGGTTTGACCCTGGGAACTGCTTCCCTTGGAAGTCTCTGGAGGGTCACATGGCGCCTATCAAAGACCTTCGGTTGTTGCTCTTGAGTGACCTTTGGATACGCTGGCCGCTATCTGCGCTCCCCCCGACGTTGCGGGAGGCCCTACTTTCTTGGAGGAGGTTGGGGGACGCATGCGTGGGCGAAGATGGGGTGGCTCCCCACTCCTCTTCATCCTTGCCTGTGACTGTGTTATCCGCACATATACCCTCTCTGTCAGTGTCCCGTTTGTTGAACCTAGGCATCTCCGAACGTTCCCATTTTTATGCCGATGGTGACTTGTTGACCCCCCAGATGACGATGCGCCGCTTCAGAGTGCCCCCTTCCCTCTTTCTTACAGTTCTGCAGATATGTAGCTTCCTCAGGAAGCACCCCCTGCAGACAGTAAAAATCCCTATGAAAGCATGGGCGTTTTACCACTCCTCATTAAAAAAGGCCAAGGGCATCTCTCTGTTTTATGATCTGCTCCTGCGCAGGCCGGACCCTCCGGTCTCCGTCTCTATGCAGAGATGGGAGAGAGATCTCGCTATTACCGTCACCCCGAAACAATGGTCCAGGGCCCTCACCTCGACTTACCAATACTCCCGCTGTACTTCGCATTGGGAGATGATGTCGAAAATTGTTAATAGGTGGTATTATACCCCACATAGACTGTCGAAAATCTTTCCATCTGTTCCTGATCTATGTTGGCGTGAATGTGGACATAGAGGGACGCTGGCACATGTTCTGTGGGAATGTCCCTCGTTGACAAGTTATTGGAATAGGATCTTTCGTTGTATAGCGGAATGTACGGGTATACTGGGACCCCCTAGGAAGGAACTAGCTCTGTTGAACGTGGGTATTGAGCTCTATCCCGCCCAATATAGACAGGTAATTACCCATATCCTCCTAGCTTCCAGGGCTCTGATCCTACGCAGATGGCGTTCTTTGGAAGTCCCTAATTTCTCTGAAGTAGTATCGACTGTCAACAACAACTATATGCTAGAAAAAGCGTTGGCAGTGAACTCTCTTTCATATAACCACTTTCTGAAGGTGTGGCAGTGCTGGAGTTACTATCCCTGAATGTACTCTAGATGTATGGAGGGGATGCGGGGGCCTCCCCCATGGCAAGTATGTTCCCACGGGGGGCTGTGGGGGTGGCTCTTGCTCCTCCCTATTACGGGCTTTTTTTCCACATGGGATGTGTCTACCTAGTATGCTAATACTGGAGTCTCTCCTTTCTTTCTGTTTTTGTTATATTGCTGATGGTAATTTGTATGAGTCCTTATGTCGGATTCCCTTCCCCTTCTCCCCCCCCTCCCCTTCCTCTTCCCCAATTACTGTTGCATTTTTTTGCTATTGCAATGTACCTGAATGTATTCTTTGTATGTTGTTAAATTTCAATAAAAAAGAACTTTTTTAAAAAAAAAAAAAGAGATACTTGTACAAATATGGTCTTCATGGAAAAGTCATCAGAAGAAAACCTCTTCTATGTCCTTGTCAGGGTCCGGACTGGTAGCAGGAGCGATGCAGGGAATGGATCCGCTGTGTCAGTGAGGGATTGGCGTGGACCGTACCGGAGGATCGGTTCTAAGTAGTTACTGGTTTTCACCAGAGCCCGCCGCAAGGCGGGATGGGCTTGCTGCAGCGGTAACTACCAGGTCGTGTCCTCTGGTAGCGGCTCAACCTCACCGACTGCTGATATAGGCGTAGTACAAAAGGGACAGGCAGAGGCGTAGTCAGACGTAGCAAAGGTCAGGGCAGGCAGCACAGGTTCAGAGGCGATAGTCGTTAGCAAAGGGTTCGGCAACAGGCAAAGGATTACACAAATAACGCTTTCACTAAGGCAACAAGGCAACAAAGATCCGGCAATGGCTGGAAGGGGCAGGTCACTTATATAGGAAACAGGAAACAGGAAACATGTCACAGGAAACAGGTCACAGGAAACGGGTCACAGGAAACAGGAAACAGGTCACAGGTCACAGGAAACAGGAAACAGGTCACAGGAAACAGGAAACAGGAAGGGAGGTTTGGACCAGGCACCAATTACTGGTGCACAGGCCCCTTAAATTTAAAACGACCTGCGCGTGCGCGCCCTATGGTGCAGGGGCGCACGCTCCGGGAACCATGTGAGCGGGGAGCGGAGGAGGGAGCCGGAGCGGGCACAGGTGAGTGGATCTGGAACGAACGCTGCGAGCGCTCCGGTCCAGAAGCAGGGACCGGAGCGCTCAGCGTTACAGTCCTCACCACAAAAATTAGCGTTTGAACTTTGCAAATGAACATATAGACAAGCCTGATGCATTTTGGAAACAAGTTCTGTGGACCGATGAGGTTAAAATGTAACTTTTTGGCCGAAATGAGCAAAGGTACGTTTGGAGAAGAAGGGGCACAGAATTTAATGAAATGAACCTCTGTCCAACTGTTAAGCATGGGGGTGGATTAATCATGCTTTGGGGTTGTATTGCAGCCAGTGGCACAGGGAACATCTCACGAGTAGAAGGAAAAATGGATTCAATAAAATTTCAGCAAATTTTGGATGGTAACTTGATGCCATTTGTGAAAAAGCTGAAGTTAAAGAGAGGATGGCTTCTACGAATGGATAATGATCCCAAACACACCTCGAAATCCACAGGGGATTACATCAAGAGGCGTAAACTGAAGGTTTTGCCATGGCCTTCACAATCTCCTGACCTCAACATAATTGAAAATCTATGGATAGACCTTAAAAGAGCAGTGCGTGACAGACAGCCCAGAAATCTCAAAGAACTGGAAGACTTTTGTAAGGAAGAATGGGCAAAGATACCTCAAACAAGAATTGAAAGACTCTTGGCTGGCTACAAAAAGCGTTTACAATCTGTGATACTTGCCAAAGGGGGCAGTACAAGATATTAACTCTGCAGGGTGCCCAAACTTTTGCAGACACCATTTGTTTGTTTTCTGTTATTTTGAAAGTGTAAATGATGGAAATAAAATCTAACCTTGGTTGACATATTATAAGAATGTCTAATCTGTAATTTGATGCCTTTTGGAGATTTTTCCATCTTTCCTTGGCTTCTTTATGCACATTAATACAAATTTTTACCTGGGGTGCCCAAACTTTCGATCCCCACTGTATATAACATTTCCCAAAAATAAAATTTAAAAATCAAATTTTTTTGACATTTTAGGCCAATTTGTTTTCTGCTACATATTTTTGGTTAAAAAAATTCACAGTAAGCGTATTTTGATTGTTTTGGGCAAAAGGCTTTGCGTCTACTAACTATGGGAAAGATTTATGCCATTTTTATTGTTTTTTTTTTTTTTTTTTACTAGTAATGGCGTCGATCTGTGATTTTTTGCAGGACTGCGACATTGCGGAGGACAGATCGGACCCCTGACTGACATTTTTGACACTTTTGGGGGGCCCACTGACATTACTACAGTAATCAGTGCTAAAATTATGCACTGTTACTGTAATAATGACACTGGCAGGGAAGGGGTTAACAGTGTGGGTGATCAAGGGGTTAAATGTGTACCTAGGGGAGTGTTTCTAACTGTGGAGGGGCATGGCTTGTGGAATGACCATGGAGACATGCGATCCTATATGGAAGGATCACAGGGGCTCTATGATTATTCCAGGGAGAAGAACGGTCAGCTGTGTTTACAATAGCTGACCGTTCTCTCTCAGCGGGGGAACGATCGCGGGTGTCAGGCGGCAATCGGAAGCCACCTGACCCGAGCATTGGCTTCCCCGCTGCCGAGTGGAGGCGGGAGCGCGCCGCCAGCCGCGCGCTCGCCCCCTAGCTGCCACCAAGCGACCGACTTATCCCTACATTGGTTTGCCTGGGAGAGCCACACTGCCGCACTATATATGCGGTAAGTGGTCAGCAAGTGGTTAATATTGCTGTTGATAGGCCACACCAACACAATCGGCTGGGATCGGTAAGAATAGGAGGTTGATGGATGGTATTACTACCCACCCTCCACCGCCAAGTTTAAATGGTCAACTGCCGTTTTAGTACACTTTACCTTGGTTGCAGCATGGTACAACTGCTGCTAAACATGACCCACCCAAGTACAATAAATTGCACCACAACTGCTCTGCAGGTTACGGTTGTGGCGCATTGCTACATGCTTTCAATATATAGTTTATATTCATATTTTCACTACAGCAGGAGAGCCAAGGCTGCCTATCTGTGCCGTAAGGACTACAGTGCAATGGCATGATGCTGGCACTTCTTTTTACTACCCATGCATCCATGGACAGAGATTGGCCAAAGCCGATCAGCAGGTATACAGCCATAATCATTGGCTGTACCCTGCTGACAAACTCATGCTGTGTCCAATCACAGCGCAGGTCAGCGGGGGGGGGGGGGGGGGGCACACCAGAACGTATGCCGCAATGTACAGGTACATCTTTGTGCCAGCTCACCACACTTCTACTTTGAGCAGGTTGGCAAGAGGTTAAAGCAAACCTACTGGGGCTCCCATTGATGACCTCCTTCTGGAAATGGTAGTTGCCTGGTTGTCATTCTGCTCCCCTATCTTCAGTATTTCCACTGACCCAGGATAAATATATACCTCAGGAAAACCAAGAAAAGTCATAAATCCCGGTCTGCGTACTTGTTTCGGGTCAGTGTCTCAGGGAGGGGATTTACTAAGAAAGTAGACATTCTTCACTTAGTGTTACTAAACCCAGGAGCCTGCATTCACTATTAGGGTTGAGCGAACACCTAGATGTCCGTGTTCGACGGGTTCGGCCGAACTTTAAAAAAAAGTCCGGGTCCGTGTCCCGGACTTTTACCGAACTTTTCCCGGACACCGAACCCCATTGAAGTCAATGGGGACCCGAACTTTAAGGCACTAAAATGGCTCTAAAACACCAAAGGAAAGGGCTAGAGTGCTGCAAATGGCAGCAAAACGTAATTAAGAGCATGGCAAGTGCTCTGCAAACAAATGTGGATAGGGAAATAACTTAAAACAACAAAAAAAAAACAGAAAAATAAAACAATGTTCTTCTTCATCTCTGAAGGACGAGGCCCATATGGAGTAGGAGGGAGGTTGAGGTGGTGGTGGATGTGGCGGTGACATAGGCGTGCGCACAGGGTGTGCTGGGTGTGCCTGGGCACACCCTAATCACCTAGGGCACATAGCATTGCCAGTGAGGAGATGGGAAAGATCTCCCTGGGACCTGCTCTGCTCTATTTCTCCTTGCCTACAGGTACATGGCCCCGATACATTACTCTCCCTGCTGGCAAACACATGCATGTGTATTTCAACTTTGGGGTGCACACCTTAATGCAATAGGCTGCGCACACCTATGGGCGGTGTAGGTGGAAGCGGCGGTGGAGGAGGACCAGGGCCGGATTAACAGCATCATGGGCTTGGTGCTGAGGATTTTGAAGGGCCTTAAGGGCCGTGCCTTGCCATGCACCCAGAGGAGGAAGGGTGCAGCCATGCATGCCTAATTCAACATGGGATGCTGTCTCTGAAGCCCATAAACACATCCATGCATCGCCAACTGTCCCTCCTTGTCCGGCCTTCACGCTGTGTGGGGAGGTTCTGAGGGTGCTGCCTGGGGAAGCGAGCATAGAAGCCAGACTTCTGTGTTTACAAGTGACAGAAGAGCGGTAACAGTGAATATGGCCAACCCGGGGCCTATATAAAAGGTAGGGGCCTGGAGCTGCAGCTCCAATAGCCCCTACATTAATCTGGCCCTGAGGAGGAGGACGAGGTAGCCAACACTGCTTCTTTTCAAAAATTTTAAATGAGGGTACACCCCAAAAGAGTGAGAAAGAGCAAAAATGGAACAATGGGTGGGTAAGGTCGGTATCCATTGCTATTCTGCATAAGGTACGGAAAAGTCCCGTGGGATCCATGCCTGGTTCATTTTAATGAACGTGAGCTTGTCCACATTGTCTCTGGACAGGCGGCTGCGCTTGTCTGTTATAACGCCCCCAGCCGTGCTAAATACCCGTTCAGATAATACACTGGCTGCAGGGCACGCCAGCACCTCCAAGGCGTAAAGGGCAAGCTCAGGCCATGTGCCCAATTTGGAGACCCAGAAGTTGAAGGGGGCAGACCCGTCATTCACTACATGTAGGCGTGTGCACACATACTGCTCCACCATGTTGGTAAAATGCTGCCTCCTGCTAAGACGTTCCATCTGAGCTGCTGGTGCTGCTGTTTGTTGTGGCGTGCTGACAAAGCTTTTCCACATTTCGGCCATGCTAACCCTGCCTTCTGAGGTGCTGGCGGTGCCCTGGTTGCGTTGGCGACCTCCTCCTCCTCCTCCTCTGCCTTGTGCTTCCACTGTGGCCCCGCTGTCAGATGGGAATGCCAGCAGCATGGCGTCTACCAGCGTGCGCTTGTACTCGCGCATCTTGCGATCGCGCTCCAGTGAGTGAATTAAGGACGGTACGTTGTCCTTGTAACGGGGATCCAGCAGCGTGGCCACCCAGTAATCAGCACAAGTTAGAATGTGGGCAACTCGGCGGTCGTTGTGGAGACACTGCAGCATGTAATCGCTCATGTGTGCCAGGCTGCCCAGAGGCGACGAAAGGCTGTCCTCTGTGGGAGGTGTATCGTCCGTGTCCTCTGTATCCCCCCAGCCACGCACCAGTGATGGCCATGAGCTGGCCTGGGTGCCACCCTGCTGTGAACATGGTTCCATCTCCTCCTCCAGCTCCTCCTCCTCCTCATCCTCCTCATCCTCCAGAACTGTGCCCCTGCTGGACAATTGCGTCCCTGGCGTTTGCGTGTGCAGGAACCCACCCTCAGAGCCCCTTGCGAATGACTGCCCTGAAAGCCTTGGAAATGTTACCTCTTCATCCTCCTCCTCCTCCTCATCCTGTGCCACATCCTCTTCCATCATCGCCCGAATTGTTTTTTCAAGGAGGCATAGAAGTGGGATAGTTAAGCTGAGAACGGCGTCATTGCCACTGGCCATGTTGGTGGAGTACTCAAAACAGCGCAACAAGGCACACAGGTCTCGCATGGAGGCCCAGTTATTGGTGGTGAAGTGGTGCTGTTCCGCAGAGCGACTCACGCGTGCGTGCTGCAGCTGAAACTCCACTATGGCCTGCTGCTGCTCGCACAGTCTTTCCAGCATGTGCAAGGTGGAGTTCCACCTTGTGGGCACGTCACATATGAGGCGGTGAGCGGGAAGGCCGAAGTTACGCTGCAGCGCTGCCAGGCGAGCAGCAGCAGGGTGAGAACGCCGAAAGTGCGCACAAACGGCCCGCACTTTCTGCAGCAGCTCTGACATATCGGGGTAGTTTTTAAGGAACCTCTGCACCACCAAATTCAGCACATGCGCCAGGCAAGGGATGTGCGTCAAACCGGCTAGGCCCAGAGCTGCTATGAGATTTCGCCCGTTATCACACACCACCAGGCCGGGCTTGAGGCTCGCTGGCAGCAACCACTCATTTGTCTGCTGTTCCATGCTCCTCCACAACTCCTGCGCGGTGTGTGGTTTGTCCCCCAAACAGGCAAGTTGTAAAACTGCCTGCTGTCGTTTACCCCTGGCCGTGCTGAAGTTGGTGGTGAAGGTGTTACGCTGTCCGGATGAGGAGGCGGTAGAGGATGAGGAAGCGGAGTAGGAGGAGTTACGAACAGGAGGCAAACTGAAGCGCCCTGCAATCCTCGGTGGTGGAAGGACATGCGCCAAATTGCTATCCGCCTCAGGCCCATCCGCCACTGCATTTACCCAGTGTGCCGTTAGGGAGATATAACGCCCCTGACCGTGCTTACTGGTCCACGTATCCGTAGTTAGGTGGACCTTGGCACAGATGGCGTTGCGCAGTGCACACCTGATATTTTCCCCCACTTGGTTGTGCAGGGAAGGGATGGCTTGCCTGGAAAAGTAGTGGCGGCTGGGCACGACGTACTGTGGGACAGCCACCGACATAAGGTTTTTAAAACTGTGCGTCTCCACCAGACGGAATGACAGCATTTCAAAGGCCAATAATTTTGAAATGCTGGCATTCAGGGCCAGGGATCGCGGGTGGGTAGGGGGGTACTTCCTCTTCCTCTCAAGTGTTTGGGAGATGGAAAGCTGAACGCTTCCACGGGACATTGTGGAGATGGTTGTTGGTGACCCAGGTGGTGGTGTTGCTGACAGATCGTCTGTTTGCGGGGTGGCAGGTGCCGGTATCACTACAGATGTGGCTGGAGCGGCCGAGACTGCAGCAGAAGAGGAAGCAGGATGAGCCAGAGACGTTTCTTGGTTTTGAAGGTGTGTACTCCACTGCAGCTCGTGCTTTGCACTTAGATGCCTGATCATGCAGGTTGTGCTCAGGTTGAGAAGGTTCATGCCTCGCTTCAAGCTCTGATTGCACAGGGTGCAAACCACTCGTGTCCTGTCATCAGCACATTTTCTAAAGAACTTCCACGCTAGAGAACTCCTTTGAGCTGACTTTGGTGCGCTCGTTCCCTTGCTGCGTTGGGCAGTAGCGGGCGTAGTGTCTAGGGCACGGCCGCTCCGCTTCTGCACCCTGCTCCCTCTTCTGCTGTGCTGGTGGCTCTGTGCGACCACCGCCTCTTCCTCCAAACTACTCAGGTCACCTGCATGACGTTCATTCCATGTGGGGTCGAGGACCTCATCGTCCTCCACATCATCTTCCACCCAGTCTTCACCCCTGCCCTCCTTGTCGGTCTCCACAATGCTGAACGCCGCAGCAGTTGGCACCTGCGTTTCGTCATCATCGGAGACGTGCTGCGATGATCCTTGCATGTACTCATCTTGAGAAATAAGTGGTTGGGCATCGCTGCACTCAATCTCTTCCACTTCTGGGGCAGGGCTAGGTGGATGGCCCTGGGAAACCCTGCTGACAGAGTCCTCAAAAAGAATAAGAGACTGCTGTATGGCTTGGGGCTCAGACTGCTGGCCTGATTTGCAAGGGGGTGAGGTGAAAGACGGTTGGACATTGGCTGCAGGTGCCAACTCTGACCTTTCTGCAGTAGACTGGGTGGGAGACAATGTGAAGGAACTGGAGGCACTGTCAGCAGCAAACCAATCTACTATCGCCTCAACTTGTTCTGGCCTCATCACTTCTAGGGGCGTTTGATGCCCTACCAAATACTGATGCAGGTTCTGTCGCCTACTCACACTTGAGGAAGGTGTTTCACTTGTGCGTGTAGCTGGCACAGATCGACCATGTCCTCTCCTTGCAACAGGAGCTCTACCAGCAGCACCACGACCCAGGCCACGGCCCTTATTTGACGGTCTCCTCATATTTCTGTAATTTAAGATCTTGCCCTAGAAAGGTTTTTATTGAATAGCGGAATAGAAAATATGATCCAAAAAAAGTGTATGTATATCACACGTACACAACCACACTAGGCCCCAATTACTATTGTTTGTACCCCTAAAAGGCTAGATGAGGAGTAGGGGGAGTATGGAACAGGCAGCACCCTCAAACCTTCAGAAGTATGAGATGAACCCCAACAACTTGGAAAGGTGGATCTCTCTCACACGTACCGACACAGACTATCCCGCAATTCAATTGATCCTCAAAGGTTTTTATTGAATAGCGGAATAGGAAATATGATCAAAAAAAGTGTATGTATCTCGCACGTACACAACCACACTAGGCCCCAATTACTATTGTTTGTACCCCTAAAAGGCTAGATGAGGAGTAGGGGGGGTATGGAACAGGCAGCACCCTCAAACCTTCAGAAGTATGAGATGAACCCCAACAACTTGGAAAGGTGGATCTCTCTCACACGTACCGACACAGACTATCCCGCAATTCAATTGATCCTCAAAGGTTTTTATTGAATAGCGGAATAGGAAATATGATCAAAAAAAGTGTATGTATCTCGCACGTACACAATGACACTAGGCCCCAATTACTATTGTTTGTACCCCTAAAAGGCTAGATGAGGAGTAGGGGGGGTATGGAACAGGCAGCACCCTCAAACCTTCAGAAGTATGAGATGAACCCCAACAACTTGGAAAGGTGGATCTCTCTCACACGTACCGACACAGACTATCCCGCAATTCAATTGATCCTCAAAGGTTTTTATTGAATAGCGGAATAGGAAATATGATCAAAAAAAGTGTATGTATCTCGCACGTACACAACCACACTAGGCCCCAATTACTATTGTTTGTACCCCTAAAAGGCTAGATGAGGAGTAGGGGGAGTATGGAACAGGCAGCACCCTCAAACCTTCAGAAGTATGAGATGAACCCCAACAACTTGGAAAGGTGGATCTCTCTCACACGTACCAACACAGACTATCCCCCAATTTAACTGATCCCCAAAGGTTTTTGATTAAATAGCGGAATAGAAAATATGATCCCAAAAAAGTGTATGTATATCACACGTACACAACCACACTAGGCCCCAATTACTATTGTTTGTACCCCTAAAAGGCTAGGAGTAGGGGGAGTATGGAACAGGCAGCACCCTCAAACCTTCAGAAGTATGAGATGAACCCCAACAACTTGGAAAGGTGGATCTCTCTCACACGTACCAACACAGACTATCCCCCAATTTAACTGATCCCCAGAGGTTTTTGATTAAATAGCGGAATAGAAAATATGATCCCAAAAAAGTGTATGTATATCACACGTACACAACCACACTAGGCCCCAATTACTATTGTTTGTACCCCTAAAAGGCTAGGAGTAGGGGGAGTATGGAACAGGCAGCACCCTCAAACCTTCAGAAGTATGAGATGAACCCCAACAACTTGGAAAGGTGGATCTCTCTCACACGTACCAACACAGACTATCCCCCAATTTAACTGATCCCCAAAGGTTTTTGATTAAATAGCGGAATAGAAAATATGATCCCAAAAAAGTGTATGTATATCACACGTACACAACCACACTAGGCCCCAATTACTATTGTTTGTACCCCTAAAAGGCTAGGAGTAGGGGGAGTATGGAACAGGCAGCACCCTCAAACCTTCAGAAGTATGAGATGAACCCCAACAACTTGGAAAGGTGGATCTCTCTCACACGTACCAACACAGACTATCCCCCAATTTAACTGATCCCCAAAGGTTTTTGATTAAATAGCGGAATAGAAAATATGATCCCAAAAAAGTGTATGTATATCACACGTACACAACCACACTAGGCCCCAATTACTATTGTTTGTACCCCTAAAAGGCTAGGAGTAGGGGGAGTATGGAACAGGCAGCACCCTCAAACCTTCAGAAGTATGAGATGAACCCCAACAACTTGGAAAGGTGGATCTCTCTCACACGTACCAACACAGACTATCCCCCAATTTAACTGATCCCCAAAGGTTTTTGATTAAATAGCGGAATAGAAAATATGATCCCAAAAAAGTGTATGTATATCACACGTACACAACCACACTAGGCCCCAATTACTATTGTTTGTACCCCTAAAAGGCTAGATGAGGAGTAGGGGGAGTATGGAACAGGCAGCACCCTCAAACCTTCAGAAGTATGAGATGAACCCCAACAACTTGGAAAGGTGGATCTCTCTCACACGTACCAACACAGACTATCCCCCAATTTAACTGATCCCCAAAGGTTTTTGATTAAATAGCGGAATAGAAAATATGATCCCAAAAAAGTGTATGTATATCACACGTACACAACCACACTAGGCCCCAATTACTATTGTTTGTACCCCTAAAAGGCTAGGAGTAGGGGGAGTATGGAACAGGCAGCACCCTCAAACCTTCAGAAGTATGAGATGAACCCCAACAACTTGGAAAGGTGGATCTCTCTCACACGTACCAACACAGACTATCCCCCAATTTAACTGATCCCCAAAGGTTTTTGATTAAATAGCGGAATAGAAAATATGATCCAAAAAAAGTGTATGTATATCACACGTACACAACCACACTAGGCCCCAATTACTATTGTTTGTACCCCTAAAAGGCTAGATGAGGAGTAGGGGGAGTATGGAACAGGCAGCACCCTCAAACCTTCAGAAGTATGAGATGAACCCCAACAACTTGGAAAGGTGGATCTCTCTCACACGTACCGACACAGACTATCCCGCAATTCAATTGATCCTCAAAGGTTTTTATTGAATAGCGGAATAGGAAATATGATCAAAAAAAGTGTATGTATCTCGCACGTACACAACCACACTAGGCCCCAATTACTATTGTTTGTACCCCTAAAAGGCTAGATGAGGAGTAGGGGGGGTATGGAACAGGCAGCACCCTCAAACCTTCAGAAGTATGAGATGAACCCCAACAACTTGGAAAGGTGGATCTCTCTCACACGTACCGACACAGACTATCCCGCAATTCAATTGATCCTCAAAGGTTTTTATTGAATAGCGGAATAGGAAATATGATCAAAAAAAGTGTATGTATCTCGCACGTACACAACCACACTAGGCCCCAATTACTATTGTTTGTACCCCTAAAAGGCTAGATGAGGAGTAGGGGGGGTATGGAACAGGCAGCACCCTCAAACCTTCAGAAGTATGAGATGAACCCCAACAACTTGGAAAGGTGGATCTCTCTCACACGTACCGACACAGACTATCCCGCAATTCAATTGATCCTCAAAGGTTTTTATTGAATAGCGGAATAGGAAATATGATCAAAAAAAGTGTATGTATCTCGCACGTACACAACCACACTAGGCCCCAATTACTATTGTTTGTACCCCTAAAAGGCTAGATGAGGAGTAGGGGGGGTATGGAACAGGCAGCACCCTCAAACCTTCAGAAGTATGAGATGAACCCCAACAACTTGGAAAGGTGGATCTCTCTCACACGTACCAACACAGACTATCCCCCAATTTAACTGATCCCCAAAGGTTTTTGATTAAATAGCGGAATAGAAAATATGATCCAAAAAAAGTGTATGTATATCACACGTACACAACCACACTAGGCCCCAATTACTATTGTTTGTACCCCTAAAAGGCTAGATGAGGAGTAGGGGGAGTATGGAACAGGCAGCACCCTCAAACCTTCAGAAGTATGAGATGAACCCCAACAACTTGGAAAGGTGGATCTCTCTCACACGTACCGACACAGACTATCCCGCAATTCAATTGATCCTCAAAGGTTTTTATTGAATAGCGGAATAGGAAATATGATCAAAAAAAGTGTATGTATCTCGCACGTACACAACCACACTAGGCCCCAATTACTATTGTTTGTACCCCTAAAAGGCTAGATGAGGAGTAGGGGGAGTATGGAACAGGCAGCACCCTCAAACCTTCAGAAGTATGAGATGAACCCCAACAACTTGGAAAGGTGGATCTCTCTCACACGTACCAACACAGACTATCCCCCAATTTAACTGATCCCCAAAGGTTTTTGATTAAATAGCGGAATAGAAAATATGATCCCAAAAAAGTGTATGTATATCACACGTACACAACCACACTAGGCCCCAATTACTATTGTTTGTACCCCTAAAAGGCTAGGAGTAGGGGGAGTATGGAACAGGCAGCACCCTCAAACCTTCAGAAGTATGAGATGAACCCCAACAACTTGGAAAGGTGGATCTCTCTCACACGTACCAACACAGACTATCCCCCAATTTAACTGATCCCCAGAGGTTTTTGATTAAATAGCGGAATAGAAAATATGATCCAAAAAAGTGTATGTATATCACACGTACACAACCACACTAGGCCCCAATTACTATTGTTTGTACCCCTAAAAGGCTAGGAGTAGGGGGAGTATGGAACAGGCAGCACCCTCAAACCTTCAGAAGTATGAGATGAACCCCAACAACTTGGAAAGGTGGATCTCTCTCACACGTACCAACACAGACTATCCCCCAATTTAACTGATCCCCAAAGGTTTTTGATTAAATAGCGGAATAGAAAATATGATCCCAAAAAAGTGTATGTATATCACACGTACACAACCACACTAGGCCCCAATTACTATTGTTTGTACCCCTAAAAGGCTAGGAGTAGGGGGAGTATGGAACAGGCAGCACCCTCAAACCTTCAGAAGTATGAGATGAACCCCAACAACTTGGAAAGGTGGATCTCTCTCACACGTACCAACACAGACTATCCCCCAATTTAACTGATCCCCAAAGGTTTTTGATTAAATAGCGGAATAGAAAATATGATCCAAAAAAAGTGTATGTATATCACACGTACACAACCACACTAGGCCCCAATTACTATTGTTTGTACCCCTAAAAGGCTAGATGAGGAGTAGGGGGAGTATGGAACAGGCAGCACCCTCAAACCTTCAGAAGTATGAGATGAACCCCAACAACTTGGAAAGGTGGATCTCTCTCACACGTACCGACACAGACTATCCCGCAATTCAATTGATCCTCAAAGGTTTTTATTGAATAGGGGAATAGGAAATATGATCAAAAAAAGTGTATGTATCTCGCACGTACACAACCACACTAGGCCCCAATTACTATTGTTTGTACCCCTAAAAGGCTAGATGAGGAGTAGGGGGGGTATGGAACAGGCAGCACCCTCAAACCTTCAGAAGTATGAGATGAACCCCAACAACTTGGAAAGGTGGATCTCTCTCACACGTACCGACACAGACTATCCCGCAATTCAATTGATCCTCAAAGGTTTTTATTGAATAGCGGAATAGGAAATATGATCAAAAAAAGTGTATGTATCTCGCACGTACACAACCACACTAGGCCCCAATTACTATTGTTTGTACCCCTAAAAGGCTAGATGAGGAGTAGGGGGGGTATGGAACAGGCAGCACCCTCAAACCTTCAGAAGTATGAGATGAACCCCAACAACTTGGAAAGGTGGATCTCTCTCACACGTACCAACACAGACTATCCCCCAATTTAACTGATCCCCAAAGGTTTTTGATTAAATAGCGGAATAGAAAATATGATCCAAAAAAAGTGTATGTATATCACACGTACACAACCACACTAGGCCCCAATTACTATTGTTTGTACCCCTAAAAGGCTAGATGAGGAGTAGGGGGAGTATGGAACAGGCAGCACCCTCAAACCTTCAGAAGTATGAGATGAACCCCAACAACTTGGAAAGGTGGATCTCTCTCACACGTACCGACACAGACTATCCCGCAATTCAATTGATCCTCAAAGGTTTTTATTGAATAGCGGAATAGGAAATATGATCAAAAAAAGTGTATGTATCTCGCACGTACACAACCACACTAGGCCCCAATTACTATTGTTTGTACCCCTAAAAGGCTAGATGAGGAGTAGGGGGAGTATGGAACAGGCAGCACCCTCAAACCTTCAGAAGTATGAGATGAACCCCAACAACTTGGAAAGGTGGATCTCTCTCACACGTACCAACACAGACTATCCCCCAATTTAACTGATCCCCAAAGGTTTTTGATTAAATAGCGGAATAGAAAATATGATCCCAAAAAAGTGTATGTATATCACACGTACACAACCACACTAGGCCCCAATTACTTTTGTTTGTACCCCTAAAAGGCTAGGAGTAGGGGGAGTATGGAACAGGCAGCACCCTCAAACCTTCAGAAGTATGAGATGAACCCCAACAACTTGGAAAGGTGGATCTCTCTCACACGTACCAACACAGACTATCCCCCAATTTAACTGATCCCCAAAGGTTTTTGATTAAATAGCGGAATAGAAAATATGATCCCAAAAAAGTGTATGTATATCACACGTACACAACCACACTAGGCCCCAATTACTATTGTTTGTACCCCTAAAAGGCTAGGAGTAGGGGGAGTATGGAACAGGCAGCACCCTCAAACCTTCAGAAGTATGAGATGAACCCCAACAACTTGGAAAGGTGGATCTCTCTCACACGTACCAACACAGACTATCCCCCAATTTAACTGATCCCCAAAGGTTTTTGATTAAATAGCGGAATAGAAAATATGATCCCAAAAAAGTGTATGTATATCACACGTACACAACCACACTAGGCCCCAATTACTATTGTTTGTACCCCTAAAAGGCTAGGAGTAGGGGGAGTATGGAACAGGCAGCACCCTCAAACCTTCAGAAGTATGAGATGAACCCCAACAACTTGGAAAGGTGGATCTCTCTCACACGTACCAACACAGACTATCCCCCAATTTAACTGATCCCCAAAGGTTTTTGATTAAATAGCGGAATAGAAAATATGATCCCAAAAAAGTGTATGTATATCACACGTACACAACCACACTAGGCCCCAATTACTATTGTTTGTACCCCTAAAAGGCTAGGAGTAGGGGGAGTATGGAACAGGCAGCACCCTCAAACCTTCAGAAGTATGAGATGAACCCCAACAACTTGGAAAGGTGGATCTCTCTCACACGTACCAACACAGACTATCCCCCAATTTAACTGATCCCCAAAGGTTTTTGATTAAATAGCGGAATAGAAAATATGATCCCAAAAAAGTGTATGTATATCACACGTACACAACCACACTAGGCCCCAATTACTATTGTTTGTACCCCTAAAAGGCTAGATGAGGAGTAGGGGGAGTTTGGAACAGGCAGCACCCTCAAACCTTCAGAAGTATGAGATTGTGTTCACTGTACCCCACAAAGATTGAGTTCACTGCACCCCACAATGATTGTGTTCACTGCACCCCACAAAGATTGTGTTCACTGCACCTCACAAAGATTGTGTTCACTGTACCCCCCAAAGATTGTGTTCACTGCACCCCACAAAGATTCTGTTCACTGTACCCCACAAAGATTGTGTTCACTGCACCCCAAAAAGATTGTGTTCACTGCACCCCAAAAAGGATGTTGTTCACTGCACCCCAAAAAGGATGTTGTTCACTCCACCCCAAAAAGATTGTGTTCACTGCACCCCACAAAGATTGTGTTCACTGCACCCCAAAAAGATTGTGTTCACTGCACCCCAAAAATGATTTTGTTCACTGCACCCCAAAAAGGATTTTGTTCACTGCACCCCAAAAAGGATGTTGTTCACTCCACCCCAAAAAGATTGTGTTCACTGCACCCCAAAAAGATTGTGTTCACTGCACCCCACAAAGGATTTTGTTCACTGCACCCCAAAAAGATTGTGTTCACTGCACCCCAAAAAGGATGTTGTTCACTGCACCCCAAAAAGGATTTTGTTCACTGCACCCCAAAAAGATTGTGTTCACTGCACCCCACAAAGGATTTTGTTCACTGCACCCCACAAAGATTGTGTTCACTGCACACCAAAAAGGATTGTGTTCACTGCACCCCAAAAAGATTTTGTTCACTGCACCCCAAAAAGATTGTGTTCACTGCAGCCCAAAAAGATTGTGTTCACTGCAGCCCAAAAAGATTGTGTTCACTGCAGCCCAAAAAGATTGTGTTCACTGCAGCCCAAAAAGATTGTGTTCACTGCAGCCCAAAAAGATTGTGTTCACTGCAGCTCACACACAGAAAAATGGATGTGGATCACTGACACCTGCCTATCTCCAATCCCACACCACACAGCAATATCGATTGTAGTTTGTAGAACACAGTTTCCCTAAAATTCAGCAGACTCTGTCCCTAACAGGATTGAGAAGAGATCGTAGATCAGGATTGAGTGCAGACCCCACCCCCCACACAGCAATATCGATTGTAGTTTGTAGAAGACACTGACCCTATAATTCAGCAGACTCTATCCCTAAAATGCCTACAACTCGCCCTGCCTATACACTCCGACCTGTCCCTCAATTCTATCCGGACACAAATGGTTTTTTCCTGCCTATCTTTCCCTAATCAGCAGCCAGCACGTTGATGTGTGCTCTGTCCCTGAATCTAAGCAGCATAATGACGCCGCTGCGGCTGCCTCGAACTTATAAAGACTTGGTCACATGCTTCAGACGGCCAATCACAGCTACTGAGACATTTGCAGGCATGGCTGGGATGGCTTAAGGCACACCAGTTAAACGATTGTTGATTGGCTGTTGAAAGCCCGCCATGAAAAGAGCGCCAAAGCATGCAAAACCCGGAAATAAAACGACCGAACACGGATTTTTACCCGAACATACAGTAAAGTGTCCGTGTCCGTGTTCGGGTACAAAAAATCCAATTATTCGGTACGAACACGAATAATACAGTCCGTGTTCGCTCAACACTATTCACTATATCTGCTCTGCTACGCTAAACAGAACATGGAAATGCAATTAGTTTAGTAAATATAAACTGCTTAATACCTTTTCTCAACAGCAGTCTTGTGACTTCAGTGTCTAGTTAAAGCTTGTAGGAGGAGTTTCCTTTCTCCTCTGAGTTTCCTATGAGGCTGCAGGACCCCAGACCCTCTGTCTGGATATTGCTGATTGGCCCTGTGTTGATTACATGCACTCTCCTAGAAAAAAAAAAAAAACTCTCTAGCAAAACACCAAACTGAGCATGTGTAGAGTGACCCCAAAGGCTCTGTAATATCAGGAGATGGATTGGGGACAGTGAAAGAAGGGGAGGATCAGAGAAGACAGGATCAAACAGCCTTTTTACACAATGCACACAATGCAGAGGATTTATCCCTTAGGTTCCACAGTGAGTATAACAAGCATGCTTTACTGCATAAACAGACTGATTTTACTGCTGTGGGTTTAGTGACACTTTACCTTAGTAATTAAGGTATGATTGCTTCAATCGTCCAGTCATATTCAGATTAAAATCCTTCCTAATGTTCTTTGTACATGATTACCTATACAAATACAATTACAAATACAAAAATCTTCATCTTATTTACTAAGTCAAGTGAGCATTTGCTTTGTAAAATGAACATTTTTTTAATCCTTTAGTAATTCAAAGCTGCACAGGCTGCGATGTGCGACCTGAGTATTGGATGATGGGGGAACCAAATACATTTAGAGATACCTCACTAGATTTAAAAATATAAGGCTTGGAACATGAATAACTTTAATGTAGCCAGTCTTGCAACTGAACTCCAGACAGATATAAGTGAATGCAGCTCTGTAATCATTATTAACCACTTGCCGACCGCAATATGTATATATATATATATATATATATATATATATATATATATATATATATATATATATATATATATATATATATATATATACGTTGTGGGTTGCAAGTGGTTTGCCTGGATTATGGCTGAAGATATCAGCCATAACTCCGGTATCATTTTTATCAGCTGTCTCTCTCATGAAAGCAGTCTGAGCGACCCATGAGCTGCTGGAATGCTTTCAGAATTGGTGGAAGGGAATACCCCCCCCCAAACCCCTTAATCTGGCTCACTGTATCCACCAGTTCACCCAAGAAATGATCCAACGGTGCTGTCGGCTGCTCACACAGGCGATCAAAGAGTATATCCACTTTGATTGCCTCTATGGCCTTGAAGGACCGAAGCGACGTCATGACGTCACATCCAGGCTGGAAGTAAACAAGTTTCTTTTTTTTTTTTTTACCACTTGCTGACCGCCCGCTGCAGTTTTACTGCGGCAGGCTGGTTCGGCTGCGTGAACCAACGTAGCACTACATCGGTTGCGCCTGTGGTGCTGGGGGGCGAGAGCGTGCCACTGCCGGTGTGCTCCTGCTCCCACTAGGCAGCGGGGAAGCCGATGCATGGGGCTGGTGGCACCGATTGCCGCCGACCACCCGCGATCGCTCCCCACTGAGAGAGAAGGACGGTCGGCTGTTGCAAACACAGCTGACGGTTCCTCTCTCTGGAATGATCACAGAGCACCAGTGATCCTTCTATATAGGAATACATGTGTCTATGATAATTTCAAAAGCCCTTTCCCCCCCACAGTCAGAAGCACGCCCCTAGGTTTACATTTAACCCCTTGATCTCCCACTGTGTTAACCCCTTCTCTGCCAGTGTCATTAGTACAGTAACAGTGCATATTTTTAGCACTGATTACTGTAGTAATGTCACTGGTCCCCCCAAAAGTGTCAAAAAATGTCAGTTAGGGGTCCGATCTGTCCGTCACAATGTTGCAGTCCCGCTAAAAATCGCAGATCACCGCCATTACTAGTAAAAAAAAAACAATAAAATTGACATAAATCTTTCCCGTAGTTAGTAGACGCGATAACTTTTGCGCAAACCAATCAAAAATACGCTTATAGTGATTATTTTTACCAAAAATGTCTAGCAGAAAACAAATTGACCTAAAATGTTAAAAAAAAATTATTGGATTTTTAAATTATTTTTTTGGGGGGATGTTATATAGCAGAATGCGAAAAATATATATTTTTTTTTTTTCAGAATTGTCGCTCTTTTTTTTATATAGCGCAAAAAATAAAAAATAAAAATTTTATTAAGCAGATAGAGCTTTCTTTTGCTGGTATTTAATCACCACTGAGTTTTTTTTATTTTTTGCTAAACAAACAAAAGAAATGCGAAAATTTTGGGGAAAAAAAAGTTTCTGTTATAAAATTTTGTAAATAAGTTATTTTTCTCCTTCATTGATGTGCGCTTATGAGGCTGCATTGATGGACACTAATATACTGCACTGATGAGCACTGATGAGGCTGCCCGGATGGGTACTGAGGAGGTGGCACTAATGGGCACTGATGAGGAGGCACTAATTAATGGGCACTGATGAGGAGACACTGATGGGCACTGATGAGGAGGCACTTATGGGCACTGACGAGGCGGCACTAATGGGCACTGGTGAGGAGGCACTAATGGGCACTGACGAGGTGGCACTAATGGGCACTGATGAGGAGGCACTGATGTGGAGGCACTGATGGGCACTTATGAGGAGGCACTGATGGGCACTAAAGAGACTTCACTGATGGGCATTGATGAGGTGGCACTGATGGGCACTAAAGAGACTTCACTGATGGGCATTGATGAGGTGGCACTGATAGGCACTGATGAGGTGGCACTGATGGGCACTGATGAGGAGGCACTAATATGGAGCACTGATGGGCACTATGATCACATGAGATCCTCCCAGAACGAGAGTGCTCCCGCCAGTCTGTCATTTCATCATACAGCGGGCTTTCAGATTTCAATAAGCCATCCATTCGCAGAACCCCACAACCACCAGCCAGGGTTTGCCAAGGGTTTCACTTTAACTAACCCTATTGCAGAAGTTTTCAGCTTGACATACTTTGTGTAAAAAAAAAACAAATATATGTAAATTTCTAGCTATGTATAACTAAATGCGAAGAGAGAGAAAACTGTAGCTGTTTCTGAATTTGTTTATAATTTGTATTCCGAAACTCGCGCTTTGCATGATTTAATTGCAATACAAATAGAAGAGATGGAGCAGGGTGATAACCTTAATTATGTTTGGTGTTTGTTTTATTTGACATTTTCAAACATTGTAGTTTTATTTTCCATATCAGCCGTCATCACAATTATCGTTCACCTAAGCTGTGCACATTCATTAATTACTCTCATATATTCCCTTGTTCCAATTATCTTCAATTAATTGTTCTCTCTAGGCCCATAAATAAGCAGCCGAAATCCTTAGATCCTAATATATGTACAGTTATCTATGGTTATTTCAGTTTGGAATGGGTGTCATGAATAGGGATGAGTTTTCACATCTTCAAAATGTTGGTGAAAATTTTGGCAAAATTTAAAAGGATAACTAACTTCACGTTGTAAACCGCTGCACAAACCTTTGGCGCTATATAAATACTGTATAATAAAAATAATAAATGAGAGCAGAGACTGCAAACCAGGCCTTCTAGTTCAACATCAGTGCCTGACCTCACTAATGCTCTTCTGGAAAAATGGTCAAACATTCCCATAGACACTCCTAAACCTTGTCGACAGCCTTCCCAGAAGAGTTGAAGCTGTTGTAGCTGCAAAGGGTGGGCCAACTCAATATTGAACCCTATGGACTAAGACTGGGATTCCATTAACCAGCCCTGGACCGCCAGCCGCAGTTTTACTGCGGCAGGCAGACCTTCCTGCATGAATCGCTGTAGGACTGTGTCCGTCACACGCGAGGTGCGGGGGGGCGAGCGTGCGCCAGCGGCGGCACGCTTCTGCTCCCACTAGGCAGTGGGGATGCCTATGCATGGGGCTGGCGGCACTGATTGCTGCCTGCCACCCGTGATCGCTCCCCGCAGTTGTAAACACAGCCGACAGTTCTTCTCTCTGACATGATCACACAGAGCCTGTGATCCTTCTATATAGGATCACAGGGTCTCTATGGTCATTTCACAAGCCCCTCCCCCACAGTTCCCCTCCCCCTAGGCTTACATTCATGGAAACAGAACAGTGGTCTGCATAACGGCAGACTTCTGTTCTGTCAGAGATGAACACAGGAATCCTGTGTTCCTCCTATTTAGGAACACAGGTCTCTGTGTTCTTCCAGCAAGTCCCCCACACAGTTAGAAAACACCCCCTAGGGACACATTTAACCCTTTGATCACCCACTAGGTTAACCCCTTCCCTGCCAGTGTCATTATTACAGTAACAGTGCATATTTTTAGCACTGATTACTGTAGTAATGTCGCTGGTCCCCCCAAAAATGTCAGTTAGGTGTCCGATCTGTTCGCCGCAATGTCGCAGTCCTGCTAAAAATCGCAGATCGCTGCCATTACTAATAAAAAATAAATAAATAAATAAAATAAAAATGATGTAAATCTTTCTCCTAGCTTTTAGACGCGATGACTTTACGCAAACCAATCAAAATACACCTATTGTGATTTTTCTTTTTTACCAAAAATATATAGCAGAATACAAATTGGCCTAAAAGGATGAAAAATTAGATTTTTAATTCTTTTTTTTTTTTTTTTTGGGGGGAATGTTATATAGCTGAAAGTGAAAAATATATATATATTTTTTTCAGAATTGTAGCTCATCTTTGGGTTTATAGCGCAAAAAGTAAAAACCGCAGAGGTGATCAAATACCACCAAAAGAAAGCTCAATTAGTGGGAAAAAAGGACATTTTATTTTGGTACAGCGTTGCACGACCGCGCAATTTTCTGTTACAATAACGCAGTGCCGAATCGCAAAAAAAAATGGCCTGGTCATTAAGAGGGCAAATCCTTCCGGTCCAGAACTGGTTACAGTTCATGTGCGTGTAAAGACAAGTGTCCCAATACTTTTGGTAATAAAGTGTATATTATTAGGAAAAATCTGTTTTCTTTTCTGCCCTGGTCAAAATAAATCCTGTTGATTCTTGATCATAATAAATAAGCAAAGTGATCAATACAACCCCCGTGCATTATCAGTAACGGCAAACTGATCCTGACAATGACTTAGAATCACATCTTAAGCAATCTGTCATTTCCATGCAAAGTCTTCCTTCTGTATGGCGTTATGAAGAACCATAATAAACTAAACTTGGAGGATAATGAGCAGGCTGCAAATGGAAATCTGAGTTTATAAAGGCCACTAAACTAAACAGAATTGCCAGCATAACATTTAAATTATTTTTATAAGCTTGGCTATGTAGAAGCGATCAGACAATTACATGTCCAAAAAAACTATTTAACTTCAATTTAACATGCTTTTCCAACACCGCACTTGACTAATATCAAATAAATTGAATAAAACTACAGAATCAGTTGACCAAAGAAATACACACAGATTGTGCCCTTGCAGCATTTCCGTTTAATCATTTGTATTAAAGTCTTATTGTTTTTTTCATACTGTCTATTTCAGTAAAACACTCAAACAAACAAGGATGTAATACAGCGGGCAAACAAATGGAAGGCAGAAACTGGACAGATCCCAAAAATTTTGGGGGCGAGGAATCCTCTTCTATAATTTCCTAACCTCTGTGCAAGCAGGGCCACCATTGGATTCCCATTCACTTTCTGAAGTTTAAAGGATAACTCAAGAAAAAAAAAAAAAAAAAAAAATATATATATATATATATATATATATATATATATATATAGCAAATAAAGATATAATCTATCATATACAATTGCTACACAAGTCATATTGTAATTGAATGTTATTAAAAATTACCTTTCCCTCTCAATCTGCACTTGCTGTAATTTTCTGTAAAATTCAATGCAATATGGCTACCTGGAGACATTCTGTACACTGGTCTGTTGTGGATCACCTTAATCACTTAAATACCGGGCCCTTTCACCCCCTTCCTGCCCAGGACAATTTTCAGCTTTCAGTGCTATCACACTTTGAATGACAATTGCGCGGTCATGCTACACTGTACCCATATGACATTTTTATCATTTTTTTACACAAATAGAGCTTTCTTTTGGTGGTATTTAATCACCACTGGGTTCTTTATTTCTTACTTGACCTTCCTAGCGGTATTCCCGAGCGTGGCTCGGGGGTTACATTTCAGAACCAAAAGCGGTAACCCCGAGTCACACTCGGGGTACCACCAGAAGCATCACTGGATCCTGTAAAAGAGGTTACTTACCTTGTCACCGGGATCCAGCGATGTGTGTCGGCGGTGTCTCGCGGCGGTTCTTCCTCCCGATCCTCTCCGGGCCCCGGCTTCCGTCTCCTGCGACGTTCGCAGGGGGGTGGAACCGGAGGCAAATTCAAATGTAAAAACACACAAAACACACTGATACCATTAAAAAAAAAAAAAAAAAAATCACATTAGTTTGCCCCCCAGTGCCCTTTCCTGCAGTTTTACTGTACTTTTTATGTAAATATATATATATATATATATATATATACAGTATATATATACGTAATTCTTGTGAATGAGCAGCCCAAACCAACTGTATACATTATATATATATATATATATATATATATATATATATATATATATATATATATATATATATATATATATACATATACATATATATATATATGCATATACATATACATATACATATATATATATATATATATATATGTATATATATACGTATATATATATACATATACATATATATATACAGTTGGTTTGGGCTGCTCATTCACAAGAATTACATGCAAAATAATGGTACCGCTTTCAGCACCTAAAATCCAAAAGAATCATACCGCCAGAGAGGTTAAAAAAAAAGAAAATTTTGAAAAAAAAGTTTTTCTTATTTTCTGTCAGTAAATTTTGAAAATAAGTAATGTTTCTCCTTCACTGATGGGCACTGATAGGCTGCACTGATGAGCACTGATGAGGTGGCACTTATGGGCACTGATGAGGTGGCATTGATGAGAAGGTACTAATATGCCACACTGATGGGCACTGATAGGTGGCACTGATAGCCAGCACTGATGAGCACTGATAGGCAGCACTGATGAGCACTGACATGTGGCACCGATGGGCACTGAAAGGTGGCACTGATGGGCACAGAGAGGTGGCACCAATGGGCACTGATAGGCAGCACTGATGGGTGGCACTGATGGGCACTGATGGGCGACATAGAGGGACACTGATGGACAGCACAGATGAGCAGACACTGATGGGCACTGACTGGCAGCACTATGGTCACTGATGGTGGGCACTGTGGGCACCGGTGGTGGACATTGTGGGCACTGATGGGCACTGTTTTTTAACTTTTCTGTAATCAGCGCACTAATTATCAGTGCCCTGATTACCTGTCCTTTAAGGAGAAGCCACTGATTGGCTCTCCTCGCCACACACTCCGACAGTGTGAGGCGAGGAGAGCTGATAAATGGCACTTCCTCATTTACATTCGACAGGCTATGATTGGACACAGCCAATCACATGGGTAAAGAGCCACGTCCAAGCAACACGGTGCGGCCATGATCGCCGCACTGTGTGCTCCCGCGGGCGCGCGAGAGAGGCCGTTCTGTGGCATCGTCATATGACGTCATCCCAGAACGAGATCCACACCACTCCGCTGTCATTTGACGGTGTGCGGGCAGTAAGTGGTTAAAAGAGAAGTTCGGTAAACTGTTTTTTAAAAGCATCATACTTACCTAGGTGGATGTAGCATCAGTTTAATGCTGCATTTGTTACCCACCGGCTCTAAGACTAAGTACTGAGCGATCAAACACTGCTTATCACTCGGTTCTCAGAGCTCCTTGAGCAGAGAGCTGGTGACTGTCTGCTCTGCCTCCACCTCCACTCACTGGAGTACTGGGTGGAAGCGGCTGGCCAGGTACCAGGCCAGGGTTCTAAGTGGATCCCAACCATATGGTCCCGATCTTTCCCCAGCCTGGACCACTTCTGTGATGTCAGCTGACAGCGGGCTTCAGCCTGCTATCGGCTGAAAGTGGGTCACAGGAGTGCAGAGCTAACCGCACTCCTTTGATCCACAAGAGAAGTACAGATAAACGAGCTTTGACTTTAGTTCTCCTTTAACAATTTAGTAAATCAGGAAAGTGAGCTGCTACTACGCAGTAAACCTCGGCCCACATTTGCTGCTTGCTCTCACGGTAATATGCTCATCCCTCTCTGCTCCTTATTTCTAACCGATCCCTGAAGTTTAACCGCTTGCCGACCGCCCTCCGCAGATTTACTGCGGCAGGCTGGCTTGGCTGCGCGAACCGATGTAGGGGTACGTCGGCTCCCGGGAGTGGTCCGGGGGGGGCGGGGATTCCAATGCACAGGACCGGCATTACCGATTGTTCCCCGCTGAGAGAGAACATAGGTCAGCTGTTGTAAACACAGCAGACTGTTGTTCTCTCTCAAATGATCACAGAGCGCCTGTGATCCTCCTATATAGGATCACAGGTCTCTGTGGTCATTTCACAAGTGCCTCCCCCTACAGATAGAAAACACACCCCCTAGGCTCACACCTAATCCTTTGATCACCCCTAGGTTAACCCCTTCCCTGCCAGTGTCATTATTACAGTAACAGTGCATATTTTTAGCGCTGATTACCGTAGTAATGTCACTGGTACCCCCAAAAGTGTCAAAAATGTCAGTTAGGGGTCCGCCACTAAGTCGCAGTCCTGCTAAAAATTGCAGATTGCTGCCATTACTAGTAAAAAAAAAAAAATGACATAAATCTTTCCCCTAGTTTGTAGACACTATAACTTTTGCGCAAACCAATCAAAATACACTTATTGCGATTTTTTTTTACCAAAAATATGTAGCAGAAAACAAATTGGCCTAAAGTTTTTAAAAATTTAGATTTTTTAATTTTTTGGGGAATGTTATATAGCAGAAAGTGAAAAATATATATATTGTCGCTCTTTTTTTGTTTATAGCGCAAAAAATTAAAATCGCACAGGTGATCAAATACCACCAAAAGAAAGCTCCATTTGTTGGAAAAAAAGGACATCAATTTTATTTGGGTACAGCGTCGCATGATCGCGCAATTGTCCGTTAAAGTAACGCAGTGCCGAAACGCAAAAAAATGGCCTGGTCATAAAGGGGGAAAATCCTTTCGGACCAGAACTGGTTATGTTAATGGACAAGATTGCACACTATGTTTTGGGTCTCAGTGTTCTTTTTTAAAAAAACTATTGAAAGGCTTCTTTATTTTAACCTTCAAAACTTTAATCACCATCAGGTCATGAATGGGTATACACCTATTCCATTAAGGCAGATTCCACCTGTAGCTCTACCCCTGTAGGAGCCACTAATATTAACTGGTCCTTCTTTAAACAGTGCAGAGGCCACCATTCACCCAAGCACCAGTCCATTCACTTCTGGCTCAATTTTAGCACCAAAAAAGCAGTCTAGGGGTTCTCCTTTTATAGTCAATTGCTTGAAAAACTTGGGATGGAAGAGGGCAGTATGGAATACTGAAGGCACACTAAATAGTAACCGGAGAACACTCTTGACTAGGCTTTTCTGAACAGTCATTCTGCCAAGGGTTACTAGGAATGTCCAGAACTGTCTTAAAAAGAGCTACTGCAGACACTTATCCTTAAAAATAGCACCTAGTCACTTGGATCTTGAGCTCGTCTATTCCAGCTCCCACTAGGCATTCTTCAGTGAGCTCCCCAGGCAAGATCCTTAGTTAGTTCCAAAGTTAAATAGGAATAGCCACCCCAGCATTGCCACAGCTGGGACCTTAATAAACTGCAGCAACTCCAGCAAGCTGTCCCCAAAGGGCAATAGCCCCTGAGTCTGGGAACTTATCCAGCAGGACCAGAGCCTGGCTGCTGCAGACCACTGTAGGTTTATGCTCTCCTCAGCCAGCTACTGGGCCTCTCATATCTTTCATAAAGCCTCTAGAAAGCAGGGGGAGCAAGCAAACCAGCAGCCTGTGAGATCCAGAACAGCCCAAATAAATCAACAGCTGCTCAAATAAATACAGGGGATCCAAAAAGAACTAAATTTACCTATCATCCTAGCACCCTACCTAGCAGGGTGATACATACCTTTTGTAACAAATTATATATGCACTTGCAGAAAAAAGAAACATTTGCATTTATCACAGCCTGAAAAGCATTGCAACTGGAACCAGTGGATAGTGGGTGCAATTCACAGGCTCCTGCAGAATTTCCCTCTAGCCCCAGGTTTATATGAAGGTATGAATCTTCGGTTATAGAGCTGAAGAAAGTAATTAACAGACTACAAGTACAATGACATCATCAGACTTGTACTTTATTGACAAACTAGGTGTTCCTCTGTTACCATAGCAGATTCATGTGAATTAATTAAATTTAAAAAAAATGTTAAAAAAAATGCTGCAGGGAGAAGAGGAGGTGGTGGAGGGGGTGGTGGTGTAAAATGAAACATGGTCAGAAAGTTTAGCCTACCTTTAGTAGACATGTGCACAATGAAAAAAATGTTTTGTTTTTTTTTTTTGTTTCGTTTCGATTTGTTATTTACATAAATTTGTTTAATTTGTTTTCAGAATTAATTTTGTTTATTCGAATTTGAATCAATTCAAATTTTTTAAATTCCATTTAAATTTGAATCGAATTCTATTTGAATTGCATTTGAATCAAATTGTTCTTTCTAGTTTTTTTTTTTTTTTTGCTCTATTCTTTTCTCTTCGCTTCTATTTTTTTTCTATTCTATTCAAATTCCTTCTATTCAAAATTTGAATTTCGGTAAACAGTTATATTGCAATATTCCTCCTATTTTATGCTATTCTTTTCTGTTGTGTATTCTATTCTATTATTTTCTATATTATTATTTTCTATTGTATTTGAATTTGAATTCATTCTATTCCAAATTCAAATTTCAGAAGATGGTTTTATTATTTCTATTTTATACTACTCTGTGCTATTTTTTATTCTATTCGTTTCTATTCTTTTATTTTCTATTCATTTTTTTTTTCTGTGCTTTCATTTTTCTATTCTATTTTGTTCTACTCTTCTACTCTTCTACTCTAAATTCTTGTTTTACTCTATTCTTTTATTTTCTATGCTGTCCCTTTCTTTTGTATTCATTTTTTTTCTATTCTTTTATTTTCTATTCTGTTCTTTTCTCTTCTGTTCTATTATTTTCTATTCTATTCAAATTCAATCTATTCAAAATTAGAATTTCGGAAAACAGTTATATTGTTAAATTCCTTCTATTTTATGCCATTCTTTTCTATTGTGTATTCTATTATTTTATTTTCTACATTATTCTTTTCTATTCTATTTGAATTTGAATTCATTCTTTTTGAAATTCAAATTTCAGAAAATGGTTTCATTGTTGCCCTTTTATACTATTCTATTCCATTTTTTATTCTATTCTTTTCTATTCCTTTATTTTCTATTCTATTTTCTGTGCTTTTATTTTAATTTCTACTTTGTTCTGTTTTACTCTATTCTTTTATTTTCTATTCTGTCCCTTTCTTTTTTATTCTATTTTTTTCTATTTGTTTCTTTTTTTTATTCTGTTCTGGTTTAATCTATCGTATTCTATTATTTTATTTTCTATTATATTATTTTCTATTCTATTCCTTTATTTTCTATTTTAATCTTTTCAGAAATTTTGCATTTGGTTTGAAAACTATTCAAATTTGATGTGAAATATATTCAAATTCGAATTTGGTCCAAAATTTTGACTCTTTATTTCGTATTCATTTAAATTCGTTACTATTGTAATTCAGAAATTTGGATACATCCAAATTTTCGAATAGCAAAAAAATTGTCTGAATTTCAATTTGAAACTAAACAAACTGCACGTGTATAACCTTTTGGCAGTAGGAATTCATTGCTGTTTTTTAGAATGTGTTGAATGAAGTTGAATGTTCAGTGCCTATGGGTTAGACATCCCCTAACTTTGTGCCAGGGCAGGAATTGATTAACTATATGTAGGGTTGTGAACGCCATTTTTTTTTTTTTTCGTTTGCTGCTTTCTATGTGTACTTGTCCCAGTGACAACTTTTCCCATGATTCATTCTGGTATAACAGGGACAAGAAGTAAAAACATCCCCTATGGGAGGTCTCATACAGAAATTAACCTGGGCAGGAGTTATTTCCCAATTCACTAAATGGCTGGCATTAGACTTTAACCTTTCATGTCCAAAAATCTATCAGTCAACCAATAAGGAAATTAATTTACTTAGCATTACAATATTTTGGCTTAATTAAGCTGCTAATGAAACATCAATACAACAACCTATACCATAAAAACATAAATCATATCATTAAATAAAATCTGCTAATCAAATCAATCCACCCAACTAATCAACTGATCAGTGTAATGGATTGCTCTAACAAATTAATTATTATTCTGTAATTGGTGCAATAATGCAATGAATTTTCCTACCTACCTTCAAATGCATCCAACTGATTTGTGTGATAAATTGGTCTAAAAATGAATTCATCAAAGCAATCATATTAATTGGTTGTTCTTCACTGTTACATTATAACAACATTTTAGGTATTTATTTAGTAGCAGCAGGGACACAACTCTCAGTGTATTTTATGTACTAAAGAACAAAAAAGTGTCTACTCCCCGAATTCTGCACAGGTACCCTTTTTTAGGAAGATCTCCTCCTTACTTGCTGAAAACCAACAAGGAATCACAATCCTGGGGGGGGACTTTAACGTAGCGTTGTATCCTATCCTAGACTCCTCCTCAGGCACTTCATCCCTCCCATATAAAGCCCTCAAACAAATTCGTCAATCCCTCCAAGACCTACTCCTACATGATACCTGGCGTACCCTAAACCCCTCCACAAAAGACTTCACATTTTTCTCTTCTCCTCACCAAAGATATTCCAGGTTAGACTATCTATTCCTGTCCCAAAAAGACTTACCCCTGATCAAAAAGGCCACAATTGAACCAATGCTAATCTCCGATCACCACCCAGTTTCCCTGACAATCTCAATCCCTGGAGACTTCTCATATACCAAGTTTTGGAGGTTAGACTCAACGCTTCTCACTCATGAACCCGACATCCAATATTTGAGGAATAAAATTACAGAATACTTCTCTGAAAATACCACTAATGACATTTCCCCCATTACGATTTGGGAAGCCCATAAATGTGCACTAAGAGGAGTTCTTATTTCTCTCAAATCTTCAAAGAAGAAAGCGCACCAAGCACGTACTCAAGCAATTATTAATAAAATCCATTCCTTAGAAAAAAATCACAAAAGCACCAGAGCTCACCACACATACCTTGAACTAGTACATAACAGACAACTCCTCCTAGAGGAACTTCACATCAAAATTAAACGTAAATTTATCCTTCAACAAAAATTATTTTACGAGTTTGGGAACAAGAGTAGTAAATTCCTCGCTAAAGCCCTCCAAGAAAAAAGAGCCAAATCCTCCATTCATTTGATCAAAGACACCCAAGGACACACCTTTGTCAGAACCCCAGACATCGCAAACCAATTTGAGAAGTATTACACCCAGCTTTATAACCTAGGTCATTCAATTCCGATTCACACCCAGAACTCCCTCATACAAGATTTCCTTCAGAAATCCCATACTAAAACTCTTAACAATTCCCAATCCCAAAACCTGGAACAGCCCCTTTCAGAGGAAGAGCTCAAACTAGCTATTTCTCAGCTAAAAGCAGGAAAAAGCCCAGGCCCAGATGGCTTCACAGCCCCATATTACAAAACCTTCACAGACCTTCTATCATCTCCGTTACTAAAAGCCTTTAACTCGCTGGCTTCTCCCCCTTATCCCCATCACAGATTGCTTGACGCACATATATCAGTAATACCAAAGGATAACAAGGACCCAAACTCAGTAATTAACTACAGACCCATCTCTCTACTTAACGTAGACATCAAACTTTTCGCCAAAATTATCGCAAATAGACTGCTACCCCTGGTCCCGATGCTAATTGACAAAGATCAAGTGGGATTCGTCCCCGGCCGCGAAGCTCGTGACAACACGGTTAAAGCTATTAATATCCATCACTGGATGACCTCTCATAAAGTAAAGGGCTTTATGCTATCCCTCGACGCCGAGAAGGCGTTCGATAGGCTAGATTGGAATTACATGAGGCAGGTCCTTCAACACATTGGCATTCCGGACCGATTACTCACTCTAATTCTGTCTCTGTACTCCACACCTAAGGCATGTGTCAGAGTCAATGGAAGCCTATCGGACGCCTTCTCCATAGGAAACGGGACTAGGCAGGGCTGCCCCCTATCACCAATTCTATTTGTCCTTACCTTGGAACCTTTTTTACGTACACTTGATCTGAACCCGAACATTTCTGGCATAACCATCTCCCATCGTACGTATAAGATAGCAGCGTTTGGTGATGACATTTTATTATTTCTTAGCGACCCCCTCCTCTCCATCCCGTCACTTTTACAAGAATTTAAACTTTTTCAGACACTGTCCAATTTTAAAATAAACTTCTCAAAGTCAAACGCCCTCAACATTACCCTATCCAAAAGATTGATAGACCAATGTAAATCGAACTTTCCATTCCAATGGGCTCAATCTTCCATCAAATACCTAGGCATTCACCTTACGAATAACCTGAACGAACTATTCCCCACTAACTTTCTCCCAGCTCTACAAGCAATCAAAGACGACGTTAAGAAATGGTCCAGACCACATTTCTCTTGGTTTGGACGAGCCGCCATCCTTAAAATGAACGTTCTACCACGTTTATTATTCCTCCTTCAAGCTATCCCCATCAAAATCCCAAAATCCTTCTTTACCTCCTTCAAATCTTTATGCTCCAAATTCCTCTGGTGTCAAAAAAAACCCAGGCTCTCTTTCGCGCTACTTTCAAAACCCAAACTAGATGGAGGCATTGGCCTGCCTGATTTACAAAAATATTACTGGGCATGCCACCTAACTAGAATTTTGGATTGGTTCCTACATGAACCCAACAAAGATTGGGTCACACTTGAGAAATCCTTCTGCAATACCCCCCTCAAGTCATTAGTGTGGCTCAATTCTGAACACATACCTATGCCCGTAAAAAAACATCCCCTCTTGAATACCACCCTATCCTCCTTTAGAGATACCTGCAAGCTAGCATCTATTTCCTCAACCCCAAGCCCCCTGACCCCAATCAAACACAACCCAGACTTTCCTCCGGGTATGTCCTCTTCATTCCTACGAGATTATTGGAATAACGACTCCATTGAAGCTTTCCGCTTTTTCGACAAAGGATCCCTCTTAGAACGCCTTCAGTTCAAATCACCCACCACGCCTTCCCCCATACCCAATTGGACCTACTTTCAAATTAGGCATTTTCTCAAATCCTTGAATCATAACGGGGCCCTTTCCAGAGATCTCACCCCATTCGAGAAGCTTTGTACTAGCACCACTCCACAACGCCATCTTATTTCGGTAACATACAATCTCCTGGTTTCGGAAATCAAAGAACACACTAACAAAGCTAAGCCCAGATGGGAATCAGACCTCAACCTCTCCTTGTCTGAAAAAGAATGGCAAAATCTATGTCACATTGCCCATAAAAGCTCCCTCAATGTATCCACACAAGAAAATTGCTACAAGTTGCTAACTAGATGGTACAGGACCCCTTCACTCCTACATAAATACAACCCAGATATCACTGACATTTGCTGGAGATGCCACTCTGATACAGGGACACTTATCCATATCTACTGGTCCTGCCCAAAAATACAACCATTCTGGGTATCTATCCATGAAACCATCACGAAAGACCTAAAAATTGATATCCCTTTCTCTCCTGCGCAATACCTCCTGAACTATACTATTATCCCACCTTACAGGTACTGTAAATCTCTCTCTCCACACCTAATCAATGCAGCCAAAGCATGCATTCCAATCCACTGGAAATCAGATGTAATTCCACATAAACGGGAATGGCTTCACAAAATGGACAAAATTGCTAGATTAGAAGAGCTAGTTGCGATCGCTCGAGATAGAACAATCTCCTATGCTCACACTTGGGCTCCCTGGAAATTATTTCGAGACCCACAAAACCATACATTGCTAACCATCACTCCCACCTTTACAACTGATCCTTCAGTTTCCACCACATGACCTTCTTTCCCTCTAATACTTTGCCTCATACATCATGACAACCCTTGGCTTCTCGCACACACACCAAGACCGACAGCACATCGGTAGACCCCTCTCACCCCTAAACAAGGGCTGTAAGTGAGAGAGGTTTACAGAAGCACAATGCGGTAAGCCCAACACCAACCCCGTATACTGCCTTCTCTCATTTTCGGTCATCTTAATGTTTTTAACCCCCCCAGGCTGGCAAGGCGGAGACCGATGACTCCCTACCCTTCTTTCCCCCTTCCTCTCCCTCCCTTTATCCCCCCCACCCCCTACCCTCCCCAATTTTGATGAGTAGGTGTCCTCTTCTCCCCGGAGTGGTCACCTCACACCAAATCATCTTACTCCTACATATAGTCTTAAATGTTTGGCATTTCTTTCCATTTATTATCATATCAACTTCTCTCTAACATCCCAGTAGATATCTTGCAACATACCCCCTATGTCTTACCTCAAAGTCACATACACCGAGATGTGCCTACAGTTTTCTACTTTATTGTATTATGGTTAGAATAGTACTTCCAACTTGACACAATTGAGCTTCAAGTTGACACTCGTTTTCTCTCTAGCTTTATATTGACTTAGTATTGACGGCCACTCCTGTTGAGTCTCCTGTTTGTTAAAAGGTCAAGCCTTTCAATACGTGTCTTACGTTGATACTCGTTCTCTCTTGGATTATTTGTAATAACTTTTCAATAAGCTATGTTGCTGTACGTTGTATGTACTGTCTATACGTTGACTTATAAGAGACTGTATGTATTCTTTACATTGTTATAATTCTTTCAATAAAAATTTTTTGGAAAAAAAAAAAAAAGTGTTGGGTACATTTAAACATTAGAGCTTTTCAGCGAACATATGAAGCAGCACAAGACCTTGTTGGTGGTGGGTAGGTCTTTGGTTGCTCAACTCATGGAAGATCTTTGGCTTTGGGTCTCTTCAAATGTGTGAAGATTGTAGAGGTAGATGCATAAATAAAAAGTCTCAGAAACTCAAGCCAGAAGGAGGTCGGAGATTAAAGCATTGGGGGTTCTCCCTACTTCAGAGTTAACATTTGGGAAGGGATGCATTAAAAATAAGTAAGGTGGCTCAACACATGAAGGGTCTTTGGCTTGGGTCCCTTCAGAGGAGCACTCCCTTCTTTAGGGTTAACATTGGGAAAGGGATACATTAAAAATACAGTATGTAAGGTGGCTCAACTTGCGGAGGGTCTTTGGCTTGGGTCCCTTCAAAGGAGTACTCCCTTCTTCAGGGTTAACATTGGGAAAGGGATACATTAAAAATATAGTATGTAAGGTGGCTCAACTCGCGGAGGGTCTTTGGATTGGCTCCCTTCAAAGGTGTGAAGATTATGGTGGTGGATAAGGAACATACATAATAAAAAGTCTTCAAAACCACAGCAAGATGAAGAACAACTCATGGAGGATCTTCGGCACTACTGTAACGTACCTGGTCAGTGAGCCTTACATGTAGAGGAAGGCCTCTCGTACAGCCATGGTTCAAGGGCCACTGGTAGTGAGACAGCAGCTGCATGAGCACAGCAAGGTATGAGTGCCAGTAATTAGTCCAGTAGTCTGCGTGGCAGCATTCAACGGGTAGAAGAGGCAGGGAAGCAAGCTGGTAGTGGATGAGCTAGCACAATGCTTGGCTGAAAGCACACTGTAGTAAGCAGCTGGAAGCAGAAACCAGATGGAAGTTTGCTGAACTGAAAGCTGTAGCAGGCTGGATGAGCAAGGTGCAGGGTCAGGCAACCCAGGTCGGTAATGGTCAGGCAGATCAGGCATAGATGGCAGACAGCAGGATGGTCAGGTAACAAGCCAACGCAGGCCAGGGGTAAGCCAGATCAAGATAAGAGGTCACACGGAATCAGGAACAACACACAAATGCTGCAGACCAAATAGCAACAAGCCCATACTGAGGCCTGTTTAAATAGCCTGTTTGGCACCAGCATTAGTGACTTTTGGTTGCATCTGCCCGGGCATTTGCCAGTCTGCGCATATGTGTGCGCCGAGAGATACCATCAGCGCCACAAATATGCCTTCCTTGACAACTACCATTTATATAATGAATCATATTACACTCACCCGACACTGTATGGGGCATTGGGGCTCTCCTTTTTTCATTGGTTCACACTGGAGAAGGAATACACTAAAAAAATATAAGATTTGTAGGTATACATATCTACAAAAAAGGGTGAAAGTCAACTGAGTTTCATAATCCAAACCTAGTGACCAGTGGAACTGATTACTTTAGGACTAGTACTATAGTGGTCTCAAGTTTTCAAGACTTTCTATTTGTGAACTGCACTCCTCCCTTACCCAAATTTTGCTATGGGCATGTTTGTCCATGCATAATATTAGTAGTTAGTGACATAGCACACTTAGTATGAATGATAGCACAGAGACATGTGAGTAACTAGAGCATGTGCAAAGACGGGGGTGGGGGAGGGAATTACACAGACAAGGTCTGAGCTCTGCTGTGCAGGGACTGCAAAAAAAGCTAAATCTAAGACACATTAGGTATTTACCTTGCTTAAATAAAGAAAAAAAAGTATGCATTATGAATACAGGGCGGCATTATTTATGTCATTTATATCTACCTAAGAGTTTTAATTTAAATCGTTTTTGCACAAGTTCATGGAAACTCCAGTTTAAATCTTTGTTTAAGTATAAATCTAAACCTGGGAATATCTATTGACTTTAAAAAATACCACATTTTCTATTATAGTCCAGTCCTCTCTACACTAATAAAAGCATTTGTGTAAAATTCTCTGTATTAAATAACAATAAAAAAAAAGATATTACATAGAAGCCCTTAGTCACTTAGTTATATCGTTTTGAGGTTAGCATTAGCTTCAATGGCTATGGGTTAAAGTGTAACTACATTTTTGTTGAGAAGAGAAGAATCCCTTTTAGGTGATCAATGCAACATTGTAAGTACCGTATTTTTAGGAAAAAATTTTAGCAGATTCCTACCTTATGTTTTTTTTCAATCAATATTTTTTTATTAAATTTTAAAATATAAAGGAAAGCAGAATATTACAACAAAACAGAGTGTGATGTTAACACAAAAGAAATAATAAAATAGAACATCTTCCAGTAATGTAAGCACCTCTGCTCCCTACAACCTCCGCTGACACCGGCGGACATGACTCGCCGACGCAAAGAATCGCCGAAGCTCTCTAAACTGGAGATTCCTAACTTTTGTTGATCTGAAGAATTAGCTGTTTATTTTCCCATGTTCTTTGCAAACTAAATCTGAATGGAGGGGTCTGGTTTATTATAATCTCCTAGTGCACTCTCTGTTTTAATGAAAAAAAAAAAGCTGCAGTGGCTGCATTCCCTTTAGGATTATCGAAACCTTGTAAAGTATCTCACCAAAACTGAAACTCCTATTGCATAGGATGCCTAAAATTTGACTTGTATCTTAGTGCAGACATTCGGGAAAATCAGTGAGCCAATCAAACAAGCAGGAAATGACATTTCTGTGCATATATTTTTATTTATTATGTATCAAAAAGTTGTGCTAGGATGACAGGAATACTAATTATAATATATGATCAGTAAAGTCCAGCTGCTAACACATATGCAGGAATAATGGCATAAAAACATACAATATCACAAAAAAAGTGCAGTGCTGATGTTATAAGTCCAATAGTTCTAAAAAGATTGAATAAAAAAATTACAAAAAGGCAAGTGCGAAGGGTACTTGTGAAGAAGTCCAAGAATAGCCACCACCAACACCAAATACACTGCCTCTTACCTGTCAAATGTGAGTTTAACCATTGGAATAACGTCTATTTTATTTGAACGTACTACCCCATTTGATGTCCATTTTTTATCTATGAGCCTCATGAGCCTCTGGAGATGTTCGGAGTGAATTTAATGCCATATTTTGAGGATCCTTGAGAATTGAATGGTGCCTGTGTCCTAACTGCCAAAGGATAGTGTCAAGCTCTTTTGACCTTCTGTGTAGGGGGTCCACATCCTGGGGTAAGAGGCAGTGTGTTTGGTGTTGGTGGTGACTCTTCTTGAACTTCCACTCAAGTATCCTTTGCACTTGCTTCTTTGTTTTTTATTCAATTTTTTTAGATCTACTGGACTTTTAACATCGGCGCTGCACTTTTTTGTGATATTGTATATATTTTTTATTATTTTGTTATTTTTTTCATAAAAATTAAGTTATACTTTAGGGTTAGAGTTTGGATTTTAATGGATTTAAATGTAAGACTGCATTTTATGATTAAATTGTTGGATGGATGTATGGAAAGATTAGAAACCCTATCAGGTTTTTGCTGTGTTCCCACTTCCGAGATTCACCCCCTAATTTTATCCCAATGAGAACTGTCACCCTATAAGAAAGAGATGGGATATCTCAAATTGTACAAAACAAAGGGTGAAGGCAAACATTGAGTTTCGTTGACTACCATTTAAGAGGCAACTTTACCTCAGTTTGCAGAGATTTACTCTCACTTACTGTAAGCGTCAGGACAAGATCAACTAGTGACCAGGGCGAAGATGGCAAACTGCACCCCCTTCCCCCAGGTGGAGGAGGGGATCAAACTAATAGTGTAGGAAGTTTAAAACTGGTGCAAAAATATGGGCCAACAATGTTGAAAGAAAAAAAAGATATTGAGCCACCACCCTTATTGACTAGGGTGCAGAATACTACTGTGCTTTTAACCTGAATGGTTTTAAGTTTTGATTGTGCATCAATAAAGTTTTATGTTTAACATTGTCTGGTCGTGCCCATAAAGTCCATGAACTATGGTTTGATTATTTTTGGTTAGTTGTGTAGCACCCTCCAGTGTAGAGTGCTAGGTATTGTACATAGGTTTTTTTTCTGTAGTGTAGGTAAATTGTTTGGCTTAGCTGTCAGCTAAGCCTGTGTGTTCTGAATCTGGGTCAGTGATCCAGGGAGGCTGGAATGACTCATCAGACAGCATCTCTGATACCTCCCCCTGCATGCTGAAACTTTGCAGAAACTTCCAGAAGAATGGCATAAAAGACGACAATGGAAATCTGGCCACAGAGGAAAGAGAAAAGGCGGAAGTGTTAAGTAATTTCTTCTCTTCAGTCTTCACAAAAGAATCGGGGAGCTACACTAACCCAGCTTGTGAGGCTAAACTAAAGAATACACCTCAGGAAGTACCGCCATGGCTAACAGAAGATAGACTTAGAACTAAACTAGAGAAACTGAACATAAATAAATCACCGGGGCCGGATGGCTTGCACCCGAGGGTTCTTAAAGAGCTCAGCCAGGTGATTGCCAGACCATTATTCTTGATCTTTAAGGATAGTCTACAGACGGGTATGGTGCCAGCTGATTGGAAAAAAGCCAAAGTGGTACCAATATTTAAAAAAGGGCCGAGGTATATCCCGGGTAACTATAGGCCGGTCAGCCTAACATCAGTAGTCTGCAAGATTTTGGAGGGGATGTTAAGGGACCACATACAATACTTTAGTAATGAAAACTGTATTATTAATAGTAATCAGCATGGATTCATGAAAAATCGTTCTTGCCAAACCAATCTATTAACCTTCGATGATGAAGTGAGCTGCCACCTAGATAAAGGTAAGCCTGTGGCTGTGGTATATCTGGACTTTGCAAAGGCCTTCGACACCGTGCCCCACCGTGCTTACTGTACAAACTAAGGCATGTAGGTATGGACCATAGGGTGAGTACCTGGATAGAGAACTGGCTCCAGGGGAGAGTACAGAGGGTGGTGATTAATGGGGAGTACTCGGATTGGGCGGGTGTGGAAAGTGGGGTCCCCCAAGGCTCTGTCCTGGGACCAATCCTGTTTAATTCATTCATAAATAATCTAGAGGAGTGGATATCTAGTACAATCTCAGTATTTGCGGATGATACTAAACTAAGCATGTCAATGTCTTCTATGCAGGATGTGGAAACCTTCCAAGCGGACCTGAACAAAATAATGGGGTGGGCAACTACATGGCAGATGAGGTTTAATGTGGAAAATTGTAAAGTAATGCACTTGGGCGTCAGAAACATGAAAGCAAGCTACTCACTAGGGGGGAAACCTCTGGGTGAGTCTAGGATGGAAAAGGACCTGGGGGTACTGGTGGACAACAGGCTTGACAGTGGCATGCAATGCCAAGCCACTGCAAGCAAAGCCAACAGAATACTGGGATGTATAACAAAGGGGATTCACTCCAGAAATAAAGAGATTATTCTCCCACTCTACAAGACTCTGGTCCGGCCACATCTGGTATGCTGTCCAGAGTATGCTGTCCAGTTCTGGACACCGGTCCTCAGGAAGGATATACTGGAACTGGAGAGAGTCCAGAGAAGGGCAACTAAAATAATTAGGGGAATGTAGAACATCAGCTATGAGGAAAGACTACAAGCACTGAACTTATTCTCTGGAGAAGAGACGATTGAGGGGGATATGATATCAATGTACAAATACTGTACTGGCGACCCTAGCATAAGGAACAAACTTTTTTAGAGAAAGGGAATACAATAAGACACATGGCCACTCACTAAAACTAGAGGAAAAACAGTTTAACCTTAAATTACGTAGGGGGTTCTTCACTGTCAGAGCAGTAAGGATGTGGAATTCTTTTCCACAAGCAGTCATATCAGCAGGGAGCATCGATAGTTTCAAAAAACTACTACATGGGCACCTTAAAGACCACAACATACAGGGGTATACAATGTACGGTTAACAGCAAACACACTCACATCATAGGTTGAACTGGATGGACTGGTGTCTTTTTTCAACCTCACAAACTATGTAACTATGTAACTATGTAACTATGGGAGGGAGGTTAGGAGGAGCTGCCTGGAGTATTTCTGAGGGTCGCACCCAATCTCAAGCCAAATGGGTTTGCAGGGGGAGGGACCTCTTAAATACTAAGGGTCAGGCCAGCAGTGGGCAGTGGAGTTCGGGTGGAAGCTGTTTGGTCTAGTCTGGGTGGGGAGGGGGGGGGAGTTTCCTCAGGCTCGGGTGCAGGAGGAAGGAGGAATCCTCTCACCACACAAAAAGGAGTTTATTCTTTTATTATCTCTTCTGTACTTTTTTTTTATTTTTTATTTTTTCTGTTCAGTTTTTCTCCAGTATTTTCTATTCTTTTATTTATTATACTGTGTTCTATTATATTCTATTCTATTCCTTTATTTTGTATTCTATTTAATTCTCTTCAGAAATTTGAATTCACTTTGAAAACTATTTAAATTTTGCCTGAAATTTTGATTTGTTATTTCAGATTATGGAAATGATACGAGTATAAATACTCACGTGATCGCGCCAAGATATTGATATATAATTAAATACTATGTATTAAATCGTGAAACAAATTTTAAAACAAAAAAAGGGGGTTGAGCTGCTAGTCAAAAACAACAGTGGGTTGTGATATATGTAGTATTAAGGAGACAGCACTCAAAAAATAATTACTAAGTAATGAATGATAATCAATTATAAGAATTATAAAAACGATGTGAATTATTCCTTTACATATTAAATAATCAACAAACCATAAATCTAAAGGTGCTTAAACTATAAAGTGACTGTGATTTCAATAACGGATAGGATACACAAATGATCGTTATCCTTTCAAATAAGTGCCAAGTTATTAGTTTGGCACTTATTTGAAAGGATAACGATCATTTGTGTATCCTATCCGTTATTGAAGGCACAGTCACTTTATAGTTTAAGCACATTTAGATTTATGGTTTATTGATTTGTTATTTCAGATTAGTTTAAATTCGTTACTATTGTAATTCTGAAATTCAGATACATCCGAATTTCCGAAAAAATAAAAATGTGTATAGTAAAACTGCCATTTAACCTCATGGTCCTCCCTCAACCACTAGTGTGACTGAGCCCTTAGTGTCTTCTCGGGGAGACATTTTTATTACATTTCTTTTTGCCAAAAACTACTAGTACCAGGTCAGTGGTGCTAAAAGCAATGTAACTCTCCATTCTCATTCAGTAATAGTTACAGTGCAGTGCAAAGAAACTCCAATTTAAAATGACCCCTTCAGATTTTGCACAGGCCAATATTCAAAGAGCAGATATCATTTTGTTCCTGTGTACTGGCAGATTAATTTTGCACCCTTGTCTATTTACGTGTGGCACATTAGGAAGATATATTTTAAAACCATCAAAGTAATTTATCCTCAATCCAGACCGATAGCGCGATACAGCGTAAGTTCAAATGCTCTTTAATGAGCAGCGCGGAAGAGATATTGAAGCTGGTGATTAATCACACAGAAATTATTGAAGAAGAAAAAAGTCACATTATCATATCTAATTATAAAAGTGTAACTATCAGGGCCAAAGTTTGTAGATAGGTTAATGTGTGAAACTTTAAGCAGCGCTAAGCCGTATCTGAGCTACACTAAACTCTAAGCTGAAATGTCAGGGGGAGATAAGTAACTTGCAAACCAATTTCACAAAAGCTGACATTTTATATGAAACAGCCATGCTACTAAATCGTTATATTGAAAAATATTAAAGAAATAATTCATTAGTTTGTTGATTTTGTTTTATATTTGTACTTCTGTACAGCACAGTAAGGTGGTCTCTGGGTATGGCCCAAGACTGTTAAAGTTCTCATTCCAAATTAGAAAAAAATCCCAAAAGGAAGATCATTTTTTTAGGTGCTAGATGGACTCACAGTTAAAATCTTTTTAGATCCTTTATTAACATATCCTTGAAAAGAAAATATGCTGAACAAAATTATAAACACAGCACTTGTTTTTGCCAGGGGCGTAACTACAGGGGTTGCAATGGTTGCAATTGCAACTGGGCCCTATGCTCCAGGGGGCCTGTGCGGCTCCCCCGTACACCTGGATAGGAGGGGCGGTGGGAGCAGCATGTAGAGAATTCACTGTCCTCTTTTTTCCTCCTGTAGCTGCAGGAGGAAAATGGAGGAGATTGGTTCCTCTGTATGCTGCCCTCACCACTCCTCCTATCCAGTTCACTTGTGTTCTGCAGGCTCTGGGCACCTGTGGGCTCCCCGACCCCCCCCCACACTGTGCTGACCCCCCCACTCTGCTCCCTTCCCTCTCCTGCCGGCTGCTGCAGGGGATGTGTCACAATAGAGAACCAGGAAGGGGTCGGTAAATATGTAATTTACCAGCTCCTTCCTTTACTGAATGGACAGAGTCATAGTCAGTGACATTGTAAAAAAATAAAATAAAATGATAAAAAATAATACAATTAACATACCAAAAAATAAAAACTACTGACACCAGTGGGTGAACTTCCAGGATCGCAAAGGTCACACCTGCAACCAGACCCTGGCATTCCACCACCGTGGGGAGGCCCCAAGATGGCAGGAAGGGGGCCCACTGCAAAACTTGTGAAAGCATCCCACTGCGGGCCCACAACGAGAGTAAAGGGCCCCAGGATCAGTGGGAAGAGCCCCATGCCTGAAGGGAAGGGCCACGGCCATTTTTCACGAGCAAAACTCAAAGATCTAAGAAAATCAGGATTCATCAGTGAAGAGAACACCTCTCCAAAGTGCCAGTCGCCATCGAGTGTGAGCATTTGCCCACTAAAGTTGGTTACGACAACAAACTGCAGTCAGGTGAAGACCCCGATGAGGACGATGATCATGCAGATGAGCTTCCCTGAGACGGTTTCTGACAGTTTGTGTAGAAATTCTTTGGTTATGCAAACCGATTGTTGCAGCAGCTGTCCGGGTGGCCGGTCTCAGACGATCTTGGAGATGAAGATGCTGGATGTGGAGGTCCTGGGCTGGTGTGGTTACACGTGGTCTGCGGTTGTGAGGTTGGTTGCATGAACTGCCAAATTCTCTGAAACGCCTTTGGAGACGGCTTATGGTAGAGAAATGAACATTCAATTCACGGCAGCAGCTCTGGTGGACATTCCTGCAGTCAGCATGCCAATTCCACGCTCCCTCAAAACTTGGGACATCTGTGGCATTGTGCTGTGTGATAAAACTGCACATTTTAGAGTGTCCTTTTATTGTGGTCAGCCTAAAGCTCATGAACGTATGTCGTACGTGCTACCTGTACATCACTTCGTGAGACAGTTAGTGGGGGCACACACACACATGCCGACTGGCCACGGGGGGAGAGAAACAGCGGGACTGGCAGATGCGATATCCACCGGGCACCTGCGATCGTTCCCCATGGAGACAGAACGGCGGTCTGCCGATGTAAACACGGCATACTTCTGTTCTGTCAGTGATGAACACAAGAATCCTGTGTTCCTCCTATTTAGGAACACAGGTCTCTGTGTTCTTCCAGCAAGTCCACCCCCACACAGTTAGAAAACACCCCCTAGGGACACATTTACCCTTTGACCTAGGGACACATTTACCCTTTGATTGTCCCTGGTGTTAACCCCTTCCCTGCCAGTGTCATTATTACAGTAACAGTGCATATTTTTAGCACTGATTACTGTAGTAATGTCACTGGTCCCCCAAAAAGGGTCAAAAATGTAATTTAGGTGTCCGATCTGTCCGCCACAATTTCGCAGTCCCGCTAAAAATCGATGATCGTCGCCATTACTAGACAAAAAAAAAAATTAAATAAATCTTTCCCCTAGTATGTAGACACGATAACTTTTGCGCAAACAAATCAATATATACTTATTGGTATTTTTTTTACCAAAAATACATAGCAGAATACAAATTGGCCTAAAATGATGAAAAATTAGATTTTTTAATTTTTTATTGGGAATGTTATATAGCAGAAAGTAAAAAAAATATTGTTTTTTTGTTTTTCTTTTCAGAATTGTCGCTCTTTTTTTGTTTTTAGCGCAAAAAATAAAAATTGCACAGGTGATCCAATAACACCAAAAGAAAGCTCTATTTATGGAAAAAAAAAACATACATTTTATTTGGGTACAGCGTCGCACACCTGTGCAATTGTCAGTTAAGGTAACGCAGTGCCGTATCGCAAAAAATGGCCTGGTCCTTAAGGGGGCAAATCCTTCCGGTCCAGAAGTGGTTAAATCAGGATGTTCATGGGAGTAGCTTAGAGTTTAAAGTTCAAGGAAAACAAAGTTTGAGGTAAGATTGTTTACAAAAAAGAAACGGAGTTGTCTAGAATCCTGGGTGGCTCAGCAAGAAAAGACATTGCCAGACACAGAAGTAGGGTTTGTAGGTTCAGACCCCGGCTCTGATGGTCTACCTGCCTTTAGTAAAGCCTGATGTGTTGGAAGGTCTATGAGTACCATCTATGAGCTTATAACTGGACCTCCATTCCATGTTTTGATTGCACAAAAGCAGCAGCAAAATTGTCACTAGTTGTAGCTAGTTTGTGTAGCTGCAATTTGCAATGTTTTAACCTTTTTACGACTGCCCGCCGCAGATGTACTGCAGCAGGCAGCCGGTCCCAGGCAAATCGCCGTACATGTACGGTGCTCGCTCTCAGGAGTCTAGACTTACCTATAGGTACAAGTTACAGAGGAATATTTACTTCCTCTTTAAGAGACTCTGCATTAAAGGGAGCTCCTACAACCGCACATTTTCCCTAGGGCTGTGCTGTGTATAATTCGAATGTATAGAGAGAAATAGCCGCACTCCAACTTGAAGGTGAAAAATATAAAATCTGTTTTATTCGTATCCAAAAGATAAAATCAATTCAAAGTGTATCCATAATATAGTCAGAGACAAGAGATGAACGCATAGTAGTTGACGCGTTTCACGGAAAAATGTCCGCTTAGTCATGGTTACGACTAAGCGGACGTTTATCCGTGAAACGCGTCAACTACTATGCGTTCATCTCTTGTCTCTGACTATATTAAGGATACACTTTGAATTGATTTTATCTTTTGGATACGAATAAAACAGATTTTATATTTTTCACCTTCAAGTTGGAGTGCGGCTATTTCTCTCTATACATTATAGTTGCCTGGACTGCGGATCCTTGCTGCACCTTATTTGGATGGTTGGGATTACTTTATCACTTGAGCGGTTCTTTTGCCCTTTCTGCTGATCTGTGACTGTGTATCATTCTACCAGGTGTAGAGTTTTAGAAATAATATGTGAAATTTTAACTTTTTTTAAAAAATGTTACATTTTGTTATACACTGATCATCAATAACATTATAACTACTGATAGGTAAAAGGAAATATCTTGTTACAATAGCATCTGAAAATTGGTGGGATATAATAGGCTGCAGGTGAACATGTTGTCCATGAAGTTGATGTGGTGAAAGAAGAAAAAAAAAAACGGGCATCGCAGTTTGTTGTGTATGGGGCTGTGAAAGCCATGGTGACCCATGTCCACAGCCAAAAGCTTCTATAAGGGTCACATGAGCATCAGAACTGGACTATAGAGCAATGGAAGAAGATGGCCTGGTCTGATGAATCACGTTTTCTTTTACATTGTGTAGATGGCCGGGTGCGTCACTTAGCTGGGGAAGAGATGGCACCAGCATGCGGTATAAGAAGGCAAATCGGCAGAGGCAGTGTGGTGATTTGGGCAATGTTCTGATGGGAAACCTTGGGTCCTGCCATTCATGTTGAGGTTACTTTGGTGTCCATGCCTCAATGGGTCAGGGCTGTTTTAGCAAATGGGATCCATACTCAATACTAGGTGGGTGGTCGTAACGTTATGGCTGATTGATGTATTTAAGGGTGGATATATGGGGATGTGCTTATTAGGGATCGACCAATTATCGGCAAAGCTGATATATTGAGGGCCGATATGCACTTTCCGTGATATATCGGAATCGGCCCTGGAGGTTACCGATATTGCCAATATTTCGGGAAAGTGTTTGTACCGGAGTGATGCCTGCAGCTACAGGCCTCACCCCGACACTGGGGTCCATAGCCGAGGGTCGGATGTCTTGTAATGACAACGGCTGAGAAGCCACTCAGCTGTCATTACAAGGAGCGGAAGGGACGTCCCCCCCCTCCCGCTGCTGCTGCGGTCTCCCATTCCACCCAAAGACCGGGCAACCAGCCTGCATGGCCACCGAAGGCCCGATCAAAGCCGCATTCGGCTCTGATTGGGTCTCCATGCAAAAACCCGGAAGTGATGTCATGACATCACTTCCGGGTACTGGCGCCAGATTAAAAAAAATGACAGCATTCAAAACAGCCAAACTTGGCGTTTTGAATGCTTTTAAGTGCATAGGAGGAGTTTGGGGTGTTTTAGACCCCCAGATCCCTCCACAAGAGTACCTGTCAAGAAACAAAAAAGTAAAACTTTTTTTTTTTAAATGTACGAAAATATCGGAGCATATCGGCCTATACCGATATGCATTGGCCAAAATATCGGCAACAAAAAAACAATATCGGTCGATCACTAGTGCTTATGAAGTTTGTATGTGTGGTTGTGTTGAAAAATGTTAACATTGCTGCCATACAGAGTACCTTGAGAAATCTCATAATATGTATACAATGAAAAAACTTGTCTTACATATGAAATATACTAAAAAAAATCCTTCAGTGTGAAAACCTTCTTTAAATACTGTCATTATTTATTGTCATTTTTTATTATATTATATTATATATTATATTATGTAAATGATATTGTCATTTTGTATTAACAAGACCTGTTGGTTCTCAGTATTTGAATATAAAGCAAAAGCATATTGCAAAGAACAGGGTTCATGAATTTTAACTTAGAAGCCTGTTTCCTATTTGTTTCCAAGAGCGCTTATTTAACAAAAAGAGACAGTTGCAAGAAACATTTGCTTTAATTTCTAGTTTCTATGGCTTATAAACAATTAGAGAATAATTATAATAGAATTCTTTCGGTGGTAAAGCAATCAAAACATAATTCCAGAGACTGCGAAATAGCAGCAGACATGTTGAAAAACACAATGAGCAATATTTACTAGCATTAGTACAGCTCTCAATGCCTTTTAAAAATGAATTTGACCAATTATTACTCGAAGAGAAAAGCGATGAAGTTGAAGCCATAAAAATACAATGATTAAATTACATACACGATCATTCTTTCTCTTTGACAGGGTTAGAGCGTAAAGCAAAATGAGTATGATAATATGGCATTAGAAAGACATTGCAAACTGCAATCAAATTTAGCAGTTGGTTGATATGAATTAGGAACATTTTATAAGTCAAAAAAGCCTTTATTTAGAGGTGACTTTTACTTGGTGGTAAGTGGCTTTCATAGAAAAACAGATATGGCGAATGAGATTTTATTGTGCAGACTAGATCAGCATTCGTAGAAGATAAACTTTATGGCCAAGTGTATGCTGACTCCCCTCCAATGTATTTAGTGCAGGTGTTTCCAGTGAAGGGTGCTGTGACTAATACAGCTTTAAAATACATTAAAGACAACTGGGCCAACCTTCCAACCTAGGGGTAACGGTTTGGGGAAGACCCTTTCTCAGCATGGCTGTGTCCCATTTCAGGGAGACAGCTGAACAAAGACATGGTTTAATGAGTTTGGTATGGAGGAACTTTAGTGGCCAACACAAAGGCCCAACCTAAGCCAATCCTTTGGGATGAATTGAAAGGCCAAATGTTCTTTTGGCTGAATGGATGGAAATTCTGACAGAAACACTTTAAAATCTTGTGGAAAAACTCCTTAGGAGGGTGGGGATAGAGTTCGGACAGTGGCAGGACAGTTTTGCATCAACAAGGACAGGGAGACCCTTAGGAAACTACTGACCAATTCCTATCTGCTGGTCAAAACAAGCCAGTTACCACTTGCACAAAAACATGTATTGCTGCTAAAACTACCTGAAAATGAATCAGAGTGAGATGTTGTATGCAAGCCAAGCTAATTTTATATATATTTTTATATGTTTGCATTTATACATGTGACCCATGGGTATGCCAAAGTTTCCATGCTTTTTTTGGCATTGGCTTGCTGGGGGGGGGGGGGGTGCTTTGTCTGTCCCCCCACCCCAAAGCACCTTGCCCCCATGTTGATGAGGACAGGGGTCTCTTCTCCACAAGCCTGGGCTGTGGTTGTGGGGGTCTGTGGGGGAAGGCTTATCGGAGTCTGGAAGCCCCTCTTTAACAAGTACCTGCCCCCCATGTGAATGGATATTGGGTACCCCTACCCGTTCACCAAAAAAGTGTACAAAAAAATAAAGACAAATGCCAGTTTTGGACAAGTCCTTTATTTAAAAAAAAATGAGTGTCCCCCGATGATCAGCAATACTGACATAAACTGAAGTGCCTACATATATACTGTATTTTCTGGCGTATAAGACTACTTTTGAACCTCAAAAAAATCCCTCAAAAATAGGGGGTCGTCTTATACGCCGAGTATAATATCTCCAAGGTAACCTAAGTATAAGTATTACCAGTAGACGTAATCTCTCAAGACGCTGGCTGTGTGGGAATCCTGTACCGGTATACCGTATGTACCGTAGCTTCGGCTACATACAGTGTACCGCGCTTAGCCAATCAGGGAGAGCGATGTATTCTATTATTGAATGCAAAGCCTGCTCGGATTGGCGGTGTAACATCAGCCCGCCTCTCTGACTCTGTCAATACGAGCAAGCTTTGCATTCAATAATAGAATAAATCGCTCACTGTGATTGGCTCAGCGCGGTATACTGTATGTAGCCAAAGCTACGGTACATAAGGTATACCGGTACAGGATTCCCACACAGCCAGCATCTTGAGATTACATCTACTGGTAATACTTATACTTATGGTACCTTGGAGATATTATGAGAGATTACATGTATTACAGTACTTGGGGTACCTTGGAGAGCTATGAGAAATCTGATGTTTTTCAATGGTGTTGCCTTGCTTCGGAAGGGGGGTAGTCTTATACGGCGAGTATAGCCCAAAAACTATGTTTTAACTTGAAAATTAGGGGGGTCGTCTTATACGCCGGAAAATACGGTATATATATATATATATATATATCTTTGTGGTATACACTGCACTATTGGATCTCAACAAACTGTAAAAATCTCTCTCCCTGCCAGCAATGTATTATTAACTATAGAATTCCACTTATAAATCACCTGCTGGCCAAGGGACTCAAACCCACAACCTCCCAATTGCAAGCCTGGCATTCTACCACCTACGCCACCGTCAAGCATGCTTAAGCTGAACACACTCTCCCTGCCTGTGTTAGGCATAAGCAGGCTTGCCAGTGGAGTAGGTGGTAGAATACCAGGCTTGCAATTGAGAAGGCTGTGTGTTTGATCCCCTGGCCAGCAGGTGATTTATTGGAATCACAGGTCAGAGTCCATGATAATGTGGGAAACTCAAATTTCCCGTGAAAAAGCCCATTTTTTCATCATTCGACGAACAACCCAAAAGCCAATGTTCAAGCTGAACTTACATTTGACTCAAACTCAAAGCTCATCTCTCCTAGAGACCAGTAGATACATTTGACAGTGAGCACACTTCAAGCACAGAAACATCTATCGCCCATCTATCGCCCATGGATACAGATGTACAGCATGTGGGCATTGAAGCCCACCCTATTTGCTGCTGTACATATGAGTTTCATGGGTGGCAATAGATTTAAGTATATCTAAGCCTTAAAGCAAAAATGGATTATATTGCAGCTTACCAGTCCTCAGATTTGGTGGCTGCATTTGTGTACTTTATTTAACCACTTCTGGAGCGGAAGGATTTAATGACCAGGCCATTTTTTGCGATTTGGCACTGCGTTATTTTAACGGAAAATTGCACGGTCGTTCGACGCTGTACCAAAATAAAATTGATGGTTTTTTCCTCTCAAATAGAGTTTTCTTTTGGTAGTATTTGATCACCTGTGCAATTTATTTTTTTTGCGCTATAAACAAAAAAAGAGCGCCAATTCTGAAAAAAAAAAAAAAAAAAAACAATATTTTTCACATTCTGCTATGTAACATTCCCCCCCCCCCCCCCAAAAAAAAAAAAAAAATGAAATCTAATTTTTTCATCCTTTTAGGCCAATTTGTATTCTGCTACATATTTTTGGTAAACAAAAATCACAATAAGCGTATTGGTTTTCACACTTTTGGGGGGACCAGTGACATTACTATAGCAATCAGTGCTAAAAATATGCACTGTTACTGTAATAATGACACTAGCAGGGAAGGGGTTAACCTAGGGGTGATCAAAGGGTTAAGTGTGAGCCTATGGAGTGTTTACTAACTGTGGGGGGAGGGACTTGTGAAATGATCATAGAGGCCTGTGATCTTATATAGCAGGATCACAGGCGCTCTGTGATCATTTCAAAGAGAAGAACGGTAGGTTGTGTTTACAACAGCTGACCATTCTTCTCTCTCAGCTGGGAGTGATCTCGGGTGGCCGGCGGCAATTTGTGCCGCTGGTCCCATGCATCGGCATCCCCTCTGCCACCCCAGCACCATGCGCGCGACCGACGTAGGGCTATGTCGATTCGCGCAGGAGAGGCTGCCTGCCAGGTAAATCTGCAGCAGGCGGTCTTAATGTGGTTAAGCTAAGTATATTTTCTGCAAGTACAGAACAATGTCTATTGATACTGTTAGAAATCCAGTCTCCTTGCCTTTCCTTTGGATTGAACTGCAATGTCTGGTCACCCTAGGACAGGAATTGTGTTACTGGCAGGATCTCAAGATCACAATATGAAAAAAAGAAAAAAAGTTTTCAGATAAGGTATGGAGCATTAGAGACTCCACTTGGCTAATGCCCCACACACCCACAATGCACTGCCGACTTTGACCTCTACTTTCATGAATCTCTCTATTTACTTTTACCTCCTCTTACCTCCTCCATTTAAAAGAGAAGTATAGTTTTTTTTTTTAAAAATAAACATTTATACTCACCTAGGTGAATGCAGCATCGATCCGATGCAGCATCTGTCCCCCGCCTCTTCTAAGAGCAGTCTTTACTGAGCAGAGAGTTGGTGACTGTCAGTCACCAGTTCTCTGCTCTGCCCCTCCAGTGCTTATATAAGTGCCTGGCTGTGGAGGGGGTGCTATGCTGAGAGGCTGAGCTAGCTGCCGGTGTAGGCATCTGGGTGCATCCCGACTATAAAGTCAGGATCAATCCAAAGCCTGGACCAGCTGAGTGATGTCAACTGCACTCCTGTGATCCCCAGGAGAAGTATAGCCAAAATAGCTTTGGCTATACTCCTCCTTTAACCTTCTTATCTCTTCCTCCTTTCTCCTTTTTGAAATTGACTTTGACCCCCTACACAATCTTAGGTGGCCAATTTCTCACTAGCCACTTTTGTACCATAGCCTTATTGACCTGTAAACTTTAGGCTACTGTTGTGCTTTGATATGGCCCTATACCACTGGCCATTACAACTCAGGCAGCTAGTTGTAGATTGCTAGCAGGGTTGGGACAAGGGGTGGGCAGAAGGAGTAGCTTCCCTGGGCACGGTGATATTGGGGAGTTGTGCAAAAATGGGTAATTTGGAGATTCCAAATTGTACTAGGAGATTGAATTTCAGTTAGTAAGAGGGATTTGGTGTTGGGGGGGGATTTGTGCTAGCAGGGATGAATGAAGGGATTTTTGCTACGAGGGGGATTTTGGGGGGAGGATAAGTGCTAGAAGAGGGGATTTGTGTGGGGAGAGGGGGATTTGGGGGGGGATTTATGCTCTAAGTGGAAGTTTGAGGGATAGAGGATTTGTATTAGAAGGGGGAGTTGGGAAGGGAGCGGATTTGAGCTGTGAGGGAGGATTAGTACTGGAAGAGGGGGAATTATTTTGGAGGGGATAACTATGGCTTGCAATGGGAATTCATGCTTAGAGGGTAAGTGTAAAGATTAGCGCTAGAATTTTGATGGGGAGGAGGGAATTTTTGCTAAAACACAATGCTCATAACTTTTTTTTCAATTTATTTTGGGGAGGGGGGGTAGTTGAACAGATTGGCATTTTCACCCTTGGTGCTAGAGGAACTTTTCCTCGTACTGATTGGTAATACCCATATGCTCTTTTACATTCTTGCCTGTATCTTGATATTTTTTTTTTTTTTTGGTGGAGGATGCGGGCAGTATCTTAATATTTTTGTAATAAAACTTTATTGAAACTGAAAAAAAGTTTTCAGATAAGTTTTAACTTTAACATACTGTATATGCATGAAAATTCACATGCCAGCTGCAGACTTCTGTCTGCTCACGGTACCTAGAGGAAGAATCTTCATATCTGTACTTCTAATACAGTAATGAAAACATGACAGAGCAAACGTCTTAAAAATGAGAATGTGACATCAAAAATGACATAAAAAAAACTCCACAATAATAAGTCAAAATGTAAGCTCACTGGAAATACACACTAGATTCTGTATAATCACATTTTTTTTTTACCCAAGTGTATTTTATATTTGTACAATAGTCACAGAGTGAAAGATTGGGAATTCAAGAATGGAAATCCATTGGCTTAATGACTCTTATACAGCAGAGTGTTATTTACGACGCTGTTTTTTTCCCCCCCTCTAATGACAGACACAAGTAACCATAATGTTCCCAAAACTTTTCTTTCCAATTTTATATTACATTAGGAGCCCAATGGCTTCATTATATTGTCAGTAATGTGTTATGTCGTGTCAAATTCATGTGCCATTGTCGGCACAATTTTCTATTCATTCGAGCTGCAGCAGAATTCTTTTTTGTACTGGAAATTAAACTGCTGCAACAGATGTTCCTTTCTCGAGTGAAACGCTCCGTGTAACAGATTTGACAGTCTCAATAAAACGATGCTATTTTAACCATAAATATGAATAATTTTCTACTAAATATTTTCAAGGGGAAGAAAAAATGGTACACTTATTAAAATGTAATCCAAACTTTAAGAGGTTCTGCTGGGAAAACAAATGCTTGCCCTTGGAAAAGGGCACTTTCTTAGGTTCTTAAAGAAAACTAACTGCTAAAAAAATATAGAAATGTACCCATGTATGGAAAGTGAAGGTTTCCTGGCACCTAAGAAAACTTTGCACAAACTGACCAGCAATCTTTATATTGATACTGGTCAATGGATCGATTTGCTTTTTTGCAAACTCCAAGTGGGCTTTCATGTGTTTTTCACTGAGGGGAGGCTGTCGTCTAGCTACTCTGCCAAAAAACCCAAATCGGTGGAGGGCTGCAGTGATGGTTGTCCATCTAGAACAGCCTTTTTCAACCTTTTCAACACATGGGAACCCTTGAAATAAATTTCTGGTCTCGGGGAACCCCTGCTAAAAATTAAAAATCTACAACTAATGACACATTAGTGTGACAGTCAGTGGGAAGAATGCTCCTTACTCTTGCCATTATTGGGAAGAAAAACCCCCTTAGAGATAGCTAAAAGGAACAATGGTGTCATTGGAAACTTATCTGAGAGGCAGAAAATGCCCATTGCTCAAGGAACTCCAAGCAACCTCAGGAAGAACCCTAGGTATCCACGTAACCCTGGCTGAGAAACCCTGTTCTAAAACTTTGTCCCATCTTCGCACAGGATCTCTGGAGCTCAGTCAGAGTGATCATCAGGATCTTGACCACCTCTCCTACTAAGACCCTTCTCCCCCAGTTGCTCAGTTTGGCTGGGTAACCAGCTCTTGGAAGAGTCCTGGTTGTGCCAAACCTCCATTTCAGGATTATGGAGGCCACTATGCCCTTGGGAACTTTCAGTGCAGCATAGATTTTTTGTAGCCTTCCCCAGATTTGTGCCTTCCAATAATCTTGTCTCAGCTCTGCAGGTAGTTCCTTTGACCTTATGGCTCTGATATGGCTTTGACCTTATGCTCTGATACAGTATGCTATATCAGCTGTAATGCTTTTTATAGAGGGGTGTGTGCCTTTCCAAATCATGTCCAATCAATTTAATTTACCCACAAGTGGACCCCAATAAAGGTGTAGAAACATCTTAACAACAATCAAGAGACATGGGAGGCACCTGAGCTAAATTTCAAGTGTTGTTGCAAAGAATCTGAATACTTCTGCCAATGTGATATTTCCGTTTTTCTTTTTTCATACATTTGCAAACATTTCTAAAATTCTGTTTTCACTTCGTCAATATGGGGTACCGAGTGTAGATTAACAAGAAAAAAAACATGAATGTAAACAATTGTAGTATAACAGGCTACTACATAACAACTGAAAAAAGTAAAGGGGGGTCTGAATACTTTATGAATGCACTTTATATGCAACCATGCAAATGCATATCCGCGCGCATCTGCGCACAGCTGGTAAACATGGCACACAATTGTGCACACCTCTGCCCCATGGAAATGGCACACGCAATGTGTGACAGATCCTGGTGCCCAATGGCCTATTTCAAGCCAGCAGTCTGATCCATAAGTTTCTGGATGTTTGTCCCCATGTGTTCCTGTGCTCCTGTTTATGCTACCTTTGGATTCCCTGTTACCGACCAGGCTTGCCTTTAACCTGTCTTTTTTCCATCACTGGCTCTGACCCCTGACTTGTTCTGCTTACTCTGTTGCTGCCTGATTACCCATGTATAACCTTGGCTTGTTTTCCTGACTCTGTTGCTGCCTGATCTCCTGTGAATGACCTGACATGTTCCTGGTCCTGCTTCCCATTCTTCTCCTGGCTGACTTCCCATGCACGACTACTGGCCTGGCTCTAGCCCCTGCCTTTTGTTTCTCCCTGCTGCCAAGTATCGCCTGGTACTTCTGAGGGACACCTGCCCTGCAATGCATCCTGCTCGTCCGGCCATCAGCCAGTGTACATCATCTCAGCACTTCAGCCTTCTGCAGCTGGCGACTCATGCTTCTTTGAGCATAGCATCTCCTGTTATCGCCATCAAGGGTGCTCTGCACTCAGCCACAAGGGGAGCCCTCTCAGCACTCCAGCCTTCAACCAGGTACATGATACATGCACAGCAAAGGTAATTAGGCTTGAATAGCTTGTGACATAAGGCAGAGAGAGGGCTATGTAACTGGAGTGGGGGTGAGTCATTGAGATCTTTGCGAGACGTAATAATTCCTGGTAGCGTGCGTTACACACAAGGAAAACAGGTGTATAGGTTCTACAATCTTCCCACATACCAGCTCCACCCAGTGCTCAGATCTTAAGGCTGCCAACACCTTTAACCACTTAAGCCCCAGAAGATTTTACCCCCTTCCTGACCAGGGCCTATTTTGCGATTCGGCACTGCGTGACTTTAACGGACAATTGCGCGGTTGTGCGACGCTGTACCTAAACAAATTTGACGTCCTTTTTTCCCCACAAACAGAGCTTTCTTTTGGTGGTATTTGATCACCTGTGCGATTTTTTGATCATGCATTATAAACAAAAAAAGATCGACAATTTTGCAAAAATAACAATATTTTTCACATTTTTTTATATGAGATTCCCCCCCCCAAAAAAAAAATGTAAAAATCTAAATTTTTTAACATTTTTGGCCAATTTGTTTTCTGCTACATATGCTTGGTAAAAAAAATCACAATAAACGTATTTTGATTGGTTTGCGCAAAAGTTATTGCGTTTACTAACTAAGGGAAATATTTTTGTCATTTTTGTTGGGTTTTTTTTAGCGAGTAATGGCGGCAATCTGCGATTTTTTTTTGCGGGACTGTGACATTGCGGCAGACAGATCGGACCCTTGACTGACATTTTTGACACTTTTGGGGGTACCAGTGACATTACTACAGTAATCAGTGCTATAAATATGCACTGTTAATGTAAAAATGACACTGGCAGGGAAGGGGTTAACTTTATTGGGGAAGGAGGGGTTAAGTATGTCCCTAGGGGCGTGTTTCTAACTGTGATTGGACATGGCTACTGGTGTAAAGGCCCGTACACACGTACCGATCGTCGGCATACAAACGTCGGTGGACGAAGGATCTGCCGATTGTACGCGTGTTAGTATGGTGCCTCCGACAGATGTCTGCGCACAATCCGCGGACAAAAGTCTTTCGTGCAAACATGAAAATATTTGTATGCCGACACCAGAACGGACGATTGTTCGCCTGTCAGTACACAATTCGGCCGACAGACCGCAGATTTGCAAGACTGGGCATGCTCAGAAAATAGAAAACACAGGGAAAGTTAACCATTACATGACATCACTTCTGCAGTCGGCGGACAAAATTCTTGTGCTGTCCTTGTGCTGTCTTTGCACTTTTCAGCAGACACCGACATCCCGGGGAGAAAAGAGGAACATTTGTAAGCCGACCATCGGTACGTGTGTACGGGGCTTAAGAACAGAGATCAACGGTCCTACATAGTAGAACCATGTGATCTCCATTTTTACACAGGGGAGAATGACAGGCGGCTTTGTTTACATTAGCCGCCTACCTTTCTCCCTTCACGGCGCACGATCGAGAGTGACCGGCGGACATCGGGTCTGCCAGTCACACGCACTGACCTGTTAGGGAACGAGCCGGGGCGGGGGCGCGCACCTCCGCGGGCACGCGCTCGCCCGCTATTGGCTCACAGGCTAGTGACAGGCTAGTGACGTACCGATACGTCACTTTGCCTGGCCGGGGCTGACCGCCGCAGTATATGTACTTGCGGCGGTCGGCAACCGGTTAATGTACCAGAATAAGTAAAGGGATGGTTGACACTCAGAATGACATCCATAAAATAGTACTCCTTTATTGAAAAGACATGTACAACAATGTAAAAACAGCCAACGTGCTTATGAGGTTAGCCATGATTAAGGATTAAAGTCTGAACTGTGTAGTCTGCTTTACAGCATTGTACATGTCTTTTCAATAAAGGAATACAATTTTTTGGATGTCATTCTGAGTGCCGACCATCCCTTTTCTTATTTTAGTGTTACACTTACACAGTGTAAGTACATGTGTGGGGATATTTTCTTGGTACACTTTGGGCCCCTTAGTACCAATTAAGCATTGTTTAAGCACCATGGCCTACCTGAGTATTGTTGATGACCATGTCCATCCCTTTATGACTACAGTGTACCCATCTTCTGATGGCTCCTTCCAGCAGGATAATGCACCATGTCACAAAGCTCAAATCATCTCACCACTGGTTGACAATGAGGTCACTGTACTGCAATGGCCTCCCCAGTCACCAGATCCCAATCCAATAGAGCACCTTTGGGAGGTTGTGGAACAGGAGATTTGAATCATGGATGTGCAGCTGACAAAACTGCAGCAACTGTAATGTCAATATGAAACAAAATCTCTGAGCAATATTTTCAACACCTTGTTGAATTTATGCCATGAAGAATGAAGGCAGTTCTGAAGGCAAAAGGGGGTCCAACCCGGTACTAGCAAGGTGTTCCTAATAAAGTGGCTTCAACAATACTCAGGTAGGCCGTGGCACTTAGTTTATGTACTATACTTAAAGCGGATCGTCATCTATAAATTGAAAGTCTCTTCTGTTTCCTGTCCACCTACCCTCTGCTCTGCCACTTGTATAGTGTCTTCTTTTTTTTCGGCTACCCTTTTTCGCACCCCAACTGTTGTCATCCTCTCACCAAGCTGCTTGACAATGGTCTTGTAGCCCATTCAAGCCTTATGTAGGTCTATAGTCTTGTCCCTGACATCCTTGGACAGTTCTTTGGTCATGGCCATGGTGGAGAGATTGGAATCTGATTGATTGATTGCTTCTGAGGACAGGCGTCTTTTATACAGGTAACAAGCTAAGATTAGGAGCACTCCCTTTAAGAGAGTGCTCCTAATCTTAGCTCATTACCTGTATAAAAGACACCTGGGAGCCAGAAATCTTGCTGATTGATAGGGGATCGAATACTTATTTCACTCATTAAAATGCAAATCAAAAACTTTTTTTAAATGCATTTTTCTGAATATTTTTGTTGTTATTCTGTCTCTCACTGTTAAAATAAACCTACCGTTAAAATATAGACTGATCATTTCTTTGTCAGTGGGCAAATGTCCAAAATCAGCAGGGGATCAAATACTTTTTTCCCGCACAGTATATATAATTGTGAATATGACGTTAATGAAGTTCTGACCTTATACCAGAAAAGAAACCCTGTATCTAGCTGTTTGCATTCAGTTTTGCTTTGAAGCCTAGATCAGGGCAAATTTTGCCCCCTCTTCACCTTTCCCACCCCCTCTCTCCCCACTATTCACAAATTAAAAAGAAACATTCTTTCAAAGCCCTTTCTAACTCACCTTAGTCTGTTGTGAACTGGCCTTCCATGGTGATGCTTCTAGAAGCAAGACCAGTGGTCCACAACTACTGTCCAGACCTGCCGCTGACCAGTTTTGTTGCTGTCCCTTGTCATCATGTCATCACGTCATCAGGTCATCACGTCATCACGCCACTGTTGAATTTATCAGGATCTCGTCTTCTTTTTTTTCGGCTACCCTTTTTTCAGTCCTGCCTCCAAGACATGTTCTGTGCCTGCTATGCCCCCCTGGGATATATATGTCACATATCCAAAGCAAGCTTAGTGGGGCCTCAGAAGAGCTGGAGGATTCCCAATGACGTCCTACACAAACATGGCGGCACAGGACCCAACTGGCAGCTGCTGAGAAGAGGATCTCAATAGGGCAATGCTGGATCCACTTGGTGGGTAAGTATCCAAACTGTGGAGAACCTGCGACAAGGTAAGCAGGAGTAAATAAAAAAATGAAGAGGTGGGAAACTGAAGATCCGCTTTAAAGTGAAAATACTATATCTGATATTAGGTTGACTTTACAGTTGACATATACAGTAGTCAGGACTGATTCTTTGTGTGGATGAAATGTCACATGAGGTTTTTTGCCCCTAACGGGTAAATTCCCATTTTTCACATTGCTGTTTAGGGTTGTAAGTAATGTTAAGGAAGGCAGAATTTTCAGTAGAAAGCTGAAATTAAGGCCATGAGGAGACAACCTCACATTGCCAGGAGGAATGTTTAAGGCCCCTTTCACACTTTCCGCTGTGCCGGCGCCGGCGGACTCCGTTTTTCTCAGTGGGGGATCGATCTGCCAATCCCCCGCTGAGCAGGTGGATGACAGCTCTGTCTCCGCGCTGTATGCAGAGACAGAGCTGTCAGGTCACCGCTGTTCTCTATTAGGGAATCGGATGAGAATGGACCGCCTGTCCGTTCTCATCCGATCCCATCCGATCAGATCCGCCAGGCGGATGGAAAATAGGGTTTCCATCCGTCCAGATTTGACAGACAGGATTAGATCGGATGTCAGCGGACATGTCTCCACTGACATCCGATGCCCCATAGAGATGCAGGGGGCATCCGTTCAGATCCGCCTGAAAAACTGATGCAAGTATAAAAGGGGCCTAAGGGAGATGTTAGAAGGTATTATGGATGTTTGGTACAGACTTCCAGCAGAGGTAGTGAATCATTCAACAGTAAATACATTTTGGGAATGTTTGGGATAGGAAAAAAGAAAGGATAAATTGCATACTTGTTGGAGGCTTGTCGCTTGGTCTTTTTCTGGAGTCAGCCTTCTATGTTTCCTTGTTTCTGTTTGGGCATCAGAATGCCTTTTTTTAAATATATATATATACATTATATATTTATAAATGTATATACAGCGAGGGAAAAAAGTATTTGATCCCCTGCTGATTTGTACGTTTGCCCACTGACAAAGAAGTGATGAGTCTATAATTTTAATTGTAGGTTTTTTTTAACAGTGTAACAGAATAACAGCAAAAAAAAAAAAAAATCCAGAAAAACGCATTTTGAAAAAGTTATAATTTGATTTGCATTTTAATGAGTGAAATAAGTATTTGACCCCATCGCAAAACATGACTTACTTGGTGGTAAAACCCTTGTTGGCAATCACAGAGGTCAGACATTTTTTGCAGTTGGCCACCACATCTAAAAAGGAATTTTGTCCCACTTCTCTTTGCAGATCCACTCCAAGTCATTAAGGTTTTGAGGCTGATGTTTGGTAACTTGAACCTTCAGCTCCCTCCACACATTTTGTTATGGGATTAAAGTCTGGAGATTGGCTAAGCCACTCCAGGACCTTACTGTGCTTCTTCTTGAGCCACTCCTTTGTTGCCTTGGCCGTGTGTTTTGGGTCATTGTCATGCTGGAACAGCCATCCACTACCCATTTTCTATGCCCTGGCTGAGGGAGGGAGGTTCTCACCCAAGAGTTGAAGGTACATGGCCCCGTTCATCGTCCCTTTGATGCGGTGAAGTTGTCTTGTCCCCTTAGCAGAAAAACACCCCCTAAGCATAATATTTCCACCTCCATGTTTAACGGTGGGGTAGGTGTTCTTGGAGTCATAGGCAGCATTCCTCCTCCTTCAAACACGGCGAGTTGAGTTGATGCCAAAAAATTTGTTTTTGGTCTCATCTGACCACAACACTTTCACCGAGTTCTCCTCTGAATCATTCATATGTTCATTAGCAAACTTACTTACAGGCCTGTACATGTGCTTTCTTGAGCAGGGGGACCTTGTGGGTACTGCAGGATTTCAGTCCTTCACGGTGTACTGTGTTATCAATTGTTTTTTTGGTGACTATGGTCCCTGCTGCCTTGAGATCATTGACAAGATTATCCCGTGTAGTTCTGGGTTGATTCCTCACTGTTCTCATGATCATTGAAACTCCACGGTGAGATCTTGCATGGAGCCCCAGACTGAGGGAGATCAACAGTTATTTTGTGTTTCTTCCATTTGTGAATAATTGCACCCCGACTGTTGTCATCCTCTCACCAAGCTGCTCGACAATGGTCTTGTAGCCCATTCCAGCCTTGTGTAAGTCTATAGTCTTGTCCCTGACATCCTTGGACAGTTCTTTGGTCATGGCCATGGTGGAGAGATTGGAATCTGATTGATTGATTGCTTCTGAGGACAGGCGTCTTTTATACAGGTAACAAGCTAAGATTAGGAGCACTCCCTTTAAGAGAGTGCTCCTAATCTTAGCTCATTACCTGTATAAAAGACACCTGGGAGCCAGAAATCTTGCTGATTGATAGGGGATCGAATACTTATTTCACTCATTAAAATGCAAATCAAAAACTTTTTTTAAATGCATTTTTCTGAATATTTTTGTTGTTATTCTGTCTCTCACTGTTAAAATGAACCTACCGTTAAAATATAGACTGATCATTTCTTTGTCAGTGGGCAAATGTCCAAAATCAGCAGGGGATCAAATACTTTTTTCCCGCACAGTATATATAATTGTGAATATGACGTTAATGAAGTTCTGACCTTATACCAGAAAAGAAACCCTGTATCTAGCTGTTTGCATTCAGTTTTGCTTTGAAGCCTAGATCAGGGCAAATTTTGCCCCCTCTTCACCTTTCCCACCCCCTTTCTCCCCACTATTCACAAATTAAAAAGAAACATTCTTTCAAAGCCCTTTCTAACTCACCTTAGTCTGTTGTGAACTGGCCTTCCATGGTGATGCTTCTAGAAGCAAGACCAGTGGTCCACAACTACTGTCCAGACCTGCCGCTGACCAGTTTTGTTGCTGTCCCTTGTCATCATGTCATCACGTCATCACGTCATCACGCCACTGTTGAATTTATCAGGATCTCGTGGGAAACCCACCAATGGACCCAATTGGAAGTGCTTATTTTTTTACCTGGAAGCGATGTCGGCACCTGAAGAAGGACCCTCCCACTCTGCAGTCAAGAAGAAAGAAGACTTGGGACCTTGTGTGTAAAGCGAGAGCAGATTCAGGTAAATATTTAGGCCATTTAGTTTACCTTTTTTATCTATTGTAGCTAGAAGGGGGGTGAGAGGAAAACAGTTTAGTAGAGAGTTTAAGTGGTTGTAAAAGCACAAGGTTTTTTACATTCATGCATAAAATGTTCTGTATGCAGCAGCCCCTCCAGCTCCCCCTAATACCTACCTGAGCCCCCTCTCAATTCAGCGTTGTCCACAAAAGCCTTGCCTCTCCATAGACTTGCACTTCCTGCTGCTATCAATCACACCCAGTGAGCCGCTCAGGAGATGGAGGGGGCGAGGCGGAACCACGGCTCTGTGTGTGAATGGACACACAGAGCCGAGGGTCTGGAGTGCCCCTGCCTGGGTGCCGCCCGAGCAAGCTGCTTGCTGTGGGGCACCCGGCAGGAGGGAGGAGCGCCAGTGTGGGACCCGAGAGATGGAGGATCTGGGCTGCTTTGTGCAAAACCAACTGCACAGAGCAGGTAAGTATAACATGTTTGTTATTATTAGAAAAAAAAAAATGAGACTTTAGTATCACTTTAAACTTTATCCTTTAACCACTTAAGCCCCGGAGTATTTTCCTGCTCAAAGACCAGAGCCTATTTTGCGATTTGGAACTGAGTGAATTTAACAGACAATTGCGCGGTCGTGCAACGCTGTACCCAAATGAAATTGACGTCCTTTTTTTTCCACAGACAGAGCTTTCTTTTGTTGGTATTTGATCACCTGTGCGATTTTTTTTTTTTGCGCTATAAACAAAAAGCAACAATTTTGAAAAAATAATATTTTTCAAAATTTTTTATATGAAATTCCCCAAAAAAATGTAAAGTCAAAATTTTTTAACATTTTAGGCCAATTTGTTTTCTGCTACATATTTTTGGTAAAAAAAATTGCAATCAGCGTATTTTGAGTGGTTTGCGCAAAACTTATTGCGTTTACTAACTAAGGGAAAGATTTATGTAATTTTTATTGTTTTTTTTTTAACCAGTAATGGCGGCGATCTGCGATTTTTTTTTTTGCGGGACTGTGACATTGTGGCAGACAGATCGGACCCCTGACTAACATTTTTGACACTTTTGGGGGTACCAGTGACATTACTACAGTAATCAGTGCTATACATATGCATAGTTACATAGTTACATAGTAGGTGAGGTTGAATAAAGACAATAGTCCATCCAGTTCAACCTGTGTAGGTGTCTGTGAATGTAATCATCTCACATAGCCCTTAATGTCATTATCCTTGAGATGTACGTCTAAGAGTCTTTTGAAAGCCACCATACTACCTGCAGAAACCACCTCTTGTGGTAGAGAATTCCACAATCTTGTAGCCCTAACAGTAAAGAACCCCCCACGTTGCCTGAGGTTAAAACGTTTCTCCACTAATCGCATTGTATGTCCTCGAGTCCTCATGCAATTCCTTCGAATGAACAGCTTTTTTTCTAAGCTGAGATCCCCATTAAGATATTTATAAATTGCTATCATGTCCCCCCTCAGACGTCTCTTCTCCAGGGAGAATAAATCGAGCGATTGCAGCCGCTCTTCATAGTTAAGGTCCTCCAACCCCCTAATCAGTTTAGTTGCCCTTCTCTAGACTCTCTCCAGCTCCAACACATCCCTCCTGAGGACCGGCGACCAGAACTGGACAGAATACTCCAGATGCGGTCGGACCAGAGTTTTATAAAGTGGTAGGATTATAGTTTTATCTCTGGAATACATCCCTTTCTTTATGCATGCTAATAATCTGCTGGCTTTGCACTGTTACTGTAAAAATTACACTGGCAGGAAAGGGGTTAACTTTATTAGTGATCAAGGGTTTAAGTGTGTCCCTAGGGGCGTGATTCAAACTGTAAAGGGGCGTGGCTTGTGATATAACCAAAGAGACATACGATCCTACATAGCAGGATTGTCTGAAAGGGGGGAAATTTTTGGTGCCTCAGGCCAAAGAAAAAGGTGGGACTTTTACGGGCAAGTAGGTTTGAACACAAGTTGTAAAAGATAGTCAGATTTATTAAAGAAATAATAATATATAAACAATCCCCAATGGGGTATAGTTGGTACATATATTCAGTGCATTGGTGTTTGGGTTATAGACCCAAGGTGTATTTGAAAAAAGAAGGAAAAGGTTTGGAATATATCCGTGACATAAGTGAAAAGGTGACTTTTGGACATTAAGTTCTCTGTTTTTTCAGGCTGAGTGCTTGAAAAAAGATCCAGAGATCAAGCTGTTGGTCCAAAGTGTGTTTGTCCAACGCGTTTCGGCTACTGGGTAGCCTTTTTCAAGGATTTTGGGGTATCACCAATTCTGTGAAAATAGTAGTATTAATGGTTTTGGATGTACATCATTTCCGATTTGGTAATTTTGTCTTGTATTTTATTCAATAAATACATACTTTTTCTGTTTTATTCATGTAAGCCTCCTTATGTCTGAGCGGACATGCAGCAAGAACCACTGTGGTGCAACCTGGAGGGTATATATATATATATGCATTATATATTGTGTTTTGATAAATTTTGTAGATTTTTTGAAAGTAGGATATGACAACTTACTTGTGAGGTTGTCTTCCTGATTTTAACTGTTCTTGGAAGTTTTTGGATCCTATTCTTATAATGAATGGATCTGTAAGTACATATGTTGTTTAATCAATGACTGTGCAGGATATTTTGAGTAGGTCTTTTGTTCTGATTTTTTGTATATATATAAAGGTAAAGGACTTACAATATATGTAGTCTGTTCACCTTCCGTATCAAGTATTTTTAAAGTTTTTCCTTTTTTGGTTAGTGCTGGGCTATAAAGAAATCCCAGTTTAGGTATTAGTTGTTGATCTATATGCCTATATATATATATATATATATACATATGTATGTATATACCCATATAAATACATTCACATACAGATTTGCAAGGTAGGGAGTGTAGACTTACTATAGTATAGTTAGAAGCGGACCTATTCCTCCTGCACATTCATTGGTTGTTTAAATAAATTAAGGTCACAGGTATGATCCTATGGCAGTCGTACTGTGTTGTAAAAATAGAAAAAAATCAGTGGTCTAGTAAATGATAGTTTAATTTTGTGACTTTGGTGGTATTTACAGTGGATGATGGATCATCCTTTGTAAAAACTTACTGTTTTGTTTGTTTGCTCCTCGTGGTGCGTCCGTTTGCCTCTCCAGTCCCTTCAGTATGAAGGAGATGTGGAGAGACACTGGTTCCCCCGGCCTTTTGAAGCCTGTCACGCAGGCGCCGTAGGCTCTGCACATACTCGGCTTCTTACGTAAGGCGCGATCTCCGGTTTACTGCGCATGCGCCCGAGGGGTGCGCGCGCATTCAGAGGTCCGTCCTTCCATATTGGCCGCCGACACGAGAGGGAGGAACCAAGATCCCAAAGACAGGGGGGATCTTGTTAGGGGAAATGGTATGTCCCATGTTCCGTCTTAACCCCTGGCTGTCCAGGGGCTTACCGTGTCGGGTGCGGTTTGGATCAGACAGTTCGGGGCTTATCTGAATGACAGAATGCAATTATGCATAAAAGGAATTGTAAATTAATACATTTATTTGTACAATAATTAATCATATAATATACAATCATTTAAGTTAGGTTTTAACAGCAGTTCAAAAATTCTAATTCTCTGGATTATAGAGGATAGATGGACATTGGATGTATCATGGGATAAGGAGTGGGTGCCTCTTCATTTTTTAGAGGGGGTAAAGGTGGATGTTCTTCCCTTAAAGAATATCTGGCATTTTGTTTGCGCAAGGGTTTTGGTGAATGGATAGGGGTTTTCTTTTGAGTGGGATATTGTTTGTGTGGGCTATTTTAGATATGGTATCCTTGGAAATAGGTGCCATATTATATTTAGTTAAAATTCTATATACAAGAGATTTTGTGAATGGATAAAGGAAAAATGGGTAAAGAGAGGGGAAAATAAATAATTAAATAGAAAAATGGATAAAAGGGGGGGGGGAGAGGGGGGGAGAGGGGAGGGGTGGTGTATTTTCCATTTCTAATTTTGTATTTTTCAGTCTGTTTTGCCAGATGAAAAGCCTGCAAGGAAGGGGCGAAAACTTTCGATTTCGTTTAAGCCTGGCGGTTTTGTTGCTTTTAAGCGTTGTATCCATCTGGTTTCCATTTGGAGGAGTCTTTTGTTCCAGTCTCCCCCTCTGTGTGGAATATGTATCCTCTCAAGTGCAATAAATATTACTTTGGGCATTTTATAGCCATGTTGGTAAGCCACGTGTCTCCCCAAAGGGAGGTAAAAATGACATAGTTCCATATTATTTACATGTTTATTGATTCTCTTCCCCATCTCCTGTTTGGTTTTCCCAACATAATATGATCCACATTTGCAGCGCATGAGGTACATTACTCCTCTCGTTTTACAGTTTACATAGTGTTTGGGTTTGAATTTTTCCCCATTTGGGAGTATTGTTTCAGTACATTTTTTGATAACTTTGCACTGGGCACAACTTCCGCAAGGGAATGTGCCCTTTGCTTTGCAGGGGTCTTTTCTGCTTCCTTCCTTGTATTCAAGGAATACTATTTAGCTTTATAAAGGATCAAAACAACCCCCTACATAGCAGGATTGTATGATCTCTGCAGTTACATCAGGGAGAATGACAGGCGGCTTTGTTTACATCAGCCGCCTGCCTTTCTCCCTCTCCAGCGGGAGATCGTGAGTGGCCGGCGGACATCGGAGCTGCCGGTCACTCGCGCGGAGATGTCAGGGAAGGAGCGGGGCCGGGAGCGCGCCTCCGGTGGTGCGCGCTCGCCCCCTGCAGGCTCCTGAGCAAGCGACGTAGTACTACGCCGCTTTGCCCAGGAGGGGCTGACTGCCGCAGTAAATATACTGTGGGCGGTCGGCAAGTGGTTAATGTTCTGGTTAATTATATCATGCTAAGAGTTCTCTATTGGAAAATCAAGCAACCAACTGTAATCAAATGTAAAGTCAATCAAATGGTAATTGAAAAGGACATTTCTGAAACAAAATAAAAGGTTTGGATTGGATCCAAATAAATATTATTGTACACCTGGTTCTCATTAGCCTCACACGTGAACAGCTCATTTCTGAATTGTAACCTTCAGTATGCAGATCATGTTACAGATCCCAAATCCAAAATTCCATGTCTTTGAACACCTTCAACAAACCACAAAAAAGTCCACCACTCAAATCAGTTAATGATTAGTAAAGAAAGAGCACATTTTCAAATGGTCAGATCAGTCCTGCATATCCAACTGATCACAATAATATTTGAAGGTTAAAATTGGGCTAAATTGCCTTTGAAAAAAAATTTGCTGAAATTAGCCTGCCAGCCAGTGCATTTCACCAAAAATTTGCTACGGTGAAATCAATTTCACTCAAAACCTATATTTCATTTAAATACATTGTGGTCAATAGGAGGACGATTTCGTAAAAATTTCACTGAATTTCACTGCTTATGATGTGTTTAGCCAGGTTAATATGGAGTTTTTTTGCATGGATTATACAGTCTTTTTATACAAATATTATCTTTTTTTCTTATGGCCATAAATAACTTTTATATTTGTTCTTTTCTTTTTTTTTTTATATTAGGTAAATATTACATATTTCTTTTAAATATTTTATAAAAATCCATTGGAAGTTACTGCACATTGCCTGAGAGTATCTGTCCGGGGTGCACTGCAGCAAGGTAGCATCCTTAGAAAGATACATAAAAAGTACTAGAGCTACGCAAGGGTCTTGAGAAAGAGTATGTGTCAATCAAAGAGTAGTTTATTCTGTCTAAAATAAACTCTTGTTTGATCACTTTCTCCTGCTCAAGACCCATGAGTCCATTAAGGAGTTTATTGCACATGAAAATACCAAAATGTTTAAATGAAGATAAAAAGAAAGAAGTACCACCGTGTAGTACCAAACTCCACTTTCTATTGATTAAAGTGCATCCACGTACACATTTACCCATCTTTATTACATTTTGTTAATAAGTCCCACCCCGCCCCCGCCCCATCATGTCTCGGAGGCCAACAAGGAGAGGCAAATGTTGGCCTCAGGCAAGGGTGGACATGGTCTGTCCTCAGGCAGGGCATAATTTCCTCTGTTTAGTGATGTTGTCCGTGCTATCCAGCCACAACATGCAGAGGAGATGGTGGACTGGCTTACTAAACCATCCTCATCCTCCTCATCCTCCATCACCCAAGCAAAGACTAGTGCGTAGTCCCCCCGCAGCTGCCAGAGTGGCTTATTCTGCCTCCTTGTCCACAGCTATTCCTGCCATAGCCCCAGAGTCAGGCATGGAGGAGTCAGCTGAGTTATTTGAACACAGCATCAGCCACTTGCTCCTTGACAATACACAGCCATTACTTGATCCATCAACAGTATCTCTGTAGGGTTATGGTGTGAAGGCCCCACTGACACCCAAAGCCCAATTTTTCCACACCTGTTAATTCTATCCATAGTCTGCGAAAGATACTCCAGAATTTATCCAAAAAATCTCCAATCTTGTTCCCAGTGCACTACATTGTGGCCTCATCATACAGACTGGCTCCCCAAACCGTTGTTTATAAAATAAAGAAAGCTTGAATGGAAAATGTCATTTTTTTGGCTTTATAAATGTCATTATTGCTGAAGTAGGTTTTATACACGGTACAGGTACGTGAATTTACAGGCAGACTATCCCCCAGGCAAAAAGGAATTTTACGTTTTTATTATTATTGTTCATTTTTATGGTTTCACTTTAAGCATTAGTAAATCACTATTCATCTAACAATGATGTTTTTTACAAACTTTTTTTTTTCATTGATACATGTCCCCCAGGGCAATACCCAGACCCCCATAACCATTGTGTGCCCAGTTACTTGCATATACTGTAAGCCTTCAAAATGGGCACTTTTAATTTTTCCAGTTTAGATCCCATAGACTTCAATAGAGTTCGTTATTCGGTTCCGAAGTTTTGTGATGTTCGAAAGTTCTGCCACGAACCAAACCGGGGGTCGTTTGGCCCATGTCTAGTGATTGGCTCAAACAAAAGCAACACATTTTGCTTTTAATCCATAACCCTGCTTCCCCCACCCCAAAGACACACACAAAAGCCTCCCTGAGAGATGAATACCTGTTGCATGCAGGTTGGAAGGAGCATGTGATTCACTTCATGTGTGACCGTGCTGGGCTGGGGAGTGCTATCAACACAGAGCCCCTCCGTTCCTGCTATTTAGGAACACAGGTCTCTGTGTTGATATTACAAGCCCCCCCAGTTAGAAAGCACCCCCTAGGCTCAAACTTAACCCTTTGATCGCCCCTGGGTTAACCCCTTCAGTGTCATTAGTACAGTAACAGTGCATATTTGTAGCACTGATTGCTGTAGTAAGGTCACTGGTCCCCCAAAAGTGTCAAACATGTCAGTTAGAGGTCTGATCTGTCCGCCGCAATGTCGCAGTCCCGCAAATAAATCCCATATCGCCGCCATTACTAGTCAAAAAATAAATAAATAAAAATGACAATCTTTCCTCTAGTTTGTAGTTGCACAAATTTCAAAGCCTAGAGGCTGTAGCGGACAGTATGCAGCAAATATTCATGCCACATTCAAGACGTAGGCCCAACATCAAAAAGCACACAGATATTTCCAAATGTGAAAAAGGAAAGTCCTTCTTTTCCCATAATGATAGAGTTAAAAGCTCATTGAGGAAGAATGGGAGAGATCTGATAAGAAGACCAAATTACATTAAAGGTCTCCAAGCTTAATCCAATGAAGCTGGCTGAAGCATGTTTAAGCAACGCACTCCTAGGAGTGGATGGGGTCTTTCAGCGTCTGGTGCACAAGTGTTTTTTTCCTTTCAATAAAGTTAATATCTATGCGCTACCAAACGAGAAATGAGGAACGGAGAAAGGAGATGGAAATATATAGATGGAGCACCAGAGGTCCGCAGCTAGTTCTGTAGTGTCACCACATACGATAAAATATAAATATAAGAAAAAAACCAGCGCTAAAAACCCCTTTAAATGGGTGAACCATCAAACAGATAATAAATATCAGTATTAATAAAATGCAATAATAAAATATAAATAGGTGATAAAAAGTATTCTCAAAAACGTAATAAAGCAATAAATATATAATCATCCAGTTAGAAAGTAAAGTGACAAGTGCAAAACGTGCTGTAGTGTTCAGATGATATAAAGGCAATCAAGAAGCTAAATACATGTACAAAGTGATCCGTGCTTGAAAAGATGATGACAAAAAAATATATTATGTGCAGAAATGAGCAATTGCACACGTTCTATTGATAAAGAACTGATCAATGGCTCCAACTGAAGCAATTACTGTTTTAAATCAAGTTAATAAAAGTGCCCTATGAAAAGTGAGCCACTGTCAGCTTTTCAAAGTGTAGTGAATCCTAAAGAACGTGCAACAAAGAGCAATTGCACAAGTTCTATAAAACAGAACTGATCAAAGGCTCCAAAGAAATAAGAAGGAATATAGGGAATGTGCCCTATAAAAAGTGAACCAATAGCGGTTCTTCAAAATATGGTGAATCAAAGTGATATTCAAATAAAAATCCAAGTGATATTAATAACAGTGAATGTGAATAAACAATAAGAAGTGAGGAACACAAATCTTATAATAGTAAACCGACAATGCCCTATGAAGGGCAAACCACTGTGGACTCTTCCAAGATGTGTGAAAAAAAATAAAAAATGTGAGAACAATAAATATCTCAATGGTGATCAAAATAACAAAGTGATCAAGTCCAGTTAATAAAATATCTGTAAATTAGAAAGAAAGTTCATAACAGGTGCAAAATAGCAGACGATGTCCAGTGATCCCAGTGCAGGTGTTAGTGAGCAAAATTTCCACAAAATAGGTGTAATGGCCGCTCACCTCACTTAACACTCATAAGAGCGTTCCAGGTGTCTCATGTCAACCTGTAGACCTTTGAAAGAATGTTTTCCAGGATGAAAAGGGGTCTTCACGATGTGAATCTATTAAAGGGATCAGGGTCCAGATCTCCTAAGATGGTCTCTGATTTAGCCGTAAAGCTATTGCTTGGACACTCATTAATTTAGGGAAGAAGATGGAGAGAGGGTCTCATAGTGTAGTATGTTCAAACAATATTTATTGCAGGCAAGTAACAAATTTACACTCACATTTAGGTAGATTATTGCAGGCACAATAAGAGGTAAAAAGCCGCCGATGCGGTTCCAGCGTTATTCCAACAACTTCCGGTCTCGGCCGTAGACCAGGAAGTGACGTCACCACGGCGTCCCGACGCGTTGCGTAACCAACCACGTTACTTTTTCAAGGGTACCATGATTGGTTACGTATATCGGCGCCATGCTTCCTGCCCACTGCGTGAGACGCCGGTTTTCAGCGTCTGCTCGCCTCGGCAGTGATTGTACATCAGTGGTCACGGTTACCAGTTTGGCTGGTTACCCTCTCTGGACAGACAGGTGCTGCTATGCGCTTGCCTGCCTCATACCACCTACATGACGCTCTGGGACCGGATCCACCCGCTCACCATGGAGGTTACCAGGTTCGAATCACACTGTTTTTGTCTGCACACTCAACCTCCCACTGTAGCACTCTCTTCCTCTTCACCCTCCAGTATCTACTCACCTTGCCACTAATTCTTTCTCCTTTTTTATTGGCAAGCAGTTTCTCCTCCACTTGCTCCAGCATGCCATTGGTTTTGGATTCTCCTCTGATTTCCACTATTACACCCCACCCATCTGCTCCTTTCTCTTGGGTTTTACACTGTTGTATCTGGCACATTCCAGTTACTTTTACATATATATATTTTATATTATATATGTATTTTCCCACATATATACTGTATCATTTGGCTACTGCCATCTTGGCGATACAGCACACACTTTTTCACTTACTGGCACAGGTTACAACAGCGCCCTTTCTAATCTACCTCCACTTCACTCTCTACATTTTTATTGTTTTTTTTTCACTTTAGGTTCACACCTGACCCTTCATTCTGTTTGCCGTGCACCCATGTCCCGTCAGCTCCCGGATCAGACTTGATTCACCATCCGGGGTAGCGTTCATCCACTATTTTTTAGCCGCATGTGAGTGCGATTACCCCACTTGGGGTATACATATTTATGTTGTAGTCCCACACCTGTTGGCTAATTCCATGCATACCAACACCAGACTCATTTTGTAATTTATTTATTTTTGTACAGGCATACTCTTTCACACTCCTGATGAGTGGGCATATAGGACCCACGAAACGCGTCGAGTCTACACTCCATTTATGAGTTTATGCATGTCATTCATTACATTTTTATATCGATGCTACTATGCTAGTACAGAGTTTTTACTCCAGTTATTAGCTATGTATGGCATCCAGTATGTTTTTATTTGATATTACCATGTCATTTCATGTACTGATGTCTGCTGTATTATGCATGTTTTATTATGTATTATACATTGTGTACCTATCAAACTTGCTATTGCATACTTATGCTTCATATATATTTCTGTGCATCCACCTCATTCAAAGTCCCACGGGGCGCTCTCTTTTGTTGTTTTTTGCAACATTTGGGATGGAGGTGTCTGCACACTGACAATGTTGAGACCATTTCTTTTTAAAGCTACTGATATGTTTATCCTAACTGAGTTCCTTTTTAATAGCAGCAAAAAAAAAAAAAAAAACTAAATGGAAAAACAAAAAACAAAGGATTAAAAAACATGTATGACTCCAGTGAATCATATCTTAAACTGGACTCATTCCTTTCTGGTGCTTGGGAAAACCATAGTCCCCTTTTAGGGCTATATTAACCACTTACCGCAAATGGCTGTGGCTGTACGTTGGCTGCAATAAGTGGTTGTGCCGGGGAGATGCTAGAAGCATCATCCTGGCAACATTTTTTAGAGCCTGCGATTAGCTTTTAGGTGGTAACATCTGATGCGGCTCGGGAGCCGCTCGATCATTACCCCAGTGAGCGTGAGGGGACGTGCCCTCCCTCCCACTGCCTTCCATGGCTCTGCCTGAGTCTTTCCCCTAGTTTATAGATGCAATAACTTTTGCGCAAACCAGTCAAAATATGCTTATTGGGATTTTTTTTTAAGCAAAAACATGTAGCAGAATACAAATTGGCCTAAAATGATAAAAAAAATTATTTTGGAAATGGTTTATAGCAAAAAGTAAAAAATATTTTTTTTTCCAAAATTGTCGCATTTTTTTATTTATAGCGCAAAAAATAAAAATCGCACAGGTGATCAAATACCACCAAATGAAAGCTCTATATGTGTTAAATAAAGGACATCAATTTTATTTGGGTACATCTTCGCACGACCGCGCAATTGTCCGTTAAAGTAACATAGTGCCGAATAGCAAAAAATGGCCTGGTCATTAAGGGGGCAAATCCTTCTGGTTCAGAAGTGGTTAAGCATCAGTAAATCACTCATCATTTAAAAATAATGTTTATTCCAAACATTTTTTTTATTGATACCCCCCAGGGCAATACCCGGACCACCATAACCATTGTATGCCCAATTACTAGCATACAAGCCTTCAAAATGGGCCCTTTTGATTTTTCCAGTTCAGGTCCCATAGACTTTAATAGAGTTTGTTTTTCAGTTCCAAAGTTTTGCATGGGGGGGGGGGGGGGGTTGATTAAATGTCTGAAACTCCGCTTTAAGCAAAAAACTTGGATGACTCCAGTAAATCATATCTTAGAGTGAACCTGTTGCTTTGACCTGCATGGGAAATCCACAGGCTCACTTTAAAGCTACTATTAATGTATATCCTAACTAGGTTCCTTTTTAAAGGCAGCAAAAAAAAACAAAAATAAAGGATTAAGCAAAAAACATGGATGACTCCAGAGAATCATATCTTAAAGTGAACCTATTGTTTTGGCAGCTATGGGAAATTCATGGGCTCACTTTAGGGCTAGTATAATATCTATTTTAACTGGGTTCCTTTTAACCACTTTAGCCCCGGAGGATTTGGCTGCTCCAAGACCAGGGCCTATTTTGCGATTCGGCACTGCGTGACTTTAAAGGAAAATTGCGTGATCGTGCGACGCTGTACCCTAATTAAATTGACGTTCTTTTTTTCCCACAAACAGGGCTTTCTTTTGGTGGTATTTGATCACCTGTGCGATTTTTACTTTTTGCGCTATAAACAAAAAAAGAGCGACAATTTTGAAAAAAAAAACAAGATTTTTCCCATTTTTTTAATAGGAAATTCCCCTAAAAAAAAATGTAAAAATCTAAATTTTTTTAACATTTTAGGCCAATTTGTTTCTGCTACATATTTTGGTAAAAAAATTGCAATAAGCGTATTTTGATTGGTTTGCGCAAAAGTTATTGCGTTTACTAACTAAGAGAAAGATTTATGTCATTTTTTTTTAACTAGTAATGGTCGCGATATGCGATTTTTTTTGCGGGACTGCGACATTCCGGCGGACAGATCAGACCCCTGACTAACATTTTTGACACTTTTGGGGGTACCAATGGCATTACTACAGTAATCAGTGCTATATATATGCACTGTTACTGTAAAAATGACACTGACGGGGAAGGGGTTATTTTTATTGGTGATCAAGGGGTTAAGTGTGTCCTAGGGGCGTGCTTCTAAATGTCAAGGGGCGTGGCTTGTGATGTAACCACAGAGACATACGATCCTACATAGCAGGATCGTATGATCTCTGCTGTTACACCAGGGAGAATGACAGGGGGCTTTGTTTACATCAGCCGCCTGCCTTTCTCCCTCTCCAGCGGGAGATCGCGAGTGGCCAGCAGACATCGGAGCCGCTGGTCACTCGCATGGGGATCCCTGTGACCGAGCGGGGGCGGGAGAGCGCCTCTGGCGGCGCACGCTCGCCCCCTATTGGCTTGCGGGCAAGTGACGTACCGGTACGTCACTTTGCCCAGGAGGGGCTGACTGCCGCCGTATATGTACTGGCGGCGGTCGGCAAGTGGTTAAATAGCTGCAAAAAAATAAAGCAAAAAAAAAAAAAGAATTCCTGCAAAAAAAAATGGATTAACCAAAAAGCAGGGATTAAGTACAAGTTAAACGTCTCGTTTTGAGTACATTGTGAAATATTGACAGTTGCATCTATGAATGGCAGAATGTAATTAATGTGCACATTACTTTGCTGTCTGTTATTTCACGCTAGTACATTTGTTAATTCCAAACTTTTATTTAACTGCACATAGCTCTAAACTCTGATTTCCATTTTGCTATTTACCAATCATACATGATAAACAAAAAAAACACACAATAAGCAAACACAAATCTGCCCTTACGCTTAGAAAATAATGTTTTTTTTTTTTTTTTTTTTTTACTACTGTCAGTTCTGTTTATAAAAGTGCCATCCAACTCTTTGTCTGTCCCATCTATTTTTTTTTTTTTTTTTAAGATCTTCAAATCTAATTTACATTTTGTTCCAAATATTTTTTTCTTGAAAGACAGTTGTCCACAGCTCAGTGACTCCTCTGTTCAGTGTACTTTAATTTCAAGCTTTCAAGTCTTTTTCAATCCCATTCAGAAGTAAATTTTCAGAGAAAATTGAGCTCTGTCATGGATGAATTAGTACAATAATAGTTGGTCACATATCTTGCATGAAACGTTTCAGAGGCAAGGCAAATGAGAAGGAAATGAAATTCATTTCATACCTCTTCAAGCACGTTAAAAGACTTTCTCTGCAAGTAATCTGTGGAGTACCACTAGTTTATCGCAGGTGTGCATAACTACCATTACATTATACCTTGTCAGCATCATATTCTTCTATACTGGCTGGGTGCCGAACCCACATTGATCATTCCTGAGATGTATGTCAAGAAAGCTATAGCTACGCATACATTGAAGATCTATGTATAAAAGGTATGTGCCAACTGATGTAAATATGAGCTTGATAGAAGGAAGGTTGAAGAAAAGGAGGGAGAAAGGAGGGGAAAGGAGGAAGGCAAGGTTGGAGGATTGGGAAAGGAGGGAGAAAAGGATGGAGGAGGGGAAAGAAGGCACAGAAGGAAGGAAGGGGAAAGGAAGGGAGAGAAAAATGGAGGAAGGAAAGGGCCAAGGATAAAGGGATGGAAGGATGGAGGAAGGAAAGGAAGGAGGAAAGATGAAGGGAAGGGTAGAGTAAGGGAGAGAGGGAAGCAGATAGGGAGGAAAGGAAAAGGGAAAAGGAAACGGGAAAGGCAAGACAAGACAATGCAAGGCAAAGCAAGCCAAGAAAATAAAAAATTAAATGGGAAAGGGAAAGGCAAGGAAAAGAAAAGGGAAGTACGGGAAAGTGAAGGGAAAGGACAAGGGAAAAGGAAATGGGAAGGGCAAGACAAGGCAAAGCAAGCCAAGAAAAGAAAAAATTAAATGGGATATGGAAAGGCAGGGAAAAGAAAAGGGAAGTACAGGAAAGTGAGGGGAAAGAACAAGGGAAAAGGAAATGGGAAAGGAAAGACAAGACAAGGCAAAGCAAGCCAAGAAAAGAAAAAAATAAATAGGAAAGGGAAAGAAAAGGAAAAGAAAATGACAGGAAATTGAAGGGAAAGGACAAGGGGAAATAAATGGGAAAGGCAAGACGAGACAATACAAGGCAAAGCAAGCCAAGAAAAGAAAACAATTTAATGGGAAAGGCAAGGAAAAGAAAAGGGAAGTACGGGAAAGTGAAGGGAAAGCACAAGGGAAAAGGAAATGGGTAAGACAAGACAAGGCAAAGCAAGCCAAGAAAAGAAAAAATTTAATGGGAAAGGGAAAGGCAAGGAAAAGAAAAGGGAAATACGGGAAAGTGAAGGGAAAGCACAAGGGAAAAGGAAATGGGAAAGGCAAGAGAAAACAATGCAAGGCAAAGCAAGCCAGGAAAAGAAAAACTTAAATGGGAAAGGGAAAGGCAAGGAAAAGAAAAGGGAAATACGGGAAAATGAAGGGAAAGGACAAGGGAAAAGGAAATGGGAAAGGCAAGACAAGACAATGCAAGGCAAGGCAAAGCAAGCCAAGAAAAAATTAAATTAAATGAGAAAAGGAAAGGAAAGGAAAAGAAAAGGACAGGGAAGTGAAGGGAAAGGACAATGGAAAAGGAAATGGGAAAGACAAGACAAGGCAAAGCAAGCCAAGAAAATAAAAAATGTAATGGGAAAGGGAAAGGCAAGGAAAAGAAAAGGGAAGTACAGGAAAGTGAAGGGAAAGAACAAGGGAAAAGGAAATGGAAAAGGCAAGACAAGAAAATGCAAGGCAAAGCAAGCCAAAAAAATTAAAAAATAAAATGGGAAAGGGAAACGCAAGGAAAAGAAAAGGGGAGTATGGAAAAGTGAAGGGAAAGGACAAGGGAAAATAAATGGGAAAGGCAAGATGAGACAAGACAAATCAAGGCAAGAAAAAACTCATCACTTCCGCCCATCCTGGAACACAGGTGGAAAGCAAATTGGCGTCCATGCTAGTTTTATCAGGCTCTCATTGATTGGCAACATTGTAGGTGCATTTTTTTAGCGTGTGACCAATAAATTGTTTTAAATGCACTATGGGAAGCATTCTGATTACTTTCTGATTCAATGTGGCATATATATCTGGAGACATCTTCCGGCTGGATTGTGGGACGGCTTCCCTTATGAGAGGATCTATTCCCATATATTATGCATTCTAATTACTTGTATCTGGTGAGTAGGGTGTGCATCTGAATGTGGTGGAGGATAGCACAGCTCACGCTTTTGTGTGGAACCCCAAAGAAGAATATTATATCACCACTTAGTCACTTTGGATGGAAGCACTTGGAGGTTATTTATGGACAATAATATACATACATTATCCTATATGTTGGTATAAGTTTTTTATGCTGTTTTGATTTTTTGATAGACAATGGTTTGGTTAATCACCATCAATTAATGTATTAGGGATCGTGGTTATTAGGTATTTTGTTCTTCATAATTCAGGTTTATTTATAGCCTTACAATGAGCTTCTCCATCAATTCCTTCTTCTACAGATCCAAACCAATTCTGGAAACTAGGAGATCCCACATCGATGACCCCGGCCTCTTCCTCACTGCTGACACTCACTTTTTCAGCCCTGGTTGCCGCTGGCCATATTTTCTCCTCAATTTTCAGGGGAGCAGACTTTATTCTACTGCTGCAGCCTTCAATGCATTCGATGGCCAATCTCCGGCCCACACTACCTGCATGCATCCTTGCTCTGACATTCGGGTCTCCTTTGATGAGCATACTGGACCACTGCCAGGTTGCATGGCCTCCAGCTGCATTACCACTCTGAACATTCCTCTTCCATGACCCTGGAGAGGCCATGATTCCAAAGCCGACAAGGCCAGAGGGACTCCAGTCTCCCATGACACACACAACTTCTTGGGCCGACCTTCACTCTTCTCCGCCCACAGCAGCAGATAACCGCAATGCCCACACTGGCTCCATGCTTGCACCCGCAAAGTCACGCTCAAACACTGGGGACATACCAGGCCTAAGTGCTCCACGCACCCTCCGGTGCATAACGCCAGTCTTCCACCTGGCACCATCCGCACCCCTGTAACCCACAGGATGGATGTCTTCAGCTCTCCGGTCTGTTCCTGGGTCTGCCCAGCAGGTTTTCCGCCAACAGGTGGAACGATTGCTGATGCGCTCTGTCTCACTCCGGCACTCTCCATGTTACTTCTCTGTACACATGTCTCCCTCTCAGCCACACCCAAAGGAGAAAGAAATTTATGGACTTCCCTTGTCACTCCTGATTGGCTGGGCGCAAATGACGTTTCCACCCACATTTCCTCATTCCCACATGGCTCCTCCTGCTAGGCAGAGCTCTTCAGCGCGCGGTTTCCCGCGTGGTGCAGTAACCCCTCCAATGCCGCTCTCTCTCAACTCAGTCAGTGCAGTCATGGAAGTCACTGCAAAGCGGACCGTACCCCTCACCAGACATGCATTCACTCTTCTTGCTTGTAACAGGGCCCCAGCTACGCCTCCATCACCTTGAGCCAGCTGTCCCTCTTTGCCAGTCCAGAGAATTGACCCGCTGTCGTATGCACTGTCAACAGTCCTCTTTCCAGCACATGTACAAGCAAGGCCCATCACCATACTGTCTCCAAAGAATGTCCCACTGCCTTCAACTGCATGGCTGACAGAGTTCTTCACAGTATTGACACTGCCACTATATAAAATGAATGTCCTGCTGTCATTTGCACGGTCAACATTTTTCCATATAGTCTTGGCACACACGCTGCCCCCGGCACACTGATCCACGTGCCCCTGGCCACCATTTTCTCCGTCCATACTTGCACCTTTCTTTGTTAGGCAGACACAGTCCATATTCACAAAAAGGAGAACCTTCTCTTGCCTCCCAGCACTTCACGGGAGTATACAATTTGTAGCTCAGACGGAAGCTTTCCGGCATATTGCGATACTGACTGGAATCTTTCCGTTGCCAAGGGCAACCACTATTATGCAATTTTCTCTTCATCCCACCCTCCCTATATCCCATAGAGCAGGGCTCACACTTGTTTTGAACATTAGAACACAGTCTCTGAAGCAAAAATGGCAATTTTGAAAATTTTCTTCGGCTGTTGCCATTAGCAACTGGGCCAGTAGCCCAGGGCGACATCCCGGTCGAGCCCCCAAATGTAGCACTACTCCCTTGGGAGCTGCTGGTGACGGGTTCCCCTGGGTTACACATAGCAATAGTACAATAGTTCAGGGACTTCAAAGCGCCTGGCTCAGTCAAGAAACAGTCTAGGAGTTTTTGGTTTTTGTGATTTTATTGATAACTTGGATAGGAGAAGGGAATCAGTGGGATACTCCAACTTGAATAAACTATACACAATTTGGTGTACATAGACACAAGCCCAAAGCCCGTTGACACGTGACCTTATAGTGAAAAATAGTTCTGGTGCTTTTTCATAAACATTGTGCATGAATGAATGTTCTACTGTATGCATATGTAGAAATAAGTGTGCAGAAAAATAATTCTAATGAATGATAATAGATTTATTCAGTGAGAAAAGATTCTAGCTCAGAATATTCAGCTAGGTTGACAGGCCTTCAATCATAAACACGCCTAGCTAATCATTAAATCTACATGTCCTGGTATCATTCAGCAAAAATACTTGTGCAATGTTCTTCTATTTACATGTTGTCCTCGCTTGATGGATCTGTTCCCCTACTACTACTCCCTTCTACCGTGCAACAATTTTTTCTCAAAGTTTGTTTTGAGGTAGTGAGATTCCAGGACTTCTTGTTGAAAAGACTGGTTACCCCTGCCGATACAAAGTTTGTTTTGTGGTAGTGAGATTCCAGGATTTCTTGTTGAAAAGACTGGGTATCCCTGCCAATCCTCCAGTCTTCTGTACTTTTATTTTCTTATTTGGAGGGAATGCATATTCAAGTTGGCAGAGCCTCTGTCCACCAAACTGCCCGTTCTTCCCTACCGAACCCTTTGACCAGATGGTCCTTACAGTCACCAACACTTTTTTTTGTGCCTTATAAAGCAGCTGTACAAGGTAGGTAATAACTTCCTATTGAGGGGTAATGTGTAGGAACAGAGGGAGCTTGGGTACGGGGAGGAAGCCTGGAGATGATCCCAAATCCAGTCTTAAGGACCTCCCTTGAAGACAGGATAGAATTGATTATAGGTGCTTCTACTTGTGTCCAAAGACAACAGTTATATTGAGGTGGAGGAGGAATAATACAGCATACTGTAAAAAGAACTGTCAATGGATAGCATATCTTTTAAAAGTCACATTGACAAATATTCACCCAATACAGTACCATATCACAAGTCAAGGAATGTGGTTAAAGAGAAGTCCATGGTCAGAAGCAGAAGTGAGGCTGTTAACAAAAAATGAGTGAGGAACAGACAGAAAGATGGGCTAAGAACACATTGCAGGAAGCCAGAAACTCAGGATTACAAGGACTGAAATGCTGAAATGTAGGCTATCAGAGTAGAACTTTGGAAGGGGCTTATTAGGGCTGAAAGTCCAATTAATGCAGGAAAGTTGCCAGGGCTCATTAATGCAAATGAAGTCTGCACAGGTGCTTGTTTTATCAGAAAACATAGTGCCAGCTGAGCCTGATAGCAGCTATCCAACTGAGCTAAGGTGCAAGGAAAACAGATACCACTATGAACTGATGCGTGCTACACAGTTACCATGAGAAATAACTTGTTCTTGCAAAACACGTTTTGTAAGTTTGGCCAAAATTACATGGTGCTTATCTTAACTCAATCACACACCGACCTCTAACTTTTCTATTAAAAAAAAACTGTAAAGAGCATTTTACGACATGTCTATCACATTCACTTGTCTGCTGTTTTAAAGAGAGTAAATAAGTATGTCCTTGTTGTGCAGTAGCATGAACAAGAAGGCGTAGATATCTTATCACATGTGGTCAAAAATAATGGAACGTAGCATGCTTGTCAATGGGTTTTCAGTCTATCTACAGGTCTTTTCCAATAAAACAATCCAAAAGGCAATGATAATATTGGAGTCGATAAAATCAGCTAACCAGAATCAATCTCTCAACTGATATGAATAAAATGGAGAATAGAAGAAAAGATTGGGACTTTAAAGGTAGCCACTCATAGCCCCCAGGAGAAATAGACTTAAGTGTTTGTATTAAAAAATTCATTTTATTTTAACATCATTAAAAGATATATATATAAAATTAGTACAAACAATAGGTGCAATATCTTCTCGTAGTATACAATATATAACAGGCTCCCTCCTACAACACAAAGGAGAGATTAATGAGAATACCCGTAGTGTATATATACACACAACATGTAGTATGAGATGAGATTCTCTAGGTTCCACGGGTATCTCTGAAAAATGACAGGATCACTATGCGTTTCGCTTGTAGCTTCTTCAGGGGATCCTGGCCAATACTAGCTTCCACAAGGAAGTGGGTGAAGATGGAGCATGTGGAGTCGTAAGATGGAATGAATGGAGGTGGGGGGACCTGGATACACCCACCCCAGCACAGGGGCGGGTCAGAAGACCCACACACCACATGGTTCTCGCTCTGGGATTCCAAGTAAAGGGGTGTCAACTGGGAGCCAATAACACCTGTTGAACAGAAGAGAGCTGGTCCCCAATGTGTCTCCCCTCTCTCTCAGATTCTAATGGCTGATGCTTGGCTGAGTGCACTACATGAGGGCAGATATCAAGTCCACCAAGGGCCAGCTACAGAGCCTAGCTCCTGACTTTTATACAAACACTTGAGTCTATTTCTTCCGGGGGCTATGAGTGGCTACCTTTAAAGTCCCATTCTTTTCTTCTATTCTCCATTTCATTCTTAATTTATATGGGGATGTGGAGCTACAGAACAAATTGAGTCCTGTCTCATATCTTTTTTGGATTACTCTCAATTGATATGACTTTGGCTGTATTCACACCTGAGCAGAGTGATTTTTGGGTGTTTTCAGATGATTTATTGAAGCGTTTGTGAGCATGTATGCAAGTTTTTTGGAAGAGCATTTCAATAATTTTACACGTGTATTCAAGCTTCTGGCATTTTGTTTTAGCTAATGGAAAGCACTAGTGGGAGAAGACAAGTTCTTACAAGCAAAATAACTCCTTGAATACACCTGAAAAAAATATAGAATTTGGAGCAAGAGACGCGTAGACAGGGCAATTTCAACATAGGCTTAAAGAGATTGTAAAGGTAAATTCAAAAAATAAATAAATAATAAACATGCTTATACTTACCTGCTCTATGCAATCAAATTGCACAGAGCAGCCGCAAACCTCTTCTTCTCGAGTCCCCCCACCGGCACTCCTGGCCCCTCCTCTCTGTCCAGTGCCCCCAAGGAAAGCCGCTTCCCATGGGGGGCATTCATGCGCACTTGCTCCTGAGCCCCGCTGCTGTGTCCATTGACACAGACAGTGCGACTCTGCCCAGCTCTCCACTCCCTCGTCACTGGCTTTGATTGACAGCAGTGGGAGCCAATTGCTCCCTGGTCCCCAGCAAAGCCAGTGAGACCTGGAAGTGACCTGGATCGAATGGGGGGGGGGATGCTAATGCCTAAACATTTTTTACCTTAATGCAAAGAATGCATTAACCACTTGCCGACTGCCCACAGTATATTTACTGCGGCAGTCAGCCCCTCACAGGCAAAGTGACGTAGGACGACGTTGCCAGCCTGTGAGGCTCTAGGGGACGAGCGCGTGCCACCGGAGGCGCACTCCCGCCCCCGTTCATTCACGGACTCCCCCGCGCGTGTGACTGGCAGACCCGATGTCCGCCGGCCACTCACAATCGTCGGCTGTGAAGGGAGAAAGGCAGGCGGCTAATGTAAACAAAGCCGCCTATCATTCTCCCCTGTATAAGAACAGTGATCATACAGTCCTGCTATGCAGGATCGTATATCTCTGTTGTTACACAACAAGCCACATCCCTGTACAGTTAGAAGCACGCTCCTAGGGACACACTTAACCCCTCCCTCTCCAATAAAGTTAACCCCTTCCCTGCCAGTGTAATTTTTACAGTAACAGTGCATATGTATAGCACTGATTACTGTAGTAATGTCACTGGTAAACCCAAAAGTGTCAAAAATGTCAGTCAAGGGTCCGATCTGTCCGCCGCAATGTCGCAGTCCTGCAAAAAAAAATCGCAGATTGCCACCATTACTCGTTAAATAAAAAAACAATAAAAATGACAAAAATCTTTCCCTTAGTTAGTAAACGCAATAAATTTTGCGCAAACCAATCAAAATACGCTTATTGCGATTTTTTTTTACCAAACATATGTATCAGAAAACAAATTGGCCTAAAATGTTAAAAAATTTTGATTTTTAAATTTTTTGGGGGGGAATTTCATATAAAAAAATATTGTTATTTTTGCAAAATTGTCGCTCTTTTTTTGTTTATCGCGTATGATCAAAAAATTGCACAGGTGATCAAATACCACCAAAAGAAAGCTCTGTTTGTGGGAAAAAAGGACGTCGCACGACCGCGCAATTGTCCGTTGAACTCACGCAGTGCCGAATCGCAAAATAGGGCCTGGTCAGGAAGGGGGTAAAATCTTCCGGGGCTTAAGTGGTTAAGGTAAAACATTTTTAGGCTTTAGAACCACTCTATTGTTTTATTCCCAGGTACCACTAACAGGCCTCCTGACTAAGTTACACATTAGTGTGAGTCCCCTCCCCCAACTAGCGTACATTCGCCAGCACATGTACTTCACCATGTCTAACACTTCACCGCATTCTTCCCAAAAAAAACAGGTACTAGTTCCTAGGACAGTCCATTAGTAATAGGAAGGAGCAGGTCCAATACATTTTTAAAGCCTTATTTGCATAATTTCAAGGTAGGCAACTTCAAGGCATTCAACTTCTGAGCATATAACTATAAAGCATACAACTTTAGAGCTTTATCTTCTCACCATGATGCAGTCAGTGGCACTGCCCCAGGTTGAGTCATCTATGTCCTGTCCCCAACTCCATCCAAACCAGGGCACAAGGACCTCTCTAGGTATTCCCCAGCAAGGGAATAGCAGTCACTGGGTGCACTACATGAGGGCAGATATCAAGTCCACCAAGGGCCAGCAACAGAGCCTAGCTCCTGCCTTCTCTGGTTCTCCAACCCAACTTCTCCCACCCTGTGACTCACTCACTATGTGTCTATCAGGGGAAAGCGCCAAGCAGGCAATTTTACCAACAACTCCTTAGAGACATAGAGCTGCAAGTGACTCACATGTAAAATGGAGAGCTCATATGTAAAATGCCACCATCAAAATGTTTGTTGAGAATTTTGGAACACCGGGCTTTGAGCTACAAAACACTCAGGTGTGAATAGGGCTTCAAACCTAATATAAAAGGCAGAACATACGTACATCATACATTCTTGGAGGAGAACAGCTGAGAGAGTCAATGATTGAGAAGGATCTAGGTGTTTTGGTACACTAGATGATAAACGTAATAATAGAATGTAATGTCAAGCTGCAGTTTCTAAAGCACTGACATAACTTTCTTGTATAGCACTATGTCCTAATACCCAAATTTAGTTTTTGGCTGGGTTGTAGTCAGTCTAGAGCAGTGATGGCGAACCTTGGCACCCCAGATGTTTTGGAGCTACATTTCCCATGACGCTCAACTACACTGCAGAGTGCATGAGCATCATGGGAAATGTAGTTCTAAAACATCTGGGGTGCCAAGATTTGCCATCACTAGCCTAGAGTGATTGTATAATTTTTCACTATGTCTTTCTCTAAGCTCAGTTGGGTTGTGCTTTTTCACTGCTGTCAGGTGTCACTGGTACCACTGGCAATACATAGTTACATAGTTACATAGTAGGTGAGGTTGAATAAAGACAATAGTCCATCCAGTTCAACCTGTGTAGGTGTGTGTGGCTGTAATCATCTAACATAGCCCTTAAAGTCCTGATCCTTGAGATGTAAGTCTAAGAGTCTTTTGAAAGCCACCATACTACCCGCAGAAACCACCTCTTGTGGTAGACAATTCCACAATCTTGTAGCCCTAACAGTAAAGAACCCTCCTCGTTGCCTGAGGTTAAAACGCTTCTCCTCTAACCGCATTGTATGTCCTCGAGTCCTCATGCAATTCCTTCGAATGAACAGCTTTTTTTCTAAGCTGAGATCCCCATTAAGATATTTATAAATTGCTATCATGTCTCCCCTCAGACGTCTCTTCTCCAGGGAGAATAAATCGAGCGATTGCATAGCATAGCAAGACTGACTTATGAATATTCATATTTACTTCAGCTAACCCAGCAGCAGGATCAAGGCCACTATTGCATGCTGGGGAAGGATATAAATAGTTGGGACAACCCTTGTGATCTCTCTCTTCCCTGAGACTGAGATCTGCGGAGGTGCTGCTGGATTGAGATTTGCCAGTATGGAGCCTAAGATGTGCTGAATGTGAGCTTAGACCTGATGTGGTCCTGATGATGGAGGAAGCTGTGTCAAGGGGCAGACCCAGGGGATGACCCTTGTTGTTACAAGGGCCTGGTGGCTCGCTTGGTGGATGATGCAGAAGCCAACTAAACAAAGAGAGAAGTCTTTGCAACAGCTAGGATGCAACTACAATGTCTCCATCGCTTAAAGTGGTTGTAAAGGCAGAGGATTTTTACCTTACTGCATTCTTTTTTTTCTATTCTATTTTTTCCATTGGCTGAACAAGATGGACTTTTTTTGTCTTTTTTCAATCTGGCTAACTATGTAACAATGTAAGATAAGAGATTGTACACCATCCTGCTACTAATGATTAATATTTCAGTGGCATCTGCTTGAGAACCTTAGCAGCTGACCTGCTTCTAGCAGGGAATATAAGGCCTGTCTCTTCCTTTTTGCAATTCTGAATTTCTTGGAATCACTGCTGTTTTCATCCATGTTATATTAGCTTTTACATTGTGTTTCTTTAAAAACTGGCCCCTTGTTTTGACAAATTCTTGATGTAGTCTAAGCAACTGTCAGGTATTTCTTTAGGTGAGAGATCTGACCTATCGTGTTTTTTTTTTTTTTGCTCTACCATGCACAGGTTTCCTCTTCAATTATAATCATATTTTTGACACCTTGAAAAGGTGCTTGCTGGACTTTTGAAGAATACCAATTCCTACAGGGGTAAAACACAAAGCATACTTTTCTAATCACAGCAACAGCTGAATTGCTTGGACCTTAAGATATCACATAGTTTGGCCCAAATTACTCCTGTACAGTGTTCAGCAGTCAACACCTTCAAATACATTCTTAAAGAATGCAGACACCGTAGAATGGACAAATTCAAATGCTATAATTTTTAAAAAGAAAGACCTCTATCTATGCCACATCCAGGGGCGTAACTACAGGGGTTGCAGGGGTTGCAACTGCAACCGGGCCCCATGCTCCAGGGGGCCTGTGCGGCTCCCCTGTACACCTGGATGGCGGAGGCAGCATATAGAGAAATCACTGTCCTCCTTTTTCCTTCTGTAGCAGCAGGAGGAAAATGGAGGAGATTGGTTCCTCTGTATGCTGCCCCCCCCCCACTCCTCATATCCAGTTCACTTGTGTTCTGCTGTCTCTGGGCCCCTGTGTGCTCCCCTGGGTCCCCCCCCCCCCCCCTGTGCTCCCTTCCCTCTCCTGCCAGCTGCTGCAGGGGATGTGTCACAATAGAGAACCAGGAAGGGGTCGGTAAATATTTAATTTATCAGCTCCTTCCTTTTCTGAATGGACAGAGTCATAGTCAGTGACACTGTAAAAAAATAAAATAAAATGATAAAAAATAATACAATTAAAATACCAAAAAATAAAAACTACTGACACCAATGGGTGAACTTCCAGGATTGCAAAGGTCACGCTTGCAACTGGGCCCTGGCATTCCACCACTGTGGGGAGGCCCCAAGATGGCAGGAAGGGGGCCCTCTGCAGAACTTGTGAAAGGGCCCAGCAACAAGTGTAAAGGGCCCCAGGATCAGTGGGAAGAGCCCCAGGCTTGAAGGGAAGGGCACGGCAAGGGGTCCGGGGGGGGGCCTTTATGGTTTCTTACACTGTTACGCCTCTGGCCACATCCCATAGTGCAGAATAACTTTGTAACATTTTGTTCTAATTTTTAAAGTTATAAAAGAAAAATAGTATAGACAAATAAGGGTTTATTTGCTAAAACTGGAGAAATAAAAAATCTGTGCATGGTAGCCAATCAGCTTCTAACTTCAACTTGTTCAATTAAGCATTGACACTAAAACCTGGAAGCCAATTGGTTTCTGTTTAGAGCTTCACCTGATTTTGCACTCTCCAGTTTTAGTAAATCAACCCAATAATGTTTTGAAATAAGACACAACGTTTATCAAAAAGGGTATAATACACTACATATATGTTTTGTAAAATAATGCTATAATCAGTGAGGTTGATCTTCTAATACTGGAGAGTGCAAAATCTGGTGTAATTGTGCATGGTAGCCAATCAGCTTCTAATTTCAGCTTGCCAATTAAGCTTTGACAATAAAACCTGGAAGCTGATTGGTTTCTGTGCAGAGTTGTCACAGTAAGAGAAATTGGTGGCACCCAGGATTCTCACCCATGTGAGTTGAGGGGCTCCAGGATGCTTGTCTTGTAAGGAGACTGGATTTTCAGTTTTCTCCAAGATTGGTACATTTTGGATTGTGTCCCGGAACCCAGAGGCTTTGTAGGGTACTGTGTGGAATGAACCCTTCAACCCTTCATCAGCAGTTTGCTGACAGCCAACAACTGAATTGGGGAGGTGTGCACATTCCTTTCAGCATGGGTGCTGGCAATAGTGCTGGAAGACAGCGGAGGTCTCCACCCAGGAGTCAGGGTGCAAGCCAGTGCAGTTGAGTATAGTGAGGTGCATATTTGAGTGTTGAGTTGGCTGTAGGAATTAAACAAGAACCTAAAACATTGTGGGACCATAGCAAAAGTTCTGCAAGTGCAAGGAAGGAGGCTGAAGAAGTATTTGTGTTGCTCATAAAAGGGAGAAGCCGAAAAACTCCTGCTAAGGTTACACATGTGTTTTTAAAACGTTTTCAATAAAAGTGGGCAAAGAAGCCCTAAAAAAGATTTATTAAGTGGCTGCAGTCACTATATCTGGTCTCCCACAGTACACAGAACATGGATAAGCAATTATTTTAGTAAATATAAGCTGCTAAATACATTTTCTCATCAGCAGTATATAGCAGTCTTCTATCAGTGTCTGGTTAACCACTTAAGCCCCGGAAGATTTTACCCCCTTCCTGACCAGGGCCTATTTTGCGATTCGGCACTGCGTGATTTTAACGGACAATTGCGCGGTCATGCAACGCTGTACCCAAACGAATTTGGCGTCCTTTTTTTCCCCACAAACAGAGCTTTCTTTTGGTGGTATTTGATCACCTGTGCGATTTTTTGATCATGGGCTGTAAACAAAAAAAGAGCGTCAATTTTGCAAAAATAACAATATTTTTCACATTTATTTATATGAAATTCCCCCCAAAAAAATGTAAAAATCAAAATTTTTTAACATTTTAGGCCAATTTTTTTTTTTTACCATATGTTTGGTAAAAAAAATCGCAATAAGTGAATTTTGATTGGTTTGCGCAAAAGTTATTGCGTTTACTAACAAAGGGAAAGATTTTTGTCATTTTTGTTGTTTTTTTTAACGCGTAATGGCGGCGATCTGCGATTTTTTTTTGCGGGACTACGACATTGCGGCGGACAGATCGGACCCTTGACTGACATTTTTGACACTTTTGGGGTTACCAGTGACATTACTGCAGTAATCAGTGCTATACATATGCACTGTTACTGTAAAAATGACACTGGCAGTGAAGGAGTTAACTGTATTTTAGAGGGAGGGGTTAAGTGTGTCCCTAGGGGCGTGTTTCTAACTGTAATTGGATGTGGCTTGATGTGTAAGAACAGTGATCAACGGTCCTACATAGTAGAACCGTTTGATCACCATTCTTACACAGGGGAGACTGACAGACGGCTTTGTTTACATTAGCCACCTGCCTTTCTCCCGCTGTCACGGATGATCGCGAGTGCCCGGCGGACATCGGGTCCTCCGGGGACACGCGCGGGGGGGTCCGTGACCGAGCGGAAGCGGGAGCACGCATCCAGCGGCGCGCGCTCGCTCCCAAAACCCTTACAGGCTAGTGACGTAGCCCGACGTCGCATTGCCTGTGAGGGGCTGACTGCCGACGTAAATAGTCGTGCGGCAGTCGGCAAGTGGTTAAAGCTTGTAGGAGGAGTTTTCATTCTACTCTGACTGTCCTATGAGGCTGCAGGACCCCTGACCTTCTGTTTGGACAGAACTGATTGGCCCTGTGCTGATCACATGCACCCTCCCAAGAAAACAAAAACTCTCTAGCAATACACACCAAACTGAGCATGTGAAGAGTGACTCCAAAGGCTTTGTATTATCAGGAGATGGATTGGGGACAGTGAAAGAAGAAAAGGATCAGAGAAGACAGGATCAAACTGCCTTTTTACACAATGCATGCGCTTAACACCTTAGGTTAATAAGCCTGCTTTACTGCATATACAGACTGATTTTACTGTTGCGGGTTTAGTAAAACTTTAAGTCATGCATGTTTCTTAGTGCACCTTTGGTCATTACTCGCAAGTACATGCACATAATGGACCTATATCTCCACCTTTCATATGCCCAACCCCCTTTCCCCTTTTCTGATGCTTGTTTTTTTTTTTTTTTTTTTTTTTTTTTATCAAGATTTACATACCTTGAAGGAATCAAAGGATGAGGATCAAACTCTGGTCATTATTCATTCTTGGTAATAGATGGGTAATCATGATGACTGTAGCACGTGGCACAGCACAAATCACAGTAAGACGAGGAGACGTCACTACTCACTAGCACACCATTGCAAACATATACAGTATACTCATTTATTACAAACAAGGGGCCACTGCCCCCACCTATAACTGGCCTTTTAAGCAAGGAGCACTGGAAGGGCTACAAATGTGAAACAAAACCAAAGAAATTCCCAAGCTCAACTTACTACCCAGCCTTCGGCCAACCAAATTGTCCTGTGTAACAGTATGCATTAAAAACAGGGGTTTAGTTTGCACACATCTGCAAATACATGTGTAAGCTGCTGGCCCCGTCAAGGCACCCCATTTTCTGTAGTAACTCTAACTACTGAGAGTTTCCACAATAAATGCACATGCATTTTAATGGATAGGCAGAGGGCAGGTGAGCCTGGAAGGAGCCCACCCCTCCATAAAGGTAGAGGGGCACACTGAACACCCAGCTCATAGCACTATGGCAGCAAAGACTTTGAATGAAATTTACTTTCATGAGGGTCCTGGACTCCTTGCAGTCTCTCTACCTATCCTCTATTTTGGGAATGTGAGATACTACTTGACTGGACTATGGATTGCTAGAGTTAGTAACCACACTGTAGTATTCACTACCGTCCTGTGCTTTGGAAGTAACTGCAGTGGAAAGGAGTGAGCTGCCTCTATACACCACGGTGGTTGTCATCCTTTCAGTAGATCTACTTGGTATTGTGGACAATTGGCAGAGAGTACTTGTCACATTGTACAGTGTTAGTTGATGCAACAAACTTTTATTCTGAGAATTCTTAGGAATACCGCTCTTCAGATCTTTTTCCGGACCAGCACAATTGTGATTACCTACTGCCTTTGTGGAATACATGCCTGCCCTTGCCAGCATCTGTCGATTTGGGGTCTCCTGTGGATGCCTGTTCCTCAAGTCCTTCATTTGCCTCAGATTGCTGTTGTTACGGCTTTCTGTGCTTCGGAAGTCTTGTTGCATGGGACTGTCTTCATCTTGTCCATACACTGCCATATACCTAGCCATTTAGGCTATCCATCTGGTGGCTGCTTTGTTCTATCCCAGCTTTCATTCCATATGCCCTGCATGTGAAGACTTTATCTCCCTCCCCGAACCATAAGCAGTTTTTCTGCATGGTATATTCTTTTTTTGTGATTTTCAGGGGTCTTATGTATTGCAGTTGTTTAGGTATTATACTATCTGTATATGTATATGTGCCGATTTAGCTCTACTCAGTAATACCACATATATCCGCTGTAATTTCACAGTGGTAGTGGATACTGAGCACTGCCACCCGCCAACACATGGCTGCACCTTTTCATATGATGAGTCCGGACCTTTTAACATGTGACAATCTCTTCATGTTTTAATACACCGGGTGTTTTGTGGGGGTTATTATTCATTATTTTCATGTGAATTTTGGAGGTTTTTCAATCAAATAAATTATTTTTTTGGGCTACATCATTGGGATCTTTCAGGTACCTTCTTTTTTATGGCTTTCCCATTGTTTTTCATGTCAGTGAGTTGCCTGACCAATACATTCAAAGTACAAACAAGTGGCCACTGCCCCAACCTATAACTGGTCTTTGCAGCAAGGAGCACTGGAAGGGGAACGAAATGTCAAACAAAACCAAAACAATTTCCAAGCTCAACTTACCAACCAGCCTTCTACCATCCAAATTGACCCGTCTAACAATATGTCAGAAGTTAGAGTTAGGACTGCAGAAAAGGGGGTGCCTTGACGGGGTCTGTAGCTTATGCATCTATTTGCAAATATGTGCAGACTAAACCCTTGTTTTTAGCGCATATTGTTAGACAGGATAATTTGGTTGGTCGCAGGCTGGTTGGTAGGTTGAGCTTGGACATTTCTTTGGTTTTGTTTGACACTCATGTATTAGTTAAATGTCATATTAGTCAATTGAGCTAACATTTCGGGACTGCTCAGAGTCCATTCCTCAACGTGATATAGTGACAACTCACCTACAGTTTTCTGGTTAGTCTAAGGACATCAGGTGTTCTTCCTCCCCTCCCCCCCAAGAAGTGGTGGTAGACTGTGCTTATTCCTGAACCGTGATGTTCATGTAATGACATGTCCTGTCTCAGAGATACTGAAAATCCCAGCCACTTTGATGATGCAACCCCCAAAGGGTGGAACAACCTTGGCAAAGGAAGTTGATTGGGTGATGCTGTGTATAATATATCAAAGAATGGGACAGACGTTAGTTTGGGGTGGAGTCTGCTGGGAACAGTACCAGGGATAACAACAATATTGTAGCCAGAATGCAAAAGGAAGGAGCAGTGCTACTACTCATACAGCTCACCAATAAACGAGCTCCCGGGTGCCCGATCCACAGCCATTTAACTGAGTACATACAGTATGGAAAAAAATGATCCGTACACTGGTAGTTGCTCTTAAAAGTTCTTCATATTTATTCAGGAACCACAGTACACAACTGCTAAAAATATCAGTTGACGGGTTTCAGCCTATAAGGCCTTAGTCATGAGTTATGACTAAGGCCTTATAGGCTGAAACGCATCAACTGATCTTATCAGCAGTTGTGTTCTGTGGTTCCTGAATGACTAAAGGCGTACACACGAGTGGAAATGCGGAATTTTCGTCCGACGACCGATCTGCTGATTTTCAGCTTGTTGGTATGATGCTTCAGACAACCGACTTTTCGACCAAAAAAATCCTGGTGTGCAGGCTATAAAATTTTTGTCGACCGTCAAAACACATCCGATTTTCGTCTCATTAGTACAGATTTCGATGGGGAAAAATCTTATGAGCAAGACTAGGCATGCTCAGAGATGAAAGAACACAAAGAAAGCAATCCAACACATGACATCACTTCTGAAGTAGAATTCTGTTGTGCAGGAAAATTCGTGTGCAGTCTAGGCACATTCCAACCAACAGACACCACTCTGGACAAAAGACGGACGACCGGTCGGCGGAAATTCATTGCGTGTGTACGAGGCTTTAGGCCTTATGGGCTGAAACGCGCCAACTGATTTTATCAGCAGTTGTGTTCTGTGGTTCCTGAATGACTAAGGCCTTATAGGCTGAAACGCGTCAACTGATCTTATCAGCTGTTGTGTTCTGTGGTTCCTGAATAAAGAGGAAGATTTTTTTCAACAGCAACTACCGGTGTGCAGATCATCTTTTTAAATATTGTAGTCAGGGCTGCTTTATTTTTTCAGATCTGCTGCACAATTCCTTTTATTATCTCTAACAAACCGAGTTGAGATTTAATTACACATTTATTGAAGGCCAGCAAAAAAAAAAAGCTTCTTCAAACACTTAAATATGCCAAAAATATCGAATTTTTTAACTAGTTTGGAACCTTATTTTGTATGCATATCCATTTTTGGCTCTGTTCATGGTGAGTTCATAAAAAAAGTACAAGTAAAAATGTTTAATTTTACTTTAATAGCACGTTATAATGTTTTATTTTATGTTTCTTTTCTCTTACTTTTTTTTCCCCTGACATTGGAAGAAAAAAAAATAAAAAATAAATAAGAAAATACATGCCAAACTGCACATCAGTAAATACAGGCAAGAATGATAGCATCTTTTTTACTAGTGTAATCCCTGCAAAGGATTGCAATAATCTCAGCCTGGAAGATCGTGGCCGGCATGCAAACCTTGTATTATGCTCCACATTTTTATGACCTGCGAATATGACTCCAAACATCAGATACAGTTGCTGCAGAAATTAAAGATTTTATCCCGGTATTATTGTCTAATACAAGAGCCAGCAATGTGTTGGCCTTGATCAAAAGAGTTTTAATCTTTGTTAAATTGCCCACTGTACCTCTAGTCAAAATCAGATTCTTTATTGTGTAATTATATTTGAAAGACTTGGCTGTGTGAGATAGGTCTATAAAGAGGGCACTAAACTAATACAACGATTAGCTCAAATGTGACATTTATCATTGTTATACACACAATATATTCCAAATTGGCTACAATATTAGCTGTTCTCATTCTTAATTATAATTGTTGTAATATATCAAGGAACAAATGTTCACAGGACTGTTCGTCCCATCGTAAGAAACTCGGATCAAAGAGAAAGCTAGACAAAATGGTAAGTTAAAAAAAAAAAAAAAACATGATAATAATAGAAAAAAAAAACGTGTTTGTAAGCCCAGTAAAAAAAGAAAATTATCAAAAAAATGTATATATCTAAAGAATATAACAAGACTACACTACCCAAGCACCAGGACCCCCAACTCCCTTTGAAGACCCACTGTTTGTATTTTATGCTTTTGAATATATGTTTAAAGCGTAATTCCACTTTTGTTGAGAAAAAAACATTCCCCTCTGGGTGATCTCTGTACATTTCAAGGAGTTTAACAAACTTTGTTGCAGATTCCTACTTCTTGTTGTTCTTAAGAAATCACTGTTTGTTCCTCTGTGCTAAATGAGTTTAATGGGAGTGGTTTCATAATTATCAATTAGCTGTGCAGCTGCAGGGCTCTAATGAGGAAATCTTCTGGGCCTGCATCCCTTTAGACGTGTTTCTATTGGGAGTATCTCACCAAAAATGACATTTTTGTTGCAGGGGATGCCAAAAATTGGACTTGTATCTTAGGCAGACTTCTGGGAAAATCAGTGAACCTATCACATAAGCAGGAAATGATGTCTCGGGGGGTGGGGGGTAGGGGGTCTGTACACATTATTTTATTTTATGTACAGGGTAGTACTCAATGATGAAACGTGGTCTTGATGCGATGACGTCAGTGTCACTCTCTGTATCATAACGCTTTAAGTGCAGGATGCTGTGGTGACTCTTCCTCAAAGCAGGGGCGTAACTACAGGGGTTGCAGGGGTTGCAATTGCAACCGGTCCCCAGTACACTTGGATAGGAGGGGCGATGGGTGCAGAATGTAGAGAAATCACTGTCCTCCTTTTTCCTCCTGTAGCTGCAGGAGGAAAATGAAGGAGATTGATTCCTCTGTACGCTGCCCCCGCCACTCCTCCTTTTCAGTTCACTTGTGTTCTGCTGTCTCTGGGTCCCTGTGTGCTCCCCTGGTCCCCCCTCCAACTGTGCTGCCCCCCCACCACTGTGCTCCCTCCTCGCTCCTGCCGGCTGCTGCAGGGGATGTGTCACAATAGAGAGCCAGGAAGGGGTCGGTAAATATGTAATTTACCAGCTCCTTCCTTTTCTGAATGGACGTCATAGTCAGTGACATTGTAAAAAAATGAAATAAAATGATAAAAACTATTACAATTACATAGTTACATAGTTACATAGTAGGTGAGGTTGAATAAAGACAATAGTCCATCCAGTTCAACCTGTGTAGGCATGTGTGGCTGTAATCATCTCCCATACCCCTGAATGTTCTGATCCTTGAGATGTAAGTCTAAGAGTCTTTTGAAAGCCACCATACTACCCGCAGAAACCACCTCTTGTGGTAGAGAATTCCACAATCTTGTTGCCCTAACAGTAAAGAACCCCCCACGTTGCCTGAGGTTAAAACGCTTCTCCTCTAATCGCATTGTATGCCCTCGAGTCCTCATGCAATCCCTTCGAATGAACAGCTTTTTTTCTAAGCTGGGATCCCCATTAAGATATTTATAAATTGCTATCATGTCCCCCCTCAGACGTCTCTTCTCCAGGGAGAATAAATCGAGCGATTGTAGACGCTCTTCATAGTCAAGGTCCTCCAATCCCCTAATTAGTTTAGTTGCCCTTCTCTGGACTCTCTCCAGCTCCAACACATCCCTCCTGAGGACTGGCGACCAGAACTGGACGGAATACTCCAGATGCGGTCGGACCAGAGTTTTATAAAGTGGAAGGATTATAGTCTTATCTCTGGAATGCATCCCTTTCTTTATGCATGCTAATATTCTGTTGGCTTTGGAAGCTGCCGCTTGACATTGCATGCTGTTTCCTAATCTATCATCAACCAATACTCCCAGATCCTTCTCCATTTTTGATTCCCCCAAGGGCTCCCCTCCTAACGTGTATTGTGATTTTATGTTTTTAGTCCCCAAGTGCAAAACCTTACACTTCTCCACGTTAAACCTCATTTGCCATGTCGTTGCCCACTCTGTTATTTTGTCCAGGTCATTCTGCAGGATATCTGCTTCATGTTGTGAAGTTATTGCCCTGCCCAATTTTGTGTCATCTGCAAAAACTGATATCGAACTACTGATCCCGACCTCAATGTTGTTTATGAATAAATTGAACAAGGTTGGTCCCAGGACTGAGCCTTGGGGGACCCCGCTTACCACCTCAGACCAGTCTGAGTATGCGCTGTTTATTACTACCCTTTGGACCCGCCTTTTTAGCCAGTTCCGTATCCAAGAGCAAACCCTGCTATCGATACCTGCAGACCTTATTTTATAAATTAAGCGCTTGTGGGGAACTGTATCAAACGCCTTAGCGAAATCCAAGTACACCACATCCACTGGTCTCCCCCTATCCAGCTCACAGCTCACCTCCTCGTAGAATGTAAGGAGATTGGTTTGACAAGAACGCCCATTTGTAAACCCGTGCTGATTACTGCTGATGATGTTGTTGTCCTTAGCAAACTCTACAATATAGTCCCTTATCATCCCCTCCAGAAGTTTACATACTACTGATGTCAAACTGACAGGCCTATAATTTCCCGGGATATGCCTCTGGCCCTTTTTGAATATTGGAATCACGTTAGCTTTCTTCCAATCCCCTGGTACATCTCCTGTCCTAATACTGTCAGCAAAGATCAGGAACAGTGGTCTCGATATAACTTTACTGAGTTCCTTGAGTACTCTCGGATGTATGCCATCCGGTCCTGGCGATTTGTTTGTGTTAAGTTTATCCAGCCTTTCCCTGATTTCCCCCTCTGTTAGCCATGGTGGCAAGTCCTGTGTATTACTACTAACCATACAGTCATGGTCAGTGTACCCCTCCTTTTCCTGTGTAAAGACTGACGAGAAAAAAGCATTTAGCACGGTTGCTTTTTCAGTGTCCTCTGTAACCATCCTCCCATCATTGTTAATTATGTGTGCAATATGCTCTGCCTTAGTTTTTTTGCTGTTGATATATTTAAAGAATTTCTTTGGGTTTTTTTTACTATCCTCCGCTATTTGTCTCTCAAAGTTGATTTTAGCCATCTTGATTTCTTGTTTACTTTTCTTATTTGCCTCCTTGTATTGCTCGAAAGCCGATACTGTGCCCTCTGATTTATACTTCTTGAAGGCCAATTTTTTCCCCCTAATAAGTTTTATGACGCTACAGTTTAGCCAGCCAGGTTTGGCTTTGTCTCTTCTAAATTTATTTCCCATAGGAATGCACTGCAAGATGCCTTTGCCTAATATGTTCCTAAAGCATTCCCATTTTTCCTCTGTGGTCAGGGATCCCAGGGTTTGGTCCCAGTTTACCTTTTCCATCATTGAGTACAATTTTGGAAAGTTTGCCCTTCTGAAGTTTAGGGTTCTTATGTTCCCCACTTGTCTTGTTATGTTGTTATTTACACTAAATGTGATCATCCTGTGATCGCTAGAGCCCAGGTTGTCCTGGACTCCTACCTCCGAGATTATGTCTGGGTCATTAGTGAGCAATAGATCCAGGACTGCGTTTTCTCTGGTGGGGGAATCCACCAACTGTGACATGTAATTATCCAGTAAGGTTTCCGTGAATAGGCGGGCCTTCTGTGAGTGTGCAGTCCCCTCTTCCCAGTCAATGTCGGGGTAATTGAAGTCCCCCAATACGATGACTGATCCCAATTTTGCCACTTTACCCATTAGTGCTAAAAATTCCAGCTCTACCTCCTCCCCTTGGTTAGGTGGCCTATAGCAAACCCCCACAATTACTTTCCCCTTTTCTCCTTCCCTATGGAGTTCAACCCACACAGATTCTAAATCCATGCTCATCCCATCCGTAATGTCACTCCTTTCTGTCACCTTTATATTGTTCTTGACATAGAGACATACCCCTCCCCCTCTTTTTCCTACCCTGTCCTTCCGGTACACCGAATACCCTTGGATATTGGCCAGCCAGTCATGTGAGGGGTCGAACCAAGTCTCTGTTATTCCCACAAGGTCTATGTCCTCCTCATGTACTAACATTTCCAACTCATCCATCTTATTAGCTAGGCTCCTGGCATTAGCATATACCCCTCTTAGTTTTAAGGAAGTTAAGCGCAATTGGCGGTTATGTTTATTCCTGTTTGGTCTGAGGTTCTCCCGCACAGACCCGCCAATTGACCTTGTGGACCTACTGTCGCTGCTGACACTACAGCTGCCTTCAGTCCTCTGCTTCCTCCTGACTGACTCTACTTCTGAGCCCTCCCCCCCGTCTCCTAGTTTAAAAGCCCCTCCAACTTGGTGGCCATCTTTCTCCCCAAAAGAGCTGTACCGTCCCCATTAAGGTGCAGCCCATCCTTACTAAAGAGCCGGTAGCCGACTGAGAAGTCAGCCCAGTTCTCCAGGAACCCAAACCCCTCCTTCCTACACCAATTCCTCAGCCACTTGTTAAGTTCCCTAATCTCCTTCTGCCTCTCCTGTGTGGCTCGAGGTACAGGCAGTATTTCAGAGAAAACCACCTTGGAGGTCCTTTTCCTCAATCTATTACCTAAGTCCCTGAAATCGTTCTTAAGGATCCTCCACCTACCTTTAACTTTGTCATTAGTGCCCACATGCACCATGACCGCTGGGTCATCCCCAGCCCCGCACAACAATCTGTCTGCCAGATCTGCGATGTGCCGAACTCGGGCGCCCGGTAAACAGCAAACTGTTCGGTTCACGAGATCTTTTTTACAGATTTCCCTCTCTGTCCTCTTGATAATTGAGTCCCCAACTACCACAACCTTTCTAACCTTTCCTGAGTTACGGCCCCCCTTCTTCCTGGAGCCGTCCCTCCCCTGGCAGCTGGGGGAGGGTGCATGCTCCAGCTCTGCCACCCCTGAGCTGATATCCCCCTCAACCTGCAACTCGACAGATTTGTTAGGGTGTACCAACTCAGGATTGGCCTCCCTGGCTCTCCTCCCTCTACCCTTCCTAACAGTCACCCAGCTGCGTACCTCTGCTTCTTGCGTCTCCTCTGTTCCTCCCTCCTCTATGCTGGCCCCTACCAGCGCCTGATAGGTAATGTCCAAGCTCCTTTCCAGGTTGTTGATGCCACGCAGTGTTGCCACTGTGTTCTGTAGGTCCAGGATCTGGTCTACCAGAGCAACAAGTTGCTCACATCTTGCACAGCAGTATTCGCCCTCGAATGGTTCATCAAGGAACGCATACATGCAGCAAGAAGTGCACTGAGTGGCATCCGCAATCCTGTCGGACATTATTACCCTCTACTCTATGGGGATAATGTTAACGACCTGCTCTTCCTTACCTACCCTACCTCTAACTTCCCTGGTACTAAACCTGGGGTACTCACCAGTCGCTAATATACTAACCAGTCGCTAAGATACTCACCAGTCGCAAAGATCCAACAGACGCAAGATACTCACCAGTCGCAAAGATCCAACAGACGCAAAGATACTCACCAGTCGCAAAGATCCAACAGACGCAAAGATACTCACCAGTCGCAACGATACTCACCAGTCGCAACGATACTCACTAACCGCAACGATACTCACCAGTCGCAAAGATCCAACAGACACAAGATACTCACCAGTCGCAAAGATACTCACCAGTCGCAAAGATACTCACCAGTCGCAAAGATACTCACCAGTCGCAAGGATACTCACCAGTCGCAAGGATACTCACCAGTCGCAAGGATACTCACCAGTCGCAAGGATACTCACCAGTCGCAAGATACTCACCCGATACACACCAGTTGCAAATATACTCACCAGTCGCAAGATGCTAACCCTCGCAAGATGCTAACCAGTCGCAAAATGCTCACTAGTCGCTAAGATACTCACCAGTCTCTAAAATACTCACGGTCGATCAGTCAAGAGCGCCGTCGGTCGGTCGCAGAACAGTCTTGTCGGTCGCAGAACAGTCTTGTCAGTCGCAGAACAGTCTTGTCAGTCGCAGAACAGTCTTGTCAGTCGCAGAACAGTCTTGTCAGTCGCAGAACAGTCTTGTCAGTCGCAGAACAGTCTTGTCAGTCGCAGAACAGTCTTGTCAGTCGCAGAACAGTCTTGTCAGTCGCAGAACAGTCTTGTCAGTCGCAGAACAGTCTTGTCAGTCGCAGAACAGTCTTGTCAGTCGCAGAACAGTCTTGTCAGTCGCAGAACAGTCTTGTCAGTCGCAGAACAGTCTTGTCAGTCGCAGAACAGTCTTGTCAGTCGCAGAACAGTCTTGTCAGTCGCAGAACAGTCTTGTCAGTCGCAGAACAGTCTTGTCAGTCGCAGAACAGTCTTGTCAGTCGCAGAACAGTCTTGTCAGTCGCAGAACAGTCTTGTCAGTCGCAGAACAGTCTTGTCAGTCGTTGACGGTCGCAAGCAAGGTCAGTCAGTCACAGATCCCTATGGTCAGTCAGTCACAGATCCCTATGGTCAGTCAGTCACAGATCCCTATGGTCAGTCAGTCACAGGATGGTCTGTCAGTCCGTCAGTCACAGGTCCCCAAAGCACGTCACACAGCTGCAGGGAGATACTCACCAGTCGCCGCTGCTCCTCCTCCCCTGCTTCCGTGAACCTCCCTCCTCAATACTGTGTGGTGTCCGTTCTGTGTGGTGTGGCTGTGTGGTGTGGTGTCCGTTCACCGCCGCAGCCGCCGCTCCGCCGTCTACGGCCGCGGCTTCCAGTCCCGGTCCTTCACGTCCTGGTCCCGCTCTCTGTTCCGGTCTCTCTGTCCCCTGTCCCCTGCACTCGCGCCGGCTTCTGGTGACCTAGTGCGGCTCCCCCGCACGTGTCACCCGGCTCTCCTCCACGCTCTCCTCTACACAAATATCAAAAAATAAAAACTACTGACACAAGTGGGTGAACTTCCAGGATTGCAAAGGTCACACTTGCGACCGGACCCTGGCATTCCACCACCGTGGGGTGGCCCAAGAGGGCCAAAAGGGGGCCCACTGCAGAACTTGTAGAAGGGTCCCGCTGCAGGACCGTAATAAAGGGCCCCGCAATGAGAGTAAAGGGCCCCAGGATCAGTGGGAAGATCCCCAGGCTTAAAGAGAAGGGCCCCGGCCAGGGGTCCGGGGGTCCCTTCTTGGTTTCCTGCACCGGGGCCCTGAAGGTTCTAGTTTCGCTTCTACCTCAAAGAGTGGGTCCATAACACTTACAATATATCATCAACAATCTCTTGGAGGCACAGGCCCTTTAACCACTTGCCGACCGCCCCACTCAGATTTACTGTGGCAGGGCGGCTCGGCTGCGCATAATCACATAGATCCACATGATTATGTGCAGGCGGTCTCAGTGGCGTGAGCGCGCCCCCGGAGTCACACTCCCACTGTGATTAGACATAGTGGGAGCCAGACTGTGGGAGTAGCGGGTACAACCGCCGCCAGCATCCTGCAATCTTCGGGGGAAACTGACAGGAGACCCGCCTGCCTATGAAAACAAAGCAGGCGGCTCTCCTGTCAGACAGGCACAATGAGATTGTGTGTTTCAGCTAAGATCTATGTAATATCTACATAGATGTACAGAGGCCCATTTCCAGCAACCATCACTCCTGTGTTCTAATGGTTCATTGTGTTAGCTAAACGTGTTAAAAGGCTAATTTATGATTACAAAACCCTTGTGCAATTATGTTAAAACAGCTGAAAATGGTTGTGCTGATTAGAGAAGCTAAAAAAAAATGGCCTTCCTTTCAGCTAGTTGAGTATCTGGAGCATCAGCGTTTGTGGGATCGTTTATACTCTCAAAATGGCCATAAAGATAGAACTTTCTTCTGAAAATCAACAGTCTATTCTTGTTTTGATAAATGAAGGCTATTCAATGCGAGAAATTGCCAAGACACTGAAGATTTCCTACAACAGTGTGTACTACTCCCTTCAGGGAACAACACAAACGGGCTTTAACCAGAATAGAAAGAGAAGTGGGAGGCCCTGGTGCACAACTAAGCAAGTACATTAGAGTCTCTAGATTGAGAAATAGATGCCTTTACAGGTCCTCAACTGGCAGCTTCATTAAATGGTACTCGCAGTCTCAACGCCCACAATGAAGGGACGACTCCGGGATGCTGGCCTTCTAGGCATTGGTGGCAAAGAAAAAGCCATATCTGAGACTGGCCAATAAAAGGAAAAGATTAAGATGGGCAAAAGAACACAGACATTGGACAGAGGAAGATTGGAAAAAAGTGTTATGGACAGACAAATCTAAGTTTGAGGTGTTTGGATCACACAGAAGAACATTTGTGAGACGCAGAACAAGTGAACAGATGGTGAAGGAGTGCCTGACACCATCTGCCAAGCATGGTGGAGGTAATGTGATGGTCTGGGATTGCTTTGGTGCTGGTAAAGTGGGAGATTTGTACAAGGTAAAAATGGATTTTGAATAAGGAAGGCTATCACTCCATTTTGCAACGCCATGCCATACCCTGTGGACAGAGCTTGATTGGAGCCAATTTCCTTCTAAAACAGGACAATGACCCAAAGCACACTTCCAAAAAATGCAAGAATTATTTAGGTAAGAAGCAGCCAGCTGGTATTCTGTCTGTAATGGAGTGGCCAGTGCAGTCACCAGATCTCAACCCTATTGCGCTGTTGTGGGAGCAGCTTGGCCGTATGGTATGTAAGAAGTGCCCATCAAGCCAATCCAAATTGTGGGAGGTGCTTCAGGAAGTGTGGGGTGAAATTTCTTCAGAGTACCTCAACAAATTGACAGCTAGAATGCCACAGGTCTGAAAGTGCTGTAAATGCTGCAAATGGAGAATTCTTTGATGAAAGCAAAGTTGGAAGGACAAAATTATTATTTCAAATTAAAATCATTATTTCTAACCTTGCCAATGTCTTGACTATATTTTCCATTCATTTTGCAACTCATTTGATTAAATAAAATGTGAGTTTACATGGAAAACATGAAATTGTCTGGATGACCCCAAACTTTATATATATATCTATATCTATCTATCTATCTATCTATCTATCTATCTATCTATCTATCTATCTATCTATCTATCTATCTATCTATCTATCTATCTATCTATCTATCTATCTATCTATCTATCTATCTATCTATCTATCTATCTATTTGTATATATATATATATATATATATATATAGATAGATAGATAGATAGATAGATAGATAGATAGATAGATAGATAGATAGATAGATAGATAGATAGATAGATATACACACATATATATATATATATATATATATACACAGTAAACCTCCGTTATATCGCGGTTCAGTTTTTGCAGTCCCGGGAAAATTGCGTTTTTTTCTGTAATGTTATTTTACTAATTAAATCATTGTTAATTAAACATTTTTGTGTTTTCCATAGCTCTTTCTCTGTCTCTCAGTATCTTTTATGTGTTTAAATCAGTTTCTGTTGTTTTAAAAGTGTGTTTAAAAACCTTAAAATGCTTTTAAAAGTACAGTGACAGTTAAAAAAACATGCCTAGAGTGTATTTTAATAGGGTTTTTCTATTTCGCGGATTTTCACTTTTCGCGGGTGGGTCCGGAACGTAACCCCCGCGATGGAGGAGGGTTTACTGTATACATATATTTTTTTTTTTTTCTTTCCTTCTATTGGTTAAACTTGATGGACATGTGTCTTTTATCAACCAGATTAGCTATGTACAGTAACTATGTAATACATATTGGCCTAATTTTTTGAAGACATTTGATTTTTTAAATAGTTTTTTTGGATATGTTTTATAGCAGAAACATCTCCTTGCTGTCAAGGCTGGTTATACTTTGGGGTGGTTGCCATGTGTTTGTATAGTGAGTTTATGCCACCCTATGATAGAAAATGTGTAACTGGCAGGATCATCCGGCAAAACTAAAAGGGCACAAAGCAAGAAAAATAAAATGAATACAGCCACCACATTCAAGGTCAAGTTAGCTGAAATATATTACATTTTTGTTTTTAAAGGTTCCTTTACACTTTAAAGCCCCACTAATATAAAATGGATGTCACAGATGTCATTTTTTTAAAATAAATTCTTAACTGGATTAAACTTTTTTTTTTTTTGTTATTCTTCTGGCGTTCCATTTGAATGAAATTCTCTTTCATTTCCTTTATGTTTGAAGGTACTTGTTCCTGGAGAAAAGGGCATTTTAAAATGTTCACAAATATATATGTAAAAGTTTCCATACTTGACAGAACTTCAGATATATGAAATTGCCTGTGCTTGGAAGTGTCTAGAGCTTTTATATAAAAAAAAAATATGATCGGTGTTCAAGCTGACAGCGCTGTTGACAATTCATTAATGTATACTACGTGAGTCGGCTTTCTGCTTGTCATGGCATTACATCTACTCCATGACAGTTGGAAGATATGGTGGCATCTCGGCACCAGCTCTGCTCATCCTTGTTGCTATTTAAACTCTAGCTTGTCTCCAAGCAACTCAAACCTAACATCTCTAGCTCCTCGGGCTAAAAATGGGTTGAATTCAATACTGAATTTCCTTCTTTTTTATCAATGTTTAATAGTTGACAATATTTTTGTTACCTGGTTACCTCCTAATAATTTGGAAACTTTTCATTTACTTCATTGAGCTGCTTAGTAGAAATTTTCTAAACTGTCCAATTTTTGGTTATTTTTTGGTTATTTTTTTATTGAACAATTTTGTTTGGTGTATTGAATTACGGTTTTGATCACTGAATTATTGAGTTATTTTTGCCTGTAAAAGTTCTCATTTATCTATGGGATGGTGCAAGAAGAGGTATCTGAGTAAATACAGGAGGCTTTCACCATTATTATACTTTGTAAGTTCTCATTTATCTAGGTCAGTGGTCTCTAAATCCAGGAGGCCAAATGTGGCCTTTTGCTTGCCTTTTTCTGGCCCTTGGGGCACTTTTCCTCCTCCTGACACCATTAATGGGGCATTATTTCTCCCACTCATACCAACAATGAGGCACTATTCCTCCCACTGATACCAATGATGGGGCATGGTTTACCCCTATTGTCAGGTACCTGATCCAAGGCGCTGAGGGGGCTTCCCTTGCAGCTAAGTGCGGCACACCCCTGAAAGTGGTACAGGAGGTGTAGCGTCCAAAGTAGCATGGGTTGCCAGCAGGATACAGATGATAAGGGCTGATGAACCTCAGGAGCTTGCTGGGTAGCTGGAAGCACAGCAGGGCAAAGATCTCCGGAAGGTCCCAGGAAGTCAGGCAACCAAGTGCAGAGGTAAGTCCAGGCAGAGGGTCAAATACAGAGAGCAAACTTGAAGGCAAGCCGGGTAGGAGAAACAGGAACAGGCTAAAGGTCTTCAGGCAGGAGAAGGTAGAGGTCAATGGTGAAAGCTGGGGTCATACACAGGAGATAAGCAGAAGCCAAGTCGGATGGAGAGAGCCAAGGGTCAAGCCAGGAGAAGGTCAATCAGAGGTTCAATGATTAGCACCGATGAAGCCTTCAACACGGTTCCACAATTTTTACACCTCCCTTCCTGTTTTTGGACAATAACTGCCTTTCCATGATAAATTTGTAAAAAATGTAGTCACGCTACTAGTTAAGTCCTTTGGGGTGCTTATCACCTGGCTCTGCAGTCCGGGCTGTGGGAGGAGAAAAGCACTGTCAGGACCTGGATCACCTGCTGGTGGCAATGTGCTTCCAGAGTGGAAGTTTGTAGTTTTAGTGTCCACCAGCAGGTGTCTTCCAGCAGCCTGCAGATCCCAGTATTCAATTTCCACCTGATACTGGCTGCTGGGAGGATATTTAAGTCCTTCCCTACTAGTGCCTCTTGCTCATTATTTTGCTCTGCTGCCAGAGACTGCGTGCCATTTTTTTCTGATCCTAACCCAGATCTTGCCCCCAGCCTGCATCTTGTACCCTTCTGCCTCTATCTGTTACATTTGTTCCTGATCTCAGTCCTGGTTCCCCTTTCCATCTGTTCCCTGCATCCCCAGTTTACAGGGTTGATCTGGGGGTCATCATTTTGTGTATTATATGTATATAATCAGTTTGTTAGTTAGGCTTTCTTTTACTTTGATAGGTTGATAGTTAGAATTTTTTTGTCACTGATGTATGCTTTACTTATATCATTATGTTTGCAGTGTTTTCTGTTTGCTGAATCTTGGATAGGCTATGTTTTACTTTAAGTATACACAGTCTGGTCTCAGTCTTCTAAGTGTAGCTACATAGATCTGGCCATCTCTGCTGCTAAATCCCTGACAAGCACAAACAGCAGCTATGCCTGCCCTCCCCTCTGCTGCCCAATCAATTCCTTGGCAAACAGTTCTTCTTTTGGAGGAAGCAGTTTATTTAGACCCAGAAAGAAGAATGCTATTTTGAAACGAAAGAACAAAAAAAAAAAAAACTCAAAGAGAAAAAAAAAACCTTTAGCCCATACAGCAGAAGCGCATTATTCTCTTAAAAAAGAAGTCCATTAAAAAGAATAATAAAAAAAATAAACAACCCAACAAAAGAAACATTTACATAATCAGCTTTTGCCCCTTATTTTCACAGTTAATCCAAAGACTTCCAATGTGGTACTTTTTTTTTTCTACCACCAGATGTCCCTAGTGTGATGGCCAGCATCATTCAACCCCCTTCTTCTGAGTCCATGCTGTCCTGAGCAAGAAAGAAAACACAACTACAAATAACACTAAATTAACTAAGTAAACTATCCTCCCCAAACATATCCTCCAAACTTTGACCCCCAAGCCAGATGTGGCCCTTTGCTTGCCTTTATCTGGGCCTTGGAGCACTATTCCTCTTCGGTGGGGTGCTATTCCTCCCAATGACACCAATGATGGGACACTATTCCTCCCAATTATGCCAACAATTGGCACTATCTCCTTCATTGACACCAATGATAAGGCGCTATTTCTCCTCCTACTGACCACCAAGCCTCGGCATTGTCTAACTACTTCAATACTGGGCACTTTAACCCCCTTCCTGCCCAGCCCAATTTTCAGCTTTCAGAGCTGTCACATTTTGAATGACAACTACTTAGACATGCAACACTGTACTCAAATGAAAGTTTATTTTTTATTTTTTTGAAGACAGGTAGAACTTTCTTTTGATGGTATTAAGCACCACTGACATTTGTATTTATTACTAAATAAATTCTATTTAACTATTCTAAATAAAAAGCCTTTTCTTAGTTTATGTTATACATTTTTGAAAATAAGTATTTTTTCTTCTTCACTAATGTGTGCTGATGAGGCTGCACTGATGTTCACTGATGAGGCTGCACTGATGGGCATTGATGAGGCTGCACTGATGGGCACTGATGGGCACTGTTGAGGCTCAACTAATAAGGAGGTACCAATGAAGCGGCACTGATGGGGAACTAATGAGCACTGATGAGGAGGTATTGACGAGGTTACACTGATGAGATGGGCACTAATAGGTGGCACTGATGGGCAATGATAGGCAGGACTGTTGGGCATTGGTAAGCTGCACTGATAAGCTGCACTAATGGGCACTGATTGGGCTGCACTGATAATCAGGGCTGTACTCACTGTGCTCCCACAGAGCCGATAAAAACAGATCACCAGCAAACCACTGTTTACATTGTGACAGCTGTGATTGGACACAGCTGATCACATGGTAAAGGACCGCTGTGTTTGGCTCTTTACCCCGATCTGTGATCATCTGTGTCCTAAGCACACTGCGGTCACAGAGCTTGCCCTTATGTGTGCCCCAAAGGGGGATGGGGGGGAATGGCACGCATGTGGGAGGATGTCCATTGACATCCACCCAGAACTGGAGACCTGTGCTGTAGCCATATATTGGCTATAGTGTGGGTGAAAAGTGGTTGATCCCATTGATGCAGGACATTTTCTGCTCCAGCTGGCCACAGAATTCCCCCACACAGTCTGAGGAACAGTGATCTGGTCTTTTGTTTGGAAAGTTTGAAGTCCCTGTTTTAATGGAAAAAGAATTTGCTTAAGCAGCTCAGAAAATGAAATTAGGGCCAGTTCACACCATAGAAACGCAGTACAGATGCGTTCCGGATGCTTTTCTGCATGCTCATTTTTTACATGTTTTTGGTGCATTCCAGTGAGTTTTTGGTATGTTTTTTATGCTGTTCAGTGCATTTTATGACCAACTTTTTTCTTAACCCTAAATAAGGACATATGTGTTCCAGTGCGCTTTTGGTGCATTTAGGTGCATTCTGGTGCATTTTTGATGCGTTTTACCGTGTTCCAGTACAGTCCAGTGCAGAAAAAAATTGAGCATGTTCTACTTTCTTTTCTGAAACTGGAACACACTGGAACTGACCGCGCTGGTGTGAACTTTACCAGTGCAAACCATATAACCTACTATCTAAGTGTTTTTGATGCAGAAAAAAAGAAAGGAACTGGACTGCATGTGGTGTGATCTGGCCCTTAATCAGTTTTTGCTTCTGAGTATTTTTCCTGATGACATATTCCGTAACTTTGTGATGAAATCAATTTTACATAAATCACTCAGCATTGAGGAGCCTTTACTGGTACTACGCGCCTTAAAATACACGGACCTAAAAGTGCAGATCATCAAACTGATCCACAGTTACTACAGTTCAGGTATATAAATACAAACCAAGCAAATGTATTATTTGATGAGCTGTAAAATCCAGCATGGCCATTGGGTAATCGGTGAAAAGACAAATCTATTTCTCTGTTTCTCTTTGGAAACCCGATCAGTTTGCTCATCTCCGCCAGTGGCACAGAGCAGCCTTATGAGTATCAGCATCGACCATCGATAAAGCAGTATATGTATAAATGATATGAACAATCAAAGGAGAATAAGACACTTTCCACAGTTGGCCCCCAAGTACTTTGCGCCTGTTTGACACCGCAGTTTAAAACTTGGACAATGCTTCCATATCTCATGCTTTCAGAATTCTAATATAAGAGATTGCTCTCAATGGTGACCCTGATGATGGTGCCACATCCCAAAGGTATGCAAATGCAGAAAAAGGGGGTTCCCCTATGGTGGGACTTTTCAGGCACTCTAGTGAAAATGCAATAGTATAGTATAATACAAAATTTATTTTATTGAAAAGATAAGTTCATACACATAAAAGCATGGCAAGCAGATATGAAAATACAAAAATTGCAGACAACACAAGTACTGTTAAAGCAGGGACCCAACGCGTTTCGAAGTGTAATACTTCTTCCTCAGGGGTACTCTTTAGCTTACAGTGTCTCTATTAACTGCGTTTGTATGACAAATATCTTGCTTGCACAATAATAAAAGCAACCGAACTGTGGAGGTCCATGTGATAGGTTCAGATGATGGTATAAATAGTTGTAATAGCCCAATGATTCAGCCAAAGTGTGGGAAGACTACCAGCAAAGCCCATTGGGTAGCTGAAGTCCAAAGAAGGGAGCCCTTGGACTGAGATAAGCAGCTTCAAAGATTCATGACCACAGCTCACAAAAATCAGCATCGTCCATCGATAAAGCAGTATATGTATAAATGATATGAACAATCAAAGGAGAATAAGACACTTTCCACAGTTAGCCCCCAAGTACTTTGCGCCTGTTTGACACCACAGTTTAAAACTTGGACAATGCTTCCATATCTCATGCTTTCAGAATTCTAAAGCAAATATAAAAAGGACCTCCACTGCGGAAGCTGTGCCCAAACCTTCTATCTCTTTGGAGGCAGGGCTTTGCTTCCTCATAAGAAAAAAAAAAAGAAGGGGGAAAATCTTCTGGCCCAGAAGTGGTTAATATACTTAATGTTATTTATTTTAATATATATTTTTTTTTTACCAAAGACATGTAGCAGAATACATCCTGGCCTAAAATTATGACGAATTTTGATTTTATTGGATTTCTTTTAAAACAAAATGTAGAAAATATTGTTTTTTTTTTTCAAAATTTCCGTAATTTTTTCACTTATTTCGCAAAAAATAAAAAGCCCAGTAGTGAATAAATACCACCAAAAGAAAGCTCTATTTGCGTAAACAAAATGATAAAACATTTTATTTGGATACAGTGTAGCATGACTGAGTAATTGTCATTCAAAGTGTGAGAGCACCGAAAGCTGAAAATTGGTCTGGCAAGGAAGGGGGTGAAAGTGCCCAGTATTGAGGTGGTTAAGTTAATACATTTAAAAAAAAAAATACATTAATCATATATTTTATTTGTCTTTTGCACCCTGATAATAATCTATTTGTAATACCATGCTTGTTGATATACAGGCAAACCCCGTTTTACATACACTCACTTTACATACACTCGCGAGTACGGACACAGCTTGGTCGGCTTGGCATGGCACTACTCCTGATTTTTAACATCGGCGTCTATGGGAAATCTTGGTAAGCTTGAAATGGCACTGCTCCCAAACTATAAGTGACAGGGATACCAAACTTAGGGAGCATCGAGAGGGGACCCAGGACTACAACATATCCTATTTTGTGGTCGGCCAGCTTGCCTAGGTAATCTACCATGTCATAGCCCTGGTTCCCCTTAAAATGCTCCCCAAGTTTGGTGTCCTTGTCACTTATGGTTTGGGAGCAGTGCCATGTCAAGCTGGCCAAGATTTCCTATGGAGTCAGTGTATTTACATCCATTGAGAAGTGAAAAAAGGTATTGCTTCACTTTAAGTAAATTTTTGTTTTACATACATGCTCTGGTCCCATTGTGTACTTAAAAGTGGGGTATGCCTGTACAATGTTCTTTTGTATCCCAAATTATCCCAAATAAAAAGTTTGTAAAAAAAAGAAATTGCTAATCAGACAATGGCATAATGATAATAGAAGAATCAAGCTTTTGCATCAGATTTCTCAAACCTTTGGATGCCTGCTCTTTATGTGATAATGACTAAGCCCCTCCCCTTCATGACATTGTCAAAAAGGGATGGAGCATGGGCAGGGCTGCTGTTAGAAATCGCGGGGCCCCGTACAGACTACCTGGCAGGGCCCCCCCAAGAAAATATTAAAGATATATTTAGCTAAAATTACAACAAAATCACTATTATCAGACACAAATATAACATAACTCGCATAATTCCTGATAAATCTAAAAAAAAAAAAACTATGTTAAATAAAAAAGAAGATGAGAAAAATATACAGGCTGGGCAGTTTTAGCTCAGTGATCCGAGAGACAGAGAGAGAGAAACAAAGTTACAATTTACAAATAAACTCCTGAGCAGAGATAATTGCTGGGAGGGGGGCCCACACAAGGGAAGGGGATTAGTGAGGGACAACTGTCTCTTTCTCAAAAGATAAAAGCTGATAGCAGGGAGAGGGACAGATCAGATTCAGGTGCTGGAGGAAGATTTCTGTATTTGTTGTCCATCACTAATCCCCCTCTCTGTGTGGGCCCCCCTGTGTGCTCGGGGCCCCCTACAAGAGGGCTGGTGGTCCCCCCTATCAGCGGCCCTGAGCATGGGTGACCTTAAAATGATGACCCCCCCCCTGAAAAAAGTTCTGCAGATGCCCATGGCGGGGAGGTGACATTATGGTCTCCACCTTGTCCAATCAGAGAATGCATAGATACATTGGCCCAAGCTGAATCAATGTAACTATGTAAAAATATCTATAAATGGAATTCTTCCTTAACCACTTCCGGACGCGAAGGATTTGCCGCCTTAATTACCAGGCCCTATTTTGCGATTCGGCACTGCGTTATTTTAATGGACAATTGCGTGGTCGTGTGACACTGTACCCAAACGAAATGTAACTCCTATTTTTTCCCCCACAAATAGAGCTTTCTTTTGGTGGCATTTGATCGCCTGTGCGATTTTTATTTTTTGCGCTATGAACAAAAAAAATGGCGATAATTCTGAAAAAAAACAAAACAATATTTTTCACTTTCTGCTATATACCATTCACAATAAAAAAAAATTAAAAATCAAGTTTTTTTAGCATTTTAGGCCAATTTGTATTCTGCTACATATTTTTGTTTAAAAAAAATCTCAATGAGCGTACCGTATATACTCGAGTTTAAGCCAACTTTTTCAGCATGTTTTTTTCATGCTGAAAAAGCCCCTCGATTTTTATTTTTTGCGCTATAAACAAAAAAAGAGCGGCAATTAAAAAAAAAAAAAAAAAAATATTGTTCACATTCTGCTATATGACATTCTCAAAAAAAAAAATACTAATTAAAATTCAAAATCTTTTAACATTTTAGGCCAATTTGTTTTTTGCTACATATTTTTTGGTAAAAAAAAAAAAATCGCAATAAGCGTATTTTGATTGGTTTGCACAAAAGTTATCGCATCTACTAACTACAGGAAAGATTTATGTCATTTTTATTTATTTATTTATTTATTTTTTACTTGTAATGGCGGCAATCTGCAATTTTTTGCGGGACTGCGACATTGCGGCAGACAGATCGGACCCCTAACTGGCATTTTTGACACTTTTGGGGGTACCAGTGACATTACTACAGTAATCAGTGCTAAAAAATATGCACTGTTACTATAATAATGCCATTAACAGGGAAGGGGTTAACCCTGTGGGTGATCAAGGGGTTAAGTCTGAGCCTAGGGGAGTGATTCTAACTGTGGGGGGGGCGTGACTTGTGAAATTATCACAGAGACCTGTGATCCTATATAGAAGGATCGCATGATCTCTATGATCATCTCCTTCTCTCTCAGCAGGGAACGATCATGGGTGTCAGGCGGCAATCGGAGCCGCCTGACACTCGCATTAGCTTCCATGCTGATGATCGGGGGCGGGAGCACGCCGGCGGTGGCGCGCGCTCGCCCCCTAGCTGCCTCCAGGTGAGCGACGTAGACCTACATCATTTTGCCAGACTGCCACAGTAAATATACTGTAAGTGGTCCGGAAGTGGTTAATCTGCATGAATAAAATTCCCTGTTACCCTTTCTTAGGGTGCTCTCTCTCTCTCTTGTTCTCTCTCTCGTTCTCTCTCTCTTTCTCTCGTTCTCTCTCGTTCTCTCTCTCTCTCTTTCTCTCATTCTCTCTCGTTCTCTCTCTCGTTCTCTCTCCCTTTCTCTCGTTCTCTCTCGCTCTCTCTCTCTCTTTCTCTCGTTCTCTCTCGTTCTCTCTCTCTCTCTCTCGTTCTCTCTCTCTCTCGTTCTCTCTCTCTCTCTCTCGTTCTCTCTCTCTCTCGTTCTCTCTCTCTCTCTCTTTCTCTCGTTCTCTCTTGTTCTCTCTCTCGTTCTCTCTCTCTCGTTCTCTCTCTCTCTCGTTCTCGCTCTCTCTCTCTCTCTCTCGTTCTCTCTCTCTCTCGTTCTCTCTCTCTCTTTCTCTCGTTCTCTCTTGTTCTCTCTCTCATTCTCTCTCTCTCTCGTTCTCGTTCTCTCTCTCTCGTTCTCTCTCTCTCTCTCTCTCTCTCGTTCTCTCTCTCTCTCGTTCTCTCTCTCTTTCTCTTTCTCTCATTCTCTCTTGTTCTCTCTCTCTCTCTCTCTCTCCTTCTCTCTCTCTCTCTTTCTCAAGAAATAAGTGAACATAGCATTGGAATACAACAACAATGTCGAGAGAGTAACATAACTAGGAGACAGACCAATAAGATCAGTACAGGGTGATCAATAGGAAAACATCAACATGAGCACATAGAAGCAGACTGCGTGGAGGATCCTAAGCAAAAACCTCGCTCTTAACATGGATATATAGTAGAAAACAGTACAACTAATAATGGTAATGCAAGATCTAATATTTTCAAATCTGCCAATCGGCTCACTGCCCGGAAGGAAAACATGAGTGCGTCAAGTAAGACAGTACTCCTTAGGAAAAAGCTTAACATGCCACCCAGATTCCGATAAAATGCAGGGTGTCATCTCCCATCGTAAATGCAACTGTATTGAAATCTGTTATCTCTCGTAAACCCAGAGAAGAGGCCAAGAGGCCTAGAAAATCGCTAGGAAGCAGAGGAGACTAGGTAGAAAAAAAAAAGGGGAAAAAAAAAAGAAGGAAATGGAGGAAAGAAAGGGGAGAGAATAGGAAAGGAGAAAAAAGGGCACAGCCAGTCCCCAGGAGCTGACAACAAAGGAAACTAATTCAAGGTTACTCCAGGAATCAGAGAAATGCCTACATATGTCGCCCAGGGCTCCCAGATCAATTCAAACCTGGGAACCGTGTTGGACAATACGCTGACCATCTTTTCCTGGGTCATTATCCAGGTGATCTTATTCCTAATTTTCCTGATGGAAACCGTAGGCGATTTCCAGGAACCCGCAATGGATAGTTTGACACCTAGAAGGATATAGTGAACCAACTGTTGCGTGTGTTTCGGTATACCAGGAGGTTTTGAATGTAGGAGTGCCACCAGGGCAGTGTTAGGAATCCTGTGACCGGTAATTTTAAATATCATGTGAAAAATTTTGTTCCAAGTACTACGCAACTTTGGGCACTCCCACCAAACATGTAGCATAGAACCGGGTATCTGGCATCCCCTGAAGCAGAGAGGAGAGGAAGAGGGATACATTTTGTGTAGTCTGACAGGTACAAGATACCACCGAGTCAATACTTTTAGGCTCGCCTCCATCAGAGGTACACTACCGATTCCCTGAAAGGAGCGAAAGCATGCCCTACCCCATTCCTCCACCTCCCAGGTGACCGCCAGATCTTTCTCCCAAGCCTGCATATACGGAAGCTTCGCTTGGTCAGAGACTAGAGATTGATAGATTATGGAGATGCCCCCTTTCTGCTCCGTAGGATTACAACACCATACCTCATAGCTTGTGAAAGATAATGGAAGAGTTTCATCCTTTGAGATGGTTGTGAGAAAGTGAGAGATTTGTAAAAATCTATATATTTCCGATGGTGGCATCTTAAGCTTGTCGGAGCAATGTTTGAGGGTAAAAGGGCCCTTTGGGGTGAAGAAGTGACCTATGCGGTACATCCCTTTATCCAGCCACCATTGGAAAGCCTTGATGTCCATACCGGGTTGGAATGCTGGATTATGGAACAAATGTGCTAGCGGTCTCATGCTAGACGTGAGGGAAGAGGACTGTTTAACAGTATCCCATAAAGCGAAGGAAGACGACAAAACTGGGGACATTATAGGGGGTCTATGTCGAGAGGGGATCCAGAGGAGAAAGTCCAGAGTGTGTGAGGGGACCGCCTGCCTCTCGATTTGTATCCAATCAGGTTTTTCAAATCTAGAGTAGACTATAGAAAGTTGAGCCAACCGTGCTGCCTGGTAATAAAGCCAGAGGTTAGGCACCCCCAACCCCCCCCTCCGTCTATGAGTGTACAAAACCTTGCGGGAGAGTCTATAACCTTTGCCCCCCCATATAAATTTGATTATCAAGTTTTGGAATTTGCGTAATGGTTCCCTTTGGAGGGGGATCGGCAAAGCCCTAAACAGGTAGAGGAGTCTAGGAAGTAAGTTCATCTTTACGGCATTGATTCTGCCTAGCCACGACAAGCGGTAGAGTGACCAACCCTGTAAATCCCTGCCTAGGGATTGGTAGATAGCTGGGTAATTTACTTTATGCAGATCCTCGAACTTAGCCGTGAGGTTAACCCCCAAGTATCTGATATGGGTATCAGACCAGCGAAAACCAAAGGAGGGTTGTAGACGCTTGGCTTCCTCCTTTTTCACCGAGACATTCAAGACAGAAGACTTGGTCAGATTTACTCTAAGCCCGGATATGGTCGCAAAGTTCTCCAATGTCTTGCAAATATTGGGGAGAGAGATGGTGGGGGACGTGACGAAAAGTAGCAGGTCATCTGCGAATAGAGCGCATTTATGTTCCCGGGGGCCGCAATTTACCCCTTTGATGTCAGGATGAGATCTAATTGCGATGGCGAGGGTTTCGATCGCAATCGCAAATATGAGAGGTGACAAGGGACACCCCTGCCTCGTCCCCTTGGAAATCGGGAACGAGTCGGAGTAATATCCCTGGTACCTAATCCGTGCTTCGGGGGAGGAGTAAAGAGCCTTGACGATACCGAGGAAGTTTGCGCCAAATCCCCATCTTTCCAGTATCGAGAATAAATATGACCAGTCAACCGTGTCGAATGCCTTTTGAAGATCTATGGAAAGGAGTAAGCCTTCCTGCGGGGACCCCCCTGCCCAGCCCGACTGCAATATAGAGATAATGTCAATAGCTCGCCTCACTTGGTCGGGGCCCTGTCTGCCAGGGATAAACCCTACCTGGTCTTTATGAATGTATAGTCTGATGAAGGATGCCAGCTTATTCGCTAGTAGTTTGGTGAGTATCTTTAGGTCATTGTTAATAAGTGAGATGGGCCTATAGTTGCTGACTTCTCCAGGGTCCTTGTCTGGCTTAGGGATGACCGAGATGAAGGCCTGATTATTTTGCTTGTCAATCGGTGCGCCCTTTTTAAGAGTGTTAAAGTACCTGACCATGTACGGGGAAAGTAACCCCGAGAACGTCTTGTAGTAAAGGTTAGGGAAACCATCGGGTCCCGGCGCCGAGCCCAATTTAAGGTCTTTTATTACGCCCATAACTTCCCCTTCAGTGAATTGTGCCTCTAAGATCTCACTATGGTTCTTGGCAATATTGGGAATTGGTAAATTGTCCAGGAAGGACGTCAAGGCTTGTGGTTTGTCGGATCGGGTATCGTGATACAAGTCTTTAAAAAAGGCCGCAAATTCCTGCAATATGCGTTGTGGATTCTGGGTCTTGCCTCCCCCCCTGACGGACATTTTGGGCATTGCGTGGGATCTCATTCTAGGTCTAAGTTTTAGGGCCAGTAATGTCCCTATTTTGTCCCTCTGGTGGTAGAATTTAGCCCCCTGCCATCTAATGTGTTTTTCAGCTGAGCTGGTTAGAGCCATATTGAGGTCGGCTCTAGTTGCATCGAGAGCCTTCAAGGACGCCCTGGTAGGTTTACGTTTATGTTCGGCACTTAAGGCTGAAAATTCTTTTTCTAAGCGAATGACGTGAGCATTCCGTTCCTTTTTGATGTGTGACGAGATTTGTATGAGTTTTCCGCGGATGGTCGTTTTATGGGCCGCCCAGAGAGTTTCTGGAGAGATTTCAGCCAGATCATTCAGCGAGAAATATTCCGTGATGGCACGTTCTATTTCCGTAACCCTGCAGGGTTCGCTGAGAATGGACTCATTAAGTCTCCAGTGGAAAGGACCTCTGGGGGCACCAGATCTAGCTCTCTCTCTCTTTCTCTCGTTCTCTCTTGTTCTCTCTCTCCTTCTCTCTCTCTCTTTCTCTCGTTTTCTCTCTCGCTCTCTCTCTCTCTCTCTCTCTCGTTCTCTCTCTCTCTCATTCTCTCTCTCTTTTTCTCTCGTTCTCTCTCTCTCTCTCGTTCTCTCTCTCTCGTTCTCTCTCTCTCTTGTTCTCTCTCTCTCTTTCTCTCGTTCTCTCTTGTTCTCTCTCTCTCTCTCCTTCTCTCTCTCTCTTTCTCTCCTTCTCTCTCTCGCTCTCTCTCTCTCTCTCGTTCTCTCTCTTGTTCTCTCTCTCTCTCTCTCTCTCTCTCTCTCTCTCTCTCGTTCTCGTTCCCTCTCTCTCTCTCGTTCTCTCTCTCTCTCTCCTTCTCTCTCTCTCTTTCTCTCGTTCTCTCTTGTTCTCTCTCTCCTTCTCTCTCTCTCTTTCTCTCGTTTTCTCTCTCGCTCTCTCTCTCTCGCTCTCTCGCTCTCTCTCTCTCTCTCGTTCTCTCTCTCTCTCTCGTTCTCTCTCTCTTTTTCTCTTGTTCTCTCTCTCTCTCTCTCGTTCTCTCTCTCTCTCTCGTTCTCTCTCTCTCTCGTTCTCTCTCTCTCTTTCTCTCGTTCTCTCTTGTTCTCTCTCTCTCTCTCCTTCTCTCTCTCTCTTTCTCTCGTTCTCTCTCTCGCTCTCTCTCTCTCACTCTCTCTCTCTCGCTCTCTCTCTCTATCGTTCTCTTTCTTGTTCTCTCTCTCTCTCTCTCTTGTTCTCGTTTCCTCTCTCTCTCTCTCTCTCTCTCTCTCTCTCTCGTTCTCTCTCTCTCTCTCGTTCTCTCTCTCTCTCTTGTTCTCTTTTTCTCTTATCTAGTAGAAATAGCTAAGCAAGATTTTACATTTTCCAAAGCCTGTGTACAAGGTAAATCCCACCATCCCACCTGATCAAAATCTCCTTGGAGATCAAACAGGAAAGGTGCAAAATCCAGCTGTATGATCATCATGAAGTCTGAGCTATATGCACATTCCTCGCTTAAATTGCTTTTCAGAGCTCAGTTAATCCAACTCTTTTTGTCTCTTCGCTATACCAGAAGATCAAAGAAAATAAAATCTGATTAATATGTTTAAGTATAGTAGAGGTCAGTGTGAAGACCCTTCTAATGAGCTTTTCATGAAGCAAAATGAAAGATTGTTCATTATGGACGACATTGACCATTTCAGATGAGTATCCGACTGGGAAGGCACACACAAAGATCGGATTAAAGCTAAATAATTGGACCAGACGAGAGATCAAAAAAGTTGGAAAAGCTGTTTGTTCATCAAAAGACTTTGACAGTATATGAAGTTGTCTATGTCTGTTTATTAACATTGAAAAATAAGTTGAATACAAAGGGGTGTATGCTTTTTTTTATATCCTTTTTTAAGGTCTTTGCAATTTTTTTTTTTTTGTCCTTTGAATTTTTTAGCTAGTGTTCTTTATTGTAATTTAAGTCAAGTCAGTACAGATAAGAACAAAGAGACAAATTAGTCGGGCAGTACATAGGCACAAGCATGAGGTATCAGTACAGAATCTTACATTTCTACTTAAATATTAACAGCAAGAGTAAACCAGAGATCATGAGATCAACACTATTTGGAATTATCGGCTTCTGTGCATCCAAAGATAAAACAGAAAGGGTAAGGCCAACACAGGGAAAGGGAACATAGGAGAGGGAACAAAGAATAAGAAGTTGAATATACAATATGTAGGTCAATAAAAACAATAAGTAAACCTAATGGTGCATCTAAACCGGTGCCATGCATGTTTTACAATGCTGGTTATGTTAAAGAAGAATTCCAGGTATGGATATTTATACATGGTTCCATTTGTCCAGCTTGTATGTACACTATATTGTCAAAAGTATTGGGACACCTGCCTTTACACGCGTAACGGCATCCCAGTCTTAGTCCGTAGGGTTCAATACTGAGTTGGAGCTATAATGGCTTCAACTCTTCTGGGAGTCCACAAGGTTTAGGAGTATGTCTATGGGAATGTTTGAACATTCTTCCAGAAGCGCATTTGTGAGATCATGCACTGATATTGGACAAGAAGGCCTGGCTCGCAGTCTCCACTCAAATTCATCCCAAAGGTGTTCTTTCGGTTTAAGGTCAGGACTGTGCAGGCCAGTCAAGTTACATAGTTACATAGTAGGTGAGGTCAGTGCTATATTTTAGCCCAGGCCAACAAGGCCCAGGCCTAGGGCGGCACTTTGCGGGGGGGCAGCAAAAGAGCCGCCCCCCTCCACCTGAGACTCTATTAGCCACTGGTTGCTAGAATCACCTCCCTCATTCCCCCCTCTCTCGCTCTCATCCCCCCTCTCTCTCACCCCCTCTCTCTCTCTTACCCCTCCTCCCTCTCTCTCTCTCACCCCTCCTCTCTCATCCCCCCTCTCGCTCTCTCTCTCTCATCCCCCCTCTCTCATCCCCCCTCTCCTCTCGCTCTCTCTCTCATCCCCCCTCTCTCTCACCCCCCCTTTCTCTCTCCTTCACCCACCCCCCTCTCTTGAGATCTCAAGGGTTAATGCTGGGACTTGTAGTCCTTCAATTTTGGAGGGAACCACATCAGTTCAAAAAGAAGGAGTGGGGCAAATTTACATAGGAGGGGGAGGGGGGCACCCAATTTTAGTCTTGCCTAGGGCAGCACAAAACCAAAATACACCACTGTGTGAGGTTGAATAAAGACAATAGTCCATCCAGTTCAATCTGTGTAGTTGTGTGTGGACGTATTAATTTCTCATACCCCTGAATGTTTCGATCCTTTAGATGTACGTCCAAGAGTCTTTTAAAAGTATTCCCCGCATTTACTACCATTTGTGGCAGAGAATTCCACAATCTTGTAGCCCTTACAGTAAGGAACCACCTGTGTAGCCTGAGGTTAAATATCTTCTCCTCTAAACACATTGTATGACCTTGTGTCCTCATGCATTCCTTGCGACTGAATAGTTTTTTTTTTCTATTCTAAGATCACCGTTGAGGTATTTGTAAATTGCTATCTTGTCCCCTCTCACGCGTCTCTTCTCCAGGGAGAATAAATCAAGTGCTTCTAAACGCTCTTCGGAATTAAGGTCCTCTAATCCCCTAATCAGTTTAGCTGCCCTTCTCTGTACTCTCTCCAGCTCCAATACATCCCTTCTGAGGACTGGCGACCAGACCTGGACAGAATACTCCAGATGTGGTCGGACCAGAGTTTTATAAAGTGGTAGGATTATAGTTTTATCTCTGGAATACATCCCCTTCTTCCACCCCAAACTCACTCATCCATGTCTTTATGGACCTTGTTTTGTTGACTAGTCCAAATCATTTGGTGGAGGGGAGATTATGGTGTGGGGTTGTTTTTCAGGGGTTCGGCTTGGCCCCCGTACTTCCAGTGAAGGGAACTCTTAAGGCGTCAGCATACCAAGACATTTTGAACAATTTCATTCTGCCAACTTTGTTGGGAACAGTTCGGGGATGGTCCCTTCCTGTTCTAACATGACTGGGCACCAGTGCACTAAGCAAGGTCAATAAAGACATAAATGAGCGAGATTGGGCTGGAGGAACTTGACTGGCCTGCACAGAGTCCCAACCGTAACCCCATAGAACACCCTTTGGGATGAATTAGTGTAGAGACTGCAAGCCAGGCCTTCTGGTCAACATCAGTGCCCGATCTCACAAATGTGCTTCTGGAAGAATGGTCAAACATTCCCATAGACACACTCCTAAACCTTGTGGACAGCCTTCCCAGAAGAGTAGAAGCTGTTATAGCTGCACAGGGAGAACATCTTTGAGATTAATTAGAGTGGAGAGTGCGGGCCCGGCCTTCTCGTAAACATCAGTGCCTGTCCTTGCCATATCTAGTCTTGTGGCTATTAGGGTATGTGTGATAAAGTTCTTTGTGCCTGTAGGTATGGGGGTTGATTTACTAAAGTAAAATAGGCTGTCCCAGAAGAGGGAGAAAATGTATCACCTCCACCAATTATATTCGAAAGTGACCACAGTTTCCCCAGCAGAGTGGGGATTGATATTGGGGGAAGCATGCTGCTAGACCTTAATGCCCAGTACACACGATCCGAAAATCGGACGACGCTCCGTCCGTTTTTGTTTGGTTGCTAGGAACTCTCAATTATATTCGCAAATGGGAGAGGTTACTTACGATACGAATTTTCTCGGACGATGATTCAAAAGTTTCCGGTATGCGTAACCACGCTGTAGTGTTTGAGGGGAAATGATGTCTACTGCTCATGCATTGTCTACTGCTCACCATTTTTTTCGGACGAACAATATACTGATAATACGATTATCGTACAATGTGTTATAATACAATCAAAATTTTTATGCTTGCACGACCGGATAATATCGGGCGAACTGTCGTGATCGCCTCTCGTAAGCTGTGTACTAACGATCAGATTATCGTCAGATCTTTTCACAAGCGTTATTTTTCGTCCGATTTTCGGATCGTGTGTACGGGCCTTAAGGTGTATAAAACCGCCTATGTAATAGTTTTTGCCCAGATTCCCAATGAGATAGACATTGGATGCTTTTAAAAGTCATAGTAGAGCATAGTGGCATTGTTGAATGGTTGGTGCGATTGCCAAATCAGCCTTCCATTTTTGCATTCTCTAGTTGCATCTGGTTAGAAAGAAGGTAGTAGATAAATGCTATGCCTTTTGAGTCCTTTAAATTTTTTATTAAAGGTTTTTAAATAATACATGAGAACATAATCATAGAAGTAAATATTCCATGTGGCTTGATGAACAAAAGAGGGCTACATAGTAACATATCATCCTTGATAACAATAACTCTTACAGACAGATAGCTAATAGCAAATATACGTCAAGCTGAGAATTCACTTTTCTATTAACCCTTTCATATCAGAAGCCATTAAAGCCTAGATGCTCAGACCAAATTTAGCAGCTTTAGTATGTATTGATTACAGTGATTACAATTGATTACATGATTGGGTATCCATCCTCTGACTCCTGATCCTAAGCAGCAACCGGGAGCCCTTGAAGACAACTTACTGTGATGACTGAGCATGTTGACATAAATATGTGCTGCCTCAAAAGAAAGCCCACTTTATTGGTACCATATATGTGTGTGTGTGACACCATAGTGATGATAGAGTAAAAAATAGTTAAAAGACTTGTCAGTTTTTTCTTTTTTTTCATCTGTGTCCAAATGGGGATATTTCCCTTCAATTGCTGTCAGGTAGCCATACTAAGAAATGGGAGGAAATCTCTCCAAAGTAAGGTAAATTCCTCCTTGGATAGTTCTCAATGGAATACAATTCCCCATTGGAGGATATCCTCTATATTCCTATTTTGGAATTTTGATGTGTGTGTGATAGTGCTGGACTGATAGAAGGGTCTCTGTGGCCCATTAGGGTCCTCCTCTGTAATATATGGTCATATTTCTTCTGTACAATCAGTCGCCTTTTTTTAAATGTGTACATACTTATGTGTTGTTCCTTATTATTATTATACATTTGTACCAATAAAACTTGATATTTTAACTTATGTGAGTGGTTGCCCGTTATAGTCCCATTTAGGGGGTATCTCCTTTCTGCCATTTTGACTGATAGAAGTAAGACTTGGTTCAGATGGATATACAAAGGAGTGTGTCTTCCTCTAAGGAGTTGATCCATGATGAAGGTACAGTGTATGTGGACCTTGTTTTGGTCCTAGTCTGTGTTATGCAGCCTTCCAGTTTAGCTGAGGGTAATGAGTCTCCACAGCCTCCTAGAAGTTCCCATCAGCTGCAGGGTAAAGAGTTAGCCCACTCACCCCCCTAGCTGGATTGGTCCTCCCTCAGTACAGGAGATGCCTTGTTTAAACCTCTTTAGCATGTGTCTCTCTGCTGACATTTGCCTTGTATCAGATTATTCTTTAGATTTATCCTTGAACTTGATGTTGGATTGTTAACTGGATTACCCCTACTTTCTACTAGTCCTGAGCTTGGAACTGATTTCAGACTACACTTGCTCACTCCCTGCCCTGACCTTGGACTTTCCCAGGATTCTGCCACCAACTGCTGTCCAGTGCCGTACCAACCTCAAGACTACAGGTCCCTTTCCTCATCTCAGTTGATTGGTCCTGATGACATCTGGCCAAGAACTATAGCATTGATTTCTAAGACCTGAGGAAAATCAAGTACTGGTAAGCCTGCTTTCTTTAAAGGAACAGGGGCTGTCATAGGCAGAAGACGAATTAACCAGTTATGTTTCCTGACCTAGACAATTGGGCTGTGCATTACAGGCTTCTACCTTCTGTTCATGACAAAAGCTGCTCCCAGCAGAAAACAAAATCTGAGTTGTGGGTATTAAGGAGCATCAAGTACAACATTTCATATCACTTGAAGTTCTTTTTGAAACATCATTAGTTAAGAGAGTCAATGCATTTTGGGGGAAAGGCCTCCCCCTTCTTCAGGGCTAATGCACAAAAAAGTAATAAAATGTAAAACATACCATAAATATCTCATACAAATAATGTAGTGATACTTCTATAAAATCCATATAACAATGTAGTACAGGGATCCTCAAACTACGGCCCTCCAGCTGTTGCGGAACTACACATCCCATGAAGCATTGTAAAACTCTGACATTCACAGACATGACTAGGCATGATGGGAATTGTAGTTCCTGAACAGCTGGAGGGCCATAGTTTGAAGACCCGTGATGTAGTATATAATATCCATAACATATCAATGTCAATAAAATGGTAGTCGAGGTGAATGAACATTAGAAACATATCTTATAATCAATATGGTCCATATTTACAGTATGCCCAGCAGATGGTTATACTATTATATATATATTTTTCATAAAAACCATTAGCTTATTTAAAAGTGTTAACAAAATTCAATAAAATATCAAAGAAACCAGAGCACTCTTCATCTTCAAAATGAATAGGCTGAACACAAACACTTGGTTGAACCAAACCTTCACATTTAGGGGGACTCATCACAAGACACAAGTGCCTGGAGGCGGACAGATTGTGCCTGCATGTCTGATTGCCTTCTAGTGTCTGTTTTGAGACCTCTGATGCCTATCTTACTGATGTGTGACAAAACACAATGTACAATAGCTAGGATGTGTTCTGAAAAAAAAATATTATGTGCCATTGATGTTGAGATGTTCTGCCAGACTATAGACTTTGGGTTTAAATCCAGTCATATGCTTCTGCCACTAAACTTGTCTTTGTTAAAGGGTATCTACACCCAAAAATAAAAATGAAATATATTGCAGCTTGCCAGTACTTAGGTGTGGTGGTTGTATTAGCTTTTCGTTTTCATGTTTTTTTTTTTTTCCTTTATTTGATCCTGGTGATCCTAGCAGTAAAACAAATTCTGTATTAGGGTGGCAACGCTCACTCACTGTACTTTATTTATGGAGAAGCAGCATTGTCACCCTAGGCTGTTAATCTCATTTGTACCAAAAATACCTCCCCTTTCATATCTATTACATAGAAGGACATTGCTTTGTAGTTCACAGTGTCACCTGACCAGTGGCGGCTGGTGCATTGGGGGCTCCCCCATTCATACATCCGGCCCCCTAATCTACATGCGGGGCGCCAGACGCATGGATTCCAAAGAGTTTTTTTTTAATCACGTGATTAGAGCCAGAGGCTCTAATAGGCTTCAAAAAAGGGTGGGCTCGGGGAGCAGAGCACTGCGCCCTGAGCTCACCCAGTTGTGTGACAATAGCGAAGGAATATTTGCTATTGCCACACTGATTCTCCTCCCATTCTAAATATAATGAGGAATGTATTGTACTGAAAGGTAAGATATGTGATCAAAAACAAAACTAGTGAAAGGATGATGGCAAATAAAAAAACATATAATTGTGATGAATGCATTAATAACACATTATGTACATACTCATAAATAAGCTGGAATACTGGTAATCCGTATCAATCTACAGTAAACCCCCCTCCATTGCGGGGGTTACGTTCCGGACCCAGCCGCGAAAAGTGAAATTCCGCGAAATAGAAAAACCCTATTAAAATGCATTGTAGGCATGATTTTTTACTGTCACTGTACGTGTAGAAGCATTTTAAGGTCTTTAAACACACTTTTAAAACAATAGAAACTCATTTAAACACATAAAAGATACTAAGAGACATAGCAAGAGCTATGGAAAACACAAAAATATTTCATTTTTAATGATTTATATAGTAAAATAACATTACAAAAAAAACCGCAAATTACCGGGACCGCAAAAACTGAACCGCGATGTAGCGGGGGATTACTATAATAATAATTGGAAAAAAAAGTCTGTGAATAGTTTGTGACATATGGTGATTCTAATAATAATTCTTCTGTGCTGTAGTTTGCTCAAAAAAGCCACCTCCACCATGTATCCATCTGAGATCACAATGCACGCTAACCTTAAAGCGGTTGCATACTCATGAAAAAAACAAACAAAAAAAAAAAACAAACCCTGCAGGACAAAGGCATAATGAGCTAGTATGCATCGCATACTAGCTTATTATGAAATACTTACTTACTTACTGGACAACGCTGAGGGCGCTGATATGCTCCCTCGGCTTCTCTTCCTGGTTCTGCGGTGCCGGCGCTGTGAGTGGCGCATGCGCACAGGAGTTTCACTTTCCGGCAAGACCCGGACCTTTAGAGCGCATGTGCCGCTGACGTCTGCACGGTTTAGGAGATATTAATTGTACCTACAGGTAAGCCTTAAAAATCACATGAGGTTGTAGGCCCATATCCTAGAACCTCCCCAAATTGCCTCTCTCAGTCCTTACGGGGAAGCCATCACTTTACAGCGAAATGCTAGATAGAGAAGGCAGTTCGCTTTAAAGGATTTTCCCTTTGGGTCCTCCTCTCGTTAGGTTAGGGGGTGTTCCTCAATTAGATACTGTATATGTAAACAAAAGCGATCTCATGGTGTGATACGTTTAAAAACATTTATTAACCTCTTGGTGACCACCCACCATAGTATTACTGCGGCAGGGTGGCTCGGCTGCCCAAAATCACGTAGTACTACATGATTTCATGCACGAGGTCTCGCCGTGATCCTGCTGTGTTTAGACAGCCGGGGGAGGAGCGGCGGCGATTGCCACCGGCCTCCCATGATCGTCAGATAAACTGACAGAAGATCCGGCTACTTATGTAAACAAAGCAGGCGGGTCTTCTGTCAGACAGGCAGGGAGAGATCAGAAGTTTCAGCTAAGCTACAACCCCGATCTCTCTGTGCCTGTCACAGAGCCCTCCCCACCCCCCCCCCATAGTGAGTAAGCATATTTTGGCACACAATAACCCCTTTGATCACCCCCAGTGTTAATCCCTTCCCTACCAGTGTCATTTATACAGCAACAGTGTATATTTTTAGCACTGATTACTTTATTAATGTCACGGGTCCCCAAAAAGTGTAAAAAATGTCAGTTAGGGGTCCGATCTGTCGGCCGCAATGTTGCAGTCCCGCTAAAAAACGCTGATCGCCGCCATTACTAATAAAAACAAAAAAATAAATAAAAATTTCAAAAACCTATCCGGTACTTTGTAAACGCTATAACCTTTGCCCAAACCAATTAAAATACGCTCTTTGGGATTTTTTTTTTTTACCAAAAATATGTAGCAGAATACAAATTGGCCTAAACTGAGAAAAAAATTTAATTTTTTTTATTGGAAATTTTTTATAGCAGAAAGTAAAAAATATGGTGTTTTTTAAAAAATTGTCGCTCTTTTTTTGTTTATAGTGCAAAATAAAAAAAAAAACGCAGAGGTGATCAAATACCACCAAAAGAAAGCTCTATTTGTGTGGAAAAAAAAGGACATCAATTGTATTTGGGTACAGCGCCGCACGACCACGCAACTTGTCTTTAAAGTAACGCAGTGCCGATTCGCAAAATAATGGCCTGGTCAATAAGGGGGTAAAACTTTCTGGAGCTGAAGTGGTTAAGGATAAAAGACTTTGTAGGAGCACTCATATAATGGCAGTAGCATATGAGCATGTAAATGTAAATTCCTGTGCTTCATTGTACAGCTGACAAATTCCCAGCCGCCCAGCAAGGATCGCGATGCAGCAAGCAAGGTTAACGTCACTCAACTCCTCCTACGCGTTATGTCACTGGTATATGTGACTTCTTCAGGAGACCCCGAAGGAGAGCGTGCATTGCACTCACAGGTGGATACACGGTGGAGGTGGCTTTTTTTGAGTACACTACAGCACAGAAGAATTATTATCAGAATCAATTCACCAACCATGTGTCACAAACTTTTCACGGACATTTTCCAATTATCATTATTAGATTGATATGGATTACCAGTATTCCAGCTTATTTATGAGGATGTACATGTTGTGTTATTCATGATATTTATGCATTCATCACATTTATATGTTTTTTTTTTTATTTGCCATCATCCTTTCACTAGTTTAGTTTTTGATCACATATCTTACCCACCTTTCAATACGTTCCTCGTTATATTTAGAATAGCTCACCACCTTCATCACATTAATATACAGCGTTTAGCTGTGATAGAGCCCTGTGTAGTGAAATACTTGACGTCGAGACGTTCTTTGTGATTTATGTTTTATGTTATTTTGTTTTGTTTACATGTAAGCATGTAAAATATGCACTACTATCGTTAAGGCTACGTTCACATGTGGGCGTAGCAGATCACGAGCAGAATCACCGTGATTCTGCCCGCGATCTGGAACCATTGCAAATCACGGGACACCTGTGCGATGCCCGTGATTTGCAATGGCACCCCAAACGCTGTGCGATGTTGCCACGATTTCCGCCTGCCGAATCGCGGTAACCTCACGCAAACAGAATCGAGGGATGCATGATGCCCAAAAAGGTACAGGAGCTTCTTTTGTGTGTCATGCGTTCCGCGATTCTGTTTGCGCGATGTCATCACGATTCGGCAGGCGGAAATCGCAGCAACATCGCACAGCGTTTGGGGTGCCATTGCAAATCACTGGCACCGCACAGGCCTCCCATGATTTGCAATGATTCCGGATCGTGGGCAGAATTGTGGTGATTCTGCCCGTGATCCGCTACGCCTAGATGTGAACGTAACCTTATAGGAGTGTTTTCACAGTTTGGGAGTCTTCGATATAATTTGATAAAATTATAATAAACATCACTTTTTATTACCCAAATATGCTTTATTTTTTGTTATAGGAATAGCCACTGTCTCCATCCCTGACTCTTGTTACAGAGACCACTTTTTTTTTTATATAACCTTTTATGTAGCAGCCAAGGAAGAAGTGAAGAGTCCAAAGATTCCGCTGAGGCTGCTGACATCCCATTCATTATCCAATAATAATAGAGCCAAAGATGAGAGATGATAGGGTTAATGATACAGATGACTGGAATTGCTGCTACCACCAGTAGGCTACACCTCAATCCTAAATAAAGAAGTATAATAATGTGATAAAGGTCCACGATAGCAGTGCATATTTTACATGCTTGCACGTAAATAAAACATAAAACATAAATCACAGATGTAGTACCCTCCCAGGTAGGTGCTAGGCAAAGCACATGTTTGGCCCTGTTCTGCTGATCAGGAGTGTCTGACCTGTTGGTTAGCCTGCCGAATGCTTTCAGGTGTGACCTGTTGAGTCTGGGGAGTCTCCCCACTGTATCTAATGAGGGACCTTGTTGGACAGTGGAGGAAACCTAGCCAATAGCACACCAGGGTTTATGACTGGCCCAATGGGTGGGCATTGCCACAATGCATCCTGGGATTTGGAATAAATCCGGGGAGGGCATGTGACAGGGTGTCTTTTGGCGGGAGCAAAGACCAAGGAGAAGGTGGACGGTTGCCTCCCCTCCTGCGGAAGTGAGGAAGGGGGTCTAGGCAGGCGGCCGAAGGACCGGAGGTTGAGCTGTGCTGCAGAAGGATCCAGTGTGCTGACCAAGTGAAGACTACTTCTGGAAAAACAGTGTCGTGAGTACTTAAGAAACTGCCCAGGGGTCTGTCTAAGAGAGGGGACCACTCCAGAGAGGTCAAGGAGATCAAGGAGCCAGCTAACCCAGAGTGATACAGTAAAGGGGGTTGCCAAGTTGTCAAGCCCTGAAAATTAGGGGGTAAAGGGGGCACCAGGAAGGGCCCTGAAGTCTCAGCAATACAGTCTACCATAAAGATTAGCTACCTCAGGAACCTTTAAGGACTCTTTTGCAGCCAAGGGAAAAGTGAATCAGCGGCCTAGCCGTGACTAGCTCAACATAGTGTTAACCAGCGTTAACAACTTAAGCCCCGGATGATTTGGCTGCTCAAAGACCAGGCCCTATTTTGCGATTCGGCACTGCGTTACTTTAACGGACAATTACGCGGTCGTGCAATACTGTACCCAAACAAAATTAACGTCCTTTTTTTCCCCACAAACAGAGCTTTCTTTTGGTGGTATTTGATCACCTGTGCAATTTTTTTTTTTTGCGCTATAAACAAAAAAAATCAACATTTTTTAACATTTTAGGCCAATTTGTTTTCTGCTACATATGTTTGTTAAAAAAAATAGCAATATGCGTATTTTGATTGGTTTGCGCAAAAGTTATTGCGTTTACTAACTACGGGAAAGATTTATGTCATTTTTATTGTTTTTCATTTTACTAGTTATGGCGGCGATCTGCGATTTTTTTTGCGGGACTGCGACATTGCGGCGGACAGATCGGAACCCTGACTGACTTTTTTGACACTTTTGGGAGTACCAGTGACATTACTACAGTAATCACTGCTATACATATGCACTGTTACTGTCAAAATGACACTGGCAGGGAAGGGGTTAACTTTATTGGTGATCAGTGAGTTAAATGTAAAAATGAATCCCTAGGGGCGTGTTACTAACTGTGGGGGGGGGGTGGCGTGGCTAGTGATGTAACCACAGAGACATACGATTCTACATAGCAGGATCGTATAGTCTCTGCACTTACATCAGGGAGAATGATAGACGGCTTTGTTTACATCAGCCGTCTGCCTTTCTCCCTCTCCAGCAGGAGATCGCGAGTGACCTGTGGACATCGGAGCCGTCGGTCCCTCGCGTGGGGATGCCTGTGAACGAGCGGGGGTGGGAGCACGCCTCCAGCGGCGCGAGCTCGTCCCCTACAGGCGGCTCAGCAAGTGACGTAACCCTACGTCACTTTGCCCAGCAGCGGCTGCCTGCCGCAGTATATCTGCGGTATGCGGTCGTTATGTGGTTAATCAGCATTTAACCAGCGTTAATTAGCAATTTCCCAGATTGCCCCTGCCTATTGTGCATAGTTCAGTTCAGTTGGAGTATCCCACTCATCCCTTCTCCTATCCAAGTTCTTAATAAAACATAAAAAACAAAGAAACTGGACTGGTCCTTATTTGAGGTATAAACACTTGGAAATATGTCAGAATGTTCTGCTGTTGTTAATGGTAACCCAGGGGAACCCATCACCAGCAGCTCCCATGAGAGTAGTGCTACACAAAGAACGTCTTGACATCAAGTATTTCACTACACAGGGCTCTATCACAGCTAAACGCTGTATATTAATGTGATGAAGGTGGTGCGCTATTCTAAATATAATGAGAAATGTTTTAAAAGGTGAAAAACAAGAAAAACAAAACTAATGAAATGATGATGGCAAATAAAAAAACATATAACTGCGATGAATGCATAAATATCATTAATAACATAACATGTACATCTTCATAAAATCGGAAACTGGGGGCGGAGCCGGCTAGCGAGGCAGATGGACGTGTGAGCGAGCAGCTCCTCGCTAAACAGGCAGATCGGAGCACATACGACGGAGAGGGTCAATCCACGATCGCACAGACTTACAGCGAGCACTCCCGGGCTTCTCCAGAACATGTCGCACAAGCGAAAAGACCGTAGCAGACCCGGTAAGATGAGTGATTTCTTCTCACCTCACACCAGGCCGCCCAGCCAAGATGGCGCCGGCCCGCCATGAGCGTCCAGCACTAGATCTCCGACGCAGCAGCCTGCACTCTCGGCTCAGAGGGGACCCTCCCCGAGCACGCAGGCTGATCCCTTGCACTCCCAGCACTCGTCGGCTTCCACCTCACAGCCCAACAGCCCTGTAAAGGCTAAGCAAAAGACGTCTCATGCGCTGTCTTCCCCTCATCACAGCGTGTCTGTAGATGACACCCTGGAGTTCCAGGACACACTGGCAACCATCCCTGCAGGGGATCAACCCGTGGTGGCTTCTATGTTCAAAGAAGTTATGCTCTCCCTACGATCCGCTATTCATTCAGACATGCTGCAACTGGTAACACAGTGTAACTCAGCAGTCACAGCAGTTGCCGACAGGGTGACAACAATTGAAAATAAAATGGGGGAATTTGCAGACACTTTCAATAATATGGTAGATGCCCACAATGAGCATGATGATGACCTGGTCTGGCTCAAATCAAAGGTCGCTGACCTTGAGGATCGTTCCAGAAGGAACAATGTCAAAATCAGGGGCATACCAGAGACAGTCAAACCTCCTGAGCTTGCAGCTTTTCTTACATCCATTATGCAGGAACTCCTCCCTGACACTGCTTTGGGGGAGCTGGCAGTCGATAGGATTCACAGACTTCCGAAACCCAAACACATCCCAGAAAAATTTCCCAGAGATACCATAGCCAGGATTCATTTTTATACCATTAAGGAGAAACTCATGGCGAAAGTGAGAAAGGCTGTGGATCTGCCTCCTAGCATGCAGGGCCTGTCCTTCTATGCGGATCTGTCAGCACACACAATGAATCGGAGAAGGAATCTAGTGACCATAACCAAACCCCTTAGGAACCACCATATCCAGTACCGATGGAACTATCCTGCCACCCTTATCATCACTAAAGGGGATAGAGAATTCAAGGTCTGCACCCTAGATCGAGGCATTGAACTTCTGCGACAATGGGACATTCTGGAAAAGGAAGACTCTCAAGGGGATCGTGCCTCCACCTGGGGCACAGAGCCCCTGCCATCGAATGGATCTATATGACTTCCAGGGACGCTTTGGATCCTTTGGAGTTGACCCTCTCTCTGGTCAAACGTTCTACCCTACTAGCTCCGACAGTTCTGTTCGGCTGCAAATGATTATTTTGTTCTGTACCATCCCAAGTTCCCCGAATTAACGGTATTAACACTGCTCAGATTTCCGTTTGGATATCGCCTACTTTTTAACAGTTTGGAACGGGCCGAGAACCTGCTCCTGTTCAAAGTTTGCAACTGTATCTAGGCAGGGCCCTGAGTGTGAAGTGCTCTACGCTGGATTATCGTATACTTTACCCCTGCTGTTTTGCTTTCTTTTGTTTTTCCTTTTATCTCCCTTGTTCCCACCCAGTTGTGACCCACAGCGGCAGATAGCGGACTCTGCAGTGCCTCAGACTCACCACCTGGACTCTCCAGCACCTCCGAGACATCTACGGGATCATCCCTCTCCTCGCCGATCCAGGCACAACGGACTGGGGTAGGATATCTTAACCATAGACTTTTGGTGTCTTTAGTTGATTGATCGAACTCCCACCCTTCACATCATACCATGGCGTTCAAGCTGACCTCTCTAAATGTTCGTGGCTTGAACAGCCCGTTTAAGCGACATATGCTATGGCGAGAACTCAAATCTCAGAAATGTGATGTTGTACTACTTCAGGAGACTCACTTTTGTGCAATGGCACACCCCAAGCTGACCAATAAGCAATTTCTAAACATCTACTTTGCCAACGGCCCCAAAAAGAAAGGAGGTGTGGCTATCTTGGTTAAAGACTCTATACCATTCAAATACCATTCTCATATCTCGGACCCGGAGGGGCGATATTTACTGCTACACTGTGAGATCAATAACGTTGAATACTCCATACTCAATATCTATGCTCCAAATGCAAGACAGTTGTCATATCTCACCAAACTGTGGAAACGCTTCCAACCCGACATTAAAGGTCATGTGATCTTGGGGGGAGACATGAACTTGGTTGCTAATGTCCGCCAGGACATCTCCACTGCTGCCCGGACGAGTCCCCGTAGATCGGACCTTTCTAACTTCTTACTGTCTACGGGCCTGCAGGATGTATGGAGATGTCACCACTCTACGGAGCGGGATTACTCCTTCTTTTCAAAGGTTCATGCCTCCTACTCCAGAATTGATATGTTTTTCACAGACAAATTTTTGCTCCAAAAAATTGTGGACTCGTCCATTGGGCAGATCACTTGGTCGGACCACGCCCCGGTATCTATAACTGTTGGCCCCAGAATATTTTCCACAGGGGCTAATAGATGGAAAAATGACATAGGTGTTTTTTGTGATTCGGGATCTTCGTCCGAGGTCCTTGCGGCCTTGGAGGAATTTTTCCGAATTAATGAGTGTGGGGAGGTGTGTCCGGTAACTATTTGGAATGCCCATAAGGCTTTTATACGTGGTTTCCTCATGTCTAAAAGCGCAGCGTTGAGGAGGCAGAGGAGGCAGCGTTTGGATGATCTTCTTGGTAAGATCCAAAATTTAGAAATAACTAACAAACGTACCCCGCTCCCGGACGTGAGTATCCAACTTTCCAATGCACAACATGAACTCTGTATGCTTTTAATTGGTCAGCATCAGGCCCGCCTACGTAAACTTAAGGCCACCTCCTACGCACACGGCAATAAAGCTGGCAAGTTATTAGCCACCCAACTGAAGAACACACAGGCCCGGCAACGTATACCCAATTTGACACACCATTCCACAAACCAATCCTTGACTAACCCCAAGGCTATTGCCGACGCCTTTAGCAATTATTATAGTGAGCTGTACAATCTGCAAGACGATCTATCCACCCCCCAACCGTCCTCGGAGGACATTGACAAATTTTTAACTTCGATCTCTCTACCCACACTGAGTCCCACGGATTTAGCAGAACTAAACCTACCAATCACAGATTCTGAAATTAGTAAGGTTATCCAATCTTTGCCCCTTAATAAAGCTCCTGGCCCTGATGGGTTTTCGTCGGAGTACTATAAGCGTTATGTGCACATCCTGACTCCAAGACTCCGGGAGGTATTCCGGAGGGCTGCCTTGTCTGCCTCCTTCCCCCCTGAAATGCTAGAAGCTACTGTGGTAACGCTCCCCAAGCCGGGGAAGCCCCCGGACTGTGCGAAGAATTTCAGACCCATTTCCTTGCTAAACGTGGATCTGAAGGTCTACGCAAAAATTCTAGCTAATAGAATCTCGAAATTCCTACCTAGCCTTATCAACCAAGATCAAGTGGGGTTTGTCATGGGCCGGCAGGCCACCGACGCTACCAGAAGAATGTTAAATCTCATCCACCATGCCGAATCCACTAAGACGCCTACAGTGTTCCTGTCCCTTGACGCCGAAAAGGCCTTTGACAGGATACACTGGGGATATTTGCGTAAAGTACTGCAACGATTCGGCATGGGGGGTGAGATTTTGGACGCGGTGTTGGCTCTTTACACCGCGCCCTCAGCATATGTTTTCACGGAAGGTCTGTTCTCCACTAAATTCAATATAACCAATGGCACTCGCCAGGGATGCCCACTGTCCCCATTGGTGTTTGCTTTGTTGATGGAACCCTTAGCTGAGAAGGTTAGAAGTCATCCGGAGATTAGGGGATTAGACATCAAGGGTCTAACTAATAAGATTTCGCTGTTTGCGGATGATGTGATTATGTCTGTAACTTCTCCCCAGTCCTCCCTACCAGCAATTCAAGAGGTGCTTCGGGAATTTAGTTCGGTATCTTACTATAAGGTCAATGAGACTAAGTCGAACATGCTAGGTGTGGCTATCCCCAAACATATGGCACGAGAGATTCAAGGCAAAGTCCCGTTTCAGTGGGGTGATGGACATATTAACTACTTAGGTATAAAACTCACAAGTAAGATTGGTGATCTATTCAAAACCAACTTTGTACCATTTCTAGACACCCTTACGCACGAACTAGCTAGACTCAGCAAATTCTATCTCTCCTGGTCGGGCAGGAATGCAGCGTTTAAAATGCTGACGTTCCCTAAGCTCCTATATCTATTTAGGGCTATTCCCATCAAAATTCCTGTGACATTTTATAGGTCAGTACAATTACTGGTATCGAAATTTCTATGGGGTGGTAGGAAACCCCGCTGCTCCCATGCGCACCTGATCAAACACCCCCATGTAGGGGACATGGGTGTTCCGGGCATACGGGACTATCACATGGCTGCTGTTCTTGCCCAGTCCATACATTGGTTGAAAAACACACAGCCACCTGTCTGGAAGGGACTTGAACAGGCAGTGGTGTCTCAAGGCACACTGGCAGACCTACTTCTTAGTACCTCATTTCCCAACAGCAACCATCCTAGGGGGCACCCCACTATCTCAGCCACTGTATGTGCATGGAAGTACTTATATGCTCATGGAACCAAAGATACCAAGCAGGTGGATATTCCTATCCCCCTGACAGCTCTATCGTTCCTATCCCCGAATCTTCATTTAGCGCACTGGTCCACATATGACCTCCATACAGTCAGAGATATCACGCACCATCCGGAGGGATTTTCCTTCACTAGATGGTGTGCCCGCTTCCCACCCTTTGCCAAGGAATACCTTACGCTCCACAGAGTGACCACCTTAATATCTTCCATAACCTCAGTAGACATATCTATCCCAGAACCAATTTACACGTTATGCTTCGGCAGCAACCAACAAACAAAAGGTATAGGCAAATTTTACACCTCCCTGCAGGGTAAGAGGTCATTCGTGAAAATCAAGTACCACTTGAAGTGGGAAGGTGACCTAGAACAGGAATTTACGGGTGATCAGTGGACAAGCTCCTATGCACTTACCTCAGCTCACACTAGATGCTCCAACTTCAGGGAAGGTTTCTTAAAAATACACATGAGATGGTACAAGACACCATACTCCATAGCTAAGTACTACCTGGGCGTTTCCAACCTGTGTTGGAGACGGTGCGGACAGGTTGGAACCTTGCTTCATGTCCTGTGGACCTGTATCTCTTTGAGGGGTTTCTGGGCCTCTGTTGCTAAATTAATTGCGGAAGTGACAGGGATTCTCAATAAGGTGGTTGTGGAACAGGCCTTACTAGGCATAAACATTGACAAATACCCTCCCCAACTAAGGACGGTGGTCCAGAATATCCTTTTTGCTGCACGGCTGTCCATAGCACGTAAGTGGAAATGTGAAGACACCCCGACCAGGAGAGAAGTAATTCAAATAGTGAGTGAATCGTGTGCACACGAGAAAACTTTAGCAGTTAATGCTTTTAAAATGCAACAATTTAGGGCCAGGTGGTCCGCCTGGAATGTTTATGTCCAAAACAATGGTCCTCTATGACTTATCTTATTTGGTGTTATTGTCTGATTGACTCTGAGGAGACTCCGGTGGGGCCATGGGGGGATAGGGTGGGGGCGGGGCTAAATGGGTGGTCGCAGCAGGTTCCCTTTTGGGGCGTCCCCCTGGAGCGGCTCATGTATATGGTTTGACACCAGTAGCCTCTTAGCTGCACAGCCTAGCGCCCCCCTCCTTTCCCTCCCTCAGAGGGTCCCGGTGAAGGTTTGGATATATTGCGATGATGTACATTGTATAGAGTATCACACATTTTCAAAGTTGCTGGCTACTGTGGGTCGACCCTTTAACCCCTTCCTTTTTCCCTTTTGTATGGGACTTTCAGATGTTTACTTGTTTATATACCTTATTGATCTAACGTTGTTCACCATGTATATTTGCATTACAATGTTTGTATCTCATTTTATTTTTGCAAAAATCCAAATAAAAAGATATTGAAAAAAAAATAAAATCGGAAACTGTATTTGCCGTCATAACCTTTGATACTGTACCTCGCCATGTCACAAATAAATTGGCTAATTCAGTCACAGAGGCACCAGATAAGTGGGCACAAACCATTGGCCCTCTTTGAAACTTAGTAAGCTCTGACATGACTCTGTATTACTAGCAGCACACGCAGTGAATGATGAAAGCTAAGGCCCGTACACACGATAAGAAAATCTGTAGGGAAAATTTGTCCGACGACCGATCTGCCGATTTTCGGATTGTTAGTACAAAATCCTGATGTGCGGGCTACATAATTTTTGTCGTCCATCAAAACAATGTCCGATTTTCGTCTCATTAGTACAGATTTTGATGGAAAAAAATCTTAACCTCCCTGGCGGTACGATTATGTCAGGAATTATGTACCAAAAGCGGTACAATTTTTTGCATGGAAATTTGGCGTTATGTATTATAGGCCTACAATTCTTAATAATTACTGACTTAAACCTGACCAAAACAAGAATTTTAAAGAAATATTGCTAGAGATGAAGTAGAAAGCACCACATCCCTTTGTTTAAAGTAGCTACAATGGAGGGGGGCAAAGTGGGACTTTACCGGTGCAAAATGATGGAGAAAAATCTGAATTCTCAAAAATTGTACATTTTATTACACATAGGAGGTGAGGACAAGACAGTACATCAATATAAAATGATAAAATCAAGAAAATGCACTCGAAAATATCAACTCTACATGTTTCGCCATCTTCATAATAGCTTCTTCAGGAGTTTTCATAGACATTTCTCGAGAGTGAACATTTCTAGGTAACAAAAGGAAAGAACATAAAAGACATAGCATGTGTATATACATAGGGCTTATCTCAATGGTCCTAAAGTTGAGTGCCCAATTGATTTACATATTAGAAAGACAATGATACCAATAAAAGTACCTTAAGATGACCTGAACCCTTTCTTATGCCGAAGGTGGAGGCAATAAACGTGACGCCACCCAAGCGAGCACAGAGGGGGAGGGGAACCGAGACATCCAACCTCTTAAAGTTGACCCATAGAGAGGGTGACAGCCAAGCTAGGAATGATGGGTAGAAATAATGAGACCAGAGCATGGAAATACACTTCAACCCAAGATTGCTATATCTCCAGTTGTATAGGACTAAATATCAGGTTGAAAAATTGCTAAAATATTCACCTGATTATAATGAATGTGCAGTTGATTCACTAGGTACCCCAATGTAAAAAAGCAGGGAGGGAAAACAAAGTTTCCTTAGTATCCCCAAATGGAAGGTATCCCTTAAAGAGAAAAATGGAGTTTATTAATAACAATGACAAACGCAATGCGGGTCTGTCAAGTTTTGAGGGTATGCATACTTACCCAAAATTGGCAAAATTGGGCACATGGATTATCATGCAGTATTCAGAAGTTCACCGCCATTGTAATTGAACAAATTTTCCAATAGTACGCTCAAAATGAAAGAGACTGCACGGGAAGAGAGAGAAGAGAGAGGCATGGAAGGACATAGTCAGCATCTAATATACAAAAGATGTAAGGAGAGAAGCAGGGTTTAGAAGATTTCATTTACCGCAAATGGTCTCGAAGCTCATATGTCGTTCCCCGGTGGTATAGTGTAATACTGACCGTATTGCGCCGGCATTTATACACCCTCTCCACTCCCTCGGCGTCTGACGTCACCGAGGGAGTGAGAGCGAGGTACGCCCAGTGGTCCAAGGGAGACTGAAGAGGAAGTGCGTCATCACGACGCGACCGCATCGCATTGTTCCGCCGGAACCGGAAGGTCGGGGATGGCAACATCTGGTCCGGACATAATGTATGCAGAGGAGGTAACAGATCGCCAGAGACAATCTGAAATGGATCCAAATGAAACTGACAGCATTATTAAAGGCCGGATTTCAAAAGATATATCCACAATGCCTGTATAATGGGGAAAATCTAAAGACACAAAAGGTCATAAAGAAGAAGATTAACCCAATTAGTAAATCAGTCAGTATTGTGATAGAAATGAAAATTAGAAAGAAGAGGTTTTATGAAACTCCATTAAAGGACACCTGGGAGTTTGAAAGCGGTGCTGCTACTGACCAGGTTGGACCAATTTTCCTGGAAAATAAGTGTAGGGCACCGCGGGTGCCCATATGGGCAACAAGGACAGAGGCTGGAAATAGGCTCGGATCCAATGGGTCCCCCAATGTGCTCACCTTAGGGTCTGCCACCCACAGTCGCATCCACATAACGGCAGGGGTCAGGAAAAAATATCCAATGGGCAAATCACAAAATGTTCTTGTTCTTTGAAAGGTAGATAAACTACATCTGAAAAAATAAACATATAATTGTTGTAAGGCAATTTTACCAAAATATATGTCATGTGCCAATATAGGCACCTAGAAAAAGGGGACTTTGTAACAAGGGTTCAAAATCCAAAATGCTGGCCAGCATCAGAAATCCTGTACTGAATCAGCAATACATACAATTGACATTACCTAGCCAAGAAAGGGTTTGAAACTAATGGATTCATTTATACCAGGATACTGAATAGCCGATAAATTAAATATCCACTTGGTTTCACGTTGCAATAAATTTCTATCTACACTTCCACCTCTTTCATTGAGTGGGATGTGTTCCAAAGCAAAAAAGGTCATCATCCTATCATCAAAGCCATGGTATAAACCCATATGTCGGCTAATGGGACTTTCAAACTTTTTGTTCTTGACAAGTTTGACATGGTCACGAATTCGATTAAAAAAAGGCCTTTTTGTTTTGCCTATGTAGAAGGCTTTACAACTGCAATACATTATATAGACAATTCCTATTGTTTGACAGTTTGCATAGAAATTCGGTCTATACAATTTTCCATTGGGAAGAATAATTTCACTTAAATTAGGCAGATATCTGCAGAAATTGCATTTTCTGCAGGAATATGTGCCTGTAAGTGTTTTTTTACATTTATTTAAAGGAGCATAGTGACTATGCACCAATTGGTCCCTTAAGGAGCGAGACCTTTTAAAAGTTATCTGGGGGCGGGCATCAATAAATTTAGATACCTTTTCATCTGCCTCTAAGAGGTACCAAAATTTTTTAAGAATTGACCGTACCTGGTCATGTTGACCAGAATATCGCGTAATTAGACGTACCCCATCAGTATTGGTTTTATTCTTTGTCTTTTTGCCAAAAATCAGTCCTGTTCCATTTTTTCGCTCTATGATAAGATTTTTTCAAACAGGCCCTACTATAGCCTCTACATAAAAGTCTCCTCTGTAAGTTTTTGGCTTCTCTCTCGAAATCTTCAGATTTCGTACAATTACGCCGTAATCTTAAATACTGGCTATATGGTATACTGGATACCAAAGGTTGAGGATAGGAACTGTCTGCCCTCAGTATAGTGTTACCTGCAGTGGTTTTACGGAAGAGGGTGGAACCCAAAATTCCATCTTCATCTACATAAATGGTAATATCCAAAAAGTCCAAAGACCTTTGGCTATAAGTGTAGGTAAATTTGAGATTGAAGTCATTGACTTTCAACACCTCAAAAAATCTCAGCAGCATGCTTAGAGAACCTGTCCAAATCATAAAAATGTCATCAATAAATCTTCTCCAAAGGAGTATACAAGATAAAAGAGACTCCAGGTTATCCCTGGAAAAAAGGTCACGCTCCCATCCCCCCAGGTGCAGGTTGGCATATGAGGGGGGCACACTTGGCCCCCATAGCCACACCCTGCACCTGGAGGTAATGGGAGCCATTGAACAAGAAGACATTATTGGACAAAATAAATCTAAGGAGTGAGATGACAAAGGCATTATATTCAACTGAAGAACCTCCTCTTTCTGATAAGAAGCCCTCCAAAACTCGAACCCCACAATGATGTGGGATGGAGTTGTAGAGGGCCTCTACATCAATGCCCACTAGCCATGCCTCCTCAGGGACTTGGATGCCATCAATGGCTTTGGTGAGATCACTGGTGTCCCTAATGTAGGAAGGCAAAGCCAGTACATGGGGACGCAGGTAATCATCCACTAATTGGCTCGCTCGTTCCGTTAGACAGCCATTGCCAGAGACTATTGGTCTCCCTCGGGGTTTTTTGAGGTTTTTGTGAACCTTAGGTAAGGCATACATAGTATGGGTTTTAGGATCCTTGATATTCAAAAATTCCCAAGTTTTCTTGTCTATCAAGGCTCTAGAGTAGGCTTCAAAGATAAGCTGACGATATTTGATGATTATTCTTGCTAGGAAACTTTCAGAAATTTTTCTATACCAATCTTTGTTATTCAAAATGTCCAAAACCATAGCTTCATACCCTAATGTGTCCATTACAATGACATTTCCGCCCTTGTCTGAGGGTTTTATTGTGAGAGAGGAGTCGTTTTGAAGTGATTGAATAGCCCTAATCTGACTATCATTCAGGTTAGAGGAATTCACATCTTTCCACTTAGTCTTCTGAATTTCCCTAATCACTTGTTGGGTAAAGGCCCAAATGTTAGGATTAGATATCAATAGAGGAAAAAATTGGGATTTGGATTTATATGAGGATGGAGGAGGAAAAATGGGCTCCGCTTCACAATTTTCTAGAGTGGCCGTCTGATCAATTGATTCATCAGAAAAAGGCCAACCTGATGAGTCTCCTTCTTCCCAGAGTTCCATCAAATCATTGAGTGCCTGCATTTCGGCCAGAGACAGTTCCTGGTCTTGTGCAGGTAAGCAATTGGATTTGGTCAGTTGATCTGCTATGGATTGATTGTCTTTGTCATAAATTACTTTAAACATCAATCTATGAGCAAACAGGTGAACATCCTTAATTAGCTCGAAGATATCGATTTTTTGAGTAGGACAAAAGGTTAGACCAAGAGATAGAACCTATATTTGGGTTTCATCAAGTTTTTTACTGGATAAATTAATAACTTTCAAGGCATCAGAATCTGAGGTCTGAAGCTCAGAAGGTAGTTGCTAACTAGATTGATTTTTTGAGGGCTGAAAAATAGGTGCCGTGCGAATTTCATTATTCACCACTGTGCTGTGACTCATCTTAAGGGAATGTGTAGCATTAAGACTTGGGGTAGCTACTGAATTTTCAATGGCTAACTCACCAAGATTTTGTGAGAGTTGGGAGGGAGATTGGTGAAATTGCTGGTGATGTTCCGGAAGGGAAAAGAGGGGTGCGTTTAGAAGAAGTGTTAGAATCTTTTTTGTTTTCTATTTTGCGCTTGTAGGAACCATTCATTTTTGTGTGATGTTGGGACTTAGTGTGGGAAGATGATGTAGATGATTGGGATGATAAGTCCGAATCACTCACATCATTAGTGTTTATTTGTGAATGAAAAGAGCTTGGATGGGGGTTTTTATACGCATTTTTTGTTATACGTTTGTTATTTCTTTCTCTGGTCCAGTGATAAGCTTCATCCTGTTGATATGCTTGCTTATCTCTGGCAAATTTCTTTTCTTTAGTCTTGATCAAATTGCCTACGAAAATTTCTAATTGTTTTTGCATTTTGTTATCTCTCTGAGAGAAGGAGGGATCATTTAATAATGCTGCACTGTCTAGATAGAGTTGTTTGATATCATTGTTCACAATTTCCAAATCTTTGGTATATTGTGAGCATAATAAATTCATCATTTTTAGAGAACAGGAATGTAGATTTGATTCCCATTCACTTTTTAATTCAGCATTGACTGTTTTAATTAGAGGGAAAATCTGAATTCTTAGTCCCCAAGGGACCAGTTTTTCATCAATATACTTCAAAAAATATTTTTTATTCCAAAATATCTTGGATTTTTTTTCCAATAATCTGCGCAATCTCGAAAAGAAGTGGTCAAGGGTAATTCCTCCCACTGATGAACTTTGAGCCTGATGGAACTTGTCCATTAATCCATCGAAATCTTTCCCACAGTAGCCATCCATGGTTACAAGAACCGGGGCCACTGGGGGAGAGGTTTCTAATTCACAATACCACTTAAACGTAGCTAAGGAATGTCTACAAGTAAAAATACCTCATAGAGTAAAACAAAAACAAAAAAATATATATATATGTATATAACAAGAACAAGCTGAACTTAATTAACACAATGAATACACATTTTTCTCCAGCAATACGGGGGTAATGGGAAATGTAATCCCTAATCGTAAATTTTAAAGAAATATTGCTAGAGATGAAGTAGAAAGCACCACATCCCTTTGTTTAAAGTAGCTACAATGGAGGGGGGCAAAGTGGGACTTTAACGGTGCAAAATGATGGAGAAAAATCTGAATTCTCAAAAATTGTACATTTTATTACACATAGGAGGTGAGGACAAGACAGTACATCAATATAAAAAGATAAAATCAAGAAAATGCACTCGAAAATATCAACTCTACATGTTTCGCCATCTTCATAATAGCTTCTTCAGGAGTTTTCATAGACATTTCTCGAGAGTGAACATTTCTAGGTAACAAAAGGAAAGAACAAGACAAAGGGACATGTTCAATGGACATTTGTTGTATGAAGAACAAACATGGACTATTGAGAATGTCCCTTTTCTCTTCACATAGAACACATTCCTTTGTTTGTCTCTTCACATAGAAACCATTCCTTTGCTTGTCTCTTCACATAGCAAACAGTGCATTTATTTCTTTCCACATAGAAATATTCCAAGACCTCACCTTGAGTAGTCCTCAGTAGTGTTGAGCGAACACGGACTGTATTATTCGTGTTCGTACCGAATAATTGGATTTTTTGTACCCGAACACGGACACGGACACTTTACTGTATGTTCGGGTAAAAATCCGTGTTCGGTCGTTTTATTTCCGGGTTTTGCATGCTTTGGCGCTCTTTTCATGGCGGGCTTTCAACAGCCAATCAACAATCGTTTAACTGGTGTGCCTTAAGCCATCCCAGCCATGCCTGCAAATGTCTCAGTAGCTGTGATTGGCCGTCTGAAGCATGTGACCAAGTCTTTATAAGTTCGAGGCAGCCGCAGCGGCGTCATTATGCTGCTTAGATTCAGGGACAGAGCACACATCAACGTGCTGGCTGCTGATTAGGGAAAGATAGGCAGGAAAAAACCATTTGTGTCCGGATAGAATTGAGGGACAGGTCGGAGTGTTTAGGCAGGGCGAGTTGTAGGCATTTTAGGGATAGAGTCTGCTGAATTATATAGGGTCAGTGTCTTCTACAAACTACAATCGATATTGCTGTGTGGGGGGTGGGGTGAATCTGCACTCAATCCTGATCTACGATCTCTTCTCAATCCTGTTAGGGACAGAGTCTGCTGAATTTTAGGGAAACTGTGTTCTACAAACTACAATCGATATTGCTGTGTGGTGTGGGATTGGAGATAGGCAGGTGTCAGTGATCCACATCCATTTTTCTGTGTGTGAGCTGCAGTGAACACAATCTTTTTGGGCTGCAGTGAACACAATCTTTTTGGGCTGCAGTGAACACAATCTTTTTGGGCTGCAGTGAACACAATCTTTTTGGGCTGCAGTGAACACAATCTTTTTGGGGTGCAGTGAACAAAATCTTTTTGGGGTGCAGTGAACACAATCCTTTTTGGTGTGCAGTGAACACAATCTTTGTGGGGTGCAGTGAACAAAATCCTTTGTGGGGTGCAGTGAACACAATCTTTTTGGGGTGCAGTGAACAAAATCCTTTTTGGGGTGCAGTGAACAACATCCTTTTTGGGGTGCAGTGAACACAATCTTTTTGGGGTGCAGTGAACAAAATCCTTTGTGGGGTGCAGTGAACACAATCTTTTTGGGGTGGAGTGAACAACATCCTTTTTGGGGTGCAGTGAACAAAATCCTTTTTGGGGTGCAGTGAACAAAATCATTTTTGGGGTGCAGTGAACACAATCTTTTTGGGGTGCAGTGAACACAATCTTTGTGGGGTGCAGTGAACACAATCTTTTTGGGGTGGAGTGAACAACATCCTTTTTGGGGTGCAGTGAACAACATCCTTTTTGGGGTGCAGTGAACACAATCTTTTTGGGGTGCAGTGAACACAATCTTTGTGGGGTACAGTGAACAGAATCTTTGTGGGGTGCAGTGAACACAATCTTTGGGGGGTACAGTGAACACAATCTTTGTGAGGTGCAGTGAACACAATCTTTGTGGGGTGCAGTGAACACAATCATTGTGGGGTGCAGTGAACTCAATCTTTGTGGGGTACAGTGAACACAATCTCATACTTCTGAAGGTTTGAGGGTGCTGCCTGTTCCATACTCCCCCTACTCCTCATCTAGCCTTTTAGGGGTACAAACAATAGTAATTGGGGCCTAGTGTGGTTGTGTACGTGTGATATACATACACTTTTTTGGGATCATATTTTCTATTCCGCTATTTAATCAAAAACCTTTGGGGATCAGTTAAATTGGGGGATAGTCTGTGTTGGTACGTGTGAGAGAGATCCACCTTTCCAAGTTGTTGGGGTTCGTCTCATACTTCTGAAGGTTTGAGGGTGCTGCCTGTTCCATACTCCCCCTACTCCTAGCCTTTTAGGGGTACAAACAATAGTAATTGGGGCCTAGTGTGGTTGTGTACGTGTGATATACATACACTTTTTTGGGATCATATTTTCTATTCCGCTATTTAATCAAAAACCTTTGGGGATCAGTTAAATTGGGGGATAGTCTGTGTTGGTACGTGTGAGAGAGATCCACCTTTCCAAGTTGTTGGGGTTCATCTCATACTTCTGAAGGTTTGAGGGTGCTGCCTGTTCCATACTCCCCCTACTCCTAGCCTTTTAGGGGTACAAACAATAGTAATTGGGGCCTAGTGTGGTTGTGTACGTGTGATATACATACACTTTTTTGGGATCATATTTTCTATTCCGCTATTTAATCAAAAACCTTTGGGGATCAGTTAAATTGGGGGATAGTCTGTGTTGGTACGTGTGAGAGAGATCCACCTTTCCAAGTTGTTGGGGTTCATCTCATACTTCTGAAGGTTTGAGGGTGCTGCCTGTTCCATAATCCCCCCTACTCCTAGCCTTTTAGGGGTACAAACAATAGTAATTGGGGCCTAGTGTGGTTGTGTACGTGTGATATACATACACTTTTTTGGGATCATATTTTCTATTCCGCTATTTAATCAAAAACCTTTGGGGATCAGTTAAATTGGGGGATAGTCTGTGTTGGTACGTGTGAGAGAGATCCACCTTTCCAAGTTGTTGGGGTTCATCTCATACTTCTGAAGGTTTGAGGGTGCTGCCTGTTCCATACTCCCCCTACTCCTAGCCTTTTAGGGGTACAAACAATAGTAATTGGGGCCTAGTGTGGTTGTGTACGTGTGATATACATACACTTTTTTGGGATCATATTTTCTATTCCGCTATTTAATCAAAAACCTTTGGGGATCAGTTAAATTGGGGGATAGTCTGTGTTGGTACGTGTGAGAGAGATCCACCTTTCCAAGTTGTTGGGGTTCATCTCATACTTCTGAAGGTTTGAGGGTGCTGCCTGTTCCATACTCCCCCTACTCCTAGCCTTTTAGGGGTACAAACAATAGTAATTGGGGCCTAGTGTGGTTGTGTACGTGTGATATACATACACTTTTTTGGGATCATATTTTCTATTCCGCTATTTAATCAAAAACCTTTGGGGATCAGTTAAATTGGGGGATAGTCTGTGTTGGTACGTGTGAGAGAGATCCACCTTTCCAAGTTGTTGGGGTTCATCTCATACTTCTGAAGGTTTGAGGGTGCTGCCTGTTCCATACTCCCCCTACTCCTAGCCTTTTAGGGGTACAAACAATAGTAATTGGGGCCTAGTGTGGTTGTGTACGTGTGATATACATACACTTTTTTGGGATCATATTTTCTATTCCGCTATTTAATCAAAAACCTTTGGGGATCAGTTAAATTGGGGGATAGTCTGTGTTGGTACGTGTGAGAGAGATCCACCTTTCCAAGTTGTTGGGGTTCATCTCATACTTCTGAAGGTTTGAGGGTGCTGCCTGTTCCATACTCCCCCTACTCCTAGCCTTTTAGGGGTACAAACAATAGTAATTGGGGCCTAGTGTGGTTGTGTACGTGTGATATACATACACTTTTTTTGGATCATATTTTCTATTCCGCTATTTAATCAAAAACCTTTGGGGATCAGTTAAATTGGGGGATAGTCTGTGTTGGTACGTGTGAGAGAGATCCACCTTTCCAAGTTGTTGGGGTTCATCTCATACTTCTGAAGGTTTGAGGGTGCTGCCTGTTCCATACTCCCCCTACTCCTAGCCTTTTAGGGGTACAAACAATAGTAATTGGGGCCTAGTGTGGTTGTGTACGTGTGATATACATACACTTTTTTGGGATCATATTTTCTATTCCGCTATTTAATCAAAAACCTTTGGGGATCAGTTAAATTGGGGGATAGTCTGTGTTGGTACGTGTGAGAGAGATCCACCTTTCCAAGTTGTTGGGGTTCATCTCATACTTCTGAAGGTTTGAGGGTGCTGCCTGTTCCATACTCCCCCTACTCCTAGCCTTTTAGGGGTACAAACAATAGTAATTGGGGCCTAGTGTGGTTGTGTACGTGTGATATACATACACTTTTTTGGGATCATATTTTCTATTCCGCTATTTAATCAAAAACCTTTGGGGATCAGTTAAATTGGGGGATAGTCTGTGTTGGTACGTGTGAGAGAGATCCACCTTTCCAAGTTGTTGGGGTTCATCTCATACTTCTGAAGGTTTGAGGGTGCTGCCTGTTCCATACTCCCCCTACTCCTAGCCTTTTAGGGGTACAAACAATAGTAATTGGGGCCTAGTGTGGTTGTGTACGTGTGATATACATACACTTTTTTGGGATCATATTTTCTATTCCGCTATTTAATCAAAAACCTTTGGGGATCAGTTAAATTGGGGGATAGTCTGTGTTGGTACGTGTGAGAGAGATCCACCTTTCCAAGTTGTTGGGGTTCATCTCATACTTCTGAAGGTTTGAGGGTGCTGCCTGTTCCATACTCCCCCTACTCCTAGCCTTTTAGGGGTACAAACAATAGTAATTGGGGCCTAGTGTGGTTGTGTACGTGTGATATACATACACTTTTTTTGGATCATATTTTCTATTCCGCTATTTAATCAAAAACCTTTGGGGATCAGTTAAATTGGGGGATAGTCTGTGTTGGTACGTGTGAGAGAGATCCACCTTTCCAAGTTGTTGGGGTTCATCTCATACTTCTGAAGGTTTGAGGGTGCTGCCTGTTCCATACTCCCCCTACTCCTAGCCTTTTAGGGGTACAAACAATAGTAATTGGGGCCTAGTGTGGTTGTGTACGTGTGATATACATACACTTTTTTGGGATCATATTTTCTATTCCGCTATTTAATCAAAAACCTTTGGGGATCAGTTAAATTGGGGGATAGTCTGTGTTGGTACGTGTGAGAGAGATCCACCTTTCCAAGTTGTTGGGGTTCATCTCATACTTCTGAAGGTTTGAGGGTGCTGCCTGTTCCATACCCCCCCTACTCCTCATCTAGCCTTTTAGGGGTACAAACAATAGTAATTGGGGCCTAGTGTGGTTGTGTACGTGTGATATACATACACTTTTTTTGGATCATATTTTCTATTCCGCTATTTAATCAAAAACCTTTGGGGATCAGTTAAATTGGGGGATAGTCTGTGTTGGTACGTGTGAGAGAGATCCACCTTTCCAAGTTGTTGGGGTTCATCTCATACTTCTGAAGGTTTGAGGGTGCTGCCTGTTCCATACCCCCCCTACTCCTCATCTAGCCTTTTAGGGGTACAAACAATAGTAATTGGGGCCTAGTGTGGTTGTGTACGTGTGATATACATACACTTTTTTTTGATCATATTTCCTATTCCGCTATTCAATAAAAACCTTTGAGGATCAATTGAATTGCGGGATAGTCTGTGTCGGTACGTGTGAGAGAGATCCACCTTTCCAAGTTGTTGGGGTTCATCTCATACTTCTGAAGGTTTGAGGGTGCTGCCTGTTCCATACTCCCCCTACTCCTCATCTAGCCTTTTAGGGGTACAAACAATAGTAATTGGGGCCCAGTGTGGTTGTGTACGTGTGATATACATACACTTTTTTGGGATCATATTTTCTATTCCGCTATTTAATCAAAAACCTTTGGGGATCAGTTAAATTGGGGGATAGTCTGTGTCGGTACGTGTGAGAGAGATCCACCTTTCCAAGTTGTTGGGGTTCATCTCATACTTCTGAAGGTTTGAGGGTGCTGCCTGTTCCATACCCCCCCTACTCCTCATCTAGCCTTTTAGGGGTACAAACAATAGTAATTGGGGCCTAGTGTGGTTGTGTACGTGCGAGATACATACACTTTTTTTGATCATATTTCCTATTCCGCTATTCAATAAAAATCTTTGAGGATCAATTGAATTGCGGGATAGTCTGTGTCGGTACGTGTGAGAGAGATCCACCTTTCCAAGTTGTTGGGGTTCATCTCATACTTCTGAAGGTTTGAGGGTGCTGCCTGTTCCATACTCCCCCTACTCCTCATCTAGCCTTTTAGGGGTACAAACAATAGTAATTGGGGCCCAGTGTGGTTGTGTACGTGTGATATACATACACTTTTTTTGGATCATATTTTCTATTCCGCTATTTAATTTAACTGGGCCTCCATGCGAGACCTGTGTGCCTTGTTGCGCTGTTTTGAGTACTCCACCAACATGGCCAGTGGCAATGACGCCGTTCTCAGCTTAACTATCCCACTTCTATGCCTCCTTGAAAAAACAATTCGGGCGATGATGGAAGAGGATGTGGCACAGGATGAGGAGGAGGAGGAGGATGAAGAGGTAACATTTCCAAGGCTTTCAGGGCAGTCATTCGCAAGGGGCTCCGAGGGTGGGTTCCTGCACACGCAAACGCCAGGGACGCAATTGTCCAGCAGGGGCACAGTTCTGGAGGATGAGGAGGATGAGGAGGAGGAGGAGCTGGAGGAGGAGATGGAACCATGTTCACAGCAGGGTGGCACCCAGGCCAGCTCATGGCCATCACTGGTGCGTGGCTGGGGGGATACAGAGGACACGGACGATACACCTCCCACAGAGGACAGCCTTTCGTTGCCTCTGGGCAGCCTGGCACACATGAGCGATTACATGCTGCAGTGTCTCCACAACGACCGCCGAGTTGCCCACATTCTAACTTGTGCTGATTACTGGGTGGCCACGCTGCTGGATCCCCGTTACAAGGACAACGTACCGTCCTTAATTCACTCACTGGAGCGCGATCGCAAGATGCGCGAGTACAAGCGCACGCTGGTAGACGCCATGCTGCTGGCATTCCCATCTGACAGCGGGGCCACAGTGGAAGCACAAGGCAGAGGAGGAGGAGGAGGAGGTCGCCAACGCAACCAGGGCACCGCCAGCACCTCAGAAGGCAGGGTTAGCATGGCCGAAATGTGGAAAAGCTTTGTCAGCACGCCACAACAAACAGCAGCACCAGCAGCTCAGATGGAACGTCTTAGCAGGAGGCAGCATTTTACCAACATGGTGGAGCAGTATGTGTGCACACGCCTACATGTAGTGAATGACGGGTCTGCCCCCTTCAACTTCTGGGTCTCCAAATTGGGCACATGGCTTGAGCTTGCCCTTTACGCCTTGGAGGTGCTGGCGTGCCCTGCAGCCAGTGTATTATCTGAACGGGTATTTAGCACGGCTGGGGGCGTTATAACAGACAAGCGCAGCCGCCTGTCCAGAGACAATGTGGACAAGCTCACGTTCATTAAAATGAACCAGGCATGGATCCCACGGGACTTTTCCGTACCTTATGCAGAATAGCAATGGATACCGACCTTACCCACCCATTGTTCCATTTTTGCTCTTTCTCACTCTTTTGGGGTGTACCCTCATTTAAAATTTTTGAAAAGAAGCAGTGTTGGCTACCTCGTCCTCCTCCTCAGGGCCAGATTAATGTAGGGGCTATTGGAGCTGCAGCTCCAGGCCCCTACCTTTTATATAGGCCCCGGGTTGGCCATATTCACTGTTACCGCTCTTCTGTCACTTGTAAACACAGAAGTCTGGCTTCTATGCTCGCTTCCCCAGGCAGCACCCTCAGAACCTCCCCACACAGCGTGAAGGCCGGACAAGGAGGGACAGTTGGCGATGCATGGATGTGTTTATGGGCTTCAGAGACAGCATCCCATGTTGAATTAGGCATGCATGGCTGCACCCTTCCTCCTCTGGGTGCATGGCAAGGCACGGCCCTTAAGGCCCTTCAAAATCCTCAGCACCAAGCCCATGATGCTGTTAATCCGGCCCTGGTCCTCCTCCACCGCCGCTTCCACCTACACCGCCCATAGGTGTGCGCAGCCTATTGCATTAAGGTGTGCACCCCAAAGTTGAAATACACATGCATGTGTTTGCCAGCAGGGAGAGTAATGTATCGGGGCCATGTACCTGTAGGCAAGGAGAAATAGAGCAGAGCAGGTCCCAGGGAGATCTTTCCCATCTCCTCACTGGCAATGCTATGTGCCCTAGGTGATTAGGGTGTGCCCAGGCACACCCAGCACACCCTGTGCGCACGCCTATGTCACCGCCACATCCACCACCACCTCAACCTCCCTCCTACTCCATATGGGCCTCGTCCTTCAGAGATGAAGAAGAACATTGTTTTATTTTTCTGTTTTTTTTTTGTTGTTTTAAGTTATTTCCCTATCCACATTTGTTTGCAGAGCACTTGCCATGCTCTTAATTACGTTTTGCTGCCATTTTCAGCACTCTAGCCCTTTCCTTTGGTGTTTTAGAGCCATTTTAGTGCCTTAAAGTTCGGGTCCCCATTGACTTCAATGGGGTTCGGTGTCCGGGAAAAGTTCGGTAAAAGTCCGGGACACGGACCCGGACTTTTTTTTAAAGTTCGGCCGAACCCGTCGAACACGGACATCTAGGTGTTCGCTCAACCCTAGTCCTCAGTCTTAATTAATTTCCCCTTCACACAGGAAATGTCCATTGGTTTCTTTTCACATAGAAACGATCCAAGACCTCACCTTGAGTAGTCTTCACACTTGTTACCCTCCTCAGTGCACATCGCTTCAGGAGGTTTTCCCCATGCTCACACAGCTTCGGGGGGCATACCTTCTCCCATGCCCACACAGTGTCGGGAGGCACACATCTGACTGTCCTCCTCTCCCCAGCTCACACAGCGTCAGGAGGCAGCAATCCTTAGACTTCCTTTGGACAAATTATAGAGGCCTTAACTTCCTCATTCCGAACAGCTGAAGGCCTTTCAACTTCCTTAAGCCGTCCTGGCTACCTCTGCAGCTGACACCCTATAGTAATTGGTGAATTTTCTAAACCAGGTGGAAATGTATCTCCTGTCTGTGACTACATCCACAGATTTACCTGACTTCCTGTCACAATATATATATATATATATATATATATATATATATATATATATATATATATATAATATAATGAAATTATATTATTGATTAGATTATAATTCATGCGTTATATATAGATATATGTGTGTGTATATGTATATATATATCTATATCTATCTATCTATCTATCTATCTATCTATCTATCTATCTATCTATCTATCTATCTATCTATCTATCTATCTATCTATCTATCTATCTATCTATCTAATATATAATATAAATGTTATGTGTTTGTGTTTTGTGCAACGTTCGAATTTCCCCCTGCAGGGAACGGAACCAGGAAGTCATCAGACCGACGGATGAGCGGTGGGATCTCGGATGGCGATCACAACAATGGGAGATAATCGCTGGATCGCCAGGAGAAGGTAAGGGACAGCACTGCACGCTCTGCACATCTACCCCGAGTGTGACTCAAGGATACCGATCCTAGCATAGAAAATCCACCCCGAGTAACGCCCGGGGTTACCGCTAAGGGGGTTAAGAGCAAGACTAGGCATGCTCAGAGACGAAAGAACACATACAAAACAATTCAACACATAACATCACTTCTGAAGTAGAATTCTGTCGTACGGGAAAATTCGTATGAAAATAAAGCGTGCCACAAAAAACGGACGACAGATCGTTCGATAATCTGATCATGTGTACGGGGCTTTATGCTCCCCACCAGTTAGCTAGGTGTCTCATCACACAGCAGAAGCAAAAGAATGTTACATCACTTCCATTTTCAACACAAAACCTGTTGTCACTTTTACACCTGCAAATCATTTACTATTTCCATATTTTTGTCCAACCCCTGTATCTACTTTAATATTTGCAGTTGGGAGAGGCTGCTAGGAAAGTTTCCCTATGCTAGCCATAGCTGGCCTTATTGGCAGGTGCAGTGCCCTTTAGGTTTGGTCCCTCCTGTTGCTATGTCATAAATGAAGTTATTGTATATACAGTATCTTATAAAAGTGAGTACACCCCTCACTTTTTTGGTAATATTTTATTATATCTCTTAATGTGACAACACTGAAGAAATGACACTTTGCTACAATGTAAAGTAGTGAGTGTACAGCTTGTATAACAGTGTAAATTTGCTGTCCCCTCAAAATAACCCAACACACAGCCATTCATTTCTAAAACACTGGCAACAAAAGTGAGTGCACCCCTAAGTAAAAATGTCCAAATTGGGCCCAAAGTATGAATATTTTGTGTGGCCACTATTATTTTCCAACACTGCCTTAACCCTCTTGGGCATGGAGTTAACCAAAGATTCACAGTCCTCCATGAGGGCATCATGGAGCTGGTGGATGTTAGAGGCCTTGTGCTTCTCCACCTTCCGTTTGAGGATGCCCCAAAGTAGGGTTTAGGTCTGGAGACATGCTTGGCCAGTCCATCACCTTTACCCTCAGCTTCTTTAGCAAGGCAGTGGTCGTATTGGAGGTGTGTTTGGGGTCGTTATGTTGGAATACTGCCCTGCAGCCAGTCTGCAAAGGGAGGAGATCATGTTCTGCTTCAGTATGTCACAGTACATGTTGGCATTCATGGTTCTCTCAGTGATCTGTAGCTCCCCAGTTCCGGCAGCACTCATGCAGCCCCAGACCATGACACTCCCACCACCATGCTTGACTGTAGGCAACACACACTTGTCTTTGTACTCCTTACCTGGTTGCCACCACACACGCTTGACACCATCTGAACCAAATAAGTTTATCTTGGTCTCATCAGACCACAGGACATGGTTCCGGTAATCCATGTCCTTAGTCTGCTTGACTTCAGCAAACTGTTTGCGGGCTTTCTTGTGCATCATCTTTAAAAGAGACTTCCTTCTGGAACAACAGCCATGCAGACCAATTTGATGCATTGTGTGGCGTATGGTTGGATCACTGACAGGCTGACCCCCCACCCCCCTTCAACCTCTGCAGCAATGCTGGCAGCACTCATACGTCTATTTCCCAAAGACAACCTCTGGATATGATGCTGAGCATGTGCACTCAATGCCTTTGATCGACCATGGCGAGGCCTGTTCTGAGTGGAACCTGTTAAACTGCTGTATGGTCTTGGCCACCATGCTGCAGCTCAGTTCCAGGGTCTTGGCAATCTTCTTATAGCCTAGACCATCTTTATGTAGAGCAAAAGTTCTTTTTTTCAGATCCTCAGAGAGATCTTTGCCATGAGTTTCCATGTTGAACTTCCAGTGACCAGTATGGGAGAGTGAGAGCAATAACACCAAATTTAACACACCTGCTCCTCATTCACACCACAGACCTTGTAACACTAACGAGTCACATGACACCAGGGAGGGAAAAGGGCTAATTGGGCCCAATTTGGACATTGTCACTTAGGGGTGTACACACTTTTGTTGCCAGCGGTTTAGACATGAATGGCTGTGTGTTGAATTATTTTGAAGGGACAGCAAATTTACACTGTTATACAAGCAGTACACTCACTACTTTACATTGTAACAAATAGCAATTGACCGATATCGGTTCTTCATTGCTGATACCGATAATGATATTTTGGCCAATGCATAATGGTATTATGCGAGGGCGGCTGTGCGCTGGTGTCTCCTTTTGTAATTCTCAATAACATATTTATAAAGGTAGTAAACAAATCAAAGCAGATACTCAAAATAGAGTACCCCCCAACACACACACACTAAATTCACCAACTCAAAAAATACTTCAAATAAAGAAAAAAAAGTTAGATTTTTTTTCAGGAGTTCAGTGAAAATGAGAGTTTCCATTTTGGCAAAATTATAGGAAAATTTGTGATTTGTGGCAAAATGAATTTTGCTAAAGTCAAACCTCTCGTCCCTAATTGTTAGTGTAGCTATGCTCACCACTAGAGCCATTGGTTAAGGCATGTCATTCTGAGACCTTGCACCTTTTGGTGCATCTTTCATTGTTTTTGGCAAGGCAACTTTCTTCTATTTTTTTAATTTTCTTAGTGCCTGTCTCGACTAGTCTGACCTTCTGACTCTGATCTCTAACTCCACAAACGACCTTGCAATTAGGATTGCAAATGCTGGTCCAAGGACTTCCCTAACAAACCTGCTATAATCAGCAGTCATTAATGAATATTACAATGGGGAGGCAGGGGGGTAACTACAGGGGTTGCAGGGGTTGCAATTGCAACTGGGCCCCATGCTCCAGGGAGCCTGTGCGGCTCCCCTGTACACCAGAATAGGAGGGGTGGCGGGGGCAGCATATAGAGAAATCACTGTCCTCCTTTTTCCTGTAGATGCAGGAGGAAAATGGAGGAGATTGGTTTCCGCCACTCCTCCTATCCAGTTCACTTGTGTTCTGCTGTCTCTGAGCCCCTGTGTGCTCCCCTGGTCCCCCCCTACTGTGCCCCCCCCCCACTCTGCTCCCTCTCCTCTCCTGCTGGCTGCTGCAGGGGATGTGTCACAATAAAGAACCAGGAAGGGGTCGTAAATATGTAATTTACCAGCTCCTTCCTTTTCTGAATGGACAGAATCATAGTCAGTGACATTGTACAAAAATTAAATAAAATGATAAATTTTACAATTAAAATACCAAAAAATAAAAACTACTGACACCAGTGGGTGAACCTCCAGGATCGCAAAGGTCACACTTGCAACCGGGCCCTGGCATTCCACCACCGTGGGGAGGCCCCAAGATGGCAGGAAGGGGCCCCACTGCATAACTTGTGAAAGGGTCCCGCAACGAGAGTAAAGGGCCCCAGGATCAGTGGGAAGAGCCCCAGGCTTGAAGGGAAGGGGTGGTCAGGGGTCCAGGGGGCCCTTCATGGTTTCTTGCACCGGGGGCCCTGAAGGTTCTAGTTACACCTCTGTGGGGAGGCAAAATTAAAGAGATGGTTCTTCAGGGATTATTGAGCCTAACAAAAAGGGGGCAGGTCTATAGCATGATGAAGAAAATAGCAAAAATGGAGGGCTGTCTGAGAAAAACTCTAACTATATTTCTGAGGACAAAAGATAATGTTTTTTTTTAGAAGAACACAATTGTTCCTATAAAAGGTTGGAGTATTGAAGTAATGGCTTATTCTTAAGTAAGTTTTAACACCTTTAAATCTTGAGACTCACCTTTGGTTTTATGGACAGTGCTATTTGGTTTATTGCAAAGCTGCTATTTATTTTTAGCCACAGGGAAAAAATATCATGTTGCCATAATGACCTTTTCGATTCCGTACTAACTCACTTCTATTAAATAGACATTCTTTTTTTTTTTTCTTTTTCACTTCTAGCCCACGAAAGTTCAGGTTAATTGCTACAGATCACTTGCAACAAAGGCCAGGTAATCATGGATCTTCAGCCACTCCATAGCGCACGGGTGAAGGGTTAACGATCTTTTAAAACCAGGAATTGGCAGAAAAATAGCAGCTATCTATTTTAAATGTACTTTTCAACGTGAGTCATGTGTCATAAATATCTGAAACGGCTGAGTATTTTTCAGGAAAATAACCCGCTTTTAATCTTTCACTTTGCTTTTAATGCTTGAGAGAATTAACGTGAGGGAAATGCTAAGCAGAGACAATTAGCTGCGTTTTCTGCCAAATGTCTTTGCAAGCAACACCCTTCTTGACTCGAACACAACGGTGTCTTCAACATGATCAATTAGGCAATGCTAATAACATATGAAATCAAGGGGAGAGAAATAATTCAACCTTGGTAAGAATAACAGCTGAAGAGTCTTTTTCAATGCAAAAAAATAAATAACTATAAAAAAAAAAAAAAAAAGAAAGCAGGGAAATTGCTTCTTTTCTCTCTGTCTTTCTTTTTGTTCCTATTTTATTTTGGATCTTGGATAAACTGACATCAGCAGCGGATGTGTGAAATGTAGCATAACTTTGAAAGGTACATAAGTTGTCAACAGTCAGAAAGCCTTGTCTCCTTCTCAAAAATTAGTGATGACTTTCTGTTACAATTTGGTTAAATTAAAGAGACCCTGTTACCAAATCGCAGTTCTAAAGATAAAAAGACAAGGCGCCTCTAAGTGCAGTAGGCTCTTTATTATTTATATATATTTATTAGGTTAAAAGTATAAAAGCACTCACATTTGGTAAATGTGACATGGGCATAGCAAAGATCTGTCTGGAGTCTTCCTATCCGCTGTGCTGAGTGGTTGCAATGGGGACATCCGGTGTTGCCATATTGAGTTTAGGCGTAATCTCCCTTACCGTGTTGTGATGATGAGGAGATTATGTATAAATCTCCATTTTAGAGATAGTAAATATTAATGTATATATATATATACACATGTACGAGATATTGAGTTTGATTTTACATTTAGTTGAGATATGATTGTCACTTATATGAAGTTGTGTGACTTCCAGTTGGCACTCAGTTCTAGGAACCTGTTTAACAAGTCCATTTAAAATGCATGCCTGAGCTACCAGGGGGCAACTGCTATTTACATGTAAACACACTGATAGTATCATCCTGTAACTTCATCTCTGGAAGCCAGACTTTCTGGAGCCAATGCACACAGGAAGGAGTAAACCCCCCCCCCCCCCAAACAGAGAGGAGTGGTTAGAAAGAGGCGTAACTATGGGAGGGGGAAATGGTCCTATCCTGAACGAGATACGCCCATAGGAAGGGACAGAGCAAGATAGCTGAACCAATCACTATAGCCCTATACAAGGCAATGCAAGATGGGTCTATATTAGCCAAGGTGAGATAGAGTGACTTCCTGTTTGGCATGGGAGAGCGAGAGGAATCACTAAGGGTAATTATGAAGGAGTAAAGCCCCGTACACACGTACCGATGGTCGGCATACAAATGTTCCTCTTTTCTCCCCGGGATGTCGGTGTCTGTTGAAAAGTGCAAAGACAGCACAAGGACAGCACAAGAATTTTGTCTGCAGACTTCAGCTGACTGCAGAAGTGATGTCATGTAATGGTTAACTTTCCCTGTGTTTTTAATTTTCTGAGCATGCCCAGTCTTGCAAATCTGCGGTCTGTCGGCCGAATTCTGTACTGACAGGCGAACAATCGTCCGTTCTGGTGTCCGCAGACAAAAATTTTCATGTTTGCAAGAAAGACTTTTGTCCGCGGATTGTGCGCAGACATCTGTCGGAGGCACCATACTAACACGCGTACAATCGGCAGATCTTTCGTCCGCCGACGTTTGTATGCCGACGATCGGTACGTGTGTACGGGCCTTGAGGGTTACATTGTATATTCTCTTTGAAGGGTCATAGTGGGTTTGTATATGAGTATATAATCTATGCATTGTATTTGTTCAGTTAAACTAGGAATATTTTACATTTTGTAGTATGTACAATAGTTAGATTGTTGTAAATTAAGTAGGCTTTTCAAACTATATATATCAATAAATAATTGCTGTGTTAAAGTTTTCATTCACAGTCATAGAACTCTCATTATTAACCCAAATATTGTCTGAGATAAATTAACTCTCATATTGTTCGGGTAACATCCGGTGATCCGCTTCCTGTAGATGCGTCCTTTCGTCTGTGTCTCAGCCTGGTCAGCATGAGATTTCCTGAAGGCAGGGTGTGGACGCAGCGGCTGGTGTCCAATAGAGCGGGTGGTGGGCAGTTACATGTTTCGGAGCTCAGCACCTTCGTCAGACCTCCCTCCTGCCTGCCGTGGATACCCACTCTGCTACTGGCAAAACTTACAGGCACTCGTGCCACTTGGCACTCCTGCACCTTTTGTTCACACTACCAGGGGCCCTGAATCAGAGGTGCCTTCCTCATCATTTCAGGCTCTGATACCAGGTACATGATACCATCTAGTTCTACCAATAAAAGGTAAAAAGAAAATAATATCCTGTATACACAATCTTATACACACAGTTTATTCAGAGGAGGACAAAAAAAAAGAAAATCAGATATTCTCTATCAACTTTACCTATAAATGTAAGTATCAAAAGGTACGCATGGAAGTTGCCCATTCCTTCATAAAGGTGCAGGTATACACCAGAAACCCAGCACAACATAACGGCAGCCGAAGACCTCCAGCACAGAAACACAGATGAAGACCGAAGACCAGAAGCTCCCCACAGCATAATGGCAGCAGAAGAACTCCTTGTCTTGCCTTGGGATGATGTGTGTTGTGCAGAAAACTCTCTTAGTTCCCTGATGGGTGCTCCTGTCTGCAAGCCTGGAGGCCAAAGCAACCAGAGAAATGTCACTAGAAACACTCCCCCGACATCACACACATGGCCGTATGGCGCCAACCTAGTGCACATTTATGGCACTCAATCTCAGTATTGTGTCCTTTTAGGGCTATTTTCACAATAATGTTCTGAACGCTCTTCTTACTGCTGCTCTACAAGGCTGGAAACACACTTTTCATCACAGATAATGCAAGAATGGGCTGGAAGTTGGGACAGGACCCCGATGTATCGGTTGGGGAAGTTAGTAGAAGAGAGACCAAGGTCATTTGCACATGGGGAATCTAGCTTATGCGCATGCAATCTCAGCATTCAGATATACTACGTCCCACCCAATTGTCCCTAAATGCCATAATTGTGAGTACCATTCAGTACAGCTTTTAGCCCTGTCCAGCCACAGCTTATTTCAGCCTGCCATAGGCTTTGACAGGCTAAAGGCAGAAGGGCTGGACAAACAGAAGCTAGATTCCCCATGGGGGCCCCAAGGGGCCTTAGAGATCTGATGCTCCAGGAAGCATTGAGTTTAGAAGCATTGATACTGCTGCTTTAACTGCATAGACAAAATACTTCCACACCAAACACAGAAGATCCATGCCAACATTTTTACAGTACAACAGCAGTGCTTACATTTTTTAAATTAGAAGGTGGCAACATGGTCTCTCCAAATTAAAGCTCAATGTTTTAAGCATATGGATATAGGAAAAGGAAGAGGTCCTTGTGGATTGAAGAACACAAAAAAACCAATATCCCATTTTTTTAGGAGTGGGTACATATTAGATACACTGTGCAGAGGTGGAAATGTGTAAGTAGCAAACCGTACAGAGGTGAAAATGTGAGCACAGCAAGAGGTCGAGGCAGTAGCATGACCAATGCCAGGTTTCAGCCCTGCCACATATTGAAGTCTCATATTTAATATAAAAAGAAGTGGGGTGCCCTTCGATAGCTGAAACCTATATAGGTTTCAGTGTCAAAATGTGCACACATGTGGGGAGTTAGAGGACAAACATAAGTTAAAGCCTAACGCTCCGACCCAAACTTTTTTTTTTAAATTTTGGATAGACTTTGAAAAAAAATGCATTACTTCTGCCAAATTTATATTGCCTTCTATGGTCTTGTTGGAGATATCTCACCTCACTTTATGACCAGAGATGTATAGTAACTAAGTAGAACTACTTCATTACTGTACTTAAGTACCGAAAGGCGGTATCTGTACTTTCCTGGAGTAGAATTTTTTTCTCCTACTTCCACTTTTACTTCACTACATTTTTTCGATGATTTCAATACTTCTACTCCGATATTTTCTTTTTGTGCTGCATAGTTACTCGTTACTATTATAAAAATTAATACTGCCAGAACAGTAGATGGCAGGTTTCACGAAGCTCAAAACATGTGTATTATCAGCGCATACGAAAATAAATGCTACTGTATGTATAAATTAAAGCTGCATTTGAAATAATAAAAAACAATATGATGTTCAAACTTTTGACTTCTTTCTTTAATAACTACATAACACAGTACTTGTACTTTTACTTTCAGTACTTGAGTAGCATTTTTTTCAAAACTACTGGTACTTTTACTTTCAGTACTTGAGTAGCAAACTTTTTTAAAAAAACTACTTACAGTACTTAAGTACAAAAAATGTTGAATACTTTAGTACTTCTACTCAAGTCACTTTTTGATCGAGCACTTCCACTTCTACTCAAGTCACTTTTTGATCGAGCCCTTGTACTTTTACTCAAGTATGGGTTTCGAGTACTTTATACAACTCTGTTTATGACCCTCTGGCAGCTTTAAGGTGCAGGACAAGAAATGTGTTGGGCGGTCCTCACTGGAGCAGGAAAATGCAGAATATAAAAAATAACTTTCAGTGCGCAAAAGTAAGAAAGAATTGGACTTGGTGGGATGGCGTTTCTTGTTGCTGCTCTACTCCTGTATTGATTCTGGGTCTGGGGGTCCCTTCAAAATGTGATGCTTTATGCCAAATTTTGAAAGCACCAAAAAGTAAGGTCTTGACAACTTCTGCTCTTTAATAAAATACTTTTTTTGGAAAAGCATTGGATAGTAAATAACCAATGGAGCTGAGCTTTTTGGAACCTGCCAAAAATTTCCACAAATGCGCCGACCTGCCCAAATTTCCACACATGTGCCAAACTCCTTCATCACCTACTATAAAATGAGCTACATTTTCAGGCCTTTAGCCTTGAAAAGAGGTTTAACCCCAAAACACAAATAAATAGGAATTCTTCTTCAGGTAGGGACACAAGTTTTACCGCCTTTGATTAATTTAGTGCAGAGACACCTTCAAAACTGAAGTTAGTTTATGTATGGCGGGTCCTGCACCCCACCGATAAGGATTTTACTTTCATTTCAGTTTCTTCATACGTCCTATAGTAGAATGAATAATTTTTTTTTTAGTTCACATTCATTATTGAGCTGGAAATCCACTTTAACCATTCCATTGCCCCTATGATGAAGTCTATTAAAGTGTAACTCCACTTTTGTTGAGAAAAAAACATTCCCCTCTGGGTGATCTCTGTACATTGCAAGGATTTTAACAAACTTTGTTGCAGATTCCTACCTTTTATTATTCTAAAGAAATCATTGTTTGTTCCTCTGTGCTGAGTGGGTCAAATGGGAGTGGTTTCATAATCATCTATCAGCTGTGGCAGCTGCAGGGCTCTAATGAGGAAAGCTGCTGGGCCTGCATCCCTTTAGACGTGTTCCTATTGGGAGTATCTCACCGAAAATGACATTTTTGTTGCAGGGGATGCCAGAAATCTGACTTGTATCTTAGGCAGACTTCTGGAAAATTGGTGAGAAAATCACACAAGCAGGAAATGATGTTTCTGGGGGTGTGGTCAGTATACATTCTGTGTACAGAACACCTCCAGGTGGCCATATTGCATTGCATTTTCAGAAAATTACAGCAGCTGCAGATTGAATGGGAAAGGTCATTTTTAATAACATTCAATTACAATATGATTTGTGCCACAATTGTATATGCTATATTGTTTTTTTCTTTATTTTCTATTTTTTTTTTCACCACAAAAGTGGAGTTACCCTTTAAGGTGAAACATACGTTGGGTTGGAGGACATAGTGGTGATGTCAGAACACGTGCTGGGTGCAGGAAGATAATTTCTGAATGACTGTTAGGGCTACAAGATTGTGGAATTCTCTACCACATGAGGTGGTTTCTGCGGGAAGTATGGTGGCTTTCAAAAGACTCTTAGACGTACATCTCAAGGATCAGAACATTCAGGGGTATGAGAGATGATTACAGCCACACACATCTACACAGGTTGAACTGGATGGACTTTTGTCTTTATTCAACCTCACCAACTATGTAACTATGATGCAATTAACTTTACTTGCGAGTAGAATACTGTCCATTTAATACATTTCTTTTGCTAGGAAATTGTGCAATGGGCGACTGTGTTCCTTTTTTATATACATGCCTGGTTAATGAATGATGAGAACTAATCGGCTGCATTATTGGGTGATCTTTTTGATGACACATCTAACATTTGGGTCCTGTGAAGGGAGTGTTACCTGCATACCCACAGTGGTTAGACCTTGTTTGGGGTCTCCTCATCTGGTAAGCGCCCATTCAGTATTATATATGGCAGAGCATGGATAAGGGATCACTTGGAGAACTTTTGGACTGTATTAAGCACGTGTGGGGCACCTGTGTCACCCCAGTATTTGGAATTGGGATTCCTCTGTCTATATTATTTACCAGTCTTATGTCACATTTGAAGATTTGTCATTTGGATTTGTCATTGGATCATGCTTTGCTGGAGTTTTCTTCGCCTTCCTCTGGATCAACTGTGGGTAAAGGATTGTGTATATGGGATTGTATGGTTGGGTTTTCTTTACCGTTTTTTTTTTTTTTGGTTGAGGCAGATGAGCTTGTGTCTTTTCAACCTGACTAAGTATGTAACTATGTAATTTTGAATGAACATTATTTTAAGTTTTTTTTATGTTTTGCACGGAATTATTGGCACTTTACTTGAAATTATCCAACCTGTATACCTTACTTGGCACTTTTTTGAATACTATCACTTATGAATGCCCGTTTACGGCTTTACATGTACATATGGATACATTTTCTATTTTGCACTTATAGCACTTTATTCTCATCAGTACACGAGCACTGCAAGATTTTGATTCTTTGAATTAATGCTTGTTTGAGTATATTCACAGCGCAACTCGATTTTTTGATTGTTATGTTTTAGTATTGGGGTGTGCAATAGGCCTCTTGCACACTGCAGCTTAACCACTTAAGCCCTGGAAGATTTTACCCCCTTCCTGACCAGGGCCTATTTTGCGATTCGGCACTGCGTGACTTTAACGGACAATTGCGCTGTCGTGCGACGCTGTACCTAAACTAATTTGATGTCCTTTTTTTCCCACAAACAGAGCTTTCTTTTGGTGGTATTTGATCACCTGTGCGTTTTTTTGATCATGCGCTATAAACATAAAAAGAGCGTAAATTTTGCAAAAATAACAATATTTTTCACATTTTTTTCTATGAAATTCCAAAAAAAAATTTAAAAATCTAAATTTTTTAACATTTTAAGCCAATTTGTTTTATGCTACCTATGTTTGGTTAAAAAAAAAAAAAATCGCAAAAAGCGTATTTTGATTGGTTTGCGCAAAAGTTATTGCGTTTACTAACTAAGGGAAAGATTTTTGTCATTTTTGTTGTTTTTTTTTTAACGAGTAATGGCGGCGATCTGCGATTTTTCGGACCCTTGACTGACATTTTTGACACTTTTGGGGTTACCAGTGACATTACTGCAGTAATCAGTGCTATACATATGCACTGTTACTGTAAAAATGACACTGGCAGTGAAGGAGTTAACTTTATTGGAGAGGGAGGGGTTAAGTGTGTCCCTAGGGGCGTGTTTCTAACTGTGATTGGCTGTGGCTACTAGTGTAAGAACAGAGATCAACGGTCCTACATAGCAGAACCGTTTGATCTCCATTCTTACACAGGGGAGAATGACAGGCGGCTTTGCTTACATTAGCCGCCTGCCTTTCTTCCAGTGTAACGGATGTCCGCCGGGCACACGCGCGGGGGGGGGGGCGTGACCGCGTGGGAGCACGCCTCCGGCGGCGCGCGCTCGCTCCCTAGACCCTCACAGGCTAGCGACGTAGCCCTACGTCGCTTTGCCTCTGAGGGGCTGACTGCCGACGGAAATCGTCGTGCGGCAGTCGGCAAACGGTTAAAAGAGCTCAGTACAGCTTTTCTTTTTTTTTTACAGAGCGCGTAAACGAGCGCCATGCATTCTTCAGTAAAAACAAAATAGAAAAATCTGCAGTAATTTACGCCTCATGCACACAAATGTGAGCAAATGGCCATTTACCTAATGCACAAAACAAGAACATGAGAATACATTTCTGCCCATTTACGCAAAATTACGCGAATGCATATGCGCGAAAATACGCATAAATACATAAAAAAAAAACTGATGAAAAAGTAGATGCTCAAACAGGAGTATTGTGTGCAAGAGGCCATACAGTTAGTGCAGCTTTTTTTTAATCATTCATCACTGATTTTAGATTACAACAATTAGCGCAGATTATTTTCTTTGTTCACTTTAACCATTGGCATGCAGTTTGAATTGCATCATAACTCTCCTTTTCTAACTCCACAAATACCAAATACTTCAAAAACGAGTTGTCAAATCTTAATTGAAGAAGCTGAAGTTAGAAGCTGATTGGCTACCATGCACAGCTGCACCAAATTTTGCACTCTCCAGTTTTAATAAATAGTCTGCAGGGTTTTTTTTTTTTTTTTTCCTTGTACAAACTCCAGATTTAAAGAAATGATAATGAATGGTGATACTTGAGCACTGGACCTGTGGACTTGGAAGGGCAAGGTGCAGCACTGTGAGATGTATCCAATTTTTCTCCTTTTCTTTTTTTTTTTTTTCCTTTTCTTTTTTTTTCCTTCTGTTTGCCTTCTTTTCTTTTTTGATTGCTGTTTTGTATTTTCCCGCTGTTTTTTTTTTTTTTTTTATCCCCTTATTAGGCCAGATAACATGAGTTATAAAAATAAATTATAATTTAATTATTGATTTTGAAATAAAGGGTTAAGGCCCATACACACGTGCAGATTGTCGGCCGAAAAGATTCGGCCGACGACCGATCGGCCGATTTTCGGCTTGTTAGTATGATGCTTCCGACAGCCGACAGCGCACTTTCAGCCGAACGGAATCTGTCGTGCAAGCATTAAAATTTTTGTAGGCCGACAACAGAACTGCCGATTGTTCGCCAGTCAGTACAGATTTTGGCCAACAGACAGCAGATTTGCAAGACTGGGCATGCTCAGAAAAGAAAAAAGACAAGGAAAGTTAACCATCACATGACATCACTTCTGCAGTCGGCTGTTGTTGGCCGACAAAATTCATGTGCAGTCTTTTGCACTTTTCAACAGACAAGACAGCCCTCGGACAAAAGACGGCCGATCGTTCGGCCGACGATCGGTACGTGTGTGGGGCTTAAGTCTTTGAATTGTTACTAAACCCACAACAGTAAAATCAGTCTGTATATGCAGTAAAGCATGCTTGTTATACTCACTGTGGAACCTAAGGGGTTAACCCTTCACATTGCGTAAAAAGGCTGTTTGATCCTCTTTGATCTTCTCTTATCCTCCCCTTATTCCACTGTCCCCAATCATTCTCCTGAGAAGACAGAGCCTTTGGAGTCACTGTTCACATGCTCAGTTTGGTGTGTATTATTTATTTATTTTTCTTGGGAGTTTGCATGTGATCAGCACAGGGCCAATCAGCACTGTCCAAACAGAGGGTCAGGGGTCCTGCAGCCTCATAGGACAGTCAGAGGAGAATGAAAACTCCTCCTACAAGCTTTAAACAGACACTAATAGGAGTCACAAGACTGCTATATTCTGCTGATGAGAAAAGGTATTTAGCAGTTTATATTTACTAAAACTATTGCATTTCCATGTTCTGTGTACTGTGGGAGACCAGATATATTGAATGCAGGTTTTTGGGTTTAGTAACACTTTAATTAAAAAAAAAAAAAATAATTGGATACGCCGTAATGGGTAAAGAAGTGTTTGTTGAATTACCTTTTTCCTATAAGAAATACTGATATAATATATGACAGTGATAGCGAACCTCGGCACCCCAGATGTTTTGGAACTACATTTCCCACGATGCTCATGCACTTTGCAGTGTAGTTTAGCATCATGAGAAATGTAGTTCCAAAACATCAGGGGTGCCAAGGTTCGCCATCACTGATATATGACATAGTAGATGATTGTGTTTTTCTTGTGAGTTTTGGTCCAAAATGTATTTGTACCGTATCAAATGTTTATCTTTTTTTCTAATAAAAATATAATTTTTAGACATCCTTTAAAAAAGTAATACTTAAACCTGTTCTTTCCCACATTCTAAGCTAATTCTAACTACCCTGTAAAGGAAAGTTGTACTGTATATACTTATCTATTCTGCGGGCACTCCAGTCTGGTTACATGATTGGCTCCCATTGCCAGATTCATTGTAGAGGAGGGGCAGCTAAGAGTAGATGCCCCTTAGTAAGCCTACAGGTGATGTCATTGCCCAGGCTCTGCAGCCCTTGGCAATCTCTCCCCTTCACTGAAGCCGCCGCTGAAGAGATCATGTGACTACACCAGAGTGCCCTCAGGAGCAGGGGCTGACTGGCAACTTTTGGCCCAGTGGGCAAGTACAAACCAGAGGCCCATGGTACAGCGACTTGGCCCCCCTCCATGTCTCCCTCTTCTCAGCCTCCTCCTGACTCCCATTCCAGGCTGAAGCTCCGCTCCAGTACTCTCTACTCACCGGCCGAATCCCGGTTCCAGACCTGGTCATTTGGGGGAAGCTGGGACAGCTCGGTTGGGGCTGCCTGGGGGAAGAGAGTCTCAAGTGGGGCATGGAACCGGCCTCTGCTCAGACACAAGTTACACCATCAATGCTGGTGGGGAGGTCTGCACTCTGTCCTTGTCTTCATCCCGCACTCAGTAGGTCAGCAGTGGTGACGTTTTGCTTCTCTTCACCAGGAATCCTTTAAGCATGTCTGTGTCAGAAGCGGTGCAGCCTTATTTACAGAGCAACAGAGTTGCCCAGGGGGCAATTGCCCCCCTGCCCCCTGGCCCAGTCTTCCCCTGCTCAGGAGAGATAAGTATAGACATCTTTCCTTTACAGCAGGGGTCTCAAACTGGCAGCCCTCCAGCTGTTGCAAAACTACATGTCCTATTATGCCTCTGCCTATGGGACTCTTGTAACTGTCTTGTATGCTTGGAACTGTCAGCCTTGCACTGCCTCATGGAAATTGTAGTTCTGCAACAACTGGAGGGCCACCAGTTTGAGACCCCTGCTTTACAGGGTAGTTGGAATAGGCTTACATGGGGGTCAGAGCAGGTTTAAGTATAGTTAGAATTTGACTGGAATTCTACTTTAGGGTTCTGATGAGGGGGCTTTTACCTGGAGGTCCAAATTCTACCCCCTTTTTGTGATTTTTGCATTTCTCATACTCCAATCATACTTCAATAATTATTCTAATTGTTCCTAAACAGGAAATATTTTTTAGAATTCGCACAAATATTTTTTTTTGTGCCCATGGTAAATGTGAAGCCACTACGCTATAAAAGCTGTGTGCAGACAGAATGCCAATGAGCAATATAAGAAACACATTTTTCAGTAGCGGAGATAACTGCAGGGATATTTTCTTCCGCATGCTTTTAGATGTTTTTAGGAAAAATGGCTCATGTTTGAGATGCATTTGAGATGTGATTGAGACGCATTTATCATGCATTTGCATTACATTGCCGATGACTAGTATATTGGAACAAAAGGAACTTAAAGCTGAACTCTAGGCAACTATAAAACACACAAACAATGCAGCTCTGTATTCATTAATACATCATTAAATGTATATATTTAAATGCAAGCAATGTAGGTAAACATAGTGATGGCAGAAAATAGACCAAATGTTCCATCGAGCCTGCCCCCTATTTGTTTTTGTTAACTTTTTTCCCTGAGTATAGATTTACAGTATCTCACAAAAGTGAGTACACCCCTCACATTTTTGTAAATATTTTATTCTATCTTTTCATGTGACAACACTGAAGAAATTACACTTTTCTACAATGTAAAGTAGTGAGTTTACAGCTTGTATAACAGTGTAAATTTGCTGTCCCCTTAAAATAACTCAACACACAGCCATTAATGTCTAAACCGCTGGCAACAAAAATGAGTACACCCCTAAGTGACAGTATCCAAATTTGGCCCAATTAGCCATTTTCCCTCCCCGGTGTCATGTGACTCGTTAGTGTTACAAGGTCTCAGGTGTGAATGGGGAGCAGGTGTATTAAATTTGGTGTTATCACTCTCACTCTCTCATACTGGTCACTGGAAGTTCAACATGGCACCTCATGGCAAAGAACTCTCTGAGGATCTGAAAAAAATAGTGTTTGCTTTACATAAAGATGGCCTAGGCTATAAGAAGATTGCCAAGACCCTGAAACTGAGCTGCAGCACGGTGGCCAAGACCATACGGGGGATTAACAGAACAGGTTCCACTCAGAACAGGCTTCGCCATGGTCGACCAAAGAAGTTGAGTGCACATGTTCAGGGTCATATCCAGAGGTTGTCTTTAAAATATATGTATGAGTGCTGCCAGCATTGCTGCAGAGGTTGAAGGGGTGGGGGGTCAGCCTATCAGTGCTCAGACCATACGCTGCACACTGAATAAAATTGGTCTGCATAGCTGTCATCCCAGAAGGAAGCCTCTTTTAAAGATAATGCACAAGAAAGCCTGCAAACAGTTTGCTAAAGACAAGCAGACTAAGGACATGGATTACTGGAACCATGTCCTGTGGTCTGATGAGACCAAGATAAACCTATTTGGTTCAGATGGTATCAAGCGTGTGTGGCGGCAACCAGGTGAGGAGTACAAGGACAAGTATGTCTTGCCTACAGTAAAGCATAGGGGTGAGAGTGTCTGCTCTGGACACTGTAGTATAATGTGAGGGGGGCGCCACAAGGAGATTGGAGAGGGGATTTGTTTTAGCAGGCTGAACTTGGGGGGCTGAAGAGGTTAAATATACTTCTAGGAGCAGACATTTAGGGGAGGTGCTAAGAGTGGTGATTTAGGGGGATTTGTGTTAGAAAGGGGGATGGAGGAAGATGATTTGTGCTAGGTGGGGAGATTTGTGGGCAATTTGTGCTGGGAGGGGTGACTTAGAGTGGGGGGTGCAGATGTGTACTAGGAGGGGTGTTTTTTTTTTTTTGGGGGGGGGGTAATCTGAGCTGCTGGGGTTTTTTTTTTTGGGGGGGGGGCAACAATTTGTGCTGAGATGGGGGATTTCTTCAGGGGAGCAGATTTGTACTGGGAGGAAGAGAAATGTATGCTTAGGGGGCAAGCATGCAGATTAGTACTCAGTTGCACCCAGGACTTATACACAATGCTAAAATGTCTGGTTACCATGCCAGAGCAGGCGTGAACTGAGCAAAGAAAACAGGTACTTATGGTTGGCGGACAGGCAGAGTGGTTCAATGACAGTCCAGGTAAAAGGCAGGCAGAGTTGAGAGAATAGCCATTATCTGATCTGAGGTCATACACAGGGAAATCCAATCTAGCAAGGCAGACAGACAGGGAGCTTGATCAGATATTACACAGGTTATCACACTCTCTGACAAGCATGAGACTGAATATTTGGCTGCCTTAAATTAGGCCTGGTCTCCACCCAGAGACTGGCCACATTAATCACCTTACAGGTGGTCAGACAGACAAGAAGAATGCAATAGCCAAAGCCAGGACTGCTGTAATGAGGAGCAGGAGCGCTAGATGTTCCTGACAAGAAGTCCCAAATGTTTGCTGTCTTTGCTCATCTGTGGGAACCTCTCTCACACATGCAAATGTGTTGAAGGGCTCTCTGCTTGGACCCGAGGGCCGAGCGGAGCCCTTCAGCACATCTGCACCGGAAGGGGGTGGAGCCACTAAACAGAGGACTAAAGTAACTGTTGGCCTACAGTGCAGCTTAAACCTTAAAGATAAAATGCATTGCAAACGTATTCGGCCCCTTTGAACTTTTCGACCTTTTGCCACATTTCAGGCTTCAAACATAAAGATATAAAACTGTAATTTTTTGTGAAGAATCAACAACAAGTGGGACACAATCATGAAGTGGAACAAAATTTATTGGATATTTCAAACTTTTTTAACAAATAAAAAACTGAAAAATTGGGCATGCAAAATTATTCGGCCCCCTTAAGTTAATACTTTGTAGCGCCACCTTTTGCTGCGATTACAGCTGTAAGTCGCTTGGGGTATGTCTCTATCAGTTTTGCACATCGAGAGACTGAAATTTTTGCCCATTCCTCCTTGCAAAACAGCTCAAGCTCAGTGAGGCTGGATGGAGAGCGTTTGTGAACAGCAGTTTTCAGTTCTTTCCACAGATTCTCGATTGGATTCAGGTCTGGACTTTGACTTGGCCATTCTAACATCTGGATATGTTTATTTGTGAACCATTCCATTGTAGATTTTGCTTTATGTTTTGGATCATTGTCTTGTTGGAAGACAAATCTCCGTCCCAGTCTCAGGTCTTTTGCAGACTCCATCAGGTTTTCCTCCAGAATGGTATTTGGCTCCATCCATCTTCCCATCAATTTTAACCTTCTTCCCTGTCCCTGCTGAAGAAAAGCAGGCCCAAACCATGATGCTGCCACCACCATGTTTGACAGTGGGGATGGTGTGTTCAGGGTGATGAGCTGTGTTGCTTTTACGCCAAACATAACGTTTTGCATTGTTGCCAAAAAGTTAGATTTTGGTTTCATCTGACCAGAGCACCTTCTTCCACATGTTTGGTGTGTCTCCCAGGTGGCTTGTGGCAAACTTTAAACGACACTTTTTATGGATATCTTTAAGAAATGGCTTTCTTCTTGCCACTCTTCCATAAAGGCCAGATTTGTGCAGTATACGACTGATTGTTGTCCTATGGACAGAGTCTCCCACCTCAGCTGTAGATCTCTGCAGTTCATCCAGAGTGATCATGGGCCTCTTGGCTGCATCTCTGATCAGTCTTCTCCTTGTATGAGCTGAAAGTTTAGAGGGACGGCCAGGTCTTCGTAGATTTGCAGTGGTCTGATACTCCTTCCATTTCAATATTATCGCTTGCACTGTGCTCCTTGGGATGTTTAAAGCTTGGGAAATCTTTTTGTATCCAAATCCGGCTTTAAACTTCTCCACAACAGTATCTCAGACCTGCCTGGTGTGTTCCTTGTTCTTCATGATGCTCTAAACGGACCTGTGAGACTATCACAGTGCAGGTGCATTTATGCGGAGACTTGATTACACAAAGGTGGATTCTATTTATCATCATTAGTCATTTAGGTCAACATTGGATCATTCAGAGATCCTCACTGAACTTCTGGAGAGAGTTTGCTGCACTGAAAGTAAAGGGGCTGAATAATTTTGCACGCCCAATTTTTCAGTTTTTTATTTGTTAACAAAGTTTGAAATATCCAATAAATTTTGTTCCACTTCATGATTGTGTCCCACTTGTTGTTGATTCTTCACAAAAAATTACAGTTTTATATCTGTATGTTTGAAGCCTGAAATGTGGCAAAAGGTTGCAGAGTTCAAGGGGGGCGAATACTTTCGCAATGCACTGTACCTAGTCAAGATGGGCCATTGTTAACTTGTTTTTTAAAGCTCCTTGATTATCATGCTCAGCTTTTGCTTCATTACATGCTGATTGCTGAGTCCCTGATTGAGAAGTACGCAAAATTCTAAATCCAAATATACATATTTGTCTCAGGACAGTGACTCATAAATTGGTACAAAGACTATGAGGACAATGCCAGAACGTGGATTCAGCAAAGAGTTAATAACAACACCCTATTGTGACGGGGTCTCTTTAAGCAACAGCACATCTAGCAGAACAAAGTTGAATTCATCAAAGTTGAGTACGGAGCATCATTTGAGGATTTGGCGCTCTGATCATTAGTTTGGAAAATATAAAGGATATTTTAATGCTTCTGATCATTGTTAGAGTAATCAAGCCCCATGACGAAATTTATTGGACAGTCTCGATAGAAAGTTAATGTCACTGAGCACACACATATTGATGAACTATATTTCTATTTTCAGCTGTGCCACCTGATTTACCATGTTAAAATATTTCTGTAAAATCTCCTGAAACGCCGTCTGATAGAGCTCCATTCAAGCTGATGAAAAATCTCCCTCTCCGCTCACAGCAGTTAATTATACATCCATGGCTTCTGGTTCCGTACAAAGAATTCATGCAGCTTTTTTCATCTTGTGCAATTAGTACTTTAAAACTCCGCTCTACAAAGCAAATTAGAGCACCGTCGCTGCTCTTCATATTTATAAAGCATGCAGAACACCTTCCCAAAGTAAAGGCTGCAGAATGTGGCACGTTACTTTGCTTCATTCATGGACTTAAATACAATCAAGTATCTAAGCCTTTTTTTCTTTGTTTTTGGTATGTAAGGGAATTTTTTTTTCAGTTTTACATAGAGCTGGGAAGATTTTTTTTTTTTGGGGGGGGGCGGGGGTATCCAAAGACATATCAGAAAGTAACAAGAAAATCTGTCAAAAGTGAGGGAAATGTTAGTTACTACATATGTCCACTTTGGAAGACTTCCACTTTACTCCTGCTTCAGTGACAACTCAAGATTTTCAAATTTTTCCTCTCTTTTAGTTCCGGTGACAATGGTCACTATAACAAAGAGAAGGAATACATTTCCCGAGACAACAACAGCAAAAAAAAAAAAAATGCAGAGTTTGCAACCCTTCCCTATGTAGTGCTAACCCCTAAAAGGGCCCGCCAATTTGGCAAAGGTTCCTCTCCCAGAATAGTGCAGCAGCAGCCAGGCACTCAACAACAGTCACTCTTTCTGGTTTAATGTACAGTCTAGGGGTTCTCTTTTTGATATTTATTGTTAAATAAACTTATTTAGGGCATAGGGAATTGTGGGTCTTGACTAGTGATGAGCTTTGTGTTTGAGTCAAGCCTAAGTTCGACTCGAACAGTGTTTGCCCGTTCCCCGAATAGCGAACAAATCGGCTTCTTCATGGGAACTATGAGTCCCCGCATCCATAATTAATTGAATAGGTTTTATTTAATATCCATAGTTAACACTAATCATCCGCTGGCCAGGGAATCCAAACCCACAACCTCTCATTTGCAAGCCTGTTATTCTAGCACCTACGCCACCAAGCCAGCTGTTTAACCTAAGACTCTCTCTGCCTAACTAACTTCTATCTGAGTTTGACAGCTCTTTTATAGGGCTCTGATGTCACCAGTGCCCCATAATCCACTGCTCAGGTGCAGTGAATAAATTACTGATGTCACGTCATAAGCAGTGGGGACAATTAATAGGTTTTAATTAAAATCCATAATTAATATTAATCACCCGCAGGCCAGGGGAGTCAAACCCACAGCCTCTCATTTGCAAGCCTGTTATTCTACCAGCTACGCAACCAAGCCAGCTGATTAACCTAAGACTCTGTCTGCCTAACTAACTTCTATCTGAGTTTGACAGCTCTTTTGTAGGGCTCTGATGTCACCAGTGCCCCATAATCCATTGCTTAGGTGCAGTGAATAAATTACTGACATCAGGACTTGCAAGTTAGAGGCTATGGGTTTGAATATCCCCTGGCCAGTGGATGCTTAATAGTCAGTTACATTAAAGCCTTTAAAATGAGGACTTGTGATTGTTCGTATGTTCGCTAGAATATTTCCCCTGTTCGATATGTTTTGGTGTGAACTGAACAGGGTGGTGTTCGGCTCATCACTAGTCTTGACCTGATGTGTGGCTCTCGGGACACCTGACCATTCTCTACCATTGTCTGGAGCATAGGCGAGCTCCCTTCCAGACCAGCACTCATAGCAGTGGGCACAGGACTCCATTCCCATACAGCTTGAGTAGGTCACACACATATCTTGGTTCGCAGGGAACTGTGGGATACTAAAATATTGCTGAACAGTAATGAGAGGACACTCCTCACTTTGTCAGTACTCCTTAGAACAGTCCCTTTAGTAATAGCCCAGAAATTGAACAGTACTGAGACACCATCAGAAATTCCCCAGGCCAGGCAAGCTCTAGTACTGTTACACAAGGGACAGCAGCAGCAACAGTCACTAGGATCCTACACTCAGGTCTGTACTCACAATGTCTCTAGATCAGGGATTCCCAAACTACAGCCCTGCAGCTGTTGCAGAACTACACATCCTATGAGACATAGTAAAACTCTGACATTCACAGACATGACTAGGCATGATGGGAATTGTAGTTCCTGAACAACTGCAGGGCCGTAGTTTGGGAATCCCTGCTCTAGATACTTGGATGCTTCCCTCAAATATCAATTTCTCCACTGAACATTCCAGACCAGATCATAAATAAAATTGATTGGTTCCAGAGACTTTCAGAAAACAGGCCCCCAGCTTTAGCATAGCTAGGACCCCGATGAGCAAAGGTAGAATTTTAGCTGAGCTGCCTAGAAGGGCAGCAGCCATTCAGGCTGGGAACTTCTCCTCCTGGACATTACCAGGGCTGCCCCAGACTCCAGGCTATTTATGCACCCCCCCTGCCACATACTGGGCATCCTTCCCCAGGGATTTACTGGAACAACATAAATATTCATGCTGCTGATTTGCCTCCTAACAACCCACTATTCTCTGGTATCTTTTAGAAGACAAGGTGAAGCAACCAAACCTGCAGCCTTTGAAACCCATAGCAATCACAGACTGCTCCATTTATTACAGAGGAGCCAAAAATTTACTTTACCTAGCCTATCCAGCAACCTAACTAGGAGGGTGCTACACCTACTCTGGAGTTCAAACATGAAACTGTCCCTACTTTGTAGTCCCTGGCTTGGGTCCTTTGCACAGTTCCACACCGAACTACTAGAAAGTCCAGCCTTGCATACTGCTGCTGCTTAAAATCAGACATAAAGACATACTACATGAACACAACTTGATAATAGCATATGTAAGATGTATCAATAAAAAAAAAAAAAAAACAAGATTGGTAACCCTTCTCTACTCTATCCCAAAACCACAAAACATGTTGGCTTTAGATATACTTTAAATATATATTAGTATAAGAACCCTGTCTCTGTAGTGTACTTTGTAGTGGACATTGTTAAGTCTACTCATGGTCTGCATTTTATCTTTCCACTTTCCTATTGGATGGGTCCAAATCATTGCTCTTTTACTCTTAGTTCTCATCTAGACCTCACCTCTAACTATGTGGGGATTCACGGCCTGGTCCCTGCAATAATTGCCTTTTTGAGTTGCTGCACATGTGCAGTAATGCAAATAATGTTGATGATGTGTTCCCAAGCCTAAGACACAGGATCGACAGGACAAAGGACCAAGACCAGGGCCGGTTTTAGATAAAGTGTGGCCCTGGGCAAACCTAAAAGTGGGGCCCCAAATTTTTTTATATTCTACCAAAAATATAGGCGCATTTAATCATTTAGCCAAATAAAACATGCAACTACATGAAAATATGCTTTAATTAAATAACATTAAATAGAATAAATAAGAAATCAAGTGAGCTTTGCACACCTTCACAAATCAGATCACCCTAATTCCTGCACTATCACACCTCAGACCACCCCAATTTCTGCACCTTCACACCTCAGACCACCCCAATTTCTGCACCTTCACACCTCAGATCACCCCAATTTCTGCACCTTCACACCTCAGACCACCCCAATTTCTGCACCTTCACACCTCAGGCCACCCCAATTTCTGCACCTTCACACCTCAGGCCACCCCAATTTCTGCACCTTCACACCTCAGACCACCCCAATTTCTGCACCTTCACACCTCAGACCACCCCAATTTCTGCACCTTCACACCTCAGACCACCCCAATTTCTGCACCTTCACACCTCAGACCACCCCAATTTCTGCACCTTCACACCTCAGGCCACCCCAATTCCTGCACCTTCACACCTCAGACCACCCCAATTTCTGCACCTTCACACCTCAGACCACCCCAATTCCTGCACCTTCACACCTCAGACCACCCCAATTTCTGCACCTTCACACCTCAGACCACCCCAATTCCTGCACCTTCACACCTCAGGTCACCCCAATTCCTGCACCTTCACACCTCAAAACAGCCCCTGGTAGGCTGGCACTGGCAGCAACAATTTTATTCAAATCAGGATTTCTTCTGCAAATAGGCTGGCATCAGAGTCAGACAATTACCAAAACCAATGTCATCATGACACATGATCAAAAAAATGAGGAAAAATAAGGATTTCTTCTGCAAATAGCCTGGCAGTGACATCATCAGATCAGACAAGGCACTGGCAGGCATTGTACTAGACTAGTACTATGCCTGGCTGCCAGTGCCAGGCCAGCCTATTTGCAAAAGAAATCCTGATTTGAATTAAATTGTTGCTGCCAGTGCCAGTATATTTGCAGAAGAAATCCTGATTTCTTTGAATAAAATTGTTGCTGCCAGTGCCAGCCCAGCCTATTTGCAAAATAAATCCCTAAGTAGAAGTCACTCCTCTCTCCAGTCCTCCACTTACCTTGGGTGTGCTGTGCGGTGTGGCTGCAGAGTGTTCCCGCTGGACATAGTACAGGAGATGGTCAGAGACTGCAAACATGATACAAGAGATGGTCAGAGACTACGGACCTGATACAAGAGATGGTCAGAGACTGAGGACATGATACAGGAGATGGTCAGAGACTGAGGACATGATACAGGAGATGGTCAGAGACTGAGGACATGATACAGGAGATGGTCAGAGACTGAGGACATGATACAGGAGATGGTCAGAGACTGAAGACATGATACAGGAGATGGTCAGAGACTGAAGACATGATACAGGAGATGGTCAGAGACTGAGGACATGATACAGGAGATGGTCAGAGACTGAGGACATGATACAGGAGATGGTCAGAGACTGAGGACATGATACAGGAGATGGTCAGAGACTGAGGGCATGATACAGGAGATGGTCAGAGACTGAGGGCATGATACAGGAGATGGTCAGAGACCGAGGGCATGATACAGGAGATGGTCAGAGACCGAGGGCATGATACAGGAGATGGTCAGAGACTGAGGGCATGATACAGGAGATGGTCAGAGACTGAGGGCATGATACAGGAGATGGTCAGAGACCGAGGGCATGATACAGGAGATGGTCAGAGACCGAGGGCATGATACAGGAGATGGTCAGAGACCGAGGGCATGATACAGGAGATGGTCAGAGACCGAGGGCATGATACAGGAGATGGTCAGAGACCGAGGGCATGATACAGGAGATGGTCAGAGACCGAGGGCATGATACAGGAGATGGTCAGAGACCGAGGGCATGATACAGGAGATGGTCAGAGACTGAGGGCATGATACAGGAGATGGCCAGAGACTGAGGGCATGATACAGGAGAAGGCCAGAGACTGAGGGCATGATACAGGAGATGGTCAGAGACTGAGGGCATGATACAGGAGATGGTCAGAGACTGAGGGCATGATACAGGAGATGGTCAGAGACTGAGGGCATGATACAGGAGATGGTCAGAGACTGAGGGCATGATACAGGAGATGGTCAGAGACTGAGGGCATGATACAGGAGATGGTCAGAGACTGAGGGCATGATACAGGAGATGGTCAGAGACTGAGGGCATGATACAGGAGATGGTCAGAGACTGAGGGCATGATACAGGAGATGGTCAGAGACTGAGGGCATGATACAGGAGATGGTCAGAGACTGAGGGCATGATACAGGAGATGGTCAGAGACTGAGGACACGATACAGGAGATGGTCAGAGACTGAGGGCACGATACAGGAGATGGTCAGAGACTGAGGGCACGATACAGTAGATGGTCAGAGAGTGCAGACGTGATACAAGAGATGGTCAGAGACTGCAGACGTGATACAGTAGATGGTCAGAGAGTGCAGACGTGATACAGTAGATGGTCAGAGAGTGCAGACGTGATACAGTAGATGGTCAGAGACTGCAGACGTGATACAAGAACTGGTCAGAGACTGCAGACATAGTACAGGAGATGGTCAGAGACTGAGGGCATGATACAGGAGATGGTCAGAGACTGAGGGCATGATACAGGAGATGGTCAGAGACTGAGGGCATGATACAGGAGATGGTCAGAGACTGAGGACACGATACAGGAGATGGTCAGAGACTGAGGGCACGATACAGGAGATGGTCAGAGACTGAGGGCACGATACAGTAGATGGTCAGAGAGTGCAGACGTGATACAAGAGATGGTCAGAGACTGCAGACGTGATACAGTAGATGGTCAGAGAGTGCAGACGTGATACAGTAGATGGTCAGAGACTGCAGACGTGATACAAGAACTGGTCAGAGACTGCAGACATAGTACAGGAGATGGTCCAGAGACTGCGGATGTGATACAAGAGAAGGTCAGAGACTGCAGACATGATAGAATATAGAAGGACACTAGGGGGGCTGGAGAGCACAGGGAAAGCAGATAGCACTGGAGGAGCTGAAGGGCAAGGGGGGGGGGAACTGGAGAGAATTAAGGGGGGGTTTGGAAAGCATTGCAGGGGGGTTGGAAGGCGCAGGGTGTGGATAGCACTGGGGGGGGGGGTTGGTGGGCAGGGAAAACCAGGGGGATGGAAAGCATGGGGGGGGGGGCTGGAAATCACTTAGGGGGGAGCCAGGGAGCACAGGGGGGTGGAGAGCACTGGGGGAGCCAGAGAGCATAGGGGGAGATGAAAAGCACTGTGGGGACTTGAAGAGCACGGGGGGGCTAAAGAGTACAGGGGGTTTAAGAGCACTGGGGAGGGGGGCTACGATCACTTGGGACGGGGGCTACGATCACTGGGGAGGGGGGCTACGATCACTGGGGACGGGGGCTACGATCACTGGGGAGGGGGGCTACGATCACTGGGGAGGGGGGCTACGATCACTGGGGACGGGGGCTACGATCACTGGGGACGGGGGCTACGATCACTGGGGAGGGGGGCTACGATCACTGGGGACGGGGGCTACGATCACTGGGGACGGGGGCTACGATCACTGGGGACGGGGGCTACGATCACTGGGGACGGGGGCTACGATCACTGGGGAGGGGGGCTACGATCACTGGGGAGGGGGGCTACGATCACTGGGGAGGGGGGCTACGATCACTGGGGAGGGGGGCTACGATCACAACACTGGGGGGGGGCTAAGAACACGGGGGGGGCTAAGATCACTGTGGGGGGCAGTAAAAGAAGTTGAATAGGAGGGGGACGGGACAGCTCAGCTGCATATAGAGAAATTGATATTTCCATATCTCTCCTGCAGCCGCAGAATGCCTGCAGAAGGGAGGAGAAGAATCCATCCATCCAGCGGCATAAGGAGACATCAAATCCTCTCTATATGCAGCCGAGCCGCCCCACCCCCCTCCTATTCAGCACAGGCTGCAGTGGCAGTCACTTACCTTCTCTCCCCGCAGCCGCCCCCCCGCGAGCAGCCCGAAGTCGGGCTGAAGGAGCTCCCATCTACGGCGGCTTCAGTGATCATCGGCGGCCGCGCGGGAAGGAACACACAGACACACACTGACTACTTGACTTCCGGACCGGCTCCGCGGCCAATCAGCCTTCTGCTCAGGGGGGGGTGTGACCCACACCCCCCCTGAACAGAAGGCTGATTGGCCGCGGAGTCGGTGTAGCTGGCAAGTACACCGGGAATGTCTTCTAGTGTCTGTGAGTGAATCTGATGACTCTGAGCGCTGTCATCAGATTCTGCCCGGTCCGGCCCTGGCTGACAGTGACACGGGGCCCCTGGACATTCGGGGGCCCTGGGCATTTGCCCAGTTTGCCCCCCCCTAACGCCGGCCCTGACCAAGACTATCCTAGAAATCTGGGAAACTACATAGTCATTTTGTTTTCTCACATGTACAGCAGCAGTAGTAGAGTAAAGCACACCTGGTCAACTGCTTTAGACAGTATTGTCATTTTAACACTGTGAACATGCTAACCAGAGGGGAGTGTAAGGGTTGACCTCATAACACTGCTGCTGCTCATTGTCCATTAACTAAATGGGCAGATTCACACAGAGACAATACCATGTGATGAGTGGCAGCAGTGGTGGGGGAGGGGGGAATGGGATCAGCTGTGGTTGGATGGGATGAGTGGCAGTGGTGGTGGAATGGGATGGGTGGCAGCGGTGATGGGATGGGATGAGTGGCAGCGGTGGTGGGATGGGATGGGTGGCAGCGGTGATGGGATGGGATGAGTGGCAGCGATGATAGGATGGGATGGGTGGCAGTGGTGGTGGGGGGATGGGTTGGGATAAGTGGCAGAGGTGGTGGGGTGGGGTGGGATGGGATAAATGGCAGTGGTGATAGGATGGGATGAGTGGCAGCTGTGGTGGGATGGGATGAGTGGCAACGGGGATGGGATGGGTGGAAGTGGTGGTGGGGGAATGGGATGAATGTCAGCGGTGGTGGGATGGAATGGGATAAGTGACAGCAAGGGTGGGATGGGATGAGTGGCAGTGGTGATAGGATGTGATGAGTGGTAGCTGTGGTGGGATGGGGTGAGTGGCAGCTGTGGTGGGATGGGATGGAATGGAACATGTGGCAGTGGTGATGGGATAAGTGGCAGTGGTGGTGGGATGGGATCAGTGGCAGCTGTGGTATGGGATGGGATGATTGGCAGCGATGATGGGATGGGTGGCAGCAGTGCTGGGGGGATGGGATGGAACGAGTGTCAGCGGTGGTGGGATTGGATGGGATAAGTGGCAGTGGTGATGGGATGGGATAAGTTGCAGCTGTTTTGGGATGGGATGGGATTGGATGAGTGGCAACTGGGATTGAATGGGTGGCAGCAATGGTGGGGGGATGGGATGGGATGAAAGGCAGTGGTGGGATGGGATGGGATAAGTTTCAGCGGTGATGGGATGGGATGGGTTCAGTGGAAACTGTGGTAGGATGAGATTGGATGGGATAAGTGGCAGCAGTGGTGGGATGGGATGGAATAAGTGGCAGCGGTGGTGGGATGGGATGGGATGAGTGGAAACTGTGGTGGGATGGGATGAGTGGAAGCGGTGGTGGGATGGGACGGGATGGGATGAGTGGAAGCTGTGGTGGGATGGGATAAGTGGCAGTTGTGATGGGATGAGATGAGTGGCAGCGTGGATGGTTTTAGATAAGTGGCAGCGGGGATGGGATGAGAGGAGTGGCAGCAGAGATGGGATAAGTGGCAGCAGGGATGGGATGAGTGGCAGCAGGGATGGAATGAGTGGCAGCAGGGATGAAATGAGTGGCAGCAAGGATGGGATGAGTGGCAGCAGGGATGGGATGGGATGAGTGGCAGTAGGGATGCGATGGATAGGATGGGATGAGTGGCAACAGGAATGGGAAATGGGATCAGTGGTGATAGGATGAGTGGCAGTGGTGAGGGGGGTGGTATCAATGGCAGAGGTGATGGGGGGAGGAAGAATAGGGATGAGACCTGTGGCAGTGCCACCCCCCCCCCCTCCACAATTACTCACTATGTCAGTCAATGAATTCCTCCTTAGTCTCTTCACGTGTCTCCAGTGATGGCTCTGATAACTTTGGGACTCCTCCCAGAGCTCCTCCCTTGCCTCTATTGGTCAGCCTCCATCCCACGCAGTGGCCTGGCCTGCGATCTTCAGCAATACTGACAGGAGAGCTGTCTGGAATGTAAACAATGCAAGACGGCTCTCCTGTCAAAGAGGCAGGGAAAGATCGTGTGAATCAGCTAGGCTGAATCACCGATGTCTCCGCCTCTGTTCAATCCATCCCCCCACACAGTTAGTAAGCACATATAGAGAACATATTTAGCCCCTTGATCACCCCCAGTGTTAATCCCTTCCCTGCCACTGTTATTTATACAGTAACAGTGTATATTATTTAGCACTGATCACAGAATTAATGTCACTGGTCCCCAAAAAGTGTCACTTAGGGTCAGTTTTTCCAGCCGCAATGTCGCAGTGCCGATAAAAATCGCTGATTGCCACCATTACTAATTAAAAAATGAATAAATCCATAAATCTATCCTGTAGTTTGTAAACGTGATAACTTTTGCGCAAACCAATAATTACACGCTTTTTTACCAAAAAATATGTAGCAGAATACAAATTGGCCTAAACTGATAAAAAAAAATAGATTTTTAAAATTTTTTTATTGGGAATGTTTTATAGCAGAAAGTAAAAAATATTGTTTTTTTTTTCAAAATTGTTGCTATTTCTTTGTTTATAGCGCAAAAACAAAAAACCAAAGAGGTGATCAAATACCCCCAAAAGAAAGCTCTATTTGTGAGGGAAAACAAGGACATCAATTGTATTTGGGTACAGCGTTGCATGACCACGCAATTGTCAGTTAAAGCAGCGCAGTACCGAAACGCAAAAAATGGCCTGGTCATTAAAGTGGTTGTAAACCCACTTTGATTACTTTTACCTATAGTTAAGCCTATAATAAGACTCACCTATAGGTACTATAAATATCTCCTAAACTTGCACTGTTTAGGAGAGATTTACATTGTATGCAGCCGATGACGTCATTGGCGCATGCGCTCTGAAGAAACGGCCACCCGTGCCGTTTCTTCAGAGCCCTGTGCCGCGCCTGGTGGCTCCCGCGCACGTGTGGGAGTGACATTACGCGGCTCCAGCCAGTAATACAGCCTGAGTCCGCAGACCCGGAAGGAAGATGGGCGAAGATGGATGCGGCCGACAGTGGGGACATCGCGGGCATGGTTGCAGGTAAGTGTCACATAATGCATACTAGCACATTATGCATTTACTTTGCAGGGGAAAAAAAAAGGAAGAGTTGACTTCCTCTTAAAGGGGGTAAAACCTTCCGGGGCTGAAGTTTTTAATAGACTTGTAGAGGTCCGTCTCCCGAGTTTCCCCAGCCGTTGTCTAAAAGTACACTTACCCTTTAACCACTTTAAGACCGGAAGTTTTTGCCCCCTTAATGACCAGGCCATATTTTGCGATACGGCACTGCGTTAATTTAACGGACAATTGCACGGTTGTGCGACGCTGTACCCAAACAAAATTGGCGTCCTTTTTTCCCACAAATAGAGCTTTCTTTTGGTGGTATTTGATCACCTGTGCAATTTTTATTTTTTGCGATATAAACAAAAAAAGAGCATCAATTTTGAAAATAAAAAAACTAATATTTTTCACATTCTACTATATGACATTCTCCAAAAAAAAAAAAAAAAAAAAATTTAATTAAAATTTTTAAACATTTTAGGGCAATTTGTTTTCTGCTACATATTTTTGGTAAAAAAAAATCGCAATAAGCGTATTTTGATTGGTTTGTGCAAAAGTTATCGCGTCTACTAACTACGGGAAAGATTTATGTCATTTTTATTGTTTTGATTTTTTTTACTAGTAATGGCGGCGATCTGCGATTTTTTGCGGGACTGCGACATTGCGGCGGACATATCGGACCCCTGACTGACATTTTTGGGGGAACCAGTGACATTACTATAGTAATCAGTGCTAAAAATATGCACTGTTACTGTAATAATGACACTGGCAGGGAAGAGGTTAACAGTATAGGTGATCAAGGGGTTACATGTGACCCTAGGGGAGTGATTCTAACTGTGGGGGGGCGTGGCTTCTGAGATGACCATAGAGACATGTGATCCCTATAGAAGGATCACATGAGCTCTGTGATCATTTAAGGGAGAAGAACGGTAGGCTGTGTTTACAACAGCCGACCGTCCTTCTCTCTCTGCAGGGAGCGATCGCGGGTGTCAGGCGGCAATCGGAGCCAGGGCCGGTGCTAGACTATCTTGCACCCTAGGCAAGACCAGCTCCTTGCGCACACCCCCCCCCCCAAAAATAAAAAATAACTGTACACATTGCCACCTTTCTTGTACATAATGCCCCCTTTTAACACTACACTCTGCTACACCCCCTTCCTGCACACACTGCCCCTCTTTAACCCTACACCCCCTTCATATACACACTGCCCCCCTTTAACCCCACACACCCCTTTATATACAAGGTGCCCCCCTCTCTATAGGTGACATCCACCGGGGATGAGGAGGTGACAGGAGAGGAAAGTCTCACTGGCCATGGCTGCGTCCTAGGTGGTAGTGCGCCCTAGGCGTCCGCCTAGTTTGCCTAGTGGTAGCACCGGCCCTGATCGGAGTCGCCTGACACACGTATTGGCTTCCCTGCTGCCGAGTGGGGGGTGGGACCACACCGCCGGCGGCGCGCTCTCGCCCCCTAGCTTCCCGTGCGCGACCGACGTAGATCTATGTTGGTTTGCGCAGGAGAGCCACCCTGCCACAGTAAATAGGCGGCGGGTGGTCGGGAAGTGGTTAAGTCAATGGAAGTGAAGGAAAATAAAAGGTGCTTGGTCTTATTCTACAAATTAAAATCAATGTAAGATTTCTCTTTTTAGAAAAAACTACGGGAACACAGAGAGCAATACCATAGTAATTTCATCTAAATTAAGTTTATACAATATTTTATTGGTGAAAAATCCCTTAGAAGTACTAACAGCATGCGGCTAAGCACCATAAGCCCTCCTTAGTTATGCAAAACTTTATTTCAGTAATAGTAAAAATCATGACGGTTAAATTAGTTTTTCCATTGGTGAAACTTTTCTTTAAACTTTCCGTGGCAAAAACTATTCCCAGAAGAGCGGAGAGACACTTGGCTTTATCAAAGGTTATAATGCAGAAAATAAGAGTTTGGAATTGATTTGGCCTGCCCGGGCCGACAAAAACTGATTTATATTCATATGTTACAATTAAATTTCAGAGTGGTGCGTTATCTGCATTGTAGTCAAGACCACCGTTCAACGCGCCACCTGTCATTTAGCAGCAGGCTTAATGCAGTAAAGCAGAATGATAGGAAAAGGCGGCGCTGCCCTCTGGTTCTTCATGGATGAGGATTTTTAGTGCACATGGAATTCAGAAGGTGAACGAACCAGCTTACGGCATCTGAGACTCCGCGGGTTCTCAGTCTGACAAACCAACCAATCCACGTATTTTTCTTTTTGATTATTTTTTATTTTTGTACCTAATAAAAATATTTTATTAACCTTCTGGACCGGAAGGATTTGCCCCCTTAATGACCAGACCATATTTTGAGATTCGGCACTGCGTTACTTTAACGGACAATTGCGCGGTCGTGCGACGCTGTACCCAAATAAAATTGATGTCCTTTTTTTCTACAAACAGAGCTTTCTTTTGGTGGTATTTGATCACCTCTGCGATTTTTATTTTTTGCGCTATAAAAAAAGAGCGACAATTCTGAAAAAAAAATATATATATATTTTCACATTTTTCTATATAACATTTCCCCAAAAAAAAATGTAACTATTTTCAGACAGGAGGATTAGGCTGGTCAATGACCAGGCCCTATTTTGCGATTTGGCACTGCGTTATTTTAACGGACAATTGCGCGGTCGTGCGACGCTGTACCTAAATAAAATTGATGTTCTTTTTTTCCCACAAATAGAGATTTCTTTTGGTGGTATTTGATCACCTCTGCGATTTTTATTTTTTGCGCTATAAACAAAAAAAGAGCGACAATTCTGAAAAAAAAAACAGCATTTTTCACATTTTGCTTTATAACATTCCCAAAAAAAAAAAAAAAATGTAACAATTTTCAGACCAGAGGATTTGGCTGCTCAATGACCACGCCCTATTTTGCGATTCAGCATTGCGTGAATTTAACGGACAATTGTGCGGTCGTGCGACGCTGTACCCAAACAAAATTGATGTCCTTTTTTTCCCACAAACATAGCTTTCATTTGGTGGTATTTGATCACCTGCGCGATTTTTATTTTTTACGCTATAAACAAAAAAAGAGCGACAATTCTCAAAAAAAAAAAACAATAATTTTCACAGTTTGCTATATAACAAACAATTTCTAAATGTTTAAACATTTTAGGCCAATTTGTTTTCTGCTACATATTTTTGGTAAAAAAAAAAAAAATTTGCAAAAAACGTATGTTTATTGGTTTGCGCAAAAGTTATTGAGTCTACTAACTACGGGAAAGATTTATGTAATTTTTATTGTTTTTTTTTTATTCTAGTAATGGCGGCGATCCGCAATTTTTTGCAGGACTGCGACATTGCTGCGGACACATCGGACCTCTAACTGACATTTTTTACACTTTTGGGGGAACCAGTGACATTACTACAGTAATCAGTGCTATAAATATGCACTGTTACTGTAAAAATTACACTGGCAGGGAAGGGGTTAACAGTGTGGGTGATCAAGGGGTTAAATATGAGCCTAGGGGAGTGATTCTAACCGTGGGGGGCGTGGCTTGTGGAATGACCATAGAGACATGTGATCCTATATAGAAGGATCACAGGCGCTCTGTGATCATTCCAGGGAATAGAACGGTCATGGAATTCTATTCAAATACAAACTGTAAACATATTGTTGAAATCAAGGACTGTGTGTGTTATCCGAGTACCATTTCTAAATAATGCTGTTTTTGTTAAGCTAAAGGTGATTTAAACGCTTAAGGACCGCCCCACGTACATTTACTGTGATGGAGCGGCCCTTAGGCACAAAACCATGTGCCTGTACGTGATTCTCATTGTCAACTCTGGGGTGTGCGCATTGCTGGAGCTACGCTCCCCCTGTGATTAGACACAGTGGGAGCCAATCAGCGGGTCCAGCAGCCGCGATGGCCGCCGTGACCCGCCGATCATTCATAGGAGAGACAGAACGGCGGTCTGCCTATGTAAACAAGGCAGACCGCTGTTCTGTCACAGAGGGAGAGAGAGATCTTGTGTTTCTGCTAATCAGGAACACAGATCTCTCTCTTCCTCCAGTTAAACCATCCCTCACACAGTAAGAAAGCACTCCCTAGGGAACACTGTTTACCCTTTGATTGGCCCTGATGTTAACCCCTTCCCTTCCAGTGTCATTTATACAGTGCATTTTTTTTTAGCACTGATCATTGTATTGTTGTCACTGGTCCCCAAAAAAAATGTCACGTGTGTCAGATTTGTCCGCCGCAATGTCGCAGTCCCAATAAATATCGATGACCGCCGCCATTACTAATAGAAACAATAAAAATAAATAAAAAGTTCATAAATCTATCCTGTAGTTTGTAGACGCTATAACTTTTGGGCAAACCAATCAATATACGCTTTTTGGGATTTTTTTTTACCAAAAATATATAGCAGAATACATATTGTCATAAATTGATAAAGAAATTCAATTTTTTACATCTTTTATTGGATATGTTTTATAGCAGAAAATAAAAAGTATTGTTTTTTTTTTTTTTTTTTTTAATTGTCTGTCTTTTTTTTGTTTATAGCGGAAAAAATAAAAACTGCAGAGGTGATCAAATACCACCAAAAGAAAGCTCTATTTGTGGCAAAAATGTTTAAAGTGCTGATGTTTAAAGTTCAACAGACCTAAAAAGATTGAGTATTAAACAAAGAAGCAAGTGCGAATGGAACTCAAGTAGAAGGTCCAAGATGAGTCACCTCCAACACCAAACACACTGCCTCTTATTCCAGGATGTGGACCCCCTAAACAGAAGGTCAACCGGGCTTGACACTGTCCTTTGGCATTTAGGATACAGACACCTTTCGATTCCCAAAGATCCTCAAAAGATGGCATTAAAGCGGAGTTCCGGGCACAAAAACAATATTTTTTTTTGTGCCCCTCTGCTAGTTCGAGATCACCTGAAAAGGAATTGGATAGTTATTTTTTTTTTTTGTTTACTCACCTTTTAATTGAAGATCGTAAATACTCACCTCAGAGTACTTCCTCCCTCGGCGCCGTGGCTCACCCCGTCACTTCCTGTCTCGCTATGATTCCTGGGAGCTGAACGTCATAGCTCCCAGGAATCAATGCGACGGCACCGGCCCCGCTCGTCACTTCCGGGCGACGCCGCATTCCCCTGCTAAACAGCTTCTGGGCATGCGGCGCCGCACCAGAAGTGACGAGAGGGGCTGGTGCTAGCGCATTCTGGGACAAGAAGACGCGGAAGAAGACACAGAAGAGGACCGCGCCGGCTTCAGCTGCCCACAAGAGAGATGGAAACGCTGTGGAAGAAATTTTATAAGTAAGTATTTCTTCTAAAAGGTAAGTGCGAACCGGGACAGATCAGAGGCTAGCCATTGTGGAATGTGCTAGCCCTGACTGTCCCGGGGGTATGTTTATTAAAACATGACTTCTGTGCCCGGAACTCCGCTTTAAATTCACTCTGAACTTCTCCAGAGGCACATGAGGCTCATATACACACATTGGACATCTCATGGGGTAGTACGTTCAAATAAAATAGAGTTTTTTTCAACCTAAAAGGTGGCTGCCACGTCTGGGTGCGCGATGATGGCACACGTCTACTCTCCTCCCTACGCATTTCGTCAGCGATGGCGTCATCAGGGGCGCACCATACTTGCCCCTTACGGCCTACCCACCTCCAAGTATGGCCTCTTTCAATGATGACAGGTTTATGCTCCAGTCTCCATTCCATTCCTCACCAACTCCCTGTGGTTTCTTCCAGGTCTCACAATGCTCTTCTTTGGCCGTAGGCTGCTACAGATAGTGTAATGCCCGCATAGTCCCCAGCAGGAGGCAGGGAGGGGCACTATACAGAGAATGCATCTTGAACATGCATGCCTAGAAAAATAAATATTGCGATGAGCACTAGGCAAAATGTTTTTTGGAAACATAGACATTGCACATCTCTTATGGCAAAAAACTCTTTGCAACGTTTTATTGCTAGATGTTAGTTGCATTAATCAGGTGTTTACAAATGATGGGAGCTGTTATCCTTGAAGCTAGCTGTTATTTGTCATCTTATGTTAAATAATTAAATTGTGCACACTCAATAAAGCTGTGACCTTGCCCCTCCAACTTCAAAAGAATTTCAGGGTTTTACTGGATGGATAAAGAGTATGGCATCTTTGTCTAGGGTTCTATTATATGTTTTTTTTTTATGCTGAGTCAGCCAAAAGGATGCGAATAGGATGTCAAGACATGTTTAAACCTTACTTTTATATTTAATTTACTGTATGCATATGGAGGGGTAGTCATATTTCCTAATTCATTTCTCAGATTCTGCTTCTTGTTTTGTATTGCTAGACAATCGGACGAAAGGTGCAATTATGTTTTAATCTGGGGGTCTCCAATGTTTTTAGTACAAGGGCCACATTATATATTTTACAAATATTTGCGGGCCAAAAAATTTCAGTTTTATAAATAAATGCATAACATTTAAAATAAAATCATAAATCTCCCCTTACATCCAGAAGTGCCAAGCAGATCCCCCTTACATCTAGGAGTGACAAGCACAGTGCTCCATTACATGCAGGAGTGTCAGGCAGAATCCCTCCCTACATTCAGGAGTGCCCATCAGAGACCCCTCTTACATCCAGGATTGCCTAACAGAAACCCACCTTAAACCAGAAATACCAAACAGAGTCTTCTTCTACATCCAGGAGAGTCCATCAGACCCCCCCCCCTTACATCCAGAATTGCCCAACAGAACGCCCCATTAAATCCAGAAGTGACAAGCAGAGTCCTCCCCTACATCCAAGAGCATCCATCAGAGCCCCTCTTACATTCAGGATTGCCCAATAGAACCCCCCATTAAATCCAGAAGTGAAAAGCAGAGTCCTTGCCTACAAACAGGAGCAACCATCAAAGCTCCCTCTTACATTCAGGATTGCCAAACAGAACCCCCCATTAAACCCAAAAGTACCAAGCAGAGGCCTCCCCTACATCCAAGAGCATCCATCAGAGTCCCCTCTTACATTCAGGATTGCCTAACAGGACCCCTGATTAGATCCAGAAGTGCCAAGAAGAGTCCTCTCCTACACCCAGGAGCACCCATCAAAGCCCCCTGTACACCTAGGTGTGCCCAGTAAGTTCCCCCTTACACTCAGGAGTGTCTAAAAGAAATACCCTTTCCACCAAGGATTGCCCAGCAGAGTCCCTCTCTGCTTTTCAAGTGGTGCAGCAACAGAGCAGATTCCAGGAAGCAGAGCAGGTCCCCATGGAGGAATTTCAATCCTCTCATAAATTCTGTGACAATCATGTCATTGGCTGGTAGAGTGCTGGCAGACCAAGCAAGGAGGGGGGGGGGATTGGCGCTGGGAACTGGGGAAGGATCATGCCTGACTGCCAGTGGATGCACTGGTCTTTAAATTAGGATACACAGACTGGCGCATCCTCTGCCAGCCAGTTGGGGTTTCTGAGTCCATACATTTTTACAGTGGGCCAGTTTTGGCTTGTAGGCCATAGTTTGAAGACCTCTGCTTTAAAATCATAATCTGGATCTTTTATAGTTACATAGTTACATAGTAGTTGAGGTTGAATAAAGACATCAGCCCATCCAGTTCAACCTGTACAGGTGTGTGTGTGTCAGTGGCTTACTAATTTCCCATAACCCTAAATGTTGTGATCTGTGAAGGTGCACGTCCAAGAGTCTTTTAAAAGTAGCCATACTCCCCACAACTACCACCAATTGTGGAAGAGAGTTCTACATTCTCACAGCCCTTACAGGGAAAAACCCCTTATGCAGCTTAAGGTTAAACCACCTCTCCTCTAATCTCATAGTGTGGCCATGTGTCTTATTGCACTCCTTGGGGGCTAAATATTTTTCTACCTATGCTACTATTCACATTGAGGTATTTGTAAATTGCTATCATGTCCCCTCTCAGGCGTCTCCTCTCCAAGGAGAATAAATTAAGCTATTGTAAATCGCTCCTCGTAATTAAGGTCCTCCAATCCCCTTATTAATTTAGTTGCCCTTCTTTGGACTCTTTCCAGTTCCAGCACATCCCTTCTGAGGATTGGCGACCAGAACTGGACAGAAAACTCAGAACTCAGAACTACACAGGTGGCCAGACCAGGGTTTTATAAAGTGGTAGGATTGTAGTTTTATCTCTGGAATACATCCCCTTCCTTATGCATGCCAATATTCTGCCGGCTTTGACAGCCGCAGCTTGACATTGCATGCTATTACTTAGTCTATCTTCCACTAGAACCCCCAAATCCTTCTCCACATATCTTCAATACAATGTAGAGAAAAATTATCCTAATGGTGGTAAAACAAGTTATCGGTAGAGATGGCCTTGCGGTTCGCCCGGCGGTCGGTTCGCGGCGAATTTTGCTTGTTCGCAAATTCGCAAAAAATCAGACTTTTGTCGATGTTCGCGAATATGTCCGCGCCGCCATTTTCTTTTTCATTCAGAAGAACTTTGACCCATGACACAGCCGTCAGGTGGAATGGGACAGACAATTGAAACATTCCAGCACATGGACAGTCCCCCTACCCTATAAATAGACCTGAGCTGGCGGCCATTTCACATTCTGCTTTCTGCCAGTGTAGGGAGAGGTCTGCTGTGCTCATCAGGGAGAGTTTGCTAGACACATATAGCGCTGTGAAGATCAACAAAAGTCCTTTTCAGGGCTGGTATTTTTCGGCATAGGTCTAGTATCTTTTGAGCTTAGGGAGAGGTATCCTGTGGTTGCTGTAGGGGCAGTTAGAGGCCGGCTGCAGTCACACAGAAATCGCTTTGTCAATGTCCACAAAAGTCATTTAAAATGCTCCAATTCGTTATAGGGTCTATTACAGTCTCTTTACTATAGGGGCAGGTATCCAGTGGTTGTCACAGATGTGAGAATGGACCCTATATGTATTAGACAATGTATTTACCGGCTGCTGTCAGTTCTGGCTGATTTATGAAAAAAATATATATATTTTTTGCTGTAAAAAAAACAAGAAACATTTAGGGCAACTTTTTCAATTGCAATACTTCTGTTATGACATTGTCCATGTGCTGGGACTATTTGTGCACAGCTAGTACGTCTTTTGTGGCTGCAAATATGACCTAAAGGTTTTCAAAGTTCACCTCCCATTAAAGTCAATGGGGCCCGCCGCAAACTCACGGTTCGCAAACTTTTGAGAAAATTTGCGGCTGGCGTTCGCGAACCGCCCCAGCCGATGTTCGTCCATCACTAGTTATCAGTATAGACTCCAAGTAGCTTGAATACCATATGAATTCCCTGTATGTATTTAGCATTTTTTATACGTTACTCAAAGATATAAGGAATTCTGGTCGTACTTTCTCCATTGTGATGTATCGCCTACATTCTGCAGCAAGATTTATACCCTTCATTTATTTACATATTGATTTTAGATTCTGTATGCAACATGTGTATTTATTTTTGACATTTTTTTCCGCTCGCCGTTTTGTATTTGTTTACAATTGTCTGATAGCGTGCAGCAGGCTGCCCATTATTCATCTCCCTATTCATGAGAACCATGACTAAGATATTTTTATGTACCGTTTGAAGGAGAAACGCTGAAATTCTTGTGTCTCTGCAAAGCAGCTCTTTGTTCTGGAGGCAATTCATCATCTTTATTATATGTCACTTTGTGTTACACTGTGTCATTTTACAATGTAACATGACATGACACAATGTAATTAAAGTAACACAATAAAATAGCTCATATTTAGGGTAAAGCAATATTTTCTAGATCAGATAATTATAGTGTTATCAGTGCAGACTCCAGAGATTTGGTCTACCAAGAATTTTTATCACTTTGTTCAGTTCTGGACCTGAGGGGATGGGCATCTGTCCAAGGTCACTTGTAAGCCGTACAGTTTGTTTGATTCCCTGTGCCGCTACATTGTAGTCTGTCATCTGTACAGAGAAGTTCATTCTGCACAACAGGAGGATTTACAATGCTTCAGAGGATCTACCGTCAAAAAGTGTTATTTTCAAAAACTTCAGTCAAGAAAAAAGAAAAAAAGAAATCAACTTTAATTTAATAGGATATCAGGTTATGTCTACTTGATTTTCAGTTTTCAGAGTGCTCTCTGTCAATCCATGCCAAAGTAATGGGTTCCCTATGATCCCATGCCAACACTTGTAAGCCAGGCCGGGTGTTTGGTACCCAAAGTGAAGTAAATGCACAAAGAGGGGGCAGTGGCCATTTGTGGGAGGACGCACTGGACACCTTTGCTGTCATTGTGCTATGTGCTTGGAGTCCAGTGTGCCCCTGTGCCTTTAACCGCTAGCCGACCGCCGCACGACTATTTACTGCGGCGGTCAGCCCCTCGTAGGCAAAGCGACGTAGTACTACGTCGCTAGCCTGTGAGGCTCTAGGGAGCGAGCGCGCGCCGCCGGAGGCGCGCTCCCGCTCCCACGCGGTCACGGACCCCCCCCGCGCGTATGCCCGGCGGACCCGATGTCCGCCGGGCACTCGCGATCGTCCGTTACACCAGAAGAAAGGCAGGCAGCTAATGTAAACAAAGCCGCCTGTCATTCTTCCCTGTGTAAGAATGGAGATCACACGGTTCTACTATGTAGGACCGTTGATCATTGTTTATTACACCAGTAGCCACAGCCAATCACAGTTAGAAACACGCCCCTAGGGACACACTTAACCCCTCCCTCTCCAATAGAGTTAACTCCTTCACTGCCAGTGTCATTTTTACAGTAACAGTGCATATGTATAGCACTGATTACTGCAGTAATGTCACTGGTACCCCCAAAAGTGTAAAAAATGTCAGTCAAGGGTCCGATCTGTCCGCCGCAATGTCGCAGTCCCGCAAAAAAAATCGCAGACCTTACTCGTTAAAAAAAAAAAAAATGACAAAAATCTTTCCCTTAGTTAATAAACGCAATAACTTTTGCGTAAACCAATCAAAATACGCTTTTTGCGATTTTTTTTACCAAACATATGTAGCATAAAACAAATTGGCCTAAAATGTTAAAAAATTTAGATTTTTACATTTTTTTGGGGGTGAATTTCATATAAAAAATGTGAAAAATATTGTTATTTTTGCAAAATTGACTCTCTTTTTTTGTTTATAGCGCATGACTAAAAAATTGCACAGGTGATCAAATACCACCAAAAGAAAGCTCTGTTTGTGGGAAAAAAAGGACGCCAAATTCGTTTAGGTACAGCGTCGCACGACCGCGCAATTGTCCGTTAAATTCACACAGTGCCGAATCGCAAAATAGGCCCTGGTCTGGAAGGGGGTAAAATCTTGCGGGGCTTAAGTGGTTAAGGTGGAATAGGTTCCCTCCAAGTTTACCTGTCCTCTATCTATCTATTATTATGCATGTGCTTCTACTATGGAGGATCTAAAAAATGCATAGAGTTAAGACAGCAGAGAATGCTGGCGTGTCGTGAAATGGCTCTGCAGCCTACTGATGTATTTGCAAACGTGTGCAAACTAAACCCCTGTTTTTAATGCAAACTGTTAGACCGGATAATTCAGTTGGTTGCAGGCTGGTTGGTAAGTTGAGCTGTGAATATTCTTTGGTTTTTGTTCAACGCGTGTCGTCCTTCTATGTGCTCCTTGCGGCGAAGGCCAGTTATAGGTGGGGGCAGTGGCTATTTGTTAGATATGTACAGAGAAGATCATTCTGCACAGGAGAATTTACAATGCTTCAGAGGATCTACCGTCAAAAAGTGTTATTTCAAAGACTTTAGTCAAGAAAAAAAAAAATTTTCAATGTGCTCTCTGTCAATCCATGCCAAAGTAATGGGTTCACTTTGATCCCATGCCAACACTTGTAAGCCGGACCAGGTGTTTGAAATCCAAAGTGAAGTAAATGCACACGGAGACTAAAGCCCCGTACACACGTACCGATCGTCGGCCGACAGAACGTCCTACAAATGTTCGCGGCTGGTGTGTTTGTTGTTTGTCTGTTGAAAAGTGCTCTAAACTTGCCCAGGACATTTGTCTTCCGACAGAAAATGACGTCACTACGTTCCACACACGTTCGCCGCTACAAAAGAGGAAGTGAGTGTTTGGCCGTGACCCTTCTGGGCATCTCGCGCTGATTTCGGTAGCATTTGTTTGGTTGACGACATTTCGCTATTTTCCGAGACATCGTTCGAGAATTTATTATGGCGACCGTGAATTCGTCCGTTGCTGTCGTTAGTGTTGGAGTTTTGGCTCTGAGACGACGTACGAGCAATAGGAAGAAGAAGCGGACCTCCTGGACGAAAAATTGGTTGCTTAACCGTGATCAATTTTCTCATATGTCCTTGCTGAGGGAGCTCCAGGAAAATAATCCTGATGACTTCAGGAATTATTTGAGGATGACGGATCCCATCTTTTACCGTCTTCTTGCCCTGGTGTCCCCCTATATTCTGAAGCAGGATACTTGTATGCGGCTTGCAATTACTCCTGAGCAAAGGTTAATTGCGACGTTGAGGTATCTTGCAACAGGGAGAAGCCTGCAGGATCTGAAGTTCACCACAGGCATCTCCCCCCAAGCTCTTGGTATCATCATCCCTGAGACCTGCTCTGCCATCATCAAGGTCTTGCAGAAGGACTATATCAAGGTATGTTTGATTTTTTACATTACATTACATGTATTACTAGTTTCACCCGAATTATGATGTTTTTGGATGTACAGCAATTGACACAGGCCATTATTTGTAAACTACCCTCTGTCCGCATGCACATAGTAGTAAAGATGTAGATTATCTTTAACCATTTGTAAAATTACCCACTAACCACCCCACCATTCTCTCCTATGTGTCCCTAAACGCATTGCCTGTTAACAGTATTTTGAATTTGGGTCATTTTATTGCTTTCCCTCAAACAATTATTCCTTGGCCAATGTTTTAGTACCTAGTTAATGATTTATCTAAAATACATCAGTCCATCCATTCCCACCTATGATTCTGTATGTTTATGTAATGATGTTAAAACCTTCACTGACCACAAGCCCTTATTGATGTATAAATGCCCAGTTTTACTTACCCATCCCCCACCCACATGCTAAATCTCAAAGTCAGCATATACCAAAGCTCAAGTTCAGAGGTCTTCAAACTATGGCCCACCAGTTGTTCACGAACTTCAATTTCCATCATGCCTAGTCATGTCTGTGAATGTCAGAGAATTACAAGGCCTCATGGGATGTGTAGTTCTGCAACAGCTGGAGGGCCGTAGTTTGTAAATCTCAGCTCTAGCTGGTGAGTATAATGGGCCATACACACTAGAAGATTGTCAGAACAATTTATCCTTCCGATTTACCAAAACCAAATAATATGAGGTCCAACAAACACTTTCAAATCCTATGCAATCTGGTAGGCCCTTGCACTACATAGAAAAGGTAAATCTGCACGAAAAAGTCTTCAGAGAATCTTCTAGTGTGTATGGCCCTTTACAATATAAGAACAATAGGAGGTTGAAAATAAATGTATGTAGATGTTACATCCCCATATCCAAACCTTTGCCTTCCTGTTGTATATTTTTTTAGCAAGTTGCATAAGCATTTAACAGACAACTGTGTGTGTAATTAATAATGTGATGTGCTCAAGCACTAATTTTATTTTTTTTATTTTTTCCCCACAGTTTCCTTCAAACGCAGAGCAATGGCTGGAGATTTCTGATCAATTTCTGGAGAAGTGGAATTTTCCCAATTGTGGGGGTGCTATTGATGGGAAGCACGTCCGCATTGTCCCCCCTCCGAATTCCGGAACATTTTATTATAATTATAAAGGTTTTTTTAGTATAGTCATGCTAGCCATAGTTAATGCAAACTATGAGTTTATTTTTTTGGATATTGGCAAAAATGGCCGCAATTCGGATGGGGGAGTTATTGATCAGACGGAGTTCGCTCGTCGTCTAAAGAACGGCACTCTGAACCTGCCATCCAGGGAGCAAACTGTTGAGGGTATGAGCTTTGTGTTTATCGCAGATGAGGCTTTTGCGCTTGGGGAGCATCTCATGAAGCCCTACCCTCAGAGGAACCTCACCCCAGACCAAAGGATTTACAACTACCGGTTGTCCAGAGCTCGCAGAGTTGTGGAGAATGCCTTCGGGATAATGGCCAACCGGTTCCGGATATTCCTGACGTCCATAAACCTGGCACTGTACAAAGTGGATAATGTGGTCTTGTGTTGCTGCATTTTGCACAACTTCCTACGCAGGAATGCACAAAATTATGTATTGCAGCAACTGGATACTGACCCTGCTATGCCAGGTACAAGTGGAGAGGCCCAACCTTCTAACCAAGTGGAGTCCATGCCGTCAATGGAAGTTGGACGGTCAGCATTGGCATCACACAGGGCCCGTCAGATCCGCCAGGAATATCTGGACTATTTCGTGGGGAGAGGAGCTGTGTCCTGGCAGCAATCACTGTCACACACCCATTAATCTTGTTAAAGATTGGACACACAAGATAAATGTCAGAGATATATTATTTTTCAACACATTAAACAAAAATTGCAATGATTCTGTATTGTGGATTATAATCATTTGGGCACATATGCCAAACACAATTATTTGGGTTAATCATGTGTTATATATGTGTGACTTTGGAAGGGTTAATACATTCATCAGTGTGTTTCTTGACTGTAGTCTCTCACCAGCTGATCCAAAGTGATGATGGCCATGTGTTATTTTTTAGCCAGTGGTGTAAATACAAGGGCCTTCTGCACCCCACAAAATGTACACAAACCCTGTCACATTGAGAACTAGGTCACACCCAAGGTTCATCTAATGTCACCTTACATTGGTGTTCATTGTCCAGAAGTTGCCCATACTATATATTTCATATAATACATTAGGGTATTAACAAAGTACCTACACCTGTTATGTTGTGTTCATTTATGACATCCTTCTCACTGCCCACCAATGTTAGGATATGTCAGTGTTATGTGAAACTTGATCATTGTTCATCTCAAAGTGTTATATATATAGGTAATGGAAAGTGAACTAGAGCAACGAACAAGCAATACACTATAGATTACACTGATCTCCCTACACTGATTGCTACTGGCAATATCAATGCCATATTGAATCCTAGGACTGCTAGTACCTTGAGTGTTGAGTCACACTTATGCGATGCGGGAAGTCTGCGACTTTGCAGCCTTCCAGCATTGCATAAGGGTGACCCGCCACTTACTTTTTGCACAGGATTGTATTCCACAAGTGTTAAGCACTGTGCGATCCAATCCAGATACATCAGAAATAAAGGGTCATGTGCGACTTGTATGCGTGTTCAGTGCGAATGTAGCCATACAAAGTGTATGTCTCAATTCACACTGCACATCTGATGGCATGTAATATCGTAGCGCACTGCTCCTTTATTACATGCGATCAGATGTTCATGAGAAAATCAGCTATACAGTTTGTATGGCTCAATTCGCACTGCACTCGCACAAAAGTCGCACATGATGCATTTATTCAGCCGCATCAGGATAGGATCGCACAGTCGTTCAAACTTGTGTGATCCGATCCTGTGTGAAATGTCAGATCGCACTGTGATATGCGTTAAAACTGGGGGTATCTTTAACATTTCATTGACACCTCCAGCAACTCGCATATGGCAGTGTCCAAAATGCTTTCATTAACATGTAAATATGTGAATAGGACAGCCATCATACATTTAGTGCTTCTTTACACAGCTTTAGACCTCGACCCCCCAACGAAAGTCTAATAAAGAATTGAACACACATTGTTGAATGTAAAAATGTTTTAGTATCAAACATTCACAGGGTTAGGGTTAGGGTGTTGTAAAGTGCTTTTCCCAAACTTGGGTACACTCTTTAACATCTGAGTGTAATTAAAATGCCATAAAACATTATAAAAAATTTGTAACATCAGGAACATCCCAATACAAACATTAAAAACGTAGGAAAATTGTGGCTTAAAATTTGCCAATCATGTCCACAAAATTGCGCATTTTGATTTGTAATGCCGTTGCAGTCTCCTTTATTTGTTCCAGGTCTGCGCAGCATTGGAGAGCCTCACGGGTCAATTTGGCTAATGTGCAACTATGTAAAACATGGTCTGTAAAAAAAAAAAAAAAAAAAAAGAGTCAATGTGAATCACCTACATGAGGTCATAATAATAGAGAAACATTTGGTGTCCAGGTAATCTTAAATTCCTCTCGAGTTAATACCTACCCTGTTCTTATGCTCTTTTGCCCTAGGCTCTTCTTCTTCCTCCTGTCCTCCTCCGATGCTGTTGCTGATGATTCTGCCGGTCTCCTGAGCTTACTATAGATTTATTAGGGGTGTGAACGCATGATGACGTCATTGTGAGGGCATAGTCGTAATGTATATATATTAAGATGCAGAGACCAGAGACGGGCAGAATGCACGGCAACAGCATCGGAGGAGGACAGGAGGAAGAAGAAGAGCCTAGGGCAAAAGAGCAGACAACATAAGAGCAGAAGATTGGCTAGCAGAAGAGTGGAGAGGAGAAGATCCAAAGAGCAGAGTGGAGAAGACCGGATGAAGATATTTAAGAACATTTCATAAACGTCTCCTGTCGTTATTCACATACACTTCCATTTATGTGGTTAATGTGTAGGGGTACTATGTACCCCATACCCATTCACATAGGGATTGGGGTCTGGGATCTGGGGGCCACCCTTTGTTAAAGGTTGCTTCCAAAGTCCTAGGAACCCCCTGGCCGCATGACCCCCCAAAACTACCAGACAGGGTTGTGGGAATGAGGCCCTTGTCCTCCTCTACATGGGAGCAAGGTGCTTTTGTGTGTGCGGTGCAGAGGCCCCCTGGCCCAAAGCAACAAAACCCCCCCATGTTGAGGGCATGTGTCCTGCTGTGGTCCAGGGGGTGTTTGGTCCGCTTGCTCGTTCTCTTTCCTGGCCTGACAAGCTGCATGCTTGGATAAGGGTCTGGTAGGGGTTTTGGGGGTAACCCACGCTGTCTTTTTGTTGTGGGCATACCCTCAAACTCAATAACACACACAAAAGGCCTGGTTGTAAACTTGGGGTGGACACCCACGGTGGGTTCTTCAATTTTTTGGTGTAGTTCCCCCTCAAAAATCTTCACAACGCAAGTGGCCCCGCAAGTCAGAGCATCCTGATCCGACTTACGGTGCGACTTCCATTCAAATAAAGAGGCTCCCATAGGGAACTAGTGTTGTAAATTGGAGGCTAAAAATAACACTGATAAAAATCATTCTGAAAAAACCTACGTGGGCACACAATTGGCTCTTGGACACTTGGTCCTGGTTCCTCCACAGTTTCGGAAGTGGCTTCCACGCTGCTTGCCAAGTTGCCAGGAGATCGGGGTTCTGACATGGCTGGGGATGCCACATCCTGGCATGATGCAACATCTGCAATGTAAATTTGTAAGTGAATACAAGAATATAAGGTTAAACAATCATTGCAAATACACATATTTCTATGATCCCACTACACAAAAATCTGTGACTACCAACCTTCTTGTTGCTCTGGTGTCTGGTCACTTGTTGGCTCCACCAGAATCACCTCAGGCATAATGTCTTCATCTACATAATACAAAACATTGGCCATATCATAAAAGTCACAAGAGGTACATTTGTTAGGACATGGTGCCCTGCTTGATAGCTCTTTTAGTAACAAATATGAAGACATGTACATGGTTATCTACGAAAAATATGGTACATTAATGTTTGACAGTGCATAGGAACCAATTACCTTTAGTGGAATCTGTGCCACCATCTGGGCCCATGTCCTCCTCTTCTTCCACAACTGCCGATGGAGCTGCCAAACCTCTCCTCCTCCTTTCCCATTGTTTGGCACGGAGTTTACGTTTTTCTCCTATTTAAAGGTTTGAATAATAATCTGTGATTAATAGGAATGTTTGCTGAGAAGATTCGTGCAGGAAAGAACGTTCGTTGCAACACAATACATATATTTTTAACTATGGCTTCCTGACTTTTAATGTCATATACTAAAACATCAACAATAGATCGATCAAATCACGACATGACAACTAAAATGAGTAATCTAACTTTTTACATAGACATTATAATCTAGACATGTTAATACAACATACACCAAATTATAAAAAACATATTGCATGATTAAAAAAATAAATAAAAAATAAAACTTACTTTTTTTCAAAATCCGATGGATTGGGAAAGCTGATCCTGCTCACGGTGTTTGAGGTCAGACCACCGTTTCCGAATCTGATCTTTCGATCGCTCCACACCGAATTTTTTTACCAAACAGGCCACCACCTTGTCCATGATGCCATCTTTCCTGGCATTGGGCCGATCGTAATTTGCCAACTTGCCATCATAATCCATTTTTTCTAAAATGGAGACCATCTCCACCATTTCTGGCTTTGACATGGGGGTAGCCCTTGATTTTCGGGTGGCCCAATCACTTCGGCCCATACTAATTGAGCTCCCAGATTGTTGAGACATTATTCTTGATTACAAGATTTTTCCACTGCTTCAGGTGTGAGTGTCGCATGTAGGCCTGATCTTCGGCACGTACACACCCCTGCACAAGCCCGCCACTGGAGGAGGAGTTGACGCCTGCGCTGTATTTAAAGGACGCCAGATCGTTCGGCCGACGATTCGCTAGCGGACATATCGAGAGTTGGAGCACGATCGAGCGGCGAATCACGACTTTTCCCCACAAACAAAGGTACGACTCTTTTAATAGAAAGTGTGTGTTTTGGGCCCTATACAGCTTTTATTAGGAATATCTTTATTATGTGCCAAAATACATGCTATTTTAATATGTTTTGTGTTGTTTTGTGTCTTGCAGGCATATACTGTCCTGCAATATGGTGGACAATTTCACCAGCCATAATTTCCTCATCAGCTTCATTGATGAATTCAGGCAACTGCCGTGTTTGTGGCAAGTCAAGTCCGCAGATTATAAAAATAGAAAACTCAGAAAACAGGCCATGGAACATTTGGTGGCCTTCTACAAGCCCGTCTGTCCTGGGGCAAATTTTGAGTATATACGCAAAAAAATAAACAGTATTCGCACTGCCTACAGGCGGGAGTTAAAAAAAATAGAGGAGTCCACCCAGTCTGTAGCAGGTGCACGGAATGTATATGTACCACGGCTGTGGTACTATGATAACATGCGATTCCTGGCAGACACCATGGAATCCAGGCCGTCAATTTCAACACTGCCTTCTACTTCGGCAGAGGGCTCAGTGTCGGTTGATCCAAGCCAGGATGAGGATTTCCTGGAGGAGAGTTTTACTCAGGTATGGCATTTCACAATATATTGTCTGCTAAAATGTAATCATGTAACAAAATTATAAGCTAAACCATAATTGACCCTTTATGTAAACGGGCATAGCAAGGGGTTGGCATGACAGGCAACCGCCAGGGGCGCAGGCCAAGGGGGGTGGGTCACAAAAACATTGGCATTGTTTTATTGTTTATTTTAACAATCCACTCAGCCTGCACACCCCAGAACCCCCAGTTTGCAGGCGGATTCATGCAGGTGTAAAACATTGAGAGCTGCTTCATGCAGGTGTAAAACATTGAGAGCAGCTGAGCCAAAAGACCAGGAGACTGAGACTGCCTCTCACTGCATCCCCAGCACACCTCCGGTCTTACAAACACTGCTGCATCCCCAGCACACCTCTGGTCCTAACAAACACTGCTGTAGCCTCAGCATTCCTCTGGCTCAACCTTTTTTAATACAAAACTAACAGCTCCTGCAAATGATACACCCATCCTTGCTTCCATTTCTCTGGTCTCTCACTCTGGGTCAGCAAGGCAGGTGGCTTCCTTATTCCTGTTTCCCTGCACTGCTTCACCCTCAATGCCCTACATCAAGCCCTCTGCAAGTTCAGGCCCCTCTCTCTCTGCAACCCCCTCCTCTCTCTCTCACACCCCCTCTTTCTCTCCCTCTCTCTATCTCTCAACCCTCTCTTTCTTTTTCACACCTGAGACAATGATTGCCCACTAGAGAGCTCTACACTGGGCAAACAAGGGGCAAATTAGAAACTTTTAATGCCCTTTAATTTTTTTTTTGGGGGGTGGGTTACAGTTTTACATTGATCTTGGGGGGGGGGGGGGTTGTTGCCAAATACAGCTCCTCAACAAGGGCACTGGAGACCCTAGATACGCCACTGTATGTAAAGTCTGCTATTTGTTCACAATAATATAACAAACATGCATTTTTATATACACTATAACATTCTAATCAATTGTTCATTTCATCAACAGGGAAGTGTCACTGAGGAGGAGCCAGGTTGCAGCCAGGAGCCTGGGGAGCCTGCGGAGCCTGAGGAGCCTGTGGAACTATTTCCACCACCACCTCCTCCTGCCAAACGGAGGCAAAAGAGGAAGCACGTGGATGACATAACCGATGAATTTATCCAGGAGGCCACCATAGCCCTACGTCGGAAACCGGAGGCCAATGAGTCCTTCGGCAACATGACGGCAAAAATTTTGGATAAGGTGGACCTCAGGCAGTGTCAGTATGCCAGAAAAATTATTCTTGATGTGCTGCAAAAGGCTGAAAACGGCATACTTACTGAGCACAGCCATGCATGCCAGGAGCACCCGTGCCCTCCACCTCCACCTCCACAACACCCACCACCTCGCCAAATGCCACATGGCCAGTGGCAATATGGCCAGCAGGATCCAAACCTGCCCTCATGGCAACCTGATTACAGTTACCAGCAACTTTAATTTTTGTAACCCCCTATTATTTATTTTACCCCTGTTTGCCAGTTTCTATTTTAATTTTGTCCAAATGGACCTTTTTTATGTTTAGTTTATTATACGGAAAGTATTGATGTTTGCTTTGGTTTTTTTTTGCTGAGATCCAAAAAATAAAGAAAATGAAAATAAAAAATGGCCTATCTGAATTTGTTAACATGTTTAATATTGTGCATAACCTGAAAAATATGTTTTAGACATTAATTCATACAAGAATAAAGGGTCATATCAATAGTTAGATCTTTGGTGTGAAAATACAAAAATAATGGTGAAGAGTTCAAATTATTTAATTATAAAATTTGATAGAACAGATAGAATAGACAAACATTATCTTCATCATAACAGAACACATGCCTTTTTATTAGAAAAGTATGGCATTATGAGCAGCATCTTCCTTCTTCTCACATTTATCAAGATGAGCATGTGCTCCGCATTTCACCTATTTCTTGGACTGCCGCGAGCCGAAAGTTCTTTCTGAATAAAATGTTGAGTTTACTAGAGAAAATTCTTCCGGGAACTCATTTGGTTTGATCATGCGTGTTGGGATTTGTAGCTGTGTGTCGGCCGAATTGTGTACTGACAGGCGAACAATCGTCCGTTCTGGTGTCGGCATACAAAAATTTTCATGTTTGCAAGAAAGACTTTTGTCTGCAGATTGTGCGCAGACATCTGTCGGAGGCACCATACTAACACGCGTACAATCGGCAGATCCTTCGTCCACCGACGTTTGTATGCCGACGATCGGTACGTGTGTACGGGCCTTAAGGAAGGGGCAGGGGCTATTTGTTTGTAATGTTGGAATACTAGTGAGGGGATGCACTGGACACCTCTGCTGTCATTGTGCTATGTGCTGGGAGTCCAGTACGTCCCCTGTGCCTTTAACCACTTTAACCTCAAATGCAAAGTGATGACCGCACTTCGATGTAAGTAAACATGTGAAGTTTATTCACCACTGTAAATCCAAACTGGACATCAATACATCCCGGACAAGGACAAAGGTTGACGCGTTTCACGAGTTTACACTCCCTTACTCATAACCACCAAGGATTTGCCCCCTTCCTGACCAGGCCATATTTTGCGATTCGGCACTGAGTTACTTTAACGGACAATTGCGTGGTCGTGCGACGCTGTACACAAATAAAATGATGTCCTTTTTTCCCACAAACAGAGCTTTCTTTTGGTGGTATTTGATCACCTGTGCGATTTTTATTTTTAGCGCTATAAACAAAACAATAAAAGACATTTCTGAAAAAAAAAAAACAATATTTTTCACATTCTGATATATAACATTCCCAAAAAAAAAATTTTAATCAAAATGTTTTAACATTTTAGGCCAATTTGTTTTCTGCTACATATTTTTGGTAAAAAAAAATCACAATAAGCGTATTTTGATTAATTTGCGCAAATATTATCATTTCTACTAACTACGGGAAAGATTTATGTCATTTTTATTGTTTTTTTTTTTTTACTAGTAATGGCAGCAATTTGCGATTTTTTGCAGGACTGCGACATTGCGGCGGACATATCGGACCCTTAACTGACATTTTTAACACTTTTGGGGGGACCAGTGACATTACTACAGTAATCAGTGCTAAAAATATGCACTGTTACTGTAATAATGACACTGGCAGGGAAGGGGTTAACACTATGGGTGATCAAGGGGTTAAATGTGAGCCTAGGGGAGTGATTCTAACTGTGGGGGGGGTGTGGTTTGTGAAATGATCACAGAGACCTGTGATCCTATATAGAAGGATCACAGGGGCTCTATGATCATTCCAGGGAGAAGGACGGTCGGCTGTGTTTACAACAGGTGACCGGTGTTCTCTCCCAGCGGGGAGCGATCGCGGGTGTCAGGCAGCAATCGGAGCTGCCTGCCCGCTGCATCGGCTTCCCCGCTGACGAGAGGGGGCAGGAGTGCGACGGCGGTGGCGCACGCTCGCCCCTTGTTTCCTGCGCGCGACCGATGCATACCTACGTCAGTTTGTCCAGTATAACTGCGGCGGGTGGTCGTAAAGTGGTTAAGGAATAGGCTTCTACTATGGAGGCTCTCAAAAATTTACAGGTTTAGGACTGCAGAGAATGTTGGGGTTCTGTGAAGTAGCTCTGCAGCCTTCTCATGTATTTGCAAATGTGTGCAAACTAAACCCCTGTTTTTAATGCAAACTGTTAGACAGGATAATTCAGTTGGTTGCAGGCTGGTTGGTAAGTTGAGCTGGTAATTTTCTTTGTTTTTTTTAACATGCGTCCCCCTTCTATGTGCTCGTTGCTGCAAAGGCCAGTTATAGGTGGGGGCAGTGGCCATTTGTACAGAGAAGTTTATTTTGTACAATAGGAGAATTTACAATGCTTCAGAGGATATACCATCAAAAAGTGTTATTTCAAAAACTTCAGTCAAGAAAAAAAAAAAATCAACAGTAATTTAATATGATATCAGGTTATGTCTACTTGATTTTCAGTTTTCAGAGTGCTCTCTGTCAATCCATGGCAAAGTAATGGGTTCACTTTAGTCCCAAGGAGTCCAAAGGAGTTAATAGAGGCACTAGAGGGGGTGTATGAGGACACATTTCAGAAAAAGGCTGACATATAAAATGCAGTTTCATGAAATCCATATAATAAAAAAATATTAAAAATATAAAATAAAAACATAAATTAAAGCCAAAAAGGAAAACACATTATAATGTAACCATGTCACAATATAGGTCCATAAGGAAGTCCATAAAGGAAGGAGCGGCAGCAGCTGTACATTTGATGGCAGCTCCCTTAGAGTGAAGCAATATGCTCTGTAGGTAGAAAGTAAGGGACAAAGGGGCTCCAGACTAAGTGCAGCGTTTAAAAGAAATAATTTCATAAAAAACGACAATTAGCAACTCACAAGATAGCTGAGTGATACAGGCGTGGTATGTACACAACAAAGACATCCATTGCAGGGCCTTTCTAGACTGTCCTGGTACCGAAGCAGCCTTGAGCAAGAGCTAAGATCCTTGGTGGAAGGAAAAAGCGTCTAGATGCCGTCATAGCCATCGTGGATCGCAAGATGGCGCTGGGCTGGACATGATGACGTACGGAGGGCATGTTGGACGTGGTGTCTTCAGACCTCAGTGCCTACCAGTGCTGCATATCAGTGCCAACCAGTGCCCCTCAGTGTTTCAGTGTTGCTAATCAGTGCTGCCCATCAGACCTGCCAATCAGTGGCCATCAGTGCTGCCTATTAGTGCCCATCAGTGCCTCCTCATTAGTGCCGTCTTTCAGTGCCGCTTATTAGTGCCCATCAGTGTTGCCTATCAGTGCCCATCAGCGCCTCATATCTGTGCAGCCTCATCAGTGCCTCCTCATCAGTAACACCCAGTGCCACTTCATCAGTGCTGCCTAATCAGTGCCCGTCAGTGCTGCCTACCAGTGCCCATCAGTGCTGCCTAGTAGTGCCTCCTCATTAGTGCCGCCTTTAAGTACCCATCAGTCATGCCTATCAATGCCCATCAGTGCTGCTTATTAGTGCCCTTCGGTGCTGCCTATTGGTGCCCATCAGTGCCGCCTATCAGTACCCATCAGTGCCGCATATCAGTAAAAACAGTGTCTCCTCATCAATGCCCACCAGTGCCATCTCATCAGTGCTGCCTCAACAGAGCCCAAAAGTCTAGCCTAACAGTGCCCATCAGTGCCGCCTCATCAATGCCCATCAGTGCTGCCTATCAGTGCCCATCAGTGCAGCATTATCAACACACATCAGTGAAGGAGAAATATTACCAGTTTGCAAAATGTTATAATATAAATAGAGAAAAACATTTTTCTTTCCCAAATTTTTTTTTCTTTGTTTGTTTAGCAAAAACTAAAATCCCCAGTGGTGATTAACCACTTTACCACCGGAGGATTTTGCTGTCTTATGTCCAGGCCACTTTTTGCGATTCGGCACTGTGCGACTTTAACTGACAATTGCGCGGTCGTGCAACGCCGTACCCCAAAAAAATTTATGTCCTTTTTTCCCACAAACAGAGCTTTCTTTTGGTGGTATTTGATCACCTGTGCGATTTTTACTTTTTGCGCTATAAACAAAAAAAAAGTGAAAATTTTGAAAGAATAACAATATTTTTCACATTTTTTTATATGAAATCCCCCCCCCCCCCCCAAAAAAGATGTAAAAATCAAAATGTTTTATCATTTTTGGCCAATTTGTTTTCTGCTACATATTTTTGGTAAAAAAAAAATCACAATAAGCGTATTTTGATTGGTTTGCGCAAAGGTTATTGCGTTTACTAACTAAGGGAAAGATTTTTGTCATTTTTGGTGTTTTTCTTTTAACGAGTAATGGCGGCGATCTGCGATTTTTTTTTTGCGGGACTGCGACATTGCAGCGGACAGATCGGACCCTTGACTGACATTTTTGACACTTTTGGGGGTACCAGTGACATTTCTACAGTAATCAGTGCTATAAATATGGCAGGGAAGGGGTTAATTTTATTGGAGAGGGAGGGGTTAATGTATGCCTGGTGCTTACTAAAGTGTGTGGGGGGAGGTGACTGAGTGACACAGGGACAGATCGCATGTTCAGCTATGCTGGACCCTGCAATCTGACCCTGCCTGTCACTTTGGAGATCCGCCCGCTTTGTTTACACAAGCGGGCGGATCTCCACACTCGATTCCCCGACGATCGACCGAAAGTGGTTGTGACTGAAAACAGCGGGAGCGAGCCTCCGGCGGCGCGCGAGCGCCGCCCACAAGGGGAGGAGTCTAGCGACGTAGGTCTACGTCGCTGGACGATAACGAGCCACATTGCCGCAGTAGCAGCAATGTGAGCAGACAGAAAGTGGTTAAATATCACCAAAAGAAAGCTCTATTTATGTAAAAAAATGTATAAAATATCATATGGTGACAGTGCTGCATGACTGCCTAATTGTCATTGAAAGTGCGATAGCGCTGAAAGCAGAAAAGTGGCCTGGGCAGGAAGAGGATAAATGTGCCCAGTAGGCAAGTGGCTAAAGTGTTACTAAACCCAGGAGCCTGTGTTCGCTATATCTGGTCTCCCACAGTACACAGAACATGGAAATGCAATTATGTTAGTAAATATAAACTGCTAAATACCTTTTCCCATCAGCAGATTATAGCAGCCTTGTGACTTCTATCAGTTCCTCGTAAAGCTTGCAGGAGGAGTTTTCATTCTCCCCTGATCCTCTGTCTGGACATGTCTGGACAGTACTGATTGGCCCTGTGCTGATCACATGCACTCTCTCTAGCAATACACCCCAAACTGAGCATGTGCAGCCCGTCCCATGGCTCTGTAATAATCAGGTTATTTTTTGGAGACAGTGAAAGAAGAAGAGAATCAGAGAGACAGAATCAAACAGCCTTTATATAAAATGTGGAGAAATAACCACTTCGGTTCCGCAGTGAGTATAACAGGCATGCTTTACTGCATATACACACTGGTTTTACTGTTGTAGGTTTAGTTTAGTAGTAATACTTTAATTCTTGCAGTAAAATACCCATCTTTACTCTTTGTCTCTACATTTTGGCATATTATCCATAATTAAAACTTTCATGCTACTGCCAAATGTTACCATCTTTTGTATACAGTGTTTAAATTCTTATAGTAACGCCCCACCCTTTGCTCTTTTATTATAGTAAATTTGGACCTAACCCTGCTTTTTAAATTATCCTGCATGGCCCTGGTCAATCCTCCCTTGCTGAAAATTGCATGCTGTTGAACAATTTTACACTGCTGTGTCACCTTTGGTTTAATATTTCCTGATGAACGTTTGATAGAAATTGGCCAGTGGCATGACATTTTCAATATGGAGCTAAGGTCAAGAACATGAGTGTAAATAAGTGCCGTTACCTTGTCTGCCGTTAGATAGCCCTGTTGCTATTGTGGCATGGTGAGGGAAAGGTAGAAAGCAGGTGTTAGCTCCCCCCCCCCCCAGTGATGTAATGGGTGGCGGTAGTGCCTATATAATTACCAGTTGTGGACGGGACCCAAAGTAGATGGGGTATGGGAACAGGACACCCCAGAACTGCAAAGATGTAATTCTCTACTGAGCTTATCTAATGAGCCCTGTTCAGGGCTGAAGTCTCAGACAAGGTTGTAAAAATGTTGTGAGGAGAAGCTGTAGTCACCCTGAGTGCCCTGACGTTCTTTTGTGGGTCCAAAGCTAGGTGCCTAAGGCCTTGGGGGTCTGCATGAGTGCCCCATTCTGAAAAACATCATATGACATACAGTCAGGATGGAAAAGCCACGGCCTGGTCATCAATCTGCTATAGGCCAAGGGGGAAGTGGTTAATAATGTGTATAAATAATTTCATGATCAGGGGTCAGGCTCGAAGACCAGTTGCTGTAGCAGTGGGAAGCTCACACAGAAACCAGCAGGATTGGAATACAGGCAGATCACCCTGGGGGGTGATGCAGGCTCACCTGAGGTGCGGAGTCTAAATACTAACCGGAGTTCACCAGAGCTCTTGATGGTGGAGATGGGTTTCACTGCGTGTTAGCACCAGGATGCAATCCTCGGGATCACCCCACCAGGAGGGAAGTAAGCCAGTGTCCAGTAGCAGACTAAGCAAGTAAGGATAAAACAGAAGTGTAGTCAGTAAACGAGCCAAAAGGTCAGTAATGAGTAGTTGCAGGATGGGAGCAGGCAGAAGCATAGTCGAGGAACAAGCAATGGGTCAATAACAATTACAAATTCCCTTTCCATTTCAATCTGCAGCTGTTGTACGTTTCTGAAAATGCAATGCAATATGGCCGCCTGGAGCTGTTCTGTACACAGAATGTATACTGACCACACCCCCAGAAACATCATTTCCTGCTTGTGTAATTGGCTCACCAATTTTCCCAGAAGTCTGCTTCAGATACAAGTAAGATTTCTGGCATCCCCTGCAATAAAAATGTAATTTTTGGTGAGATACTCCCAATAGGAACATGTCTTAAGGATGCATGCCCAGCAGCTTTTCTCATTAGAGCCCTGCAGCTGCAACAGCTGATAGATAATTATGAAACAACTCCCATTTGACCCACTCAGCACAGAGGCACAGAGAAAACCTAACAGGGATTTTTTCAGAATAACAAAAGGTAGGAATCTGCAACAAAGTTTGTTAAAATCCTTGAAATGTAAAGAGATCTTTTTTTCTCAATAAAAGTGGAGTTACACATTAAGTCAAAGGGAATTTTGTAGTTTTGAAGAAAAAATAACAGTTGACCATTTCTGGAGCGGAAAATTTTCCCCCTTAACCTTCCTAGCGGTATTCCAGAGTGGGGCTCGGGGTTAAATTTCAGTACCAAAAGCAGTAACCCCGAGCCACACTCGGGGTATGGCTAGGAAGATCGCTGGATCCTGGCAGAGGGGTTACTTACCTTGCCCCCGGGATCCAGCGATTTATCCCGGCGGTGTGCGACGGCGGATCTTACTCCCGATGCTCTCTGTGCCCCGGCTTCCGTCTCCTGCGACGTGACGTTCGCAGGGGGGTGGAACCGGCAGAAAATTCAAATGTAAAACACACCAAACACACTGATACAATGCAAAATAAAATAAATTCACATTAGTTTGCCCCCCAGTGCCCTTTCCTGCAGTTTTACTGTACTTTTTATGTATGTATGTATATATATATATATATATATATATTATGAAAAATTGATTGGTGAGAAAACAATCAACTAGAAGAATGTTGGGACTTTGTATGAAGCACTCTCCAAAAGGTAAAATATGCTTCCATCCCTATTATTTGAAAAAAAGGGGGGGAAGGGGAATAGGGAAGGTAATTACAGATAATATTAACAGCTGGCATATGTTTAACATAGGTATAACCATATGAATCGAAAGGTTTACATCATAATATAATATATAAGCCAGCTGTTGTATATGGGGAAATTAGCGTAAAGGAGGGGGAACATTTGGGACTTTGAATGAGGTGTGCAAAAAAAATATTACATAGATAGACAAATTGATAAATTAGTTTAGGTGGGTCTAGTATAATCCTACAGAAGCAATTTAATAGTGTAAATCAACATACATAAATAGATAGACATCAGGACATAGCTAAAATGGTACAATAAATGAGTCGTACTATGACAGACCAGATAAGTTAATACATGGAGGCTGACTGGTTGAAACTGTGATGGAGCATTGTAGTCCATTGGTATGAAGAATCCAGAGATGTAAAGCTAAAAAGTGCACCACAAACAAGCTCTACGCGTTTCGGGGACTACGTTCCACTTCCTCAGGAGCAGGTGCAACATATTGCTGTAGAGAAAAAATAATCCCTTTAAACAGCATATAAAATATAGTAATAATAATATAATTGTATAATCATAGGAAAGGGATGGGATCATCCCTAACCTTAGGATGTCTCCGACCAGTGTACTCACAGTCAAGCCTGATGTCAGCATAGACATGTTGAGAAAACCAGAGATCCCTGGGGAACGTCTGGGTCGGGGACTGAAGAAACCGAATCCATGGTCACCAGGGCACACAAAACCTGGAAAAGTGTGACTTCAGGAAATTACCACCAGAGTATTCTGTAAACAAAATATACCATATAAAAAAGGTAGATAAATATTGAAACTAAATAGATATGTATATATATATATATATAATATATGTATATATACATACATACTTTAACTTATTTATAGTTTTTTATTATATTATAATTTATGATTTTGTGTTTCAAACTTTATCATACCCGAGATGTTATAAAGAAGAACGCACAGATAAAAAAAAAAAAATCATATGTAAATAGTTGGTTTGGGCTGCTCATTCTTAAGAATTACATGCAAAATAATGGTAGCACTTTCAGCACCTAAAATCCGAAAGAATCATACCGCCAGGGAGGTTAATGACCAGACCATATTTTGTGATTCGGCACTGCCTTACTTTAACGGACAATTGTGCGTTCGTGCAAATCTGTACCCAAATAAAATTGATGTCCTTTTTTTCCCCAGCTTTCTTTTGTATTGGTATTTTTGGTGGCATTTGATCACCTCTGCGATTTTTATTTTTTTGCGCTATAAAAAAAAAAAGCGACAATTCTGAAAAAAAAAAAAATATTTTTTTCACTTTCAAAATCTAAATTTTTTAACATTTTAGGCCAATTTGTTCTCTGCTACATATTTTTGGTAAAAAAAAATCGCAATAAGCGTATTTGGATTAGTTTGCGCAAAAGTTATCATGTCTACTAACTATGGGAAAGATTTATGTCATTTCTATTGTTTTTTTGTTTTTTACTAGTAATGGCGGCGATCTGCGATTTTTAGCAGGACTGTGACATTGCGGCAGACAGATCGGACCCCTAACTGACATTTTTGACAGTTTTTTGGGGGACCAGTGACATTACTACAGTAATCAGTGCTAAAAATATGCACTGTTACTGTACTAATGACACTGGCAGGGAAGGGGTTAACACTGTGGGTGATCAAGGGGTTAAATGTGAGCCTAGGGAAGTGATTCTAACTGTATGGGGGGCGGGGCTTGTGAAATGACCATAGAGACCTGTGTTCCTATATAGAAGGATCACAGGCGCTCTGTGATCATTCCAGAGAGAAGAACGGTCAGCTGTGTTTACAATAGCTGACCGTTCTTCTCTCTCAGCGGGGAGCTATCGCGGGTGTCAGACGGCAATTGGAGCCGCCTGCCCCGTGCATTGGACACCCCGCTGCCGAGCAGACTTGTATAAAGTACTCGAAACCCATACTTGAGTAAAAGTACAAGTGCTCGATCAAAAAGTGACTTGAGTAGAAGTGGAAGTGCTCGATCAAAAAGTGACTTGAGTAGAAGTAGTAAAGTATTCAACATTTTTTGTACTTAAGTATTGCAAGTAGTTTTTTTTTTTAATTTTGCTACTCAAGTACTGAAAGTAAAAGTACAAGTACTGTGTTATGTAGTTATTAAAGAAAGAAGTCAAAAGTTTGAACATCATATTGTTTTTTATTATTTCAAATGCAGCTTTTATTTATACATACAGTAGCATTTATTTTCGTATGCGCTGATAATACACATGTTTTGAGCTTCATGAAACCTGCCATCTACTGTTCTGGCAGTGGTAATTTTTATAAGAGTAACGAGTAACTATGCAGCACAAAAAAAAAATATTGGAGTAGAAGTATTGAAATCATCGAAAAAAGGTAGTGAAGTAAAAGTGGAAGTAGGAGAAAAAAATTCTACTCTAGGAAAGTACAGATACCGCCTTTCCGTACTTAAGTACAGTAGTGAAGTAGTTCTACTTAGTTACTATACATCTCTACTGCCGAGTGGGGGGTGGGAGCGCACTGCTGGCGGCGCGCGCTCGCCCCCTAGCTGCAGGCGCGCAACCGACCTAGGTCTACGTCGTTTCGCGCAGGAGAGCCGCACTGCCGCAGTAAATCAGCGGCGGCGGTCGGGAACCGGTTAATATCTTAGTTGGCCACATTTGATGAGTAATTTACAGATATCTTGTTAGAATGATTTTTTGGAAGTTGCCTCAACTTTAAATGGAGTCAACATGCCCCTTCCCAGTTTCCACCAGTAGCTCTACCACTATGAATACGTTTTCAATAAACAAAATATGTTGTCTGCTGCAAGTCTTTTTTAAAGTACTATCACTATATCTGCAGATTATATCATGACTATTCTCCATCATCTCTTTTTCAGGTTAAGAGGATCATTCTGTCTAAGAACTAGCATGTCCAGACTAATGTACATCAATGTCTGCTCCTACGTCTTTTGTGTCCATTAGAATATAACCTTTTGAGTTTGCAGGTGGTTGAACAGAATTTTGCACATTGTTCAAAGTACGTCAGTGCTTGTACTACAATTCTTTATATAGCATTTCATTCTGTTCACTTTTCCATCTAGCTTAGTAGCTTGTATTTCCAGCATGTACTTGCCTTCTGATACTGCTCATCAATTAAATATTTTAAACTGGTAGCTTGCAGCTAGCATAAGACGTATGTTATTTTATGTACTTGCAAGACTGGAATTAATTTCTCCTTTCAATGATATACTCTAAATTATAGGTAACGGTACAATGGTTTTTCCAACCAAGTGTAGAGGCTCCATTTACAGTGTATAATTGTTGGTGTACAGTGAGAACTTAATGATAGCTTACGAATTCTCTGGTAATCAGTCTTTTTGTTAAGTTTGTTTATTAAAGCTACCGGGAAAGAATTGAAGTTTTTGAAATGTTGTGGTATCGGTTTGATGATAATATTATAAGCCTTGTTCACATAAAATACTAGCTCTTATACACATTAAAATATTTCTGAAAATGTATTAAAATATTTTGCTTGTAGTCCTCTGTCTTCATCAAAAACTTACTTTTTTTATGGTGGGCCCATGTCACTAACTATATAACAATAAGTGCAGCGCTAAAAAAAGAGTGATACAAACACGTAGATTATATAACTGTAAAATAAAGCATGAGTAACAATAATTCTGGTCATAAATAAAAAATAGTGTCCAAGTCCAAATAAAAAAGGAAAAAGGAGAATCAACTCCAATGATGAGAAAGAGGAAACTTTGGAAGAGGAACCAAAAGGCCCAGCATGCACAGAGATCCAAATCTCCCGACTTTCTAAAAGCAGAGGAGCTCTAATATGTGAGACAAGACGAATTGGCCGCTTACCAGATGGGTATGGCTTCCAAATTAATGGATAAGCCTCTGAGCGCCTTTAGAAGGTAAGCCTCATAAGGTGAAAAACATCCAGGTGTAGTATTCAGTAAGGAAATCCATGACATATATACTCCATAAGCCATAAAGATAAATAAAGGAAATGCATAGCATAGTACAGTACAAAAAGCTAGTATTTTATTAAAAGAGATGCACTCACATGTACACAAGAAAAACAAACATGGGTAAAAGATCCTGATAGTAGAAAACGGCTGCAGCGTTTCAATTCGGCTCAGGGGCGTGGTGATGTCACGTCTGGCCCCACCCAATGTGTTTCATCATAGGCTTGACGTCATCAGGGGTGTCACTAACTGTCAAGGGAACTATGCAAAAGTTAGTCCTTACAAAATGGATAATTGTGTTTTTTTTAAAGGTGATAAAGTTGTAAATGTAGCTCCATACTCGCAGAAGCTAATGAATAGAATGGGTCCATTTGTTCTTTGACCTTTACCCCACAGATGGAGATGGGCCGAACACCCCCCTGTTTGGTTTGCAGCAGAACTCCTGAACAGAGGAAATGTTCTAACCCGAACAGCGAACCCAATTGAAGTCTATAGGAGCCGAACAGGAAAAATCAAAAGTGCCCCCATTTTGAAGGCTTATATGCAAGTAATTGGCCATAAAAGGGGTATGGGGGTCTGGGTACTGCCCTGGGGAACATGTATCAATAAAAAAAAAATGATCTTTGTTTTCAGGAGCAGTGATTTTAATTAGACTTTAATGGAGTTTGCAGTTCGAGTTAGAACATTTCCCCTGTACACCAAACAGAGGGTGTCGGCTCATCCCTAGCCACTAACTGTCAAGGGAACAGAAGTTAGTCCTTATAAAAAGGATACTTGTGGTTTTTAAAGATGCTGAATATTTAACTGCAGCTCCAACCCCACAGAAGCTACTGAATAGAATGGGTCCTTCTGTTCTTTGCCCAGGACTCCACAAATGTCTCAAGCCCTCTGACTCACCTGGTTGGATAGTGGCACATATAGCCTCACAAACTCACTAGGCAGTACCAGTCACCCAGTAGTAAGGTCCTACTATAAAGATACAGTAAACACAAGACCAAATAGTAAAAGACCATCCTCCAGACTCCCACAACACCAAGGGAGTAACTTTTCCTGGGCGATTCTACTTAAGCTCCCTTTGGCTCCTCCTCCAGCCCCAAAGCAAGCGGGGATATGTTGTCTGGAAGAGTATGCGTTCCATTACTAGGTGGTTGCTTCCAGCATCCTGTAAAAAAACATTTTTGGTTCTCTTACCTTTAGTTCCCCCCCGCTGACCGGGGAAAGGATGGCTCAGCATGTCTTCGGCTTCACAGAGAGAAGGAAACAAGAAAGAAACAACAAAGCACCATCTCTATCTTCATATTATTGTAGTCCAGGGCCAGGCTACATAAGTGCTGGATAGGTAATGGTACTAAATTACAATACTTAACCATTCAGAGATTTATTGGAAGAGAAATTGTGGTCAATGGCACATGGTGGGTGTTCTATAGCCATCTGACCCCCATTCAGACCTTTAGTCACAGTCAGCCAAAGAGTTGTTTGTGGAGTTGACATGTGGCCAGATGTCAAGACCTGCAATGGAAAATTAATCTGGAAGATAGGGAAAATGTGTGCCACAATAACAGGGTCCTTCTAAACACTATTATAATTATGAACAATTTTCCACCACATGTGCATCTCAAAATACATTTTAAAAAGTCTCTTTTTAAAACCTGCTGTACATTACTTTACCTTTATTTTCACCACTTGTGTGCGCATCACTACTCCTCCACAAATATGAGCTCCACTTCCACTAGATGTGCTCTCAATTGCCCTACAAATGCTGTAAATGGGTCAAATAAAGTGTGTGTCACCTTTAAATGGGATCTTTGCCATCCATGCCCATCTCCAGGATTTCTCCAGAACTTCTCCCTTTTTTTGGAACACCCTACCCCAATCTATCCGGCAACCTCCCACTCTGTCTGCCTTCAGGTGAGTCTTAAAAACAGATCTCTTTAGGGGAGACTATTCCACCTTTACTTAACAACTTGATTTTACTTTCTCTATCAACTCATCTTCCCACATTTATTACCTTTTGTATCATGTGCTTATCTTTTTAGATTGTAAGCTCTCATGAGCAGGGCCCTCGTAGCCCTCTTGTATTGATTTGTATTGCAACTGTACTGTCTCTCTTATTTTGTAAAGAGATGCTTAAACTGTTGCATCTCCACCTGATGCGCCTGCCCGACCCGGCTCACCCTGCCGTCACTATCGCGCATGCGCACATAGATCCAGCAAGGGAACCGCAAACAGCGGAGGAAAAAAAAATGGCAGATGACTGAGAGAAGCAATCTAAAACCCCGCCCTTGTTGCTATGACAACATGTTTCAGAGGCGTGGCCTCCCTCTTCAGGTCATGATGAGTCAGCCCTTACTATGGTGGTCAGTGTAGAAGTGACACCTTATATCGGTGGTCATTGTAGACATAGTCCCTTATATTGGTGGTCAGTGCAGATGTAACCTCTTATTAGGGTGGTCAGTGTAGAAATGATTCCCTATATAGTGGGGAAAATAATTATTTGATCCCCTGCAGATGTTTGAAGTTTGCCCACTTACAAAGAAATTAAGACTCTATAATTTTTATCATAGGTGTATTTTAATTGATAGAGACAGAATATCAACCAAAAATCCAGAAAAAAAAAAAACAGCACATGATACAAATGTTATAAATAAAGTTGCAGTTTAGTAAGTAAATTAAGTATTTGATCCCCAAGTAAAACATGACTTAGTACTTGGAGGAGAAACCCTTGTTGGCAAGCACAGAAGTAAGACATTTCCTGTAGTTGGTGAACAGGTTTGTACACATTTTGGAGGGATTTTGGTCCACTCTTCTTTACAGATCTTCTCTAAATCCTTAAGGTTTCTTGGCTGTCTCTTGGCAACTTGAAGTTTCAGCTCCTTCCATAAATATTCTATAGGATTAAGGTCTGGTGATTGGCTAGGCCACCTCCATGTGCTTCTACTTAATGACCTTAATGTGCTTCTTCTTCTTCAGCAACTTCTTTGTTAACACGACGGTATGTTTTGGGTCATTGTCATGCTGGAAGACCCACCCATGACCCATCTTCTGTGTTCTGGCTGAGGGAAGAAGGTTCTCATCCAAGATTTTACGATACATGGCCCCGTCCATTGGCCCCTCAATGCGGCAAAGTTGAACTGTACCTTTATCAGAAAAACAGCCCCAAAGCATAAACTTTTCACCTCTGTGCTTGACTGTAGGGATGGTGTTCTTAGGGTCATAGCCAGAATTTTTCTTCCTTCAAACACGAGTCCCCCTCCTCAAGAAGGCACATGTACAGTCATGCCTATGAATATCTGAATGATTCAGAGAAGGATTGGGAGAAAGTGCTGAGACCAAAATTGAGCTCTTTGGCATGAACTCGACTTACTGTGTTTGGAGCACCGCACAGAATGATTAGGGTGTGCCCAGGCACACCTCCGGTGCATCCGATGCCAAGGATGCTGCAAGATTTTAGTCAAAAACAAGCCTGAGGTGAAAGCTTGAGAAAGAGAGTTTGCATTCCCACAAAATGTTACAGTGACATCCTGCCATAGAAATTACGGGGATACAAGCTGACATTTTAGAGCCTTTGCTGCAGACTTTAAAGATTAATTTCTCTACAATATCTATAGCTACATAGGTTAGCAAAGGCTTGCTTCAACCCTTTTACTCTCACTGATGTAAAACATTTTTCTTTGGGTTGGGGGGGTGGTTTATTTCAAGCAATTTTATTGATTTTCTTAAAAAGAGATACCAGATGAAACAAGAAAAACAATGGTAATTGTGGTTACATAGATGAACAACTAGCTCTGGGAAGTTCACACATAGAGTGGTACTAACCAAGTTATGTACCGGTTGTCATGTTAGATGCTAGGTAGCTGGTAAGAATGTGGTCTACGCTGCCCAGACACCCCTCTAGAGAACAAACTGTGTCTTGGACATGGAGAAAACACAACTAGTTCAAACTTATCGGGTCTCAACCATGGAAATAATACAAACCATAGAAGTATTTACTCCTAAAATAAGGTAATTAGAGAGTCGTTTCTACAGTTAAAGAGCAATACATAGTGTTAAATATGCATGAAGATACATAGTATAATCCTTTCTGTACCCCCTTGGGAGGTGGTTTAAATGCACTCCCAGAGGCTGCACTGTGCAGCCCCTGGACCACTTTCACATATCCTGGAAACTGTGAGTCCTCACCTCCTGCACACATCCCCCATCTATTTTCCAGGCTCCACGCGTCCATCAACGGACTCAATGCCAGCAAGGTGGTTAATGCCAAGTAAAAAGAGGGAGATCAGTGAATGTCCATTCACTGATCTCCCCTTCCTGTTACTGACCTGGACAGAACAACAAAAACAAAGTTTAATTCAAGAACCAAGCACTTAACACCCCCTCCCCCCCAAAAAAAAAAAAACTAAAAAAAAATGATGCGCCTCTTCCAACCCCACATATACGCACTTATATGAAAAAAGCTGTTGATTACGCTACATGTTACATATTGCCACACACACCAGAGTGAGAGCAATAATTCTGCACTCATTATTCACGGTTAGCTCTAAACTGATGACCTGCAGGGGCTTTGAAAGTGTTGCCTATAGAAAATTTACTGAAGTTTGTCGCCGTTTCACGCACGCAAGTTTAAGGTTTGACATGTTGGGTGTCTATATACTCAACACAACATCATCTGTCATATTTTACCATATAAATTGGTAATTTTTTTCGGTTTGTGTGCCCTAAAATTAACTTTAGTCTATTTTTTACAAAAATTTTGCATTTCCTAAACCATTGTGGTAATATCTTGTGACATAAAAAATTTCAAATTACCACCATTTCATTTTCAAGGGTGTCTGCTTTCAGAAGATATATCATCTTCAGGCCTAAAAAGATTTTCTAAACATGTAAAAAAAAAAAAATGACTCTGGCAGCGAAAGGGTTAAAGCTCAGAATATGTACACACTATAATGTGCATAGTCTGGGCACAGGCTCACGTAAGTCAAATCCAGCTCAAAGACCACATAAAAAACGTATGTATATTTATTTCTTTTTGATCAAGCAATCACAAAGGTAAATGTCTGCCCATCTATAAAGCACTCAAGTGTTGAAACTGACGTGCAATCATGATTTTGGAAATGGAAATTGATATTTGAACTTGGCATCTGAATTCCTAGGACAATGAATGTGACAGCCTTGAAGAGCACAAACGCATGTCGAAAAGCCCTAATCACTCATGAGACAGACGAGGTAGATAGATAGATAGATAGATAGATAGATAGATAGATAGATAGATAGATAGATAGATAGATAGATAGATAGATAGATAGATAGATAGATAGATAGATAGATAGATAGATAGATAGATAGATAGATAGATAGATAGATAGATAGATAGATAGATAGATAGATAGATAGATAGATAGATAGATAGATAGATAGATAGATAGATAGATAGATAGATAGATAAAAAGTAAATTAATGTCAAACAAAATAACAATAACTTAAATATTGTTAGAGAATGTCCATTTTTTATACGTTTTATTTATTTAATTTAATTTCATAATTTAATTTTAATTTTAAAATTAATAATATATTTGCTCCAATCTCTAAATAAAGTTATTTTTTTATATATATATAAATAACATCACAGGAGCATTCCCATTTTCCATATTTGTATGGCAAGGCTATATAACAGATGCATTGATTAGATAGACAGATAGACAGACAGACATACAGACAGATAAACAGTCAGACAGCTAGACAGACAGCCAGATAGAGAGTCAGTCGGTCAGCCAGGCAGACAGTCAGACAGACAGACAGACAGACAGATAGAGAGTCAGTCAGCCAGACAGACAGACAGACAGTCAGACAGACAGACAGCCAGACAATCAGACAGACAGACAGCTAGACAGTCGGACAGCCAGACAGTCAGACAGACAGACAGCCAGACAGATAGATAGACAGACAGACAGATATACAGACAGATAAACAGTCAGACAGCCAGACAGATAGTCATACAGACAGACAGACAGCCAGATAGAGAGTCAGTCAGTCAGACAGACAGACAGACAGAAAGCCAGACAGCCAGACAGACAACCAGACAAACAGACAGCCAGACAGCCAGACAGACAGACAGACAGACAGTCAGACAGACAGACAGACAGACAGCCAGATAGAGAGTCAGTCAGTCAGACAGACAGACAGAAAGCCAGACAGCCAGACAGACAACCAGACAAACAGACAGCCAGACAGACAGACAGTCAGACAGACAGACAGACAGACAGAAAGCCAGACAGCCAGAAAGAAAACCAGACAGCCAGACAGAGACAGAAAGACAGACAGACAGCCAAACAGCCAGACAGCCAGATAGATAGATAGATAGATAGATAGATAGATAGATAGATAGATAGATAGATAGATAGATAGATAGATAGATAGATAGATAGATAGATAGATAGATAGATAGATAGATAGATAGATAGATAGATTTAAAAAATTATAACTGAATAAATAAACAGCTTGTTAATGATACAAATAAAAATATTAATATAGATGTTCTATTTTTTTTTTTTTTTGTGTGTTTCTATGTATTTATTTATATTTACACCTTTGTTCTCAGCTTGAAATAATGTTCTTGTTATATGCATATATTACATCATGCAAGCATTCTCATTTCTCAAATTCCAATTGTCTGGCGAGGGAACCTTAAAAATCAATTCTTCACACTTAGAAGAAGCTAATACACAGCTCAGCTTGAAGAATGAGAAGCAACTGATTGATTCTGGGCAACTGTGAAATTCTGTTTTCAGAATCAGAGCGGATTTGTGCATCTTCCCCGAACTATTCATTCCTCCTTATTTCCTTTATAAAGCCATTCTGAGCTTGATGGAATAAATGATGAATTTATCAAAGGATGACTTCAGGCAAAAGAAGGTCAAATTCTTAATAAATGATGTTTGCATTTGATATGTATTGAAAATGCCACCAGTCAAGAATGGGAATGGCAGGATTCAGAAAGAAAGGATGACTTGAAAATTGTATGTCCTATTTACTGTTTAATTGCTATATTCACCATTGTTGTTTCCAAGGCGCCTTTGTTAATAATTATGTCCTGCAGCCTTTTTGCTTACTGTGAATTAATATTATTCTTATTTTTTTTCATGGTTAAAGCTTTTAAAGGGCACCTTCCCTCCAATGGCAGGTAATAACATAGAGAATAGGCCTTGTTTTCCCCAACAAAAAGTTTGGGCACATGCCCTCTTGTCACCTTTACCTATATCTTTATTAGGGATGATCAAAGTGATTAAGATGCAAAAAAAAAAAAAAAAGACAACAAGCTTGGGACAAACATATATCTATGAAGAGTAAAATTTAACACCAGAGTGAATCAAATTGGCAGCTAGCAACACATTTTAATTTTAATAAACCTCTCCAAAAATTTACTTTTTAAGGGTGCAGCACTAGAACAAATAACAAAAATCACAAAAAATCATCATAAATCCAAGTGAATATATGGAAAACTATCCCTTTGAGAATGAAAAAAAAAAATAAAACCAAGTGTAATAAATCAACATAATAAATAATTGAATGAAAGTCCAAGTGTAATAAACCAATACAATAAATAAATGAATGAATTAAAGTGCAAATGTACTAAATCAATATAATAACTAAATAAATAAATTAACCACTTTAAGACCAGGCTTTTTCTGGCACTTTATTAGATTTACAAGATTAAATCAGTATTTTTTGCTAGAAAATTGCTTATAACCATCAAACATTATACTTTTTTTTAAGCAGAGACCCTAGTGAATAAAATGGCAATTGTTGTAATTTTTTATGTCACACAGTATTTGTGCAGCAATTTTGCAAATGCAATTTTTTTGGGGGAAAAATACACCAATACAATTATGATTATTATACCTAACACGTTGTGCTTCAAAATTGCGCTCGTGGAATGGCGACAAACTGCGGTACTCAAGAATCTCCAAAGGCGACGATTTAAACGCCTTTATAGATCACCTGTTTAGAGTTATAGGGGAGGTCTAGAACTGGAATTATTGCCCTCATGGTGATACCTCATATATATATATATATACATGCGACCTACATATGCGTTTGCCATCGGAAGGATGGGGGCGCTTTACATTTTTTTTCTTATTTATTTTACTTATTATTTTTGCACCGTCCCTTTAATGTTTTTTTTTTTTTTTTTTTTATATATTGGATCACTTTTATTTCTATTACAAGGAATGTAAACATCCCTTGTAATAGAAATAAGGATGACAAGTCCTCTTTATAGCTGAACTCCACCCAAAAGGGGAAGTTCCACTTTAAGGAATCGTCCTTGCTCCTCTTGCACAGGGAGCAGGTACCCGATTTTGACAGATAACTGCTCCCACTTCCATTCATGAGCCCCTCCCTTCAGAGACTGAGCCGCAGGGCAGTATTCCAACATGATAACAACCCCAAACACACCTCCAAGACGGCCACTGCCTTGCTAAAGAAGCTGAGGGTAAAGGTGATGGACTGGCCAAGCATGTCTCCAGACCTAAACCCTGATGAGCATCTGTGGGGCATCCTCAAACAGAAAGTGGAGGAGCGCAAGGTCTCTAACATCCACCAACTCCATGAATTCGTCATGGAGGAGTGGAAGAGGACTCCAGTGGCAACCTGTGAAGCTCTGGTGAACTCCATGCCCAAGAGGGTTAAGGCAGTGCTGGAAAATAATGGTGGCCACACAAAATATTGACACTTTGGGCCCAATTTGGACATTTTCACTTAGGGGTGTACTCACTTTTGTTGCCAGCGGTTTAGACATTAATGGCTGTGTGTTGAGTTATTTTGAGGGGACAGCAAATGTACACTGTTATACAAGCTGTACACTCACTACTTTACATTGTAGCAAAGTGTCATTTCTTCAGTGTTGTCACATGAAAAGATAGAATAAAATATTTACAAATATGTGAGGGGTGTACTCACTTTTTCGAGATAATATATATATATATATATATATATATATATAAACACAGCACACACACACATATATATAACACATATCTTTCAAGCATTTCTTTCTTTTAATTTTGATGGTTATGGCTTACAGCTGGTAAAAACCCAAATTTCAGTATCTCAAATTAGAATAATATATAAGATCAATTAAAAAAAAGGATTTTTAATACAGAAATGTTGGCTTACTGAAAAGTAAGTCCATGTACAGTATAGTATGCAGTAAGCTAACATTTCTGTATGGAAATTCCTATATATATATATATATATATATATAGAAATATATACAGTGGGTACGGAAAGTATTCAGACCCCCTTACATTTTTCACTCTTTGTTATATTGCAGCCATTTGCTAAAATCATTTAAGTTCATTCTTCTTCCTCATGAATGTACATATAGCACCCCATACTGACAGAAAAACACAGAATTGTTGACATTGTTGCAGATTTATTAAAAAAGAAAAACTGAAATATCACATGGTCCTAAGTATTCAGACCCTTTGCTCAGTATTTAGTAGAAGCCCCCTTTTGATCTAATACAGCCAGGAGTCTTTTTGGGAAAGATGCAACAAGTCTTTCACACCTGGATTTGGGGATCCTCTGCCACTCCTCCTTTGCAGATCCTCTCCAGTTCTGTCAGGTTGGATGGTAAACGTTGGTGGACAGCCATTTTTAGGTCTCTCCAGAGATGCTCAATTGGGTTTAAGTCAGGGCTCTGGCTGGGCCATTCAAGAACAGTCACGGAGTTGTTGTGAAGCCACTCCTTCGTTATTTTAGTTGTGTGCTTAGGGTCATTGTCTTGTTGGAAGGTAAACCTTCGGCCCAGTCTGAGGTCCAGAGAACTCTGGAGAAGGTTTTTGTCCAGGATATCCCTGTACTTGGCCGCATTCATCTTTCCCTCAATTGCAACCAGTCGTCCTGTCCCTGCAGCTGAAAAAAAGAAGAAGAAGAATGAACTTAAATGATATTAGCAAATGGCTGCAATATAACAAAGAGTGAAAAATTTAAGGGGGTCTGAATACTTTCCGTACCCACTGTATATGTATATGTATATGTATATGTGTATATATATATATATATATATACAGTACAGACCAAAAGTTTGGACACACCTTCTTATTCAAAGAGCTTTCTTTATTTTCATGACTATGGAAATTGTAGAGTCACACTTCAAGAGGTAGTCACCTGAAATGGTCTTCCAACAGTCTTGAAAGAGTTCCCAGAGATGCTTAGCACTTGTTGGCCCTTTTGCCTTCACTCTGCAGTCCAGCTCACCCCAAACTCTCGATTGGGTTCAGGTCCGGTGACAGTGGAGGCCAGGTCATCTGGCGCAGCACCCCATCACTCTCCTTCTTGGTCAAATAGCCCTTACACAGCCTGGAGGTGTGTTTGGGGTCATTGTCCTGTTGAAAAATAAATGATGGTCCAACTAAACGCAAACCGGATGGAATAGCATGCCGCTGCAAGATGCTGTGGTAGCCATGCTGGTTCAGTATGCCTTCAATTTTGAATAAATCCCCAACAGTGTCACCAGCAAAGCACCCCCTCACCATTACACCTCATCCTCCATGCTTCACGGTGGGAACCAGGCATGTAGAGTCCATCCGTTCATCTTTTCTGCGTCGCACAAAGACACGATGGTTGGAACCAAAGATCTCAAATTTGGACTCATCAAACCAAAGCACAGATTTCCACTGGTCTAATGTCCATTCCTTGTGTTCTTTAGCCCAAAAAAGTCTCTTCTGCCTGTTGCCTTTCTTTAGCAGTGGTTTCCTAGCAGATATTCTACCATGAAGGCCTGATTCACACAGTCTCCTCTTAACAGTTGTTCTAGAGATGTGTCTGCTGCTAGAACTCCGTGTGCCATTGACCCGGTCTCTAATCTGAGCTGCTGTTAACCTGCGATTTCTGAGGCTGGTGACTCGGATGAACTTATCCTCTGCAGCAGAGGTGACTCTTGGTCTTCCTTTCCTGGGGCGGTCCGCATGTCAGCCAGTTTCTTTGTAGCACTTTATGATTTTTGTGATTGCACTTGGGGACACTTCCAAAGTTTTCCCAATTTTTCGGACTGACTGACCTTCATTTCTTAAAATAATGATGGCCACTCGTTTTCCTGTACTTAGCTGTTTTTTTCTTGCCATAATACAAATTCTAACAGTCTATTCAGTAGGACTATCAGCTGTGTATCCACCTGACTTCTGCACAACACAACTGATGGTCCCAACCCCATTTATAAGGCAAGAAATCACACTTATTAAACCTGACAGGGCACACCTGTGAAGTGAAAACCATTTCAGGTGACTACCTCTTGAAGTGTGACTCTACAATTTTCATAGTCATGAAAATATAGAAAACTCTTTGAATGAGAAGGTGTGTCCAAACTTTTGGTCTGTACTGTACATATATATATATATATATATGTATATGTATATACGTATATATATATATATATATATATATATATATATAAATTGGGGCAGCCTCAATGGACCACTTGGTCTTATTTCTGCCATCAATCTTCTATGTTTCAATGTCATTGCACATTGATATATCATTTAAAATGTTTTGCAATCCATATTACATTGTACATTATGTCAACACTAATCACATGCGTTGTCACCAATTGACATGTTACATAGTTACATAGTTAGTCAAGTTGAAAAAAGACACAAGTCCATCCAGTTCAACCAATAAAAAGAAAATAAAAATTACAATCCTATAAACACAATCCTATACCCACCATGCCTATGTGTATCATGATGTACGCCAATGTGTTTTAATGTGCATTTGAACACATTACAACTTACATTAAAATGCATTTTGATGCATTTTCAACATTAAAAAAAAAAAAACAATATAAAGAAAATGAAGCTCCACCAGGTGTATTCATTCCTGCCAATAAATGTTAGCGCCTTGGAAATGTCATAATGCCAAGGCACAGAAAATGTATAAAATAACATTTTTTAACTTTCAATATTTATTATTGACAAAAATATTGGTGTAATATAGAAAGGTACATGTTGGTTATTCCCATCAACAGTTTGTTCACGTAGAATAAAAAGAAAACAATATTTGTAGAGCACCTTGTATGCAAATACTAAGAAACTAATGTTTTTCGATATTTTATTCCATCTTAAATATCATGAAAAATCGAATTGATTCAAGAATTGACATATTGATGCATTTCCTGATGTAATTGTATCTTCAACCTCTGTTTTGGAATTTGCAAGTTGGCATGTGATCACAGTAATTTGTATGGTCAATAAACAAAAATATATAATATAAATACAGCGCAATCTGCGTATATCCAAAAATTGTGAATCAATATTAATAATAGATGACAAAATCAAATACAAATACTCATACTAAAAAGCATACAATGTAACTATTGTACACAGGAAAACCAAACCAAACCGAAAGGGATCAAAAAATCCTTCAGTGATATTCAATCTGTCCAAAAGTGAATGAATGAATCCTGCCACCTCTGTGAAATGATTATCTCGGGAACAGGTTTTTTTTTTTTTTTTAAAGCCCGTGGTGTGTGAAACACACTCAAAAGACTTACACCCGGTGCATAAAAAAGTGCACACACGCAAACGTGGACACACAAAAAGTGCACAGGGCGTACACATGGCCCTCCTCCGAAGAGGAAGGGCCCTGACCCTGATCCCCCGGGGCGCGAAGCTCCTGACAGGGACTGAGGTACTCACTTAGGTCCACCCAGCCGAAACCGGGCAGACCCCATTCTTCAGGGGGACTGCCGAAACAGCCCACCCCGAGTACTAGGTAGGGCTCCCCCGAAGGGAGACCCCATGGGAGAGGGTGAACTAAGCCAAAAGGCCATATCCACCCCCTCCCAAGACTTACAGGGCAGGCCCGAGGACCTACGCCATCAAAGTCGTGCAAAGTGCTCAACCAAAAAAAAAAGGGACAAACGTGACACACAACAAAGAAAAACAGAGTGGGGAAAAGGGAAGTGGAGAAGTGCAGGGTAGTGCCAAAGTGAAAAACCTTGGCAGGCCCCCCGGCCAGGAATAAAAAATTCCTCTGGTGTTGGCCAAAAGGCCCACCCCAAGAGGCAGGTGCTTGAAAAAGTGTGATGGTGCAGTGACCAAGGTGCCACAAAAACTCAGGTGAGCTGCCCCTCACCAGTGAGATTGAGGCACCCCTGGGCTGCCACCCCAGGGGCACATACACCACGGGCTTTTTCGGTCTCAGCCCCCGGCCAGACCTCGTGTAGCCCTATCCCATCAGGAGGCATCAGAATTTTAGACAGCTTAGGGAGAACCTGCCTTCAACTGGGGACAAGCCTTTTGCAAGGCCAGATTCAACCCAGGAGGAAAGGTTCCCCCACCACCATCCGCCATTCCTTACCAATCACATCCAGGAGCAGTACTAACCGTGGTCGCCCGGCTTTCCCACTCCCTTCAAACTGACAGGGGCGGACCCATTCAAATCAGGAAGGCATTGGAACCATCCGGCTTTCTCTGGTTTGGCCTACTCCGGTCCTCCAGTTACGCCCAGAGCGCCCCGGTTAACTTCGGCCACCACCGATACTAACCTTCAGGTTCCATTCCAACACTGATAAGAACAGATACTACACTTGATCTTAGCCAAAAGGCCGAGAAGCGAACAGGTGATCAAATCAATCCACCATCAGAGACTCCTAGCAGCTCACCTCCAGCTTTGACTCCTGTTTCACCAGAGAGTCAAAGCACGCTCTTTCCCATTAGGGATAATCAGATTCCGGATGGATGGATAGTTGTCTCTGGATGTATCAAACTTCCAATGTATCCTCATACATGACATTCAACCATAGGGGACAAAAATGACAAATCTAGTGCGCTCTGTAAAAACGTTTATTTTCAGCACAAGTATAAAAAGAGTTCACTCACATAATACAGCACTAAGCCATGCCAGCTGTAATAGGCTTGATATATAAATCCACTGGCAGACAGCCATTAGGTCAGCAAGTCATGAGTAAAGTCAGATGTCAGCTCCTACCTCCAGAAATGTTGCGGCTTCAAAAAGACGTCTTCAGTGGGGTCAATAAACAACTTTCTCTATGCTTCCTCAAGAACCTGAAATTAAGAATGCTGTCCTATAACATAATTAGGTAACATAATTAGAGATTAAATATTTAGCATAGTATTTATGTTTATGTCACTTTTTACTAAAGCTGAACTCTAGGCAGATATTAAGCCTGCCATAGATGGAGTGATTTTCTTTTCTGCAACTACGAGCTACAGGAAAGAAAACTTGATTCCCTTGAAAATCCCTTGAAATAAAATCGCTTGAATCCCTCTCGCCTATGTGTTCTATAATAGCCGCTAGCAATAATCACATGTAAAGTCTGGTTGTACATGCTGGTTGTACCCAAGTTGATTGATCGATCAACTTGGGAACATTCAGCCTGCCCATGCTTGGTTCCAATCTCAGCAGGTCCCTACTTAACCAACCGAGATTCGAACTCGGTCTATGGACAGCTTAACAGACACAAAATCCAGAAACTCCTTATATACCTCCATGCAACTTGTTTCAAATGCCAACAACAACTTCCTGGTTTAACCACTTGCCGACTGTTCTGTAGCCCAATGATGGCTACATCATAGTCAACCAGTTCTGGGAGGGCATCTATTATTGTCCTCTTAGAACCTTGTCCACCCCTCGTCCACCCCTCGTCCACCCCCCCCCCCATGTGCCCACTGTGGCACACAATCGGCGTGTGCTGTGATTGCTGTGTTATTGGGGACACAGCTGATCACAGATTGGGGTAAAAGAGCATTTCACAGTGGCTCTTTACCATGTGATCAGCTGTGTCCAATCACAGCTAATCACAATGTAAACACACGTGTCAGTTACCTGCATTCCTTTCCCCACAGTGTGAGGAGAGGAGAGAGCCGGTAACTGGCATGTGTGAAAGAACACATCTACATCAGTGTTCTGACTATTAGTGCAGCCCCAAGAGTGCCCGTTAGTCCTGCCTATCAGTGCCAAATCAGTGCCCATCAGTACTGCCAATCAGTGCCCATCAGTGCTGTTAATCAGTGCCTACTCACCAGTGTCTATCAGTACCACCAATCAGTGCCACCTATCTGTGCCCATCAGTGCTGCCTGTTAGTGCCCATCATTGTCCATTAGTGCCTCATATCAGTGCTGCCTCATTAGTGCCCATCAGTGCAGCATATCAGTGCACATCAGTGCTGTATCATCAGTGCCCATCGGTGCAGCCTATCAGTGCCCATCAATGCTACCTATTAGTGGCCATCAGTGCGGCCTCATCAGTGCCCATCATTGCAGTCTATCAGTGACCATCAGTGCTGTCTCATCAGTGCCCATCAGTTCCATATCATCAGTGTCCATCAGTTCCATAGCATCAGTGTCCATCAGTGCAGCCTATCAGTGAGCATCAATGCTGTCTATTAGTGGCCATCAATGCAGCCTAAACAGTGCACATAAGTGAAGGAGAAAAATTACCTGTTTGCAAAATTTTGTTTAGCAAAAAATAATAAAAACCTCAGTGGTGATTTAATACCACCAAAGGAAAGCTCTATTTGTGTGAAAACATGATAAACATTTCAAATGGGTACAATGCTGCATGATTGCGCAATTCTCATATAAAGTGCAACAGCGCTAAAAGCTGAAAATTGGTCTGGACAGGAAGGGGGTGAAACTGCCCGATAGTCAAATGGTTAAAGTACTATAGCGTGCATTGTATACAGAAAGGCATTCCTGAGTTTAAAATGTGTGAACTTTGTCTTTATTTGATTACTATAAAAATCGTCAGGCAACGGTGTAAGTACAGCCTAAAGCAATGATGTCCAACCTTTTAACCTTCCTGGGCCATATTGAAAGAAGAGGAATTGTCTTGGGCCACACATAAAATACACTAACAATAAAGAGAGCTGATGAGCAGAAAAATTTGTGCAATTCACGAGTTAATGATCACTGATATAGATAATGTCGTAACACAAGTAATACAATTTTTTTTTTGTAATATTTTTTATTATAAAAGTAAAAGAGGGCAACATAAAACTACTGCGATATTTGACACTGTTTTTGATAAACTAATTACATCAATATCTGATTAAATGGATGTAGGCGCTCATCAGATATTTTGGTTCTAATTTTGCCCTTCGTTTGCTTCATTCTTGAAAATAGTTGCTCACAAATATAGGTATTGCCGAAAACTGATGACATGAATAAGGCGTGATTGTGAAGAGTGGGAGATTTTTCTTTGGGAAAAAAAAACTTATAAAAGTCTAGTAAATAGACGCTGTCAAATGTTTCTTCTGCCTCACATGTTCACTAAGTGTAAACACATTTTTACAAAAATAAAAAAATTAAAATAATGCAACATTTTTAGGTAAGTTTATAATTTTGTGTTGGGCCACATGTGGCCCTTGGACTGCAGGTTGGACACCCCTGGTCTAAAGGGTTCAACAAAACTGCACATAACTTGCCAAAAGCTTGACAAATCCTTTGCAAAAACTTGCTATACACACTGGCCTTAAACAAGCATGTGAAGAAGACCTTAAAGTCTAATGCCAACTACAATTTTAATACAGTGGTGTCTTTATTCAAAATAAAAAAATGAACCAGAATTGACTTAGTTATTTGTGTAGCACTGCCCCCTTGAGGACTATCAGATTTCACACTTACGAGTCCCCCTGAGTTACCATTAGCAACCTTGACATGCACAGTCTCTCACTTTTCCTCTTTGGCTCATCCAGTAATAAGTCCAGGGGTATGTAGTTGCTTTTGGGTTTTATTATAAATTAGGGTTGGGAGAAGGGAATAGTGAGATACTCCAAATTAACTATGCACAATATTGGAGGACTTCTATCTCTTGGTACAGCCAGGCTGTTGATCCACCTTGCCACGAAGGTGAATTTAGATTTAAGTCTCTTTCCTAAGATGATTTGATGAACTAAGGTTATCTTCATGATACTCTCCTTAGTATCCTGTTTCTTGACTGCCAACACCCGTCCACTGACTATCCTACTGTTGGGGTGGCCCCCTCAGGTCAGGCCCTTCGACACGAGCCCTTGTAAACGATACTGTTTTTTGATGGATTCATGGAAATAGCTCTGCTACAAGGTCTCAAATGACAAATCTGATTTACAGCCTGGGATTGATAAAGCTAAGGTTTGCGAAACACGTCGACCTTTTGGCTGTATTATCTTCCTTCTGCTGGAACTGAGTCACCCCATGGTATTTTGGCGGGGGGAAATAGGATCATCCTTACCTCCCCACCAGGAGAGAGTGTCCTTTGTTCCAGTTTATTCCATGTCCTGTTCTGCTGGTTTTATATTGTGTCTTTTGTGATATTTGGTTATATGTTTGCACTGGATATAATATATTTTTTGTATGTTTCTATGATGACACGTGTTCTCTGTCTTTTAACTTTGAAAATAAAAATTATAATTTTTACTATTTTGATCTCAAAACATTACCAGTAAAGTCCGCCTAGAGAGGCAGAACTGGGGTTCTGCTAACTTTTTTGTATGAAACGACTTGGATGTGGCACTAAATAGAGATTAATTTTATATTGTTTGTCTAGGGTCTCCAGTGTCTCCCCCTCAGTCAGCTCTCCTGGACCTCTGGGTTCAGCTCCATTCCTTTGGCCCTCAGGACAACCTTCTGAGGCCACATGCCACTGCTACAGGGGAGGAGGCAGCTGCCTCCCTCCCTCCGGGACTCTCTACCCAAAGACCCCGCAGCACATGTGCGCCTGGATTTTATACAGTATCCCAGAATGCACCGAGACAACCTGCCCCTGCCAAACGCCAGGACTGTACCAAAGCCTATGCAACCATTTGTCACGTTTCCTTCAACTGTCCAACATACCATCCTATTGGACCAATGAGAAACACTCTCTAGACATAATGAATCACATACTGAGCACAATGAGCAGACCTCACTAACAGATCCTGCTCTCTAATAAGCAGAGAGCAATATAGATTTTGCCTGCAGCTCCTCTGATAGGCAGACAGAGCCAAAAATTATACTCTCTCACTAGCACCTACCTAGGAGGGTGTTACATTTGGTATAATTTATTAATTTTTGCTAGCTTCAAGTTGTTCAACTAAAGATTTCAATATTTGCCTCGCAAAAGCATCAGCACCTAGCCCAGATGGCAATTCAGATCCCTGCTACAAACAATTTACCCCACTATTGGTCAATAAATTAGTTCTTCTCTTTAATTACATTCTATAAGGCAACCATTTCCCAGATGAAATGCTATTGTCCAATATGTCATTACTTCCCAAATCAAATAAAAATCACTTCTTCCTCTAAAATTACAGACCCATATTGGTTATAAACAATGATCTAAAGATCTTTAGTAGACTATTGGCTGATAGATTGGCATCTATCATTCCTACACTAATCTCTCATGATCAATCAGGATTTATTGTCTACAGACAAATAACTGATAATATTAAACAAGCAAAAAATTGGGGGAGCAAACCCTGAACATGTATATCTAAAGCCGGTGCAGCTATGAACCAAGCGACATGTATATTAAAAAAGAATAGCGCACACATGCAAAAGAAAAGGCTATCAAATATGGAGACAATCCATAAATAAAAATGGGTATTTGGTCCCACCATATGGCCATATCGTGCTCAAGCCCACCATTACGTCAAAGTACCCCATTATCAGTGGGTCCTACACTATCCATAAAAAAGGATGAATCCAGCCTCTCTAACCCTTGGAGACAACACTCCTTGCTGGGAGAGATGTGCTAATGCACTACAAAGGACTCCTCTTATATCTACTTGATAGTGGACACTTGATAGAGTACAGGTGTGTGTGGGGGGTGGGGTGCTTAACCTCAGAAGTCTGGTCAGACCGAATACATAATAAACAAGCAAAAAATTGGGGGAGCAAACCCTGAACATGTATATCTAAAGCCGGTGCAACTGATAATATTAGTTGATCCCTGAATATAATTCAAGATGCTAATCTCCATTCACTTAAGGTTCTGTCACGGAACTTAGATATACATAAGGTTTTTGACAGTGTCACCTGCAAATATGCTGTAAGTCTACTATTTTACAACGTTATGGTTTTAGAGATCAATTTCATCATGTTATGGTTTTAGAGATTAATTAGTTTTCAAGCTTTATACAATTCTCCAAAAATGAGTCATATTACCTGGCTGTAATTCTAAATTCTTTGCACTGGCCAGGGTTGACACCACAAGTCTCTCCCGTTTTCCTGTTGCTATTTGCATTCATGATGGAACCCTTAGCTATGGCCATTAATTTGCACCCGGATACCTCTGGTTATCTAATTGGTCACTACCAGCTTAAATTATGCATGTATGCAGATGGTGTTTTCCTGTTTTTATCCCAACCAGTAATCTCTCTGCCTAACTTATTGACGGTGTTAACAAAATTTTCCACCCTATCAGGACTTTATATTAATCTTTCGAAATCGATGGCTATGCCTCCTAATCTTCCTATACCCTAATAAGGCACTTAGATCTGCTTTTCCTTTACCGTGGACCAACGAACCTTTCTCATATTTGGAAACCACGCTTACATTTAATGTACAGTCATTATTTAGGCAAATGTACCCCCCCTTATATCTCTAAAATCCAGAGTATCAAGTTGTGGAGTTCCTATCACATTTAGAGTCTCAACTGTCAAAATGAAAATCCTCCAAAACCTCCTTTATTTATTTAGGGCTCTCCAAATTAGGCTTTCTAAAACATTTCTGAACTTGGTCCAATCCAATATCAATAAATGTATATGGTTAAATACTCAACCAATTAATACTAACCCTACACCGTGCTCACACTAAAGGAAGGCTTGGCCATCTCCATTTTTGGTTTCATCTTCTTGCCTCTCGTTTCTCCCAAATAGCCCAATAAAATATTCCCTCAGGTTTAATTTGGTCTCATTCGGTACCAGCATAAGATACAGCCCCTTTTACCAGTTAATTGCCCAGTCTCTTATACTTTGTTCCTTAAAAAAAAAAAAAAAAAAAATATATATATATATATATATATATATATATATATATATATATATATATATATAATTTGGCATCCCCTAAATCTCCTCTAACATCTTTTTTGGGAAATCCTCAATTTAAAGCGGAGTTCCGGACACAAAATCGACAAAGTTGATTTTGGGCCATCCGCTTGCTTTTGGTCACCTGAAAAATAAATGGATAGTTACAATTTTTTTTTTATTTACTTACCTTGTTATTGAAGAAAAATATACTCACCTTTCTTCCACTTCCTCCCTCTGCGGCCGCGGCCCACGCCGTCACTTCCTCTTGCATTGATTCCTGGGAGCTGAACCTCCTTGCTCCCAGGAATCAATGCGCCTGCACCGGCCCCGCTCGTTAGTTCCGGTGCGGGCGCATCTTTCCCTGCTAAACAGCTTCCGGGCATGCCCAGAAACTGTGGAGGGATGACACACCCGCAGTGGAAGTGACGGGCGGGGCCGGTGCAGGCACATTCTGGGAGAAGAGGACACAGAAGAGGACACAGAAGAGGACGCGCTGGCTTCAGCTTCCCACATCCGAGATGGCAGCGCTGGAGAAGAAATTTTCAAGGTAAGTATTTCTTCTAAAAGGTAAGTGTGACCCGGGACAGTACAGAGGCTATCCATTGTGGAATGTACTAGCCCTGACTGTCCCGGGGGGATTTTTAGTGAAAAAACATTTTTGTGGCCGGAACTCAGCTTTAAGGCTGTGTTCTCTCTGTCTGGAGACTTTGCCTGGTGGAAGGCGCATTCTATGACAACTCTGACACACTTTCAAGTCAACTGAACCTTTCTTGCTTTCTCCAGCCTTCAACAAATTAAATAAACTCCACAGCTTGAATATTTCCTTTATCTACAGATTACACATTTTTACTCCACACATTATTTGTTGGCTTTGACCTCTCCCTCTACTATTTATGAAACAATTTATCAGAAGACACCAAGGGGAAAGAGGTTATTATCTACTATATATAATGTTATGTCCAGTGGTGATTCTAAAGCTAAAGTACCCGATATGGTCAAATAGGAAAGCAAGTCTGAATGACAATTCTCTACGCAGGAATGGGATATAATGTTGTGCAATTTGTGTAAAAGTATTAGATCATTGACAGTCAGGGAAACAGAGCCAAAACGTTAATGGTACTACACTCCTGGTATGGTGCCCATACACAAAACGAGGAATCGTTCCAAAATCTGTCATTTGGAAAATTTGTTTTGTTTTCTGTCTATTTAAGGGGAAAAAATCGAAAATTGGTTGTGACGTTTGTGAGCCAAAAGAGTTTGAAAAACTTCTGTCGAACGGACGATAAATCGAAAGGTTAATGTGCTTCTTACCCATTAAAAATGGAACTGTTGGTACTGGGAATATGTGACCCAGAAGCAAAAAACAAACGAGACATTGATTCATTTATGTCTAATAAATGAGTTATCATTCGAAAGTAGGTCATTACATGATGTCAATATCATCTGCTCTCATCGCCGTGTGTTAGTTTTTCAAAAACACGTTCAAACCATTTTTAGAAAGGTGTATGGCTAGCATTGAACTACATTCTATTTACCCAGATGTGTCGCCTACCTATTTGTGTAGTTGTTCTTCTCAGGGATCTCTTCCTTATATTTTTTGGTCCTGTGAGAAAGTAACATCAGTTTGCCAAAAGGTGTTTGATCTTTCGGCCAAGAGTGTGAGAATACCGGTCTATTTAACAATAGAAGTTGCCTTCTTTTGCCACTATTCCAGATATCCCTTATTTTACAGAGAGAGAGATATACACAGGATCTGTGTAGCCACATTCTGGGCAGTAGCTTTTCACTGTAAATCTTCTGATGTTCCTGTCTCACAAGTACTAACTAGGGATGATCGAACGGTTCGGGTCGACCTTCGGTTCGACCCGAACATTGAGTGTTCGAAATTCAGCCGAATTCCGCACTTTTTGTGGTAAAAGTTCTGAATTCGACCACCAGAACCGCCCAAAATGCAATGGGACAGGAACTGGGCTTTAAAAGCCCATGATTGGCCCAGAAACATCAGTAAAATGTGATTGGAGTGACTACGGGGTCCAGAGCCCAATAAGAAGTGAATACGCCCCCCCCAGTATATAAGATAGCCCCGCCAAAACTCTAGCACTGTAATACAGGGGCTGTGGAAGAGAGTGGAAGCATTTGTGTTGCTCCAGTGTCATTTTACAATTATTAGTGTGAGGAAAGGGATATGCAGTGTAGTTAGGGTACTATATACCACTATAGTTAGATTCAAAAATCTAGTTTTTGTAGGGATAGCTTTAGGTGTCAGGGTGACCATAGTGTAGTTTAGGTGACCTGACTCTGCCATGTCAGGGTGACCGTAGTGTAGTTCAGGGTGAACTGATTCTGCCATGTCAGGGTGACCATAGTGTAGTTTAGGGTGAACTGACTCTGCCATGTCAGGGTGACCGAACTCTGCCATGTCAGGGTGACCGTAGTGTAGTTTAGGGTGAACTGACTCTGCCATGTCAGGGTGACCGAACTCTGCCATGTCAGGGTGACCCCACTATGCAGATTCTGGGTTAGGGGTATACATATATATATCAAAAACGACAATTTTAAGAACTTTTTTTTTACCTGATTCATAGTCCCTGGGGCATGACCCAGAAACCTAGGCACTTTTTAGGGGCATGTATTGGGTTTTTGGGCTTCAAAATTGTGTTTTTTGATTCCAGAAGTTCGGGTCCCATTGATTTCAATGGGGTTCTGGAATCCGAACCAAACTTTTGGTAAATTCGGGTGTTCTGGTCGAACTGAACTTTTCAAAAGTTCGATTATCCCTAGTACTAACTAGAGTGCATTCCATAATGTTGATGGAAAGAATTTTTCACATGTTGCATAACTCGATGTCCAAGTTTGATGATAAATGGGATCCTTGGTCTACACATCAATATTCTTTTTTAAATACTTGCCGCCTGCCACAGATATGCTGTGGCAGGCTGGCTCAGCTGTGCGAACCGCCGTACTTATACCCTGTTCGCTTGAGCTGCCGGAGGCGCGTGCCCGCCCCCATTAGGCAGTGGGGAAGCCGATCCACGGGGAATGAACGCAGAGAGCCTGTGATCCTCCCATTTAGGAACACAGGTCCATGTATTGATTCCACAAGTTTCTCTCCCATACAGTTAGAAAACACTCCCCTAGGCTCACACTTAACCCCTTGATCACCCCTGGGTTAACCCCTTCCCTGCCAGTGTCATTATTACAGTAACAGTGCATATTTTTAGCACTGATTACTGTAGTAATGTCACTGGTCCCCACAAAAGTGTAAAAAATCAGTTAGGGGGTCCGATCTGTCCGCCGCAATGTCACAGTACCGCTAAAAATCTAAAAATCGCAGATCGTCGCCATTACTAGTAAAAATAAATAAATAAATAAAAATGACATACATCTTTCCCTAATTTGTAGACGCAATAACTTTTGCACAAACCAATCAAAATACGCTTATTGTGATTTTTTTTACCATAAATATGTAGCAGAATATAAATTGGCCTAAAAGGATAAAAAATTTTGATTTTTAATTTTTTTTTTTTTGGGGAAAATTATATAGCCGAAAGTGAAAAATATTGGTTTTTTTTAAGAATTGTCACTCTTTTTTGTTTATAGCCCAATAAATAAAAATCGCACAGGTGATCAAATACCACCAAAAGAAAGCTCTATTTCTGGGGAAAAAGGACATCAATTTTATTTGGGTACAGTGTCGCACAACCACGCAATTGTCTGTTAAAATAACGCAGTGCCGAATCACAAAAAATGGCCGGTTCATTAGGGGGCAAAACCTTAAGTGGTTAAACTGAGGTTATGCACTATTGTTATTACTGACTGGATTTATGATTACTCCTGTATACATCACTAGTCCTGCTAGGTTTAATATGTTTGTATACTACCATTTTCTAACGCATGTAATCATTTTCCATAACATTTGTTATTGATACCTCTAACTGCTTCATCATAGTATTTTATTTATGTGTTCACATTTTGTGCTTTTCTACATTTTGTACTCCTGATAATGTCATCCTGACGAAACACATAGGGCAGGGCTTGGAGCGTTTTTGTGTCACTTCCGGGTTCCCGGTTCTTCAGTCTGTTGAACGTAGGGCATCCTGAACATAAGTGTTTTTTTTACCATATGCCCATATACTTCTCCATTGTTGTAAGTGAGTTTTTGGCTTTTTCATAATAAATTTACCAACGGAATTACACTACGAGATGTTTCTTTGTCCACCCACTCTCATATGAGTATATCCACTGACCATATACAGTGCGAAGGAGGGGGAGATACCAGACGTTTCAAAAAGGGATTGGAAGCATTTATACATGGTGCCTTTTGCCCCTGTAGGGGTACAGGCATCTGGTGAGTGTAGATCCGAGGGGGGAAGAACGAGTGATTTCCACCCACTCATCAGTTGGTTATTTTTGCACAGATTTTCAAACTCAAGTTGGGACAGTTTTTATGGACTGTTATGGATTGATATTTTTTTCTTTGTTGCACAGTGAATTGTTTTTGCACATCTGCATTTTTGTCTGTCAGGCACAATTGCACTTTATATTCATAGCAGATGAATTAAGGTTATATATGTGAAGTTATATGATTTGATTTACCTCCATTCACACCTGAGCATATGGCTTTAAGGTGCTTTTCATGCTTTTTCCAGGCATTTTTCAGAAGTTTTTTCAGACGTTTTGTGCAGGTGTTTGGAGACAAGCATTGACATCTGACCAAAAACACTTGTAATCTGCCAAAAAAGAAGCTCATGTACTTTTTTGAGCTTCAGGAATTTTCCTTCAGCCGACAAAATGCTTTTATGTGAACAGGGGCCATTGAATTTAATGGGATTTTGCTTGTTGGGTGTTTCAACTTCACAGATAAACATTTTACGAGCTGAAAAATGCTCAGGTGTGAACAGGGCCTAAAAAAAGGATGTAGTAATGTCTCCCCGTTGGTATTGCTATGTATCCAGCTTGCCTCCGGTGTCCTCTGTACTGTTCCCCAATGCTCTATTCTCTATAATGGTAATGACTTCTAGGAGTCCTCTCATCATGTGATTCAGGGTGGGGTTATATAAAAGTTATTCTCATGGTGTAGTAAGTTTAGAAAAATGTGTTTCAAAATAAGCTGTTGCAACTCAAATAAAAAAACAAGTATCTACGTTCAGAGATGGTATTCTGCATACTTTGGGTGTAACGAGTGGTTATTTGAGTTACTGTTGCCTTTTTATCATCTCGATAAAATAGTCTGCCCGTTCTACTCTCACATCAACAAGGGATTTTCCTCCACATATTTTCTCTTTTTCTGACCATTCTCTGTAAAACCCGAGAGATGGTTAACCCCAGTAGATCAGCAGTTTTTTAAATGCTCAGACCTGCCCGTCTGTCACTAACAACCATGCCATGTTCAAAGTCACTTAAATCCCCTTTCTTCCCCATTCTGATGCTCTGTTTGAACTTCAGCAAGTCATCTTCATCATGTCTAGATGCCTAAATGCATTGAGTTGCTGTGATTGGCTGATTAGCAATTTGTGTTACCAAGCAATTGAACAGGTGTACCTAATAAAGTGGCCTGTGAGTGTATGATGTTTGGGGGTTCTACGTAATTATCTAGTAGAAAACAAAAATGTACATGTATATGTATATTACATGTATATGACAAATGCCAGACTAAGCAATAGCATGCAATGTCAAGCTGCAGCTGCAAAAGCCAGCAGAATATTAGCATGCATAAGGAATGGGCTATATTCCAGAGACAAGCTATAATCCAACCACTTTATAAAACTGGTCCAGCAACATCTGGAGTATTCCGTCCAGTTCTGGTCGCCAATCCTCAGAAGGGATGTGCTGGAACTGGAGAGAGTCCAAAGAAGGGCAACTAAACTAATTAGGGGATTGGAGGAACCTTAATTATAAGGAGCAATTACAAGTGCTTAGTTTATTCTCCCTGGAGAGGAGACGCCTGAGAGGGGACATGATAGCAATTTACAAATACCTCAATGGTGATCCCAGCATAGGGAAAAAAAAAACTGTTCAGTCTTAGGGAGTGTAATTGGACACGTGGCCACACAATGAGATTGGAAGAGAGGCGTTTTTTTCACTGTCAGGGCCATAAGAATGTGGAACTCTCTTCCACAATTGGTGGTATCAGCGGGGAGTATCGATACTTTTAAACGACTCTTGGAGGTGCATCTCAAAGAACACAATATACAGAGATATGGGAAATGAATATCGTCACTGACACACACATGCCTGCACAGGTTGAACTGGATGGACTGTTGTCTTTATTCAACATTACCTACTATGTAACTATGTAACTTTGAGAAGAAGTGGTGGCTGGTGCATGATAATTTGGGGGAGGGCGGCAAAACCAACACCCCCCCTCCGTGGGACGGTTGGCCAGCCGGCCATAAAATCCACCACCACCCCCCGCGGGACAGCCGGCCAGCCAGCAGTCAAATCCACTACCCTCCATACGGACAGACGGATGGCTGGCTGCCCAGTTGGACAGCCAGCATCCTTACCTTCTCCTTCCCCCATGGCTGTGAGTCTCCTCCGGTGTCTGTCCTATGTTTTCTCCCTCTTCCCGGCCAATGGCCAGTAAAATCGCTCCTTTTTTAAGCCAATCAGGAAAGGGGTCTCACTACCCACTTCCTGATTGGCTGGGAGGGGAATCAGTGTCGAGATATATCCCGGGTAACTATAGGCCGGTCAGCCTAACATCAGTAGTCTGCAAAATTTTGGAGGGGATGATAAGGGACCACATACAAGACTTTAGTAATGAAAACGGTATTATAAGTAGTAATCAGCATGGATTCATGAAAAATCGTTCATGCCAAACCAATCTATTAACCTTCTACGATGAAGTGAGCTGCCACTTAGATAAAGGTAAGCCTGTGGATGTGGTGTATCTGGACTTTGCAAAGGCCTTTGACACCGTTCCCCACAAACGCTTACTGTACAAACTAAGGAAGGTAGGTATGGATCATAAGGTGAGTACCTGGATAGAGAACTGGCTCCAGGGGAGAGTCCAGAGGGTGGTGATTAATGGGGAGTACTCTGAGTGGGCGGGTGTGGAAAGTGGGGTCCCCCAGGGTTCTGTCCTGGGACCAATCCTGTTTAATTTATTCATAAATGATCTAGAGGAGGGGATATCTAGTACAATCTCAGTATTTGCAGATGATACTAAATTAGGCATGCCAATATCTTCTATGCAGGATGTGGAAATCTTGCAAGCAGACCTGAACAAAATAACGGGGTGGGCAACTACATGGCAGATGAGATTTAATGTAGAAAAATGTAAAGTAATGCACTTGGGGGCCAGTAACCAGAAAGCAAGCTACTCACTAGGGGGGGAACCTCTGGGTGAGTCTAGGATGGAAAGGGACCTGGGGATACTGGTAGACAACAGGCTTGGAAGTGGCATGCAATGCCAAGCCGCTGCAAGCAAAGCCAACAGAATACTGGGATGTATAAAAAAGGGGATTCACTCCAGAAATAAAGAGATTATTCTTCCACTCTACAAAACTCTGGTCCGGCCACATCTGGAGTATGCTGTCCAGTTCTGGGCACCGGTCCTCAGGAAGGATGTGCTGGAACTGGAGAAAGTCCAGAGAAGGGCAACAAAAATAATTAGGGGAATGGAGGACATCAGCTATGAGGAAAGACTACAAGCCCTAAACTTATTCTCTCTGGAGAAGAGACGATTGAGGGGGGATATGATATCAATGTACAAATACTGTACTGGCGACCCTAGCATAAGGAACAAACTATTCAGAGTAAGGGAATACAATAAGACACGTGGCCACTCACTAAAACTTGAGGAAAGGCGGTTTAACCTTAAAGTGCGTAAGGGGTTCTTCACTGTAAGAGTGGTAAGGATGTGGAATTCTCTTCCGCAAGCAGTCGTATCAGCGGGGAGCATTGATAGTTTCAAAAAACTATTGGATGGACACCTTAAAGACCACAACATACAGGGGTATACAATGTACGGTTAAAAGCAAACACACACACACATCATAGGTTGAACTGGATGGACTTGTGTCTTTTTTCAGCCTCACTAACTATGTAACTATGTAACTATGGGCCTGATTCATAGTACGGCGAATTGGCGTTTCGGCGTGATTTTGCGAAGCGGCGATTATTTAAGTCTGAAATTGGCATTCAAAGAACGGCGGGTGGAAAATAGCGCCTAGTGTGAGATTCATTAAGATGCAATATGGTCAGAGCGCGACTTAAAACCACGCCAGCTAAAAGCTCAACTAAAGTTTAGCCAAATTTTCCCCTGTACCCCCAAAAATCCCAAATCACTGTGGAAGGTGTGGAAGTCAATTTGGAGATGACTTGCGTTTAAAAAATCTCAAAAACTGACTTAGAAAGAGAGATATCTGCGAAAGTGTGGAAAGGTTAAACAGCTCCTCCAGCCGCGAGCTGCGAACTCGCGAATGTGCGCATGCGCAACGCCAAATTGGCTCAAAAAATTTCGCCAGCGCGATTTTGGGTCAATTTTTTTTTGAATACCGCTTGCAAATCCGCTGTCTCGCCCATAGAAAATGGCAAAAACCGGCGGAATTGGAAAAACATGCACACTTCCAACAAGGGATCCTTTAGTAAACACCATCACATTCCATACACCTTTCCTGCTAACTCCGAAATCATAGCAGTCAAATCTACAGTGTTTATATAGAACCTCCACATTCTCTGAAAAAACCCACAAAATATTACATTGGGGAATTGGTCGTCAGATAGAAAAAAAATAGATGTAAAACATATTTCAAAGAAAGATTATTAGCATTTCACACATATCAAGGAAATGTCACAATTTTGACAATATTTTATGTGTTTCCAAAGAATGTTTTTAGAAATATATTGCAAATACTACCTTTTCTTCCATATGGGTATGGCCAAGTGTTACCATTTTCCTACACATTTACCTGAAGGTATATATATATATATCCCTTATACTTGGCTAATTAGCAAAGTATGCCCAACAAACAAATAGAGCTTTAGCTCACAATATTGCTACATATTGACTTTATGTGGCATCTTTTGTATTTTGTTCATGTCTTTAGATTAAAAGTTTGCTGATACACATGCCTTTTTCAAACATGAACAAAATTAATGATGTCAACATTTGGAGGATTGGAGATATCCAAGTGTTGCCCATACAGAGGGCACCTTCCGGATTCGAACTTACAAACCTACAGCAGGAAGGCAGACTCCCTAATCATTGTGCTATTTCTCAGTGAGCGTTGGGTGTTTTCCTCATGCCGTCAAAATGCTCACATGGGAACAGGGGCCATTGAACTGAATAGGATTGGATTTTTTGCCTGTTTTGGGAGCTGATCCTTGAGCTGGACAAATCCCCCTCAAACGCCCCCAAACGGGCTACGTTCACATGTACGTGTTTGTGGTCTGTTTTTGGGGCTTTTGTAGGTGATTTCATATAACAATGCCTGCCCAAAAAATGCATGTCAAAACGCCTGTGAAAACGCCAGCCAAAATGCACATAAGAACGCCTGATATAATTGCCACGCCAAATTTAGGGATGTTCATGAGTGATGAGTCAGATTGTTGGCTTACATATCTGGTCAATTGTCACAATCTCACTTCCCAAATCCCAAAAGGTGTGTTTCAATTGTTTACCTAAATATATATTTCTCTCTCTCTCACGTAATTGTATATATATGTATGTATTCCTGTATCTAAACATTCTAAATAATGACTAGCAAACTTCAAGAGAGAATTTTTTCAATTCACATATACTATACACACCTACATACATTTCTATTCCTCATTTCTATTTCCCTTGTTTTGGCAACTGAGCATGCTCCAAAACACACAGGACACACACAGTTAATTTTTGGACTGGGCGTTACCATTCTGGGTGTGTTTGCTTGGATTATATATAGCTCACTCAGACATCAGGAAAGATTTGACCTACGAAGAGGTCCAATATATTTGTGTGTCACATGTTTTATGGGTAACATTTTTGGCCCTTTGTTATTTATGGAGGTGAGATTTGGCTGTGTTGTGTGTTGACTCTCTGTAAGTATTTATTGCTGTTAACATAATTCTGTCAATCTGCACATGCATCTGTTGATTATGGGCTCTTTGTCGATGTATATGGTCTAAATGTTGTACAAAGGTTGTTTTGGTTTGAAAAATACAAATGTAATAAACAGCATGTTTCCAATTTTTTTTTAAAATGTCTTCATTTGTCTAAATAAAGTTTTCTGGTGTCCACAAATGTATGTATTTGTATTTCTTTTTCTAAGTTAAATCTGCTTAATGGTTGTGTATGTTCACTATTCGCGAATTCGCGAATATACAAAACCGCGTTCTCACATTTATACATGAAACCGGAAACGAAACTTTTGGTGCGTGCACACGTTTCCGGAAATTGTCCAGGCCCTGTCGTAAGTGTGCATCATGGCTCCTGCACTGTTTACAGCCGAAATAGTGGCATTTGTGTGTAAGGTAAGGAGGGGGTGTGAATGTGCAGGGTGCAGGGTGCGGGATGGGGGATGGTGGCTGGGTGGGTCGCTTATCTAGCGGGTGTGCAAGAAACTTTTGGTCTGCTGATCTGCGCATGCACTTTCTGCCTATTAGACGTGATCTAGAAGCTTCCTGTTATAGAAACTTCCTAGATGTGAACCTGTTCCCTATATATATATATATATATATATATGTGTGTATGTGTATGTGTGTATATATATATATATATATATATATATATATATATATATATATATATATATATATATATATATATATATATATAATATATATATATAATATATATATATAATATATATATATAATATATATATATATAATATGTATATATATTATATGTATATATATATATTATGTGTGTATATATATATATTATGTGTATATATATATATATATATATTATGTGTATATATATATATATATATATATATATTATGTGTATATATATATATATTATGTGTATATATATATATATATATTATGTGTATATTATGTATGTATGTATGTATGTATGTATGTGTATCTAAAAAATATATATTATACAAAATATATATATTAGACAATATATATACTATGTATATATTATATACAATATATATACATTAGATACATTATAGAATATGTTATATACCATATATTAGTGTATATAATAGGGAACAGGTTCACATCTCTGAACTTTCTATATAGATATAGATAGGCATACCCTGCTTTAAGTACACTCACTTTATATACAATCGTGAGTAAGGACACAGCTTGTTCAGCTTGCCATGACACTGCTCACAAACCATAAGTGACAGGGATAACAAACTTAGGGAGCAACGACAGGGTACCCAGGTACCCAGGACTACACCATATCCATTTTGTGGCTGGCCAGCTTGCCTAGGTAATCTATCATGTCATAGTCCTGGATCCCCTTAACATGCTCCCACATGGTTTGGGAGTAAGGCTATGTCAATGTGGCCAAAATTTACAATGGAACTGGTGTATTTTCATGCATCGAGAAAAGAAAAAAGGTATTGCTTCACTTTAAGTACATTTTCAGTTTCCATACATGCCCTGGTCCCATTGTGTACTTAAAGTGGGCTATGCCTGTATATAGATAGATTTGATTCGTTTCAACTTTTACACAAAATGAAACCCAATTATCTGTGACAGATTGCTCTGACGCTTTGGAATCTATCTAGATAAAGACAAATGTATTGACCCTTTTCATATATGCAAGATTAGAAACATTATATTCCCTAAATGCATAATGCAAAAAATTATTGCCTTACATACATCCATACACACTGCAAGCTCGGCCCCGTTTGTCTTGTCTGACACTCTTACCATCATAAGCTGGATCTGCACACAGCAGCTAATTGGTTCACCTGAGATGGAATCAGTGATCACAAAAATCTGGAATGGTCATGTCTTCAAAGGATTGCCTTGAACAAATCACCTCTAAAAGAAACACATGAGTGTATAATCACTTGTCTCAATGGATCACATTCCCAACACACCCATCTCACACTGCCATATGATAATGAATGGGGGTGTCCATTGCAAGTTAAATACACCCCCAGATCACATTGCTTTGTTAATTTACAGATCTAACTGGAATCTGATGGCACTGCTGTGAACCACTATGCCATCAAATTCTGCTGGGGACCTTTAAAAAGGATTATGTGTGATTGTGTGGATAATTATGCCACCTTAAATTTGCATCTCCCACATACCATGTGCAACTCTTGCAGGAATTGTGAATCAAGGATAATTCAGCACAGCTTAATGAACAGACACATTGAGGAGTGTAGGAACACACCGTCAGATTACCCGATCACACTATGGGGTTTTAACTCCTCCATAATTTTGCCACTTTGGAAACCAAGTGCTTACTTTATGTATACTTTTTAGACGGAACTACAATTTCTAGTAGGGTGATATCATTGCATGAGATTTTCCCTCACTTCCTGTCTTAGTGTCACCAAGACAGGAAGTGAGGGGAATATCACTGTGGGGAAATAGCTTGCAATTGTTGCCTTATAATGTCCATAGTATATATAAAAGGAAAGAATTGCTGGCTATATCCCCACGGGAGATTCCCTCACTTCCTGTCCTGGTGACACCAAGACAGGAAGTGAAGGGAAATCTCCTGCAATGATATAACACTGTTACATGTTCTAGTTATGTAGCAAACTTAAGAATATACAAAGCAAACATCTTTTTTTTTCCATTTTGGCAAAATCATGGATTAATTAAAAAACTATCTTTGTTTGTCCCGTGGCTTGCAGGTAAAACATTTTGCCTTGATTCCACCATCAACACAGACAGGGGAAACCCTCCTGCGGAGCCATTGTGTTCTCCTGGTGCTGCCCCTGCCAGGAAAACACAGTGATTATTGCTAGTGGCTACAAGAGATGCTAGCGATAAGTGTGTGTAAAATCTGACAGACTGGTTGTACGTTGTCCTCCAGGTGATCGACCAATCAACTTGGGTACCTTCAGCCTGGCCATACACAGTTTAAATCTGCATCTCAAATGAAGCAATCCCATTTACATATAACACTCCATAAAGGAGAATTGAGGGGCTTATCAGGTCTGCGTTAAAAATTAACAGCCACACCCAATCAGACAGCTCGTGTTAAAAGGGACCTGAAAAGCAATCTGCATGGCTTGCTTTTCCAAGCATTGGCTAGTTTAGTGAGCCTGGACTAATAACAGTCACTGTAATGCTACCCATACTGCTGTCCTTTTAACATGGTGACAAAAGTTGATACCTATGCTACATGTGTGTAAAGTTACTTGCACCCTGCTAAATGGACAGCAATAAGGTTGTAAATACAGTGACTGCCTGTCCCCCCCTGATGGCGGCCCTGGGTGTGTCATGAAAGGCCAATTGAGAAAATGGCTATATCATGTAGAGGAAATCACCAGTGTGGGGCAACCTATGTCATGGAGGTAGATTTGGACATCGATGTATATGTATCACCAGAAATGGAATTCTTTGTTCTACAATATCTCAAAGACGACCTAGCATGTTATTTGAAGACTGTACTATTTTGGACATACTTGGACTCAAACATACACTGCTCTTTCCACAGCTCCTCCTCCTCTGGGGGTATGATAAAGTTTATACGCATCTTCACCAAAAGCACAAGATGATGTGTCGTCTCCGGATGAGGCTGCAGCGGAGATTTCAGTTCCTGCCTGATATAGTGGATCTGCAGCGGGCCTGGAGTGATGCCAAAAGGCGCTCACCCAGGCTCCTGCTAAAGGCTGTGGAGCAAATCTCCGGTAAGTAAAAATATACATTACATGTGACCAGATAGGTTACAATTTTTTGGGTAGGTGGACATGTGTTTAGCTATGCAACAACACTAATACCAACACCCCCCCCCCCTCCCTCTCGCTCCTACCTTTCCTACCTCCATCAAGTGTCTCTTCACAACCTTTAATACTACTATGTACATTCGTATTTTTTATGTTTCTTTTTTTTCTTCTGCTTCTAGCCAAAGCGGACGGACGGCACCCTCTTGTGCTTTTGGTGAAGAAGGGGAGGAGGAGGACGGCCACACTCCAATACGCAATCAGAGGCAGCGAGCCATTTGAGCAGCTGAAAATTGTGGATCGTAAGTAGAAAATAAAAATGTTAGAAATTTCTAATCTCTAATCACATTTTACAGAGCCCCCTTTACATCGGAGTCTCCAGACTTACTACACTGTAAGAGGGAAGTGTGAAGACTCGGATATAAGGAGAGTTTGGGAACCATTATTTGAGGGGGGAAGCTGGGGACTCTGGTGTAAAAGGGAACTCTGTGTTCCCCAAAGCTCCCCCATACATCTGAGCTTACAGAGACCCTCTTACACTTCCCTTCCTCAGTCCACCACAGTCAAGGGCACAACAAGTCCCACTGCAGAAGGCTACCTGCTTGGACTTGTAATCCTCTCTGTAGGGGAATGAGGAAATACTGCCTGCTATGCTAAGACTTGTAGTGCCCTCTGTTAGGGACTAAGGATTCCTCAGTCCTCAACATTCTAGGGCACTATAAGTCTCAGCATAGTGGGCTGTCATACCTCAGTCCCTCACAGCTCGGGTCAAAAGCAACACAGTTAAACATCTAAAGGACAACTCCAAACAAAACTACCAATAATGGACAGAGTCCATATGCTCTATAATGTCAAAGACCCGCTACCACTCACCTTCCACCTCTGGTGCTGTCATTGTGTAGGGCAAAGGGCTCCATCTACACCATGTTTGGCTTTCAGGTCAGATAGGCAGGACTTGCTCAGCTCCACTCTCTTCCTTGGCAATTGACTCTGGCGTCATTGTGGATCTTTCCTCCTCTAGAAAACACCCAGGGGCCCTCTCCTTGTCCCCCAGCCACCCAGGGCCTTCTTCTCCTCCTCCTCCACCAACCATTTTCAGACTCTTCCAACTTCCCTTGGCCAACTCAACCCCTTTGCATAGTGGACACAACAAATCTATGACCAGCCTGCAAAATATCAAGTCTGGGCCTGGTTACCTGTATGTTCCGGGTCCAGGGCGGAGCTCTCCTCCCAGAGCAACAAATGATGATAGCAGAGTGAGTTGACCGGCCAGTCACTTCCTACTGGTGCAGGTACACACCTACCGATTCCTCCACATCTTAGGATAACATGATCAGACGGCCAATCCCCAGGCAGAGAAGGAGGAGTAAGTGTCAGCGGACAACAGACACCTGGCAGACGCAGTGAAGGGACTGCAGCACACTGCTGCAACTTTTTGATCAGAGGATTGAAAGCAATCTTTTACTTGGGAGATTTCCCTGACTGCGCCCTTCGAAATGTTGGTGCTCCGCCACTGGCCGCAAGGCCCCTGTAGGTGCGAGGCCTTAGGCGCCCGCTTAATTTGCATGGTGCCCTCCTGTTTTAAAACATGGTCAATGCATCTCATTGGTGTAAGTGCACTTCTATGTTCTGAATTTTAGGGGCATTGAGTATGGTGCTAGCATGATGAGAGGTTACTGTCTATTTGTGTCCATAAATAATATATAATGTTTTTCTTTTATTTTAGAAACCAGTGATCAGGATGTTGCGGCTCAGCCTTCTCAGGCCCCCTGTAAGTAATGTGGATGTGCTGGTGTGTTGTGTATTAGGTCGAACTTGGAGGAATGATTGTTTGTTTTGTTTTCTTTTGTGGTTGATGTAACTTCAGCAAGAGAGGAGCCTCAGGCAGGGCCAAGTTGCCTGGATCCGGGCCAGGAACACATTGTTGCCCAAGAAGAGGCCAATTCGTCTGAACCGGATGAGGACCTGGGCTCTCCTCAAATGGGAAGTAAGTATTCTACATGTGTTTGTGTGTTCAATGTGTCCTGGGAAATCTAAGGGCTGTAATATCTATATTTTGCCATTGGGGTTATGTAGCAGCTGACATTGAGGATGTTAGTTGTGGAGGACTGGGGAAGAGGGGCTGCTGCTTACCCAGTCCAAAGTAACTACTACCTTCAATGTTTCCCAACTACTTTCTGTGTGCCTTTATCAAATAGCTTTGGTTAAAGGATTGTATTTGTGTCTTTGTGTTTCTAGGAGATACGACGCCATCCCCCCATGAAGGGACACCATCCCCCCATGTAGGGTCTCCCCCATCCTCCCCCACTCCAGGCTCCCCTGAACTAGTCTGTAAGTACCTAAAATTAGATTCTCACATGAATTGTGTGTGCTAGGATGATGTGTATCTAGGATAATCTAAGTTGGAGTCTAAGCAAGTGTAGTTTTGCTATATGTGACAGGAAGGTTGGTCATGAAACACTCTTGCTTAACCTTCATGTTTGCAAGGTGGTTTTGGGGAGCTTTACAGGACATGTTATCTTTTGTAAGTTATCTCAAGCCACCCTATTCTAAATTGGTGTTAGTTTCTCTACATTGGAAATGGTGTGCTTTGTACTTGTAAATTTTTTGTGGACATTGTAATTTAATCATGTCCTGATTTAGTCAACACTGAAAATGTGTGTTTGTCAATCTTTCATAAATACTCTTCCTCGGTAATGTACCACATTCCAGTTCACAATTTGTGTTCTTTTTGTGCAGTTTCTCCCGAGCCAGCCACGCCATCAACTTCGGGGGCCCAAAAAAAAAACTGATGATGGTAAGTTGTGTGCTTTTCCAGTAATGTGTCTACTTAGTAAGTGGAGAAATGCTAACTGTGTATGTCCCCGCTCAGGCTTCAAGTTCCTCTAAAGGCAGCAGGTTCTTTATGTGAATGCATTCTATGCATTAGTATTCCAAGTGATAGGTGTGCATATTCCCCCTCAGACTTACTGGGACCATTTTTTACTGTCCACATTTTTGCACTAATACTTGTCTGGAACAGACTCCCCCTCCTCCTTAACTGAGGTGACAGCATGCCAATATTGCCTCCTGATGCTGTCACTCCTAATCATTGAGACCATCGGAAGGGAGGGGGGCAAGGCTGGCTCACAGCCTAGTGCCTGAACAGGCACAGGGTGCTTGGCTTCATCTCATGTGCCTCCATAGCAAGCTGCCTGCTGTGGGGTCAACCAACAGGAGGGAGGTGCCTAGAGGTGTGTACAGGGGCCATGTAAAAAGGAGGATTGTTATTTATCTTGTCCCCAAAAACCTAGAGAGTGTAAGTCTAACCTGATTAGTTTTCCACAGCCCTCCCAAAATGATATGTTTCCAACACTTAGAACAGGCAGGGCTGAGGCACAAAAAACATCCGAAAAACACAATCAGCACAAAAGCAGGGAGTACGTATCCTTAACGCTACAAGCTTCACCCAGTAGAATGACGCTTGCACTGTACAAATCTGCATCACCACCATATCAAAGTCTAAATAAAACTTTCAGGGAAATGTGGAGGGGTAATGAGTGGGTGTTAGAGCGTTTTCATGACTGCCTAACCTACAGTTAGCGTGAGTCCATTTGTTGATAAACTTTTTCTTCTCTCTTAACACAGCTGGGATGGCGGAAAGGAGATCAGGGGAGCAGACACATCTGCTCCGTCCACAACTGGCCCTCCGAATTCCAAAGGGTAAGTCTCTACTATGTGTCAGGTTCAATCTATAGACAGTAAGAGGGAGAGAGAACGCTACACAAACTCCAATGGTGATAGAGATAAATGTGTGCACATGTATCGTGTTGACCAATTGAACCCAAAACACCTTACATTCTTCTAAATGATTGCTTGTGTTGACATGAAGAAAAGCCTTTTACTTAGCTTTGGTGGAACTGCTACTAACATTCCAAGCCATCTTATGTAACCTTTTGAACAATTTGCTGTGAAAGTTTGAGTTTAAGGTTTACACCAGCAATTTAGCATATTTGCTTCAGAGTGTTGATAAAAGCCAACCAATAGACTCCTAAGCATATTTGTTGAGGCACATTAATTACAATCGTTGTTTGGATCATTTTGCATAAAACTAATTGTCATGTCTTTTTCTACCCAGGACACACGCACCTCACCTATGAGGTCCTTTTGGAATACGTAACATGGTGCATCGACAGAATCTTAGTTTTGGAAGAAACTTATGGGGCCGATCCAGCCCCTCAGGAGCCATTTGTCAGGAATGTTTCCCCCTTAAAAAGATTATAGTTTTTATTTTTTAATTTGTTTGGTTAATTTTACAATGTTTTTTAACTGTCACATTTCGACATTCTAAAAAAAAATATAACAAAAAAATTTAAAAATTCAAAACCCTTTTTTTTGGGACCAAAAAAAAAAAAAAAATTAAAAAACCCTCGTTTTTGGGAAACAAAAAAAATATAAAAATTAAAAACCCTTTTTTTTGGGACCAAAAAAAAAAAAAAATTAAAAAAACCCTCGTTTTTGGGAAACAAAAAAAATATAAAAATTAAAAACCCTTTTTTTTGGGACCAAAAAAAAAAAAAATAAAAAAACCCTCGTTTTTGGGAAACAAAAAAATTAAAAAATTAAAAACCCTTTTTTTTGGGACCAAAAAAAAAAAAAAAAATTAAAAAAACCCTCGTTTTTGGGAAACAAAAAAAAATATAAAAATTAAAAACCCTTTTTTTTGGGACCAAAAAAAAAAAAAAATAAAAAAACCCTCGTTTTTGGGAAACAAAAAAATTAAAAAATTAAAAACCCTTTTTTTTGGGACCAAAAAAAAAAAAAATTAAAAAAACCCTCGTTTTTGGGAAACAAAAAAAATATAAAAATTTAAAAAAAACCCTTTTTTTGGGCACCAAAAAAAAAAAAAAAAACAAAAAAGCCTTGTTTTTGGCAACCAAAAAAAATATAAAAATTTAAAAAAAACCCTTTTTTTGGGACCCCAAAAAAAATAAAAAAACAAAAAAAGCCTTGTTTTTGGCAACCAAAAAAAAAAATGTTTACAAAAAAGCCTTGTTGTTTTTATGGCAACCGACAAAACCACAAATGTTTACAAAAAAGCCTTGTTGTTTTTATGGCAACCGACAAAACCACAAATGTTTACAAAAAAGCCTTGTTGTTTTTATGGCAACCGACAAAACCACAAATGTTTACAAAAAAGCCTTGTTGTTTTTATGGCAACCGACAAAACCACAAATGTTTACAAAAAAGCCTTGTTGTTTTTATGGCAACCGACAAAACCACAAATGTTTACAAAAAAGCCTTGTTGTTTTTATGGCAACCGACAAAACCACAAATGTTTACAAAAAAGCCTTGTTGTTTTTATGGCAACCGACAAAACCACAAATGTTTACAAAAAAGCCTTGTTGTTTTTGGTAACAAACTAAACCAAAAATGTTTACAAATAAGCCTTGTTGTTTTTGGTAACAAACTGAACCAAAAATGTTTACAAAAAAGCCTTGTTGTTTTTGGTAACAAACTAAACCAAAAATGTTTACAAATAAGCCTTGTTGTTTTTAGGGCAAACGACAAAACCACAAATGTTTACAAAAAAGCCTTGTTGTTTTTATGGCAACCGACAAAACCACAAATGTTTACAAAAAAGCCTTGTTGTTTTTATGGCAACCGACAAAACCACAAATGTTTACAAAAAAGCCTTGTTGTTTTTGGTAACAAACTAAACCAAAAATGTTTACAAATAAGCCTTGTTGTTTTTGGTAACAAACTGAACCAAAAATGTTTACAAAAAAGCCTTGTTGTTTTTGGTAACAAACTAAACCAAAAATGTTTACAAAAAAGCCTTGTTGTTTTTAGGGCAAACGACAAAACCACAAATGTTTACAAAAAATAATTGTTTTTGTGAAAACCTTCCAAAAAATGATGTCAAAACATAAAAAATGTTTAAAATGTTTATCTAAATTAAATTTAAGTATGTTGCTCTTTGCAACACAAATGTTACATTGGCAATTTAGTTCATTCTATTATATATTGTAATATATTTTTTGTACGCTACAGTTGGTAGACACCCACATGTGTTATTAAAACATTTATTTTATTACCCAAGTTTTCTTTTTGGTGTACACATCGAATGTCTTTTGTGTTGTATTTGTTTAGTTGAGTGGTGTGGTCTGTAATTGTTAGTATGTTGGCTTTGGTTTATGTTAGCCTTGAGACTTGTTTTGAAGCTACATTTGAAGGGAGACCTTTTCTTGGGTCGTTATGTGAACATTGAGTTATCTAAATTTACATGAAATCATATGTTTGGAGATAGAGAAGCACGTGTGTATAAATGCCTACATTAACCAGGGCCATTACTTGGCCACCAACACTCCTAAAAAACCAAAGAGCAAACACAAACTAATCATTTTGCATAAAATTTTATTTCATCCCCAAAAGAAGCACTATAATAAATCATATTGTGCCACCCTCAAATTAAAAAAAAAAATGGCCCAACAAATTGGCCAATGTAAATCATTAACAAAACTAAACCAAATTAAACAAAAAAACAAAAAATCAAGTTGGTGGTCGTGCCTGAAGCAGTGTGGTGAGCACTGTTAAGTTTCCTGCCATCAAATGGTGGGCCAATAGTTCCATCTGGTCTGGGGTTAACTGTAGAGTTGTGCTCAAGTGGCCCATTAGGATCATATCTTCTGTCTGAGGCTGCTGATGATGCAGGGTGTTGAACGTTGGAAATGTCCCAGACAGAAGATGTTCTGCCAATAGTGTCATCTGCTCTGGGGTCAGCCTAAGCATTTGGGCAACGTGTGCCATTACCATGAGATGGGATCGTTGCTGCTCCAAGGCTATTTGATGCTGCTGGTGGTGCAAGGGTTGTGAAGATGTGTGGGGAGTGGTGGTTGATTGTTTGTTGTGGTCCACGGTGCGGGGGCAAACGACATGTCGCATTGGTGACAAAAAAGAAGAACGGCCTGGGGAGGAGTGAAGTGATAAAGGTGTGGAGGGAATGTAGTCAGGTGGAAGGGGTACTGTGGAACCAGTGCGCATTGAGGTTGTGCAGGAGGATTGCTCATTGAGGGGTGTGGGAGTCCGAACGGAGTGTGAAGTGCTAGGAGTGGCTACAGGAGGAATTGTCCCATCCCCAGCTGCCTGACAAGTGGCCAACACTGGCATTACCCTCCCACTACCACAACCTGCAGTGGCAGGTGAGTGAGATGTTTGGGAGGGCTCTGCCAATGGGGCATCTTCAGATCCAAACAGGCATTGGCGTGTGGCCAGCACCTGAGTGTCAACACTTTGCCGATCCCGTTGATGCTGGTCTGCTAAACTTACCAAGCTGTTACGCATATCCTGTTGAACCTGTAACATATCCTGGTGAACCTGTACCATTGTTGTTACAGATTCCTGTATGAGCCCGAGCAGACGTACTGCCTCAGTAGATTGCTGAGTACGCCTCCTTAACTCATTTTGGACCTGATACTCATCAAGCAGCCTCTCGGCTACATCCAGCATAGATGGACGAAGTTGGGTAGGTGACAATCCCTCTGCATCTAAGGCTACCTGAAAGCAGAAGAAATAGACCAAATCATTATCAAACATCATGACTAAATATTTCAGATTAGTTTGACAACTTAACACCCCAAGCAGAACGTTGAAAAGTTTGATGTGCTTCTAATGAGTACTTGTTCATTGTAAGATTATCCAAGCTAGCAACACTTCTGATAATGGGTACATATTATATTGGTATGACTAATATGACAAAGGCAAAAAAGATTCAACATGAAGGTGTTCCCAATTAACCCTGGTGTGGTAGGTTGTTTATGCTTTTGGTAAATCTGTTACTACACCAATGACTTTATACATCTACGTATGTTGTCTAAAATCTTGCCATCAATCGGCTACAGGACAACCCAACCAAACGATACCCATGAATTTGGACCTGGAAAATCAAAGACGGGCCGGACTTTAAAGATCCTGGATGTTTTTGGAACATTAGTGGCACACCAAATTATAACATAATTCCCTGATGTTCAAGATAGAACTCTTGTTGTGCTGGTGCATCGTCAGAATGTCATAGCACTAATTTAACACACACAATGTAAGCCACATCTAGTCCAAAATCAATGCTACCATTGAAATGTTACATGTGCACCTTGTTCCCTTATATCACATACCACAGCACTGGATGCAGAATCGTCGCCAGCTCCTGATCCAACTCCAGCTGCAACGTCAAGAGGGGCCTGATGTTCTTTTAAAAACAAAAAAAAAAAAACATGTTTAGTACATAACCTTAGTCAGTAATGATTATGGCCAGATTGCCCTCCTAGCTTCATGAATGAAGCATTGAGGCCAAACATTCAAAAGTGCTTTCCTGGGCTCATAGGACACTTGCTAAACCCTCCCAAAGGTTAAGAAGGCTTGGTCTGCCTACTAATGACGGCACCCATTAATGCTGTCAACTGTGTTTTGCAGGGTAAACATCTAAAAGGCAACACTCTTTCCTAAGAAAAAACATGTGTGTTAATGGGGTTAATAAGATTCAAAAAAACATTATTTGACTAGACATACCAACACCTTCCTCCAGGCCTAGCTGCACTGGGTGTGTTCCCTGCTGCGGATCTTCTGTAAAGGACATAGCAATATGAGCTATCTTGGAAAAAAAAAAACATCTACATTGTTTGGCACAGTATGATATTGGACCTACCAGGAGGAGGGTCAGCACTGATGTCAACACCTGTGAGTCCGTCTGGTTCGCCAAGCTGCATGGGCTGTGGAGGGGCTGAGATCCGTGCTACAGATGAACAAATTGCAGGTTGGGGAAAACAAAAAAAGGACAATTGGAAGGGCAAGTATCACATTCTCTTAATGTCACACATAGGATAGTAGTTAATCTTTTCCAAACAACTCACACAATTGACATCCAAGATAATATCCTACCTCGGTGCAAAGCATCCGAATCTAAGTCCTCTCTGGGAAAGATGGTATCGGGTCCTATGATGTTCAAGAAAGGTAATTGATAATCCCAGAGAGAACTTCGTGCACATTCATCCAGCCGACCTTGACGGTCATAAAGACCCTCCGCAGCCCATGCAATTAGCTTCTTCCGAACGGACCCACAGATGTCGTTGACCTTCTTCCGCACACTGTCACGGTGGCGAGGTGCTTCACCCAGTGCATTTACAGCATCCCGGATTTCATCCCACAATCTGTTCTTCTCTGTTACTGAGTAAGACGCGGCCCTGGTCCCATGTATCGCCTGATATCTGGCCATATAGGCGTGGACCAGGGCACAGCACTGATTGTGGGTGAAACGGGGAAGCCGGGGTAATGTGGACAAGCTGACTCTGGTGGACGGACCCGCTCCAGGACTACTGTCAGAAGAGCCAGCTTGTCCACTTGGTGTGTTAACACCTCCCCCGGCTTCCTCCTCCGGGATGGGGATGGTGGACTCCCTCATGGATACAGCTGGAGCCTCCCTCACACCAGAGCCAGACGATCTGCCCACCCTGCCCCCCCCTGCCCCCCCTGCCCCCCCTGGCCCCCCTGGCCCCCCTGGCCACCCTGCCCCTTCTCATCCTTCCAGTGGGTGGGGCCATGGGAGCACGAGGTGGGCAGAGAATCTGGCTGTCCAGCAGCAGCAAAGAGCCCCAAACTCCTAAATCTGAAATGACAAAAGAGAAAACAGAAAAAACAGGATTTGCAGATTGCTCTTCATATACAGTATAATTAGTGAACAGTTACAGAACACACTTACCTAATGGCACAAACAGACTTGGTGGTGGTGGTGGTGGTAGTAGTGGGCAAAGAGCAGAAGAGGCTGCAAAGAAAAGGAAAAAAAAAACACATAAGAAAACGCATATGGGTACAAATCACACGAGGCCCTCCAAACACTTACCTAATGGCACAAACACGGTGGTGGTGGTGGTGGCAAAAAAAGCAGAAGAGGTTGCAAAGAAATGGAAAAAAAAAACACATAAGAAAACGCATATGGGTACAAATCACACGAGGCCCTCCAAACACTTACCTAATGGCACAAACACAGTGGTGGTGGTGGCAAAGAGCAGAAGAGGCTGCAAAGAAATGGAAAAAAAAAACACATAAGAAAACGCATAGGGGTACAAATCACACGAGGCCCTCCAAACACTTACCTAATGGCACAAACACAGTGGTGGTGGTGGTGGTGGTGGTGGTGGTGGCAAAGAGCAGAAGAGGCTGCAAAGAAATGGAAAAAAAAAACACATAAGAAAACGCATAGGGGTACAAATCACACGAGGCCCTCCAAACACTTACCTAATGGCACAAACACAGTGGTGGTGGTGGCAAAGAGCAGAAGAGGCTGCAAAGAAATGGAAAAAAAAAAACACATAAGAAAACGCATAGGGGTACAAATCACACGAGGCCCTCCAAACACTTACCTAATGGCACAAACACAGTGGTGGTGGTGGCAAAGAGCAGAAGAGGCTGCAAAGAAATGGAAAAAAAAAAACACATAAGAAAACGCATAGGGGTACAAATCACACGAGGCCCTCCAAACACTTACCTAATGGCACAAACACAGTGGTGGTGGTGGCAAAGAGCAGAAGAGGCTGCAAAGAAATGGAAAAAAAAAAACACATAAGAAAACGCATAGGGGTACAAATCACACGAGGCCCTCCAAACACTTACCTAATGGCACAAACACAGTGGTGGTGGTGGCAAAGAACAGAAGAGGCTGCAAAGAAATGGAAAAAAAAAACACATAAGAAAACGCATAGGGGTACAAATCACACGAGGCCCTCCAAACACTTACCTAATGGCACAAACACAGTGGTGGTGGTGGCAAAGAGCAGAAGAGGCTGCAAAGAAATGGAAAAAAAAAAACACATAAGAAAACGCATAGGGGTACAAATCACACGAGGCCCTCCAAACACTTACCTAATGGCACAAACACAGTGGTGGTGGTGGCAAAGAGCAGAAGAGGCTGCAAAGAAATGGAAAAAAAAAACACATAAGAAAACGCATAGGGGTACAAATCACACGAGGCCCTCCAAACACTTACCTAATGGCACAAACACAGTGGTGGTGGTGGTGGTGGTGGTGGTGGTGGCAAAGAGCAGAAGAGGCTGCAAAGAAATGGAAAAAAAAAAACACATAAGAAAACGCATAGGGGTACAAATCACACGAGGCCCTCCAAACACTTACCTAATGGCACAAACACAGTGGTGGTGGTGGCAAAGAGCAGAAGAGGCTGCAAAGAAATGGAAAAAAAAAAACACATAAGAAAACGCATAGGGGTACAAATCACACGAGGCCCTCCAAACACTTACCTAATGGCACAAACACAGTGGTGGTGGTGGTGGTGGTGGTGGTGGTGGTGGCAAAGAGCAGAAGAGGCTGCAAAGAAATGTAAAAAAAAAACACATAAGAAAACGCATATGGGTACAAATCACACAAGGCCCTCCAAACACTTACCTAATGGCACAAACAGACTTGGTGGAGGGGGGGTGGTGTAATCCTTTATAGGCAAAAGGAGGCTGCAAACATTAAACATACATGAGAAAACACATGTCCAAACCACATGCACATGGGGCCAACTGCCAATGATTAAAAGACACTTGAGGGGTTCCCAAGCTATTGTGGGTTGGAGGGGATTCACCATAGACAACTTAAGCACACCCAAGATAAGTACAAATTGTCTCCTTCCTTTTTTTTGGGAGAGAGGGATACAATTGTCTTACCTCCAGATAATGTAGGTTGTGGGTCACAGGGTCTTGCTAGCACATAAGAAACATCGATCTATAACATCCAGCAGCCATATTGGCCATGTGCTCCTTTTATAGCTGGCTCACAGGTGTGATAATTAGCGGCCGTTTCTATATATATCTGCGCATTCGCGAATTTGCGCGTTCAAAATGGAGGACGATATCCCAGACGCATTAGATGGTGCAATGCTGGCATTTATTGGTGCCTTGTTTGAGGAGGCCCTGGCACAGGAGGCAGCAGAAGGTGGGGAAGCTGCAGCAGCAGCAGCAGCACCTCCAGCAGCAGCACCTCCAGTCCGTGTGCCCTTACCTCGCCAGCCACGCATTTTTGCTCCAAGGATCTATTTGGACAAGCTGCGGGATTCTGATGTCAGGAGGAAGTTCCGGCTCGAGCGAGGAACTATTCTACACCTCTACCAGCTCATAGCAGAGAAAATTGACCCGGACACACAGCGCGGCCATGCGGTGCCCGGCATGGCCAGATTGCTGGCCACTTTGTATATTTTAGGGCGTGGCAGCTTCCAAGCCACTTCGGGAAGTATCATGGGCATTAGCCAGCCCACAGTTTCAAGGGTGTTCATGTTGGTCATTAATGCCATAGTGGATATAGTGCCCAATTTTATCCACTGGCCACAGAATGAAAATGAGTGGAATGAAGTCAAGTTGGGTTTCTACCGGCGGGCACACATGCCGCAAATCCTAGGGGCAATCGATGGCACCCACATAGCCATTAGGCCCCCAAGGAGCCACGAAAGTGAATACCGGAACCGCAAGCAGTACCACTCCGTGAACGTCCAATTAGTGTGTGACGCCAAACAGCGCATCATGAGTGTCAACACTGGTCACCCAGGGTCGTGCCATGATTCCAGTATGTTAAGAACAAGTACTCTGTACGAGGTGTTTGAAAGTGGACAAATGCCCGAAGGGTGGCTTATTGGTAAAGTATTTTGTCTTAACAACATAAACTGTAAGATTACATAGACATAGGAATAAGCTACATCGGTGTACACCCTGATTTAAGCAAAGCCTACCTAAAATGGATGTGTTAGGAGTTGTCAGGCTGTTCACACACAACCAGATCAGCAGCTTAGCAGCTCACAAAAGAAAGATTTGCAAAGTTGTCTTTGAGTCCAATGAAGGTGGTTAACCAATGTGTAAATGGTGTCCTCTAGCCACCCAAAGAAAACCGACAAATGATTCCAATGGTATTGCCATATCCCCAAAGTACTTTGCATAAGTGAGTCAATATTGGTTTCCTCACTCTAGTTGCAGATATATTCCAGAAGTAAGACCTAGGCTAATGTAATAGGAACAAAATAGGGGCCAAGTTGGAACTTGCAAGAGAAACCCACCACTTTGTGTGTCCTTTTTCCCATTTGTATTAGTGATTTAGGCAGTTAGACAGAGTTGAGATGTTTCATATGATTTTTTGCAAACAGACGAGCAGGTTGTTTAGTAAAATGCCTAATTGTCTCCCATTTTGAGGAGTCATCTAAAGTCACATGATATGAATAACTAATGTATATTTTTCTTATTTTTCAGGGGATGCTGGTTACCCGCAGCTGACGTGGCTGATGGCTCCAATCAGGTACCCCCAGGGCCCAGCAGAGAGGAATTACAACAGGGCCTTGCGGAGAAGCCGGAGTATCATTGAGTTGACCATAGGTCTTCTCAAGTCCCGGTTTCTCTGCTTGGCCCGGCCTGGGGGTGAACTCCTGTACTCTCCTACAAAGGCTTCCAAGATCATCCTGGCGTGCTGCGTGTTGCACAACATGTGCGTTGCCCGGGATGATTCTTGGGAGCTGACGGAGGAGAGGGAGCCAGAGGTCCGTCAGCCGGCGGCCCCCAGGCGGCGGAGCACCGCTGCCGGTATGGCCACCCGGAATACCCTGGTTGCTAGCCACTTTACATGTAAGTACTGTAACCGGTCAAGATAGGGCATGTGTATTAATTAGCTAGTTAGCAGAGGTGCCACTCACAGGGAGACAGAGGGTGATTATCATCTGCCAATGACACTTGCCATTGTAGATAAAGTGTAGTCAACATTGGTAAAATTGTGTTACTTGAGCAAAAACATGCACCTCTAACCATAAACATGTTGGTATTGTGAATAGTGTAAAGGGCTGAGAAGAGCTGGCAGGTGTTTATTTGTGTCTATGCCACCTGTGTAGTTATTGATAACATGAACGGCTGCTTGGTATCTTATGGTGTTGTAATTTTCCAGAACATCAACATCTTGGAATCATGGCACGTACCATGGGAAGCCTGTGGTGATGGGCTGTCTGGCGTCACAGGTGTGTATTCAAATGTTTACATTAATGATTTCTGGTTTGTGTAAGTTGGCATAAAATGTGTTATTTCACTCGTGATGTCGAAATTAAATGAAGTTCAGAATGAAGCAAACAGGCATTAAGATGTGATTTTCATTATGAAATGTCTTATCCTTTGTTTTATTTTTCCAGGAGTGGTACTGCTTGCGGGTGTAGGTGGTAGAAACCCACCTTGATGGACTCCACTCATTTTCTTTTGTGGTCAGTGGATATTTGGTAAGGCACATGGCCAATGACCAACATGAACACCCTGGAACTTCGAAAGTGGCTTGGAAGCTGCCCAGCAACCTTGCCATGCCTGTCCCCTATGAGCTGGTAGAGGTGCAGAATGGATTCTGAACTCTGCCGGAAGTTGTGGAAGACATCAGAATCCCGTAGCCATGGAGCAAAGATCGTGGTCTGGCGCTGTAAAGGCACACGGACTGGAGAGTGACAATATTCTTTTGCTGCATCCCTCCTTCTGCTGTCATTCTCAAATAAATAAATACATTAGAATTGAACATGTGTTTTTTTGTTTTGTGTGGGTGCCTACAGACAAAAGGGCCATCCACACTGTAAGATTTAGAGAAGACTTTATCCTTCAGATTGACATTTTCTATGTAGTGCAAGGGCCTGCCTGATTGCATCCAAATTGAAAGTGTTGAGGTTTGAGCTTCTATTATATGGTTTGGTTAAGTCTACAGGAAAAAGTCTAGACAAATTGTTAGTGTATGGCCCATTAAGCTGCCAAGGCCGGAGTTTTGCACTTTGCATGCTGCTTGTACTGGTGATGTGAGGGGTTGTAATGTAGAGTAGGGATGTGACAGTGTTGTGTTGAGGTGTGAGGCAAATGTAGTGTTGGACTATGAGGGTCTGTGTTGTTGAAATATGGAGAGAGTCCAATATCAGACACCTATGTTTATTGGTCAAGAAATTGTAAGAACCATGGTAAATATGTAAAGAATTGCATCTCGATAAAACTAGGACCACACTCATAAAATCAAAATTGTGTTGTTTCCATTGATGTGCTTGAAATTTGGGTAGGACACCCCCCTCCCCCCCCAAATTCAAGATAGTTTAAAAAAACTGTTTAAAAAAATGAGAGTGAAAAGAGATCCCAAGTGTAGTGATGTGATTTGAACCCATGACGTTGTGAACTGCAGTGAAGTTGCAAAGCACTTAGCTATTGTGCAGAATAAAGCTGTATGGTGGAAAAAAAGGAGTGTGTTAAGGCTAAAAAGCACATATAGCTAAAGAACTAAACATTGTATGGAATGTGGGAAGAAGACCATGGTAAAATTGTGAGGTTTCATCTTGCCCTGAAGTAGGGTAGGGGTTTGGTCACTTGCCTTTGGTACTTTCCTTCATAAGATCGATTCGACACACAGACAAGATCAAAAAAACACTTAAAATGGTGTAAGCTTGCAAGCGCTTCTGAGTGTAACATTATTTAGCAATATATATGATGTAATCCGTTACATTTTAGCAATATAAACAAAAAAAGAAAATAAAAAAAGTAGGTGGAGATGGTAAGCCTCGAACCTACAGCAGAGGGAGATGAATTACAGACATGTGATGTGTGCACTAATCCACTAGCCCACATCACTATGTGAAACTGCTATAAGCACGAAGACATAAGTTTGCGAATTGGCGAAGCCGCGATCGTAAGTGAATCCCGCTGACGGCGGAATTCATTATTGCTGTTTTACTCGCCAATTCGCCGCAGCGCCAGTTAATTGATTTGAACGCGGCGAAACTGAAACACGTCATAGATGTTTGAAGCTGCAGTTTCTTTAAATCCGGCCCCCCGTAACTATGTAACTATGTAAGTGTGATAATAGCAAATATTCATTCGCCATTGTCATACAACTGGGTGGGCTCAGGGCTCAGTGCTCTGCGCCCCGAGCCCACCCTTTTTTGAAGCCTATTAGAGTTTCTGGCTTCAAAAAAAACAAAATCCCCTATTGGAATCCATGCGTCCGGCGCCCTGCATGTAGATTAGGGGGCCGGACGCATTGGATATGGGGGGCGGCGCCCCTAATGGATGGACCGCCACTGATGAGAAGTGTCAGAATATGCTTGATGGTCAAATGGTTGAATATCCATTATCAGTAAATTTGCCACATTGGTCAATGTTTTCACTTTTCCTATTGGATAAAACAAATGTTCAGCGTCACGCCAGTAGCTGCTCATTAGCCTACTAAATAAAGACAGGTATTTTTTTCTCTAAAAAGGACAAGAGCTAGAAATACTTCCCTTGCATTCATGTGATTTAAACTTGAGGAAAACCCAGAACATCCCAACGTCCCTAATGTGGAATCAAAGCAAATAAACGGCACAAAAACACAATTATCAAACCGATGAAAAAAAAAATTATAAACCACATGTAAATCAAACTCACAAACATCATTGCTTTTAATTATCTATTTGTGCAATATATAGACATCAAAAAGCAATTTTGCTTTTCACTGCTGTGAATTTGTATTACTCTAAACGGATACAAATCCATTTTTATCTCATTTACAGGCAGCTCTGCGCTTCTTTTTTTTGCCAGTCAGCAAATTTTCATAGATCTTCTAGGTGTCTGACACAGCTTTTAAGCACAAATGTCAGTTTAAGTGGATTGCTGTTGAAGCTCAGTCCTATCAGCATCTTGTATTAGCTATCCATCAGATTGGGGGGGAAAAAAAAAAAAGTCTAAAGTCATTTGGGAAATCACACTCAACTGAGTCATTTCACACCTCTAGAAGCTCTGTAACTAGTTCATTGACTGGACACAAATATACTATCGGCTCATCAAAAGCATTTTATAGATTTTGGTAAGGCTGTAAGAGGCATTGCAGCAGAATAGCTGGGCTTTTTTTTTTGATCGCAAAAAAAGATTCATCCATTCTTTAACTTCTTGACTCCTCCAAGACCCTTTCAAACCCAAAGTGACCCTAAGAGATCCCCACCATTGTGTTTGTATCACCTGCATACGGGTATGGGAATGGGACATCTTAAGCATGATAATGCCTAGTGCTACTACTAAGTGAAATAGAATTTTCATTAAAATTTATTTTTTTTTGTAAAATTTCATAATTTTTGGCAAAATACACTGAAGACAACAATTAATTGAAAGTATAACAAAAGGCAAACTTTTTTTTTTTTTTTTAGTTTTGGATAAAGTGCAGAAGGATTAAAACACCTGTTATTGCAGTTTGTGCCCCCTTTAGGGAGAATAACGCTCTTTATTTCTTCTGCCGACCGCAATCACTGAGAAAAGTGAAAGAAAATCTCAAATTGTGAGTTGTCATCAGAGAAAGATCTTTCAACTGGGTATGGTGACAACCAGGGATTCCCTAGCTTTGGAGATACAGTTTTTCCTCTCAATTCCTTTTTGGTTTGGGACAGTGAAGGAAAGTCAAGAAAAATCTCCCCAATAAGACCAAAAAAAATTACAAGGACCATAGCACTCCTATATCTAAAATGAAAAAAACCTTTTGTCTTTAGTTTCATGTAACCACTTCGGGACCGGAAGAATTTGCCCCCTTAATAACCAGGCCATTTTTGTGATTCACCACTGCGTTACTTTAACTGACAATTGCGTGGTCGTGTGATGCTGTACCCAAAAAAATTTAGGTCCTTTTTTTCCCACAAACAGGGCTTTCTTTTGGTGGTATTTGATCACCTCTGCGGTTTTTTGATTATGCGCTATAAACAAAAAAATTGTGACAATTTTGCAAAAAAAAAGCAGTATTTTTCACTTTCTGATATATAACATTCCCAATAAAAAAAAAAAAAATGTTGGGGGTGTTTGGGGGTGGTTTACACATGGAGTGGAGAGTGCAGGGCTGGACTATGTGCAGAGTGCAGGGTTCAGGGCTGGACTATGTGCAGAGTGCAGAGTTAAGCCATCTTCCACAGATGCTTACACCTGTATCCCCATCCACTTCTCACTTTCTCCTCTCCTTTAAAGCTCCACCGTCTTCCACATGTCTTACTGTTCCTTTATTAGGCTGGATGATCTCCGCTTCTCTCACTTGCAGGGAGATCATCCAGTAGGGGTGCAGGCATACGCAATGTGCCCTGGGCACCTGTATCTCCCTTGACCCCATCTTACATTCAGTGGGAGCCGCTCAGGAGATCAGATCTGTGGGAACCATTGGGAGACGAGCTGTCACTTGTAAACACAGAAGCCAGAATTCTGCATTTACAAGTGATAGTGGTGAGTCCGGTGCAGGATACCACGGGGTCAGTACCTACATGCCTATATGTTTATATGCCTGTGTGCTGTGATGTGATGCATATTTAATGAGATGTTATATGTGATCAATACATATTATTTTTTGTAGAAAAATTGTCCAAAAGGTCCCTCTGGCCCTGAAAAAGGCTCTGGTGAAACCCGCCAGCTCTTTGAGGACCTACAGTCTATACACAGCAGAGACATTGTTATTGCCAGTTTGGTATTTTGTATCAATGATTCCTTTGAGTTCATGTTTTTATATGTAATATATGGACAAGGAATAGAGTATGTGACTTTAATTGAGGTACAACTGGACATGGAATATTTAATTATTGTTTAATTAATAAATATAATAAAAAATGAATGTTACATAAACATATACAGAGATACAGCACACAGCAGGTACAACAATGCATAATAAATCCAAAATGAATACAATATTTCTAGGACCAAAAAAAATGGATCACTCAAGAATATAATGGATACACCAACACATAAATGCTCTGTGTGCTCATAGTCTTAAAATATATCATGATAAGATGAAACATTTGAGTAATTTTAGGCTCGACGCGTTTCATGGACCTCCATCCATTCATCAGGAGCTTGAATATATGTCTAAAAATAAAAATATGGCTTGTATTAATGTACTAATGTAAAAAAAAAAAAAATGAAAAATGGATGGTATTAGGAGATATATAGGCACTACCTTAAACAGTGTAGAAAAGAAATCAGGTGCGCTAAAATTCGTTGGTGTCACAAATCAGGAAAAGGTGTGACACTATAATGAGTGTCCCCCATATACCTGTGATGTGTTTCCAAAATTGATGTGCACTTGAACGGGTGTACAGTAAATACTATACACCCTGGTGCATATACTTGGGTGTGTTATGGTGAATAGGTGATGATAAATGGATAATGTGATACCAACATAAACCAACAAAGTGCACAAGTAATTCAAAGAAAAAGTGTCCAATATTTCAATGGTTGCCACCTCAGTGTATAGTCCATATACATATAAAAGTGCATAAAGTCACAATCGTCCCCTCACAGGCTAAAGTAAAATCCACTCTGTGGGTTCCTCTAGATCCGTGGGGTGCAGATGGGTTCCACCACCTTTGTGGGGATTAGCCCCTTACCATAGATTATACACACTACCTTAAACAGTGTCATAAATCCACGAGCAGTCCAGTCAGGAAAAAGGGACCAAAGCGGATCCAGGGATTGCCTAACCCGGGGCTCAGGCATGGATTGCATCCAGCAAAGGGGCAGCAGGGAGGAGAGGACCATGAATGGGGTGAATGGAAATAGAGAAACTCCAGGGATATCACTCCAGGGAATGATGGTGGAGGCACATTGGGAGCAAGAACAATCTGAAAATATATATATAAAATATTGTATATAAAATAAATATACTGATAAAGTCAGTCTCAAGGGAACAGTGTATATACTGAGCCCAAGGATAAATGAGCCCAAGGAAAAAGGGAGAGAGTGCCAATGCAAAAGAACCATCAAGGCTAAAAAATCCCAGGGAGATGACAAACGAGCTGCATATAAAGGATGCATGTGAGACTGTCACGGAACCATGAACCAGACGTACAACAACAGATAAGTGAAAATAAGACAGCTTTATTGAAAAACAAGCTATAAAGCAAAAGTCCAAACGGATGGCGAAACCGATGCAGAGTCTTTGCGAAGCCAGGGGTCAGGAACCAGCAGGGTAGTCAGACGAAGCCAGGATCAGGAACCAACAGGGTAGTCAGACGAAGCCAGGATCAGGAACCAACAGGGTAGTCAGACGAAGCCAGGAACAGGAACCAGAAGTAGCAGCAGTCTTAGTAGCATGTGAACACAGGAGGACCAAGCAGGGAACTGAAGCCACAGACCTCCTATATATATGAGCTAGGCATCCAGCTCCTCCCAGTGGGAAGGAGGAGCCGCAGGGTGGGAGGCTACAAGAAACCCAGAAACCAAGATGGCCGCCAGCACATGTCAAACGAAGGAGAACAGCAAGAAGGTAAGACCATGACAGTACCTCCCCCTCAAGGGCCCCTCCTCCGCGGAGTAAAGAACGGTTTCTGAGGGAAGCGTGCGTGGAAGGCTCGGAGCAAGGCAGGAGCATGGACATCTGCGGAGGGAACCCAGGAACGCTCCTCTGGACCATAACCACGCCAATGAACCAAAAACTGCACCCGACCGCGGACCAGGCGTGAGTCCAGGATATTGCTCACCTCATACTCCTCACGATTGCCCACTCGGACCGGACGAGGCCGAGGAACCGAGGAAGTGAAACGATTACACACCAGAGGCTTCAACAGGGAGACATGAAACACGTTGGAGATCCGCATGCCAGGAGGAAGCGCAAGGGCATAGGCTACCGGGTTTACCCTGCGAAGCACTCGGAAGGGACCAACAAAGCGAGGCGCCAGCTTGGGAGTGGGCACTCGAAGGTTGAGGTTGCGGGTGGACAACCATACACAGTCTCCGGCCTGGTAGGAAGGAGCAGGCGCTCGTCTGCGATCAGCCTGGAGTCTCTGGCGCTGCGCAGAGACCTCAAGGGACTTCTGGATCTGTACCCAAGAAGCACGTAGGACGGAAAGGTGATCCTCCACAGCCGGAATATCCTGGGGAGAGAATACCTCCGGTAACACGGCAGGTTGGAACCCATAGTTGGCCATGAAGGGAGACGTCCCAGAGGAAGAGTTCACCGCCGTGTTCCTGGCAAACTCAGCCCAAGGCAGGAGGTCAACCCAATTGTCTTGGTGATCGGAGACATAGCAACGAAGGAATTGCTCCAAGGCCTGATTGGATCGTTCTGCGGCCCCATTGGACTGAGGGTGGTAGGCCGAGGAGAAGGAGAGATGAATCCCCAACTGGGAGCAAAAGGCGCGCCAGAACCTGGACACAAACTGACTCCCCCGATCCGACACAATCTCCTTGGGCAAACCGTGCAACCGGAAGACCTCCCTGGCAAAAATCGTGGCCAACTCCTGTGCAGAGGGTAACTTCTTGAGAGGAACACAGTGACACATTTTGGAAAACCGATCCACAATCATGAGAATGACCGTATGGCCTCGGGATGCAGGGAGGTCCACAATGAAATCCATCCCCAGGTGTGACCATGGGCGCTCCCCGGTGGCTAAGGGTTGCAGAAGGCCCAACGGAAGGTGCCGAGGGGACTTACTCTGGGCACAAACGGAGCATGCCGCTACATATGCGGCGATGTCGGAACGTAGGGAAGGCCACCAGAACAGACGTGAAACAGCCCAGGACAGCTGATTCTTTCCAGGATGCCCCGCGGTCTTGGAGTTATGGTAGGTTCGCAACAACCGAGTGCGCAACTCCTCAGGCACAAAACATCTGCCGTTGGGTCTCCCAGAGGGAGCACCAGATTGAGCCGCCAAAATCTGCTCACCCAGGGGAGAGGTCAGGCTGGTGCGAATGGCAGCCAGGATCTGATTCGGAGGTATGACCGAAGTCGGAATCGACTCCTCCCTGGACAGGTCGGAGTACTGCCGTGATAAGGCATCAGCCCTGATGTTCTTGGAACCGGGTAGGTAGGAGACCACGTAATTAAAACGTGACAAGAACAGAGCCCATCTGGCCTGACGTGGTGTCAATCTCTTGGCCTCAGAGAGGTAGGTCAGATTCTTGTGGTCTGTCAGGATGAGGACCGGAACCACCGAACCCTCGAACAAGTGCCTCCATTCTTTAAGAGCCTGCACAATGGCCAATAACTCCCTGTCACCAATCTGGTAGTTGCACTCCGCGGAAGACAGTTTCCGGGAGTAAAACCCACAAGGAAGCAGAGGACCCTCTGGTGTTCTACGCTGAGACAGAAGGGCGCCTACTCCCATCTCAGACGCGTCCACCTCGAGGACAAAGGGCAACCCAGGGTTGGGATGCGACAGAATCGGAGCCGACACAAAGGCGGACTTTAGAGCCTCAAAAGCTCGGATGGCCTCGGGCGGCCAGACCTGGGAATTACTGCCCTTCCTGGTCAGATCCGTGAGAGGCTTGGCTAGCATGGAAAAGTCCCTGATGAACTTCCGATAATAATTGGCGAAGCCCAAAAAGCGCTGCAGGGAGTGAAGACCACTGGGCTGGGGCCACTGTAAGACAGCCGAAACCTTCTCAGGATCCATGGAGAACCCCTCAGCGGAAATGATGTAACCTAAGAAGGTTACCTGGGATCGGTGAAATTCGCATTTCTCAAGCTTACCGAACAGCTTGTTCTCTCGTAACCGTTGCAACACTCGTTTGACATCCAGAATGTGGGTCTCCATGGACTCAGAATATACCAAGATGTCATCCAGGTAGACCACCACACACTGCTGCAACAGGTCACGGAAAACATCGTTGATGAATTCCTGAAAGACTGCGGGCGCATTGCACAGCCCAAAGGGCATAACCAAGGATTCATAATGACCGGTCCTGGTGTTAAACGCGGTCTTCCACTCATCGCCCGCCTTGATCCTTACGAGGTTATATGCCGCCCTCAGGTCGAGTTTGGTAAAGACCGTGGCCCCTTTAAGGCGATCGAACAGCTCGGAAATCAAGGGTATCGGGTAAGCGTTCTTGATCGTGATGCGATTGAGACCCCTGTAATCGATGCAAGGCCTCAACTCACCGCCCTTCTTTTTCACAAAGAAAAATCCAGCCCCTGCCGGGGACGAGGATTTGCGAATGTGTCCACGTGAAAGCGCCTCCCTCACATACTCCTCCATGGCCTCATTCTCCGCTACCGACAGTGGATAGACTTTGCCACGAGGAGGAACGGCACCAGATTGTAACTCGATGGCACAATCGTATGGGCGGTGCGGAGGTAGGGCAACCGCGCGCACCTTATCGAATACATCCCGGTACTCCTCGTATTCAGGGGGCAACAGAGAGTCCGAGGAAGTACACAGCAACTTGACAGGCCCATGGATGCAACTAGTCCCACACTGCGGTGACCACGAGAGGATCTCGGCCGATCTCCAATCGAAAATCGGATTATGCTTCTGGAGCCAGGGGTACCCCAAGACCACCGAGTAGTGTGGAGACGAAATAACCTGGAAGCAGACCGACTCTCTGTGGACGGCACCAATGGCTAACCCCACTGGAAGGGTCTCATGAGTCACGTGTGGCGGCAGAAGGGGTCTGCCATCTATCGCCTCAAGAGCCAGAGGAGAACCTCGAGCCTGCAGAGGAATGGAATTGGCGGCAGCGAACACACTATCAATGAACAAACCACCAGCACCAGAGTCCACCAACGCCTGGGTCGTCACCGAGCCCCCGACCCAGGAAAGGACAACAGTGATCAGTGGTTTGTCAACACGGGAAACCGGGGACGAGGAGACTCCACCCAAGATCTGCCCCCGACAGGATCTCAGGTGCGAGCGTTTCCCTGGACGGTTCGGACATGCCAACCGAAAATGCCCACCGAGACCACAGTACATGCATCGGCCCTCGCGTCTCCGGAGTACCCTCTCCCCCTCGGACAGGCGAGCAAACCCCAGCTGCATGGGTTCACCCCCAGACAAGTCATCCCCAGGAGGCGTGGGAGGAGAGGGAGGCACGGGTGGGACAACAAAGGTAGGCGCCAATCTGTTAGGAGGCCTCCGCAGACTCTCCTTAAAGGAAGGTCTCTCCCTGAGTCTGGTGTCAATCAAAATCAGGAAAGAAATAAGAGACTCGAGCTCCACTGGTAGGTCCTTAGCTGCAACCTCATCCTTCAAGGCATCCGAGAGACCATGAGAGAAAGCAGCGACCAGAGCCTCATTATTCCAGCCCACCTCTGCTGCCAGGGTACGAAACTCAATGGTGTATTCAGCTACGGATCGTGAACCCTGTCTGATGGACATAAGGAGCTTCGCAGCAGAGGCAGCACGAGCCGGCACATCGAATACCTTCCGAAGAGAAGCAACAAAACCGGAAAACTCGGCAACCACCGGATTGTTGTTCTCCCATAAAGGGCTGGCCCAGGCCAAGGCCTTGTCCGAGAGCAGCGAGATTAAGAAGCCCACCTTTGATCTCTCAGTAGGAAAGGCATGTGGCAGCAACTCGAAATAAATGCCCACCTGGTTAAGGAAACCTCGGCACTGAGTTGGCTCTCCCCCAAAGCGCTGTGGAAGGGGGGCAGAACCGGACATACCCCGAAACACCGCGGGCGCAACAACAGGTGTCGGGGTAGACTCTGGCGCAACAACCGGAGCGGCAGTAGGAGCGGACCCAGGAGCGACAACCGACCCATCGGCAACGGGAGCGAAATGAACCGTGCGTTCAAGCAGGGTTTGCAACGCCATGGCGAACTGACCCAACAGGTGATCCTGCTGATCAAGTCTGGCAACCAGCGTGGGTAGTGAGGATGGCCCTGTACTGTCAGAATTCGTGGCCTGTGGTACCGTGCGTTCAAGCAGGGTTTGCAACGCCACGGCGAACCGACCCAACAGGTGATCCTGCTGATCAAGTCTGGCAACCAGCGTGGGTAGCGAGGATGGCCCTGTACCGTCAGAATTCATGGCTTGGTCCTAATGTCACGGAACCATGAACCAGACGTACAACAACAGATAAGTGAAAATAAGACAGCTTTATTGAAAAACAAGCTATAAAGCAAAAGTCCAAACGGATGGCGAAACCGATGCAGAGTCTTTGCGAAGCCAGGGGTCAGGAACCAGCAGGGTAGTCAGACGAAGCCAGGATCAGGAACCAACAGGGTAGTCAGACGAAGCCAGGATCAGGAACCAACAGGGTAGTCAGACGAAGCCAGGAACAGGAACCAGAAGTAGCAGCAGTCTTAGTAGCATGTGAACACAGGAGGACCAAGCAGGGAACTGAAGCCACAGACCTCCTATATATATGAGCTAGGCATCCAGCTCCTCCCAGTGGGAAGGAGGAGCCGCAGGGTGGGAGGCTACAAGAAACCCAGAAACCAAGATGGCCGCCAGCACATGTCAAACGAAGGAGAACAGCAAGAAGGTAAGACCATGACAGAGACCCAGAATGAGCCAAAAGTTAAGAGGATGAGGAGGTGAGCTAAGAGGTGAGAAAAAGAGAGAAAAGACACCCCCGGGTTAGGCAATCCCTGGATCCGCTTTGGTCCCTTTTTCCTGACTGGACTGCTCGTGGATTTATGACACTGTTTAAGGTAGTGTCTATATATCTCCCAATACCATCCATTTTTCTTTTTTTTTTACATTACTACATTAATACAACCCATATTTTTATTTTTAGACATATATTCAAGCTCCTGATGAATGGACGGAGGTCCATGAAACGCGTCGAGCCTACAATTACTCAAATGTTATTATTATTATGCTCCACCTGCTTATCAGAGGGGCCTGATCTGTTAGTTTTGCCTGTTGCATGATTCCTTGTGTGATTCACTGGGCCTGAGGGAGTGCCCCCACTGTATCCAATGGGGGGGCCTGTTGGACAGTGGAGGAAACCAAGCGAGAGACACATAGGCTTTTGTGAGGGTCCCAGTGCGAGGGCACAACCACAGTGCATCCTGGGATTGCTCAAAAAAACACAGGGGGACATGTGACAGGGCGTCTTTGGTGGGAGTCCCAGGAGGAGGGTGACGACTGTCTCTCCTCCTGCTGTTTGAGGAAGTTGGTCACAGGCAGTTGGCCTAGTGAGCCAGGTGTGGAGTTGAGTCCAAAGGATCCTGTAGAGCTGATGGTGGTTTTGAAAAAAAAAAAAAAAAAAGAACTGATGGTGGAGCTGCTGGCAGAAAAACAGCATCCATGAGTACCAGGGGGCTTGCCCAAGGGTCTGCCCAGGAAGGGGGACCACTCCCGTAGGTCAGAGGACAGAAGGTCAGCTCACACAGTGTGTCAGAGTAAAGGGGGTGCCAAGTAGAACCATGAAGAGTAGGGGTAAATGGGGTGCCAAGCGGGGCCCTGAAGAGTGATTCACAAAATAATTCTCTTGTTAAATACATCACTACAGTGGCAAGGTGAAGCAGCGGCCTTGCCTCATTCAGTTACAACTAGAAGTCCCTTAATTTCCCCACAGTGCCACACAGATTTCCACAGAGTCCCCAAGCTCCTGCAGAGTACCTTTCAGTGCCCTCTAGCTTACCCCAGAGTCCCCAGGCTCCCACAGATTCCATCATAGTGCCACCTAGCTACCCACAAAGTCCACATGAAAAGCGTTGAGCCTACAATTACTCAAATGTTTCATCTTACCATTATATATTTTAAGACTATGAGCACACAGAGCATTTATGTGTTGGTGTATCCATTATATTCTTGAGTGATCCATTTTTTTTGGTCCTAGAAATATTGTATTAATTTTGGATTTATTATGCATTGTTGTACCTGCTGTGTGCTGTATCTCTGTATGTGTTTATGTAACAGTAATTTTTTATTATATTTATTCATTAAACAATTAAATATTCCATGTCCAGTTGTACCTCAATTAAAGTCCCATACTCCATTCCTTGTCCATATATTTACATTTGGGGATGGAGGCAACTGGACATTCTTGATGTGGCAAACCATATAAACCCTGTTTTTATGTGTAATATATTGTATGCATACATTTTTTTAGCTTTATGATTTAATAAAATGTTGATATATTTTTTTGAATTATTTGTGATCATCCCTCCTTTATTGGCCTTGAAAGTCCAGCTTGTCTCTCTTTTTGTGTTTTGTTTGACATTGGAAATCATGGGGCCCCATAAATGGGTGCAATGGGGCCTATACACAGGCAGCTCCTGCCAGACTCAACAGGTCCCATGCCCGGTACAAGAGTACTGCCTGTACTCCCCTATCAGCAGTAATATGAGCAGGTAACAGGATGTATATTCACTTGGCTTGTGAATCCTCCATTTAACCACTTCTGGCCCGGAAGGATTTACCCACTTAATGACCAGGCCATATTTTGCGATGCACTGTGTTAACAGACAATTGCGCGGTCGTGCGATGCTGTACCCAAATAAAATTGATGTCCTTTTTTTCCCACAAATAGAGCTTTATTTTGGTGATATTTGATCACCTGTGCAATTTTTTTATTTTTTGCACTATAAACAAAAATTCTGAAAAAAAAAAACAAAACAATATTTTTCACGTTCTGCTATATAACATTCCCAGGGGGAAAAATAAATAAATAAATATTTTTTTTTAACATTTTACACTAATTTGTTTTCTGCTACATATTTTTGGTAAAAAAAATCGCAATAAGCGTATTTTGATTGGTTTGCGCTAAAGTTATCGCATCTACTAACTACGGGAAAGATTTATGTCATTTTTATTGTTTTTTCTTTTTTTTTTTACTAGTAATGGCGGCGATCTGCGATTTTTTACAGGACTGCGACATGGCGGCGGACAGATCGGACCCCTAACTGACATTTTTGACACTTTTGGAGGGACCACTGACATTACTACAGTAATCAGTGCTAAAAATATGCACTGTTACTGTAATAATGACACTGGCAGGGAAGGGGCTAACACCGTAAGTGATCAAGGGGTTAAATGTGTACCTAGGGGCAGGGCCGGTGCTTCCACTAGGCAAACTAGGCAGCCGCCTAGGGCGCATCACCTCCTAGGGGTGCAGCCAGGACAGAGTCGGCACTCTCTCTATCATGAATGATTATTGTAACCTGAGCCGGAGCTCGGCACTGGAGGGCGGAACCTTTACTGGGGCAGAAGCGACGAGGCACCGGAATAATATGAGGAGGTTGGTGATGAAAGACATGCAGAGTTCTCTGACTGCTGCTTTTCCCTCCACCAGGAGCCGGTTGGAGCTGTGGTGAGCACTGTGGTCCAGGAAAGGAGTGTCCTGGGAGACGGAATCATCAGGATCACTGTGAAGGAGGGCAGAGTGGGGGCCACTCTCTTCATACCGCCCAGTTAGTGTCCCCAGAACAGGGGATCGGGGTCCCTGGGTGTTACATGGAGCATCCCTGGTATGAAAGGGAATCGGGGTCACCAGGTGTGTCATGGGGAATCAGAGTCACCAGATGTGACATGGAGGATAGGGGTCACCGGGTGTAACAGGAGTTCGGGGTCACCAGGTGTGCCATGAGGAATTGGGGTCCCTGGGTGTGCCATGGGGGATTGGGGTCCCCAAGTGTGACACGGAGGAACATCAGGGTCCCCAGGTGTGACATGTAGGAACATCAGGGTCCCCAACCGTGACATGGAAAAACATCAGGGTCTGACATAGAGGAACATTGGGGTCACTGAGTATGACTGCATGACATGGAGGAACAGGGGGGTCCCTGGGTGTTGCATGGAGGAACATCAGGGTCAGTGGGTATGACAGCATGACATGGAGGAATATTGGTGTCCAAGGGTGTGACATGGAAAAACATCAAAGTCCCTGGGTGTGACACGGAGGGACATTAGGGTCCCTGGGTGTGACATGGAGGAATATGGGGGGTCACTGGGTATGAAAGCATAACATGGAGGAACCATCGGATCAGGGTCACTGGGTATGACATAGAGGAGTTCTTACCCCTTCTCTTTTTTTTTTTTTTGGGGGGGGGGGGGGGCGCAAGTAGCTGGTCTTGCCTAGGACATAAAATAGTCTACCACCGGCCCTGCCTAGGGGCATGTTTCTAACTGTATGGGGGCAAGGCTTTTGAAATGACCATAGAGACATCTGATCCTATATAGAAGGATCACAGGGGCTCTGTGATTATTCCAGAGAGAAGAAGGGTCGGCTGTGTTTACAACAGCTGACCGCTCTTCTCTCTCAGCGGGGAACGATCGTGGGTGGCCGGCGGCAATCAGAGCTGCCTGACCCATGCATCGGAGTCCCCGCTGCCGAGCGGGGGTTGGAGCACGCCACCGGCGGCGCGCGCTCGCCCCCTAGCTGCAGGCGCGCCACCGACGTAGACCTACGGCGGTTCGCACAGGAGCGGCTGCCTGCCGCAGTATAACTCGTTAAAGCGGAGTTCCACCCAAAAATGGAACTTCTGCTTTTGGTATTCTAACCCCCTGACATGCCACATTTGGCATGTCATTTTTTTTGGGGGGGGAGCGGGTACCTAGTTTTGACAGGTACCCGCTCCCACTTCCGCTCGGAGCGCCGCGGCGCCCTGAACAGAAGTTCTCCTCTCCCCCTCCCTCCCTGCAATCTTCTGGGACATGTCAGAGGTCCCAGAAGATTGCCGGCCAATCAAGACGCGCAGCGCGACTTGCGCATGCTCAGTGGGTACCCGGCTGTGAAGCCGCAAACTGTCACAGCCGGGTGCCCACAGCAGTGATGCCGGCGCCGAGGGAGAGGATCGAGGCTTCGGGTGGCCGCATCGCTGGACCGTTGGACAGGTGAGTGAAATGGCTGGAACTCCGCTTTAAGCGGTTAAAACAGGAAATTTCAATCGCCTTTAAAAAATATGTGTGAGATTTTCTCTTTTACTTTATGTATTTTCAGCACAACGTAGCAAAATAAACTGTTGGCCAATCTTGTCATTGACAATGTCATTTGTTAATGGGACAGACCTTTCCACAGACTTTTTCTTCCTTGTAAAATTATGTTATAATTAAAAAGATAAGCTTGAGAGTTAGAACACAGATTTGCCTATGAAGTGTAATCTAAAATAAATTGTGATATACTCAACAGGGATAATTGAGTGAATGTACTTAATTATTAATGTAGCCATCAAAATATAGGTTGCATGTTTTAGATAATTTTGTGAATTTAAAAAGACAACTGTTTCTTTTTTTTTTTTTTTCAAATGCTTTATCAGCAAAATTTCTAATGTAGGAAAGAATGAAAAAAAAAAATAGAATTTTTTTTTATTTTTTTTCTTACTTTGCTGTGTCCCATTTAAAAGACCTTCATTTTCCGATATTCCATTTCCACAAAATGTCTTTGCGCATAGATAAGGACCTCTCTTTACTTCTGTCCCTCATCCATTACTTCTGCGTGACGGATAATTGCAGAAAATTGCACTGTTTGGTCAATTTTTTTGCAAATTGGACTAATGCGAAACTATGGAAATTATTTACGAGGAAAAAGAGAAGAGCGGTATCGTACTCTGAAAATTGTTTTTTTTTTTTTTCCTTTTTTCATTAAGGAGTCTGAATGTCTCCGGCGACAGTTCGGAAGAGAGGTGCGCCTTGCACAAAGTTTTTTTTTTTTTTTTATTCTTTTTTTTCTTTTTTAATGGCTTCAATGTGACCCTTGTTGGCGATATAGCTCACATTATTACAGTTATACATAATAGATGTATGCTGTTGAGAAATAAACACATTATTTGATGTAATCAAACCTTGCTGAGCAGAAATTGAACGCAACAGTTGTAGCAAAATTTACATTATGAATCTTCTATATAATATCAGTATAGATGAAAAAACAAAACAAAAACATTTATGTCATGCATTCCCATGCACAAAGCCATTGGCAAATTGCTAAACATATGTGTATTTAAAGCAAAAATCCACACAAACTGGATATTTCAGGTTTTGGTAGACAGTTGAGAGTAAGTCTACACTGAGATGTGCAGCAAGATTGCCGTGCCTCTAAATGTTCTGCCATCAGATTGCTTTTCAGAGGTGTTTGACAGACGGTGAGGAGGCGACATGATGTCTCTTCACTTTCTTCTTCTTAGCTGCTTGCCAACCACCTGCGGCAAATATACCGTGGCAGGCTGGCTCAGCTGTGCAAATTGACATATAGGATACATTGTTTCGCGGGAGCGGTGCTGGGGGCAGCAGGGATGCCAATCCATGGGACCGGTGGCACCGATTGCCGCCAGGCACACAAGATCGCTCCCCGCTGAGAGAGAACACTGGTCAGCTTCAGGGCCGTCTTTATTATTGATTGGACCCTGGGCAAAAATTGTTTTTTGGGCCTTCTTGAATCCATTTATCAACTATTTGGGGGCTCAAGGGGCAGCTGCTTTGGGCCCCAAAACAATGACTGGACCCGGGGCAGCTGCCCCTTTTTCCATGTGTTAAAGACAGCCCTGGTCAGCTTTTGTAAACACAGCTGATCATTGTTCTCTCTGAAAGGCTGGCACGGCTGTGCGAATCGACGTATATGTCGGTATGTCGGTTTGCGGGAGCGGTGCTGGGGGCAGCGGGGATTCCGATCCACAGGACTGGTGGCACCGATTGCTGCCAGGCACCCGAGATCGCTCCCTGCTGAGAGAGAACACCAGTTAACTTTTGTAAACACAGCTGATCATTGTTCTCTCTGAAAGGCTGGCACGGCTGTGCGAATCAACGTATACGTCGGGTACGTCGGTTCGCGGGAGCGGTGCTGGGGGCAGCGGTAAAGCCGATCCACAGGACCAGTGGCACCGATTGCTGCCAGGCACCCGAGATCGCTCCCTGCTGAGAGAGAACACCGGTTAACTTTTGTAAACACAGCTGATCATTGTTCTCTCTGAAAGGCTGGCACGGCTGTGCGAATCAACGTATACGTCGGGTACGTCGGTTCGCGGGAGCGGTGCTGGGGGCAGTGGTAAAGCCAATTGCTGCCAGGCACCCGAGATCGCTCCCCGCTGAGAGAGAACATTGGTCAGCTTTTGTAAACACAGCTGATCATTGTTCTCTCTGAAAGGTGGGCACGGCTATGCGAATCGACGTATACGTTGGGTATGTCGGCTCACGGGAGCGGTGCTGGGAGCAGCGGAGATGCTGATCCACGGGACAGGTGGCACAGAGTGACAACAGGCACCCGAGATTTCTCCCCGCTGAGAGACACTGGTCAGCTTTTGTAAACCCAGCAGACCGTTGTTCTCTCTGAAAAACTGGCACGGCTGCACAAATCGGCGTATGGGTACGTCAGTTCACGGGAGCGGTGCTGGGGGCGAGCGCGCACCACCAGGTGTGCGTGCCAGCCCCCATTAGGCAGTGGGGATGCCGATCCATAGGAACGGTGGCACCGATTGCCGCTGGGCACCCTCGATCGATCCCCACTGAGAGAGAACACCGGTCAGCTTTTGTAAACACAGCTGACCATAGTTCTCTCTGAAATGATCACAGAGCCCCTGTGATCCTTCTATATAGGATCACAGGTCTCTGTGGTAATTTCACAAGTCCCTCCCCCATAGAATTAGAAAGCACCCCCTAGGCTCACACTTAACCCTTTGATCGCCCCTGGTGTTAACCCCTTCCCTGCCAGTGTCATTATTACAGTAACAGTGAATATTTTTAGCACTGATTACTGTAGTAATGTCACTGGTCCCCCCAAAAGTGTCAAAAATGTCAGTTAGGGGTCCAATCTGTCTGCCGCAATGTCGCAGTCCCGCTACAAATCACAGATCTCCGCCATTACTGGTAAAAAAATAAAAAATAAAAATGACATAAATCTTTCCCCTAGTTAGTAGACGAGATAACTTTTGCGCAAACCAATCAAAATACGCTTATTGGGATTTTTTTTTTTACCAAAAATATGTAGCAGAAAACAAATTGGCCTAAAAGGATGAAAAATTTTATTTTTAAATTACATTCATAGCAGAATGTGAAAAATATATATTTTTTTGCAGAATTGTCTTTTTTTGTTTATAACGCAAAAAAAAAAAAAAAACCGCAGAGGTGATCAAATGCTACCAAAAGAAAGCTCTATTTGTGGGGAAAAAAGGACATACATTTTATTTAGGTACAGCGTCGCACGACCGTGCAATTGTCCGTTAAAATAACGCAGTGCCGAATCGCAAAAAAAGGCCTGGTCATTAAGGGGGCAAATCCTTCTGGTCCAGAAGTGGTTAATGTTCACAAAACCCAAACCAACAGGCCACAACTGTGAGCATCACACATGGTTGCGGCACGTTTCAACACTCCTCAATCGGCTTGAGTGGGTCATGTTTGGTGGTGATACTGCCCACTAAATGAGGCAGAAGTAATAATTTTTGCTGCAGGTTCAAAGCATTGCAAGCGAGGGATGTGAATAGCCCCATCCATTGCCTTTGCAGCCTAAAGGTTGGGTTATTGGGGGTGCTAAAAAATGTGTTTTAATGCCTCCCAAACATAAGTCTCAAAGTGGTTGTAAAGGCATAAGATTTGCCTTCTATGCATGAAGGTAAAAAACCCTATGTGCAGCAGCAGCCCCTTATACTTACCTGAGCCCCCTCAATATCCACGAGAGCCTTGCCTCTCTGGGGACTCACACTCCTGATTGGCTTTTGGCAGCAACTGAAGCCATTTGCTCCTGTTGCTGTCAATCACAGCCACTGAGCCAATCAGGAGATGGAGAGAGTGGGGCCATAGCTCCCTTGGAAATGGACAAACAGAGCCGTGTCTCGGGAACGCACCTGCTTGGGTGCTCCCATTGCAAGCTGCTTCCTGTGGGGGCACCCGGCAGGAGGGAGGAGCCAGAAGTTCCAGTGGGGGACCTGAGAAGAGGAGGATCGGGGTTGCTCTGTGGAAAACCACTGCACAGAGCAGGTAAGTATAACATGCTTGTTGTTTTTTTTTTTTAAACAAAACTTTACAATCACTTTAAGCCCCCGTTCACACTGGGGCGACCTGTGAGGCGACCTGGTCGCCTCACAGGTCGCCGCAGGTCGCCTCCCATAGGGAAGCTGCGGACCCGTTCTGATAGGAGCGACACAAGTCGCTCCGACTCAGAAAAAGGGTCCGGAGCTTCTTTTGGGCGACCAGGAGGCGACCGCCATAGACTTCAATGTTACGAAGTCCGTGGCGGCCGCTCCGAGGTCGCGGTGCGAAGTAGCGTCGCCCCAGTGTGAATGGGGGCTTACAAGCCCTTAAAGTGTATCCAAACACAGAAACAAAACATAAGTATATGGCATCCTAAAGTAGAACTAAAGGCAATACTTTTATTTCACTGTGGATAGAGTAAGGGAGGATTATAACCCCTGTTATTTTTGCCATCTGTGTCTCATTGAGGAGTATTACCTTCACTTCCTGTCTCATTACCAAACAGGAAGTGGGAGGAAACCACTGCAAATTAATGGAAACACTTGGGGACCCCCAGGTAACCAGAACTAGTGTCCCTATTGGAATATTTCCCTTCTAAAATTTTCTAGGGACAAACCAAATGTGGGATTTTCTTTTCCTTTCACTTTCAATAAAAATGATAAACAGGACAAATAGAGAGTGTGAATCTCCCTAATGGGTGCAAAGACGACAATACAAACCTAATAGTTGTTCTAAACCCTGTCTGCTCTATCCAAAACTAAAAAAAGCTTTGCCTTTAGTAATACTTTAAAAACTTGAGCTCCAGAGGATTTTATCCCTTTCATGACCAGAGCATTTTTAGTTTTTATCACTGTGCTACTGTAGCACCCTCCTAGGTAGGTGCTAGGTTTAAAAGCATTATTATGCTCCATCTGCTTATTATCAGAGGAGCCTGGTCTGTTAGTTTTGCCTGTTGCATGATTCCTTGCGTGATTCACTGGGTCTGAGGGAGTGTCCCCACTGTATCCAATGGGGGAGCCTGTTGGACAGTGGAGGAAACCCAGCCAGAGACACATAGGCTTTTGTGAGGGACCCAGTGCGAGGGCACAACCACAGTGCATCCTGGGATTGCTAATAAAAGCCAGGGGGAAATGTGACAGGGCGTCTTTGGCGGGAGTCCCAGGAGGAGGCTGATAGCTGTCTCTCCTCCTGCTGTTTGAGGAAGGTGGTCACAGCACAGGCAGTCGGCCTAGTGAGCCAGGTGTGGAGTTGAGTCCAAAGGATCCTGTAAAGCTGACAGTGGAGCTGCTGGCAGAGTCATCAGGGAAAAACAGCGTCCATGAGTACCAGGGGGCTTGCCCAAGGGTCTGCCCAGGAAGGGGGACCACTCCCGTAGGTCAGAGGACAGAAGGTCAGCTCACACAGTGTGTCAGAGTAAAGGGGGTGCCAAGTAGAACCCTGAAGAGTAGGGGTAAATGGGGTGCCAAGCAGGGCCCCCTAAGAGTGATTCACTAAATAGTTCTCTTTTTAAATACTTCATTACAGTGGCAAGGTGAAGCTGCGGCCTTGCCGCATTCAGCTACAAGTAGAAGTCCTGAAATTGTGCATAGTTTATCCAATTGAAGTATCCTGCCCATCCCTTCTCCTATCCCAGTTCTCAATAAAAAATACAAAAACCAAATCCCCTGGACTGTTTCTTGACTGAGCCAAACACCTAAAGTACCTAGAGTCAGGGCCGGTGCTATCACTAGGCGAATTAGGCAGCTGCCTAGAGTGCACTGCCTCCTAGGGCACAGCCATGGCCAGTGCCACATTACTCTCCTGTCACCTCCTCATCCCCGGTAGAGGTCACCTCTAGAGAGGGGGGCAGTGTGTACAGGAAGGGGGTGTAGGTTTAAAGGGGGGCAGTGAGTATAGGAAGGGGGGGTGTAGGTTCAAAGGGGGGCAGCGTGTATAGGAAGGAGGTGTAGGGCTGAAGTGAGGGCAGTGTAAGCAGGAAGGGGGTGTAGCACTAAAGGAGGGCAGTGTGCAGGGAGGGGGTATAGCATTAAAGGGGGGCAGTGTGTATAGGAAGGGGGTGTAGGGTTAAAGGGGGGCAGTAAGTAAAGGAAGGGGGTGTAGGATTAAAGGGAGGCAGTGTGTATAGGAAGGAGGTGTAGGGTTGAAGGGGGCAGTGTAACCAGGAAGGGGGTGCAGCACTAAAGGAGGGCAGTGTGCAGGGAGGGGGTATAGCGTTAAAGGGGTGCAGTGTGTATAGAAAGGGGGTGTAGGGTTAAAGGGGGGCAGTGAGTATAGGAAGGGGAGTGTAGGTTTAAAGGGGGGCAGCGTGTTTAGGAAGGAGGTGTAGGGTTGAAGGGGGCAGTGTAAGCAGGAAGGGGGTGTAGCACTAATGGAGGACAGTGTGCAGGGAGGGGTATACTGTAGCATTAAAGGGGGGCAGTGTGTATAGGAAGGGGGTGTAGGGTTAACGGGGGCAGTGTGTGCAGGAAGGGGAGTGTAGGGTTAAAGAGGGGGGCATCATGTGCAGGAAGGGGGGCAATGTGTACAGTTTTTTTTTTGGGGGGGGGGTGCAATTAGCTGGTCTTGCCTAGGGCACGAAATAGTCTAGCACCGGCCCTGCCTAGAGTTGCTGAGTTGTTGCTATGGGTAACCCAGGGGAATCCTTATCCAGTGGCTCCCATGGGAGTAGTGCTGCACTACTTTAACTGGCAATTGCATGGTCAATCAATGCTGTACCCAAATTAAATTTATTTTTATTTTTTTTTTACACAAATAGAGCTTTTTTTGTAATTGAACACCACTTGCAATTTTACCCATTATTTGGAGATCCCTGAATCCCCTCCCCTCCCTGCTGAATCTTTGTATTTATTATATATTGTGGAGAATGTAACAGAAGGAACTGGGATACACAAAGGTGGATGGAATCACACCAACTCCCAGGTGGCTAGGAACAGGGTCCGGAATGTTTGCAGGGAGTCATTGTTGCTGGAGCATCCAAGACATGAGGTATAAGATGCTAAGACAGGGATTAGCCCACTAAGCTACACTTAAAAAGCTTAAATATGTCCCTTAAGCAGGCTGTCTTTTTATTAAAACAGTGAAGACAAATCACTTGCAAATATATTATGGCCTTTACTAAAGACTGCAGCACTGGGCAAAGTCAAGGCATACCCATGCATTGTGAGAAGGAGCAACTACATCAAACAGCACTGAAAATCAGGAAGTAATGGGCTTTGGGGGAACGGTCACCATAACAGCCCTTGCTGCAACCATGGGTGGGTACTAATGCTGGAATACTGAATATTCCAGCCCTGAGCATTGCTTCACCAGGCACTGTGGGATGCACTGATGCAGACAAATTAAAGTACAAACCTCCCAGGCTGGGGGCGAAGTCCCATGCTTCCTCTCCTGTTCATGTGACCTGTTCCATAAATAGAGGATGGCAACGTTTCATATGGGTGGTCATATAGATAGCAGGTGAAAACAGTAAGTGGGGTGGGCGTGGTTGGGTAACTACATCTGTTTGCATTATCTCTTGTTCTGCTATCCCTACTTCCTCTACAACCCCCCCCCCCCATAGTGTATCACTCCTTAGCCCTCCAAAGTGTTTCTTAGCCCACTCCAAAGCCCCTTTGCCAGCCACAGCTGCCCCTTCACCCTTCAAGTGCCTCCCTGCAGAGCACCTAAGTCCCAGCAGTGTTCCTGTAGTATTTGGCAGAACCTCTAGCCAACCAAAGTGCCTCCATTCCAGGGCCTCTTTTCCACCCACAGAGACACACATCCCCCACAGTGCCTCTTAGCCTGCTGAAGAGCCTTGATAGTCCCTTAATTTCCCCACAGTGCCACGCAGATTTCCACAGAGTGCCCAAGCTCCTGCAGAGTACCTTGCAGTGCCCTCTAGCTTACCCCAGAGTCCCCAGGCTCCCACAGATTCCCTCACAGTGCCACCTAGCTACCCACAAAGTTCCCAGGCTCCCACAGATTCCCTCTTAGTGCCACCTAGCTACCCACAAAGTTCCCAGGCACCCACAGATTCCCTCATAGTGCCACCTAGCTACCCACAAAGTCCCCAGGCTACCACAGATTCCCTCATAGTGCCAGCTAGCTACCCACAAAGTTCCCAGGCTCCCACAGATTCCCTCATAGTGCCAGCTAGCTACCCACAAAGTTCCCAGGCACCCACAGATTCCCTCATAGTGCCATCTAGCTACCCACAAAGTCCCCAGGCTACCACAGATTCCCTCATAGTGCCACCTAGCTACCCACAAAGTTCCCAGGCACCCACAGATTCCCTCATAGTGCCACCTAGCTACCCACAAAGTCCCCAGGCTACCACAGATTCCCTCATAGTGCCACCTAGCTACCCACAAAGTCCCCAGGCTACCACAGATTCCCTCATAGTGCCAGCTAGCTACCCACAAAGTTCCCAGGCTACCACAGATTCCTTCATAGTGCCAGCTAGCTACCCACAAAGTTCCCAGGCTCCCACAGATTCCCTCATAGTGCCACCTAGCTACCCACAAAGTCCCCAGGCTCCCACAGATTTCCTCATAGTGCCACCTAGCTACCCACAAAGTTCCCAGGCTACCACAGATTCCCTCATAGTGCCACCTAGCTACCCACAAAGTTCCCAGGCTCCCACAGATTCCCTCATAGTGCCCCCCTTGCAACCCACAAAGTCCCCAGGTTTACACAGATTCCCTATAATGCCCTCCTAGCTACCCACAAAGTTCCCAGGCTCCCACAGATTCCCTATAATGCCCTCCTAGCTACCCACAAAGTTCCCAGGCTCCCACAGATTCCCTATAATGCCCTCCTAGCTACCCACAAAATTCCCAGGCTCCCACAGATTCCCTCATAGTGCCACCTAGCTATCCACAAAGTTCCCAGGCTCCCACAGATTTCCTCATAGTGCCACCTAGCTACCCACAAAGTTCTCAGGCTACCACGGATTCCCTCATAGTGCCACCTAGCTACCCACAAAGTTCCCAGGCTCCCACAGATTCCCTCATAGTGCCCCCCTTGCAACCCACAAAGTCCCCAGGTTTACACAGATTCCCTATAATGCCCTCCTAGCTACCCACAAAGTTCCCAGGCTCCCACAGATTCCCTATAGTGCCCCCCCCCTAGCTACTCACAGAGTCCCCCATCTCCCACAGAGTCCACCACAGGGCCCACCAGCTCCCTATAGAATCCTTAATAATTGTTTTTTTTTCTCTCACTAACACAAATGTCAGGGAATTTTTTTTTTCTGGTGACTACCAAAGCTGGTACATTTGTTTTCTCCTACTGACCTCCTACTGACCACTGCACTGGGGAAAATCTTACTTTGACTGACTGCTGATGCCAGGGCATTTGTTCCCTCTACTGACCACTGACAATGCATTTTTCCCCCTGAGCTCTGACAAGATTTTTTTTTTCCTTTTGCTGACCACTGACAAGGCATTTTTACCTTTTAGTGACCACTGACAAGGCATTTTTACCTTTTAGTGACCACTTACAAGGCATTTTTTTTTTCTTACTGATCACTGACGTCTGGCCATCTTTCCTTCTACTGGCCACTAATACTGTAACATTTTTTCCTCTACTGACCACTGACAAAGCATTTTTTTCTCTTATTGGCCGCTGACCCCACTACTGACCAGTAACAAGGAACTTTTCCTGCTGCTGATCACTGACAGCCAGGGCATTTTTCCATCTACTAACCACTGATGAGGCATTTTCTCTCCTGACAGCTCTGACAAAGCATTCTTCCTTTTACTGTCCACTGATGGAAGGGCAATTTTAACCTCTACTGACTAAAGGCATTTTTACTGACCACTGTAAAGACATTTACCCCCCTCCCCCCTCCCCGGCTACTGACAAGGATTTTTTCCTTTTATTGACCACAGACGAGGCACTTTTTCTTTCACCGAAAGCTGACACCTGGGCATTTATTCCGACCACTGACCACTGACATTGGGTCATTTTATTCACCTACTTACCATTTGCCTTTTGCATTACCTTGCTTTAAGAATATGAATTATGACTGCTGGGGCAGTAAGCAAATATGGCTGACCCCATGTAATTGTACATAGAAACAAGGATTAAAAAAAATACGGACAAGTCAGATTTTTTTTTTTGTTTATTATCCAAAAACTGGGAAAAGACTATCCATTCCCTTTAAATGAAAAGCTCCAAAGATGTTGATTTTCAACTACCGATTACACAGCTATATATATATATATATATATATATATATGTATAAATATATATATATATGTGTATATACATATACATATATATATATATATATATATATATATATATATATATATATATATATACTGCATATAACTTTTTAATTGCAGGCGTGGTTAAGAACACTTACAATGTGATAAAACAAAATGAGCATCTTAGCTGATATTGTGTGTTCCTCTCCTTGCAGTGCTGTATTCCGAAAACCGCCAAGAAGATGGCCGCCACGTCTCCTCCACGTATTGGCGTGCGTCACCGTGAGCGCCACCTGACACGTTTCGTCATCAACAGACGTCGTCTAGGCCCAAAAAGTTCAAGGGGGCCGAATACTTTCGCAAAGCACTGTATGTGTATATATATATATATATATATATATATATATATATATATATATAAAAAATCATATATATATATATATATATATATATATATATATATATATATATATATATATAATGTGTATATATTATTATTACTATTATATGGGATTTATATAGTGCTAACAGTTTACAACTTGAGGGTAGACAGTACAAATACAATACATTTTAATACAGTAGGAATCAGAGAGCCCTGCTCGTTAGAGCTTACAATCTAAGAATATATATATAGATATATATATATATATATATCTATATATATATTTTTTTTTTTTTGTCGCAGCAGTAGTGTGATCTTGCCTCACAGAGGACAGATTCTCTTTAGGCTTCTTTCATCACATGTGAACCATGGCGAGCAGAACAGCGGTTGCGTATGACCTTTGTTGAATCATTGCTGATGCTTTCTCTTTGTCACCCGGCATAATAGAAAGGATCAGATACTTCCTGAAGACATCATAATAGAGTTCAACTGTCAAAGTGATACGCTAATGAAAAATGTAAAACCCATCTATTTTCCGCCACAGTCCTCACTAAAACACCAATCTGTCTGACAAAGAGATTACGATATGGCAGTCTGATCATGGTGATATTTCAAGTCCTTTCAAAGAACCAGCCGTGCTACATGGAGATCAGCCCTCATATGCATGTGAAATGGTTTGCCAGCAAGAAGAAAGTCTATAGAGGAAACGAGAGAGCTGAAATTGTTATATAACATTCTTTCCAGTCCTATTAAAAGGAAACTATAGTGTGTTTTACATTTAGTTTTACTCATTGTTCCATAATTCGATTAAAGCCCAGCTGATGTTTCACACTTTTTTTTATCTCTTTGTAATAGTGTACACCCCATGTCATGATTTGAGACTGACTGTTTTTACGAAGATGCATTAACCAGTCGTGCACTTTAACCACTTCAGCTCCGGAAGGTTTTACCCCCTTAATGACCAGGCCATTTTTTGCGATTCAGCACCATGTTACATTAACAAAAAATTGCTCGGTTGTGCGATGCTCTACCCAAATACAATTGATGTCCTTTTTTTCCCCACAAATAGAGCTTTCTTTTGGTGGCATTTGATTCCCTATGCAGTTTTTAGAATTTGCGCTATAAACAAAAAAAGAGCGACAATTTTGAAAAAAATACTATATTTTTTACTTTTTGCTATAAAACCATCCCATTAAATTTTTTTTTTTTTTTTTTTTAATCTAATTTTTTTATCAGTTTAGGCCGATTTGTATTCTGCTACATATTTTTGGTAAAAAAAAAATCCCAAGAAGTGTATTTTAATTGGTTTACGCAAAAGTTATAGCGTTTACAAACTACGGGATAGATTTTTGGACTTTTTATTTTATTAGTAATTGGGGCGATCTGCGATTTTTAGCTGGACTGCAACATTGAGGCGGATAGATCGGACCCCTAACTGACATTTTTGACACTTTTGTGGGGACCAGTGACATTTCTACAGTAATCAGTGCTAAAAATATCAACTTTTACTGTAATAATGACACTGGCAGGGAAGAGGCTAACACCAGGGGCGATCAAAGGGTTAAGTGTGAGCCTAGGGGACCAGTGACATTAATACAGTAATCAGTGCTAAATAATATGCATTGTTACTGTATAAATGACACTGGCAGGGAAGGGGTTAACACTGGGGGTGATCAAAGGGGTAATGTATGCCTGAATAAGCTTACTGACTGTGTGGGGGGGGGAGTAAGGGGTATCACAGAGAGATCGGGGTTGTAGCTTAGCTGAAACTCCTTATCTCTCCCTGCCTGTGTGACAGAAGACCCGCCTGTTTTGTTTACATAGGCAGGCAGGTCTTCTGTCAGTTTCCCTGATGATAGGTCATAGTATAGGTCATAGAATGACCAGTATAAAATTAGTTGGATGCTATTGCCAATTTGTAGCAATATTGCAAAACATGTAGAGCTCGGACCTTGGTCCAATTAGCTGCTAACCAAACCAGTAGTGGCTATGGTGTGGAATTTGTATCCCCACCCACCAGGGTTAGAGACACATGGTTTGGTTAGGGTAAATTTAATTATCCTGTTTTTGATTTTAACATTAATGTTCTGAAATTGTGTATACATTGTAAATTGTGGTATATTTAAATAAAATTGTTGGAATTTTTTTTTTTTTTTCCATAGTAATTGTTTTACCAGTGCCTATAAAGTCCACCTTGTTCTAGTCTCTTCATATTAAAAATGTTGGGATGTGACACGTAGATATATGATGTAAAGCGGTCGTGTGTTTCCCCAATTGTTTCTTCTTCAACATTGTAACTATGTTAGATCAACTTCTCCTGAGCCAGAATGGCCAGATATGGATCACACCTCAGCCGATCCATCTATAAGCAGCTTAGATAAAAGTGCTTTTATTCTCCCCTAGAGGGGGAACTCTCAGATTTGAGATTTATCTTCAAATTTTTATTTTCACAATAAAATGTAACATATAACAGAAATAGATACACAAGCCAATAAGGTAGTTTTACACTAACAATAATATGCCAAAGATATTATATCCAGTAAATCATAACAAGATACACTTGCGTATTTAACATCCAGGTAGGTTTCGGTCTCCCGGCTGAGTGAAGTATAGGGTTCCCAGTAGGGACTATGGTTGGTCTCCCCAATGGGATCAATCTGAGGCCAACCCCTACCCTATATCAAGAGCGTCCCGGGGAGAAGCCTCCCCCTGGTGTGGAGACGAAAGACTTTTATAGTAAACGGGAGAATTTATTCACAATAAACAGAACCAGAAACTTCACGTTTAATAGTCAATTTGGCGCATATTTTCCAGACTAGGTTTGTATTGGTAGTGGTAGAAGCGTGGCTCAATATATGTGTGATTTGGCCCCTGGGAAGGATTGCCAAGAGTCCCATTTCCTATGGTATATTCCTATTTTGTGGTCTTTGTATGCTAGTAATTTTTCGTAGTGGGCCTGTGTATTGACTCTGGCCAAAGTCGAGTCAATAGTGGGTACTAGTAGGACCCACCGATAATGGGGTACTTTGACGCAGTGGTGGGCTTGAGCACGATATGGCCATATGGTGGAACTAAATCCCCATTTTTATTTATGGATTGTCTCCATATTTGATAGTCATTTCTTTTGCATGGTTGCGCTATTCTTTTTTAATATACATGTTGCTTGGTCCATAGCTGCACCGGCTTTAGATATACATGTTCAGGGTTTGCTCCCCCAATTTTTTGCTTGTTTATTATGTATTCGGTCTGACCAGACTTATGGGGTTGAGCATCCCATCCCCCACACACACCTGTACTCTATTGGTGTCCTCTATCAAGTAGATATAGGAGGAGTCCCCTGCAGTGCATTAGCACACCTTCCCAGCAAGGAGTGTTGTCTCCAAGGGTAAGAGAGGCCGGATTCACCCCTTTTTTATGGATAGTGTAGGACCCACCGATAATGGGGTACTTTGACACAGTGGTGGGCTTGAGCACGATATGGCCATATGGTGGAACTAAATCCCCATTTTTATTTATGGATTGTCTCCATATTTGATAGTCATTTCTTTTGCATGGTTGCGCTATTCTTTTTTAATATACATGTTGCTTGGTCCATAGCTGCACCGGCTTTAGATATACATGTTCAGGGTTTGCTCCCCCAATTTTTTGCTTGTTTAATAGTGGGTACTGTCTGTGATTTTCAAAGTTGTGTCAGATTTGGGATTTAAATAGTATACAGGTATATATATTATTTTTTTTTGGGTTTGTATATAGCAGCCCAAAAAAAGAACTGAACAGGAAAGAGGGACAGAGGGATTGGTTAAAAAACAAGGACAATCCCTTCAAATGATGGACAGATGGGAGCTATGAAATTGAGTTTAAATCTACATTATGTTTAAACAATAATAAGATCCCAGTATAAATTTAACATAGTAAAGAAACAACTGCGATGGGTATTTTAATAGTGTAGATTTAAATGTGGATAAAAAGAGCAATGATGAGTGTAAGTAAGGCAAATAAAAGATGGGAACGACACAAAGAATCCTACATCGAAGTCTAAACACAGAGTCATACGAGGTGCCATCTGTTCTTTTGTGTTGAACTTTTCCTTACATGGAAAGTATGTGGCAGTTACAGGTTCGTACCATATTGCACATTGTGGTTGATCAATCTCCTGAGCAACAGTCTACCATTTTGGAAATTTTAACTGTTAAAATCATGTAGTTTCAATTAGAGTCTGTCGTTAACACATGCAAGAACAGTAACGAGGCCATTAACGAAAGCCGAAAATTTAATCTCCTATAGGAATTTCTGCTTTTTGCCGAGGAGTTCGAGAGATCGGCTCCTCTCTGTGAACATCCCGTCATCGCATATATGTTCTTATAGAGTAATAGTGCAATATCCCTCCCAATGATACAACGATAATGCAAAACGCGGGAATAAACCAAATGATGATGGTATTGGCAGTTGTAATGCTAAAGTAGAGCAAACAGCGGTATGTAATATTACCTAGCTTGCTTTAGGCAATTTTATTTTCTGTGTCTCATTTTTATTTTGAGACTGGTTGAACAAGACCACTTAATCTAAAACGCTGTATGTTTTCTATTCCATAAAAGATGAATTTTCAAATATAGAAAATATATGACTACACATTTCTAAAGCTTATCGGTGCTGAAGTTTTTTTTTTTTTTTCTTCTTCTTTTAAAGAAACTTTTGATATAGATGAAATACAGTCAATTTATTCAACAGCTATTCCATGATTAATGTGAAACTCCAACCAAAGGTTTATGGACCACCTTCAAATGATTGAGTTTAGAAGTTTCCAGTTAAAGAGGAAGTAAATTTCCCTCGGTAACTTTTACCTATAGGTAACCCTATGATAAGGCTTACCTATAGGTATTGTAAATATCTCCTAAATGTGCATTGTTTAGGAGAAATTTACTTTACATGCAGCCAGTGACACCACTTCCACATGCGCTCTGAAGGAATGGCCGCCCATACCTTTCCTTCAGAGCCCTGTGCTCCCATGGCTCCAGCCAATCAGACGGCTGGATGACTCATAACCAGTCCCACGTACCGTTCCTTCAGAGCCCTGGGTCGTGAACGGCATCCCACAGCTCCGGCCAATCAGACGGCCGGGTGACTCGTAACTGTGTCCCACAGCTCTGGCCAATCAGACGGCCAGAGGACTTGTAACTGGAAGGAAGACGGGTGAACATGTCGGTCGTCTCAGCGGTGAGTGGGTGCTGCTGAAAGGGCTTTGTTCTAAGGTAAGTATTTCATAATGAGCTAGGTTTTCATTTTTCATTTTAGGAAGTTTGCAACCTCTTTAAGAGTACTGTTGATTGGAAATGAGCTTAAACTCTGCTGTACAGTCAGATGTCCATGCCAGGCCAGTGAGCTGCATGCTTGTTATATCATTGACCTAATATGGGCACATGGCCATATTTGTTTAATATCAATGAGCTAACATGGCCATGATCCAATGTGATCTTATATTGGCCTTATATGACTTTTTGGCTGTATTAGGTCAACGATGTCTGGAGCTTTCCCTACCCTTCGCACACATGCAGATGTGGATTGGGGAATCTACAAACTGCAGCTCATTGGCCCAGGAATGAAAGTTCAGTTCCAGGTTAGGACCAAACCCAGTTGGGACTGAACCCAAGTTCATTTCTACTGGTAATACTACAGCATACAAAGAAATTTTAGGTATAGCTGTCACGTACCTGACTGTGAAGATCGAGATGATGAGGGTGGCCTCTTGCGCAAGTGCCCCTCCAAGCACCCCTGTAAGTGGAGTCAGGGACTACTATGGCAGTGGAAGGGTGCAGGTGCCAGGAAGGTGGAGTAGTGAGCTAGAGCTTGGAAACAGGAACTGGTCCTTCCATTGGCAGTATGGAGTCTAGTCATGAACTATGTTCAGCAGCAGCCAGTCAAACAGGTGCAGGGTCAGGATCAAGTTCAAAGTCAGGAATAGGCATAAGTCGTTACTGTGCTGGCAGCGAGGTACCAAGACAGGAATCAGGGTCAGAAGTCCAAGCCGAGGTCGGTAACACAAGTGAGCAGCAGACATAACAGGCAGTAGTGATTCAAGGTCAGGAACTAGGTAAGCAGACTTTCAGGAATTAGGAAAAGAGGAATTAGAGCTGAAGACAATCCAGCACTGAGGCCAGATGGATCCTGGGATCAAATAGGCCACTGGGCGCCAGGACCGACCTGTGAACGTTTGTGCACGCATGTGCCAATGTTTATGCGTATGCACATTCTTATCCTTGCAAGTCTAATTAGGATTCTATGCTCATGGTTCTTCACTGTGCATGTGAATCCGGATAAGTACACACGGGAATACGTACTTGTTTTACGAGATCCCTGATATAACTAAACTTGGGGTAACAGTTTTGTTACCAGACTTGTGGTAAGGGTTTTGGGAAGGCTCTTTTCTCTTCCAGCATGACTGTGCCCCTGTGTACAAAGCCAGTTTGGTGTGAAGGAACTCAAGTGGCTTATACAAAGGCCTTACCGCAACCTAGGTGCTAGGTGAAAGACCTTCAAATTAAATGAACCATTGCCAGTGGTTTCCATCTAAAAAAAGATTGCTACTTAGATGTCCATGGGTCTGAACTAGTGATGGGCGGAACACCCCCGGTTCAGTTCGCACCAAAAATCCTGAACATGGAAAAAGTTTGGACCCGAACGGTGAACCCTATTAAAGTCTATGGGACCCAAACTAGAAAAATCAAAAGTCCCCATTTTGAAGGCTTATGGGCAAGTTATTGGCCATAAAAAAGTGTATGGGAGCCTGGGTAATGCCCTGGGGGACACGTATCATGGCAAAAAATTTTTTTTTTAACTATTGTTTTCAAATGAGCAGTGATTTTAATGATTTCTAAAGTGAAACAATAAAAATGAAATATAGTGCCTAGGGGGTCTCCATAGTCTGCCAGTAAAGTGGCACATCTGTGCCATGTATAACCTGCTGCAGCAAAACTGACATATATAAAAAAAATAAAATTTTAAATAATTTTCCCAGTTGCAAGCTTCCTTAAAAAAAAAAAAAAAAAAACCCATTGCTGGCAATACAAAAATGTGGGAAAAAAAAAAACAGCGTGCCCCCCTCCCCCCCAATCCATACCAAGCCCTCATCCAGGCATGCAACCTGGCAGGCCAAGAAAAGGGGGGGCGGACAAGCAAGCGCCTCCCCTCCTGAATCATACCAGACCACATGCCTTCAACATGGAGGGTTTCTTTGGGGGCAGGGGGGCTCTGCCCCCACCACTCCAAAGCACCTTGTCCCCTTGTTGATACGGATAAAGCCTTTTTTCCACAACCCTGGGTAGTGAATGTGGGGGTCTGCAGGAAGGGGACTTTTTGGAATCTGGAAGCCCCCTTTAATTAGGGGGCCCCCAGATCTCACCCCCACATGTGTATAAGTACAGTCAGGTCCATAAATATTGGGACATCAACACAATTGTAATTTTTTTGGCTCTATACACCACCACAATGGATTTGAAATGAAACAAACAAAATGTGCTTTACCTGCAGACCTTCAGCTTTAATTTGAGGGTATTTACATCCAAATCAGGTGAAAGGTGTAAGAATTAAAACAGTTTGTATATGTACCTCCCACTTTTTAAGGGACCGAAAGTAATGGGACAATTGGCTGCTCAGCTATTCCATGTCCAGATGTGTGGTATTCCCTCATAATCCCATTTACAAGGAGCAGATAAAAGGTCCAGAATTCCTTTCAAGTGTGCTATTTGCATTTGGAATCTGTTGCTGTCAACTCTCAATATGAGATCCAAAGAGCTGTGCCTATCAGTAAAGCAAGCCATCATTAGGCTCAAAAAAGCAAACCCATCAGAGAGATAGCAAAAACATCAGGTGTGGTCAAATCAACTGTTTGGAACATCCTTAAAAAGAAAGAATGCCCCGGTGAGCTCAGCAACACCAAAAGACCTGGAAGACCACGGAAAACAACTGTGGTGGATGACCGAATAATTCTTTCCCCAGTGAAGAAAACACCCTTCACAACAGTTGGCCAGATCAAGAACACTCTCCAGGAGGTAGGTGTATGTGTGTCAAAGTCAACAATCAAGAGAAGACTTCACCAGCGTGAATACAGAGGGTTCACCACAAGATGTAAACCATTGGTGAGCCTCAAAAACAGGAAGGCCAGATTAGAGTTTGCCAAACAACATCTAAAAAAGCCTTCACAGTTCTGGAACATCCTATGGACAGATGAGACCAAGATCATCTTGTACCAGAGTGATGGGAAGAAAGAGTATGGAGAAGGAAAGGAACTGATCATGATCCAAAGCATACCACCTCATCAGTGAAGCATGGTGGTGGTAGTGTCATGGCGTGGGCATGTATGGCTGCCAATTGAACTGGTTCTCTTGTATTTATTGATGATATGACTGCTGACAAAAGCAGCAGGATGAATTCTGAAGTGTTTTGGGCAATATTATCTGCTCATATTCAGCCAAATGCTTCAGAACTCATTGGACGGCACTTCACAGTGCAGATGGACAATGACCCAAAGCATACTGCGAAAGCAACCAAAGAGTTTTTTAAGGGAAAGAAGTGGAATGTTATGCAATGGCCAAGTCAATCACCTGACCTAAATCCGATTGAGCATGCATTTCACTTGCTGAAGACAAAACTGAAGGGAAAATGCCCCAAGAACAAGCAGGAACTGAAGACAGTTGCAGTAGAGGCCTGGCAGAGCATCACCAGGGATGAAACCCAGCGTCTGGTGATGTCTATGCGTTCCAGACTTCAGGCTGTAATTGACTGCAAAGGATTTGCAACCAAGTGTTAAAAAGTGAAAATTTGATTTATGATTGTTAATCTGTCACATTACTTTTGGTCCCTTAAAAAGTGGGAGGCAGATATACAAACAGTGGTAATTCCTACACCGTTCACCTGATTTGGATGTAAATACCCTCAAATTAAAGCTGAAAGTCTGCAGTTAAAGCACATCTTGTTTGTTTCATTTCAAATCCATTGTGGTGGTGTATAGAACCAAAAAGATTAGAATTGTGTCAATGTCCCAATATTTATGGACCTGACTGTATGGGGTACATTGGACCCCTACCCCTACTACCCTACTTAACCAAAAAAGTGTCAAAAAGAAATAAAAACACAGATGCAGTTTTTGACAATTCCTTTATTAAAAATAAAAAACAATGTCCCCATGTAGATCCATCATCAATAATGGTTGTCTGGTAATGTCACATGGGTGTAGTATCACTATATTTCCTCATTTTTTGGGTCCAGTGGGCATCGTAATTGACGATGGATCTACATCAGGGAACGTTGTTTTTATATTTTTAACAGAGGAACATGGCACCCCCAAATGTTGAGAGCTTGTGGCCTGGCATGGTTCGGGGGGGCACTCGCTCACCCCCCCTTTCCTGGTCTGCCAGGCTGAATACTCAAAAAGGGGGCTGGTATTGATTTTGGGGGGACCCCACACTATTTTGTTTTACACTTTGGTGTACCAGACCCAAAGGGCAATTGCTGGAAATATTTTTTTTTTTTCATTAATCTGTCAGCAGCTGTTAAGGATGCGCCGGCCGGCTTCCCAGCCAGCACACTCCTTAACAATAAGTTATTCACTGTGCCTTGATTATGGTCATGTGCATTGCTTCAGCCAATCAGGGCTTAGAATGCACTGTGCAGTGCGCAGTGCATTGTGGGGGGCCCGACAGGCAAACATCCTGCTGAGCACCCCTCAAATTCGGGTGTTTGTTGAATGGATGCTTGGCCAGAACAGCTCGCCCATGACTAGTCTGGACCAAGACCTCTACATCCAGAAACGTAATCCCGGTTGAATTGTAAGCCATGGGGAACCTCACAAGCTTCCTACTAGATTTGCTAAGTGTCAAGCAAATCAAACTTTGCTTGGATCCTTTTCAGGACTGTTCTAATTGCATGATTGACAGCAATCTAAATGTCATGATGCATGGCCTCATAGAAGGACATGAGGTGCTTTGTCCTGCCAACCAACTTGGGCTGTGTAGAATGGGGGAGAAGGATTGTGAATACGTGACCTGCAACAATGAAATAAAGAAAAGGTATTTCTGCAATTTCTATTTTTGCATTTCATGGATGCATTGCTTGTACTTTGTGTGCCAAACCTACAGTATATACTGAGAGATCATAAGGGTTTACAAACACTTTAACACTATGTTCTTTTTCTTTTGGCTAGCAAGAGACCAAGAACCAATAAAGACTTTTTATTAGCAATTGATATGTATCTGTGGCTCGGTTGAATGCCACCTCGCTCTCTGTTTTCATCAGTCATCAATAATATTCCTCCCTGCTTATTCCGTAGCTCCATGGAATCACATTAGTGAAGGGTTTATAAGCCCAATTTGCTTCACTGACTTATTTTTGGAAAAGGCTGGCTGGGCTCTGAAATGAAAGCAGCTGCCTAGAAGATTTTGTAGAATTTGTTGCCCATCTGGCTTATAATCTACTTTGGATATCACAGGGACCTCAACGAACAAGCTGATAAGTCAAAGCGTAGACACGCGATGGAAGTTATCTTTAGTGATTTCTTCTTATAGTAACGGGCATCATTAATGGAATCTTTCATATTCTGCTTATCACAAGCATTACTCCCGAGGAAGAACGCTGCCCCCCCCCCCCCCCTAAAAGCGAAAAGTGTATTTAAAAAATGCGAGAAGCAGTGAATTTAGAATCAGATTGTGATTAAAAGGCCACTATAGTATTTTTTTTCTTGAGGTGTATGCAGGGATTTTTTTCAGCGGGAACGCGGGGGAACGCAGTTCCGACACCTCTAGCACTGAATGTATGCCATGACAAGGGGTGCTGGAGGGTCTACTGATGCTGGATCTATTGATGCTGGAGGGGATCTATTTTTGGATGGCAATCTATTGTTGCTGGTGGAGGATCTTTTGATACTGTGGGTTAATTGTTGCTGGAAGGGATCTACTGTTTGGGGAGGGGGGTCTACTGTTGCTGGCTGCTAGAGCGTCTATTGATGCTGGCTGCTGGGAGATCTTTTGCTGCTGCTGGGGGGGGGGTATATTGCTGCTGGCTGTGGGGGATCAATTTTATTGCTTTTCTTGTTTTTATTAACCAAATTCCATACATTCCCCTACAAAATTATACTTGGCTCTATATTCTCTAAAAGGGGCTGTACTGGAAGCTGGGTAGGGGGTGGATCCAAGTGTCGGTGCTGAGAGGTGGGTAGGGGTGGAACCAAGGGTTAGTGCTCGAAGGTTGGTAGGGGGCGGAGATACAAAGTAACTTAGAAAGGGGAGTTCCTGCAACTTTTCTCTGAGAAAAAAAGCCCTGGGTGTATGTAAACCCAAAATATATTTTTCAGTATGTTTGGCATTATGCTTAACTGTGTACAGTTTCCTTAAAATATTTTGCTTGGATGAGAGGTGCTAGAACCCTGGTTTGCTTGGATAAGAGGTGCTAGAACCCTGGTTTGCTTGGATGAGAGGTGCTAGAACCCTGGTTTGCTTGGATAAGAGGTGCTAGAACCCTGGTTTGCCTAGATAAGAGGTGCTAGAAGCCTAGTTTGCCTAGATAAGAGGTGCTAGAACCCTGGTTTGCCTAGATAAGAGGTGCTAGAAGCCTAGTTTGCCTAGATAAGAGGTGCTAGAACCCTCATTTCTTTATCTGTTTGAACAAACAGAAAGAAACTCTCCACACTCCGATGACATCACATGGATCCTCATTTATTGAGGCAAGCAATCACTATACTGTCCCCAACTTTGGGACCTCTCCTCAAACATATTTCAACCAAAAGGGTTTACTCGTGAAGATGTACACTGACGTCTTTCGTGATCACACTGGGTTTGCGTCTATTGATGCTGGCTGCTGGGAGATCTTTTGCTGCTGCTGGGGGTATATTGCTGCTGGGGGGGGGGGTATATTGCTGCTGGCTGTGGGGGATCAATTTTAATGCTTTTCTTGTTTTTAATAACCAAATTCCATACATTCCCCTACAAAATTATACTTGGCTCTATATTCTCTAAAAGGGGCTGTACTGGAAGCTGGGTAGGGGGTGGATCCAAGTGTCGGTGCTCAGAGGTGGGTAGGGGTGGAACCAAGGGTTAGTGCTCAAAGGTGGGTAGGGGGCGGAGATACAAAGTAACTTAGAAAGGGGAGTTCCTGCAACTTTTCTCTGAGAAAAAAAGCCCTGGGTGTATGTAAACCCAAAATATATTTTTCAGTATGTTTGGCATTATGCTTAACTGTGTACAGTTTATTTAAAATATTTTCCTTGGATGAGAGGTGCTAGAACCCTGGTTTGCCTAGATAAGAGGTGCTAGAAGCCTAGTTTGCCTAGATAAGAGGTGCTAGAACCCTGATTTCTTTATCTGTTTGAACAAACAGAAAGAAACTCTCCACACTCCGATGACATCACATGGATCCTCATTTATTGAGGCAAGCAATCACTATACTGTCCCCAACTTTGGGACCTCTCCTCAAACATATTTCAACCAAAAGGGTTTACTCGTGAAGATGTACACTGACGTCTTTCGTGATCACACTGGGTTTGGATTAAAGAGTATTGAATTTAGAAGAATATTGAAGTGTCACACCATGATATTCAAGCCCAAAAACAAATTTATTCCACAGCCAACATGTTTCAGGGGCTGTAGCCCTTCATCAAGGCTTGAAACAATGAAAAAAGAAACAGTGTATGTGGACCTAATAATCAGTATACTGTATAGCTACATTTTATTGGAGTGCCTTTGCTGTTTGAATCCACCACTGATTGATGATGTGCAAATTCCTAATACTCCACCAACATTCAACTTTATATTGATTATTGATCTATGCTTCAGTGTATAGTTGCACTAAAAATACTGGATGAACCCTCTGCACACTACTATACCATTTCAAGCAAACTTTGCAATAAAAAATAGGGATGTTTAGTTCAAACATTGCAATACATGTTTAAGCTGGCCAACTGCACCAAAGTAATTCCTCTTTAGCCAGTCCTACTCTGTAGTACTGTACACTGTAATTGCTGCTGTGGACACAATGCCAACCTGGGGAAAGCTTGATCAGTTAATTTTTTAGGCTGCCAAACAACTATTTACCAGTGTGAGCCTCTAACTACATCTTTCAATGAATATAATCCCAAAATAACCATCCATTCGGATTCCTTTTATATGTAAATCTAATCTGAGGTTGTGCTGGTCAAGTGTGAACAGTAGTGTGACCCTTATACCCCATACCTCCAAATTTTGAGTACCAGGGGGAAAACATTGCACACACTGTTGAAAAAAAATGTATATATATATATATATATATATATATATATATATATATATAAACACATAAATAAATACATTAATTAAACTTTAAACCCCATTTTTCTTGGTTTTGGACAGAGTGTGGAAGGCATAGATGCACTGTCTGATTTTTATTGAGCTGTCCCCATTGGGGAGGGTTAATTTGGGGCTTTAATTCTCTGTAAATTGTAGTTATAAGCTTTCTCAGATAAATTGCTAGGCTGCCAGATAACTACTTAACAAAGTGAGCTTCTAACTACAACTTCCAAAGAATTTAAACCCAAAATGAACCATTGCTCCAAATTCTCCACATAAATCGAATTTGAGGTCATACTGGTTATGTGTATACAGTAACATGACCCTTATAACCAATAACTCCAATGCCTGAGAACCAGAGAAACACACTGCAACACTTGCCAGTTGATTAGTAAATAAATAAATACATTTAATGAATTCATTAATAATCAAACCCCATTGTTTATGTTGAACAGAGTGTGAAAGGCATAGAACCATTGCCAGGATGAATAATTTGGGACTTTAATTCTTTGTAAAGTGTAATTAGAAGCTTTCTTAGTTAAGTTGTTAGGCTGCCAGACAACAATTTAACCAAGCAGGCTTCTAACTACAACTTCTGAAGAATTAAACTCCAGTATTAACAATCCACCTGGATTCTGCTTACGTAATATTCTAAACTAAGGTGATACTGGCCAGGTATGTGGTCATACTGTTCAGGTCAAGAGAACAGTGGTGTGACCCTTATACCCCATACCTCCAACTTTTGAGGACTAGAAAAACAGACTGCAACACTTGCCTGTTAAAAAAAAAAAAAAGCCTGTAGCCCATATAGCCCATTTTTTGTAGGTTTGAACAGATTGTGAAAGACATAAGACGACTGTCACATACTTGCTAATGGTCCTGGATTTGCCAGGACAGTCCCGGTTTACATTCACTTGTCCCTTGAAGTCAATGTTCTGTCCTGTGTCCCGGGATTATAGGTTCTGTGTTTGTCACTAATGCTGCCCAGCCCTGCCCTGTTACTCTGTGCAATGTACACATAATTAATTTGGAGATTGGTGACGTTGATATGTAAATTGTGCGCAGCATTGCAATGTAAATCACTGCCCCAAGCCCCTGTTGACCATCAACTCTGCTGACTGCTGTCAACATGGGGAATGTAAACAATCAGGAGCAGAGCAGGCTTGGAAACCCTGTCTGCCACTGCCATCACCATATACTGCAAAGGTAAGCAAAGATATGGGGGTGGATGCAGAGATAAATAGAGACGGGATTACAGTTTGCCGTGCAAATGTGAGCAAAGAGGGTGTGTGTGTTGGTGTGTGTGTGTGTGTGTGTGTGTTGGTGAGTGTGGGTGAGTGTGTGTGTGTGTGTTGGTGAGTGTGGGTGAGTGTGTGTGTGTGTGTTGTTGAGTGTGGGTGAGTGTGTGTGTGTGTGTGTGTGTGTGTTGGTGGGTGTGGGTGAGTGTGTGTGTGTGTGTTGGTGGGTGTGGGTGAGTGTGTGTGTGTGTTGGTGGGTATGGAAGAGTGTGTGTGTGTGTGTGTTTGTGTGTGTGTTTGTGTGTGTGTTGGTGGGTGTGGGTGAGTGTGTGTGTGTGTGTTTGTGTGTGTGTTGGTGGGTGTGGGTGAGTGTGTGTGTTGGTGGGTGATTGTGTGTGTGTGTTGGTGGGTGTGGGAGAGTGTGTGTGTGTGTGTTTGTGTGTGTGTTTGTTTGTGTGTTGGTGGGCGTGGGTGAGTGTGTGTGTGTTGGTGGGTGTGGGTGAGTGTGTGTGTTGGTGGGTGTGGGGGAGTGTGTGTGTTGGTGGGTGTGGATGAGTGTGTGTGTGTGTGTTGGTGGGTGTGGGAGAGTGTGTGTGTGTTTGTGTGTGTGTTTGTTTGTGTGTTGGTGGGTGTGGGTGAGTGTGTGTGTGTGTTGGTGGGTGTGGGTGAGTGTGTGTGTGTTGGTGGGTGTGGGTGAGTGTGTGTGTGTGTTGGTGGGTGTGGGTGAGTGTGTGTGTGTTGGTGGGTGTGGGGGAGCGTGTGCGTGTGTGTTTGTGTGTGTGTTGGTGGGTGTGGGTGAGTGTGTGTGTGTGTTGGTGGGTGAGTGGGTGTGTGTGTTGGTGGGTGTGGGTGAGTGTGTGTGTGTGTGTTGGTGGGTGTGGGTGAGTGTGTGTGTGTGTGTGTTGGTGGGTGTGGGTGAGTGTGTGTGTGTGTTGGTGGGTGCGGATGCAAAGATGAGCAGAGGTGGCTTGTAGAGTCAAAGCGTTTGTTACCCCAACACTTTATAAATATCTTATAAGATGCAGACACTGTTTGGAAAATACATTATCACCAGGCTCCTTCAAGTTTTAAGATGGCTTTTGTTGAGCTGGGTGGTGTTGACAGGGCCACCCATGACTCAAATTTGACAAGAGCCATGTATGGCCAGCTAGCTAAACAAATACACAAATCATTTTTTACCAATAAACAGCACCTTCGTGACTATGTGTATGGTAAATGTTTCTCTTTATACAGTTGTAGCACCCTCCAGGTTAGGCTGCAAGGTACATTTAGTTTTGGCTCCTTCTGTAACCTGTGGAGCAGCAATTGTTTGGTGTGGTCTGTTCTGGGCTTCACAGGCTCAGAGTTTGATTGCTCCCCCCTGCCTCTAGAAAAAGTTTCTGGAGCTTGGGGAGGGAGAATTCAAATGACCAGCCTAAAAAATAGGCGGGGCCTAGCCAGTACCTGGGGGGTTGTGACTAGATGACGGCAGGGATACTGGTAAATAATCTGGGGCCCTGAGGAGATTGTCTTTTCTATGCTGGAAGAATGGGGCTGTGAGCTGAATGGAGGTGGCTGCTTGTTCTAGAGCCTCTTTTGATGAATGCTGTACTACTCTACAAGAGGCTGCACCTATGGACTGATCCTGTTCCAGGATTCAGTGAGTAGAATCTCCTTTACTTGTGCTCAAACCTACTTCATGGTCCCCAGCCATGAACCTATAAACTGTTCCAGTATACCTCTACTTGTGCTCAAACCTACTTCATGGTCCCCAGCCATGAACCTATAAACTGTTCCAGTATACCTCTACTTATTCGTCTCCACCTGTTTTTTCTACATATTTCTCTATGGGTCCCTTCCTAGGACAGCGGATTTCTCACATGCAGCGGCCGGGTGAGATTTTCCTACGTTCTCCCCCAAAAAAGTTTTTGTATCAAAAGTTTTTGTATCAATATTTTTGTATCAATATATTTACACATAGTGTTCCTGCTAGTTGTTTGGTATATATGGGTATTGCCACTAGAATATATCAATGGGTTATTCTGCCCCTTATTTTTGGATTGAATATTCTTACCATTGTAGTTTGTTTTATATCTCTAAACTGTAGTGTTGTCTTAATCGGTCTTAGTCGATTTTTTGGTCCTTGTGTTGTTGCAAATTTATTTATTGTTGGGTCGGCACACACAGTGTTAACATTGTGACTGGTCTGAAATATATACGATTTAGACAACAATATATACATATATATACACATATTAAATGGGGAGTTTTCTTGAACAATGCAATATATTATACTATATTACACTATATATATCTATGTCCCTATAATTGCATGTTTCCCAATACTATAAGTGTATATATATAGTTTCTATATATGCTTTCTCTCCATATAGTTTTCTCTTTTTGATCGGTCTATGAGTGTCTCATTTGATCTTTCTGTCTTCTCTTCTTCTCTTTTTTTCTCTCTGCTGATTATTCTTTTTATTATTCTTTCTTTAATTTTTCTGTCTGTTCATTCATTATCGTTTCCTTTCTGTCTTCTTTCTTCTCTTGTTTCCGCTTCTTATGTGTTTGTTTTTTTCTTTATGTCTTTTTCTTTCTTAACGGGATGTCCGTGTTTTCACGATTGTGTGCGGTTTTGTTATGTTTTAGCATGGTTACGACTAAGCGGACGTTTCCGTGAAACGCGTTAACCGCCTTGCTTTTTTCTTCATGTCTCTGGCTGTCGTGGTTATGTTTTGATATGCTTTTATCCTTTGGACTTAATAAACCTGGATTTTATACTTTATAACTCCAACCAGAAGTGCGGCTTCTTGTTTGTTTTCTACTATCATTTCCTGGACTGCGGATCCTTGCCTGCACCTGTGTTGGAGTTGTGGGATTGTCTCCTCACCAGAGCGGTTCTTGCTCTCTTCGATTAATTGTCTTTACCTCTACTTGTGCTCAAACCTACTTCTTGGCCCCCAGCCATGAACCTATAAACTGTTCCAGTATACCTCTACTTGTGCTAAAACCTACTTCATGGTCCCCAGCCATGAACTTATAAACTGTTCCAGTATACCTCTACATGTGCTCAAACCTACTTCATGATCTCCAGCTGTGACTCCCATAGGCGGTTCCATTGTGCCTGTTACTTGTGCTGCTGAGTGAGAAGGATCCTCTGCAATAAATACCTTACGTTTTTAGGAGTCTCCCATACCCCAAATCCCCTCCTGTTACTAGTTCTTCAAGCAAATAAAATGTAAAAAGACTAAACTGTTCAATGAGCTGATGTATTTGGACTGTTGCTGTGTGCTTGGATGCCTCTGCACTGTTTTGGTAAAACAACAACGAAGTTCCGGGCGCTACATGCTGTAAACCCCCGACTTAGGAGTTATATAAGCAACAGAGTGCAAAGTTATAATCTCAGTTCAACTGTGCTGCTGACCAGTGGCATGGGATTAAATGCAAAAAAGGTAAGAACACCAGGTACTGATAGAGCTCAGGAGCTGATTGAGGCTGATGCTGGAGAATGAAACCAATAATCCATGGGCAATAATTGATAAAAGTACTGTCATTTTATTTGTAACATTTTAGAAAATGTGTGGTCCAGATGACACACAGAACCTTACCACACTGGCACTGGAAAAGACGAGGGCACTGGTGGATGAATGGGTCCTGAGTAGGGTGAACCGTGAGGAGATGCCGAGCACCGTGGCTGAAGATGGTGATTGCTGCAGGGAATCCAAGCTGGACACCGCCAGTGCGACTGGATGCCTTCACTGAGGCGCCTGGGAGGAAGCACGGTACCTGGAAGAGAAGAAGCCACTTGACCATCGAGTCAAATGGTGACTTGAAAAAGGGTATGCATGCAAAACACATAGTCACGGCAACAGGGACGCATGCATTTCACGCTGGTCAAGTGGCTTCTTCTCTTCCGAGTACCGTGCTTCTGCCTAGACACCTCAGTGACTGCATCTAGTCGCGCCGGCCATGTCCGGCTTGGATTCCCTGCAGCAATCACCATCTTCAGCCATGGTGCTCAGCATCTCCTCACAGTTCACCCTACCCAGGACCCATTCATCCACCAGTGCCCCGTCTTTTCCAGCACCAGTGTGGTAACGTTCTGTGTGTCATCTGGACCACACATTTTCTTAACCAATTCCCGACCACCTGCCATCTTTTTACTGTGGCAGGGTGGCTCTCCTGCACAAACCAATGTAGATCTACGTCGCTCACGTGCGGGAAGCTAGGGGGCGAGCGCGCACTGGCGGTGCGCTCCTGCCCCCACTCGGCAGCGGGGAGGCCGATGCACGGGTCAGGCCGCCTGACACTCGCGATCATTCCTCACTGAGAGAGAAGGACGGTCAGCTGTTGTAAACATAGCTAACCCTTCTTCTCCCTGCAATGATCATAGAGCCCATGTGATCCTTCTATATAGGATCACATGTCTCTATGGTCATTTCAGAAGCCGCGCCCCCCCAAAGTTAGAATCACTCCCCTAGGATCACATTTAACCCCTTGATCACCCCATAAGGTTAACCCCTTCCCTGCCAATGGTATTATTACAGTAACAGTGCATATTTTTAGCACTGATTACTGTAGTATTGTCACTGGTCCCCCCAAAAGTGTCAAAAATGTCAGTCAGGGGTCCAATCTGTCCGCTGCAATGTCGCATTCCCGCAAAAAATTGCAGATTGCTGCCATTACTAGTAAAAAAAAAAAAAAAAAAAACAATAAAAATTACATAAATCTTTCCCGTAGTCAGTAGACAAGATATTTTTTGCGCAAACCAATCAAAATACGCTTATTGCAATTTTTTTTACCAAAAATATGTAGCAGAAAAAAAATTGGCCTAAAATGTTAAAAAATTTAGATTTTATACATTTTTTTTGGGGAATGTTATATAGTAGAATGTGAAAAATATAGTTTTTTTTTTTATAAAAATTGTCGCTTTTTTTTGTTTATAGCGCAAAAAATAAAAATCGCACAGGTGATCAAATACCACCAAAAGAAAGCTCTATTTGTGGGGAAAAAAGGACATCAATTTTATTTGCGTACAGCGTCGCACGACTGCGCAATTGTCTGTTAAAATAACGCAGTGCAGAATCACAAAAAATGGCCTGTTCATTAGGGGGCAAAACCTTAAGTGGCTAAACTGAGGTTATGCACTATTGTTATTATTGACTGGATTTATGATTACTCCTGTATACATCACTAGTCCTGCTAGGTTTAATATGTTTGTATACTACCATCTTCTAACGCATGTAATCATTTTCCATAACATTTGTTATTGATACCTCTAACTGCTTCATCATAGTATTTTATTTATGTGTTCACATTTTGTGCTTTTCTACATTTTGTACTCCTGATAATGTCATCCTGACGAAACACATAGGGCAGGGCTTGGAGCGTTTTTGTGTCACTTCCGGTTCCCGGTTCTTCAAAAGGACATCAATTTTATTTGCGTACAGCGTCGCACGACTGCGCAATTGGCAGGTAAAGTAATGCAGTGCTGAATCGCAAAATGGGGTCTGGTCATTAAGGGGGCAAATCCTTCCGGTCTTAAAGTGGTTAAATGTTACAAATAAAATGCCAGTACTGTTATCAATTTTTGCCCATGGATTATTGGTTTAAGGGCTCTTTCACACGGGTGATCCGATCAGATCCGCCTGTCAGTTTTTTAGGCGGATCTGATCGGATCCTCCATGCAGCTCTATGGGGCAGCGGATGTCAGCGGAGACACCTCCGCTGACACCCGCTGCCATCCGTATCCGATCCTGTCCGTGAAATCCGGATGGATGGAAACCCTATTTTTTCATCCGTTCAGGTATCGGATCGGATTGGATGAGAGCGAACAGGCGGTCCGCTCTTATCCGATCCCCCATAGAGAGCAGCGGGAGCTGTGACACCTCCCTCTCCGCACTGCAAGCGGAGACGGAGCTGTCATCCGCCAGCTCAGCAGGGATCGGCGGATCGATCCCTGCTGAGCAGCACGGATCCGCCTACGGAGGTGGACCGTGTGAAAGAGGCCTTATTCTCCTGCATCAGCCTCAATCAGCTCCTGAGCGCTGTCAGTACCTGTTGTTCCTAATTGTTTTGGTAAAGACTGTCCCCTTTGGTAGGTTAATGATCTGCCTCTTGTAGAATCAGACTCATTTTAAATGAATATCCTTTAAAGAGGAAGTAAACCCTCCTCTGTAACTTTTACCTATAGGTAAGCCTATATTAAGGCTTACCTATAGGTACTGTAAATATCTCCTAAACATGTACCGTTTAGGAGATATTTACCTTACATACAGCCAGTGACGTCACTGGCGCATGCGCTCTGAAGGAACGGCCACTGGTGCCGTTCCTTCAGAGTCCCATGCCGAGACCGTCGGCTCCCGCGCGCGTGCGCGGGAGTAAATGTAGCTGGCCAGCTAGAACCTGTCCTAGGTTGCTAATATGACCTACATGCATATAGAGCTAGACCTGTTAATAACCTCAATACAGTGCATATGTTTATATGTGAGAGACAAAAGCAGAGTTATTTACTGTGATTTCATGTTTGGATGTCACATAACAGTTGTATGTTGTGTTCACAGAAGCAAAAGGAAATTTGCCTGTAAGATTCATTTATATGCCTGTAAGGTAAGCTCAGACACAGCAGAATTTAAACCAGAAAGCACACAGTTAAACTTTATTACCCATAAGGAGTTTGTGGCCAATCACAGCCAATCTCACACTCAGCAACAGTCTTGGCCAATCACAGCCAGCCTTACACCCATTTTTTCTCTGAAGCCTCATGCTTTCAGCCAACCTTCTCATTCCACTACAGAGCAAGAGAACTGAATAGACGCACAGATCCACAGAGCAGTTTTATGGAAGCAAGTGGCCAAAAATAGGTAATTAACAGTTATACATGTTCCTATTGTTAGTAATGTGATTAGAGCTGTATACTGAACTAGTTATGTGTTCACTTGTAGTTCCACCAAACAGACAAACAAACTATCAAACTTCAAAAGCTATATCGAATTCAAACTATCGAACAAACCCAAACAACTCTAACAACTCAAAACCAAACCCAAGCAAACAAACTCAAACAGCAAACAGCAATAGAGAGAGAAATATATCCACTATTTTGTTATACTTTATTCAGCACATGTTGTACATGGACTGTCTGCTGCATAAGTGTCACTGTTATCTATGAAGAAAAGTTGAAGTTAATAAAGAAGATATCTTAAGCGTTCGGTGTGCTCTTTAAACCTACTGCTTTCCATAGAACGGTATTAGAGGAATTTATAGAGTAACAGACAGTCTGGTTAGACTGAAGTCAGAGAGATCCAATTCTTCTAATGCCACAGCGCATAAGGCACTTTGTAGTGCTGCGCCTGCCACAGTGGAACTATTTAGCCCTTTGAGGGCAAAGTAATAGTGCTCCTCAACTTGCAGAGTAAAGAGCGCATTTGAGCAGCGGAGCTACATAGAGGCCATAGAACGTGTGGTTTTAGTCAAACTGCAGCCGACTCTTAAAGTGGCAGAACGGCAAAGGCAAGATAGACACAGAAAGAGCGCCAACCCTCCTGCGATTCCTAGAGAGAGAAAGAGACGCATGGTGGGAGGCCAAAGTCCAGAGCTAGAGTGCCTGCACCGCTACCCACGGAGAGACCACATACTGCAGCCAGCTAGTTTCCCGCCACTAGGCCCAAAGCCTGCAGCACAAAGCATCGCAAGTCAGCGCAGAGCATCGCAAGTCAGAGCAGAGCATCGCAAGTCAGAGCAGAGCATCGCAAGTCAGCGCAGAGCATCGCAAGTTAAGCGCAGAGCAACGCAAGTCAGTGCAGAGCATCGCAAGTCAGGGCAGAGCATCGCAAGTCAGCGCAAAGCATCGCAAGTCTGCATAGAGCATCAGATCAAGAAAAGACAAGTCTCCTTTAAGACTGATATTTGTTCCAGCAACCTACAGATTGCAGTATCCTGCTCTTCAGAATAAGGTCAGAACTTTCCTTTATTACTTATCATTGCAATAGGCTTGACAAAAAAGAGACATTTTCGTGTTCAGGAATAAAAGGACTGTAAGTAAAAAACAAGGGGCAGTTGTAGTACACGGACTCTAAAGTATTTAAAGTGAATGTCATTTTTTACTGCCTGCACCTATTGCTATTGCACTTAAAGTGAAAGTCATTTTTATTGCCTGCACCTATTGCTATTGCATTTAAAGTGAAAGTCTTCTTAATATTCTTATTGAGTGTTATAGCATTTAGAGTAAAAATGTCTAAGTCTAGTATTGCTATGCCACTGTTAGAGGATACAAGGATAGATAAGTTAGAAAGTGAAGAGAAAGGGAACCTGTCTGAGGTAAAAGAGTCAGATGCAGCATTAGTCTTGCCCCAAACTGATATATCCCAACCAGACGAACTAAGACGCTCAGAACGTATCAGAAAACCGACCGCAAAGATGCTGGAAAATTTGGAGCAAGAAGCAGCATTAAAAGGAAAAGTTCACCAGAATGTATGATAAGTGGAAATTATACATTAAAGATGTTCATAGAAGGCTAAAGCAAGAAAGTATAAAAGGAAACTTGAGTGATATTGTAGAGACGATAGAAGAATCTGAATCAGAGCTCATGGCAGCATATGTCAATCTGCAGTCATCCATGACACCTTCCCAGGATATTGTAAGGAACATGGACACGTGTACTGCAGTCACTAAAGATTCATGAGAGAACTATCATCTGAAGCTAACTATGATGAAGTTAAGGCAAGAAAGAGAATGAACGAGCTCTTTATGAGAGACTATGCTAGATTCCATGTCTTTGTTGCCAACAGAGTTCAGAAAATTCGGGAAATAACAAATCCGGAACATTGGCATCACATTGATACAAAGCATAACCCAGCAGATCATGCTTCAAGAGGACTGAATGTAACAGAATTGAGAAATTAAAATTGGTTCACCGGTCCAGAGTTCCTTTGGGAAAAGGAGATCATACCCAGTGAAGGTTACACCGAATTGTCCATGGGTGATCCAGAAGTAAAAGTTGTACAAACATTGAGCACTGCTGCCAAGTGTCAAGATGACATACTTGAAAGACTAGCCAGATGTTCAAAATGGAATACAGTCATAAACGTAGTAGCTCGAATTCAACGTTTGGCAAAGGGAATCAGAAAGAAGGAATCATTGAATGTAGAGGAAAGAATGAAAGCTGAAGAAACAGTCATAAGACTCATTCAACAGAGATTCTATAGTGAAGAGTTGAAGAGACTTAGTCAGGAACCTAAAAGGCTTCCCAACAACCACCCATTGTACAAGCTTAATCTTGTTCTACAGGATGGTATACTGAAGGTGGGAGGGAGACTGGAAAATGCATTGTTACCCAGCAGAGTGAAGCATCCAGCAATTCTACCCAAAAATTCTACCTTCACAAGATGAGGAAGTAATACTTCCTCATATTACTTTTAAACCTTAGAGGGGCAAAGGTTTAAAAGTAATATGAGGAAGTATTACTTTACTGAGAGAGTAGTGGATGCATGGAATAACCTTCCTGCAGAAGTGGTAGCTGCAAATACAGTGAAGGAGTTTAAGCATGCATGGGATAGGCATAAGGCTATCCTTCATATAAGATAGGGCCAGGGACTATTCATAGGATTCAGATATATTGGGCAGACTAGATGGGCCAAATGGTTCTTATCTGCCGACACATTCTATGTTTCTATGATTGATCATTGATCACTACCACAACAAATCCTTGCATCAAGGAAGAAGCTTTACCCAGAACTGTTTGAGAGAAGGTGGTTACTGGATAGTGAAAGGAAGCAAAGTTATTGCAAAGTATATCAGTAAATGCGTAACTTGTAGAAAGGCACGTAGACCTACCGAAGAACAAAGAATGGTAGATCTACCGACAGATCGTGTAAACCCATCACCACCATTTCTTTATAGTAGAATGGATTGTTTCGGCCCATTCACTACCAAGCAAAACCACAAGGAGTACAAGAGATTGGGACTAATATTTACATGTCTAAGCTCCAGAGTAATTAATCTTGAAATGTTAGAAGATATGTCAACTGATGCATTCATCAATGCCTTGAGATGTTTCATAGCCATTAGAGGTACTGTCAGAGAGCTTAGATCTGACCAAGGATCCAATTTTGTCGGAGCAAGGAATGAATTGAAGAAAGCTCTAAAAGAGATCGACAAAGAAAAAGTAACTGAGTGTCACTGAATCAATGTGATTTTCATATGAATGCTCCACATGCAAGCCACACAGGAGGAGTTTGGGAAAGACAAATCAGAACTGTAAGAAATGTGTTAAGTTCAATGTTTAAAAAGAACTCCGGAAGAATGGATGATGCTTCACTTAGGACCCTATTCTATGAAGTAATGTCTATTGTTAACAGTCGTCCACTTACAGTTGACAACATCAATGATCCAACAAGTTTGGAACCTTTAACTCCCAACCATCTACTTCACCTTAAGTCTGATTACATACATCCACCACCTGGCAAGTTCACCAAAGAGGATTTATATGCCAAAAAGAGATGGCGAAGAGTTCAATATCTATCAGAACAGTTTTGGAATAGATGGAGGAAAGAGTACTTAGCCAATCTTACGCTAAGAAGTAAATGGCAAACACCCAGAAGAAATGTCCAAGTTGGTGACATAGGGCCGGATTTAAAGAAACTGCAGCTTCAAACATCTATGACGTGTTTCAGTTTCGCCGCGTTCAAATCAATTAACTGGCGCTGCGGCGAATTGGCGAGTAAAACAGCAATAATGAATTCCGCCGTCAGCGGGATTCACTTACGATCGCGGCTTCGCCAATTCGCAAACTTATGTCTTCCTGCTTATAGCAGTTTCACATAGCGATGTGGGCTAGTGGATTAGTGCACACATCACATGTCTGTAATTCATCTCCCTCTGCTGTAGGTTCGAGGCTTACCATCTCCACCTACTTTTTTTATTTTCTTTTTTTGTTTATATTGCTAAAATGGAACGGATTACATCATATATATTGCTAAATAATGTTACACTCAGAAGCGCTTGCAAGCTTACACCATTTTAAGTGTTTTTTTGATCTTGTCTGTGTGTCGAATCGATCTTATGAAGGAAAGTACCAAAGGCAAGTGACCAAACCCCTACCCTACTTCAGGGCAAGATGAAACCTCACAATTTTACCATGGTCTTCTTCCCACATTCCATACAATGTTTAGTTCTTTAGCTATATGTGCTTTTTAGCCTTAACACACTCCCTTTTTTCCACCATACAGCTTTATTCTGCACAATAGCTAAGTGCTTTGCAACTTCACTGCAGTTCACAACGTCATGGGTTCAAATCACATCACTACACTTGGGATCTCTTTTCACTCTCATTTTTTTAAACAGTTTTTTTAAACTATCTTGAATTTGGGGGGGGAGGGGGGTGTCCTACCCAAATTTCAAGCACATCAATGGAAACAACACAATTTTGATTTTATGAGTGTGGTCCTAGTTTTATCGAGATGCAATTCTTTACATATTTACCATGGTTCTTACAATTTCTTGACCAATAAACATAGGTGTCTGATATTGGACTCTCTCCATATTTCAACAACACAGGCCCTCATAGTCCAACACTACATTTGCCTCACACCTCAACACAACACTGTCACATCCCTACTCTACATTACAACCCCTCACATCACCAGTACAAGCAGCATGCAAAGTGCAAAACTCCGGCCTTGGCAGCTTAATGGGCCATACACTAACAATTTGTCTAGACTTTTTCCTGTAGACTTAACCAAACCATATAATAGAAGCTCAAACCTCAACACTTTCAATTTGGATGCAATCAGGCAGGCCCTTGCACTACATAGAAAATGTCAATCGGAAGGATAAAGTCTTCTCTAAATCTTACAGTGTGGATGGCCCTTTTGTCTGTAGGCACCCACACAAAACAAAAAAACACATGTTCAATTCTAATGTATTTATTTATTTGAGAATGACAGCAGAAGGAGGGATGCAGCAAAAGAATATTGTCACTCTCCAGTCCGTGTGCCTTTACAGCGCCAGACCACGATCTTTGCTCCATGGCTACGGGATTCTGATGTCTTCCACAACTTCCGGCAGAGTTCAGAATCCATTCTGCACCTCTACCAGCTCATAGGGGACAGGCATGGCAAGGTTGCTGGGCAGCTTCCAAGCCACTTTCGAAGTTCCAGGGTGTTCATGTTGGTCATTGGCCATGTGCCTTACCAAATATCCACTGACCACAAAAGAAAATGAGTGGAGTCCATCAAGGTGGGTTTCTACCACCTACACCCGCAAGCAGTACCACTCCTGGAAAAATAAAACAAAGGATAAGACATTTCATTATGAAAATCACATCTTAATGCCTGTTTGCTTCATTCTGAACTTCATTTAATTTCGACATCACGAGTGAAATAACACATTTTATGCCAACTTACACAAACCAGAAATCATTAATGTAAACATTTGAATACACACCTGTGACGCCAGACAGCCCATCACCACAGGCTTCCCATGGTACGTGCCATGATTCCAAGATGTTGATGTTCTGGAAAATTACAACACCATAAGATACCAAGCAGCCGTTCATGTTATCAATAACTACACAGGTGGCATAGACACAAATAAACACCTGCCAGCTCTTCTCAGCCCTTTACACTATTCACAATACCAACATGTTTATGGTTAGAGGTGCATGTTTTTGCTCAAGTAACACAATTTTACCAATGTTGACTACACTTTATCTACAATGGCAAGTGTCATTGGCAGATGATAATCACCCTCTGTCTCCCTGTGAGTGGCACCTCTGCTAACTAGCTAATTAATACACATGCCCTATCTTGACCGGTTACAGTACTTACATGTAAAGTGGCTAGCAACCAGGGTATTCCGGGTGGCCATACCGGCAGCGGTGCTCCGCCGCCTGGGGGCCGCCGGCTGACGGACCTCTGGCTCCCTCTCCTCCGTCAGCTCCCAAGAATCATCCCGGGCAACGCACATGTTGTGCAACACGCAGCACGCCAGGATGATCTTGGAAGCCTTGGTAGGAGAGTACAGGAGTTCACCCCCAGGCCGGGCCAAGCAGAGAAACCGGGACTTGAGAAGACCTATGGTCAACTCAATGATACTCCGGCTTCTCCGCAAGGCCCTGTTGTAATTCCTCTCTGCTGGGCCCTGGGGGTACCTGATTGGAGCCATCAGCCACGTCAGCTGCGGGTAACCAGCATCCCCTGAAAAATAAGAAAAATATAAATTAGTTATTCATATCATGTGACTTTAGATGACTCCTCAAAATGGGAGACAATTAGGCATTTTACTAAACAACCTGCTCGTCTGTTTGCAAAAAATCATATGAAACATCTCAACTCTGTCTAACTGCCTAAATCACTAATACAAATGGGAAAAAGGACACACAAAGTGGTGGGTTTCTCTTGCAAGTTACAACTTGGCCCCTATTCTGTTCCTATTACATTAGCCTAGGTCTTACTTCTGGAATATATCTGCAACTAGAGTGAGGAAACCAATATTGACTCACTTATGCAAAGTACTTTGGGGATATGGCAATACCATTGGAATCATTTGTAGGTTTTCTTTGGGTGGCTAGAGGACACCATTTACACATTGGTTAACCACCTTCATTGGACTCAAAGACAACTTTGCAAATCTTTCTTTTGTGAGCTGCTAAGCTGCTGATCTGGTTGTGTGTGAACAGCCTGACAACTAATAACACATCCATTTTAGGTAGGCTTTGCTTAAATCAGGGTGTACACCGATGTAGCTTATTCCTATGTCTATGTAATCTTACAGTTTATGTTGTTAAGACAAAATACTTTACCAATAAGCCACCCTTCGGGCATTTGTCCACTTTCAAACACCTCGTACAGAGTACTTGTTCTTAACATACTGGAATCATGGCACGACCCTGGGTGACCAGTGTTGACACTCATGATGCGCTGTTTGGCGTCACACACTAATTGGACGTTCACAGAGTGGTACTGCTTGCGGTTCCGGTATTCACTTTCGTGGCTCCTTGGGGGCCTAATGGCTATGTGGGTGCCATCGATTGCCCCTAGGATTTGCGGCATGTGTGCCCGCCGGTAGAAACCCAACTTGACTTCATTCCACTCATTTTCATTCTGTGGCCAGTGGATAAAATTGGGCACTATATCCACTATGGCATTAATGACCAACATGAACACCCTTGAAACTGTGGGCTGGCTAATGCCCATGATACTTCCCGAAGTGGCTTGGAAGCTGCCACGCCCTAAAATATACAAAGTGGCCAGCAATCTGGCCATGCCGGGCACCGCATGGCCGCGCTGTGTGTCCGGGTCAATTTTCTCTGCTATGAGCTGGTAGAGGTGTAGAATAGTTCCTCGCTCGAGCCGGAACTTCCTCCTGACATCAGAATCCCGCAGCTTGTCCAAATAGATCCTTGGAGCAAAAATGCGTGGCTGGCGAGGTAAGGGCACACGGACTGGAGGTGCTGCTGCTGAAGGTGCTGCTGCTGCTGCTGCTGCAGCTTCCCCACCTTCTGCTGCCTCCTGTGCCAGGGCCTCCTCAAACAAGGCACCAATAAATGCCAGCATTGCACCATCTAATGCGTCTGGGATATCGTCCTCCATTTTGAACGCGCAAATTCGCGAATGCGCAGATATATATAGAAACGGCCGCTAATTATCACACCTGTGAGCCAGCTATAAAAGGAGCACATGGCCAATATGGCTGCTGGATGTTATAGATCGATGTTTCTTATGTGCTAGCAAGACCCTGTGACCCACAACCTACATTATCTGGAGGTAAGACAATTGTATCTCTCTCTCCCAAAAAAAAGGAAGGAGACAATTTGTACTTATCTTGGGTGTGCTTAAGTTGTCTATGGTGAATCCCCTCCAACCCACAATAGCTTGGGAACCCCTCAAGTGTCTTTTAATCATTGGCAGTTGGCCCCATGTGCATGTGGTTTGGACATGTGTTTTCTCATGTTTGTTAAAGGTGTGCAGTCTAGATTTGGCATCTAAACCTGCCCCCTTACCTTCCCAGCTTCCAAAGACACCATTTTTGCTTTCCTGATAACTGTAATTTATTATGTGCACGTATGTAGGTCATGCGATTTCTCATGTATGTTTAATGTTTGCAGCCTCCTTTTGCCTATAAAGGATTACACCACCACCACCACCACCACCACTGTGTTTGTGACATTAGGTAAGTGTTTGGAGGGCCTCGTGTGATTTGTACCCCTATGCGTTTTCTTATGTGTTTTTTTTTTACATTTCTTTGCAGCCTCTTCTGCTCTTTAACACCACCACCACCACCACCACCACCACCACCACCACCACCACCACTGTGTTTGTGACATTAGGTAAGTGTTTGGAGGGCCTCGTGTGATTTGTACCCCTATGAGTTTTCTTATGTGTTTTTTTTTTTACATTTCTTTGCAGCCTCTTCTGCTCTTTGCCACCACCACCACCACCACCACCACCACTGTGTTTGTGCCATTAGGTAAGTGTTTGGAGGGCCTCGTGTGATTTGTACCCCTATGAGTTTTCTTATGTGTTTTTTTTTTTACATTTCTTTGCAGCCTCTTCTGCTCTTTGCCACCACCACCACCACCACCACCACTGTGTTTGTGCCATTAGGTAAGTGTTTGGAGGGCCTCGTGTGATTTGTACCCCTATGAGTTTTCTTATGTGTTTTTTTTTTACATTTCTTTGCAGCCTCTTCTGCTCTTTGCCACCACCACCACCACCACCACCACCACCACCACCACCACCACCACTGTGTTTGTGCCATTAGGTAAGTGTTTGGAGGGCCTCGTGTGATTTGTACCCCTATGCGTTTTCTTATGTGTTTTTTTGGTACATTTCTTTGCAACCTCTTCTGCTTTTTTTGCCACCACCACCACCACCACCGTGTTTGTGCCATTAGGTAAGTGTTTGGAGGGCCTCGTGTGATTTGTACCCATATGCGTTTTCTTATGTGTTTTTTTTTTTTCCTTTTCTTTGCAGCCTCTTCTGCTCTTTGCCCACTACTACCACCACCACCACGACCAAGTCTGTTTGTGCCATTAGGTAAGTGTGTTCTGTAACTGTTCACTAATTATACTGTATATGAAGAGCAATCTGCAAATCCTGTTTTTTCTGTTTTCTCTTTTGTCATTTCAGATTTAGGAGTTTGGGGCTCTTTGCTGCTGCTGGACAGCCAGATTCTCTGCCCACCTCGTGCTCCCATGGCCCCACCCACTGGAAGGATGAGAAGGGCCAGGGGGGCCAGGGGGGCCAGGGGGGCCAGGGGGGGCAGGGGGGGCAGGGGGGGCAGGGTGGGCAGATCGTCTGGCTCTGGTGTGAGGGAGGCTCCAGCTGTATCCATGAGGGAGTCCACCATCCCCATCCCGGAGGAGGAAGCCGGGGGAGGTGTTAACACACCAAGTGGACAAGCTGGCTCTTCTGACAGTAGTCCTGGAGAGGGTCCGTCCACCAGAGTCAGCTTGTCCACATTAACCCGGCTTCCCCGTTTCACCCACAATCAGTGCTGTGCCCTGGTCCACGCCTATATGGCCAGATATCAGGCGATACATGGGACCAGGGCCGCGTCTTACTCAGTAACAGAGAAGAACAGATTGTGGGATGAAATCCGGGATGCTGTAAATGCACTGGGTGAAGCACCTCGCCACCGTGACAGTGTGCGGAAGAAGGTCAACGACATCTGTGGGTCCGTTCGGAAGAAGCTAATTGCATGGGCTGCGGAGGGTCTTTATGACCGTCAAGGTCGGCTGGATGAACGTGCACGAAGTTCTCTCTGGGATTATCAATTACCTTTCTTGAACATCATAGGACCCGATACCATCTTTACCAGAGAGGACTTAGATTCGGATGCTTTGCACCGAGGTAGGATATTATCTTGGATGTCAATTGTGTGAGTTGTTTGGAAAAGATTAACTACTATCCTATGTGTGACATTAAGAGAATGTGATACTTGCCCTTCCAATTGTCCTTTTTTTGTTTTCCCCAACCTGCAATTTGTTCATCTGTAGCACGGATCTCAGCCCCTCCACAGCCCATGCAGCTTGGCGAACCAGACGGACTCACAGGTGTTGACATCAGTGCTGACCCTCCTCCTGGTAGGTCCAATATCATACTGTGCCAAACAATGTAGATGTTTTTTTTTGGCCAAGATAGCTCATATTGCTATGTCCTTTACAGAAGATCCGCAGCAGGGAACACACCCAGTGCAGCTAGGCCTGGAGGAAGGTGTTGGTATGTCTAGTCAAATAATGTTTTTTTGAATCTTATTAACCCCATTAACACACATGTTTTTTCTTAGGAAAGAGTGTTGCCTTTTAGATGTTTACCCTGCAAAACACAGTTGACAGCATTAATGGGTGCCGTCATTAGTAGGCAGACCAAGCCTTCTTAACCTTTGGGAGGGTTTAGCAAGTGTCCTATGAGCCCAGGAAAGCACTTTTGAATGTTTGGCCTCAATGCTTCATTCATGAAGCTAGGAGGGCAATCTGGCCATAATCATTACTGACTAAGGTTATGTACTAAACATGTTTTTTTTTTTTTTTTTTAAAAGAACATCAGGCCCCTCTTGACGTTGCAGCTGGAGTTGGATCAGGAGCTGGCGACGATTCTGCATCCAGTGCTGTGGTATGTGATATAAGGGAACAAGGTGCACATGTAACATTTCAATGGTAGCATTGATTTTGGACTAGATGTGGCTTACATTGTGTGTGTTAAATTAGTGCTATGACATTCTGACGATGCACCAGCACAACAAGAGTTCTATCTTGAACATCAGGGAATTATGTTATAATTTGGTGTGCCACTAATGTTCCAAAAACATCCAGGATCTTTAAAGTCCGGCCCGTCTTTGATTTTCCAGGTCCAAATTCATGGGTATCGTTTGGTTGGGTTGTCCTCTAGCCGATTGATGGCAAGATTTTAGACAACATACGTAGATGTATAAAGTCATTGGTGTAGTAACAGATTTACCAAAAGCATAAACAACCTACCACACCAGGGTTAATTGGGAACACCTTCATGTTGAATCTTTTTTGCCTTTGTCATATTAGTCCTACCAATATAATATGTACCCATTATCAGAAGTGTTGCTAGCTTGGATAATCTTACAATGAACAAGTACTCATTAGAAGCACATCAAACTTTTCAACGTTCTGCTTGGGGTGTTAAGTTGTCAAACTAATCTGAAATATTTAGTCATGATGTTTGATAATGATTTGGTCTATTTCTTCTGCTTTCAGGTAGCCTTAGATGCAGAGGGATTGTCACCTACCCAACTTCGTCCATCTATGCTGGATGTAGCCGAGAGGCTGCTTGATGAGTATCAGGTCCAAAATGAGTTAAGGAGGCGTACTCAGCAATCTACTGAGGCAGTACGTCTGCTCGGGCTCATACAGGAATCTGTAGCAACAATGGTACAGGTTCACCAGGATATGTTACAGGTTCAACAGGATATGCGTAACAGCTTGGTAAGTTTAGCAGACCAGCATCAACGGGATCGGCAAAGTGTTGACACTCAGGTGCTGGCCACACGCCAATGCCTGTTTGGATCTGAAGATGCCCCATTGGCAGAGCCCTCCCAAACATCTCACTCACCTGCCACTGCAGGTTGTGGTAGTGGGAGGGTAATGCCAGTGTTGGCCACTTGTCAGGCAGCTGGGGATGGGACAATTCCTCCTGTAGCCACTCCTAGCACTTCACACTCCGTTCGGACTCCCACACCCCTCAATGAGCAATCCTCCTGCACAACCTCAATGCGCACTGGTTCCACAGTACCCCTTCCACCTGACTACATTCCCTCCACACCTTTATCACTTCACTCCTCCCCAGGCCGTTCTTCTTTTTTGTCACCAATGCGACATGTCGTTTGCCCCCGCACCGTGGACCACAACAACCAATCAACCACCACTCCCCACACATCTTCACAACCCTTGCACCACCAGCAGCATCAAATAGCCTTGGAGCAGCAACGATCCCATCTCATGGTAATGGCACACGTTACCCAAATTCTTAGGCTGAGCACAGAGCAGATGGGACTATTGGCACAAGATCTTCAGTCTGGGACATTTCCAGGGTTCAACACCCTGCATCAGCAGCAGCCTCAGACACGGGATCTGATTCTAATGGGCCACTTTACCAGAACTCTAAGGCTAACCCCAGAGCAGATGGGACTATTGGCCCACCATTTGATGGCAGGAACCTTTCCATTGCTCACCACACTGCTTCAGTCACCACCACCACCACCAACTTAATTTCTTTTTTTTTTTTTTTTTTGGTTTTGTTAATGATTGTTACATTGGCCAATTTGTGGGGCCATTTTTTTTTTAAATTTGAGGGTGGCACAATATGATTTCTTATAGTGCTTTTTTTGGGGATGAAATAAAATTTTATGCAAAATGATTAGTTTGTGTTTGCTCTTTGGTTTTTTAGGAGTGTTGGTGGCCAAGTAATGGCCCTGGTTAATGTAGGCATTTATACACACGTGCTTCTCGATCTCCAAACATATGATTTCATGTAAATTTAGATAACTCAATGTTCACATAACGACCCAAGAAAAGGTCTCCCTTCAAATGTAGCTTCAAAACAAGTCTCAAGGCTAACATAAACCAAAGCCAACATACTAACAATTACAGACCACACCACTCAAGTAAACAAATACAACACAAAAGACATTCGATGTGTACACCAAAAAGAAAACTTGGGTAATAAAATAAATGTTTTAATAACACATGTGGGTGTCTACCAACTGTAGCGTACAAAAAATATATTACAATATATAATAGAATGAACTAAATTGCCAATGTAACATTTGTGTTGCAAAGAGCAACATACTTAAATTTAATTTAGATAAACATTTTAAACATTTTTTATGTTTTGACATCATTTTTTGGAAGGTTTTCACAAAAACAATTCTTTTTTGTAAACATTTGTGGTTTTGTCGGTTGCCATAAAAACAACAAGGCTTTTTTGTAAACATTTTTGGTTTTGTCCGTTGCCATAAAAACAACAAGGCTTTTTTGTAAACATTTTTGGTTTTGTCCGTTGCCATAAAAACAACAAGGCTTTTTTGTAAACATTTGTGGTTTTGTCCGTTGCCATAAAAACAACAAGGCTTTTTTGTAAACATTTGTGGTTTTGTCCGTTGCCATAAAAACAACAAGGCTTTTTTGTAAACATTTTTGGTTTTGTCCGTTGCCATAAAAACAACAAGGCTTTTTTGTAAACATTTGTGGTTTTGTCCGTTGCCATAAAAACAACAAGGCTTTTTTGTAAACATTTTTGGTTTAGTTTGTTACCAAAAACAACAAGGCTTTTTTGTAAACATTTGTGGTTTTGTCCGTTGCCATAAAAACAACAAGGCTTTTTTGTAAACATTTTTGGTTTAGTTTGTTACCAAAAACAACAAGGCTTTTTTGTAAACATTTGTGGTTTTGTCCGTTGCCATAAAAACAACAAGGCTTTTTTGTAAACATTTTTGGTTTAGTTTGTTACCAAAAACAACAAGGCTTTTTTGTAAACATTTTTGGTTTTGTCGGTTGCCATAAAAACAACAAGGCTTTTTTGTAAACATTTGTGGTTTTGTCCGTTGCCATAAAAACAACAAGGCTTTTTTGTAAACATTTGTGGTTTTGTCCGTTGCCATAAAAACAACAAGGCTTTTTTGTAAACATTTGTGGTTTTGTCCGTTGCCATAAAAACAACAAGGCTTTTTTGTAAACATTTGTGGTTTTGTCCGTTGCCATAAAAACAACAAGGCTTTTTTGTAAACATTTTTGGTTTAGTTTGTTACCAAAAACAACAAGGCTTTTTTGTAAACATTTGTGGTTTTGTCCGTTGCCATAAAAACAACAAGGCTTTTTTGTAAACATTTTTGGTTTAGTTTGTTACCAAAAACAACAAGGCTTTTTTGTAAACATTTGTGGTTTTGTCCGTTGCCATAAAAACAACAAGGCTTTTTTGTAAACATTTTTGGTTTAGTTTGTTACCAAAAACAACAAGGCTTTTTTGTAAACATTTTTGGTTTTGTCGGTTGCCATAAAAACAACAAGGCTTTTTTGTAAACATTTGTGGTTTTGTCCGTTGCCATAAAAACAACAAGGCTTTTTTGTAAACATTTGTGGTTTTGTCGGTTGCCATAAAAACAACAAGGCTTTTTTGTAAACATTTGTGGTTTTGTCCGTTGCCATAAAAACAACAAGGCTTTTTTGTAAACATTTGTGGTTTTGTCCGTTGCCATAAAAACAACAAGGCTTTTTTGTAAACATTTGTGGTTTTGTCGGTTGCCATAAAAACAACAAGGCTTTTTTGTAAACATTTGTGGTTTTGTCCGTTGCCATAAAAACAACAAGGCTTTTTTGTAAACATTTTTGGTTTTGTCCGTTGCCATAAAAACAACAAGGCTTTTTTGTAAACATTTGTGGTTTTGTCCGTTGCCATAAAAACAACAAGGCTTTTTTGTAAACATTTTTGGTTTAGTTTGTTACCAAAAACAACAAGGCTTTTTTGTAAACATTTGTGGTTTTGTCCGTTGCCATAAAAACAACAAGGCTTTTTTGTAAACATTTTTGGTTTAGTTTGTTACCAAAAACAACAAGGCTTTTTTGTAAACATTTGTGGTTTTGTCCGTTGCCATAAAAACAACAAGGCTTTTTTGTAAACATTTTTGGTTTAGTTTGTTACCAAAAACAACAAGGCTTTTTTGTAAACATTTTTGGTTTTGTCGGTTGCCATAAAAACAACAAGGCTTTTTTGTAAACATTTGTGGTTTTGTCCGTTGCCATAAAAACAACAAGGCTTTTTTGTAAACATTTGTGGTTTTGTCCGTTGCCATAAAAACAACAAGGCTTTTTTGTAAACATTTGTGGTTTTGTCCGTTGCCATAAAAACAACAAGGCTTTTTTGTAAACATTTGTGGTTTTGTCCGTTGCCATAAAAACAACAAGGCTTTTTTGTAAACATTTTTGGTTTAGTTTGTTACCAAAAACAACAAGGCTTTTTTGTAAACATTTGTGGTTTTGTCCGTTGCCATAAAAACAACAAGGCTTTTTTGTAAACATTTTTGGTTTAGTTTGTTACCAAAAACAACAAGGCTTTTTTGTAAACATTTGTGGTTTTGTCCGTTGCCATAAAAACAACAAGGCTTTTTTGTAAACATTTTTGGTTTAGTTTGTTACCAAAAACAACAAGGCTTTTTTGTAAACATTTTTGGTTTTGTCGGTTGCCATAAAAACAACAAGGCTTTTTTGTAAACATTTGTGGTTTTGTCCGTTGCCATAAAAACAACAAGGCTTTTTTGTAAACATTTGTGGTTTTGTCGGTTGCCATAAAAACAACAAGGCTTTTTTGTAAACATTTGTGGTTTTGTCCGTTGCCATAAAAACAACAAGGCTTTTTTGTAAACATTTGTGGTTTTGTCCGTTGCCATAAAAACAAGGCTTTTTTGTAAACATTTGTGGTTTTGTCGGTTGCCATAAAAACAACAAGGCTTTTTTGTAAACATTTTTGGTTTTGTCGGTTGCCATAAAAACAACAAGGCTTTTTTGTAAACATTTTTTTTTTGGTTGCCAAAAACAAGGCATTTTTTGTTTTTTTTTGGTTTTTTTGGTTCCCAAAAAAAGGGTTTTTTATAAATTTTTATATTTTTTTTGGTTGCCAAAAACAAGGCTTTTTTTGTTTTTTTTTTTTTTTTGGGTCCCCAAAAAAAGGGTTTTTTATAAATTTTTATATTTTTTTTGGTTGCCAAAAACAAGGCTTTTTGTTTTTTTTTTTTTTTTTGGGTCCCCAAAAAAAGGGTTTTTTATAAATTTTTATATTTTTTTTGGTTGCCAAAAACAAGGCTTTTTGTTTTTTTTTTTTTTTTTGGGTCCCCAAAAAAAGGGTTTTTTATAAATTTTTATATTTTTTTTGGTTGCCAAAAACAAGGCTTTTTTTTTTTTTTTTTTTTTTTTGGGTCCCCAAAAAAAGGGTTTTTTATAAATTTTTATATTTTTTTTGGTTGCCAAAAACAAGGCTTTTTTTTTTTTTTTTTTTTTTTTGGGTCCCCAAAAAAAGGGTTTTTTATAAATTTTTATATTTTTTTTGGTTGCCAAAAACAAGGCTTTTTTTTTTTTTTTTTTTTTTTGGGTCCCAAAAAAAGGGTTTTTTTTTAAACTGTTTTTGATTTTTTTGTTAGATTTTTGTTTATAATGGGCAACAATTACAAATGGGACATTTCTTTGTGTTGCAACGTGCAACATAAGTAAACAAACCACAAAAAAAAATACTAGGATCTTTTTAAAGGTGTGACATTCCTAACGAATGGCTCCTTAGGGTCTGGATCCACGCCACAAAGGTGTTCCAAATATAGAATTCGGTCTCCGCACCACCTCATATAATCCAGGAGGACCTCGTAGGTGAGGTGGGTGTGCCCTGGGTAGAAAAAAACATGACAATTAGTTTTAGGCAAAATGATCCAAACAAGGATTGTAATTAATGTGCCTCAACAAATATGCTTAGGAGTCTATTGGTTGGCTTTTATCAACACTCTGAAGCAAATATGCTAAATTGCTGTTGTAAACCTTAAACTCAAACTTTCACAGCAAATTGTTCAAAAGGTTACATAAGATGGCTTGGAATGTTAGTAGCAGTTCCACCAAAGCTAAGTAAAATGCTTTTCTGCATGTAAACACAAGCAATCATTTTGAAGAATGTAAGGTGTTTTGGGTTCAATTGGTCAACACGATACATGTGCACACATTTATCTCTATCACCATTGGAATCTGTGGAGCGTTCTCTCTCACTCTTACTGTCTATAGATTGAACCTGACACATAGTAGAGACTCACCCTTAGGAATTTTGAGGGCCAGTTCTGGACGGAGCAGATGTGTCTGCTCCCCTGATCTCCTTTCCGCCATCCCAGCTGTGTTAAGAGAGAAGAAAAAGTTTATCAACAAATGGACTCACGCTAACTGTAGGTTACGCAGTCATGAAAACGCTCTAACACCCACTCATTACCCCTCCACATTTCCCTGAAAGTTTTATTTAGACATTGATATGGTGGTGATGCAGATTTGTACAGTGCAAGCGTCATTCTTCTGGGTGAAGCTTGTAGCGTTAAGGATACGTACTCCCTGCTTTTGTGCTGATTGTGTTTTTCTGATGTTTTTGGTGCCTCAGCCCTGCCTGTTCTAAGTGTTGGAAACATATCATTTTGGGAGGGCTGCGGAAAACTAATCAGGTTAGACTTACACTCTCTAGGTTTTTGGGGACAAGAGAAATAACAATCCTCCTTTTTACATGGCCCCTGTACACACCTCTAGGCACCTCCCTCCTGTTGTTTGACCCCACAGCAGGCAGCTTGCTATGGAGGCACATGAGATGAAGCCAAGCACCCTGTGCCTGTTCAGGCACTAGGCTGTGAGCCAGCCTTGCCCCCCTCCCTTCCATTGGTCTCAATGATTAGGAGTGACAGCATCAGGAGGCAATATTGGCATGCTGTCACCTCAGTTAAGGAGGAGGGGGAGTCTGTTCCAGACAAGTATTAGTGCAAACATTTGGACCGTAAAAAATGGTCCCAGTAAGTCTTAGGGGGAATATGCACACCTATCACTTGGAATACTAATGCATAGAATGCATTCACATAAAGAACCCGCTGCCTTTAGAACAACTTGAAGCCTGAGCGGGGACATACACAGTTAGCATTTCTCCACTTACTAAGTAGACACATTACTGGAAAAGCACACAACTTACCATCATCAGGTTTTTTTGGGGCCCCTGAAGTGGATGGCGTGGCTGGCTCTGGAGAAACTGCACAAAAAGAACACAAATTGTGAACTGGAATGTGGTACATTACCGAGGAAGAGTATTTATGAAAGATTGACAAACACACATTTTCAGTGTTGACTAAATCAGGACATGATTAAATTACAATGTCCCCTAAAAATTTACAAGTACAAAGCACACCATTTCCAATGTAGAGAAACTAACACCAATTTAGAATAGGGTGGCTTGAGATAACTTACAAAAGATAACATGTCCTGTAAAGCTCCCCAAAACCACCTTTCAAACATGAAGGTTAAGCAAGAGTGTTTCATGACCAACCTTCCTGTCACATATAGCAAAACTACACTTGCTTTGACTCCAACTTAGATTATCCTAGATACACATCATCCTAGCACACACAATTCATGTGAGAATCTAATTTTAGGTACTTACAGACTAGTTCAGGGGAGCCTGGAGTGGGGGAGGATGGGGGAGACCCTACATGGGGGGATGGTGTCCCTTCATGGGGGGATGGCGTTGTATCTCCTAGAAACACAAAGACACAAATACAATCCTTGAACAAAAGCTATTTGATAAAGGCACACAGAAAGTAGTCTGGAAACATTGAAGGTAGTAGTTACAGTGGACTGGGTAAGCAGTGGCCCCTCTTCCCCAGTCCTCCACAACAAACATCCTCAATGTCAGCTGCTACAAAACCCCAATGTCAAAATATATATATTACAGCCCTTATATTTACCAGGACACATTGAACACACAAACACATGTAGAATACTTACTTCCCCTTTGAGGAGAGCCCAGGTCCTCATCCGAGTCGGACCAATTGGCCTCTTCTTGGCCAACAGTTTGTTCCTGGCCCGGATCCAGGCGACTCGGCCCTGCCTGAGGCTCCTCTCTTGCTGAAGTTACATCAACCACAAAAGAAAACAAAACAAACAATCATTCCTCCAAGTTCGACCTAATACACAACACACCAGCACATCCACATTACTTACAGGGGGCCTGAGAAGGCTGAGCCGCAACATCCTGATCACTGGTTTCTAAAATAAAAGAAAAACATTATATATTATTTATGGACACAAATAGGCAGTAACCTCTCATCATGCTAGCACCATACTCAATGCCCCTACAATTCAGAACATAGAAGTGCACTTACACCAATGAGATGCATTGACCATGTTTTAAAACAGGAGGGCACCATGCAAATTAAGCGGGCGCCTAAGGCCTCGCACCTACAGGGGCCTTGCGGCCAGTGGCGGAGCACCAACATTTCGAAGGGCGCAGTCAGGGAAATCTCCCAAGTAAAAGATTGCTTTCAATCCTCGGATCAAAAAGTTGCAGCAGTGTGCTGCAGTCCCTTCACTGCGTCTGCCAGGTGTCTGTTGTCCGCTGACACTTACTCCTCCTTCTCTGCCTGGGGATTGGCCGTCTGATCATGTTATCCTAAGATGTGGAGGAATCGGTAGGTGTGTACCTGCACCAGTAGGAAGTGACTGGCCGGTCAACTCACTCTGCTATCATCAGTTGTTGCTCTGGGAGGAGAGCTCCGCCCTGGACCCGGAACATACAGGTAACCAGGCCCAGACTTGATATTTTGCAGGCTGGTCATAGATTTGTTGTGTCCACTATGCAAAGTGGTTGAGTAGCCCCAGGGAAGTTGGAAGAGTCTGAAAATGGTTGGTGGAGGAGGAGGAGAAGAAGGCCCTGGGTGGCTGGGGGACAAGGAGAGGGCCCCTGGGGGTTTTCTAGAGGAGGAAAGATCCACAATGACGCCAGAGTCAATTGCCAAGGAAGAGAGTGGAGCTGAGCAAGTCCTGCCTATCTGACATGAAAGCCAAACATGGTGTAGATGGAGCCCTTTGCCCTACACAATGACAGCACCAGAGGTGGAAGGTGAGTGGTAGCGGGTCTTTGACATTATAGAGCATATGGACTCTGTCCATTATTGGTAGTTTTGTTTGGAGTTGTCCTTTAGATGTTTAACTGTGTTGTTTTTGACCCGAGCTGTGAGGGACTGAGGTATGACAGCCCACTATGCTGAGACTTATAGTGCCCTAGAATGTTGAGGACTGAGGAATCCTTAGTCCCTAACAGAGGGCACTACAAGTCTTAGCATAGCAGGCAGTATTTCCTCATTCCCCTACAGAGAGGATTACAAGTCCAAGCAGGTAGCCTTCTGCAGTGGGACTTGTTGTGCCCTTGACTGTGGTGGACTGAGGAAGGGAAGTGTAAGAGGGTCTCTGTAAGCTCAGATGTATGGGGGAGCTTTGGGGAACACAGAGTTCCCTTTTACACCAGAGTCCCCAGCTTCCCCCCTCAAATAATGGTTCCCAAACTCTCCTTATATCAGAGTCTTCACACTTCCCTCTTACAGTGTAGTAAGTCTGGAGACTCCGATGTAAAGGGGGCTCTGTAAAATGTGATTAGAGATTAGAAATTTCTAACATTTTTATTTTCTACTTACGATCCACAATTTTCAGCTGCTCAAATGGCTCGCTGCCTCGGACTGCATATTGGAGTGTGGCCGTCCTCCTCCTCCCCTTCTTCACCAAAATCACAAGAGGGTGCCGTCCGTCCGCTTTGGCTAGAAGCAGAAGAAAAAAAAAAACATAAAAAATACGAATGTACATAGTAGTATTAAAGGTTGTGAAGAGACACTTGATGGAGGTAGGAAAGGTAGGAGCGAGAGGGAGGGGGGGGGGGGGGTGTTGGTATTAGTGTTGTTGCATAGCTAAACACATGTCCACCTACCCAAAAAATTGTAACCTATCTGGTCACATGTAATGTATATTTTTACTTACCGGAGATTTGCTCCACAGCCTTTAGCAGGAGCCTGGGTGAGCGCCTTTTGGCATCACTCCAGGCCCGCTGCAGATCCACTATATCAGCCTGGAACTGAAATCTCCGCTGCAGCCTCATCCGGAGACGACACATCATCTTGTGCTTTTGGTGAAGATGCGTATAAACTTTATCATACCCCCAGAGGAGGAGGAGCTGTGGAAAGAGCAGTGTATGTTTGAGTCCAAGTATGTCCAAAATAGTACAGTCTTCAAATAACATGCTAGGTCGTCTTTGAGATATTGTAGAACAAAGAATTCCATTTCTGGTGATACATATACATCGATGTCCAAATCTACCTCCATGACATAGGTTGCCCCACACTGGTGATTTCCTCTACATGATATAGCCATTTTCTCAATTGGCCTTTCATGACACACCCAGGGCCGCCATCAGGGGGGACAGGCAGTCACTGTATTTACAACCTTATTGCTGTCCATTTAGCAGGGTGCAAGTAACTTTACACACATGTAGCATAGGTATCAACTTTTGTCACCATGTTAAAAGGACAGCAGTATGGGTAGCATTACAGTGACTGTTATTAGTCCAGGCTCACTAAACTAGCCAATGCTTGGAAAAGCAAGCCATGCAGATTGCTTTTCAGGTCCCTTTTAACACGAGCTGTCTGATTGGGTGTGGCTGTTAATTTTTGACGCAGACCTGATAAGCCCCTCAATTCTCCTTTATGGAGTGTTATATGTAAATGGGATTGCTTCATTTGAGATGCAGATTTAAACTGTGTATGGCCAGGCTGAAGGTACCCAAGTTGATTGGTCGATCACCTGGAGGACAACGTACAACCAGTCTGTCAGATTTTACACACACTTATCGCTAGCATCTCTTGTAGCCACTAGCAATAATCACTGTGTTTTCCTGGCAGGGGCAGCACCAGGAGAACACAATGGCTCCGCAGGAGGGTTTCCCCTGTCTGTGTTGATGGTGGAATCAAGGCAAAATGTTTTTCCTGCAAGCCACGGGACAAACAAAGATATTTTTTTAATGAATCCATGATTTTGCCAAAATGGAAAAAAAAAGATGTTTGCTTTGTATATTCTTAAGTTTGCTACATAACTAGAACATGTAACAGTGTTATATCATTGCAGGAGATTTCCCTTCACTTCCTGTCTTGGTGTCACCAGGACAGGAAGTGAGGGAATCTCCCGTGGGGATACAGCCAGCAATTCTTTCCTTTTATATATACTATGGACATTATAAGGCAACAATTGCAAGCTATTTCCCCACAGTGATATTCCCCTCACTTCCTGTCTTGGTGTCACCAGGACAGGAAGTGAGGGAATCTCCCGTGGGGATACAGCCAGCAATTCTTTCCTTTTATATATACTATGGACATTATAAGGCAACAATTGCAAGCTATTTCCCCACAGTGATATTCCCCTCACTTCCTGTCTTGGTGACACTAAGACAGGAAGTGAGGGAAAATCTCATGCAATGATATCACCCTACTAGAAATTGTAGTTCCGTCTAAAAAGTATACATAAAGTAAGCACTTGGTTTCCAAAGTGGCAAAATTATGGAGGAGTTAAAACCCCATAGTGTGATCGGGTAATCTGACGGTGTGTTCCTACACTCCTCAATGTGTCTGTTCATTAAGCTGTGCTGAATTATCCTTGATTCACAATTCCTGCAAGAGTTGCACATGGTATGTGGGAGATGCAAATTTAAGGTGGCATAATTATCCACACAATCACACATAATCCTTTTTAAAGGTCACCAGCAGAATTTGATGGCATAGTGGTTCACAGCAGTGCCATCATATTCCAGTTAGATCTGTCAATTAACAAAGCAATGGGATCTGGGGGTGTATTTAACTTGCAATGGACACCCCCATTCATTATCATATGGCAGTGTGAGATGGGTCTGTTGGGAATGTGATCCATTGAGACAAGTGATTATACACTCATGTGTTTCTTTTAGAGGTGATTTGTTCAAGGCAATCCTTTGAAGACATGACCATTCCAGATTTTTGTGATCACTGATTCCATCTCAGGTGAACCAATTAGCTGCTGTGTGCAGATCCAGCTTATGATGGTAAGAGTGTCAGACAAGACAAACGGGGCCGAGCTTGCAGTGTGTATGGATGTATGTAAGGCAATAATTTTTTGCATTATGCATTTAGGGAATATAATGTTTCTAATCTTGCATATATGAAAAGGGTCAATACATTTGTCTTTATCTAGATAGATTCCAAAGCGTCAGAGCAATCTGTCACAGATAATTGGGTTTCATTTTGTGTAAAAGTTGAAACGAATCAAATCTATCTATATACAGGCATAGCCCACTTTAAGTACACAATGGGACCAGGGCATGTATGGAAACTGAAAATGTACTTAAAGTGAAGCAATACCTTTTTTCTTTTCTCGATGCATGAAAATACACCAGCTCCATTGTAAATTTTGGCAACATTGACATAGCCTTACTCCCAAACCATGTGGGAGCATGTTAAGGGGATCCAGGACTATGACATGATAGATTACCTAGGCAAGCTGGCCAGCCACAAAATGGATATGGTGTAGTCCTGGGTACCTGGGTACCCTGTCGTTGCTCCCTAAGTTTGTTATCCCTGTCACTTATGGTTTGTGAGCAGTGTCATGGCAAGCTGAACAAGCTGTGTCCTTACTCACGATTGTATATAAAGTGAGTGTACTTAAAGCAGGGTATGCCTATCTATATCTATATAGAAAGTTCAGAGATGTGAACCTGTTCCCTATTATATACACTAATATATGGTATATAACATTCTATAATGTATCTAATGTATATATATTGTATATAATATATACATAGTATATATATTGTCTAATATATATATTTTTTAGATACACATACATACATCTATATATATACACATAATATATATATATACATATAATATATATACATATATATATATATATATATATACATATAATATATATACATATATATACATATAATATATATATATATATATATACATATAATATATATATATATATATATATATATATATATACACATATAATATATATATATATACACATATAATATATATATATATATATACATATAATATATATATATATATATACATATAATATATATATATATATATACATATAATATATATTAATATATATATATATATATATACATATAATATATATATATATATATATATATATATATATACATATAATATATATATATATATATATACACATATAATATATATATATATATATATACATATAATATATATATATATATATATATACACATATAATATATATATATATATATACACATATAATATATATATATATATATACATATAATATATATATATATATATACATATAATATATATATATATATATATATATATATATATATATATATATATATATATATATACACATATATATATATACACACATACATATATATATATATATATATATATATATATATATATAGGGAACAGGTTCACATCTAGGAAGTTTCTATAACAGGAAGCTTCTAGATCACGTCTAATAGGCAGAAAGTGCATGCGCAGATCAGCAGACCAAAAGTTTCTTGCACACCCGCTAGATAAGCGACCCACCCTGCCACCATCCCCCATCCCCCATCCCGCACCCTGCACACTCACACCCCCTCCTTACCTTACACACAAATGCCACGATTTCGTCTGTAAACAGTGCAGGAGCCATGATGCACACTTACGACAGGGCCTGGACAATTTCCGGAAACGTGTGCACGCAGCAAAAGTTTCGTTTCCGGTTTCATGTATAAATGTGAGAACGCGGTTTTGTATATTCGCGAATTCGCGAATAGTGAACATACACAACCATTAAGCAGATTTAACTTAGAAAAAGAAATACAAATACATACATTTGTGGACACCAGAAAACTTTATTTAGACACATGAAGACATTTTCAAAAAAAAATTGGAAACATGCTGTTTATTACATTTGTATTTTTCAAACCAAAACAACCTTTGTACAACATTTAGACCATATACATCGACAAAGAGCCCATAATCAACAGATGCATGTGCAGATTGACAGAATTATGTTAACAGCAATAAATACTTACAGAGAGTCAACACACAACACAGCCAAATCTCACCTCCATAAATAACAAAGGGCCAAAAATGTTACCCATAAAACATGTGACACACAAATATATTGGACCTCTTCGTAGGTCAAATCTTTCCTGATGTCTGAGTGAGCTATATATAATCCAAGCAAACACACCCAGAATGGTAACGCCCAGTCCAAAAATTAACTGTGTGTATCCTGTGTGTTTTGGAGCATGCTCAGTTGCCAAAACAAGGGAAATAGAAATGAGGAATAGAAATGTATGTAGGTGTGTATAGTATATGTGAATTGAAAAAATTCTCTCTTGAAGTTTGCTAGTCATTATTTAGAATGTTTAGATACAGGAATACATACATATATATACAATTACGTGAGAGAGAGAGAAATATATATTTAGGGAAACAATTGAAACACACCTTTTGGGATTTGAGAAGTGAGATTGTGACGATTGACCAGATATGTAAGCCAACAATCTGACTCATCACTCATGAACATCCCTAAATTTGGCGTGGCAATTATATCAGGCGTTCTTATGTGCATTTTGGCTGGCGTTTTCCCAGGCGTTTTGACATGCATTTTTTGGGCAGGCATTGTTATATGAAATCACCTACAAAAGCCCCAAAAACAGACCACAAACACGTACATGTGAACGTAGCCCGTTTGGGGGCGTTTGAGGGGGATTTGTCCAGCTCAAGGATCAGCTCCCAAAACAGGCAAAAAATCCAATCCTATTCAGTTCAATGGCCCCTGTTCCCATGTGAGCATTTTGACGGCATGAGGAAAACACCCAACGCTCACTGAGAAATAGCACAATGATTAGGGAGTCTGCCTTCCTGCTGTAGGTTTGTAAGTTCGAATCCGGAAGGTGCCCTCTGTATGGGCAACACTTGGATATCTCCAATCCTCCAAATGTTGACATCATTAATTTTGTTCATGTTTGAAAAAGGCATGTGTATCAGCAAACTTTTAATCCAAAGACATGAACAAAATACAAAAGATGCCCCATAAAGTCAATATGTAGCAATATTGTGAGCTAAAGCTCTATTTGTTTGTTGGGCATACTTTGCTAATTAGCCAAGTATAAGGGATATATATATATATACCTTCAGTTAAATGTGTAGTAAAATGGTAACACTTGGCCATACCCATATGGAAGAAAAGGTAGTATTTGCAATATATTTCTAAAAACATTCTTTGGAAACACATAAAATATTGTCAAAATTGTGACATTTCCTTGATATGTGTGAAATGCTAATAATCTTTCTTTGAAATATGTTTTACATCTATTTTTTTTCTATCTGACGACCAATTCCCCAATGTAATATTTTGTGGGTTTTTTCAGAGAATGTGGAGGTTCTATATAAACACTGTAGATTTGACTGCTATGATTTCGGAGTTAGCAGGAAAGGTGTATGGAATGTGATGGTGTTTACTAAAGGATCCCTTGTTGGAAGTGTGCATGTTTTTCCAATTCCGCCGGTTTTTGCCATTTTCTATGGGCGAGACAGCGGATTTGCAAGCGGTATTCAAAAAAAAATTGACCCAAAATCGCGCTGGCGAAATTTTTTGAGCCAATTTGACGTTGCGCATGCGCACATTCGCGAGTTCGCAGCTCGCGGCTGGAGGAGCTGTTTAACCTTTCCACACTTTCGCAGATATCTCTCTTTCTAAGTCAGTTTTTGAGATTTTTTAAACGCAAGTCATCTCCAAATTGACTTCCACACCTTCCACAGTGATTTGGGATTTTTGGGGGTACAGGGGAAAATTTGGCTAAACTTTAGTCGAGCTTTTAGCTGGCGTGGTTTTAAGTCGCGCTCTGACCATATTGCATCTTAATGAATCTCACACTAGGCGCTATTTTCCGCCCGCCGTTCTTTGAATGCCAATTTCAGACTTAAATAATCGCCGCTTCGCAAAATCACGCCGAAACGCCAATTCGCCGTACTATGAATCAGGCCCATAGTATTAGTGAAAGAAGAAGATTTACCTAGAAGTCAATGGAAATTGGCTAAAGTTCTAGAAGTTCAAAAGGATAAAGACAGACTAGTAAGAAGAGCGTTGTTACAAATAGGAGACTCAAAACTTGACAAAAAGGGAAAACGTCTCACTACTCCACTCAAGTTGGAACGTCCTATACAGCAGTTAGTTGTTCTACTTGAAAGTGATAAAAGACACTGGGAAGTTGAGAACCTGATAGAAAATTCCCCAAATTCATGTTCAAATCCTACTATAGAGAACATAGAATTATAGGTAATTTTGGTGGGAGTGTAGCTGGCCAGCTAGAACCTGTCCTAGGTTGCTAATATGACCTAAAATGCATATACAGCTACACCTGTTAATAACCTCAATACAGTGCATATGTATTGCATGGAATGCATATGCGATGCATACTAGCTCATTATGTGTTTGTCTTTCAGGTTGTAAAAAAAAAAAGTTAAACGAGTTTACAACCTCTTTAAACCCCTTCCTTCCCAGGCCAATATTCAGCTTCAGCGCTGTCACACTTTGGATGACAATTGCGCGGTCATGCAACACCGTACCCAAACAAGATTTTTATAATTTTTTTTTGAGACAGAGAGAGCTTTCTTTTGGTGGTATTGAATCAGAACTGGATTTTTTATTTTTTGCTAAATGGATGACAAAATACAGAAAATTTTGAAAAAAAAAAAAAAAGCAGTTTCTTAGTTTCTGTTATAAAACTTTGCAAATAAGTAATTTTTCTTCTTCACTGATGTGCGCTGATGAGGCTGCACTGATGGGCACTGACAGGCTGCACTGATGAGCACTGATAGGCTGCATTGATGGGCACTCATGAGGTGGTACTGATGAGGCAGCACTGATGAGACTGCACTGATAGGCAGCACTGATGGGCACTGATGGGCAGGATTGATGGGCATTGATTGGCGGCACTGATAGGCAGTACTGATGGGCAGTGATTAGGATGCACTTATAGGCGGCAGTGATGGGCACTGATAGGCTGTACTGATTTACACTGATGGGGCTGCACTGATGAGCACTAATAGGCTGCATTGATGGGCACTCATGAGATGGTACTGATGAGGCAGCACTGATGAGACTGTACCAGCCAATTAGCCACAGGCACTGTACCAGCAAGCCAGCCACCCACAGGCCCTGTACCAGCCAGCCACAGGCACTGTACCAGCTAGCCAGCCACTCACAGCCCCTGTGCCAGCCACCCACCACAGGGTGCCAGACAGCCAGCCATCCACAGACAGGGTGCCAGACAGCCAGCCACCCACAGGCCCTGTACCAGCCAGCCACCCACAGCCCCTGTGCCAGCCACCCACCTACCACAGGGTGCCAGCTAGCCACCCATCACAGGGTGCCAGGCAGTCACCCATCACAGGGTGCCAGCCAGCCAGCCACCCACCCCAGGGTGCCAGCCAGCCACCCACCACAGGGTGCCAGCAAGCCAGCCAATAAGCATTAAACAAAAATGAACATGTTCAGTACCAGATTTGTGTCAAAAATTGTCTTTAATTTTCAAGGCTTTAAATGTACAAAATATCGGCCCATGTCGGCCAATACCGATACGTTGTGACCAAAATATCGGTATCGGTCCTGAAAAAAACATCTCGGTCTATCCCTAGTTTACATGTGATCAGCTGCGATTGGACACAGCTGATCATATGGTAAAGGGCTGCTGTGATTGGCTCTTTACCCCAAACTGTGATCAGCTGTGTCTGAAGGACACAGCAGTCACAAATCGTGCCTGATGTGCAGCGCTGGAGGCGCGGTTCTGAGAGTAAGTCTAGTGATGCCCTCCCAGAACTGGACGATGGCGGTGTATTTGTCTTTAAGCTATAGCACAATCTGCAAGTGGTTAATGTACATTCCCCACCTATAGTGGCTTGCTGGATGCAATATGGCAGCTATGTGGTCAGGTTTTCATTGACGTGTCCCCATTAGGGAGATGTTTCCTTAATTTCGTGTTGGAAAAGCAAATGATGAGAAATCTCTCCATTAGAGACAAAAACTGCAACAAACCCATTTTTACAGCAAACCAAAGAAAGGATAAAATATCTGTAAGGTTCACATGGTCTTGTTGTCTTGATCCCCTGTTGTCTTGTCCTGTTGTCAGAAGCTGTCAGAATGACAGAAAATCTTTCCAAGGGGGTCACTGACAGCAATAAAAATTTGACAGAAGTGTTTGATTTTTCTGTGTCTATCCAAAACAAGAAACACAAAAAAGTGATAGCTTGAGTTGGACACACACCAATCACTAAAGAAAAAAAAAGCTTGACTCGATATAATCAACTTTCCTGTTATGATAGGTGTCACTGAAATTTCCTACCCTGCTATAATATCAATGAACACTAGCATGGTGCACAAGCCTTGATAAATATTTCAACATGTCCTTTGAAAAACGACTAGCAGAGAAGCCCCAAAATATCTCACGTATTTTATAGTCTAACCATCCCGTTAAATGTTCTATCGTCTGACTCTAAGCTCCAATATAAGCCACAGTTAAATGCTGTGCAATGGACAGCCATTTAAACTCTGTGAATATTTTCTCCTTGATTTACATAAAAGACACCCAGGTGGCACTAAAATTCATAACACGTGAAAATTAGAAGTTTTAAGAAGCAGTGGAGGCAGTGGGGAAGCATATTTCTCTGTCCACATCAAAAGCAAATCATCCAAATAATTAAAATGTCTACAAAGGAGAAGTCTAAAGTCAGTGTGTTATTTTATCTTATGTGCAAGCATATTTTTTTTCCAAGTCTTATATCATAAATAATTTTGTATAATATTGAGAAAAAGCTTAAAAGAAAAAAATCGACCCCCGGATATGGAGATGATGCCCCCTTCAGGTTGAACCCAACCAAAATCGAAATAATTATCTTATGTGCAAGTATATTTTTCCAAGTCTTATATCATAAATAATTTTATATAATATTGAGAAAAAGCTTAAAAGAAAAAAAATTGACCCCTGGATGTGGAGACGATGCCCCCTTCAGATTGAACCCAACCAAAATCTAAAAAATTATGCTATGGTGAAGTGTGAAAATTGCTTTTTTTTTTTTTAAATAAATTCACCAAGCACATCTGTCTGTACAAAACTCTAACTGAACAATTGAACAACGTTTAGTTTGCTAAAGTCTATCATAACAGCTGCCATGTTTTTTTTTTTTTTTGCTTGTTTTTTTTTTTTTTCAAATACTTTATTGGGTTTTAATTCAGCATGGTTTATACAAAGAACAGATATGTAACAACAATATGGGTAAAGAGAGTCAAAATGATACAATGATATAAACAAATGTAAGCAAAGATAACCAAAAACAGCTAAAAACAAGAGTTTGCCGGTTCGCAGGCCTGGTGAACCATTTAACCACTTAAGCCCCGGAAGATTTTACCCCCTTCCTGACCAGGGTTTTTTTTGCGATTTTTTTTTTTACCGCGTGAACTTAACGGACAATTGCGTGGTCGTGCGACGCTGTACCTAAACGAATTTCACGTCCTTTTTTTCCCACAAACAGAGCTTTCTTTTGGTAGTATTTGATCACCTGTGCAATTTTTTGATCTTGCGCTATAAACAAAAAAAGAGCGTAAATTTTGCAAAAATAACAACATTTTTCACTTTTTTTTTATATGAAATTCCCCCCCAAAAAAATGTAAAAATCTAAATTTTTTAACATTTTCGGCCAATTTGTTTTATGCTACTTATGTTTGGTAAAAAAAAAATCGCAAAAAGTGTATTTTGATTGGTTTGCGCAAAAGTTATCGCGTTTACTAACAGAGGGAAAGATTTTTGTCATTTTTGGTGTTTTTTTTTTTAACGAGTAATGGCGGCGATCTACATTTTTTTTGCAGGACTGTGACATTGCGGCGGACAGATCGGACCCTTGACTGACATTTTTGACACTTTTGGGGTTACCAGTGACATTACTACAGTAATCAGTGCTATACATATGCACTGTTACTGTAAAAATGACACTGGCAGGGAAGGGGTTAACTGGTATTGGAGAGGGAGTGGTTAAGTGTGTCCTAGGGGCGTGTTTCTAACTGTGATGGGACATGTCTCCTATTGTAAAAACAGAGATCAACGGTTCTACATAGTAGAACCGTCTGATCTCCATTTTTACACAGGGAGAATGACAGGCGGCTTGTTTACATAAGCCGCCCGCCTTTCTCCCGCTGTACCGACGATCGTAGTGTGACCGGCGGACATCGGGTCCACCGGTCACACGCGCGGACTCCTCTGTGAACGAGCCGGGGCGGGCGCGCGCCTCAGCGGGCGCGCGCTCGCCCGCTATTGGCTCAAAAGCCGGTGACAGGCTAGTGACGTAGATCTACGTCACTCTGCCTGGCCGGGGCTGACTGCCGCAGTAAATATACTGTGCGCAGTCGGCAAGTGGTTAAAGACATATACCAGGCCCTGGTAGAAAATCACATGTGCGAGATAGCAATTGTAGTAAGCAGTGTGATATTTAGAAGCTCTCATCCCTATTGGGGGGGGGGGGGGGGAGTGAGACCTGATCAATGATTACATCTAGGTTTAGTGGTGATGCCAGGGTATACTAGCTAGCCAGCCACAAGTCATATGCAAATTGATTGTTTTTTTTTTTTATAAAACACTGAATGGTCGCATTTAGCGAGCGATATTGCTCTTATGTGATAGCTGGGATAACACGGTGATGAAAACATGGGATTAAGTACACTCCCATTAAGCTTAAGGGGGAAGTGGGTGTGGAAAAAATACATCTTAGCCATTCCTTTTTACTACCTCCCACCCATAAGAGGCCTTAACCACTTTACCATCGGAGGATTTTGCTGTCTTACGTCCAGGCCACTTTTTGCGATTCGGCGCTGTGCGAATTTAACTGACAATTGCGGGGTCGTGCGATGCTGTACCCAAACAAAATTTACGTCCTTTTTTTTCCCATAAACAGAGCTTTCTTTGGGTGGTATTTGATCACCTGTGCAATTTTTACTTTTTGCGCTATAAACAAAAAAAAGAGCGTAAATTTTGAAAAAATAACAATATTTTTCACATTTTTTTATATGAAATTCCCCCCCAAAAAAATGTAAAAATCAAATTTTTTTAAAATTTTTGGCCAATTTGTTTTCTGCTACCTATGTTTGGTAAAAAAAAATCACAATAAGCGTATTTTGATTGGTTTGCACAAAAGTTATTGCGTTTAATAACTAAGGGAAAGATTTCTGTCATTTTTGGTGTTTTTTTTTAACGAGTAATGGCGGCGATCTGCGATTTTTTTTGCGGGACTGCGACATTGCGGCGGACAGATCGGACCCTTGACTGACATTTTTGACACTTTTGGGGGTACCAGTGACATTACTGCAGTAATCAGTGCTATATATATGCACTGTTACTGTAAAAATGACACTGGCAGGGAAGGGGTTAATTTTATTGGAGAGGGAGGGGTTAATGTATGCCTGGTGCTTACTGACGTGTGTGGGGGGAGGTGACTGAGTGACACAAGGACAGATCGCAGGTTCAGCTATGCTGAACCCTGCAATCTGTCACTGTCTGTCACTTAGGAGATCCGCCCGCTTTGTTTACACAAGGGGGTGGATCTCCAAACTCGATTCCCCGACGATTAGGGAAGAGCAGCGGCGATCGCCGCTGCTCCTCCCCTGGCCCGACTCCCGCTGTGACTGAAAACAGCGAGAGCGAGCCTCCGGCGGCGTGCGAGCACCGCCCACAAGGGGAGGAGTCCAGCGACGTAGGTCCCGCTGGACGGGAATGAGCCACTGTGCCGCAGTAGAGGCACAGTGAGCGGTCGGCAAGTGGTTAAAGTGGAGTTCCACCCATTTTTAATAAATTGGATTACATAGATGTATGTAATCCCCTTTAAAACGACTTTTACCAATGGAAAGTTTTTTTTTTTTTGTTGTTGCTAGTAAATACCTTATTTTCTGCTTTATTTATCCTCTTCTCACTTCCGGGTCCGGTCGGCGATTACGTCATTCGGCGATTCGCAGGGTGTGCTGGGATGTATCTCAAGGCATGAAATCTCGCATTATTGCACAGGAGATGAGCTGCACTGCGTGCTCTGCCCCGCCTCCGCCCTGCCTCCTCTCAGTGAGCTGTAAGTATGTATTGTATTGAGGCCATGCTCCGCCCCGCCTCCTCTCAGTGAGCTCAGTGAGGATATAATGCTTTCAGTCCTCGCTCACTGAGAGGAGGCGGGGCGGAGGCGGGACGGAGCACGAAGTACAGCTCATCTCCTGTGTAATAATGCGAGATTTCATGGCCTGAGATACATCCCAGCACACACTGCGAATCGCCGAATGACGTAATCGCCGACCGGACCCGGAAGTGATAAGAGGATAAATAAAGCAGAAAATAAGGTATTTACTAGCAACAAAAAAAAAAAAAAAAACTTTCCATTGGTAAAAGTCGTTTTAAAGGGGATTACATACATCTAAAGTCACTAAAATGGGTGGAACTCCACTTTAAGTAGTTGTAAACCTCCATAATGTCAAATTAACAAAACATATTTTTCTATAGTATATACTTGCCTAAATTCAAAACAATTAGAGCGACTTCTGTCTCCTCTCTCATTCCTCTGCTATCCGCATAAGACATGGCTGACGCGTTATGCCCACACTAGGCAATCCTGAGAGATGGCCCTGTCCCCCGCTCCCCCCAGTACTCAGTCTCAGCTGTGCATGTTTCCCTATGAGACTGTGAAGAGGCTGTGTGTCAGAGTTGGAGACCAATGCACACAACATTTATCATGTGCTTCACTGTTCTTGCTATATTTGTTATTGACGTAAGGTGTATTTAGTATCGTCAAGTGGTGGTGTTGGGCCATTGAAATTGTTTATTTGTTCCATTTGTATATTCCCTTGTTCCCCATCCTGTTTAGAGCTTGTTAGTTTAGTCCTAGCTGCTGTTCTCATGCCTCTGCCTTAGTTTCAGTTCTTTGCAGAGACAAGCCTTAGGACAGTCATTGTCTTCTTACACTTCAAAAGACTGCCAAAACATCCTCATCAGAACTTATGAAAAGTAAAACTATGTTGTATTCACCTTCTGTGTTTTATTGACGAGTTATTCTGTCTCTTGATGGTTCCAAGTCATCAAGGGGCCATACTGTTCCACAGAATGTGTCTAAGCAGGTAAACCATTGCATATATTGGCATTTGATTATGCCAACTGTTGTGCTGAATTCTCTAAAGCAGAGACAGGGTTACACCGCTCCAGGTGAGATGAATCCTCTCTTCAATGACCAGGTGCAGGTCCAGTCCGCGATCTGAGTAAACATCCAAGTACAAAAAGAGTTTGACTACACTGTTTATTTCTCTTGTAAATCCATAATGATGATACTAAAGACAGACAAGCCACAAAATAAGTTGACGCGTTTCACAAACTAAATTTGCTTAATCGTAACTCTCTATTCTTCATATGCTGGAGCGCAGTCAAACTCTTTTTGTACTTGGATGTGCTGAACTCTCATCACTCTTCATTCATATACTTGGTTCAGGCTCCAAACAACTGAGCAGAGTACAGAAAACCTAGAAGTACAGCTTCTGCTGCCTGCCTCAGCATAAATAGCGTAGTGTCTCCTTTCATGTTGGCACATTACAATACTACAAAAAAAAGTAAAAAAATGTTTACTTTAAATTACTTCCATCAATGATTTAGCGTTCTACCCTCTCTCTGTAATGAACACCTGGCAGAGGTTCTGTTATCTTTTAGATAATTGAAAATGGGGCATTCTTTACTTCTAGAGGTAAAAAGGTTTACGTGCTGCATATGGAAAGGTTTCTTTACAGCAGCGGTGGGTATACTTAAACATACCAAGTGGCTATGAGGGTACTGCGACACACATACCCCCCCCCCCTTCCCTCCCCAAGACCTTCCGAAACCATGCCTCCCCACCTTCTCACTGTCCAAATCTTCATTTTAGGGAAGAAATTTGACACTTTCAGAAGCCCACAATGCTGTGGAGTCCATTACAGCACTGCTTAGCATGTCACACACCCAGGTTACTTATCTAATAATAATGCATAACTTAGGGGAGTTATAATAAAAAAAAAAAGTAAAACTAGTGTCACACTTAGGGGTCTTGCTCAGGGACCAGTAGTTGTAGCAGTAGAAAGGCCCCCACTAAAAAGATGGATACATTGCCAAGTAGGTCACCCAGGTGAAGGTGTGGGGTCTAAGTGCTAACCTGTATTCATCAGAGCTCCTGATCGTGGATATAGGTTTTGCTGCATGCCAGTACCCGTTTGCGGTCCTCAGGATCGCTCCACCAGAAGGTGAGCAAGCCAGAGTCCAGTATCAGATATAGCAGGTAGGGATCAAGCAGAAGAATTGTCAGTAAACAAACCAAAGGCCAGTAACAAGTGGTTGCAGGTTGGGATCAAGCAGAAGTGTAGTAGAGGAACAAGCCAAAGGTGGGTAACGAGTAGTGGTAAAGATACAGACGGCAGCAAGATTGACAAGAGCGAGATATTGGTTGGACAGAGCACAATAATCTGGCAAAACAGGAAATTCAAAGGCATGGCCTAAATGGCAACATAATGGGAGGAGCAAAGGGTTTAAGGTTCAAGAGAAATAAGACATAAGCCAAGGTTGTCTAAGCAATCAGACAGGGAGCTATTCAGCATAACAGGTGGAGTTAGAGAAGAGTCACTGCCAGACAGTAGGTTTAAATCCAGGCCCTGACACCTAGGGCATTGGTTTTGGAACCCTACCACAAGAAAATGGTTGTTCTCTATTGGTTGCTGCCCCCCTTCCCCCCTAATAATCCTCCACTTAAGATACGCTTTGTTCTAAAAATGCCATTCCTCCACAGCCTTGCTTTAACCAATAAGCTCCAGGGAGGTGAAAGAACTACCTATTTCGTTTTCCTTCCTATTGACTTCATCAATCCTTCAGAAAACAGTCTCTATAAAATCTCTGTTACAAAAACAGGAACTTGTAATAAATAATTAGCTAAATATATTTTCAATGTACAGTATGTGATAAAATCCTTGTTGATTAATCTTTCTTGTTTGGAAGGAGTTTCACAACTTCCATTCTGCTTCTAAACTCTTTCAACAGCCTCTAGAATCGGATGTATGCTTCACAGAAACAGGTAGAAATCTCCAAAAAAAAGTTTGTGGATTTTTAAGGACTTTCTTCAAGCAAAATTGTAGTTCCACTTTAACAAACCACTTGGTGGCTCAGACGTAATTGGAATATAATAATCTCCATCTATTTCAAATTGCTGAGGGATTTCTTGAAACCAAACCACTCATTGGCTTTTCAAAGCATTATTAATGATTTTCCAGTATACAAGACTATATTACAAAGTCCATTAATCACAACAGTTATGATAACCTGCCAACAGTCTAATGTAGCTTTATTTAGTAATTGCACCCGAAATCTAGGAAGGGATCCAGGCAGTCCCAGTTATCACACTGATCACATCAAGGTAATGATTCAGGCTTGGCAGACATACTGCTCTCCTTTACCAAGAAACTAATAGAGACATACTAAATCTTGATGTACTTATCACATTTTTGCTGTCATGTATGCATAATTATAGTCCTGCAAGTCCTTTCCATCTCAATGAAATTCAGATCAGTATATAAAAAATGTTGAGCAGCTTGGCATTAAAGCACTATTGTTTTACCAGTGAATTTCCCCAAAACAGCTCCTAGATATGAAGATATTATTACATGCAATGATAATGCCGATGCATTCATATGCTTAGAAAATAACACGCAGTAACATTCAAAATAATTTAACTATACTATACACCCATACTTTTTAGATATTATTGTTTTTTAAAGTGTATCTAAACTCAAGAAAAAAAAATGTAATATCTTTTAGCATACCAGTCCTTAGATATGATGGTTATAATAGTTTATTAGAGCAAAAAGTAAGTGGGGATCCCCCAATGAAGATGCAGAATAGTTCCCAATTATCTGAATGACAGATTTTGAGAAAATGTTTTTTCCATAAACACTGTCCCTAGGACGTTCTTTCTCCCAATGACCACTAACACCCTTCTTCCTTTTACTGGCCACTGATGCTAGGGTGTTCTTCCAAAAACTGGTTAGTCCCAATAACCATACTTGCATGGTACCCTCCAAATGAAGAAGGTATGCAAAGCCTCATCCCCTTTTAATTAAGACACCCTGATCCTAAATTAATGGGGCAAAGTTCTCATCCCCCCAAAAAAAATGTATAAGTCAGCAGCCCCCCTGTGTGGGGGGTGGATTATCACAATCTGGAAGCCCCTTTTAGAATAAGGTAATGGCCCATTGCTAGTCTTCACCCAATATTACTCCCATTGTAAATTACTGATATGTGGGTAGAACCACCAGAAAATTAAGAGTGAGACTCAGGGGACACATTAATAACATTAAAACAGGTTTCCATCAACATGTTGTCCTTTAGTCAACATGTTGACTAAATGGTCCTTTTGTGGGATAGATAAAATAGAGAAATGCTGGAGGGGCACTAATATGAAAAAAGCTATCTCACATTGTGAAACAAAATGGATATATCAACTACAGAGTATGGCCCCTTATGGGTTAAATATAGAACTAGATATTAACTGTTTTTATCAGTAATTTTTAAAAGTATATCATCATGAGGACAATGTTCCAGCTTATAATTGCCATTATATATATATCTCATGTCATTAAAAGTACATATTCCTTTAGACATAATTATAGGATGGAGAAATGTAGAAATAACTCAGAATGACATTAATAGGGTATAATATATTAGCATTCCAATTAACAATAGTAAAGAAGGGAGCACCAAGATGGTGGCCCGCATACTCCTGGTTTACATAAGACAATAATACTGGATTACTCATGGGAAGTGACGTAATAGGAAACACAAGCAGCTTGGGTGTAATATGGTGCACTGCGCATAGGAAGTGACGTAGGGGTGTACATGGAAAACTTCTAGTGCGGAGGAGTGGGAGGTTCTTGGGGTGTAGTGGGAAGATTTCACAACACGAATAGTAATCAATGTACGTTGGAAGTAAAGTCAGAACGCATGCAGCGCTCATTTAGTTTGGAGTAGTGGGAGTGCCAGGGGTGTAGTAGGAGGCTCAAAGAATATACCGTATTTTCCGGCGTATAAGATGACTGGGCGTATAAGACGACCCCCCTATTACATGATCTACCAGTAATACTTATACTTAGGTTACCTTGGAGATATTATACTTGGCGTATAAGACGACCTCCCATTTTTGGGGGATTTTTTTGAGGTTCAAAAGCAGTCTTATACGCCAGAAAATACAGTAAATAGACAATAATCATAAGAGTCCCCAGCTTCTGAAGAGCCTGGTAGGAGGGGTGAAATGTGTCAAGCGTGGACAATTTCGGGACCTGGTTTTCCGGTGGTTGGAACACATGCCGAGTGGCAAACCCCACCTGTTATTTATTTATTTATGGTGAAGAAAACAGTGACCCGGGACATGGGGATCGGCGCATCAGGGGTTGTGTCAGTACATGTGCTGTTGAAGAAAACTTCTGCCATGCAGTCAGTAGCAGGAGGACAATTTCCAAAAGCAGTGAGGGAGTCTGGTTGGCTTGTGAATGGAAAAGTGCAACTGGAGCTCAAGTCAAGACAGAAGAGGCAAATGTATGTGTGTCTGTGGCAGGGAACACAATCTGCATTGCAGTGCCATTCGTGCAGGCTGGGCAGAATTACGGCAGCAGCGAAGAGGTTACTTCACCACACGGAAGAGAGCGTGCTAAAGAGATCTGCCTTGCAAGAGGAGCCACCGCCAGAGAGTCAACTAGTCTGGGGACATTGTGCAGTGGAGGGGACATGGAGCATCTTGGACTGGTATGTGGCAGATGCCTGAATGTGTGGCTGCGAGCATGGGGCCACTGTAGAAACTACGGTGACATGTTGCTGGAGTTGGAGCAGAGTGATTGCCACCCCAGAAGACTTTGTGAACTGAGAGGTAGGAACCACATCTGAACTGCTGACACCTATAGTGGCCAATCTCTTTGGTAAAGGACAGAGAGTGTCGAGAGTACAGCTAGGGCCGGGACCAGTAGCACAGACCTGCACAACCATCTGCCAAACCAGGGAGACCCACATTTCAGAGGTGCAATGCACACAAGTTGTGAGGGCCGAGCACAGTCACAAGGTGCATTGGTTGCAGTTGCAGCAACTAACAGTCCAGCTCTTAAAGAGGCAGATGGGTGTCAATGGGGCCAGAAGTTGAAGTCCTCCAGTTTGTCCTGTGAGGGAAAGGCAGGGGCCATTGATGTGGGGTCAACCAGCTATGAGTATCCTTATGGATGCCTGGAAGAGAGAATCAATGACTGAGGTTTAGAAGTGGAGGCTGAGTGGGACTGGGGAACTGAAGGAAGAAGAAGTCCTGCAAGTTCCAGTTCACTTAGGGAAGAGCCTTTGTCAGCAGTCGACCAGATGAAGTGTGCAAGGAATCTTGGTTTCTGTGAGACCTACGCCACTAGGGTCCCAGACCTATCCCCACCCCGCACCTATGCCCGGGCTCAGGCACAGAAGGATGCCTACTCCAAACTGATCGCAAAAGTGGAGACCCCTTACACCCCACCTGGGAGGGGGGACAGGCAGAAACTTCCAGGTTCTCTTGTTTCTAATGACTTTTCCAAAGGAAGGTAGCCATGGAGTACGGATATGATAATCCATATGCTCCCCAGGAGATAATGGAAGAAATTGAGAGCAAGAGGGGGGCTTGGTGTGAAGAGGCTGTTTGGGACTTCCTTTACATCCCCAAGCCGCATCGGAACCCGTCAAGGCCGTCAAGGGGCTAGTGAGCCAGAAGAGTTCTAATGTTACTGTTAGGGCTAGGAGACCTCTTTCCAAATCCCCTTTCCCTTCTATCCTTGCAAAAGAAGATGAGGATCATCGAAACTGCCAAAGTATCATCACCTGGTGAAAGGTGATGATACTTTGAAACTTCTGCCACAGAGGACGAGCGAAGATACTTTATAATGCACCTGGGGAAACCCTGTGTAAATTTGTAAATTTTGTACAGCAGTTATGTATATTTTTATCACATGGCCCTGTACATATGTTTTTCTTTTACATTTCCCCCCCCTTTCCAAGTTTGTGGGATAGTCCTTGTAAATTTTTGTACAGGTATTTTTGTAGGGGCAGATGCCCAGAGCCAGTGAGGACATGGCTCAGTGTGGCGGGGGGTGGATGTAGCACTCTCTTAGGTAGGCGCTAGAGAGAGAGAGTATAGTTTTGAATTCTGTCTGCTTACCAGAGGGATTGCAGGTAAATCTATATTTGTTCTCTGCCTACCAGAGAGCAGGATCTGCTAGTGAGGTCTGCTCAATGTGCTCAGGGGCAACTCAGTCTGTCTGAAGAGTGTTTCACACTGGTCCAATAGGGAGGCATATTGGACAGTGGGAGGAAACCTGACAAATGAGTGCACAGCCCTGGGGATTTGGCAGAGGAAAGTGCCTCGGTGCATGCTGTGATACTATATAACAGCCAGGAACACATGTGCTCGGGGTCTTTCATCTGGATAGTGGAGTCCCAGGGGACTGCCTCCTTTGTAGAGCTGCTGTGTGGCCTCATGTAGTCAACCTGAGGGCCTAAAGAGCTAGAGAGGAACTGAACCAGGAGGTTCTGTGGAGCTAACTGAGAGGGGAGACACTGGTGGATCTGATTCTGCAGTACAGTGAGTACAGATCTGTGTCAAGGGGCCTGACCTGGGGGGGGGGGCACCCCTGCAGCTAGAAGAGTCAGTGGATGGGTGTCAGTAAAGGGGATGCTAGTGAGTGTCCTGAAGAAAAAGTAAATCACCAAGTTTGTCACTGGAGAGAATAAGAGCAAGGAGACTTGACCCTTTCCATACATGTGGCAGTATAGTTTAAGCAGTGAGACTGCTTTCACAAGAAACCTGGTGAGGCCAAGTGAGCAAGTGAGAGTTTTCCTTATCCAATGTACAGAGTTTCAGTTGGAGTATCCCAGTATTCCCTTCTCCCATCCAAGTTCCACATTAAATACTAAAAACCAACTCCCCTGGACTGTTTATTGAGCAACGAGCCATTGGGAGTAAGGATTATTGTGTGATAACTGTGCCCTAAATGACTGTGTGCTGGTAATCAGAGAAGGCCCAATAAGCCATCATACTGCAAGCTCAGTGCTACATATAAAATTTATAGAAAAACGCAGCTCTGTATTCAGCAATACAATATTAAATGTAGTTAAATATAAGCAGTTTAAGTACCTGAATTAAACCTGGTACTAGCCTCTCAAAACCGCTTGTACATCAGAGCTTAGACTGGCAGATGAAGCAGTCAATTATTTGTGCTGCAGAGCTAATGCCCTCAAAAGAAACATACTGATAGGAGGAGAGAGCAGAGTGACAGAGTAGCATGCTTATCACATTGCTTCTTCTTTTTATGTCTAATCACAGGCTAGGGGAATGTCAAGACGTGTAAGGGTTATTTAAAGTGGAATTTCAGTCTAATTATATTTAAGCCTAACCCTACTACCACCCCATTCTAAAACAATATTATTTACCATGTGAAAGAAAAGAAGTTTATACCTATTCTAAAGCTGCTCTGGTCTGGCCACATCCCAGCTCCGCCTTCAGTGTATAGAAGGGACAGCCAACAACGGATGTCCCATAGTAAGCCTATGGGTGACATTATTGTCCAGGCTCCACAGCTGTTGTCGCTGCCTCTCCTCTACACTGATGCTGGCACTGGAACCGGATTGAGTGACCAGACCAGAGCGACTTCAGAATAGGTAAGTATAGATATTCCCTCTCTTACAGGGTAAATAGAAAAGTCTTAGAATGGGGGTTGGAGTAGGTTTAGGCTTAGTTAGAATTTGACGGGAATTTGACTTTAACTGCAACAGAGAAAAGTCAGGTTTCCTGCCTTGCAAGAAAGGACTGCACTGTGTGGCAGAGCTGTATAAATCTCAAGATTTGATGGACTGAAATACAAATCCTTTGACAGGTGAAACAGCCAATGAGCTTGGTTTTGATCTGAACCTAGGAGGAAGCTATCAGTGCCTTACCAATCAGTTGTGAGTGGGTGATTCCCTGCCCTGCAGCTGTGTGTACATGAAGGGGCAAGGTGACTTGTGCCAACATTGCATATTATGGTCACATGGCCATATTAGGTCAACGATGTCATGGGCATCTCTGCCTTCACTCACAGCTGATTGGTCCACCACTAACAGCCTCCTTACAGGTTTGGACTGAACCTAAGCAAAACCCAGGTTCAATTTCATTGACCTAATATGTCCATGTGGCCAAATTAGGTCAATGATGTCATGAATATCTCCACCTCTACTTGCAGCTAATTAGCACAGCATTGCCAGCTAACTCTTTGGTTTGGACTGAACCCAAGCCAAACCCAAACTCAGTGTCATTGACCATATTAGGAAATGTGTCATATTAGGCCAATGATGTCATTAGCAACCCCCCAAAACACTGACAGCTTCCTTCTGGGTTTGGACCAAATCCAAGCTGAACCCAAGCTCAATTTTGTTGACCTAATATGACCATGTGGCCATATTAGGTTAGTGATATGTAGCACTGTCCCCGCAGGTCTTGCTGTGTGATGACTTCTTGGGCCCCCTCTTATTACCTGCAGACAGTCACTGAGGGACAGTTCACACATCCATCCTTACTACCAATGGCTTGTTGCTCAATAAACAGTCCAGGGGTTTTGGTTTTTGGTATTTGTTGTGGAACTTGAATGGGAGAAGGGAATAGTGGGATACTCCAACTTTAACTATTTACAGTTGATAAGGACAACTCTCAATTGGCCTCAGCAGGTTTCTTGTGGAAGCAGTCATACTGATTTAACCATACTGCCACTTGTATGGAAGGAGTTACGTTTTCTTGCTCTCCAGCAGCAGACTTGATACAACTACATTATCTTCAGGACACTCTCTAGCATCCCCTTGACTGACACCCTTCCACTGACTCTTCTAGCTGAAAGGAAGGCCCTCTCAGAACAGGTCCTTTGACATAGATCTGTACTCACTGTATGCAGAATCAGTTCCTCTCCAGTGTTTCCCTTCTAGTCAGCTCTGCAGGACCTCCGGGTTCAGCTCCTCTCTAACTCTCAGGCCCTCAGGTCGATTACCCAAGGCCACATGGCAACTTCTACAGAGGAGAGGTTGCTGCCCCCTCCCTCCGGGACCCCCCTCTACAGCCGAAAGACCCCAAGAACATGTGCCCTTGGCATTTATATAGTATCCCAGCATACATTGAGACACTTTCCTTTGCCAATAACCAAGGCAGTACTAAATGCTTGTGCACTCATTTGTCAGGTTTCCTCCCATTGCCCAATATGCTTCCCTATTGGACCAGTGTGAAACACTTCAGACAAACTGAGCTGCATCTGAGCACCCATGAGCAGACCTCACTAGCAGATCTGGTAGGCAGAGAACCATATAGATCTACCTGGTAATCTTTCTGGTAAGCAGAAAAGATCCAAAACTATTCTCCCTCTCTAGTACCTACCTAGGAGGGTGCTATGGATGTCACCGTCATCCCCACTCTTTTGTGTACATGCAGCTGCAGGATTGAGAATCTCCTGTCCACAGCTAGATGGCCGAGCACTGACAGCTTCCTTCTGGGTTCGGATGGAAGCCAAGCCAAACCCAAGCTTAATGTCAATGACCTAATATGGCCATGTGGCCATTAGGTCAATAGTGTCATGAGCATCAGCACCACTTTGTGCATGTGCAGCTGCAGGGTGGGGGATCTCCTGCCCATAGATAATTGGCACAGCACTGACAGCTTTCTTCTGGGTTTGGACCAAACCTAAACTCATCCCTACTCCTATATACTGTATGTATTTCAGCTGTGTGCTTCACTGTTTGCCTGAAGTTCCACCATAGGTAAAGATATTTGGCTCAGGTTGGTGCATAAATAACAGACCAGAGATTCAGGAAGATAGAGAAGGGTAGTGTAATCAGTTTGATATTAAAGTAGATTTACACATGCTCAGTCAAGCAGTTAGTTCTTACATCCATTCATTAAGTCACAGCTTTAAAACAAGGCGCACCTCCATAAAATCATTATCTCCATTAATTGTTATTCTTCTCTCCCAAAACCCGCGGCGTTCCCTCTCAAGGACTCCATCTAGTATTCATTGTTCCGACTTGATTAATTGGACGTTTGTGTTTACCAAATTGACTGATTTTATATGGTCAGCTGGAGAAATGATTTAACTTGATTATCAGACTCATTTAAAGGAATTGACAAGTGGTAATATATACAGTCGGTGAATGCGTGGAGCCTTTTATGGTCAATTAAGGAGGTATAAATATCTGGCTACCCACCAAGATTATAATAGATATTGGCAGTATCATTTAATATCGCAGTCGAGGTCAAACAGCAAAGGTTCTACTATTTACAGTTTACTAATCAAATGACTTCACATTATTGCCTTGTGACAACTTCAGAAGTTCACCGCTGGAAATGCACAAGCTAATTTATATTCTCATTAAATTTATGTAAATTGAGTGTGGCACTGTCAAGATTTATGGCATCGGCATAGCTATTTACAAATTTTACTTATTCTATTCTTGCATAAAAAAATACAGATTTTCTGCATGGGTTAGTTGAAGTGATAATGTAAAATAATTCTTGTTCTTTAAGATAGAGTGATCTTAAAGACACATGGCAATTAAAAGTTTAAAGTGGAGTTCCACCCTATTTTTATACTTACCTCCATCTTCTCGCTCCGGGTCACCTGAAAAAGAAATGGATAATCGCATTTTTTTTTTTTTTTACTTACCTCGTAGCGAAGAAAATATACTTACCTTACTTCCTTCTTCCTCCTTCCTCGGCCGCGGCCCGTCGTCACTTCCTGGCTCTGCAATGATTCCTGGGAGCTGAACGCCATCGCTCCCAGGAACCATTGCGCCTGCACCAGCCCCGACGTCAGTTCCGGGGCGCGCGCGTCATCCCCTTCTAAACAGCTTCTGGGCATGCCCAGAAGCTGTGGAGGGATGACGCGCGCGACCTGGAAGTGACGGCGGGGCCGGCGCAGGGCATCGTGGGGCCGAAGAAGGCGGAAGAGGATCTCGCTGGCTTCAAGCTGCCCACATCTGAGATGGCAGCGCTGGACAAGACGTTTTCAAGGTAAGTATTTGTCCTAACAGGTAAGTGCAACCCGGGACAGATCAGAGGCTAGCCATTGTGGAATGCACTAGCCCTGACTGTCCCGGGGGTATTTTAAAAAAAAGAAAAATTCCAGTGTGGAACTCCGCTTTAAGGTCTATGTAAACCCCAACAATAAACTTTCCCCCTTTTGATCTTTAGCCGCTTCAATACAGGGCACTTTCACCCCCTTCCTGCCCAAGCCAGTTTTTAACTTTCAGCACTTTTATTGATGATTGCGTAGTCATGCAATATTGTACCCATATGACATTTTTATCATTTTTTTTTTTTTACACAAATAGAGCTTTCTTTTGGTCATATTTAATCACTGCTGTTTTGTTTAATATTTTACAAAATAAATAAAAAATACTGCAAATTAAAAAAAAAAATGAATTTTTCTTAATTTCTGTTATAACATTTTGCAAAATGCATTTTTATTTATAAATTTAGGCCAAAATGTTTTCTGCTACATTTTTTTGGTGTAAAATAACCCAAATCAGTGTATATTATTTAGTCTGTAGGAAAGTCATAGAGTCCGCAAACTATGTTATATATCTGAAAATAATTTCTTGAGGCGCGAATATGCCAGAACAGAACAAAAATCCCCCAGGTGACCCCTTTCCTAGACAGTCCAAGGTGTTAATTAAAAGGCATGGCCAGTTTTCTAAAGTCAGATTTTTTTTGGAAAATTCAGAAATAAAAATTCTTTTTTTCACAATTGTTTACATCCTGTCACCAGTGCAGTACAGCATCATCATACGACTGGCGTGGCAGTGATCAGGGACACAGACTGGTGACAGTATGTATTAAAACATTTTTTTTTTCAATTGCTTTTTTTTTTTAATCAGAAAAATGTTTATTGAAATCCTTACAATAAAGTATTCTCAAGACATACAACAAAGGATATTACATAGTTCACATACCATAAACAAATCATAAGACTAAGGTATTACATTAATTCATACTTTGGGGTATTTCAGGTTCATCATTTGCATAATACAAGTACAGGGGCACTTTGGCGTTAAAATATCAGAGTAAACTTAAAAACCATAAACATAAGAAATTAACCAAACATTAGGGTCCTTCCACTATCCTGAGAGAAAGACCATCAGCCAATCAGCCAAATAGAATTCATGCTGTCATATCCCCCCCAAAAAAAAAGTCATTAGCAAAGATAGTCTCCATAGGAGGGGACAAAGGGTGTACATTTAGGTCCATCTAATAGGAGAGTGACTGGTACTAGTAGTCTCCTTGTGTCCCAACCCAGATAAGGAACTAATAGAAACATCAACATCTATGCCCGTAATAATCAATTCATAAGTAAGTGTGGTGGAGCAAGACCTGGGTGTTATCCAACCATGCCTGCCAAATAGAAGAGAATTTTCCATTGGCATCTCTGTGTTTATGTGTTAAGCATTTCCTAATAAGTACACAATTAATCTGTTCAATCCAAAGTTTCTTAGTTTGGGGTATGAGGAGATAACCAGAACTAAACTATTTGCTTCCGAGCTATATAATAAAGCCTAATTACAGCTATATTAGTTGGAGGAGTAAAGACCACCTCGTCCACTGCACCTAGCAAACCATGTGGTCCAATGGGACCTTGATCTTATATAATGCAGAAATAGTATTGGTCATTTTCTTCCAGTAGCGGAATAATTTGGGGCATCGCCACAATAAATGAATGAGAGTACCCGCCTCAGTGGAACATTTACGACAAATAGGAAAATCTCTCATTCCCCTGTGATGAAGTTGTGTTGTAGTGCGGTAGGCTCTATGTAGTAATAATTGTTGTGATAACTTTTGCGAAGGGGAGATGGAAACTGCAGGCACGTTTTGCAAGCACATCTTCCACAATGTCCCCCAGATCTCATTCCCATTACTTCCTGCCTGGTAGAGTACTCACATCCTGCATAGCTGAGATTAGAGTAGAATAGGTTAGTGAGATCATGCCTTTCCTGCTAGGTTCAGTGAATACCTTCCGCAACAAAGAATGATAAGATAGTGTTGGATTAGAGTAGCGTGCTTGGGCCTAAAGGTGTTTCTTCACCTCTGTGAAATTCATTTTATTTTACTTTTTTTTTTTTTAATACAGTGACCAGAGCAGTACAGTGTTACCACAGTAACACTGTACTTCTCTGGGGAGATGATCAGGATTTTTTTTTTTTTTTTAAACACGATGATTGCTTACAACTGTGCATTTTACAGTTTTAAGCAACCATTTTTTTCTGAATAAAAAATACTCATTCAGTGTGTATTGTTGTGATTAGCTGTGATTGGCCACAGCTAATCACATGGTACAGATGAGCTGTTGTTAGCCCTGTCTGTACCATGTGATGACTGTGACCAATCTCAGAGCTCATCAACATAGTACACAATGAAAGGCATGTGACAACTGCCATGTGATCTACTGTGATTGACCACAGCAATCACATAGTACAGATGGGCTGTGGCTAGCCCTGTCTGTACCATGTGATGACTGGGACCAATCTCAGAGCTCATCAACATAGAACACAATAAAAGGTATGTGACAACTGGCGTGTGATCTGCCGTGATTGGCCACAGCAATCACATGGTACAGGCAGCATACCTGTACAGTGATCTGTCATTGGCTGTGTCTGATATACATGGCGGGTGACAGATCATGCCAGAGTGTGGACAGTGCTCCTGTCTGGCTGTCATTTTACAATAGGCTGGGTGGGAAGAGGTTAAAATATGCCATTGAAAGCATTTTGTTATGTTTGTTTGAGAAGTGCAAAAAAATACCTGTGGATCCTGGCAGAAATCACGTCTGCTATTTAAATCCCTGTCCTTTCAGCCTGGGCTGTTACTATTTTGGACAGCTACAGAACCCCACCACTCTTTGTTTTGGAGAAGATGAGTGAGAGATGGACTGAATGTTCCTGGGTTTGATTCTTGCAGCGTTGGAAGAGCATGACTAAAGTTTGGGTGCCAAATCTGAACCCTACTGATGTCAATAAGGATCTGAATATTAAAAAAAAAACAGTTCTGCCCCTTTTCTGGGCTAATATGTAAGGGGTTGCCAAACAAATAGCATGGGGGCTGGGCACTGCCCTGGTGGACATGTACTAAAGTAAAAAAAAAAAAAAAAAAAGTTAAAAATTCCATTTGGCTGGGATAAGTGATTTTAATAATGCTTAAGGCTGCATTCACACTGAGTGTCGCAACACATCTTTCTTGCATGTTTTTTTGGCACGTTTGTCTTCAACAGCAAAGGGCAGACCATTCAATTTAATGGGCTGTCCTATGCACGACAAATGTGCCATAATAGCTTAAAGCGGATTTCCACCCAAAAGTGGAACTTCCACTCATTTGCTTCTTCCTCCCCTCCGGTGCCACATTTGGCACCTTTCAGGGGGGGGGAGGGGGGAATGGGTACCTGTTTTTGAAGGTACCCTTCCCCACTTCCGGGAGACGGTGCAGCAGCGCTGTCCCTCGGAAGTTTGGCCCCCTCCTCCTTTCCCTGCCATGGCGCATGTGCATTAGGGACCCGCCTGTGAATCCGAAAGGCTTCACTGCCGGTTCCCTCATCGGCTATGGCAGCGGCAGCACCCGACAGCCGATGGAAACATTGTCTGCGGTGCCGACATCGCTGGACTCCAGGACAGGTAAATGTCCTAATATTAAAAGTCAGCAGCTACAGTATGTGTAGCTGCTGACTTTTCATTTTTGGAGGGGGAGGGGGGAGGCGGAACTCCGCTTTAAGTACCGTTTTTTTTTTTTACACTCAGTCAATTGTGTTTTGTGTTGTGAGTTTTACTGCATTTTGTTGCGTGACAAATGCATGAAATAACACAGAACTGCTATCTTTGTTTGGGTGCCATTAACAAATAATGGCATCACAAGTGTGATCTGCATCTCTTGGTAAAAAAAGAGCAATAATTCTGAAAAAAAACAATATTTTTCACTTTCTGCTATATAACATTCCCATTTTTTTTTTTTTACTAGTAATGATGGCGATCTGAAATGTTTAGCGGGACCGCGGCATTGCGGCGGACAGATCGGACCCCTAACTAACATTTTTTACACTTTTGGGGGGACCAGTGACATTACCACAGTAATCAGTGCTATAAGATATGCTCTGTTACTGTAATAATGACACTGGCAGGGAATGGGTTAACCCAGGGGCGATCAAAGGGTTAAATGTGAGCCTAGGGTGTGTTTTCTAACTGTATGTGGGAGGGACTTCTTGAATCAACACAGAGACCTGTGATCCTATATAGAAGGATCACAGGCGCTCTGTGATCATTCCAGAGAGAACAACGGTCAGCTGTGTTTACAACAGCAGACCGTCGTTCTCTCTCAGTGGGGAGCGATCGCAGATGCCCGAAGGCAATCGCGGCCCCCGGTCTCGTGGATCGACATCCCCGTTTCCTAATGGGGGTGGGCGCATGCCCCCAGGAGAAGAGTATGTATGTGGGCGCTTCCGTGAGATAGGGTCCTGGATCTAGGAGGTTGTGTAGGGATGCATGCACCCGGGCAGCACTTGGGAGGAGAAGCGACTCTGTACAAATGTGCAAGAAAACAAGGCGCCTCTAAGTGCAGTATATACCATTTAATGGAGCATAAAAGATTAAAAACACAAGAAGTAGTAAAATAAAAGCCAAGAGAGAAGCTGGAGTGGATCGGTGGCATATTTCCAAGACCGGAGGAGCCGATGCTCAGTAAACGGATGTCCAAGGGTCTGCTTCCTGTATCAGCGTACATGCGAGACTTCTGGCAACAACGCTAGAACGCAAGCAGCCAGCATCAAGTGTGGGTGGATGGTAACATGTTTCGGAGCATGCGCAGCTCCTTCATCAGACCTCCCCAGGAGCGCTCCTGTGAACCAACGTACCCATACGTGGGTTCGCGCAGCCGAGCCAGCCTGCTGCAGTATATCTGCGGTAGGCGGTCGGCAAGTGGTTAAAGCGGAGTTCTGGCCTATTTTGCAACTTTAGTAATTCCTGGAGTGCTCGCTATGCTGATCAACAATTAGGCATTTTCAATTTTTTTCGGGGGGTCCCTTACCTTATTTTCAGGGCATTTTTTATTGTATTCCTCCTTCTCCCCCCTCTGTGGCCACAGCCACCGACATCACTTCCGCCTTTGCATTGCATCCTGGGAGCTGTTTGTCATCACTCCCAGGAGGCTGGAATCAGGAAAAACTCCCAGAACACTCCCTGGAATCAGGAAGAAGGACACAGCAGATTACACTGCGGCTTAAGATGCCCACATCCAAAATGGCCGCGCCCAGACAGTGTTTTTAAAAGTAAGATTTTGACTAAAATCCAATACTGTACGCCTTGTAAGTATGAGAATAGCGGTTCTGTAAAGGGCGATGGATTAGTATTATAGGGGTATTTTTAGTTAAAAAAGGTATTTGAGACCGGAACTCCGCTTTAAACCCATATTTATGAATACGGAGCTGCATTGCTTTATGTCTTTTAATTCCACACTCAGCTTTAAAGACACGTCCGCTGACCAGCAATGGAATTTTGATGAGTTTTATCATTCACATTTCTTTCTGCTTATTCTGTACATTGTATTTTAGCCTAGATCTCAGTTTTTTTGTACACTGTACTGACCCGCTCAATGGAGCTCATGAATCGCATTTGCAGCACATGAATACGTGCGCACCTCAGCTATAATTATGACTCAGTAGCCAAGAAAAGAGTCCTGAGCTATCTTAACTGGAAGTTTAACTTCGCCGCACGACTTTCTACTTGGAAAGGTGTTAATTGGCCAAACGAGAAAGCTGTGAATTCTTGAAAACACCAGACACTTTGCTTTTTTAAACTGGAAACATTATTAAAAAGTACTGGGGTGAAAAATACAATTTCACTGTATACTGTGAATAAAAGCAATTATATTGTGAATACTATATACCATCTGGAATCAAGGTGTCATAAACAATTACAATGGAAAGAAATAAAATACATTTTCTTGGCTATGCTCTGTTTTTTTTTTTTTTTTTGTAGTGTGCCTAATATTGTAGAACTAAGGTCAAAACTTATTTTCAGTAATGTGCTTGATCCCTAATGTAAAACCAAGACCAACATTTTTTTTTGTATTATTTTGGATTTTTGGATGGTTAATACCACTGGCCCTTTTTTTGCATCTATGATCCATTGGGGAGACTTCCCTTCACTTCTTGTCCCACAACAGGAACTGAAAGGAAATTCATACTGGGGGAAATCCCCAACTGCCACCAGATCTTGTTTCTCCTCTTGGAAGATTTACCCTCTATTCCTGTTCTGGTGACAATTCAAAACTTGGATTTTTTTTTTTTTTATTATCAATATTTCACAACGTCTGGAACTGAGATGTCATAAATCATTACAATGGATTTCTTTTTAGTTTTGTGCTTAATACTTAAAGTCGAAATAAAGTCAAAACATTTTGTCATGCCATCTTTGTTCCATTTGGGAGACTTCCCTTCACTTAACCATAACAGGAGGTGAGAGGAAATCCCTTCAAAGTGGGAGAACCCCCTACCTGCCTCCAGATCTAATTTCCCCAAAGTGAGATACTTAGAACTAAGAGCCGGTTCACACTACCACGATCAGAAAGTCGCCCCGTGACTTGAAGAGACTTGGAAGAGACTTGGAAGAGACTTGGAAGAGACTTGTGCACTACTTTGAAGAGACAGGCGACTTTGTCTGTGGGGAATGCCTGGCTAATCTCTTTCTTCTTCCTGGAAAGTCTGATAACAAGTCGTGTCAATTAAGATAAGGAGGCAACTCCCATTGAAGTCTATGGGACAGTCGGATCACAGGTCGCCTCAAAGTAGTACAGGACCCTTTTCTGAAGTCGGAGCGACTTCAGTAGTGCCAATTAAGACGGCACTGATTGATTAACATTGCTTTTGTTATGTCAAGCGACCTGGGGCGACCTGGGGCTACACAAGTCGCCTCACAAGTCGTGCTAGTGGGAATGGGCTCTTAGTCCCGGTTCACACTAAGGCGACCTGTGAGGCGACCTGGTCGCCTCACAGGTCGCCGTAGGTCGCCTTCCATAGGGAAGCTGCGGATCCGTTCTAATAGGAGCGACACAAGTCGCTCCGACTTAGAAAATGGGTCCGGAGCTTCTTTGGGGCGACCAGGAGGCGACCGCCATAGACTTCAATGTTATGAAGTCCGTGGCGGGCGCTCTCGGAGGTCGCGGTGCGAAGTAGCGTCGCTCGTATGTGAACGGGCACTTAGACCAAATTTTTTTGTTTGTTTGTTTAGATGTTTATACTGCTGTAGTTTTTTGCCATCTATGTTCTGTTGAGAAGACATCTCCTCACTTTCTCTCCAACAACAGGAATTAAGTGGAAATCCCTCTAAACTGGAGGAGTTTGCATTAAAAGGGGAGCAAGGAGATAGGGCGTAGGTTGTTAAGATTGGTTAGGATCAGTGAGGGTTTTTTAACCACTTAAGCCCCGGAAGATTTTACCCCCATTCCGACCAGGGGGTATTTTGCGATTCGGCACTGCGTGACTTTAACGGACAATTGCGCGGTCGTGCGACGCTGTACCTAAACGAATTTGGCGTCCTTTTTTTCCCACAAACAGAGCTTTCTTTTGGTGGTATTTGATCACCTGTGCGATTTTTTGATCACGCGCTATAAACAAAAAAAGAGCGTCAATTTTGCAAAAATAACAATATTTTTCCCATTTTTTTATATGAAATTCCCCAAAAAAAAATTTAAAAATCAAAATTTTTTTACTTTTTCGGCCAATTTGTTTTATGCTACCTATGTTTGGTAAAAAAAATCGCAAAAAGCGTATTTTGATTGGTTTGCGCAAAAGTTATCGCGTTTACTAACAAAGGGAAAGATTTCTGTCATTTTTATTGTTTTTTTTTTTAACGTGTAATAGCGGCGATCTGCGATTTTTTTGCGGTACTGCGACATTGGGGCGGACAGATCGGACCCTTGACTGACATTTTTGACACTTTTGGGGTTACCAGTGACATTTCTACAGTAATCAGTGCTATATATATGCACTGTTACTGTAAAAATACACTGGTAGTGAAGGGGTTAACTTTATTTGGGAGGGAGGGGCTGTGTGTATCCCTAGGGGCGTGCTTTCTACTGTGATTGGCTGGGGCTTGAGCTGTATGGACACTGATCAACGGATCTACATACTAGATCCGAGTGATCAGTATCCTAACAGCAAGGAGAATGACAGGTGGCTTGTTTACACAAGCTGCCTGACATTCTCCCTCTCCCCCGCCGATCGCCGAGTGACCGGCGGACATCGGGTCCGCCGGTCACACGCGCGGGGGGGTCCGTGACCACGCGGGAGCGGGAGCGTGCCTCCGGGGGCGCGCGCTCGCTCCCTAGACCCTCACAAGCTAGTGACGTAGCCCTACGTCACTTTGCCTGTGAGGGGCTGACTGCCGACGTAGATCGGCGTTAGGCAGTCGGCAAGTGGTTAAGTATGGGGGCTGACTAGTGTTTTAGAGCAGTGGTTCTCAACTCCGGTCCTCGGGACCCACCAACAGGCCAGGTTTGCAAGATAACTAAATTACATCACAGGTGATCTCATTTGCTGCTCAGTGATTGTGGTATTCTAGTCTGCATCCCCCAAGGTAATACTTAAAATCTGGCCTGTTAGTGGGTCCCGAGGACCGGAATTGAGAACCACTGTTTTAGAGAGTTAGGCCAAAACTTTTTTTTAGTATTATGCTTGATACCTAAAGTAAAACTACGACCAACACTTTTTTTTTTAATATTTTGGATGGTAATACCACTGGCCCTTTTTTTTTTTACATCTATGATCCATTGGGGATACTTCCCTTCACTTCCTGTCCTACGACAGGAACTGAAAGGAAATCCATCTATACTGGGGGAAATTCCCAATTGCCACCAGATCTTGTTTCCCCTCTTGGTAGATTTCTCCTCTATTCCTGTGCTGGTGACAATTCAAAACGTGGATTTTTTTTTTATATTATGAATATTTCACAGTGTCTGGAATTGAGGTGTCATAAATCGTTAAAATTGATTTTTTTTTTTAGTTTTGTGCTTGATACTTAAAGTCTAAATAAAGTCAAAACATTTTGTCATGCCATCTTTGTTGCATTTGGGAGATTTTCCTTCACTCTCCCATAACAGGAGGTGAGAGGAAATCCCTTCAAAGTGGGAGAAACCCCTACCTGCCTCCAGATCTAATTTCCCTAAAGTGAGATACTTAGAACTAAGACCAAATTGTTTGGATGGTTATACTGCTGTACTTTTTTGCCATCTATGTTCTATTGAGGAGACATCTCCTCACTTTCTCTCCAACAACAGGAACTAAGTGGAAATCCCTCTAAACTGGAGGAAATCCCTAGCTGCCACCAGATCTGGTTTCCCCTCAAGGAGTTTGGATGAAAAGGGGAGCAAGGAGATAGGGCGTAGGTTTTTAAGACTGGTTGGGTCCAGTGAGGGTTTTTTAAGTATGGGGCTGAGTAGTGCATATTTTAGAGAGTTAGGGAAGATGCCACAAGAGAGGGAGAGATTGAAGATGTGGGTTAGAGAGTGTAGAATAGAGTCAGATGGTGAACGTAGCATTTGCGTGAGGACAGGATCCATAGGGCAGGTGATTAGCTGGAGGTTAGCAAGTCATTTAGAACTTCGTCTATAGTGGTGGGGTTGAATGAGGAAAGTAGTGATTGTACATGTGGGTATGAAGTGAAAAGCATGGAAGGTATCTGAACAGCAGAGATCTCCTCGCAAATTGTATCAATCTTCTGTTTGAAGTGATTGGCGATCTCCTGGGCAGTGAGTGAGTTAGTGGGTGGAGGCAGTGGAGGACGAATTCGAGAATTAAGATAGAGAAGACGTGATTTTGCTTTAAGGCTCTAGGGGGCGCGCACGTTTTTACAGAGCCGCACTGTGTCTAATCACAGCGGGAGCCAGTCCGTGGGTCCGGTGGCCGTGATTGCTGCTGGCCACCCGCGATCGTCAGGAAGACTGACAGAATGACCGTCTGCCTATGTAAACAAGGCAGATAGCTGTTCTGTCACAGAGACAAAGAGAGATCTTGTGTTTCAGCTAAGCTGAAACACATATCTTTCTTTTCCTCTAGTGCACATGTGTCAAACACAAGGCCCACGGGCCGAATCCAGCCCTCCAGTCCATTTCATGTGGCCCCTGCACCTTTCCTGCAGCTGCAGGAGAGCTCCAGCTCTTCTCCAGACCCTGTGCTTTCTGCTTTCCAGCACTGCTTCTAGCTCACAGGTGTCAAACACAAGGCTGAATTCGGCCCCCCAGGCAGCTGCGGCACCCCCCTTGTCTCTGCCCCCACTTTGTCTTTTGTAGTCAGCAGAAGAGAGGACAGAACTCCTTTGCAAGATCCTGCAGCTGCAGAAAGGCTCATTTTTGCCCACCCCCCCTCTTCTTATCAGTCTTCAGCAGAGAGGAGGGCAGAACTCCTCCTACGGATCATGCACCTCTCTGTGCAGCCGCAACACCACCTTGCCTCTGCCCCTCCTGGTCTCAGCATTCAGCAGACTCTGGAAGCTGACTCCAGCCTTCTCTGCTTCTCCTCCAAACCCTGCACTTCTTCCCAGATCCACCTGCATCTTCTTCGTGGCAGCAGCACAAGGTTAGGGTGTGCATTTTGAAGTAAGGAAGGGTGGGTGACTCTTGACTTCTGATGGTGGGGGGGCTCTTGACATCCCATGTAAGGGTGTAAGGGGGGCATGGGGTGCTCTGGACATCTAATCTTACAGACATAACCGGCCCCTAGGGCAACCAAAATGCTGATGCGGCCCGCGATGAAATTTAGTTTGACACCCCTGCTTTAAGTCCAGGCATTTTTTTTTTTTTCGGTAACATTAGGAATTCATTTTAACAATTCTATTTTGATTGCTGCACAAATTCTCAAATGTGTTTAGATGAAGTCTGGCAAATGTCAATTTAGAGACAAAACAAAAGAACGCAGACTTATCAAAAAATCTGAAATACACAAGTTAATTCTAAGATCTCCTCTGACGTTTCATATGGAACACATTGTGAATTTGCAACGCAAACTGTTTTTTTTTTTTTATTCCGTTATTTGATGTCAGTTGTTTATCAACTCCAAAAGAAGTCATATCACAGAACTACTAATTAATTGTCTAATTTATTTTTGGTTGTATTTTTTTTACTTTATAATAAGACATTTGAAAAAAGAAAATTCCCCTTGGTGTTGGGAATTTTAAGGCATTGTATATTGGATCATGACAAATTAAAAAAAAAAAAACAAAATGTAAATAAAACTAATGTTTATTAACCACTTGCCTACTGGGCACTTAAAACCCCCTCCTGCCCAGGCCAATTCTCAGCTTTCAGCGCTGTCACACTTTTAATGACAATTGTGCGGTCATGCAACACTGTACCCAAATTACATTTTTTTCATGTTGTTTTCCAAACAAATAGAGCTTTCTTTTGGTGGTATTTAATCACTACTGGGGTTCGTTTGCAAACAGGTATTGTTTCACCTTCATTGATGTGTGCTAATGAGGCGGCACTGATGGGCCCTGATAGGCACTGATAGGCTGCACTGATTGGCACTGATAGGCTGCACTGGTGGGCACTGATAGGCTGCAGAGGTGGGCACTGATAGGCTGCATAGGTGGGCACTGATAGGTGACGCTGATGGGCACTGATAGGCTGCACAGGTGGGCACTGATAGGCGACTCTGATGAACACTGATAAGGTGGCACTGGTGGACACTGATAAGGTGGCACTGATAGGTGGCACTGATAAGGCAGCACTGATAGGTGGCACTGATGGGTGGCACAGATGGGCACTGATGGGCAGCACTGAAGGGCACTAGTAGGTGGTGCAGAAGGGCACTAATAGGCAGCACTCATGGGCACTAATAGGTGGCACTGATGGGTGGCACTAATGGACAATGATAGGCACTGGTAGGTGATACTTATGATGGGGCACTGATTGGCACTGATATGTGGCACTGGGGAGCACTGATAGGTGGCACTTGTAGGTGGCACTGGTGGACACTGGTAGATGGCACTAGTGGGCACTGGCATATGGCACTGGTAGGTGGTACTGATGGGCACCAGTGTGTGACACCAATGGGCACTTGTGGGCACTGGTAGGTGGCACTGGTGGGCACAATTTTCCCTCTCCTCTTCGGTAACGATGTCCCTCCGACAGTGTGAGGAGAAGAAAAAAACAGCTAATCACTGGCTGCTGTTTATTTCACATGATCAGCTGTCATTGGCTGACAGCTGATCACGTGGCAAGGGGGTGGGACAGCCCCCTTACTCCGATCTTTGATCAGGCGAGTCTCAGTGACTCACTGATCACAGAGCGAGCCGGGTGGGCTCCGCAGGGAGCACGCAGGCTGCTCATGCACGGGAGGATGTCAATGTATGCCCTCCCGGCAATTGAGGTCCATGGTGTAGCTGTCTTCCGGCTATAGCGCGGGCGGCAAGTAGTTAATCCATAGAAACATATTGAAAAGATTATAAAATAGTTACACATGCCAGTGTAGATACAAAAAAATGCATAAGATACATAACAGTGTAGATACAGCACAATAGCAATGAACTGAAAATCCACTGACTGTGGAGGGTGTAGTGATGAAATTGTGACTTCCTCCCTCCAACGCGTTTCGGAGAAAGAGCTCTCTTTCTTTAGAGGGTATGGGAGGTATCACTGCAAGTCAATCACAAAGCAAGACATGTAGATATTGTATGTATCTTCTTAAAAACAAGGTCTGATATTTCTGCCTGTCCACCCAATATATGACACACTGTATAGAGCAGGAATCCTCAAACTACGGCCCTCCAGCTGTTGCAGAATTACACATCCCATGAAGCATTGTAAAACTCTGACATTCACATACATGACCAGGCATGATTGGAATTGTAGCTCCTGAACAACTGGAGGGCCGTAGTTTGAAGACCCCTGGTATAGAGGATCGTTAAAGAGGAGTTCCGCCCCCCCCATGAAAAAATTAAAAGTCAGCTCCTACAAATACTGTAGCTGCTGACTTTTAAATAGTAGAACTTAGCTGTACAGGGAGCCCGCAATGTCGGCACCCAAAGCCGATTTTTGTATTGGCTCTCGGGCGCTGCCACCGCCATCCAGGGTGAGGGAACCCGGCAGTAAAGCCTTTCGGCTTCACTGCTGGTTCCCTACTGCGCATGTGCAAAGCGTGCTGTGCTTTGTTATTGGCGCGGCGGTGGAGGAAAAAGGAGGGGGCCGAACTTCCGAGGGACAGCGCTGCGGCACTGTCTCCTGGAAGTGGGGAAGGATACCTGTCAAAAACAAGTACCCCCTTCCCCTCTGAAAGGTGCCAAATGTGGCACCGGAGGGGGGAGGAAGCATATAAGCGGAGTTTCACTTTTGGGTGGAACTCCGCTTTAAGAAAGAAGACAATGGCAAAAAGTTATGATCCTATAATGTTCCTCGGATTTTCTGTGGAAAAGCCACAAATCAGGAAAATAGGTATCACTGAAACCCAAAAGGTCTCTGTCCCTGGAAGTCCCAAATACTAATGCAAATATACCAAAAACTGGTACACCTATAAAGTTCCACAGAAACCTGCCGATGTCAAAATGGTATTCGATGCAATGTCATCTGCTGGAAGTCCAGGCATTTAGTTTTCTGTAACATTAGGCATTCATTTTAACAATTCTATTTTGATTACTGCACAAATTCTCAAATGTGTTTAGATGAAGTCTGGCAATTGTCATGACTAGGGTAGTTCAGATCCCACCTGTTTAACCATATTACCTGAATCAGTACCCAACACCACCCCCTTTACCTTTAAATGACAACACTAACTCAGCATTGGGACTAAATGACCGGTTCAGCCTTTTATTAAACAAAACCATAAATAACAGAAAACATAAAACAGTCTAACCAATCCAAAAGCGGTACAATTCTTTTCATGGAAATTTGGCGTTATGTATTATAGGCCTACAATTCTTAGTTATTACTGACTTAAACCTGACCAAAACAAGACTCTAGTAGACATCCCAGATGTGATAAATTTGAAACACAAACAAGTGAATTATAATCGAATCAATAATATTATTTTATTATTTAATATATAATATATATAATAAAATTATATTATTGATTAGATTATAATTTATGCGTTATATATTATATATATATGTGTGTGTGTATATATATACACGTGAATTATAATCAAATCAATAATATAATTTTATATATATATATATGTGTGTGTGTGTGTGTGTATATAGGTATATATATATATATATATATGCATATATATATATATATATATATATATATATATATATATATATATATATATATATACATATATATATGCATATATATAATATAAAATGTGTTATGTGTTTTGTGCAACGTTTTTTTTTTTTTTTTAATTTCCCTCCCTAGTTCCGCTCCCATGCAGCATTGCTGCTGCAGGGAACGGAACTAGGAAGTCCTCCTACCGACAGACGAGCGGCGGAGATCTCACTGGCGGTCACAGCAATGAGAGCTCATCGCTGGATCGCCAGGATAAGGTAAGAGAAGCTCCGCTGCGCTGTCTGCACGCTCTGCCCATTGACCCCGAGCGTGACTCGGGGATACCGTTAATAGCAGAAAATTCCTACCCCGAGTCACGCTCGGGGATACCGCTAAGGCGGTTAAGTTAGGTTCTGTCCCCAGCCACCAAAACACCACCTTGAGGACTTTCCTAACTGACAACAGACCCCTACCACCTTACACTACCCGGTAGGTCTAGACTGAGCCAGACCATCCATAGGACTCCATACCTGAGATTGGTCCCACCATTTTATCGTTCGTCACCATGTTTTGGACCCTCGTCAAGGACTCCAACCGCCAACGTCCAACCTTCTTAGCAGAACAACCTAAAACAGCATCACCAGGGTGGGCAGGCAGGACGATTCTCCTATGATCTCCAGTCTGCAATTGAATCCCCTTCTCTTCTCTCCTCCCCTCCAACTACTCTCTCTCCTGCTCCCCCCCATCACCTTGTCTGCTCTGCCAATAAGGTAAGAGTCCTGACCTCTCATATCCCAATAACTAATTTAACCCCCTACTGCCTGGTTTTCCTTCCACCCTGTGATGTATGCCCTATGCTTATCATTTCCTTCAAGCTACGGGAAGTCTATATAGAGACAAAACAATAGAACGCAGTCTTATAACAAAAAACTGAAATACACAAGTTAATTCTAAGATCTCCTCTGACGTTTCATATGGAGCACATTGTGAATTTGCAATGCAAACTGTTTTTTTTTTTTTTATTCCGTCATTTGATGTCAGTTGTTTATCAACTCCAAAAGAAGTCATATCACAGAACTACTAATTAATTGTCTAATTTATTTTTGGTTGTGGTTTTTTGACTTTATAATAAGACATTAGGGGATAAATGGAATGGAACGCTTCAATTTATTCGAATAACAAAGCTATAGATTTGTGGCTCATGAAACTGCAGAGACCATTGAGCCTTCCAACAGTTATAAAAACAAAAAGCGTGTAACTTGGGACATCTCGTTCTCGCCGTATTCCATCTTATAGTTTTACTGCAGAAGTTTTTGCTCTACAGACAAATGATGCAAACTACAATAAAAGTTATAAACCAGACAAACATGAATCTTATGTAGCACCCTCCTAGGTAGGTGCTAGTGAAAGAGTATAGATTTGAGCTCTGTCTGATTACCAGAGGGGCTGCAGGCAAATCCATATAGTTCTTTGCCTACCAGAGAGCAGGATCTGTTAGTGAGGTCTGCTCATTGTGCTCAGTATGTGATTCATTCAGTCTGAAGAGTGTTTCAAGCTGGTCCAATAGGGAGGCATGTTGGGCAGTGGAAGGAAATCTGATGAATGGGTGCATAGGCTCTTGTTACAGTCCTGATGATTGGCAGAGGGCAGGTCGCCTCGGTTCATTCTGGGATACTGTATAAAAGCCACGCGCATGTGTGCTGTGGGGTCTTTGGCTGGAGAGCGGAGTCGCGGAGGGAAGGGGCGGCTGCCTCCTCCTCTGTACGGGTTCCATGTGGTCGCAGGAGGGGTAACCTGAGGGCCAGAGGAGTGGTTGAAAAAAGCTAAACCCAGAGGTCCAGGGAAGCTGACTGAGAGGGGAGACACTGGAGACCCTGTGGCTGCAGTATCCTGAGTACAGGGACTCATGTCAAGGGGCCTGACCTGAGGCGGGCCACCCCTGCTCATAGGATAGTCAGCGTTCGGGTGTCAGCAGGAAGAGAGAGAGGATACTAGGGAGAGAGTGTCCTGAAGATAACTAATTGTTCACCAAGTTTTATTGAAGATAAGAGACTTAATTTCTATTCATCCAATGTGGAAGGATGAGTTAACAGCCTGGCTGTTCCACACCTCAGGCAAAGTAGAGAAGATAGAAGTCCTTAAATACTGTGAATATTTAAATAGGAGTATCCCACTATTTCCTTCTCCTATCCCCATTTTATAATAAACATCAAAACAAGCAAATACCCCTGGACCGGTTTAATGAAGTAAGAGTCAAGAAGAATTAAGAAATTGTATTTGCTATAGCTGGGTGCTGGTAACCAGGGGGAACCGCGAAGTGGATATCTAGCAGTCCTCACGGGGGCAGTGCTACACTTACATTTAAATAATTGATCCACTTAAGTGTGATATTTGGTAATCCTGCCAACGCTTGCCCAACAAACAGGCAGTTGCTACCAAATGTAATCATTTATTAATATAGTCTTGTAGTTTCATGGGTTGTAACACTATGGGGTTGATTTACTAAAGGCAAATAGACTGTGCACTATTGCAAGTGCAAGTGCTCCAGAGCTTAGTAAATGAGGTAAAGCTTCACTTTACAAAGAATACCCAATCACATGCAGGGAAAATTTAAAAAAAAAACAACATTTTTGCTTACACATGATTGGATGATGGAAGTCAACAAAGCTCTGTTAATTTACTAAGCTCTGGAGCAACGGCACTTGCAAAGGTGAACAGTCTATTTTGCTTTAGTAAATCAACCCCTATATCTTAAAATACGCTTATTTCTTCTCCAAGCCCCTGATGAGGTCAGAATAAAACTTGGAGGGCTGAGTCTGGAGACATGAAACAACAAAGGGACTTCCAGCGCTAACTGTGATATCTCTCACTCTCAGGAATGAATAAAGTCAAATTACCATGTGGTGCTGCTGCTAATTAATGCTGATTCAGCGCTGCTGCCCCTCCCCCCCCCCCCATTCACTGACTTAGTCTGGAGACATGAGCACACGCATGCACAGGAGGAGCGTCTATATGATTATCGTACAAGTTGGATGAATGGATGAAGACAAAAACTGTCCCAGAGAATCCACAAACAATTATGCGGATTACAGACTTCATCCTTGAAAGCGCCAAGACAAGTCTAACATCGCTTATTCACTTAAGCCCCGGAGGATTTGGCTGCTCAAAGACCAGGGCCTATTTTGCGATTCGGCACTGCGTGATTTTAATGGACAATTACGCGGTCGTGCGACGCTGTACCCAAATGAAATTGACGTCCTTTTTTTCCCCACAAACAGAGCTTTCTTTTGGTGGTATTTGATCACCTGTGCGATTTTTACTTTTTGCGCTATAAATAAAAAAAGAGCGACAATTTTGAAAAAATAACAATATTTTTCACATTTTTTTATATGAAATTCCCCCCCAAAAAAATGTAAAAATCAAAATGTTTTAACATTTTAGGCCAATTTGTTTTCTGCTACATATTTTTGGAAAAAAATCGCAATAAGCGTATTTTGATTGGTTTGCGCAAAAGTTATTGCGTTTACTAACTACAGAAAATATTTATGTAATTTTTATTGTTTTTATTTTTAACTAGTAATGGCGGCGATCTGCAATTTTTTTTGCGGGACTGCAACATTGCGGCGGACAGATCGGACCCCTGACTGACATTTTTGACACTTTTGGGGGTACCAGTGACATTACTACAGTAATCAGTGCTATACATATGTACTGTTACTGTAAAAATGACACTGGCAGGAAAGGGGTTAACTTTATTGGTGATCAGTGGGTTAAATGTATCCCTAGGGGCGTGATTCTAACTGTGGGGGGGCGTGGCTTGTGATGTAACCACAGAGACATATGATCCTACATAGCAGGATCGTGTGATCTCTGCAGTTACATCAGGGAGAATGACAGGCAGCTTTGTTTACATCAGCCGCCTGCCTTTCTCCCTCTTCAGCGGGAAATCGCGAGTGACCGGCGGACATCGGAGCCACCGGTCACTCGCGCGGGGATGTCAGGGAACGATCGAGGGTGGGAGCGCGCCTCCGCCAGCTCGCGTTTGCCCCCTAGGAGCTTGTGGGCGAGTGACGTACCGATATGTCACTTTGCCCAGGAGGGGCTGACCGCCGCAGTATATAGTCGTGTGGCGGTCGGCAAGGGGTTAAAATGATTGTAAAGTCTTGTTTTTGTTTTTTTTTTTTTCTATTAAAATAACAAACATATTATACTTACCTGCTCTGTGAAATGGTTTTGTACACAGCAGCCTCAAGCCTCCTCTTCTTGGGTCCCTGGCTGGAGCTCCTGGCCCCTACCTTCTATTGAGTGCCCCCATAGCAAGCCATTTGCTATGGGGGCACCCGAGCCGAGCTGCAGCTTCATGTATCCATTCAGACACAGAGCTGCTGTTCGGCCAAACCCACTCTTTCTCCTGATTGGCTAACTGAGTTTGATTGACAGCAATGGGAGCCAATGGCCCTGCTGCTGTGTCTCAGCCAATTAGGATAGAGAGTCCCGGATGGCTAAAGCACTCATGGACATCGCTGGATAGAGATAGGATCCGGTAAGTATTAGGGAGGCTGCTGCACATAGAAGGCTTGTTATCTTAATGCATAGAATGCTCCACCGCCCCCCCCCCCCCCCAAAGCATCTTGTCCTCATGTTGATGAGGACAAATGCCTCTTCCTTACAAACCTAGCCCGGTGGTTGTGGGGGTAAAGAGGGTGATTTATCAGAATCTGGAAGACCCATTTAGGAGGGGGGGGGGGCTCAGAGCCCACTCCTCTCCCAATGTGAATGAGTATGTACCCCTACTCATCCACCAAATAATTGTCAAAAAGTAAAAAATAAAAAGGCACACAGTTGTTGACAATTCCAATGATCCCTGGTGTAGATCCATTGTCAATCATGATGAACGCCGGCCACTGACGAAGGCTCCTGCAATTTGACAGCCACTAAATAAACTAAGGGGTGGGGCCACTTAGGGGAATTGTAAAAAACTGTGTGTGTTTTTATTTCTCTTTGTGACATTTTTTTGGTGTACCCCATACTCACTCACATGGGGGGGGGGGGGGTCTTGGGTCCTTCTTGTTAAAGAGGGCTTCCAGATTCCGATAAGTCACCCCCCCTCCGCACTCCCACAACCAGGGCCAGGGTTTTGGGGAAAAGGCCCTTGTCCTCATCACCATGGGAACAAGGTGCTTTGGGGGGGAGACCCCACCCCCATGTAGAAGGCATGTGGCCTGGTATGGTTCAGGAGGAGGGGCACTCACTCGCCCCCCTTCCCTTTCCTGGCATGCAAGGCTTCATGCTAGGAAAAGGGTCTGGTTTGGATCTTGAGGGGGGGGGCCCAATCCATTAAAAAATTAAAATGGCGTGGGGTTCCCCTTGAAATCCATACCAGACCCGAAGGTTTTTCTCCGTTTTTTTTTATTGCTGGCATTTGCTTACTTTACATTCAGCTGTCAGCAGGGAAACTCACTGATAGCTGATGATTTTTTTTTTTCATTTTAGGCCAATTTGTATTCTGCTACATATTTTTGGTAAAAAAAAAATCCCACTAAGCGTATTTTGATTGGTTTGCGCGTAAAATTATCACGTCTTCAAACTAGGGGAAAGATTTATGTAATTTTTATTTTTATTTATTTTATTTACTAGTAATGACGGCGATCTGCAATTTTTTGTAGGACTGTGACATTGCGGGGGACAAATCGGACACTTAACTGACATTTTTGACACTTTTGGGGGAGACCAGTGACATTACTACAGTAATCAGTGCTAAAAATATGCACTGTTACTGTAATAATGACACTGAAAAGGAAGGGGTTAACCCAGGGGCGATCAAAGGGTTAAATGTGAGCCTAGGGGTTGTTTTCTAACTGTGGGGGGGGGTGGGCTTATGAAATCAACACAGAAACCTGTGATCCTAAATAGGAGGATCACTGGCGCTCTGTGTTGATAGCTGAGATAACAATGGTCGGCTGTGTTTACAACAGCAGACCGCCATTCTCTCTTCACAGGGAGTGGTGGGCGGCAATTGCGGCCACGAGCCACATGGATCGGCTTCCCCGCTGGCGACTGGGCATGCGCGCCTCCAGGATCGCCGTACAGGTACGGTGATTCACGGGAACCTGCCGACCTGCCGCCGTATATCGACGGCGTCTGGTCGGGCAAGTGGTTTACAAAAACACTACTGCTCCTGAACACATACTGCAAAACACTAGCAAGAAAAACTATAAATGTTAGCGTTTTTTTTTTTTTTTTCCATCCAGCATTGTTTTAGTGGGTTTGGAGATCTAATGTCCATGTAATATTTTCATTGTAGCACCCTCCTAGGTAGGGGCTAGGGAAAAGCATATATGTGGCCCTGTCTGCTTATCAGGGGGGCCTGATCAGTTAGTTAGGCTGTCACATGTTTCCAGGTGTGACCTGTTGTGTCTGGGGAGTCTCCCCACTGTCTCCAATGAGGGCTCTTATTGGACAGTGGAGGAAACCTAGCCAATAGCACACCAGGGCTTATAGCTGTCTCAGTGAGTGAATTTGCCGCAGTACATCCTGGGATGAGTTATAAGTCTGAGGGGAGCATGTGATAGGGCGTCTTTGGTGGGAAGCAGAATCCCAGGAGGAGGCTGACGGCTGTCTCTCCTCCTGTCAGAGCTAGAGAAGGTGTCCTGGGCGGTCGGCCTAGAGGACGAAGGTTGAGCTGGGCTGCAGAGGAGGGATACAGAGGGCTGTGGACCGAGTGGAGCTGCTGGGCAGAAGTTTCCAGAAAAAACAGTATTGTGAGTACTTGAAACTGCCCAGGGGGTCTGCCTAGTAGAGGGGACCACTCCAGAAGGTCAGAGGGATCCGGGAGGCCAGTTAACCAGTAGAGAAGGCTTATAGAAAGGGGGTGCCAGTGTCTAAGCCCTGAAGATAAGAGAGAGAAAGGGGGCGCCGGTGCGGGCCCTGAAGTGTTCAGCAGTGCAGCAGAGTATACAAGTAGTTACCTCAGCAAGGAGTGCTTGAGGGAGCTTAAAGAGGACTTCTTCATTCAGGAAAGCAGTCAGAAGTCAGTTAAGCGTTAACCAGCGTTAATAGGTGTTGACAGGCATCCAGCCAGCGTCAAGTCAGCGCCAATCAGCATTTTTCAGTTGTCCCTAACAATTTGTGAATAGTTGAGCCAAAGGAGTATCCCACTCATTCCTTCTCCCATCCAGGTTACCAAATAAATCCGAAAACCCAAAGATACTGGACTGGTCATTGTCTCAGTGCTCACGCTTGGAGAAACATGCTTAAATGTGCTGTTGTTGCTAGCGGTAACCCAGGCGGACCCATATACAGCAAAATGGCTGGGAATTGTGCTACATCATTATTTTATTTTATTTATGTATTATTTATTATTACAGTGGGGATCCAAAGTTTGGGCACCCCAGGTAAAAAATTGTATTAATGTGCATAAAGAAGCCAAGGAAAGATGAAAAAATCTCCAAAAGGCATCAAATTACAGATTAGACATTCTTATAATATGTCAACAAAAGTTAGATTTTATTTCCATCATTTACACTTTCAAAATAACAGAAAACAAAAAAATGGTGTCTGCAAAAGTTTGGGCACCCTGCAGAGTTAATATCTTGTACTGCCCCATTTGGCAAGTATCACAGCTTGTAAATGCTTTTTGTAGCCAGCCAAGAGTCTTTCAATTCTTGTTTGAGGTATCTTTGCCCATTCTTCCTTACAAAAGTCTTCCAGTTCTTTGGGATTTCTGGGCTGTCTGTCACGCACTGCTCTTTTAAGGTCTATCCATAGATTTTCAATTATGTTGAGGTCAGGAGATTGTGAAGGCCATGGCAAAACCTTCAGTTTATGCCTCTTGATGTAAGTCCCCGTGGATTTCGAGGTGTGTTTAGGATCATTATCCATTTGTAGAAGTCATCCTCTCTTTAACTTCAGCTTTTTCACAGATGGCATCAAGTTACCATCCAAAATTTGCTGAAATTTTATTGAATCCATTTTTCCTTCTACCCGTGAGCTGTTCCCTGTGTCACTGGCTGCAATACAACCCCAAAGCCTGATTGATCCACCCCCATGCTTAACAGTTGGACAGAGGTTCTTTTCATTAAATTCTGTGCCCCTTCTTCTCCAAACATACTTTTGCTCATTCCGGCCAAAAAGTTCAATTTTAACCTCATTGGTCCACAGAACTTGTTTGCAAAATGCATCAGGCTTGTCTATATGTTCATTAAGAAAGAATAGCACACACATGCAAAAGAAAAGGCTATCAAATATGGAGACGATCCATAAATAAAAATGGGGATTTGGTCCCACCATATGGCCATATCGTGCTCAAGCCCACCACTGTGTCAAAGTACCCCATTATCAGTGGGTCCTACACTATTCATAAAAAAAGGATGAATCCAGCCTCTCTAACCCTTGGAGACAACACTCCTTGCTGGGAAGGTGTGCAACTGCACTACAAGGGACTCCTCCTATATCTACTTGATAGTGGACACTGATAGAGTACAGGTGTGTGTGGGGGGTGGGGTGCTCAACCTCAGAAGTCTGGTCAGACCGAATACATAATAAACAAGCAAAAAATTGGGGGAGCAAACCCTGAACATGTATATCTAAAGCTGGTGCAGCTATGAACCAAGAGACATGTATATTAAAAAAGAATTGCGCACACATGCAAAAGAAATGACTATCAAATATGGAGACAATCCATAAATAAAAATGGGGATTTGGTCCCACCATATGGCCATATCGTGCTCAAGCCCACCACTACGTCAAAGTACCCCATTATCATTGGGGGGTACTTTGACGTAGTGGTGGGCTTGAGCACGATATGCCACTGATAATGGGGTACTTTGACGTAGTGGTGGGCTTGAGCACAATATGGCCATATGGTGGGACCAAATCCCCATTTTTATTTATGGATTGTCTCCATATTTAATAGTCATTTCTTTTGCATGTGTGCGCTATTCTTTTTTAATATACATGTCTCTTGGTTCATAGCTGCACCGGCTTTAGATATACATGTTCAGAGTTTGCTCCCCCAATTTTTTGCTTGTTTATTGTCTATATGTTCATTTGCAATGTTCAAATGCTGATTTTTGTGGTGAGGACGTGGAAGAGGTTTTCTTCTGATGACTCTTCCATGAAGACCATATTTGTACAAGTTTCTCTTTATAGTGGAATAGTGTACCACAACTCCAGTGTCTGCCAGATCTTTCTGGAGGGATCGTGCAGTGCAGTCAAACGTGGGTTTTGAATTGTTTTTCTCACAATCCTGCGAGCTGTTCTGTCTGATATTTTTCTTGGTCTTCCAGATCTTGCTTTAACTTCCACTGTTCCTGATGACTGCCATTTCTTAATTACATTCCGAACAGAGGATATTGACATCTGAAAACGCTTTGCTATCTTCTTATAGCCTTCTCCAGCTTTGTGAGCGTCAACTATTTTCAGTTTCAGTTTTCTAGGCAACTGCTTAGAAGATCCCATGGTGCTGATTGTTGGGGCATGGTCAGATGAGTCTGGGCATTTAAAACATTTGATATTGACATCACCTGGTCTTCCCAGACGATGATGGAGAACAATCCATGACACTGGCAGGTCTCAGCCTTGCAAAGGGGGCAGTGCATGCTATAAATTCTGCAGGGTGCCCAAATTTTTGCAGACACCATTTTTTTGTTTTCTGTAATTTTGAAATAGTCAATGATGGAAATAAAATCAAACTTTTGTTGACATATGATAAGAATGTCTAATCTGTAATTTGATGCCTTTTGGAGATTTTTACATCTTTCGCTGGCTTCTTTATGCACATTAATACAATTTTTTACCTGGGGTGCCCAAACTTTCGATCACCACTGTATTTATTTTATTTAATAGTATTTATATTAGGAGTTTAACATATGAATTGTATTTTATTTATTTATTATTATTTATTTTATTTAATATTATTTATATTAGGAGATTATGGATGTCCTCCAGCCAGGAAATTCGGCAGGCTCTATCTGACTTGCTGCATCTTCTAAATCAGGGCTCGACAATCCCCGGGCGCCAGGTCGCATTTGCGACTAGAATTAGCGACCTGGCGCCTGGGGGTGCCCTGCAGAAGGTGTCCTGTCATTTTTGCCCGGACTTCCACGCACGGAGTGCACGGACTTCCGGGCCGTCCGAAAATTGAGGCCCCGGCTTTTCGGCCCACTTGAGATGACAGGCTTCCAATGGGGAACTGGCGCCCTCTTGTGGAGGCCGGGAGTAATGACTGTTGTAATGACTGTTTCCACTGCCTTTTTGTTCTCAATTCATTACCATCTCCCTGTCCAGTTAGTTACCTTTGACAGGGAGTGTGGTTATTATTATTTATTTAATTTATTTTTTAAATGTAAAAAAAAAAAAATAATAATATTTTTTTCTTTTTTTTTAATTATTAAAAAAAAAATATATTTTTTTTCCAATTATTAAAAAAAAATATATAAATATATATATATATACACTTTTTTTTTTTTCCTCATCGCCATGCCACAGCCGAAGGCCCCTTTCACACGGGCTGTCTGATCAGGTCCGCCTGTCAGTTTTTCAGGAAGACCTGATCGGACCCTTGATTCTCCTCTATGAAGCAGTAATCTGCCGCCATCTGATCCTGTCCACCAAAAGCAGACGGATGGTGGTTCTATTTTCTATCCATCCCGTGGATCGGATGGAAAGAGACAGACAGTCTGTTTTCATCCAATTGTGCTATAGAGGAGAGTGGGGTTCTAGTCATATTTATGTGTAAATTTAGTATCCGTTTTATTAAATAAAGCTTGGTTGTTAGTTTAAAAAAAAAAAACTGGCTCCTAACTTTTTTAGCTGGCTCCTAGATTTCAGGAAAATTTGTCAAGCCCTGTTCTAAATGCACGAGAAGCTCACAATCTGCAGTGAAATCAGAGTGAGCCGGAGAAAGGAACAGCTGAAGTTCAGCTCTAATACCAAACATCAAAATTTCAAGTCATTTCCCACATCTACCTTTAAACTGATCCTGAAAAAGGAATGTATTCTATGTGCTGGAATCAGAAACTTTTTGCAAGAAAAAAAAAAAAGTCATAATTGATTTCCTGGTAATAGAGGTCCATATGAATGAATACTTCTACTTCATTGACACAATGTTTTCTTTTTTCCTAAAGTGCAGTATTTAATAGAAATCTGATTTTTTCCCCAGCAGTTGGCAGGTAGCTTTTGTTATATAAAAAGTTTCAAAAGTGCAGAAACATGAAAATTGAAATGAATGCCCAAGGTGATACAAAGCAGCAGACAAAGCTCTGGGTGAAATAGCTTCCTCTTTGTTACCGGGGGGTTTTGGTGAGCGTTTAGGATGGGATATGAGAAAACTGTTAACGTGAAATAAATTTAGGACCACTCAGCAGATATCATGAGCTTTCGAAAACTCCTAAGGGCTTCAACTTTTTTTTTTTTTTTGAAGCTTAGAAATATGCATTACTATGTTTCCTGAGTTACGTGTATAATTCCAGATGGGAATTTATTTATTTTTTTCATTTTATTTATTTATTTATTTATGGGGGGGGATGTTTGGAATATATATTCTAGTTTCTTTCCTTGTATTTATGGAAAGAAAACCCAGTTTAAAGCTAAATACATTTCGGGTGCCTTAAAATAAATAATAGTAAAGTCTTGCAGATTGTACTGTAAAAAGAAACCAAAGCCTGAGTAGAAAAACCCTCAAGCTTCAGAGAAGGACCTATGCTCTCTATGTAGAAGCAGCAGCCGCTCTGACAATTTAGTCAGAGCTAGAGCTTTCTGCAGAACGAGAAAACGTATTTTGTTTTGATTTATTATTTAAAAGCATTTTTTAGTTAAATTGGTTAAATTAATTTAATTTGTATTCAGAATTTGCTTTGTTTATTCAATTTCTATTAGAATTTTTTTAGAATTCAGTCGCATTGAACTCAATTCAATTAAATTCGGACAATTCAAATGGAATTTGAATTTCATTTATGTTCCAATTGAATGTATTCTATTTTAAATTCAAATTTTGGATTGGTTATATTCTTTCTATTCCATTCTATTCTTTTATTTTTTCTATTCTATTTTATTCTGTTCTATTCTATTCTATTCTTTCATTTCCTATTATATTATTTTATTTTCTATTATCTTCTATTCTTTTCTATTCTACTCAAAATTAGATTTTTGGAAGATGGTTATATTCTTTCTATTCTATTCTATTGCTTTTTCTATTCTATTATTTTATTTTCTATCTTATTCTATTGTTTTCTATTCTAATTCAAATTTATTCTATTTCGAATCTGAATTTATTCTATTCAAATTTGAATTTCAGAAGATGTTTTTTCTATTTTTTTTCTACTCTAGTTTATTGTTTTATCCTATTTGGTTTTATTCTTTTCTATTCTGGTATTTTCTAGTCTATTCCAATTCAAATTTATTCAATTTGAATTTTGAATTCCAGAAGATGGCTATATTCTTTCTGTTCTTTTCTATTCTTCTATTATTTTCTATTCTATTCTAGTTTATTCTATTCTATTATGTTCTATTCTATTATATTATATTATATTATATTATATTATATTATATTATATTATATTATATTATATTATATTATATTATATTATATTATATTATATGCTATTTTATTGTATTCTATTCAATTCCTTTATTTTCCAATCTATTTTATTCTGTTCTTTTATTTTCCATGTTATTTTGTTCTGTTTTACACTTTTACTATTTTATTTTCTATTCTATTCCTTTATTTTCTATTGTATTTTTTTCTATTCTATTATATTCTATTCTAGTAAATTCTATTTTATTCTATGCAATTCCTTTATTTTCTAAACTATTTTATTATGTTCTTTTATTTTCTATGTTATTTTGTTCTGTTTTACACTTTTACTATTTTATTTTCTATTCTATTCCTTTATTTTCTATTGTATTTTTTTTCTATTCTATTATATTCTATTCTAGTAAATTCTATTTTATTCTATGCAATTCCTTTATTTTCTAAACTATTTTATTCTGTTCTTTTATTTTCTATGTTATTTTGTTCTGTTTTACTCTTTTACTATTTTATTTTCTATTCTATTCCTTTATTTTCTTTTGTATTTTTTTTCTATTCTATTATATTCTATTCTAGTCTATTCTATTTTATTCTATTATATTCTATTCAATTCCCTTATTTTCTAATCTATTTTATTCTGTTCTTTTATTTTCTATGTTATTTTGTTCTGTTTTACTCTTTACTATTTTATTTTCTATTCTATTCCTTTATTTTCTATTGTATTCTATTCTATTGTATTGTATTCTATTCTATTCTTTAAAAAAATATATATTTTCTATTTGATTCCTTTAATTTCTATTCTAACTATAATGTAATGTAACGTAATCTATTGTAATGTAATGAAATTCAAATTCAAATTGAATTAAAAAAGAATTCAAATTGAATTAAAAAATGCTTTTGAATTCAATTTGTATTTAAATTTCGGCCAAAATGTTGTTTTGTTGATTCAGGTTCGTTTAAATTGGTTACTATTGTAATTTGGAAAGTTGGATACATTTGATTTTCCAAATCATGAAAAATATGTGGGAATTTTGATTCAGGACTAAACGAACCGCACATGTCTAACCACGAGTTTAGGTGTGACTCAGCAGAGGGACCACTGATTTCAGAGAGCAGAAAGAAAGGGTCAAGGTTTCAGCAGCTCGGTGACAGGGGGACAGGCTTTTCTACTAATAATGTGGCCACCTTCTAAAAAAATATGAATCGCAATACCCTGAAGACCTATTGTTGTACCTAGAATGTAATAAACTAAAATGATCTGAATATTCATTTGGGGGGCTATAAACTATGGGCAAAATAAAAATTGACATATATCGTACAGTCTGCCAGTAGTTTAACAAAGCAGTCTTTGTTTTTCAGAGCGCCCCCTATAACATAGTTGTGCGGTATTACTTGTTGATCCCTATATATTTTTTTTTAACTGTAGCACTGCCCCCTTGAGGACTGCTGAATATTACACTTTCGGGTCCTCATGGGTTACTGTTAGAAACACTGGTATTCACAATTTCACATTTTAATTCTTGGCTCAGTCAATGATCAGTCCAGGGGTTTGTAGTTGTTTTTGGTGTTTTATTTTAAATAGGGATGGGAGAAGGGAATAGAGGGATACTCCAAATTAACTATTCACAAGTTGGGAGGACTCCTATCTGATGCTGCAGCCAGGCTGCTGATCCACCTTGCCACTTAGGTAGATTTGGGTTTAAGTCTCTTGCTTAAAAGTTTCTTTTATGTTGTCCCCACCACCATTCTTATTCCCTCTTCGGACCGCTTTTTCTTAACCACTTGCCGACTTCTCACAGTAATCCTACTGCGATAGTGCGTGCCCCCGCCACCCCCCCCCCCTGGGTCCAGCGACGTAGACCTACGTCACTGGACTCCTAGTGATTTAGGCGGCGCATGCACACCGCCTGAGGCTCGCTCCCGCTGTGTTTGGATACAGCGGGAGTCGGGCCGGAGATTGCCGCCTCCCTTCCCCGATCTTCAGGGAAAGTGTGAGAAGATCCGCCTGCTTATGTAAACAAAGCAGGCGGATCTTCTCAATGACAGACAGGAAGAGATCACAACCTGCAATCTCTGTCTGTGTCACAGAACCCCCCCCCCCCCATATGTCAGTAAGCATGAGGCTCACATTTAACCCCTTGATCACCCATAGGGTTAACCCCTTCCCTGCCAATGTCATTATTACAGTAGCAGTGCATATTTTTAGCACTGATTACTGTAGTAATGTCACTGGTCCCCCCAAATGTGTAAAAAATGTCAGTTAGGGGTCCGATCTGTCTGCCGCAATGTTGCAGTCCCGCAAAAAATCGCAGATCGCCGCCATTACTAGTTAAAAAAACAATAAAAATTACATAAATCTTTCCCGTAGTTAGTAAATATAATAACTTTTGCGCAAACCAATCAAAATACGCTTATTGCGATTTTTTTTACCAAAAATATGTAGCAGAAAACAAATTGGCCTAAAATGTTAAAAAATTTTGATCTTTACATTTTTTGGGAGAATTACATATAAAAAAATGTAAAAAATATTGTTATTTTTTCAAAATTGTCTTTTTTTGTTTATAGCGCAAAAAATAAAAATTGCACAGGTGATCAAATACCACCAAAAGAAAGCTCTATTTGTGGGAAAAAAAAGGACATCAATTTTATTTGGGTACAGCATCGCACGACCGCGCAATTGTCCGTTAAAATCACACAGTGCCGAATCGCAAAATAGGGCCTGGTCTTTGAGCAGCCAAATCTTCCGGGGCTGAAGTGGTTAACTAACTTGTAACAATACCCTATGACCTTACACCATATCACCATATCAGCCATAACATTATGACCACCCACCTAATATTAAGTATGGCCCCCTTTTGCTAAAATAGCCCTGACCCATTGAGGCATGGACACCAAAGTAACATCTACATGAATGGTAGGACCCAGGGTTTTCCAGCAGAACATTGCCCAAACCATCAAACTGCCTCTGCCGGCTTGCCTTCTCATACTTCATCCTGGTGACATCTCTTCCCCAGGGAAGTGACACACCCGGCCATCATGATATAAAAGAAAACGTGATGTATCAGATCAGGCCACCTTCCTCTATCAATCCATAGTCCAGTTCTGAGGTTCATGTGACCATTGTAGAAGCTTTTGGCGGTGGACACGGGTCACCAGTTTTTGTTTATGACGCATATGTTACACTTTTTATTACAATAAACTGGAATTTAGACCCTGTGAGGGTCTAGGGAGCGAGCGCGCGCCCCCAGAGGCGCGCTCCCACGTGGTCACGGACCCCCCCGCGCGTGTGACCGGCGGACCTGATGTCCGCCGGTCACTCGGCGATCGTCGGTGGAGAGGGAGAAAGGCAGGCGGCTAGTGTAAAGCCGCCTGTCATTCTCCCCGGTGTATGAATGATGATCATACAGTTATACTATGTAGAACCGTTGATCACTGTTCATACATCTGAAGCCACAGCCAATCACAGTTAGAATCACGCCCCTAGGGACACACATAGCCCCTCCCTCTCAAAAAAGTTAACCCCTTCACTGCCAGTGTAATTTTACAGTAACAGTGCATATATATAGCACTGATTACTGTAGAAATGTCACTGGTAACCCCAAAAGTGTCAAAAATGTCAGTCAAGGGTCCGATCTGTCCGCCGCAATGTCGCAGTACAGCAAAAAAAAATCGCAGATCGCCGCCATTACGCGTTAAAAAAAAAAAAAACAACAAAAATGACAAAAATCTTTCCCTTTGTTAGTAAATGCGATAACTTTTGCGCAAACCAATCAAAATACGCTTTTTGCGATTTTTTTTACCAAACATATGTAGCATAAAACAAATTGGCCGAAAATATTAAAACATTTTGATTTTTACATTTCTTTTTTGGGGAATTTCATATAAAAAAAATAGTAAAATATTGTTATTTTTGCAAAATTGTCGCTCTTTTTTTGTTTATAGCGCACAGGTGATCAAATACCACCAAAAGAAAGCTCTGTTTGTGGGAAAAAAAGGACGTCAAATTCGTTTGGGTACAGCGTCGCACGACCGCGCAATTGTCCGTTAAAATCACGCAGTGCCGAATCACCAATATGAAAAGTATAGCTGAAGTTGCAAAAAAAAAAAAAAAAACTTTTATTCTTAGGAAAATGAAAATGTTCAAATACTTATAAATAGTATTTATTTTATGGTCAAAGTGGATAATCTTTTAGTAAAGGTATAAGGAATGAAGGAATAATAATTCTCCATCTGTTGAGAAGGGTCATTCCAGGCATCCAGAAATAAAGATTTTCTTCTCTGTGAAATCCTCATCCTGAACACCAAATGTCAGACTATCAGACTAAGGGGTCATTGCAGGATCTTGTACACGGGATTATCACTTGTAACATTTGATCACGCCAACTTGCTGCTGATGAATTAAATGTTAGCGCGTTTGCCAAAGTGGGCTTACTCCTGGCTTTGCAACGAGATGTGATGAACGAACCATCCCAGTGGAGACTTTATGGCAGCTGTATCTCATGTATCAAGTTCCCTTGCCCTTGAGTAGTAAAATGGAAAAACAGTTAATCTCCTTCTTTATTTCCAAAGGGGTTTGGGCTCTTTTCCAAAGCCTGATGAGTTGCCTTAAAATCTATTGAACTGGCCATTTCTTGACCTCATTACTGACTGCTATACGGCAGTGGACTCTTTTCGGTGGCAAGACTTGACTTTAAAATATAAGGGAGTGAGAAGCTAAGTCGGGATCCAGATATATCAGATTCTGCAGTGACTGTCACTAGATAATGATTTTTCAAAGCTAAAGCATAAAATTGAACATACACTTTATTTCAAACTGAAATCTACTTTTATTTGACTGAATTAATTAAGAGCTCATGAGCAGAGATAAGATTAAACCGCACTGTCATTTGTTTATATAAATAAAGTTAACTGATTTTGAAGAGGTTCTTATGTAGCATGCTGTTTATTACCTAAGTTATTTTTTTTATATACAGTACGTTACAAAATGTTGCACACATAATGAAATATTACGCTAAGGAGATGCATACTAAACTTTATATAAAAAGGTCCTGTAGAGGACCTCTTTGGAAGGAAAGCTGGGTTCATATCCTGTAGATGACCTCTTTCGAAGGAAAGCTGAGTTCATATCCCGTAGAGCAGTGGTCCACAACTCCGGTCCTTGGGGCCCACTAATAGGCCAGGTTTGCAAGATAACTAAATTACATCACAGGTGATCTCATTTGCTACTCAGTGATTGCAGTATTCTAGTCTGCTTCCCCCCCAAGGTAATACTTAAAATCTGGCCTGTTAGTGGGCCCCGAGGACCGGAGTTGAGGACCACTGCCATAGAGGACCTCTTTGGAAGGAAAGCTGGGTTCATATCCCATAGAGGACCTCTTTGGAAGGAAAGCTGGGTTCATATCCCGTAGATGACCTCTTTGGAGGGAAAGCTGGGTTCATATCCTGTAGAGGATCTCTTTGGAGGGAAAGCTGGGTTCATATCCTGTAGAGGATCTCTTTGGAGGGAAAGCTGGGTTCATATCCTGTAGAGGATCTCTTTGGAGGGAAAGCTGGGTTCATATCCTGTAGAGGATCTCTTTGGAGGGAAAGCTGGGTTAATGTCCCATAGAGGACCTCTTTGGAAGGAAAGCTGGGTTCATATCCCATAGAGAACCTCTTTGGAAGGAAAGCTGGGTCCATATCCCATAGAGGACCTCTTTGGAAGGAAAGCTGGGTTCATATCCCATAGAGGACCTCTTTAGAAGCAAAGCTGGGTTCATATCCTATAGATGACCTCTTTGGAGGGAAAGCTGGGTTCATATCCCGTAGAGAACCTCTTTGGAAGGAAAGATGGGCTCATATCCCATAGAGGACCTATTTAAAAGGAAAGCTGGGTTCATATCCCATAGAGGACCTCTTTGGAAGGAAAGCTGGGTTCATATCCCGTAGATGACCTCTTTGGAGGGCAAGCTGGGTTCATATCCCGTAGAGAACCTCTTTGGAAGGAAAGCTGGGTTTATATCCCATAGAGAACCTCTTTGGAAGGAAAGCTGGGTTCATATCCAGTAGATGACCTCTTTGGAAGGAAAGCTGGGTTCATATCCCATAGAGGACCTCTTTGGAAGGAAAGCTGGGTTCATATCCCGTAGATGACCTCTTTGGAGGGAAAGCTGGGTTCATATCCTGTAGAGGACCTCTTTGGAAGGAAAGCTGGGTTCATATCCCGTAGAGGACCTCTTTGGAAGGAAAGCTGGGTTCATATCTCGTAGAGGACCTCTTTGGAGGGAAAGCTGGGTTCATATCCTGTAGAGGACCTCTTTGGAAGGAAAGCTGGGTCCATATCCCGTAGAGGACCTCTTTGGAAGGAAAGCTGGGTTCATATCCCTTATAGGACCTCTTGGGATGGAAAGCTGGGTTCATATCCCGTAGAGGACCTCTTTGGAAGGAAAGCTGGGTTCATATCCCGTATAGGACCTCTTTGGATGGAAAGCTGGGTTCATATCCCGTAGAGGACCTCTTTGGAAGGAAAGCTGGGTTTATATCACATAGAGGACCTCTTTGGATGGAAAGCTGGGTTCATATCCCGTAGAGGACCTCTTTGGAAGGAAAGCTGGGTTTATATCACTGGGTTCATATAAATCAGATGTTTGGCAGATGCATTTTCCAGTTAAATAAATGGAAACATATGGAAATGCGCATGAACGTGAATTTTAACGTGCCTTACAATATACAGTACTTTACTGCATATCAACTTGCAAAGTTGGATACATGTAGTAGACCCCAACTGAGGAAGTCACACGCCCACCAGCGCATGACGACTCGTGTCTAGGGGGCAGGGACTCCAGACGGACGAGACCCGGCAGTAGCAAAGGAGAGCTTCCTTTGTCTCCCTACTACAATACTGTGCCTTCTCCAGCCCGCACAGCTAATGTGCAATTTTATGTGAGTGTACTCTTGTTTTACCTTTTAATAAAATATATAAACAGAGAGCATTCGATTTCCCTATTCCTTTTATTCTCTGACCTATGCTGAGACCTGGAATATTTACTGGGAAGACAGAGTCATATATCAGCCTGCACAGTGTCTAAGGATTTCCGGATTGGGTGACACGACCTGGCATACCTCCCTAAGGATATATAGCGCAATTTTGACCCAGTGGTGAAACACGGGTCAAAAACTAAGGTGAGAGGCCATCTATTATTGGTTGTGGGATCACGAGCACCTACGGCATCCACTTCGGCATATGTGCAGTTTATGGTCATCAAAGAAACTGTATGCTTGTATTGATTAAGAGCAAAACATACCAGCCATACTCCAGTCACCGAATAAGCACCTAGCACTTTATCCTCCTTTTTGTGGACTTTTATGTCACTTAACACTTGTGGTTTTTGCTTATTTGATGTGGTCACGCAAGACATCTAATAGTATTTGCTCATTTGCACAATTTCATGATGTATGTATGTGAATCATACATTGATTATTGATGTGAGCACTTTATATTGATTCATTTAGGAATTATGTAAATTTGAATATTATAGCACTTTGGGTATACCTTGCACATCTTGCACACATTTCATTGCTATTTGCACTATATTAGGATCAGTGGCGTTGCATCACTTTATTTATTTGCTTTCTGTATGTGCAGTGATTCACATGTTTTGATATAGCTGCCATGATCTTTATCTTATTCATTTTATTTATCAATTTAATTATTTGTCGCGCTGATATCTCTACTTTATTGGGTCCTTGTATGCATGCCTGACAATGTCGGGGCATGCTCCTAATGAGACAACAGATGGAGTACTGGGGTATTTCCTTCCAGATCTGGACCAGAGCATCACTGAGCTCCTGAACAGACTGAGGTGCAACCTGGCAGCATCGGATGGACCAAAACATAATGTCCAAGAGGTGTTCTATTGGATTTAGGTCAGACGAGCATGGGGGCCATTCAATGGTATCAATTCCTTCATCCAACAGGAACTGGCTGCATACTCTTGCCACATGAGGCCGGGCATTGTCATGCACCAGGAGGAACCCAGGAGCCACTACACCAGCGTAGGGTCTAGGGCCCACTAAAGGATGTCAGGCCCTCAGGCCACCCTCATGAAGTCTGTTTTTATTGTTTGGTTAGAGACATTCACACCAGTGGCCTGCTGGAGGTCATTTTGTAGGGCTCTGGCAGTGCTCATCCGGTCCCTCCTTGCACAAAGGAGCAGATACCGGTCCTTCTGACGGGTTAAGGACCTTCTACGGCCCTGTCCAGCTCTCTTAGTGTAACTGTCTGTCTCCTGGAATCTCCTCAATGCTCTTGAGACTCTGCTGGGAGACACAGCAAACCTTCCGGCAATGGCAAGCATTGATGTGCCATTCTGAAGGAGTTGGACTGCCTGTGCAAGTAGTGACACTGACCCTAGCCAAATGCAAAACTAGTGAAAAACAGTCAGAAAAGGTGAGTAGTTAAAAAAAACATCAGTGGCCTCCACCTGTAAAACCATTCCTGTTTTGGAGGATGTGTCATTGTTGCCCATCTAGTGCTAGTTGTTAATTTAATTAACACCAAAGAAGTGGAAACTGATTAACAAGCCCCTCTGCTACCTAACTGACCAGATCAATATCCAGGGAGTTCAATTGACTTGATGCTACACTCTGATTAGAAAGTGTTCCTTTATTTGTTACTTTAATCATACTTATAGCACTTCCTGGTTACAATCTGCCTAAAAACCCTTTCAGATGCATCTTGGGAGATTGATGTCATCGGGCTACACAGAAAACAATCTTTCATAAAAGAATCCTCTTTCCCTGCTGGTCTTCTCCTGGCAGTTAGTGATCCTCAATCATGCAGAGAGGGATGTTGCCCTCTGCAGAATTACACTGTAACTGCAGGATGGCATTTGGAGATGCCCCCTCAGGGGTGGGTCCATGAAAGCCCTGCACTCACAGTATGTCCTCCGTCTTACTGGGCATCATTTAAACTGGAAGACTGAGGACATCTTGTGGCAGGATGAGATTATTGTAATGGAAAACAGCAAAGGGGAGGTAGTTATGGCAGTCAGAGAGGTTTTTTTTTTTTTTTTTTTGTTTTAAATACTGACAGGGCTCCTTTTACTTAAAAATGTCCAGTCCCACCTGGGGTTCCACAACAAAACTGAAACAAAAAAAAGAATAATCTGATACATATCTTGGATTTCCAGCACTTTGCGATTATAATCTGCCTAAACACCTTCCTGCTTTTTGGGTGCTCTCCCCTTAATCTGTCAAGCCCTCTTCCTTGGCTACACAGGAAACATTCTTTCTTAAAATTCTGCATCCCCTGCAGTTATTTTACCCTGACGTTTGCACTACTGAAATGCATGCATAATCCAGCAATAAGTGTCAGAATGGTATTTTCTCTGGAGCTATGACTGCATTATAATGCTGCACGGTGTAGTTGCATCTTTTTTACTTTCCTTTATTCAAAATGCTGTACAAAATAGATATTTTTCAACTTCATTATTCATGAATTTCACTTTAGGCGACCAGTATGATTGTATAAAAATTGTGCAGAGACCAGAAGAAGCAGCTGTAAAGAGATCCCACATAATGTAATACAGTTGTAATTCTTAAAAAATAAACCCTTTCATTGCTTTACTCATCAATACAACATTCTATTTCCTTTCAGTTCATTGCTGAACTTAATTTATCTGAATCTTCCTAAACAAAGCGAAGGGTGAGGGATTATCTGCCCTGCTGTTGTAAGTACATAAAGGGGCGGTCAAACCCTTATACTCTGAATGCAAACTGGCATGACCCCACCCCTGAGGGGTAATCACCACAACCCAGGGCCAGGACAAGGGGTGGGCAGGAGGGACGGTTGCCCTGGGCATGGGGGGGCACCTTGACCCTAACCCTAAGGGAAGGAGGGGGCGCAGTTTGGCATCCTTGCCCTGGGTGCTGGATGACTTTGGACTGGCACTGCTACAACCCCTTCTTTCATGGGTCATTTAGTGAGCTATGGGTGAAGGACTCTTTGCCCTGCTTTTGTACATTATGTACACAAGGGGTCAGGGATGCTTGTGACATTATTGACCTTATATGACCACATGGCCATATTAGGGCAATGTCATTCACTTAGTGTGGCCATGTAGCCATATTATGCCAATCCCCTATACTGTAAATGCAAGCTGTCATGACCCCACCTCTGAGGGGTTATCACTACAATGCTTTTATTCAGGTCATTCAATGAGCTACAAATAAGGGGCTCTTTGCCCCGTCATTGTACATAGACAAAAGGGGCGGGTCATGGTTGTGACATCATTGACCTAATATGGTTACATGGCCATATTAGGCCAATGTCATCGATTTAGTGTGGCCATGTAACCATGTTAGGTCTATCCCCTAAATTGTGAATGCAAGCTGTCATGGCCCCACTCTTGAGGGGTCATCACTACAACCCCTTCATTCACGGACTTTCCAATGAGCTATAGGTTAAAGTTTTCTCTGCCCCATCATTGTACATACACAAAGGGGCAGGGATGCTTGTGACATCACAAAAAATGCTTGGCTCAAGGGATGACTTTCAATAGATCGCAGCGAGGTAGCTGCTCTGCTACGCATGAAACCCTGACCAAGAATCAGGTCGTCTACGAATGATTTAGCACCAGGTTTACAACGAAAATGCGATGCGCTCCGGGAGAGACTCTGGTCTGGCCACATCTGGAGTATGCTGTCCAGTTCTGGGTACCAGTCCTCAGGAAGGATGTGCTGGAACTGGAGAGAGTCCAGAGAAGGGCAACAAAAGTAATTAGGGGAATGGAGGACATCGGCTATGAGGAAAGACTACAAGCACTGAACTTATTCTCTCTGGAGAAGAGATGATTGAGGGGGGATATGATATCAATGTACAAATATCGTACTGACAACCCTAGCATATGGAAAAACCTATTCAGAGAAAGGGAATACAATCACACTTGTATAAAGTACTCGAAACCCATACTTGAGTAAAAGTACAAGTGCTCGATCAAAAAGTGACTTGAGTAGAAGTACTAAAGTATTCAACATTTTTTGTACTTAAAGCGGAGTTCCACCCAAAAGTCACAAACCCACCCCTGAGGAGTCATCACTACAATCCCTTCATTCAGAGCCTACTGGTGCAGAGAGAGGTAGCTCCAGATTGATTGATTGGTGTGCAAACTAAACCCTTGTTTTTAACGCATACTGTTAGACAGGATAATTTGGTTGGTTGCAACAGCCCTCTGCCTATCTATTATAATGCATTTGCTTCCACTGTGAAGGATCTTAAAATTTAGAGTTAGGACTGCAGATAATACTGGGGAGTCATGAAGAGGCTCTGCAACTTACGCATGTATTTGCAAATGAGTACAAGATAAACCCCTGTTTTTTAATGCATACTGTTAGACAGGACAATTTGGTTGGTTGCAGGCTGGTTGGTAAATTGAGCTGGGAATTTCATGATTGCATGACTTTGAGGTCACAAAAGTGTGAAAGGGGCCTTCACTAATCAAAGTATAGTGGGCCCCCTTCAATGCAGAGTGACCACAGTGTGCCCCCTTCAATTCAGAGTGACCACATCATGCCCCCTTCAATGCAGAGTGACCACAGCGTTCCCCCTTCAATGTGGAGTGACCACATCGTGCCCCCTTCAATGCAGAGTGACCACAGCGTGCCCCCTTCAATGTAGAGTGACCACAGCGTGCCCCCTTCAATTTAGAGTGACCACAGCATTCACCCTTCAATGTAGACTGACCACATCGTTCCCCCTTCAATGTAGAGTGACCGCAGCGTGCCCCCTTCAATGTAGAATGACCACAGCATGCCCCCTTCAATGCAGAGTGACCACAGCATGCCTCCTTGAATGCAGAGTGACCACAGCATGCCCCCTTCAATGTAGAGTGACCCCATCGTGCCCCCTTCAATGCAGAGTGACCACAGCATGCCCCCTTCAATGTAGAGTGACCACAGCGTGCCCCCTTCAATGTAGAGTGACCACAGCGTTCCCCCTTCAATGTAGAGTGACCCCATCGTGCCCCCTTTAATGCAGAGTGACCACAGCGTGCCCCCTTCAATGTAGAGTGACCACAGCGTGCCCCCTTCAATGTAGAGTGACCACAGCATTCCCCCTTCAATGTAGAGTGACCACATCGTTCCCCCTTCAATGTAGAGTGACCACAGCATGCCCCCTTCAATGCAGAGTGACCGCACCATGCCCCCTTGAATGCAGATTGACCACAGCATGCCCCCTTCAATGTAGAGTGACCACAGTGAGCCCCCTTCAATGTAGAGTGACCACATAGTGCCCCCTTCAATGTAAAGTGACCACAGCGAGCCCCCTTCAATGTAGAGTGACCACAGCGAGCCCCCTTCAATGTAAAGTGACCACAGCGAGCCCCCTTCAATGTAGAGTGACCACAGCATGCCCCCTTCAATGTAGAGTGACCACAGCATGCCCCCTTCAATGTAAAGTGACCACAGCGAGCCCCCTTCAATGTAGAGTGATCACAGCATGCCCCCGTCAATGCAGAGTGACCACAGCATGCCCCCTTCAATGTAGAGTGACCGCAGCATGCCCCCTTCAATGTAGAGTGACCCCAGCATGCCCCCTTCAATGTAGAGTGACCACAGCGTGCCCCCTTCAATGTAGCATGACCACAGCGTGCCCCCTTCAATGTAGAGTGACCACAGCGTGCCCCCTTCAATGTAGCATGACCACAGCATGCCCCCTTCAATGTAGAGTGACCACAGCGTGCCCCCTTCAATGTAGCATGACCACAGCGTGCCCCCTTCAATGTAGAGTGACCGCAGCGTGCCCCCTTCAATATAGCGTGACCACAGCATGCCCCCTTCAATGCAGAGTGACCACATCGCAGTGCGGTGCGAATCACATGCGATGTCTGACATTGCATATGTATGAACCGGCACATTATGTGAATACATAAAACAAATAAAATCACACCCTTTACAATGGCTTCCTTTCCCTTTATTTTCTTGACCCAGAAAAAAAAAAAAAAAAAGAGTTGGACAACAAAACGCATACTTTAATCTGATTTACAGTTACACTGCAGTTTCATGCAAATGCATTATTTTTATCCCCTGCTTTTCTAATATAGTTAATTATTCTACCATTCAAGTGAAATCAATACTTTATTACAAAAACCCCAGGTTGCAGCATATTTGAATGCTCACTTATTACATGCTGAAAATGAGTGGATTTTATCCCTGACTCCCCTGGTAATATATAAGGTAAAGTCATTCTGCTATTTTCAATTGATCTAATAGCAAATTAAGTCCCATTGCATTTCTGTTGCTTAAAATAACTTTGCCATCTGTTCTGTGTCTTAGGAATATTGACAGTTTATTATGTATGACAATGCAGCGTTTGTTCATCTGGAGCCTCGCAGCACACACACACCCGGGCTTTGTTCCGAGGCGGATACCCAAATGGTGTTTTCTATCAAATCAGCGCCTCTTAACACTCCGAGCACATCTCACTCCACAACATGCCACTCAAATCTTCACATCAATCCCTCCTAACATTTATTTATTTATTTATTTTTTACATAAAACAATTCAGCATAAAACAATATGGAGGATAAAGGAGCGTAACCTTTAGCGATACCCCCAAGTTTGGAACACACTTGTTTTTAAATGTACACAGAGTGCTGGGCACAGGACTGTATAATACACAGAGCGCTGGGCACAGGACTACATAATACACAGAGCGCTGGGCACAGGACTACATAATACACAGAGCGCTGGGCACAGGACTGCATAATACACAGATCGCTGGGCACAGGGCTGTATAATACACAGAGCGCTGGGCACAGGACTACATAATATACAGAGCGCTGGGCACAGGACTGTATAATACACAGAGCGCTGGGTACAGGACTGCATAACACACAGAGCGCTGGGCACAGGACTGTATAATACACAGAGCGCTGGGTACAGAACTGCATAATACACATAGCGATGGGTACAGGACTGCATAATACACAGAGCGCTGGGCACAGGACTGCATAATACACAGAGCGCTGGGTACAGGACTGCATAATACACAGAGCGCTGGGCACAGGACTGTATAATACACAGAGCACTGGGCACAGGACTGCATAATACACAGAGCGCTGGGCACAGGACTGTATAATACACAGAGCGCTGGGCACAGGCCTGCATGATACACAGAGCACCGGGCACAGGACTGTATAATACACAGAGTGCTGGGCACAGGACTGCATAATACACAGAGTGTTGGGCACAGAACTACATAATACACAGAGCGCTGGGCACAGGACTGTATAATACACAGAGCGCTGGGCACAGGACTATATAATACACAGAGCGATAGGCACAGGACTGCATAACACACAGAGCGCTGGGCACAGGACTGCATAATACACAGAGCGCTGGGCACAGGACTGCATAATACACAGAACGCTGGGCACAGGACTGTATAATACACAGAGCGCTGGGCACAGGACTGCATAATACACAGAGCGCTGGGCACAGGGCTGTATAATACACAGAGCGCTGGGCACAGGCCTGCATGATACACAGAGCGCCGGGCACAGGACTGTATAATACACAGAGTGCTGGGCACAGGACTGCATAACACACAGAGCGCTGGGCACAGGACTGCATAATACACAGAGCGCTGGGCACAGGACTGCATAATACACAGAATGCTGGGCACAGGACTGTATAATACACAGAGCGCTGGGCACAGGACTGTATAATACACAGACGCTGGGCACAGGACTGCATAATACACAGAGCACTGGGCACAGGACTGTATAATACACAGAGCGCTGGGCACAGGACTGTATAATACACAGAGCGCCGGGCACAGGCCTGCATGATACACAGAGCACCAGGCACAGGACTGTATAATACACAGAGCGCTGGGCACAGGACTGTATAATACACAGAGCGCTGGGCACAGGACTGCATAATACACATAGTGCTGGGCACAGGACTGTATAATACACAGAGTGTTGGGCACAAAACTACATAATACACAGAGCGCTGGGCACAGGACTATATAATACACAGAGCGCTGGGCACAGGACTGTATAATACACAGAGTGCTGGGCACAGGACTGCATAACACACAGAGTGTTGGGCACAAAACTACATAATACACAGAGCGCTGGGCACAGGACTATATAATACACAGAGCGCTGGGCACAGGACTGTATAATACACAGAGTGCTGGGCACAGGACTGCATAACACACAGAGCGCTGGGCACAGGACTGCATAATACACAGAGCGCTGGGCACAGGACTGCATAATACACAGAATGCTGGGCACAGGACTGTATAATACACAGAGCGCTGGGCACAGGACTGTATAATACACAGAGCGCTGGGCACAGGACTGCATAATACACATAGCGCTGGGCACAGGACTGTATAATACACAGAGTGCTGGGCACAGGCCTGCATGATACACAGAGCGCCAGGCACAGGACTGCATAATACACAGAGTGTTGGGCACAGAACTACATAATACACAGAGCGCTGGGCACAGGACTGTATAATACACAGAGCGCTGAGCACAGGACTGTATAATACACAGAGCAATGGGCACAGGACTACATAATGCACAGAGCGCTGGGCACAGGATTGTATAATACACAGAGCGCTGGGCACAGGACTGCATAATACACAGAATGCTGGGCACAGGACTGCATGATACACAGAGCCCTAGGTACAGAACTGCATGATACACAGAGCGCTGGGCACAGGACTGCATAACACACAGAGCGCTGGGCACAGGACTGCATAACACACAGAGCGCTGGGCACAGGACTGCATAATACACAGAGCGCTGGGCACAGGACTACATAATACACAGAATGCTGGACACAGGACTGTATAATACACAGAGCGCTGGGCACAGGACTGTATAATACACAGAGCGCTGGGCACAGGACTGTATAATACACAGAGCGCTGGGCACAGGACTGCATAATACACAGAGCACTGGGCACAGGACTGTATAATACACAGAGCGCTGGGCACAGGACTGTATAATACACAGAGCACTGGGCACAGGACTGCATGATACACAGAGCGCCAGGCACAGGACTGTATAATACACAGAGTGCAGGGCACAGGACTGCATAATACACAGAGTGCTGGGCACAGAACTACATAATACACAGAGCGCTGGGAACAGGACTGTATAATACACAGAGCGCTGGGCACAGGACTGTATAATACACAGAGTGCTGGGCACAGGACTGTATAATACACAGAGCAATGGGCACAGGACTACATAATGCACAGAGCGCTGGGCACAGGATTGTATAATACACAGAGTTCTGGGCACAGGACTGCATAATACACAGAACGCTGGGCACAGGACTGCATGATACACAGAGCCCTAGGTACAGAACTGCATGATACACAAAACGCTAGGTACAGGACTGCATGATACACAGAGTGCTGTGCACAGGACTGCATAATACACAGAACGCTGGGTACAGGGCTGCATAATACACAGAGCGATGGGTACAGGACTGCATAATACACAGAGCCCTAGGTACAGGACTGCATGATACACAGAGCGCTAGGTACAGGACTGCATGATACACAGAGTGCTGTGCACAGGATTGCAGAATACACAGAGCACTGGGCACAGGACTGCAAACTACACAGAGTGCTGGGCACAGTACTACATGATACACAGAGCGCTGGGCACATGACTGCATAATACACAGAGCACTGGGCACATAACTGCATAATACACAGAGCGCTGGGTACAGGACTGCATAATACACAGAGCGCTGGGTACAGGACTGCATAATACACAGAGCGCTGGGCACAGGACTGTATAACACACAGAGCGCTGGGCACAGGACTGCATAATACAAAGAGCGCTGGGCACAGGACTGCATAATACACAGATCGCTGGGCACAGGACTGCATAATACATAGAGCGCTGGGCACAGGACAACATAATACACAGAGCGCTGGGCACAGGACAACATAATACGTAGAGCGCTGGGCAAAGGACTGCATATTACACAGAGCGCTGTGCACAGGACTACATAATACACAGAGCGCTGGGTACAGGACTGCATAATACACAGAGCGCTGGGCACAGGACTGCATAATACAGAGTGCCGGGCAAGGATTGCCATATGCGAACTGCTGGGAGGGTCAATACAAAGTTAACGACACCCCCAGATTAGTTTGCAAACCGCAGTGTGAACTGTCAATTTGGACAGGAATCGGATCGCATAGGTGTGAACACCCATGCAATCCGATTCTAGTGCGGACCAAAAAAGGATCCTGTGCAACTTTGGTCCGAATGCGATGCAAATTCAGCCGTACAATCTGTTTGACTGAATTCACAACACACAGACATTGCATGTGATTTGCAGAGCATTGCACGCTGAATCACATGTGATGTCTGACATTGCAAATGTGTGAACCAGCACTTAGTGTGAATTAAAGCGTAACTCCACTTTTGTTGAGAAAAAAACATTCCCCTCTGGGTGATCTCTGTACATTTTAAGGATTTTAACAACCTTTGTTGCAGATTTCTACCTTTTGTTATTCTGAAGAAATCACTGTTTGTTCCTCTGTGCTGAGTGGGTCTAATGGGAGTGGTTTCATAATTATCTATCAGCTGTGGCAGCTGCAGAGCACTAATGAGGAAATCTGCTGGGCCTGCATCCCTCTAGACGTGTTCCTATTGGTAGTATCTCACCAAAAATTACATTTTTGTTGCAGGGGATGCCAGAAATCTGACTTGTATCTTAGTGCAGACTTCTGGGAAAATCGGTGAGCCAATCACACAAGCAGGAAATGATGTTTCTGGGGGTGTGGTCAGTATACATTCTGTGTACAGAATGGCTCCAGGGGGCCATATTGCATTGCATTTTCAGAAAATTACAACAGCTGCAGATTGAAAAGGACAGGAAGCTTTAATAATATTCAATTACAATATGATTTGTGTCACAATTGTATACGATATATTGTTGTTTTCTTTGTTTGCTTTTTTTGTTTTTCCCCCACAAAAGTGGAGTTACCCTTTAAATATTTATGTTCTCTATTAAATGTTGCTTTATGCATTGACATACCTCCTTAAACCCAATCTGTCCAGGCAATGTGGTCTCCTGCTGACTTGGCACCATCCACAGGCAGCTTAACTCTTCAATAAGACACAGAATGAGTCCAATGCAATTTTACTTCAGATAATTGCAGTAAAGAGTATGTTTTTCTAGTCTTTTGAAATGTAAACCAGCCATGATGGATCAAAATTTGACCAGTTCAGCAGGAAGCGGACAAATTTAGATCCGTTTATGGGCAGGCTGGTTGTACTGAAGTCGATCCATTGCAACCACTGCTATTACTATTATAATTATTATACAGAATTTAGATAGCACAAAAAGTTTGCGCAGCGCTTTACAACAGGCAGACAGTACAGTTACAATACAATTCAATACAGGAGGAATCAGAGGGCCCTGCCCGTTAGACTACTAAATAATTGGGTTGTACAGATAGGTTTTTTTTTTTTTTATTGATGCAAACAGCACCGCAAAGTATCAGTACTTGGTATCGGCGAGTACTTGACCAAAAGCATCAGTACTATTACTCGTCGATACCAAGTGCCGATACTTTACGGTGCTATTTGCATCAATACAAAAAAAAAAAAATGGCGCAAATCTCACTGCAAAGAATCACATGTGATTTGAACAGGAATGCGGTGGGATCCCTGTCCGAATTGCATGTGATTTCCCCCACTGCTCCTGTGCGTGTGTGTAGAAAGGGATTAAAGCGCCATATGGTGGGCAGTTTAAAAAATGTTAGAAGTCACATTACATATCTGTCCACATGCAAAATATTCTACATGGGTGTCCCGGTTAGCAAATTAGGGCTGCTGGAGGTGCTCACAGGGCTGGAGGAGAAGCTCCGGGACCCCCTGGTTATGGGGCGGGAGTGATATCAGCTTGGGGGCGGACCAACTCTACCTCTCCTCCAGCCCTGTGAGCAGCACCAACGGCCCTAATTTGGTACCATCGGCGGATTGGGACACCTAGGTAGATTATTTTGCATGTGGCCCAGATATGTACTGTGAGCACTAACACTAGATGGCACTTTAATCCCTTTCTATACACACACAGAAAGGAGCAGTGGGGGAAATCGCACTGCATTCCTGTTCAGATCGCACGCGATTCTTTGCAGTGTAATTTTCACCCATTCATTTTGTATTGATGCAAATCGCACCGCAATGTGTCAGTTTCGGTATCAGGAGCATTAGGGCGAGTAACGATATTCACTCAAATGCTTGGTATTGGCACTGATACTGATACTGGTACCGGTGCATTCCTGCTAAATAATAATAATAACAATAATAGTATAAAAAGGTAGTAGTAGTAATAATGATAATAATAAAATATGTTTCCAGTGCTTGCACTTTTTATTGTTCTAACACAACGTTCTTATTAATACTAGGTAGAGTGATAGATTACTACTAAATAATAATAATTATGATATAATAATAGAATGTTTTGTCCAGTGCTTGCACTTATTATTGTTGTAATACAATTAATACAATGTTGATCTTAGATAGATAGATAGATAGATAGATAGATAGATAGATAGATAGATAGATAGATAGATAGATAGATAGATAGATAGATAGATAGATAGATAGATAGATAGATAGATAGATAGATAGATAGATAGATAGATAGATAGATAGATAGATAGATAGATAGATAGATAGATAGATCCTAACTAATATGACTATTACTACTAAATAATAATAATAATAATAATAATAATAATATTAATACGTATAATAATATAATGTTTTGTTCGGTGCTTGCACTTGTTATTGTTGTAATGGAATCAGGGCTGCTGATAGAAATCGGGGTACAGATTAGCTAAAAATACAATAAAATACAACATATCTCACAGAATTCCCACTAAATCTAAGAAAAAACTGAGGTACTAAATAAAAATGAAGATGAGATTAGGAAAATATACAGGCTGGGCAGTTGGAGCTCCGGGATCAGAGAGACAGAGGGAGAGAAACACAGTTACAGAGATTAAAAACTCAGGAGCAGAGATAACATTAGAGCCAGGGCTGGGAGGGGGATTAGTGAGGGATAACTGTCTCTTTCTCAGCAGATAAAAGCCGACATCAGGGAGAGGGAGAGAGGCCAGCTTTCAGCTGCTGAAGGAAGAGTTCTGTAAATGTCATCCATCACTAATCCCCCTCCCTGTGTGGGCCGTGCTGGGCCCCTCTGTGTGCTTGGGCCCCCTACAAGAGGACTGATGGTCCCCCCCCTATCAGCGGCTCTGAATACAATGTTGATGTTAGAGATAGATAGATAGATAGATAGATAGATAGATAGATAGATAGATAGATAGATAGATAGATAGATAGATAGATAGATAGATAGATAGATAGATAGATAGATAGATAGATAGATAGATAGATAGATAGATAGATAGATAGATACCATGACTATTACTACTAAACATTAATAATAATAATTATTATAATAATAACAATAATAATTATAATAATATAATGTTTTGTCCACTTCTTGCAGTTTTTATTGTTGCAATACAATGTTCATTTTATTCCTGGTTGATCCATATAAAAAAAAAAATGTTTTTGCAGAAATTGAAGTGTGAATAGAGAAGGATATCTGGAAATTAGAGATTAGAGAGGAAGTGTGAAGAAAGGCCAGTGACTAAAGTAGAATTGTAATTGATTAATGTTTGAACAGAGCAGGAAGCACTTTTGTCGCACTTTCCTTGGTTCCTAGGCAGGAGATTATATGAAAGGAGAAGCTGAAGCAGAAGTTGACTTTTCAGAAATTAAATCGGAGCTCCAATGTTTCCCGAAATAATCACGCAAACCTAATAAAAAGTTTTCCCTTTCTGATGAGTTATTGAACTTTCTGCTCATTTCTAACACTAACCTGGTTAGTACTAAATAACAAAAACAAGAAGAAATTTGGTTGAATAAATATTAACCTTAAAGTGGAAGTAAACTTCCATCACTAATGTTTTCCTATAGGTAAGCATATAATAAGGCTTACCTATAGGTAGTGTAAATATCTCCTAAACATGTACCGTTTAGGTGATACTGTACACGCTGCCAGGGGCATCACTGGAAATGCGCTCTGAAGGAACGGCCACCCATGCCATTCCTTCAGAGCCCTGTGCCATGAATGGCGGTTTCCTGCGCACATGTGTGGGAATGACATCATCGCGGCTCCATCCAATCATAGAGCCGGAGTCCACAAACCTGGAAGCAAAACTGGTGAAGATGGGAGCTCCTGCACCTCTGACATTTCGGCGATGGAAGAGCTTCGTTTTAAGGTAAGTTTAATCCCTTCCCATTGATGTAATGCAAATATGCGGCCTCAGCTTCAAGGGGTTGTACCGGGGTGATGCCTGCAGCTAGAGACATCACCTCGGTACCAATTTTTAGAGCAGACGGTCGGCTTTTTTGCAATGACAACCGATGTGGCTTAGCAGCCGCTCGGATGTCATTACAAGGAGTGGCTCACCCGGGATCCCTTGTCCCACCAGGAGATGTAAACAGTGGTTAAACCACACATCTGAGGTATTGCCGCGATTGTTAGAGCGAGATTGATACTTCTTACATAGTTACGTAGTTAGTGAGGTTGAAAAAAGACACCAGTCCATCCAGTTCAACGTATGATGAGTGTGTTATGTCAATAGTACATTGTATCCCCCTGTATGTAGTGGTCTTTAAGGTGCCCATCTAATGGTTTTTTGAAACTATTGATGTTCCTGCTGATAACACTGCTTGTGGAAGAGAATTCCACATCCTTACCGCACTGACGGTATAGAACCCTTTACGCAGTGTAAGGTTAAACCGCTTCTCTTCTAATTTTAGGGAATGACGGCGAGTCCTTTTACATTCCCTTTCGCTGAAAAGTTTGTTCCTTATGCTAGGGTCGCCAGTACAGTAATTGTACATTGATATCATATCCCCCCCTCAATCGTCTCTTCTCCAGAGAGAATAAATTCAATGCTCGTAGTCTTTCCTCATAGCTGATGTCCTCCATTCCCTTTATTATCTTCGTTGCCCTTCACTGGACTTTCTCCAGTTCCAGCACATCCTTCCTGAGGACCGGTGTCCAGAACTGGATGGCATATTCCAGATGTGGCCGGATCAGAGTCTTGTAGAGTGGGAGAATTATTGTTTGATCTCTGGAGTGAATCCCCTTTTTAACACATGCCAATATTCTATTGGCTTTGCTTGCAGGAGCTTGGCATGGCATGCCATTGCTGAGCTTATTGTCTTCTAGGACCCTTTTCCATCTTGCATTTCCCAAGGACTCCCCCTTAGTGAGTAACTGGTGCTCTTATTTCTGGCACCCAAATGCATTACCTTACATTTTCCAACATTAAACCTCATTTGCCATGTAGTTGCCCACCCCATTATTTTGTACAGGTCATCTTGTAAGGTTTCCACATCCTATGTAGAAGTTATTGCCCTGCTTAACTTAGTAATGTCCGCAAATACTGAGATTGAGCTGTTTGTCCCATCCTCTAGGTGGTTTATGAATAAATTAAACAGGATTGGTCCCAGTACAGATCCTTGGGGGACCCCACTTTCCACACGAGACCATTCCAAGTACTCCCCATGTATCACTGTTGGCGCTAAATAAATCCTGTATAATAATAATAATTCTAGCACAAGACCTCCTCTGTAGCCCTAAACAGGTAACCGTTAACATTTTTTAAAGCGACGCCTATGGAGATTTTTAAGTACAGTAGTTTGTCACCATTCCAAGAGTGTGCGCAATTTTAAAGCATGACATGTTAGGTATCTATTTACTCGACGTAACATTATCTTTTTACATTATTCAAAAATATTGTGATAACTTTACTGTTTTTTTTTTTTTTTTTAGTTCACAAAAGTGTATTTCTTTCAAAAAATTGCATTTGAAAGACTGCTGTGACATAAAATATTGCAACGATCTCCCTTTTTTTCTCTAGGGTCTATGTTAAAAATATATATATATATATATATATATATATATATATATATATATATATATATATAATGTTTGGGGGTTCTAAGTAATTTTCTAGGAAAGAATACAGATTTTAACTTGTAAACAACAAGTGTCAGAAATAGGCCTGGTCCCTAAGTGGTTATTTCACTTCCTGGTCATCTCTCGCCTCGACTACTGCAACTCCCTTCTCATTGGCTTACAGGGGAGGACTGGGCCAGGGGGCAGGGGGGAAATTGCCCTCTGGGCCACTCTGATGTCCTGTAAAAAGGCTGCACTGCTTCTGCCACAGACATGCCTAAAGGATTCCCGGTGGAGAGAAGTAAAAAGTCCCCACTGCTGACCTACTGAGTGTGGGTTGAAGACAAGAACAGGGCGCAGGTCTCCCCCGAAGGCACCCCCCTCGCAGCATTAATGGTGTAAACTGTCTGAGCAGAGGCCGGTTCCATGCTCCACTGGAGACTCTCCTCCCCTGGCCAGCCCCAACCGAGTTGTCCCAGCTCCCCCCAACTGCTCCCTGCTGGCCAGGTTGGGAACTCGGATTCAGCCGGTGAGTAGAGAGTACCTGGAACAGGGCTTTAGCCTGGAATGGGGTCAGGAGGAGGCTGTGAAAAGGGAGAGTGGGAGGGGGGCCGAATCGCTGCACCATGGGCCTCTGGTTTGTTCTTTCCCCCTGTCTGCCCCTGCTAGCTTACCTCTACATAGGCTATCCCCCCCTTCAATCCATCATGAATGCTGCTGCCAGACTCATCCACCTTACCAACCATTCAGTGTCTAGTACCCCTCTCTCCCAATCCCTCCATTGGCTGCCTCTCACCCAACTAATTAAATTAAAAATACTAACAATAACTTACAAAACCATCCACAACTCTGCCCCCAACTACATCACTAACCTGGTCACAAAATACCAACCTAATAGTTCTCTTCGTTCCTCTCAAGACCACTTGCTCTCTAGCTCCCTCGTCTCCTTCTCCCATGCTCGCCCCCAGTTTTTTTTTTTCAGAGCCTCTGCAATCCTATGGAACTCCCTACCCCAATCTGTCCAATTATCTCCTACTCTATTAGTTTTTAGATGATCCTTGAAAACCCTCCTCTTCAGAGAGGCCTATCCTACCCACCCCTAACAACAGTATTTTCATTTTCTCCATCAGCTCACCCCCAACAGTTATTACCTATTGTTTCACTTGACCCTCCCTTCTCGATTGTAAGCTCTAATGAGACGTATCCTCTGATTCCTCCTGTTTTGAATTGTATAAATTGGAAAGGGATAAAATCTTGGGACTTTAAAGTCCCAAGATTTTATCCCTTTCCAATTTATACATTTATGGGGATGTTGGTGTTATAATTATCTGATTCACTGATTCCCTTCACATTTTGCCACATATTGTATTGAATTGTATTGTAACTGTACTGTCTGCTCTCATGTTGTAAAGTGCTGCGCAAACCGCTATATAAATCCTGTATAATAATAATAATAATAATAATAATAAAAATAACAATAAGCATCATTAGCATCATCTAGTGGGCACATTTGGAATTTCATTTTTAAATCCATGAAAAACATTAAACCAGTACAGGAAATAATCTAATAACAGATATTTTTTTTTTTTTCACCAATTTGTACAGAACAGATGTACATTTTTTTTTTCCTTTTTATATTGTTATGCAAATTAAAAGAAAAAAAAAATCCAGTGTGATGATTGTACAGACACCCCGGATCAAATGCATCCAAATCCTTACAAAATGTAAAAACATACCCACCTCCAAATGCAAAAAGTTTTGATATACTAAATGAAAAAAAGAGCAAAACTTTAGCAGCACGGTCTTATTTATGTATGTGGTAGGGAGCTGAGTCCTCTTGATAGATGCAGTCAATAGTCTCTTCAAAATTGTCAGGAATTGCAAGCAATAATCTTGGCTCCATGATGTACTTGTTGTATGTCAGTGTCTTCACTGAATGCTCATAAACGGCGAGAGAGGGAAATAAAAGTAATACCCATCGCATGCTAGAGACCCAGATAAACTGTGGACAATTCGGCTTTATAATGCCAGGGATTAACAGATTGGTAGACGAATTGACACATAAAGAATGGTTTGATAAGTATCATTTTTTTCCATTTTCATGCAGCAGCTGCATCAGAGGCTGGCAAATCAATATTTTTGTTGTTGTAAAAGATTTATGAGGCCTGGTTATCCAAGAATGAACAAACAGAAAAAAAAAATGGGAAAGAGGATTGGAGTATTTCATGGAGCACAAAAGTCAACCGCTGGCACGGGCTATGGAATAATATGCATGCTTTTGTTAACTAAGTGGCAGGCATGGCTATTTACATGTGAATGTCTACAGACAAGAGTGAGAATGACAGCCCTGGAGCTTGCACCTCCAAAAAAATAAGGAACGGCAGCTTCTATATAAATAAAATAGCCATGAATGAAGTGATTTCAGTGAAATGTTGAGCCATGAATGGATATGTGAGTTTGCTTTGAATATCCACTTGCGGACTGCCCCATGCATTTATACGGTGACGGGGCGTGATCTGGTATTTTCGGGTGATTCGGTATAGCACAAGTCGGTCATCAGGTCCCTGCCAATGATTTATGGCTGGGACCTGCTGATTGGCTTAGTGGAGTGTTTCTCAACTCCGGTCCTCAGGGCACACTAACAGGCCAGATTTTAAGTATTATAGGTCAAAAATCAAAAAGGGGTGGGGGAAGGGGGAAAGAATTAATCCCTGGGTAAGGAACAACCGCCCAGTATGAATACTGGCGGAGGTATAACACCAATATTTAATACCTTACGGTAGTGTAACCGGTAAGCCAAGCAACTGGAACAGCATTATGGAGAACACAAAAGGAGTTGCAAAGAATGGCTCCAACACAGGTATTTGAAAAAAGTAAAAAACAAACTTTATTGAGGTAGAGACAATAATATCACATTTACGCATTTGATTTTTTCCCCCGTATGTGGCAAGGTACACCCTCTGTCATCTCTTAGATAGATGACATGGTAGTTGATGAATAAACGTCTTCCATCTCCTCCATTCCCCTGATAATGAATGAGTATACAGGGTTGTATTACAATATAATAGCTCTATAGCCCTGCTTGGAATTTTTTCCATGTAATTGGTCTTTACAAGGTATGTTCCTCCTTATTGGTATGATCTTTAGGATTGAATCTCATGCAAGGTGTGATCTGGAGTGCATCTGGGTCTAAGTTGAATTATTTATATATTACTCTCACTTTTTATTTTGGTGCTTTGTTCCTTTCTTCCTCTTGGTCTCCTTATATTTGAGGGGGATATACAGTATAATAATCAAATAAAATGAATAAAATGATCAATCAGCATAAGTATAATCGTCCTGTTTGCTGACCAGCATGTGAAGAGTGGTTATTACAGTCTCTTATTTATAAGTAATGGGAAAAAAAGAGTAGTGTGAGAAAGTCCCAAACAGGTCCTCTTCAATTCCCCAGAGTTTTCCACAATTCCACAAAGAGCCTTCACCACACCGCCGTGCTTCCCCTAGGTAATTAAAACGTACCCTTATTGCAAGGATCAAGCGCTTTAAGAAACTCAAGTGATCATCAACCTCCCAATGGCAATTCACGTCCAGGTCCTGGAATGGGCTTGTCAGTAAGGATCACCAATTCCTCATATCCTCATAGCAAGATCACATGCATTCATTGTGTACAGTATATATACCATCATTTGTAGACGCTATAACTTTCACACAAACCAATCAATAAAAACTTACTGGGATTTTTTTGGCCTCACTTTATAATGAAATTTGATTTTAAGATTTTTATTGGATGTGTTTTAAATCATTGTTTTTTGTTTATATAATAAAAAAATAAAAAACCCAGTGGTGATCAAATACCACCAAAGCTCTATTTTTGTGAAAATATTAATACAAATTTAATTTGGGTACAGCATTGCATGACCGCGCAATTGGCAGTTAACCCCTTGCCAACCCCCCCACGCAGATTTACTTTGGCAGGGAGGCTCGGCTGTGCATAATCACGTAGATCTACGTGAATATTGTGCATTGAGCCGATTAGACACAGCGAGATCCAGACCGTGGGATAAGCGGGCGCGATCTTCACTGGCCTTCCGCGATCTTCAGGGACACTGACAGAAGGGCCGTCTGCCTATGTAAACAAGGCAGGCGGCTCTGCTGTCAGATAGACACAATGAGTCCATGTGTCTCAGCTAAGCTGCAAACCCCGATCTCTGTGTGCCTTTCACAGAGCCCCCAACATTGTCGCTATTTTTTTTGGTTATAGCACAAAATCTAAAAACCGCAGAGGTGATCAAATATCACCAAAAGAAAGTTCTATTTGTGGGAAAAAAAGGACATCAATTGTATATGTATTTGGGTACAGCATTGCACGACTGCGCCATTGTAAGTTAACCACTTAAGCCCCCGGAAGATTTTACCCTCTTCCTGACCAGGCCCTATTTTGCGATTCGGCACTGCATGATTTTAACGGACAATTGAGCGGTCGTGCAACGCTGTACCTAAACAAATTTGATGTCCTTTTTTCCCCACAAACAGAGCTTTCTTTTGGTGGTATTTGATCACCTGTGCGATTTTTTGATCTTGCGCTATAAACAAAAAAAGAGCATCAATTTTGCAAAAATAACAATATTTTTCACATTTTTTTATATGAAATTCCCCCCAAAAAAATGAAAAAATCTAATTTTTTTAACATTTTAGGCCAATTTGTTTTCTGCTACCTATGTTTGGTAAAAAAATTGCAAAAAGTGTATTTTGATTGGTTTGCGCAAAAGTTATTGCGTTTACTAACTAAGGGAAAGATTTTTGTCATTTTTGTTGTTTTTTTTTTTAACATGTAATGGTGGCGATCTGCGATTTTTTTTGCCGGACTGCGACATTGCGGCAGACAGATCGGACCCTTGACTGGCATTTTTGACACTTTTGGGGTTACCAGTGACATTACTACAGTAATCAGTGCTATACATATGCACTGTTACTGTAAAAATGACACTGGCAGGGAAGGGGTTAACTTTATTGGAGAAGGAGGGGTTAAGTGTGTCCCTAGGGGCGTGCTTCTAACTGTGCAGGGGTGTGGTTGGTTGTGTAACAACAGAGATATACGATCCTACATAGCAGGACAGTATGATCTCTGTTCTTACACAGGGGAGAATGACAGGCGGCTTTGTTTACATCAGCCACCTGCCTTTCTCCCTTCACAGCGGACGATCGCGAGTGACTGGCGGACATCGGGTCCATCGGTCACACGCACGGGGGGGTCCGTGAACGAGCGGAGGCGGGAGCGCGCCTCCGGCGGCACGCGCTCTCCCCCTAGAGCCTCACAGGCTAGCGACGTAGTACTACGTCGCTTTGCCTGTGAGGGGCTGACTGCCGCAGTAAAAATACTGTGGGCGGTCGGCAAGTGGTTAAAGCAACGCAGTGCCGAATCGCAAAAAAATAGCCTGGTCATTTAGGGGGTAAAACCTTCCGGGGCTGAAGTCAATGCTGAAAAGTAAAAAATGCCCTGGTCTTGAAAGGGGTAAAATCTTCTGGAGGGCAGGTAGATATTAACAATAAGTTAAATAGTGTTTAAGTATGTAAGTAGTGGTTAAATACTACCAAACAAAGCTCTTTTTGTTTGAAAAATAAATAAATAAATAAATAAATAATATGTGTACAGTGTTGCATGACTGAGCAACTGTCATTCAAAGTGTGACAGAGCTGAAAGCTGAAAATTGGCCTGGGCGGGAAGGGGGTGAAGTGGTTAACCCTATTGAACACCTTTGGGAAGAATTGGAATGTTGATTGTGAGCCAGGTCTTCTCATTCAACATCAATATCTGACCTCATAAATGTTCTTTGGGCACAAATTCCCACAGACATACTCCAAAATATCGAGGAAAGGCTTCCCAGAAAAGTTGAGGCTCCTATAGCCACAAGTGGGAAGGGGGTGGGGGAGGTGAACTCTGTATAACCACTCATGGTTTTGGAACTGGATGTCCAACAAGCTCCGCAATGTGTGATGGACAGGTGTTCACATCCCTTTAATCACGTACTGTAGCTACCTGCAATAATAGCATCTGGCTGAGGATAGTCTTCAAGCATCAACTTCTTTTGTCACTCTGACATGTCATGTGACTGAATGTCAAAAGGAACAAAAAGTAATGCTGGAAAATGTGAAAAAGTATGTGAACACCTGTCCATCACACATTGCTGAGCTTGTTGGACATCCAGTTCCAGGACAAACCATGTCCTTTAGGAAACAACCACCTTTCACTATGGCCACCAAGCAAAGTGGCCCAATGACACATTTTCGTGGTACCTGTTTCTACCAGGAAGGAACAGGTTGGACTCTAGGGTTTCCCAACCCTTCCTTATTCCCTTTGTACCCATTTCTTAAAGCCAAAACTTATTTTTCTTCATCATGGATTGCTTAATGGTCAACGCTGAATCAATGCCAAAGGCACGAGGTATCGTCTTTCCATCCTTCTTCTCTCTAGTTACAGACAATGAATTGTCTTGACTGCTTGTCTCCTGGAGCACCTAAAAATAGCCCTTTTTTTTATTTCTGTATATATCTTTTTTCCTGGCTGCCTAAACCTACTTTGTCTTTTCAGTTTTTCACCTAAACTAATGGTCAGGAAGAGAGATCTTCATACCGACAGCCCTCCGGGAAACAATTTCAACCTCATTTTCGTTGATCTCTCTATTGATTTAAAAATGTACATTTTCTCCTCCTTCATATCTATCACCTGTTTGGCATTTATGGTGCTTTCTTTATTTTTATTTTTTTTTAGACTTTGCAATGGAATGCTGTTCGTATTCCATATTGCCTTTTTTTTTTTTTTTGCTCAGCTCTGACGTCAACAATCTTGTCAAACAATCTTTGTTTAACTGTTTTGTTATATCCATTTATTAAGACCCCGTTCACACTGGGGCGACCCGACTTTGCCGGGCGACCTGTGAAGTCGCGGTGTGCAGCTCGCACCGCGACCTCGGAGCGGCCGGCACGGACTTCATATCATTGAAGTCAATGCAGGTCGCTCCAGGTCGCCCCAAAGAAGCTCCGGACCCTTTTTCTAAGTCGAAGCGACTTGTGTCGCTCCTATTAGAACGGGTCTTGTGCTGCTCTATGGCAGGCGACCCGCGGCGACTTGTCAGGCGACCAGGTCGCCTGACAGGTCGCCCCAGTGTGAACGGGGTCTTATCCTGTACAGCAGCCCTCAAAATTTCCACTCACCTGTTCGCATTAGGCGAGGGGAAATAAGCTGAGGGCAAGTGTTAAGTCACATCGAAGGGGGGGGCGGGTGTTGCCAACAGGCGGGGTTGAATGGGAGCCGATTCTCTTCCCAGCCTCCTATCATTCTCTTAGCAGGGCCTGGCATACAGCGGGAGTATGCAAAGAACTAGATGAGCTGGTGGCAGGGTGGAGCGGGGAGGGGGGTTGGGCAGGAGCTGCCAAAGCTTACTTTTCCTATTAATAAGGTGGTGATTCGCTGCTTGGACTGCCTAGCAACCAATCACCAGCTTGTTAATAGGAAAAGTAAGCTTTGGCAGCTCCTGCTCCCCTGTCCAGTGCTGCGCTCTGCTGTAAGTCTCTCTGCATTCTAAATCAGTGAAAAGGTCATTCATTGGTTTTCATTTTCTAAATGATATATTTAATATAGCATTAAAATATTTACTTAACAAGGCAGTAATGATGTGTACAGTGGCTAGGCAATCACATTTTATCTTTATTTTATTTATCACAGTCAGATCAATGAAATATGCTTTATGATAATATTGTTAAAGTTGTTGTTGTTGATATTAATTTTTGTAACTTCATTTTTCATAAAACATTTAACAGTATCATTCCATGAGTTAATTTTTTAAGGATGTGTTTAGGGGCGGGACTAGGGGCGGGACAGGGTAGGGGTTGGGTGGAGCATGTGTTTAGGGGCAGAATTAGGGGCAGGGTAGGGGTTGGGTGGAGCAACTGGTGGTGAGTAACTCTTAAGACCTAGCTAGTAGCTCAGGACTTGACATTTTGAGCCCTGATGTACAGTATATACAGAGTACTCAGAGCTACACAGTACTCAACCAGCGATTATGGATGACAACCATTTGTTTATATTCTAAACGACAGTTGTCTGGTGTTTTGAATTCCTTGGATGGTACGCAACCTTTCTGTTATTGAGGATTGAAACAATCTGTGTAAATATCCTTTGCGATACAGTTGCTTATGAATGGCAGCTATATTGTAAAAGACATTCTGCCATCCTTGCTCTACTATGCCCCAGATGAAAGAAAATACTCTTTCTGAAACGCGTTGGGATGAAGAGGATACCTGCTCAAACCACTGTTTAAAGAGTACTGTTGTTGATATTTTTTTACTGCACTATATTGCATTGGTTCTTTCCAAGCTTTTAACAAGTTTTAATAAAGCATTGTGAAATTGTATCCTAGTTTGAAGACATCCTGTTGCCTTTAAAGTCCCATATTTGGGGGTAATCAGTTTATTACTGTGTACAGTATATGAGTTGATTAGATGAGGGGCTCCAGGGTTTGCATATGATTTGGAGAAAGAAAACTATTTGTTGGAATCCTAATATGTTCTGAGTCCTGGAGCCTGGAGGCTATGTGGAGCTTTGGATGGGACAAAGTCTACATTCCTATGTCTACATCCTACCTGTTAGCTAGACCTTACCAGTCTCAGCTGTCCACAGAACTTAATATATGTGAGCTGACTAATTCTCAAGACCTTCTCACTATCTCTGCGGTGGGACCCTAATGCTAGGTGAAAAGGCTGACTGTCGACAGAATGCTAAAAAGGTACAAGTGCTGCTTGTTTGTGTTGGGTAACTCATCAGTGGGCATCCTGTTAGTCAGGAAACTGGCATGCATTAAGTTAGAGGCTTAGACCAGTGTTTCTCAACCTTTTTTCAGTCAAGGCACCCTGTAAAATTATGGGCAGTCTCGAGGCACCCCATTCTAAAATGTAAAAAACTATTCTAAAAGTTTTACACAATCAAGCAGCATCCACATGTAGGACACCCAACATTAGAGTTGGGACCATGAAATTGTCCAAAATGTCTTGGTATGCTGACGCCTGAGTGAAGACTGTGAGCCAGGCCTACTTGTCCAACATCATTGCGCTTCTAAAAGAATGGTCTAACATTCCCATAGAAAACCAAAAAGAAACAAATCACCGCTCTGAAAGCAGCCAGCTGAGCCGGATGGATCCCGAGCAACTGTGGCAGTCCTGCAGGAATGGGTGCTCACCAAGGTCCGTAACCTGAGAAGTCCATGTAAGTAGAAAAGAGAGTGGCACTTCCAGACCCAGGAACTTGGAAACTTGAGTTTTATTCTTCAAATCAAAGGTACAACATCAGACAGGAACACCAGACAAACTGGACAGCAGACGCGTTTCACACCTTGTGCTTATTCATTGCTGATTGCACACAGACAAGTGCCTCCTCTTTATGAGCCAGGTCGTATCACCTTCTCCAATCAAAAATGTAATTGCCGGGACACAAACACCTGGCTCTAACAAAGGGAGACTCGATCATCTGAGTGCTAGCAACACCCACACACATGCAATATATATTCTCAATCGTTATTCCGATATATGAAATTACAAATTCTTCCTACAAATTGCATGTGTATGTACAAATCCACAACGTTCAATGTATATGAACAGACAAACATACAAAAATGGTATATAAAATCACTGATAGAAAAGAGAAAAAATTCTTCTATAAATCACACAATAAATGACTGACAAATGAATGCATATATGTGGATACAATTGAAAAAGATAAAGGAGCGCTCTAAACATAAAAAACTGTAAAAAAAAGTCTCTCCCTAAAGCATGAATGTCACAATAGAGCGCATCCTTTGTGTTGAGAAACTAGCTGAACACTGAAAAAACTCTCCCCCCCCCCCCCTTTTGCTTGACACCCGCACCACTGAAAACCAACAATTATCCGAGAAAAATTTATCTTCATGTGTATGTGTATAATAAGTGAAAAGACAATCTTCAAAAAAATCACATGTAAGAGTTTACCATCATCTCATCTCGGACATGTGAGTATTTTTGGAAAAGATACAATCAAAAAAGTATTTATAAACAGTGTAAGGAACTTCACAAAATGTTACAATTAAAAAGTGTATCTTCGCAGCTCCAATGAATATTTAATCCACATTACTTGATCTATAATTATAAGTCCTATCGAGAAGATGATAGTATATGTATAAAAAATAATTATTAGACCCTTTAGTATTAGTATTTAGTAACATTCCCATATACACACTCCTAAACCTTGTGGACAGCCTTCCCAGAATAGTTAAAGTTGTTATAATTACAAAGGGTGGGTCAACTCAATATTGAACCCTATGGACTAAGACTGGGATGCCATTAAAGTTTTTGTGCGTGTAAAGGGCAGGTGTCCCAATACTTTTGACAATATAGTGTACAGTCTGAGCATCTTGTTTAAAGTTGATTTCCAGGTATTGCCCCAATTTCCCCATAAACCTCCCACATCTCCTATAGATCATGTTCGAACATTTTTTTTTTTCTTTTACCTTATTCCTGTAGCAAAAAACAGCTTTGTTTGCTCCCAGCAATGCGGACAGTAGATCTGTAAATTCTTTCAGGGGCAGCTTGTAAGAAGGGTTCCATGGCCTAGAATTGACTCCAAAAGCACAAGTCCCTACACCCACTACTGTCCTGCTATCATACAGTTCCTCCTGCTGAGGCTTAATCCTTCGCGATATTGTGCCCCACTCTGTGTCAGAGGTCTCCACACGACTGTTGACTTTTATATCCCAAGAAAGAAAAGTTCACACAAATAAGTAGATTTGCTGCACTTTACTGATAGAATTCAGGGGATGGCATAACAGTCATATCACATTGACATATAATCCAGAGTCACTTGACGTTATATAGTCAATTACATTTAGTGGATGGTCCACATTAGCCATATATGAAAGCACATGCAGTGCTTTTAACAGCCATCTCAACCCTAACATTCTATCCCTCCACCCAGGGTCATTATTATTCACAGGACTGTGCTCTCTGCAGTCATCTCTCCCGGGAAACAGCCTCACTCATGGAACTCTTGACCTGGCCTACAAGGCTTTTTGCAATTCACCCTGGCCCTTACCTCTGTAAGCGTCAAAAATTCTACAGCTGGCTCTCCTGGGTGCAGGACTTCTTCTCCCCATTCTCACACCCTGTACACGGCCTCCACGTGTTGGTTATATTTGTGCTGGTGTGAAGTGCTTAGCTCCCATTCTAAGCTCCCAAATTGGCTTATAACTGGGCATTGACTCACCAGTGATATCACTGCAGGAAGACTCTAACTCAGGCATGTCCAACCTGTGGCCCGAGGGCCGCATGCGGCCCTGAACCACAGGCAATGCGGCCCACTGCCCCGACTATTAATTTTTTTGCTGGGGAGGAAGGAAGTCGAGTCGGGGGCACGGCAACAGCAGCTTCCAACTAACTGTAGGCAGAGGCTGCCTTGGAGCCTCTGTCAATGATAGACAGCACATTGGTGACGTCTATCATAGGAGCCGGTCCAGGAGGCAGGACTTCATATGACAGCGGTCACCGGGTAAGCGGGAGATCCCTGCTCTGTGTAATCCAGTGGCTCTCCTCTCTCTTCATTGCAGACTGCATTAGATGGGCTTGCACTGGTGAGGCTACATTTGATGGGCACTGATCAGGCTGCATTGGCTGGGCACGCACTGGTGAAGCTGCATTGGATGGGCACTGATCAGGCTGCATTGGCTGGGCACGCACTGGTGAGGCTACATTTGATGGGCACTGATCAGGCTGCATTGGCTGGGCACGCACTGGTGAAGCTGCATTGGATGGGCATACCTTAACTATAGTATATATTTTATATGCGGCCCGAGAAAATTTCTCTACACTCAATATGGCCCAGAGAAGCCAAAAGGTTGGACACCCATGCTCTAACTAGAGGTCTCTGGATTGAGACACGTACACACTATAGAGGAATATGCATTGTTCATATTTCCTATCTGAGGTTTACAACCACATTAACATGCACTCATTATCACATCATGGGAAAGGGGCCTTAAAAAGCCTTCAAATCATTAAAGTTAACCAGTTCTGGACCGGAAGGTTTTGCCCCTTAATTACCAGGCCATTTTTTTTGCGATTCAGCACTGCGTTATTTTAACTGACAATTGCGTAGTCGTGCGACACTGTACCCTAATAAAATTGATGTCCTTTTTTCCCACAAATAGAGCTTTCTTTTGGTGGTATTGATCACGATTGATGTGCAATTTTTATTTAAAAAAAAAAAAAAAAAAATGCCTTTGCTATATAACCCCCCCCCCCCCCCCCCAAAGAAAATTTAAAATCAAATGTTTTCACTCTTTTGGGCCAATTTGTTTTCTGCTACATATTTTTGGTAAAGAAAAAATCCCAATAAGTGTATTTTGATTGATTTGCATAAAAGTGTTATATTTTTTGAGCTATAAACAGTAAAAGAGAAACAATTCTAAAAAAAAAAAAAAAAAAACAACGAAAAAAAAAAACAATATTTTTCACTTTCTGCTTTATAACATTCCCAATTAAAAAAATGTAAAAGGGGCGTGGCTTGGACATGACCGAGTGAGGACGCACTGCTCTTCGGCTCCCGCAGCCCGCCGCTTTTACAGCCTTAAACCGGACGAACAGCCTGCTTCAACTTCTCCTGAACCCCCATGTCACAACGCAGGAGGGCCCAGTCCCAGCCTCGGGGCTCGGCGAGATCGTCCAAGACCTCCATCAGCTCCTTTTTTACGGAGGATCGGGGCCAGCGTGCAGGCCCCTCCAAGATGGCGCCGGACCGCGACTCGCGGGAAGCCACTGCTCCTATGGCTGACGGCTGCTCCCAACTCGAAGCGTCTCCTATTCCTTCGCCCGTGCTGGTTAGTGACACTGCACCTCCACCCTCCCCGGGATCCTCCGCTTCCCCCGACCGGGGCTCTGACGTTCCTGACCTCCTTGGGGATAGGGATCTGCGCCAGCACATTTGGGCCCTCCCGACTAAGGCTGATCTTGACCGCTTTGCTAGCCGGGTGGAGACGGCCTTCAAGCAGGACATTGAGCAGCTGAAGACTGACACAGCCCATTTGGGTTCCCGGCTGGAATCCCTGGAGCAGAAGGTTGAAGACTCCCTTCCTGTACTGACGCAGTTCCAGGAGCAGTTTAGGGCACAGGATCAGCGCATTGAGGCTCTCCTATGCCAAATGGATGATCAGGAGAACCGCAGCCGCAGATCTAATATCAGGATCAGAGGGATGCCGGAGGCAACTGCTGCCAAAGACGTTGTTCCCACCTTACAGGATATTTTCCGGGAGATCCTGGATTTGCCTGCGGCGGCCCCTATGGAGATCGACAGGGCCCACCGGGCGCTCCGTCCGCCATCGCAAGACGCTGACAATCCCAGGGACATCATTTGTAAACTCCACCGTTATGTTATTAAAGAGCAGATCATGCAGAAGATGCGCAGACGCCCTTTCTTTGAATTTGATGGAGCCCGCTTGTTTTTCTATCAGGATCTCTCTAGACGCACCCTTATGCAAAGACGCTCTCTCCAGCCTCTATTGGAATCCCTGAGGGCCGCAGGAGCTACGTATCGTTGGGGCTTTCCTTTTAGCCTCCAAGCGGAGCACAATGGTAAATCTGCAATACTGCGCACGAAAGATGATCTCCCTGGCTTTCTATCCCGCCTGGATTTGGGCCCTGTGGACTTTGTGGACTGGCGTCAAGACCTCAATGTGGTTGTCCCACAGCAGAATGGTCCCTGGCTCCCTGCTCGGGCTCGGAAGGGCTCTCGGGGTCGCAAGCGCCGATCGGGCGGGGCTTCCCCTGGCCCGGCTCCCCGGGGTGACCAGGCCTAAACTCCTATCCTAGTGACTGTCTGCCCCTGCTCCCCTCTCTGCCTCTCGTTTGGGTGGGCCTCCTCCTGAGGCTTTCCTGTGACTGCTGCTGGAATTGGTTTGCTTGGGGGAGGGGGTGGGGGGGTTTATTTTCCTCTGTGGGGTTCGTTATTCATTTCATGATTCCCGGTTTATTTTTTTTGCACTGTTTTTGCGGGGGCTGTACAGGCTCCTGCTCCTCGTGTCTGACTGCACTTCTCCTGTAGGCCATATCCCTGTCCCTACGGGGCCTTGGGAGTTTGCCCTATTCTGGGCACCATGGCTGGCTTCGGCGCCCCCCCCCCCAGTGGGGGGTCCGCAGGGGGCAGCCATGTTACTGGACATGGGCCCGGGGGTGGGCTCCGCGCCCTCCTCCGACCCCATCGCCTGGCGTACTGCCCAGGTGGCCGTGTTTTTCATGGCCTTGTTGTTCATTGAATGTATGTTTATTTGTTCATGGTTTTTTCCTTTTTTTGGCTCTATAACTGTCTCTCTCTGCCTCCCTTTCCTTTCCCTTTTTTCCTCTCCATCCCCCTCCCCCTTCTTTTTCTTCCTCTCCCCTAGGTTCCGGTTTTTCCGCGCCTGGCTCCCTGTGTCTGCAGCAGCGCCCCTGGTGATCATGCGTCTGACATCATGGCTGAGGTTAAGGTAGTGTCCTACAATGTTCGTGGTCTCTGCTCCCCCAACAAACGCAGCCGTCTGTGGCTGGAACTGAAGCGACTTAAGGCGCAGGTGGTTTTTCTGCAGGAGACTCATTTCACGGCCGCATCTGCCCCCAAACTCCCGACCCACCTGTACCCCCAGTGGTTCTTGAGCCACTCCCCGGTATCTAAATCCCGGGGTACGGCTATTGCAATCCACAAGACCTGCCCCTTTCAGCCGACCGCTCACCTGACCGACCCACAGGGCCGTTTTGTGTTTCTTAAGGGTACCATCGGGGGCCAGACTTACACCTTCGCTACGTTGTATGCCCCTAACACCCAGCAGATTTCCTTTATTGATAGGGTGCTGGAGCTGTTGTCTGGTTTTCGCGAGGGTCGTCTGGTCCTTGGGGGGGATTTTAATGTGTCCCCGGACCCGTCGTTGGACGTGTCGGCGGGCCGCTCGGCGCATTCCTACGCTTTCTTACGGCACTTTCGCAAATCCTTCCAGGAGCACGCGTTGGTTGATAGCTGGCGTGTGCTCAACGCCTCCGCTCGCGATTATAGCTACTATTCCACTGTCCACGATGTCTACACCCGGATCGACTTGCTGTTTGTCGATCAGGGTGCCTTAGACTCGCTCCTGGACTCCACGGTTGAGCAGATCACGATCTCTGACCACGCCCCCATTACCTTGCGCATAGCTCTGGCCCCGGTATCCGCGAAGTCCTGGTCCTGGAAACTTAATGAGAACCTACTGGATGACCCTCGGGTCTCCTCGGGGGTCGAGGAGACGCTCGCCCACTATTTCTCCGAAAACGCATCAGGGGAAGTTAGCGAAGGCATGGTGTGGGAGGGGCACAAGGCCGTGGTCCGGGGTTCCCTCATTGCCTGGGGTTCCAAGCTTAAGAAGGAAAGGCAGCTGGACTTTCAGCTGGTCCTCTCTGCTTTGCAGCGTGCGGAACTGTCCCACAAGCGCACCTCTGACCCTGCAGCTCTGGCGGAGCTGACTGAGCTCCGTGCCACTTTTGCGAAACTGTTGGATCGCCAGATTACCCGTCGGCTTAGGTACATGGCACATCGGTACTACGAGTTCGGTAACAAATGCGGCAGGATGTTGGCCAGAGCGCTCCGGAAGCGCCGGCTCTCGGTCCATGTCGCCAAGCTGCACACACCGACGGGCACCCCGGTCTTTCACAGCTCTAGAATGGCGTCGATGTTTCGGGACTACTATGCGGCCCTGTATGATCTCTCTCCTGGCGGGGATGCGTCATCTTTGGCGCGTAGGCGCCGGGAGATAGATGAATACCTGTCGTCCGTGGGTTTGCCGGGTGTTTCCTCGGCCCAACGTGAGGTCTTGGAGGCCCCCATCACGGTAGACGAGTTACTAACCACGGTGCGGTCTCTGCCGGACGGGAAGGCTCCCGGTCCGGACGGCTTCACCAAAGCGTATTATATCAGATATTTCCCCCTACTCCACAAGCACATGTGCGCCTTTTTCAACAAACTGGCTGAGGGGGGTAGCCTTCCTCGGGACATGTCCTTGGCGCACATTGCGGTCCTACCCAAGGACGGCCGGGATCACACTGTACCCCAAAATTACCGCCCCATCTCGCTTTTGAACACGGACCTGAAGCTTTTTGCCAAGGTCCTGGCGAATAGGATGAAGTCTCTGATTCCCGACATCGTGCACCCGGATCAGACAGGGTTTGTGCTGGGGCGGGAGGCGAGGGACAACTCTGTCCGCGCCCTCCATCTTATTCACTGGGTCCGCACCCGGTCTCCCCAGCCCCCCTATCTACTGCTGTCGACGGATGCGGAGAAGGCTTTCGATCGAGTGGATTGGAGCTTTCTCACGGCCGTCCTAAAACGATTGGATATAGGTCCCCGTATGCTGAGTTGGATCTCTGCCTTGTATCAATCCCCAGTGGCCCAGGTTAGGGTCAATGGCAACCTCTCCGAGCCGTTCCCCATCCGAAATGGCACGCGACAGGGCTGCCCCTTGTCGCCCCTGCTATTTGCCCTGACCCTGGAGCCTTTGCTTTGCAGGGTGCGGGCGAATGTGAACATTAAGGGGGTCACGGTGGGCTCTTCGGAGCATAAGCTTTCCGCTTACGCGGACGATGTCCTGTTCCACGTGACGGACCCGGTCACCTCGCTGCCCAATCTGATGGCGGAACTCTCGGAGTATGGTAAAGTGTCCAACTTTCAGGTAAACTATTCTAAGTCAGAGATCCTACCCATCTCTATACCCCCGTCTATGGCATCGGCGTTACGGTCCTCCTTCCCGTTTTCGTGGGCGGTATCCACCATGAAATATTTGGGTGTCCATCTCACCCCCTCCCTGGACTCCCTATACGCTTCTAACTACGTCCCCTTGTTACGGCGGATTCGTGGAGATCTCGTGTCCTGGAATAAATCCTCCTTTACGTGGGTCGGCCGCACTAATATCCTTAAGATGGCGGTTCTCCCTAGAGTGTTGTTTCTCCTGCAGATGCTCCCTGTGCCGCTTCCCCGGCGCTTCTTCGCCGAATTGAAGAGCTTGTTTATTAACTTTGTTTGGGGGGGCAAGAGACCTCGGATAGCTGTTGCTTTGTTGCAGAGGACCAAAAGAGAGGGGGGCCTTGGCCTGCCTAACATTTTGCAATACTATAGAGCTGTGGCTCTCCAACGCCTGTTGGATTGGCGGTTTCAGACCTCCACTAAACTGTGGGTCTCCTTAGAGAAAACGGTGGCCGGCAGAAACTTGGCATACGCCCCGTGGGTGCCAGCGGAGGACAGGGGACTGTCGCATTGGGCATCCCCCCTGACGACCCACTCGCTCCGGGTGTGGGATAGGTTGAATGGGGCCTTGGCTCTGGCCCCTCCCACTTCTCCGCTGGCTCCAGTGGGGGGATTTCCTTGGTTCTCCCCGGGTGAGCGGCTATCGTTTCTGGGCTCCTGGGCCAGCGACGGTGAGGTCAGCTTGGCTCGTTTCTGGTCGGATGGGCAGTTGGTCCCCTTGGGGACACTACGTGATCGCTATGGGAGCTTTCCATTTGATTTCTGGAGGCACCGACAGCTGTCCCATTTCGTGGCCTCGCTTTGTCAGCGGGCGCAGATCAGGACCGAGCTTACTGGCTTTGAGCGTCTATGGGCGGCCCGTGACCCCCAGCCGCATCTAATTTCCTTTCTGTATAAGTTGTTGGAGTCGGCCAGGCCCCCCTCAAAGCCTTACTTTATCCGGGCATGGGAGAGGGACTTGGATCTGGAGTTCTCCCCCGAACAACTCCATAGAATGTACCGCATGACCCATTCTAGCTCAGTAGACTCAAAAACGCAAGAGAATAACTACAAACTGCTTACTAGGTGGTATAGGGTCCCAGCCACTCTGGCCAGGTTTTGCCCCGGGGTCTCGGATGGCTGCTGGAGGGGCTGTGGGCAGAGGGGGACGCTCCTCCACGTCTGGTGGTCGTGCCCCTTGCTCCGCCCGTTCTGGGATATGGTTCGGCAACACATTCGGGCTGGCACCGGTGTGGACCTGCCGGACTCCCCGGGTCTTTTTCTCCTGCATGCCCCTCTGGTGCCCATTCCGAACTACAAACGAAGCGCTCTTCCACATTTGCTCAATGCGGCTAAGCGACTTATCCCGATCCATTGGAAGACCTCCAGGGTCCCTAGCGAAGCAGACTGGCTTCGTAAGGTGAAGGAGATTATGGAGGCTGAGGAGTGGCTGGCGACTTGTAGGGGAGCTAAGGAACAATTTGATGCTGCCTGGTCCCAGTGGCGTTTTTACGCCCCGAATTCTTTTCCTGTGTCCTCCAGTCTGGACGTGGCCCTCTTGGCGCTGGCCGATCCTGAGTTCCGCCGACGAGTCCAACAGGCCTCGGAGGTTCCTACTACCTAGCTACATTTCTCACCCTGTCGGTGGTGTGAGTTGTGGGCGCCAGGCGCGGATATCCCTGTTCCCTTTCTCCCCTCCCTCTTCCCCCCCCTCCTTCCCCCCCCCCTTTTTTTTTTTTTTTTCTCTTTCTCTTTCCCTTTCTTTTCTCTCCTTCCTTTTTTCTTCTCTCTCTCTCTTTTTTCTTTGTTTCTGGCTGGCGAAGCTTCCTCCCCCCCCTTCTCTGATGCTCTGGATGGGGGTCCTCGATGCTGGAGTGGTGGGCCATAGTGTGTAGATTGGTTTGGTGGTCCGGGCTCTCTCTTCCCCTGCCCCCTCCGGGGTTAGGGGTTGGGCCAACTGGGGCCGAATGCCCAGGCCTGGGAGGGCCCCGGCCCCGTCAGTTTTTTTTTGGTTACTTAGCGGCCGATCCCACTCAGCAGCTCCTCTAATGTGCGCTGGGGTTTTGAGGCGAGTCGCCTCGATGTTATGTTGTGTCCTTTTTTTTTATATGCTTGTGCCAGTGCTCTGCCCATCTATCCTGTATACTTTTGTTCTTGTATTTTTGTCAATTGTTATTGCACTTTTATTTTCAATAAAAATTGATTATACAAAAAAAAAAAAAAATGTAAAAATCTGTTTTTTTTCATCATTTTAGGCCAATTTGTATTCTTCTACATATTTTTGGTCAAAAAAATCCCAATAAGCGTAATTTGACTGGTTTGCACAAAAGTTATTGCGTCTACAAAGTAGGGGATACATATATTTTTATTTTTATTTTACATTTTTTTTTTACTAGTAATGGCGGCGATCTGCGATTTTTCTACCAGGACTGTGACATTGCGTGGACGAATCGCATACCTAACTGACATTTTTAATAAAGTAAGTAACAAGTAAAAGAATGAAAAACATCATAACAAAAAATCTGTTACATATTGCACTATGCAAAGAACAAACACTAATACAGATTTTTATCTTTACAGGAATAAAACAAGGTCAAGGAGTCGAAAGAGTGGGAGTCGACTCCTAACTGAAATTTTTGACACTTTTGGGGGGACCAGTGACATTACTACAATAATCAGTGCTAAAAATATGCACTGTTACTGTAATAATGACACTGCCAGGGAAGGGGTTAACCCAGGGGTGATCAAAGGGTTAGGTGTGAGCCTAGGGGGTGTTTTATAACTGTATGGGGGAGGGACTTCTGGAATCAACACAGAGACCTGTGATCATATATAGGAGGATCACAGGTGCTCTGTGATCATTTCAGATAGAAGAACGGTCATCTGTGTTTACAACAGCAGACCGTCCTTCTCTCTCAGCGGGGAGCGATCGTGGGTACCCGGCGGCAATCGCGGCCGTCGGTTCCATGGATCGGCATCCCCTGTTGCTTAGTCATAGTTGCCAACATTTGAAAAAAATTTCCACGGACACTTTGCAGCACAGCTATCAATTACTTACACAACCACTTCCCTGAAGCTCCGCCCACTCTGCATAATTAATCTCCGCCTACTTATCAGATTATTGGGTCTACTCAATATAGAGAGAATTTCAGGAAATTAAAAAGGGAATTTCAAACTTAAGGCCACAGTAGCAGAATAATTCTCCCATTCAGCTGCACTACTTCTGCGTAACATTTACAGGCTGCCCGATTAACAGGCGCTTCCAGGGACAATGTATATTACCCAGGAATGGCTCCTATTTGCCGGGACTGTCCCTGCAAAAACAGGACAGTTGGCAAGTTTGGCTTAGTGCACCACTCCCGTGACACTGGCAGGGAAGTGGTTAACCTAGGAGTGCTCAAAGGGTGAGCCTAGGCGGTGTTTTATAACTGTATGGGGGAGGGGCTTCTGTAATAAACACAGAGACCTGTCATCCCAAATAGAAGGATCACAGGTGCTCTGTGATCATTACAGAGAGAACAAAGGTCTGCAGTTTTTGCAACAGCAGACCGTCGTTCTCTCTGAGCGGGGAGCGATCGCGGGTGCCCAAGGGCTGTCGCAGCCACCAGTCCCGTGGATCGGCTTCCCCACTTCCTAATGGGGTCAGGAGCACGCCCCCAGGAGCGCTCCCGCGAACTGCCGTACAGGTACGGTGGTTCGAGCAGCTGAGCCAGCCTGCCTCAGTATATCTGCGGCGGGCGGTCGGCAAGCGGTTAAAGTGGCCTCTCAATAAAAGTACAAAAATGCTTCTCATGCCAAAAAATGTTGACTTTGTATTTTAAGAGGGGCTTGAGAAGAGTCCTATAACTAGCCAATTACCGTCTCCGTACAGGCCTCATTACTCAGTTAAGTATCTGGCGTGTCATTTGGTAGAAAGAGCGCAGTTGATCATGAATAATTTTCACTTTATTGGCCCGATGTATTTCACAGTAAAATGATTATAAAACAACCAGACTTTTCCGCGGAATATCACATCGACGGTCTCCATTGTACCAGCGATTGTTTTTTCCATTAAATTTCACAGAAAACGTTAATGGGAAATGGCATGCCGTAAAATATGTTTCAAAATGAGTTTATATTTACTAAATTTAATTAAGTCACACAACAACGAAAAAAAATTAATGTGAGCAAATCAACAAAAATAAATGATACGTTTCTTACATCGGTGAATTGACGTCGATGGCGGTTTTTATGTCTGTAGAACAAGATTACACCATATTCGTTATCTCTCCTGTGATATTAATATTCTTTTTTCTTTTTTTTTTTGTTATTCCCATCTAGCGGTTTGACTCTTCCGTGTTGTAAAAAGTGAACTTCATGATAAATTAAAACGTTAGTCTTTTATTCCTCTTTAAAGGTGTCGACGTTTAGCTTGTTTCGTGGATTAATGGAGCTTGTCGTTTTCAATTTGCGTCTAATTTATTTTACTTTGTTTATTTGCAGAGCTAGAAAACAATAAATATGTGTATGGAGATCTATGCTCAGCTACAGCTGGTATTGGGAAAAGCAGAGATTTTTTTATTAGAGATGTACTCAGATTTAAAACCTTTCTGGACGGTCCTCCTTGCAAAAAAACAGGACGGCTAAAATTTTCCAAAATGAGTTTCCAGGGAGTCACTTAAAGTGATTTTAAAGGAGTTTTTTTTTTTTTTTTTAACCACTTTAGCTCCAGAAGGTTTTACCCCCTTAACCGCTTGCCGACCGCCGCACGACTATTGGTCAGCCCCTCACAGGCAAAGCGACGTAGGGCTATGTCGCTAGCCTGTGAGGCTCTAGAGAGCTAGAGAGAGCTCCAGCTCCCACGCGGTCACGGACTGTCCCGCGCGTGTGCCTGGTGGACCCGATGTCCGCCGGTCACTCGCGAACGTCTGTTACACCGGGAGAAAGGCAGGCGGCTGATGTAAACACAGCCGCCTGTCATTCTTCCCTGTGTAAGAATGGTGATCATACGGTTCTACTATGTAGGACCGTTGATCACTGTTCTTACACATCAAGCCACAGCCAATCACAGTTAGAAACACGCCCCTAGGGACACACTTAACCCCTCCCTCTCAAAAAAAGTTAACCCCTTCACTGCCAGTGTCTTTTTTACAGTAACAGTGCATATGTATAGCACTGATTACTGTAGTAATGTCACTGGTAACCCCAAAAGTGTCAAAAATGTCAGTCAAGGGTCCAATCTGTCCACGCCAATGTCGCAGTCCCGAAAAAAAAAAATTGCAGATCGCCGCCATTACGCGTTAAAAAAAAAAACAACAATAATGACAAAATCTTTCCCTTTGTTAGTAAACGCAATAACTTTTGAGCAAACCAATCAGAATATGCTTTTTGCGATTTTTTTTTTACCAAACATATGGTAAAAAAAAAAATTGGCCTAAAATGTTAAAAAAATTTGATTTTTACATTTTCTTTTGGGAATTTCATATAAAAAAAATGAAAAATATTGATATTTTTGCAAAATTGATGCTGTTTTTTTGTTTATAGCGCATGATCAAAAAATCGCACAGGTGATCAAATACCACCAAAAGAAAGCTCTGTGTGTGGGAAAAAAAGGACGTCAAATTAGTTTAGGTACAGCGTCGCACGACCGCGCAATTGTCCGTTAAAATCACGCAGTGCCGAATCGCAAAATAGGCCCGGGTCAGGAAGGGGGTAAAATCTTCCGGGGCTTAAGTGGTTAAAGCGGAGTTCCACCAAAAAGAGGAACTTACGCTCATTTGCTTCCCCCCCCCCTCTGGGGCCACATTTGACACCTTTCAGGGGGGATGGGGGGAACGGGTACCAGTTTTTGACAGGTACCCTTCCCCACTTCCGGGAGACGGTGCCGCGGCGCTGTCCCCTCAGAAGTTTGGCCCCCTCCTCCTTCCCCCACCACCGAGCCAATCTGAATGCGCAGCGTGCTTCGTGCATGCGTATTAGGGACCCGCCCCTGAAGCCACAAGGCTTCATGCCTGGGTTCCCTCACCGGCAATGGCGGCGGCAGCACCCGACAGCCGATGGAAACATCAGCTGCGGCGCCGACATCGCTGGACTTCAGAACAGGTAAGTGTCCTAATATTAAAAGTCAGCAGCTACAGCATGTGTAGCTGCTGACTTTTAATTTTTGGAGGGGGAGAGGGGAGGCTGGAACACTGCTTTAATGACCAGGTCATTTTTTTGCGATTCGGCACTGCGTTGTTTTAATTGACAATTGTGTGTTCGTGCGACGATGTACCCAAATACAATTGACATCCTTTCTTTCCCACAAATAGAGCTTTCTTTTGGTGGTATTTGATCACCTCTGCGGTTTCGATTTTGCGCTATAAACAAAAAAGTGACAATTTTGAAAAAAAAAACACTATTTTTTACTTTCTGCTATAAAACATTCCCAATAAAAAAATGTAAAAAATATTTTTTTTATTTTTTTTCATCAGTTTAGGCCAATTTGTATTCTGCTACATATTTTGGTAAAAAAAATCCCTATAAATGTTTATAGCGCAAAAAATAAAAATTGCACACGTGATTAAATACCACCAAAAGAAAGCTCTATTTGTGGGGAAAAAGGACATCAATTCTATTTGGGTACAATGTCGCACGACCGCGCAATTTTCCATTAAAGTAACACAGTGCCGAATCCCAAAATATGGCCTGGTCATTAAAGGGGAAAATCTTCCGGTCGAGAAGTGGTTAAAGCAGACCTTCGGCCTACTGAAGACGAACCCACCTCTCCACCCTCCTCCCTTCCCCTTCAGGAATAAGGCATTGCCTTTTTTTTTCCCTTTTGTTTCCTTTTTTTTTTTTTATTTAAAGTCCGCCCGTTCCCATGCACGTCACTCGCCTTAGGCAAATGACATGCACACTGCTCGCTGTCAGTGCTGTATCTTGGTCTAGGCCGACAAGGCCCAGGCCTAGGGCGGCACTTTGCAGGGGGGCAGCAAAAAACTCACCTCCTCACGGCTCCAAAAAGGGTCCCCGCAAGCTTGTAGAAAAAAGGGGGGGGGGGACCCAAAGTGTGAGACTGCTGTGTCCTGTATAGTTGGGACACAGAACCGTCGAGAGACCAATTGAGAATCTAATTGGTCTCAAGCTATAAGTAGTGAGCCACCGCAGCTAAAACAATATAGCAAAATTAAACACATGGAAGGGGCCATAGGGGTCCCCTTAGAACAGCTGCAAAAAGGGATGCTCAAACAGACTTAATGAAAATTAGAAAAAACTTTATTAAGGATCGGAAATGACACATGGTCTAAAAAATACCCCGTCTTTGGGGAACACATTACAAATATCAGCAGGTATGATGCAGACAACAAGACACATACTGGACATTAAAACCAACGACACACATTCACAAGGCCGGCCACACACATACTCCGGAAACTTAAAGACAGCAGAGATCTGGACAGACTGCGTATATTCCAATTCGGAATTTGTGAACGCAGTGTGTTCAAAGATCTACTAGCTGGCATGCCACAGTATAAACGTTAAACAATAATAGTGGTGGACCAAAATAGCTGCACCAAATAACAAGGGATCATAACCATCATTAATGTTGTCATAATAGCAACTTGATTCTGCACGGCTGATGCATTGATGTCAAAGAGGTCCTTTCATGGACAAGGCAATACATTATGGAGTTCCAAAATTATATATATTCAGTGGCAGGCTAAACCGTGACACAATATGTATAAATACCAATAGGCTCGGAATTCCAAGATAATTTCACCATTGGGAAGAAGGTGTCTGAAGGAGTGTCTGCATACCGAGTATTTTAAAAGAGGACCAGTCCCGGGAGGATCAAGGGTAGATTTGCTATGGGGGGGGGGGTTTTGATGCAGTTCCTCTTGGATATGGGGCAACAATGTCGGGCCAACAGACGTTTCTCTGGGGCAGAAAGTCACTTGCAGTATTTTAGATTGAAGGTGCGGGAGCAGGGGAGAGACGCAGTGCAATGTGTGTACTGCGCAGGCTCACACCAAAATAAGGCTGGGTCTCATAAAGGTGGAATTAACCATAGGCCAAATTAAGGCTTTCCACTGGTAGGCATCAATATGCTGTATGTCCACAGGCAGCCTGGTGGTCACAGCCTTTTCTCTATCCCCTATTATTTAATGATTTTATGCTCACCAAGCAGTTGGAATCTTCGATCAGTAGACTTCTGCTCGTATTCTTCAGAGAACGTTTAAATGGAGGCCCGGCAGGTAGGTACAGCTTCGGCAAGCCACGGGAAGATAGCGTGTTCCAGTATGAAACCGGATTTCCGCGCCATGGATGGAAGCCGGAGCGCATATGTGGCTCTTCCGGGTTGTGCGGGGCCGGCGTGTGACGTCAACGCGTTTCGCGTGCGTGACGCACGCTTCGTCAGGACGTCATTGGAGGGTTTGGGAGGTGAATAAATAGGGAGATCGCGTGATTGGTTAATGCCAACAGGTGACAGCATTGCGGACACTTCTCCATCATTACCTCCTACCTCAATTAAAAACCAGATGGAGAGTCTCCATCTTGTGGTAAAACAAAGGTAATGCTCTACAATCTTTATCTAAAGGCAATTAGGGCATGGATCCAGGACTACTGCCGGCAAACACCGGAACTTCAATGTCCCAATTTGGGACATAGAGCCAGTTCCTAGTCAATCGATATGGGACTCTCAATCTCCAAATTAATCATTGGGCAGTATTACCGCTGTAACATACAGAAACTCTCTAAATCCCACGCGCTGTCACTAGTTTCATTATGAAAGTGATATTGGGCAAGAAATACATATGTAAATATGCCATCAAATTATCACAGAGTGAGACAGATACAGCGGGCAATGGTGGAGCTATTCAGATTCAAGTTAATCTCCGTTGTCAGCCTAGAGTCCGCTGGGCAACCATTGATGAACATAATTTAAGAAGTTTTTCACATTTTTTTATATTACTAAAAGGTCTAGGGCCATGTTTTTATACAGTGACCTAGATCATATAGAGAGAGATATTTAAATGTTCAGGATGGCCCATAATTTAACCTTCAGAAGTTTTAGATGCCCAGCTAGATCATCTAGGCACGGGGGAGGCGAAGAAAACCTGGATCGAGCAGCTGATCATACTGAGGGATTTTTCAGGGTTCAGGGTAGGATAAATTAATGTAGGCTAATCACATAGAGATAGAAACAATATTGTTTGATCATTGTCTATTATATTATTGTGTAGCCCAATTTCATTGTCATGATCTACCCAAATTTAATATCCTGTAGCCCACCCATGATCCCAGGACTAAGGTGGACTTCATATAACTACGGCTCAAGGAATATGCTGAGACTCATGTCGGTATTCAGTCCTTGAGGTGTCAATGTATTAAGGCGGAAGATCCAGGCTTTCTCTTCCTTCAAAAGGACTCTATCAAAGTCCCCTCTTCTGGGTGATATTTTTAAAGCCCAGAAGCCCATCACCTTAAGGCCTGTTGGGTCAGCGCTGTGTTTTTCAGCGAAGTGTAGACCGATAGGAGTCTCTTCCTTGAGACGTACGCTTTTAAGGTGCTCCCCTATTCTGATACGCAATTGTCTTTTGGTCTTCCCTACATACATTTTGTGACACGGACACTTTATTATGTACAGTACTCGGGAGGTAGAGCAGTTTATGAAGGACTCCACTTTATACGTCACTTTAGATTGTGAATCAGTATAAGTCTGTGATTTTATTACGTGAGTACAGATCTGACAATGGCCACACGGGTACATTCCTTTGAGAGGTTGTAATTCAGTAAGCCAATTAGACTTAATAGTACGTGTAAACTCTGAATGCACTAGGTGGTCATTCAGATTTGTAGCCCTTCTAGCCGTTAACAATGGACGGGGTCCTACTATATTTTTTAGTAGTTCATTATTTTGTAAGACATGCCAGTGTGATTGAAGGATTTGTCTCACCTCATTCCACTGGCAGCCATATTTGGTGATTAGACGCGGTAACTTAGGGTTCTCCTGTTTTGATTTATTTTGGCTAAGGAGCTCTTTTCTATCCCTGACTGCCGCTTTTCTTCGTGCTCTTCTAATCATCCGGTGTGAGTACCCTCTCTCACGAAATCTAGCATAGAGCTCTCTAGATTCCCGTAGGTAATCCTCACCGGATGTACAGTTACGTTTTGAGCGGAAAAATTGTCCTACAGGGATCCCCATCTTGAGACTGACCGGATGGTGGCTGTCGGCCCTTAGGAGGGTGTTAGCAGCTGTTGGTTTACGAAAGGTAGTAGTAGTTAATTTTCCATCTTTTAGCTCGATATTTAAGTCAAGGAAAGAAAGCACTTTCCTATCGACCGTATAGGTTAGCCGAATGTTTCGCTGATTGGCATTAAGTTCCAACATAAACTGCTCCAGCTCAAGTGGTGTACCCGCCCAAACCATGAGCACATCGTCTATGTACCTCAGCCAGGTCAAGGCATGGCTGAGGTACATAGACGAGGTGTACACCACTTCTTCCTCCCACATGCCGAGATGTAAGCAGGCATACGACGGTGCCCAGGGGGCTCCCATAGCCGTTCCTCTAATTTGCTGGAAGAAGCTGTTAGAGAACTGAAAAACATTATTCAGCAAGGAGAATTCAAGTAGTTCCAAAAGAAATTCGTTCTGTGGACCTAGTAGTGGGAATTTTTGTTCCAGGAAGTGGTAAACTGATAGTAGGCCCCATGGGTGGGGGATAGAGGTATAGAGAGACTCGACGTCTATACCAACGAGCAGAACTCCAGTGGTAAACTCAAGATCTTGGATCTTGTTCAAGACGTCCCCCGTATCTCTCACATACGAGGGAAGGTCGAGGACAAGATCCTTGATCAATGAGTCTAAGTATTTACCAATCCTATCCAGTGGGCCCCCACAGGCTGACACAATAGGTCTGCCCGGGGGGTCCACTGGATTTTTGTGTATTTTTGGTATGACATAGAAAGTGGGGATGTTGTACTCTCGAACCTGGAGAAACTTTTTCTCCTTAGTAGTAATTAGACCAGCTTCATAAGCAAATTGAAGTTTTTCATTTAGATTGTAAACTAGTTCAGGTAACGGGTTGTGTTGGAGTTTTTTGTAAGTATTGTCATCTGATAAGAGACGTTTTACTTCTCTCTCGTAATTATCAGCAGTTAGCAGTACTACATTGCCTCCTTTGTCACTCTTTTTGATGACTATGTCACTAGCCTTTTTAAGATCACGCAGCGCAATTCGTTCCTCCCGTGTGAGGTTGTCGGAGGAGAGTGAGTCCCAATTTACCCGTTTAAGGTCTTCTTCGACCAATAATAGAAAAGAATTCAGCCATTTATTGGCACAGAACTTAGGCATCTTAGTAGAGCGTATATAGATGTTACTTTTTCTCAAATTGTCGTTATTTGTAGGGGACTCCTCCTCCTCCGAGGATTCACCGGCTTCATCTAGTAAAGACTCCAAAGCTGAGAGTGCTTCTACTTCTTTGGGGTCCAATTGTGCTTCGTTAGTACTTCCACTGTCACCGGCATATGCCAGTCTATAGTATACATTCCGGAGGAAAAGACAAAGATCTTTATATACCTCAAAGTGATCCATGCCGGAGGTGGGAGAGAATGAAAGGCCTTTGGCTAAGACAGAGATATGACTTTCGTGTAAGACGAAATTAGACAGATTGATGATTTTAGGGTCATCAAAGCTGTCGGTCAAAGGGGGAGAAGAGTAGGGGGGGGAGGGGGTGGCGGAGGAAGCCTCTTCACTATTTAGGGACCTCAAAGGGCTAGGTATTACCGACGATTGCGTGGTCTGGTTCTCTGGTCCCAGGTGTTTCCTTGTCCTCCTGTTTTTTCTCTTTCTTTTTCTTTGCCTCCTTTTTTCTTTTTGGGTCCCTTCTTCAGGATGCCTTTTGGAGTAGTGGGCGGAGAGACATCCTCCGCCAGGCCCTCCCTTAAAAAAGTGACCGATCGGTCATCGTCATCGCTTCCAGAGGGCATTGATTCATAGCTGGAGTAATTTCTATAGCTATCCCCTCTTCTCCGCGACCTATTGCGCCTATTTTTAGAAGCTAGATCAAAAATTTCCCCTCGGGCCCAGTCGTCCAAATCTCTTTGGAATTTGGATTGTTTAATACTTTTTAAATTTTTTTGGGTTCTCTCTATTTCCTTTTTGAGATATTCATTCTGCTTTTGGAACTCTTCTAGCTCTTTATGAGGTTCTAATTTTTCCAATAAACCTTTTGTCTCTTCCTGTATCTCCTCTAATTGTACCTTTTCCTCCTCTACTATTAGGGCCATAACTCTTATTCCAGAGTCCAGATCTCTGCTGTCTTTAAGTTTCCGAAGTATGTGTGTGGCCGGCCTTGTGAATGTGTGTCGTTGGTTTTAATGTCCAGTATGTGTCTTGTTGTCTGCATCATACCTGCTGATATTTGTAATGTGTTCCCCAAAGACGGGGTATTTTTTAGACCATGTGTCATTTCCGATCCTTAATAAAGTTTTTTCTAATTTTCATTAAGTCTGTTTGAGCATCCCTTTTTGCAGCTGTTCTAAGGGGACCCCTATGGCCCCTTCCATGTGTTTAATTTTCCCCGCAAGCTTGCACTACACTTTTAGTATAGTGCCAGTCTTATGGGGCGAATTGGGCCAGAGGGCAGGGTCCAGGAAGCAAATCAGTCTGGCACCCCACATAAAGCGGTAACATTGCTACCTGCTGGTATGTTATTTAAATTAGGGGGTGCACAAGTTTAGTCAGGCCTAGGGAAGCACAAAACCTTTATGTTACATATCCCGGGAGGCATAGCTTTTCATTCAAGGACAGGAGGAGGACATTCAGTGCATTATCGAGAGGTCTGCCCGCTGAACCCAAAAGAGACGGCGGGCCTCTCAATTATGTCAGAAAGAACATAGCGGTGCAGGACGGAGCTGTGGCCGAGCATGAGACGATTTCAGCGGGACATTGGATAAGTGAGTATTTGAAATGTTCAGATACCACCCATCAGGTAGGTGGGGCAAAAAAAATAAAAAAAAATGGGAAGGTTGGCCGGAATTCCTCTTTAATGCAAGGAATACATTCAAAGCAAAAATGTTTAGGCTGAACCAGTTTAAAGCTGAAATCCAGGAACTTGCATTCCCGTTCACCATTTTGTTAGCATGATTCCCACACTGAAACGCGTGTCAAAAATAGGAAAGTCTACTCACTTGAATGGGCTGCCCTATGTGCGATTGTCACTTCAAATACATTCAGGGACAAACTTTTGTCCCTGAGCCAGGAGCAATTTTGCACTTGTGATTTGCTGTGATTCTCATGTGTTTCGTCAATCAACAATCGCGGAAAAGTTACATTGCATTTGAAGTGCAACTCAAGATGAATAGCACCCAAATGCACACCACTAATTGTTGCCATGATTTGGAATCGCAGAGAGAATCGCAGGGATTCTGCTTCCAAATTCCCAACATGTGAAGGGGGGCCTATGGCTAGGTTTTGCAGAAGCGCACTACAGTCCATTTAGAATGTCCATTTACTTTGGATCACATTTACTTTTACTGTGTGTTTTTTTGGAAAGGGTCAGGGACTTTTTTGCCCACAGCAGCTTGTGTTTTTGGTTCCATAGACATAAATAGAAAGGCAGTGGAAACGCATCACAAATGCGAGCACTGGTGATGCTGTACCCTGGGTTAAGGTTCCGGAATCACATTGTCACCCTTATTTTAGGCATTGCAGGAATCAATATGGCAATTATTAGCATTAGTAAGACCTCATCTGGAATCTTCCTGATCCTGATGACGCTAGATGCGAAATGCATTGAGGTTGATCCAGTGGCACAACTTCCAGTTTAGTCACATCTGCTTTTGTTGGGACGCAGTTGGAACGCATACCGTGACTGAGCGGCATTCCGGATACATACAGATGTTGCAGTGAGTGCCGCTTGTTGGCACATTTGCATGTGAGTACTACAGTGGGGTGAACAAGTATTTGATACACTGCCGATTTTGCAGGTTTTCCTACTTAAAAAGCGTGTAGAGGTCTGCAATTTTTATCATAGGTACTCTTCAACTGTGAGAGATGGAATCTAAAACAAAAAATCCAGAAAATCACAGTGTAAGTTTAAGTAATTAATTTGCATTTGATTGCATGACATAAGAATTCGATACATCAGAAAATCAGAACTTAATATTTGGTACAAAAATCTTTGTTTGCAATTACAGAGATCATATGTTTCCTGTAGTTCTTGACCAGGTTTGCACACACTGCAGCAGGGATTTTGGCCCACTCCTCCATACAGGGCTTCTCCAGATCCTTTAGGTTTCGGGGCTGTCACTGGGCAATACTGACTTTCAGCTCCCTCCAAATATTTTCTATTGGGTTCAGGTCTGGAGACTGGCTAGACCACTCCAGGACCTTGAGATGCTTCTTACGGAGCCACTCCTTAGTTGCCCTGGCTGTGTGTTTTAGGTCGTTGACAGGCTGGAAGACCCAGCCACGACCTATCTTCAATGCTTTTACTGAGGGAAGGAGGTTGTTGGCCAAGATCTCACGATACATGGCCACATCCATCTTCCCCTCAATAAGGTGCAGTCATCCTGTCCCCTTTGCAGAAAAGCATCCCGAAAGAATGATGTTTCCACCTCCATGCTTCACGGTTGGGATGGTGTTCTTGGGGTTGTACTCATCCTTCTTCTTCCTCCTCCACGGCGAGTGGAGTTTAGACCAAAAAGCTATTTTTGTCTCATCAGACCATGTCACCTTTTCCTATTCCTCCTCTGGATCATCCAGATGGTCATTGACAAACTTCAGACGGGCCTGGACATGTGCTGGCTTGAGCAGGGGAACCTTGCGTGCGCTGCAGGATTTTAATCCATGGCGGCGTAATGTGTTACTAACGGTTTTCTTTGAGACTGTGGTCCCAGCCCTCTTCAGGTCATTGGCCAGGTCCTGCCGTGTAGTTCTGGGCTGATCTCTCACCTTCCTCATGATCATTGATGCCCCATGAGGTGAGATCTTGCATTGAGCCCCAGACCGAGGGAGATTGCCCATCATCTTGAACTTCTTCCATTTTCTAATAATTGCGCCAACAGTTGTTGCCTTCTCACCAAGCTGCTTGCCTATTGTCCTGTAGCAATTTTATCCCTGACGTCCTTACACAGCTCCCTGGTCTTGGCCATTGTGAAGAGGTTAGAGTCTGTTTGTTTGATTGAGTGTGTGGGCAGGTGTCTTTTATACAGGTAACGAGTTCAAACAGGTGCAGTTAATATAGATAATGAGTGGAGAACAGGAGGGCTTCTTTAAGGCTCCTTTCACACAGGTGACCGTTCAGATCCGCCTGTTCATTTTTTTGGCGGATCTGAACGGTCCCCCCATGCATTCCTATGGGGCATCGGATGTCAGCGGAGACATGTCCGCTGACATCCGACCCGATCTGATCCGTCAAATCTGGATGGATGGAAACCCTATTTTCCATCCGTCCAGCGGATCGGATGAGATCGGATGAGAACGGACTGACGATTTCCCCCACAGAGATGCATGGGGAACTGACAGCTGTGTCTCCACACACAGCGCAGAGACACAGCTGTCCTCCTGCTGCTCAGTGGGGGATCGGCGGATCGTTCCCCTGCTGAGAAAAACGGAGTCTGTTTGACGGACTACAAGTGTGAAAGAGCCCTAAAGAAAAAATAACAGGTCTGTGAGAACCGGAATTCTTACTGGTTGGTAGGTGATTGAATACTTATGTCATGCAATAAAATGCAAATTCATTTTTAAAAATCATACAATGTGATCTGGATTTTTGTTTTAGATTCCATCTCTCACAGTTGAAGAGTACCTATGATACAAATGACAGACCTCTGCATGCTTTGTAAGTAGGAAAACCTGCAAAATCGGCAGTGTATCAAATACTTGTTCTCCCCACTGTATGTCCTAGTTCAATCAATTTACTTAATAAAACGATAATGCACAATTATCAGTTTCTTATATTTTCTGAGGTTGTTTTGCCATCTATACTACCAATTGTGGAACAAGCACTTTACCCTCTATTGCCAGCCCAAGGGGGCAATCCAGTCATTTTGTCGCATTGTAAAAAAGGTTTTCTCAACTGGATCAATAGACTAGCGAGTTGGGTTCTAGAGGCCCGTAGCCTTCTGGTGAGTGGTCCCTTTTTATTAATGAATGAGGGAGGGCCATGCACTAGCACTTTATAAGAAGATTACTGAGCACTTGGCACTTTTTTTGGTGATTTGATGATCCAGATATTGTTATGGACTTTTATACATTGAATTTTATTAATTGATTTTTATTAATTTTTTTTTTTTTTTTTTTGATTGCACCGTTGTATTTATTTATATACACAATTTCCCATCCAGCACTCAGCACTTTGTGATTTACATTTTATTACACCACTATACAGTGCCTCAAAATTAAATTTATTTATTTTGTTTTGGTTTCACCAAAATTGATGGCTGCTGTTTCTATGTAATTTTTTTAGATCATTTTTTAACACTAGGAGGCGCCATTTTTAATACACATTCATCTGGAATATGCAGTTCAGTTGTTGGCACCAGTTTTCAAAAAAGGATATCGGGGAACTGGAGAAAGTGCAGAGAAGGGCAACCATACTTATGAGAGGCATGGAGGAGCTCAGCTATGAGGAAGGATTAGAGGAACTGAATTTATTCTCTCTTGAGAAGAGGAGATTAAGGGGGGATGTGATCACCATGTATAAATACATAAGGGGTCCATGTAGTGAATTTGGTGTAAAGTTATTAACTCTTAGGTCATCACAGAGGACAAGGGGGCACTCTTTACTAAATATTGTTGATCCAGGAATTGCCTAATGAGGGATCAGGAATTAATTTTTTTTTTCCCCACTGGAACAAATTGGATCATGCTTTATTGCTTTTCTTTCTGTGGATCAACTGTGGGTGAATAATTCAGCATTTTTTTTTTTTTAATTATTAAATTATTTTCTATTTTTTTTTTTTTTTATTATTTTCTATTGGCTGAACTAGATGGACTCATGTCTTTTTTCAACCCGACTAACTATGAAACTATGGGGTTGATTTACTAAAACTGGAGAGAGCAAAATCCAGGTCAGCTGTACATGGTAGCCAATCAGCTTCTAACTTCACCTTGTTCAATTGACCACTTCTGGACCCGAAAATGTTCCCCCTAATGACCAGGCCATTTTTTGCGATTCGGCACTGCGTTACTTTGACGGAAAATTGCGTGGTCGTGCGATGCTGTACCCAAACAAAATTGATGTCCTTTTTTTCCCACAAATAGATATTCATATATAGATAATATATATATATATATATATATATATATATATATATATATATATATATATATATATATATATATATAGATGATAGATAATATATATTTATATAGATGATAGATAATATATAGATAATAGATAATATATATTTATATAGATGATAGATAATATATAGATAATAGATATATTCTTTTGGTGGTATTTGATCACCTGTGCGATTTTAATTTTTGTGGTATAAACCAAAAAAATAGCAACAATTCTGAAAAAAAAAAAAAAAACAATATTTTTCACTTTCTGCTATATAACATTCCCAAAAAAAAAAAAAAAAAAAGTAAAAATCAAATGATTTTATTATTTTAGGCCAATTTGCATTCTGCTACATATTTTTGGTAAAAAACAAAATCCCAATAAGCGTATTTTGATTGGTTTGTGCAAAATTTATCGCGTCTACAAACTAGGGGAAAGATTTATGTAATTTTTATTTATTTATTTATTTATTTATTTTTACTAGTAATGGTGGCGATCAGCGATTTTTAGTGGGACTGCGACATTGTGGGGGACAGATCGGACCAATAACTGAGTGATCACGGGTGCCAGGTGGCAATCGTGGCCGCTGGCCCCGTGAATAAGCTTCCCTGCTGTCGAATGGGGGCACGCGCACCCCGTGGATTGGGCCTGCAAATTGCCATACAGGTATGGCGATTCGTGCAGCCGAGCCAGCCTGCCACAGTATACGTATATGCTGCAGGAGGTCTGCAAGTGGTTAAACTTTGACAAAAAAAAACTGGAGGCTGATTGGTTTCTATGTAGGGTGGCACCAGAGTTTGCATTCTCCAGTTTTAGTAAATCAACCCCATTGTTTGTGCCCATAAGAGCATTGTGAGGTCAGGTACTGACACTGGATGAGAAGACCTGGCTCACAATCGGCATTCCACTTCAAGCGTAAAATGGAACTACACTTCATCTAAGGACCACAAACCAATAATGCTGTTTAATTATTTTTTAATATTCAAAGCAAACTCACCCATCCTTCCATGTCTCCATGCTTCATTTTGTTGAGAAATCACATTGAAGCACCCCCCCCCCCCAGATTTTCTGCCCGTATCCATCTTGAGTAAGGGCATATGATTCATGTAGCATTTACTTCCTGGAATCCACCTGCACCTAGCCCAAGAGAGGGCATGCTTAGCTGAGAGAGTCTGCCCCCCTCCTGAAGACTCTTGGAATGTATGCAGGGCTGGAGTGGGACTCATTTTCAGCCCTGGAGTTTCATGCCTTAGCTGGCCCACTTTAGTTCACGACTGACTATAATAAAATAATGTAATGTAATTAAAACCCCAGAATATAAGTTTGCAATGGCTGCGGACATGGTACAGGAGAATGCAGGGCTGCGGACATGGTACAGGAGAATGCAGGGCTGTGGGCATTGTACAGGAGAATGCGGGGCTGTAGGCATGGTACAGGAGAATGCAGGGCTGTGGTCATGGTACAGGAAAATGCGGGGCTGCGGACATGATACAGGAGAATGCAGGGCTGCAGACATGGTACAGGAGAATGCAGGGCTGTGGGTATTGTACAGGAGAATGCGGGGCTGTAGGCATGGTACAGAAGAATGCAGGGCTGTGGACATGGTACAGGAGAATGCAGATCTGTAGGCATGGTACAGAAGAATGCAGGGCTGTGGACATGGTACAGGAGAATGCAGGGCTGCGGACATGGTACAGGAGAATGCAGGGCTGTGGGCATTGTACAGGAGAATGCGGGGCTGCGGACATGGTACAGGAGAATGCGGGGCTGCGGGTATACTACAGGAGATGCAGTGCTGCGGACATGGTACCATGCCCGCAACACTGCATCTCTTGTAGTATGCCTGCAGCCCCGCATAATGGCAGGCAGTGGAGGAGTCTCACCTGTTCCTGAGGCCACATCTAATCTAAAATTGGCGCCGCCTGGCGCCAACACGTCATTGCGCATGGGCCGCTGCCGCCACTCGGGAAAGCTCGCATACGTTCGGCTATTCTCGGGAATAGCCGAACGTGTATGCCCTTTTCCGATCGGCGGCGGTGCATGCGCCGTGACATGTTGGCGCCGTGCGGTGCCATATTTAAATCAGGCAACCCAGTGGAACGGCCCCCGGACCGACCGGCCCACCGGGAGAAGTCCCGGTGCTCCCGATTGGCCAATCCGGGCCTGGATGTATGACATTGTTTGCCTAGGCATAGAAACCAGGAAGTGACTGAAGAAGTGTAGCAAATATGATATACTTTCCTAACTTTTTACTAATACTAGCAGCATAAAGATTAAAAAATAGTCAATGTTAATTGAGAGAGTGAAGTTCCACTTTAAGTATTCAGTACGGTTGAGATCAGGACTCTTGAGTTCCTCCACACTAAAATGGTCAAACCATGTCTTTATGGAGCTGACTTTGTACACAGGATCGCCGTCATGCTGGAACTGAAAAGGACCTCCTCTAAACTGTCACCTAAACTCCATGTGGGTTTCTATGGTTAATGATATTATGTGAATGGAGGACATGCTGGCATTGGATAACGGCACTTTTGAGAAATTCCTCCTGCTGTGGCATGTTTGGCTTGACTTTTCTGGCTCTGACGTCTTGAGGACCATGGTTTCCTCTTGTTAAAATGCTTCCATCTACTTCCCTGACCCTTACCCGGTGAAATTTGAAGTTGTTCAAGTACTTTCTACCTTGTTCTTCAGTGATTTCTTTCCTTCTCCCTTAGCTTTCCCTCACTCTTTTCCTCTTCTTCTGCTTTCTTTTCTCACCTTCCTCTCTCTTCCTTTCTACTCCCTCCCTAAGTTTTATACTGCAATGCCTGTGGATGTCTATGTACTCCTATGTTTTCAGCCTTGGGTACCCACGATTCGAGGTGAGCTGTTCTGTTCTATGTATTACTACGATAACCCTACCTCAAATGTTATTTATGTTATTTTTGACACTGGTAAGGAAGGGGTTAACACAGTGGTGATCGAAGGGTTAAGTGTGAGCCTAGGGGTGTTTTCCTAATGTATGGGGGAGGGACTTGTGAAATGACCACAGAGATCTGTGATCCTATATAGAAGGATCACAGGCGGTCTGTGATCATTTCAGAGAGAACAGAGGTCAGTTGTGTTTACAACAGCTGCCCGTCCTCTCTCAGCGGGAAATTATTGTGGGTGCCTGGCGGCAATCACAACCGCTGATCCCACGGATTGGAATCCCCGCTGCCCAGTAGGGGTGGGGGCGGGTGCGTGCCACTGGGGCGCATTCTCGCCCCCAGCTCGGCTCCTGCGAACCAACGTACCCATACAACCGAAAAAGTCGGTCTAATGAAGGAGCACTACTGTGTGTGCTCCAAAACACATTACCGCCCCTGACGTCATCATGCTTTCTGCGGTCCACGGAAGAGGCATGTGTTCAATCACAGCCTCGGATTGATTCACTGCTCCTGACTGGGCTCCTCCATTTCCTCCATCTCCTTGCTGCTGGATGGCTTAGGAGGAACGAGCCGCAGGATCGGGAAGAGACCCTGAGCTATGACGCAAATTTTTATTTATCCTGTAAGTGTTTAATTCTCGTGTCTGCAATTAAAGTATCACAAGCTGCACTTAGAGGCACCTTCTTATTTTTCTTGTCCAAACAGTTGAAGTTGCTTCTACCAATAAAATAGCGGCCCTCAGTGTTAGCATGGTGCATTTGCATGATATTGAAAGTCCATCCATTTCCTTTTCCCTCCTTCCCCTATCAAGATCAAGATTGAGGACTGTTTTCCAACAGAAGCGCCCATTGTTTTATGTTTTGTAAGAGCAATGATAACAGTACCTGCAGGAGAGGCAACGTTTGTGACAGGCAATGCAAGTGCCAACTCTCGATGTGGTGGAGTAGAGGGTACTGACCAGCCAGGAAACGATGGAGGAGAGTTCACATCCAGGTAAGGAAAGAGCTCAGGGACCGGGGTCCTTAGGTGCTGTAACGACCACCTGATGGGGTCAGGAGAAGAGTGTCACTGACTGGCACAGGAACATCCGACTATCAGGCCAGGGGAGGCCGCACCGCACTCGTGTCCGGAAGTGTCGTCACCAGTCTGGTGGAAGGGGCCGCAGGTGTGTCTGAGTGTGGGCAATGGACAAGCCGGTCCCAGCGTAGGCGGAGAAAAGGGCACACTTGTCTACAGCTTATTTGCATGCTGCTGCATTAACAGTACCCTTCACTATAAAAAGCTGAACTCAATCATTTGGAGGGATGAAAAAACCCTTTTGACGATGTAGCACCCTCCAATGTAGGTGCTAGGTAATGTATAGTGGGCCTTGTCTGCTTATCAGCAGGGCCATGATTTCAGCTACGCTGGCATGTGTTCCCAGGTGTGCCTGTTGTGTTGGGGAGTCCCCCCACTGTGTCCCAATGAGGGCTATCATTGGGCAGTGGAGAAAACCTGACCAATAGCACACCAGGGCTTGTATCCATCCTGGAAGGGCAGATTCTGCCGCACAGCACTCTGGCAGGGGGTATACGTCTGTGGGGAGCACATGACAGATTGTCTTTGGTGGGAATCAGAGTCCCAGGAGGGAGGTGACGGCTGTCTCTCCTCCTGTCAGGAAGAATCGGGTGTCCCAGGCTGCTGGCCTGAGTGGAAACAGGGCTGAGCTGAGCTGCAGTGAGGATCCGGTATGCTGAGGACCAGCGGACATTTGGGGTCGAGTTTCAGGAAAGCATTCTGAGTCGTGAGTACTGCAAACTGCCCCTGGGGGTCTGCCTAGCAAAGGGGACCACTCCGGAGAAAGTCAGAGGGATCCAGGAGCTAGCTAGCCGGTACAGGAATATAGAAATGGGGTGCCAGAGATTACCCTGAAGAGTAAAGGGGTGCCAGCAGTTGGGCCCTGAAGTGTACAGTGTTAAGTGTTGCAGGGTCATTGCTAGTGGCTACCTCAGTCAGAGAAGACTACAGGGAGCAGTGTACAGGACTTTGAGCTGTGAGAAAGCCTCAGAAGTCAAGTTTCAGTTCACAGACAGCAAGTCAGGTTTACAAGCGCCAGTAAGCGTTGGTCGGCATTCAGCCGGTGCCAAGACAGTGCTAGGCGGCATTTTTCTCAAGTGTCCCAAATTTGTACCTCGTTGAGCGAGAGGAGTATCCCACTCCTTCCCTTCTCCCATCCAAGTTCCTACAATAAAACTAAAAACCAAAGATGCCGGACTGTTCTTTGTCTCAGATCTCACACTTGGGCAACAAGCTTAAATGTGCTGTTTGTGGTAACGGTAACCATGGCAGACCCACATTAGGCCCAATGCCTGGAAATACTGCTACAACCATATAGTAAAAAAAGTTAAAAACTCCAGCAAAATTAAAAAAATATGAAGAAAATCTTATAGGTGACTTTCTTCACACACAAAACCCAAAAACATTATTTGGGGTTTAAATCCATAGATTCTGCATGTTCCATAGAAGTGTTCTCTCAAAGACAAGTATAAGAATAAGATTTTTTTTTTTTTTCTAACTTTATACACATGAAAAACTTTTTTTTTTTTTTTTTTTTTATAATTTTTCAATTAACATTCTGGTAAACTGTGTATTGAATTGATCAAAATTTATCAGCAAGAGCAAAAAAAAACAAAAAGTCTAATATATGCCGAACATGAAGGAGCATAAGACTGCACCGCGCTCATGTCCAGAAGTGATGTCATTGGTCTGGCGGAGGTGGCCACAGGTGTGTCTTGATGTGGGCAATGGACAAGCCAATCCCAGCATGGGCGGAGGAAAGGGCAACATTGTCTACAGTGTATTTTCTGGTGTAGCATTAACAGTACCCTCCACTAGGGATGATCGAACGGTTCGGGTCGACCATCGGTTCGACCCGAACATTGGGTGTTCGAAATTCGGGCCGAATTCCGAACTTTTTGTGGTAAAACTTCGGAATTCGGTCACCAGAACCGCCCAGAATGCAATGGGACAGGAAGTGGGCTTTAAAAGCCCGTGATTGGCCCAGAAACTTCAGTAAAAGCCAATAAGGGGTCAGGAGTCTGCTAGGAACGTGATTGGAGTGACTACGGGGACCAGAGGCCAATCAGGAGTGAATATGCCCCCCAGTACATAATATAGCCCCGTCTAACCTCTAGCACTGTAATACAGAGGCTTTGGAAGAGAGAGTGGAAGCATTTGTGTTACTCCTGCTTTGTTAAACAACGTTTGCTGCATAGGTAATTGCTTGCAAAGCTCCATATTAGCAGAAGAGCAGTCAGCTTACAGAAAGATTGTCAGTGTAGTTAGAAAGAAAAAAAAAAAATTTAAGGGACAGTGTCAGTTAGAAATTATCTTCTGCTGTATGGAGGTGTTCTTTTAGTGTGAGGAAAGGGATATGCAGTGTAGTTAGGGTACTATATACCACTATAGTTAGATTCAATTATCTAGTTTTTGTAGGGATAGTTTTAATGCCAGGGTTCCGTCTAGTGAGCACGTTGCACTGCTGATATATCTACAGCAGGTATACGTGCTTGCTAGTCAGCTATTGTGCAAAATACATTTCAGCGATACACACATCTGCTGTATTTAGCGACAACTTTGGGTCGCATAGCAGTGTGCGTTTTTCAGGTGAATTTCACATCGCACAGTTGATAAAGCCTCAGTGACAACTTAACGGCTGTTTTTGTTATAAGCTTAAGTCCACTGCAAAAGGCTTTGCTACTCTGCGTCACACACATCTGCTTTATTTAGCGACAACTTTGGGTCGCATAGCAGTGTGCGTCTTGCAGGTGATTTTCACATCGCACAGTTGATAAAGCCTCAGTGACAACTATACATATATTAAAATTCATCACAAAAAAACAGATTATTTTTCTTAGAATTTCAGTAGCGCAGGGATGGTGTTACCCTCCTTTCATAAAGTGCAAATAAATAAAGGGCATGAATTGCATAAATAATCCAATATTATGCCTATTCCATGAGAGTGGTTAGGCATAGTTTTCTGGTAAGTCTGCATTTTGGCTATCTCTCCCAGCACTGGTACTGGTGACATTGTACGGTGGTTCCTATAACTGACATCAATGACCCTGCATTAAAGGCACTGTGTATTGCTCTGGCACTACATAAACAAAGGCTTTTGAAGGACTCTGTTCTTGCTTAGTAGTAGCTTAGTTGGATGTTTTGGATTATTTATGCAATTTATGCACTTTATTTATTTGCACTTTATGAAAGGAGGGTAACACCACCCCTGTGCTACTGAAATTCTAAGAAAAATAATCTGTTTTTTTTCTGTGATGAATTTTAATTTATGTATAGTTGTCACTGAGGCTTTATCAACTGTGCGATGTTAAAATCCCCTGCAAGACGCACACTGCTATGCGACCCAAAGTTTTTGCTAAATAAAGCAGATGTGTGTGACGCAGAGTAGCAAAGCCTTTTGCAGTGGACTTAAGCTTACAACAAGAACAAGCCGTTAAGTTGTCACCGAGGCTTTGGCAACTCTGCGCGGTGAAATTCACCTGCAAAACGCACACTGCTATGCGACCCAAAGTTTTTGCTAAATAAAGCAGATGTGTGTGACGCAGAGTAGCAAAGCCTTTTGCAGTGGACTTAAGCTTACAACAAGAACAAGCCGTTAAGTTGTCACCGAGGCTTTGGCAACTCTGCGCGGTGAAATTCACCTGCAAAACGCACACTGCTATGCGACCCAAAGTTGTCGCTAAATACAGCAGATGTGTGTGACGCAGAGTAGCAAAGCCTTTTGCAGTGCACTTAACGCTGACAACAAGAACAGGCGTTAACTTGTCACTGAGGCTTTATCATACACATTGGCTGTGCAGTTGATTAGGAGCAAAAGAAAGGCGCGGTTAAGCAAAAAAGTCATTTTTGAAATTTTGACATGCTATAATTCTGGTTCTGGACATGCTACAGAGCTGAAACGTCACAGGTACACTTTTTAGACCCCCAGACACTAAATCCAAAGAAATCTCTTTTTTTTTTTCTATAATTTTTTCAATAATTGGCTCTCGAACAAACATTTTTAAGAACTTTTTTTGCCTGATTCATAGTCCCTGGGGCATGACTCAGAACCCTAGGCACTTTTTAGGGGCATTTGTCTAGGTTTTAGGGCTTCAAAATGGTGTCTTTTGATTCCCGAAGTTCGGGTCCCAATGATTTCAATGGGGTTCGGGAATGTGAACAGAACTTTCGTGAAATTCGGGTGTTCTGGTCGAACTTTTTCAAAAGTTCGATCATCCCTACCCTCCACTAGAAAAAGCTGAACTCAATCATTTGGAGGGATGAAAAAAACACTTTTGACTATATAGTAAAAAAAGTTAAAAACTCCAGCAAAAATTAAAAAAATCTGAAGAAAATCTTATAGGTGACTTTTTCTTTACACACAAAACCAATAGTAATTGTTTGAGTTTTAAATCCATAGATTCTGCATGTTCCTTAGAAGTGTTCTCTCAAAGACAAGTATAATAATTAGATTTCTTTTTTTTTTTAACTTTATACACATGAAAAACTTTTTTTTTTTTCTTTTATAATGTTCCAATTAACATTCTGGTAAACTGTGTATTGAATTGATCAAAATTTATCAGCGAGAGAAAAAAACCAAATAGTCTAATATATGCCGAACATGTAGGAGCATAAAGCTGCCCAATTACACAGGTATAATTAGAAAAACGGGCTATCTTACATGGTCAGATCTATTGAATTAGTAGAAGCTGATGAAACAGCCAACGTGTAAGTGCATTTAAATAGGGGTTACAGTCCTGATAGAGCACAAAGGAAGAAGAGGACGGAGAGCTTGTGGACAGGTAATGAAAGGGAAGGGAAAAAAAAATTAAATTCATCCAATTACATCTCCAGAAAAACCCATTACCAATGAGTGTGAGGAGAGCGCCCCAGGAAAATTCAGATGCAAAACTAATAATGAACAAGCTATGTCCTTTCAACAGATTCCAAATGAGCTCTAATTTTCTTACTACCAATGTTTCCAAACTATATAAATTTCAGCTAAGCAGAGAAAAAGAAGACTTGCTAGCTCGATTGCTATTCCAAGCAGGCACGGCCACTTGCTCACCTTAATTAGATGAAATCCCAACTGAGGAAGAGTCTCTTCCACTCTAATCTTATAACTTTATTTTTTTAGATATTGTTTTAACCTGTAAGCTACAGCTGCAGAGAGAGTTGTGTTGTCAGTGACACCATACTGCACCTCCTTTGACCTAACTAAATTCACTGCCATTTAGGTTAAGTCATAATTTATAGCTTGACCTTAGAGGTGTTTCATCTGGTGACAACTGTAAATCATAAGGTGGTACTATGAAGTATTTTCCGGCGACAACATATTATGAACTATTTAAGGATGGCTGTATCTTTGGTACAAGTTGTCCTTTAATGAAGTCAGCAACCCCCCATGAGTACAGCCCACCTGGTCCTATATCACCTTCGCCCTCCATCCAGCTATCTTCAATAAGTGGCCCATCGGCCACACAGCCTTGCTTCATAGGATGTCTTGCCGGGTCCTCTTCAGCCTGCACTGCATGCCTCTGCCTCATTTACGTCTTGGATTTGATGGGATAGCATCTTGGTCTTCTGCAGGGGCGGCCCATCCATTGGGGGCGCAGGGGTGCTGCCCCCCCTATCCATGTGTCTGGCCCCCTAATCTACATGCAGGGCACCGGACGCATGGATTCCAATAGGGGATTTTTTTTTTCAAAGTATGTGATTAGAGCCAGAGGCTCTAATAGGCTTAAAAAAAGGGTGGGCTTGGGGTGCAGAGCACTGCGCCCTGAGCCCACCCAGTTGTGTGACAATAGAGAATGAATATTCGCTATTGTCACACCAACTCTCCTCCCAGCCAATCAGGACGAGGGTTGTGAGACCCCTTTCCCGATTGGCCAAAAGGAGAAGCGATCTTACTGGCCAGTGGCCAGGAAGAGGCAGAAGGGACACGGCTGGAGGAGAAGGAAAACGGCTTAGCCATCCAACACTCCCCCGGCTCGGACAGGAGGAAGGAGGAGGTAAGGAGGCAGAACATTTGGGGAGGAGGAACGTGTTGACTGACTGAGACCGACCGACCGGAGGGGCACATCGGTTTGCCACCCCCCCCCAAATTACCGAGCACCAGATGCCACTGGTCTTCTGTGATGTAGATGTTGTGTCCTGGGCTATGTTGGGGGTTTACAGTAAGTCCTCTACTTATGAACGAGTTCCGTTCCGGGAGCTCGTTCGTAAGTCCATTGATTAGTGTGTTCTGATGGGGAAGAACACAATAGCACATCTGGAGAGATTGCTCCACCAATGTTGCTTGTGTTGGTACCAGGGCCGTCTTTAATATTGATTGGACCCTGGGCAAACATTTTCTTGGGCCCTCCTGAATTCACTTATCAACTATTTGCAGACAGTGCGGGCTCAAGGGGCAGCTGCTTTGGGCCCCACAACAATGACTGGGCCCAGGGCAGCTGCCCCTTTTGCCCTGTGTTAAAGACAGCCCTGGTTGGTACGGCGATCTGTCAGTTTTTTTTTTCATTCAGCTCCCTGGGTTGAACAAAAAAAAATCTCTGCAAACACATGTTCGCATCTTTGAAAGTTCTCAACTAAAAGGTTTGTATGTAGGAGACAGAGTCCCGGTTCACACATATGCGATGCGGGAACCCTGCGAATCCACTGCGGGTTCCCGCATTGCATTCAACTCGCAAGCAGTTCACACTGCCATATGCAAATCGCTGGGGTATCAATACAAAGTTAACGACACCCCCAGATCAGTGCGCATATCACAGTGCGAACTGTCAGTTCGGACATGAATGGGGTCGCATTGTTGTGAACACCCATGTGATCCGATTCTGGTGTGGACCGAAAAAAGGGTCCTGTGCGAGTTGTGTCCGAATGCGATGCAAATTTAGCCATACAATCTGTATGGCTGAATTTTCATTGCACAGACATCACATGTGATTTTCAGAGCAGTGCGCTGCGAAACATATGTGATGTCGGTCATCGCATATATGTGAACCTGCACTTACTGTACATCATCAACCTTATTTGAGTTACTGCACATGCAGTGACTCAAAAGGGCAATATTTGGGGAATCAGGGTCATGAGTGGTCAGTTCTTGCATATTTAGGTGCAAGGTCTGGCTAGGAGAAATCTGTTGGGTTTGGGTGATAAGCAGTTCCCAGATATTTAAAGCGTAACTCCACTTTTGTTGAGAAAAAAACATTCCCCTCTGGGTGACCTCCAGGGCCGTTTGAAGGAATTTGGGGGCCCCAAGCAAAATGGACATGGAGGCCCCCCCCGCACAGACGCAAAGCCTACAGGAACCACAGCATAGCCATACAGTTTAAGTTCACCCACACTTTATATACATGAGGAGGAGGATGTGATGACTCGTGGTGTGTCTCTCTCTCTCTGGCGAAGTTCGCAGCCTGGTGGGGTGGCGCCACTCCCGCGCACGCTTTAGGCCGCCTAGGCTGGGGCGGGGCTGGTGCTCACTTCGCAGATGCGCGCCGCTGCTGCGCACTCTCCCCCTAGTGAGCCGGCGCCGCGTGACATCATGCCGATCCTCCGCTGTGCGCCTGTCACAAGCTGCCTGTGTGTTGTGAGGCCGGCCTATGTGTGTGAGGCGCGGCGCGCGGCTGCGGCGTTTGTGTTTTGGGTTTTTGGGATAATGTCAGTCTGTGTCTTGGGTCTTGGGGCCCCAGGCCAGCTTGGGGGCCCCAAGCAATTTCTTGTTTTGCCTGCCTTGACGCGACGGCCTGGTGATCTCTGTACATTAGAAGAATTGTAACAAACTTTGTTGCAGATTCCTACCTTTTGTTATTCTGAAGAAATCCCTGTTTGTTCCTCTGTGCTGAGTGAGTCTAATGGGAGTGGTTTCATAATTATCAGTCAGCTGTGCAGCTGCAGAATACTAGTGATGGAATCTGATGGGCCTGCATCCTTTTAGACGTGTTCCTATTGGTAGTATCTCATAAAAATAAAATTTTTGTTGCAGGGGATGCCAGAAATCTGACTTGTATCTTAGGCAGACTTCTGGGAAAATTGGTGAGCCAATCAAACAAGCAGGAAATGATGTTTCTGGGGGTGTGGTCAGTATACATTCTGTGTACAGAACACCTTCAGGCAGCCATATTGCATTGCATTTTCAGAAACTTACAGTGGCTGCAAATTGAAAAGGAAAGGGAATTTTATTAACATTCAGTTACAATATGATTTGTGTCACAATTGAATATGCTATATTGTTTTTTATTTATTTATTTTTCCCCATGAAAGTGGAGTTACCCTTTACAGGCAAGGTCTGGGCAGGACTTACCCAAAAGTTATCGCGTCCACAAACTAAGATTTATGTCATTTTTTTTTTATTTTTTTTTTATAGTAATGGCGGCGATCAACGACTTTTAGCGGGAGTGCAACATGGAGGTGGACAGATCGGACCCCTAACTGACATTTTTGACACTTTTGGGGGGACCAGTGACATTACTACAGAAATCAGTGCTAAAAATATGTACTGTTACTGTAATAATGACACTGGCAGGGAAGGGGTTAACACAGTGGTGATCAAAGGGTTAAGTGTGAGCCTAGGGGGGGTGTTTTCTAACTATATGGGGGAGGAACTTGTGAAATGATCATATAGACCTGTGATGCTATATAGAAGGATCACAGGCGCTATGTGATCATTCCAGAGAGAATAACGGTCAGCTGTGTTTACAACAGCAGACCGTCCTTCTCTCTCAGCGGGGAGCGATCGCGGGTGCCCAGGCGGCAATCGCGGCCACCAGCCCCATACATCGGCATCCCCACTTCCTTGTGGGGGGCAGGAGCGTGCCGTCCCCCCCCCCCTCCCCAGCACCAAGCGCAACCGTCATAGAGCTACGTTGGTTCACGCAGGAGAGCCAGCTTGCCACAGTAAAACTGTGGTCGGCGGTCGGGGCTTTCAACTTACGCATGCATTTGCAAATGTGTGCAACTAAACCCCTGTTTTTAACGCATACTGTTAGACAGGATAATTCAGTTGGTCGCTGGCTGGTTGGTAGTGACTGGAAACCCCCTGGCTTCTTTGATCTGGGAACCAGTTAAGATGGATCTTAACCACTTCCCGGCCGCCCGCTGCAGTTATACAGCGGCAGGCAGCCCCTCGTGCGCAAACCAATGTAGGTATACATCGGTAACGCACATGCAGCTAGGGGGCAAGCGCTGGCAAGCTCCCACCCCCACTTGGCAGCGGTTACTCCGATGCACGGGGCAGGCGGCTCCGATTGCTGTCTGACACCCATGATCATTTCCCGCTGAGAGAGAACAGCTGACCGTTCTTCTCTCTGGAATGATCACAGAGCTCCTGTGATCCTTCTATATAGGATCACAGGCCTCTATGATCATTTCACAAGCCCTGCCCCCCACAGTTAGAAACACGTCCCTAGGTACACATTTAACCACTTGATCACTTACTGTGTTAACCCCTTCCCTGCCAGTGTCATTATTACAGTAACAGTGCATATTTTTAGCACTGATTACTGTAGTAATGTCACTGGTACCCCCCAAAAGTGTCAAAAATGTCAGTTAGGGGTCCAATCTGTCGGCCGCAATGTCCCAGTACCGCAAAAAATCGCAGATCACCACCATTACTAGTAAAAAAAAAAAAAAACAATAAAAATGACATAAATCTTTCCTGTAGTTAGTAGACGCAATAACTTTTGCGCAAACCAATCAAAATACGCTTATTGCAATTTTTTTTTACCAAAAATATGTAGCAGAAAACAAATTGGCCTAAAATGTTAAAAAAATTAGATTTTTTAATTTTTTTTGAGAATTTCATATAAAAAAATGTGAAAATATTGTTATTTTTTTTCAAAATTGTCGCTCTTTTTTTGTTTATAGCGCAAAAAATAAAAATCGCACAGGTGATCAAATACCACCAAAAGAAAGCTCTGTTTTTGGGAAAAAAAGGACGTCAATTTTATTTGGGAACAGCGTCACACGACTGCGCAATTGTCCGCTAAAGTCACGCAGTGCCGAATCACAAAATAGGGCCTGGTCTTTGAGCAGCCAAATCCTCCGGGGCTTAAGTGGTTAATGGATCACTTGAGTAGATTCGCTCATCTCTGGTATGCAGCAAGTAACAAAACACCAAACTCAGAATTCCTGAGCCGCACGTTCGTCCTGGGTTCAGCGCGCTATCAAGGCGACACGCATTTTCTGAAGGATGGGTACAGCACAGTCCCTCTTTAGTTTCGTTAATGATCCCTACCGCGCTAATAAAATTAATTCCACACAAAAAGATGCCTTGTAATTAATGACATGCAAAGCGATTTTTATAGAGAAACCCCCCCATGAGATCAAAAACGTTTGAAACAAGTTTCTTGGAAATTTAACATACCTTAGCAAAATTCAACTTTTAATGCTATAATTCTCGAAAGGATCTCCTGGGCATTGTAAATAAAATGATAAACCCAATATAAAAAAACGTATGTTCAGAGGGTTTTAAATTGCTGACGTCTGTTTGGCAATTAAAAAGGGGGAAGATAAAAAAAAAAAAAAGGAAAAAAGGAAAAAAAAAAAAAAAAGTTTGGAACGGGAACTTAAGTACCTTTATGAGAAACGGGACTTGTGTGAATAGGACATTAAAAGCTGTTTACTTTAATGTCTTCCATAAATGCGATAAACAATATGGAAATTGAGAACTTACTTTCAGCAACAAATTGTTACTTGACACATTTTCTAATCATAATAAGACACTCCAGGGCCGTCGGTGTTTTTGCAATAATTGCGTCTCTCCAGTGATTTAAGATGCGAAAGCAGCATCCTGTACTTCCACAATACACCTGAGGGATACATTTAGGGCACAACAAATCAGGATCCTGTTGTGCCTCATTGCTCAATTAACTGTTATTATGAATGACAAAATCATATGGTAAAAGAAAATGAAGAAATTAATACAACAGCTTCCTCCTTTAAAAGCACCTCTGGGACCGAATCAAGATCTCATAAACATAAAGGCTTATACAACAGGAATAATTTCGCCGTGGATGGAGGCTGGCACGCACTTTGAAAACACTTTAAGCCGTCGAGTGACAATCTGCGATGCATTAAAAGATTTACAAGTTTTAATGCCGCAGCTTGATATCGAATTTATTGTCAAGAACGTTAGGCGATGAAAGAAGGCGACCTTACTGATAAAGTAAACATTTCTCAGATGTAATTACTATGGTGTGTTTTCTTCTGTTAAGGGCTTCTTTCTTTGGGGTTGTGCTCCTGCGTTGGAATGCGCGTCACAGGCTGGTCAGCAAAATCCTCTTGACTTTGATTTAGAAGTACACAGAGGCTGCCTTTGACCTGCGTTGCGTTCGTCAAATTTACTGATTTTTTTTTTCTCACTTCGAAACATTCGACTCAATAATTTTAGAATTGGTCAAATAAAAAAAAAAAATGTCATTCAAATTTAGCAGCCGGGTAACCGAACATCCGTTGTTTATTTTATTTATATTTATTTTATATTGCGTTCTTCGAATTTACTGATTTTTTTATTTTATTTATATTTATTTTACTTTGATTTAGAAGTACACATGGCGGTTTCAGAGGCTGCCTTTTGACCTGCGTTGCGTTCTTCGAATTCACTGTTCTACAGATTTTTTTTCTCAATTTGAAACGTTCTAATCAATACATTCCAAATCGTTTGAATCAAAAAAAAAATTTCATTTGAATTTAGCAGCCGGGTAACCGAACATCCGTTACTTATTTTATTTTTATTTATTTTACTTTGATTTAGAAGTACACATGGCGGTTTCAGAGGCTGCCTTTTGACCTGCGTTGCTTTCTTCGAATTTACTGTTTTTTTTTCTTGATTCAAAACATTTTGACTCAATAAATTTAGAATTGGTCGAATCAAAAGAAAATAATGTAATTCGAATTTAGCAGCCGGGTAACTGAACATCCGTTATTTATTTTATTTATATTTATTTTATATTTCAAATATTTATTACGTTTTAACAGGTAAAGACATAAACAAAATCAATCAATGTAGTTCAGCCAGTGATAATAAATGACAGATAATAGCCATAGATAGAAATAGGGTTGACAGTGCTAACAAGAACCATATAGAACCTGTTGTCTGTTGGGCCCATATTTATATTTATTTTACTTTGATTTGGAAGTACACATGGCGGTTTCAGAGGCTGCCTTTGAGCTGCATTGCGTTCTTCGAATTTACAGATTTTTTTTTCTCAATTTAAAACATTTGAATTAATAAATTTCAAATCGGTCAAATAAAAAAAAATAATTGAATTTGCATTTTGCAGCCGGGTAACCAAACGTCCATTATTTACTTTATTTATACTTATTTTACTTTGATTTAGAAGTTTATATGGCGGTTTTAGAGGCTACCTTTTGACCTGCATTGCGTTCTTCGAATTTACTGATTTTTTTATTTTATTTATATTTATTTTACTCTGATTTAGAAGTACACATGGCAGTATCAGAGGCTGTCTGCGACCCGCATTGAATTCTTCAAATTTACAGATTTTTTTTCTCAACTTAAAACGTTCGATTCAATACATTTCAAATAGTTTGAATCAAAAAAAAATGTCATTTAAATTTAGCAGCCGGGTAATCGAACATCCGTCAATTATTTTATTTTTATTTATTTTACTTTGATTTAGAAGTACACATGGCAGTTTCAGAGGCTGCCTTTTGACCTGTGTTGTGTTCTTCGAATTTACTGATTTTTTTTCTTGATTAGAAACATTGGACTTGATAAATTTTGAATCAGTCAAATTAAAAAAAAAAAATGTTATTCAAATGTAGCAGCCGAGTAACTGAATATCCATTATTTATTTTATTTATATTTATTTTACTTTGATTTAGAAGTACACATGGCGGGTTCAGAGGCTGCCTGTGACCTGCGTTGCGTTCTTTGAATTTTTGAATTTACTGTTTTTTTTTTCTCGATTCAAAACATTCGACTCGATAAATCTAGAACTGGTCGAATCAAAAAAAAAAAAAAAACGTCATTAGAATTTAGCAGCCTGGTAACCGAACATCCGTTATTTATTTTATTTATATTTATTTTATATTTCAAAATATTTATTAAGTTTTAACAGGTAAAGACATAAACAAAAGCAATCAATGTCGTTCAGCCAGTGATAAATGACAGATAACAGCCATAGATAGAAATAGGGCTGACAGTGCTAACAAGAACCATATAAAACCTAAGTCTGTTGGGCCCATATTTATATTTATTTTATTTTGATTTAGAAGTACACATGGCGGGTTCAGAGGCTGCCTTTGACCTGCATTGCGTTCTTCTAATTTACTGATTTTTTTCGCAATTTAAACATTTGAATTGATAAATTTCAAATCGGTCAAATAAAAAAAAATTCATTCAAATTTAGCAGCCAGGTAACCGAACATCCATTATTTATTTTATTTGTATTTATTTTACTTTGATTTAGAAGTTTATATGGCGGTTTTAGAGGCTGCCTTTTGACCTGCATTGCGTTCTTCGAATTTACTTTTTTTTTTCTCAATTTAAAACATTCGAATCGGTAAATTTCAAATCGGTCGAATAAATAAAAAAAATTATTAAAATTTAGCAGCCAGGTAACCGAACATCCATTATTTATTTTATTTATATTTATTTTACTTTGATTTAGAAGTAAATATGGCAGTTTCAGAGGTTGCCTTTGACCTACATTTCGTTCTTCGAATTTACTGATTTTTTTTTCTCAATTTCAAACATTTGAATTGATAAATTTCAAATTGGTCAAATAAAAAAAAAAAAAAAATGCCATTTGAATTTAGCAGCCAGGTAACCGAACATCCATTATTTATTTTATTTATATTTATTTTACTTTGATTTAGAAGTTTATATGGCTTTTTTAGAGGCTGCCTTTTGACCTGCATTGCGTTCTTCGAATTTACTTTTTTTTTTTGTCAATTTGAAACATTCGAATCAAAAATTTCAAATCAGTCAAATAAAAAAAAATAATAATTTGAATTTAGCAGCCGGGTAATGAAACATCTGTTATTTATTTTATTTATATTTATTTTACTTTGATTTAGAAGTACACATGGTGGGTTCAGAGGCTGCCTGTGACCTGCGTTGCGTTCTTTGAATTTACTGTTTTTTTTTTCTCGATTCAAAACATTCGACTCGATAAATCTAGAATTGGTCGAATCAAAAAAAAAAAAAAACGTCATTAGAATTTAGCAGCCAGGTAACCGAACATCCGTTATTTATTTTATTTATATTTATTTTATATTTCAAAATATTTATTAAGTTTTAACAGGTAAAGACATAAACAAAAGCAATCAATGTCGTTCAGCCAGTGATAAATGACAGATAACAGCCATAGATAGAAATAGGGCTGACAGTGCTAACAAGAACCATATAAAACCTAAGTTTGTTGGGCCCATATTTATATTTATTTTATTTTGATTTAGAAGTACACATGGCGGGTTCAGAGGCTGCCTTTGACCTGCATTGCGTTCTTCTAATTTACTGATTTTTTTTCGCAATTTAAAACATTTGAATTGATAAATTTCAAATCAGTCAAATAAAAAAAAATTCATTCAAATTTAGCAGCCAGGTAACCGAACATCCATTATTTATTTTATTTGTATTTATTTTACTTTGATTTAGAAGTTTATATGGCGGTTTTAGAGGCTGCCTTTTGACCTGCATTGCGTTCTTCGAATTTACTTTTTTTTTTTCTCAATTTGAAACATTCGAATCGGTAAATTTCAAATCGGTCGAATAAATAAAAAAAATTATTCAAATTTAGCAGCCAGGTAACCGAACATCCATTATTTATTTTATTTATATTTATTTTACTTTGATTTAGAAGTAAATATGGCAGTTTCAGAGGTTGCCTTTCACCTGCATTTCGTTCTTCGAATTTACTGATTTTTTTTTCTCAATTTCAAACATTTGAATTGATAAATTTCAAATTGGTCAAATAAAAAAAAAAAATGCCATTTGAATTTAGCAGCCAGGTAACCGAACATCCATTATTTATTTTATTTATATTTATTTTACTTTGATTTAGAAGTAAATATGGCAGTTTCAGAGGTTGCCTTTGACCTGCATTTCGTTCTTCGAATTTACTGATTTTTTTTTCTCAATTTCAAACATTTGAATTGATAAATTTCAAATTGGTCAAATAAAAAAAAAAAATGCCATTTGAATTTAGCAGCCAGGTAACCGAACATCCATTATTTATTTTATTTATATTTATTTTACTTTGATTTAGAAGTTTATATGGCTTTTTTAGAGGCTGCCTTTTGACCTGCATTGCGTTCTTCGAATTTACTTTTTTTTTTTGTCAATTTGAAACATTCGAATCAAAAATTTCAAATCAGTCAAATAAAAAAAAAATAATAATTTGAATTTAGCAGCCGGGTAATGAAACATCTGTTATTTATTTTATTTATATTTATTTTACTTTGATTTAGAAGTTAACATGGTGGGTTAAGAGGCTGCCATTGACCTGTGTTGCGTTCTTCGAATTTACAGTTTTATTTTCTCGATTCGAAACATTCAAATCGATACATTTCGAATCAGTTCAAATAAAAAAAATAATAATAATTCGAATGTAGCAGCTCAGTAGCCGAACATTCATTATTTATTTTATTTATATGTATTTGATTTAGAAGTACACATGGCAGTTTCAGGCTCCGTTCACATTAGGTTGCTCCGACTTAGGGGGTGACCTGTGAAGTCGCGTGCAGCGCGACTTCGGCATGACTTGCACGGACTTCACATAATGAAAGTCAATGCAAGTCGCCTCCAGGTCGCCCAAAGTAGTACAGGACCCTTTTTCTAAGTCGGAGCGACTTGTGTCGCTCCTATTAGAATGGCTCCTGTACTACACAGTGGGAGCAGGAGGACCGCGACTTGTCAGGCTGACAAGTCGCCTGACAAGTCGGATCAATGTGAATGGACACTCAGAGGCTGCCTTTGACCCGTGTTGTGTTTCTTTGGTTGCAACATGTCCTAGCTAGGGATGATCGAACTTTTGAAAAGTTTGGTTCGGCCAGAACATCCGAACTTCCCGAAATTTCGGCCCGGATTTCAGAACCCCATTGAAATCAATGGGACCCGAACTTCGGTAATCAAAAAACACAATTTTTAAGCCCTAAAACCCAATAAATGCCCCTAAAAAGTCCCTAGGGTTCTGGGTCATGCCCCATTAACTATTAATCACACAAAAAAAGTTCTTAAAAATTGTCATTTTTGATAAAAAAGCCAATTATTGAAAAAAAAAAAAAAGAGAGAGATTTTTTGATTTTGACTTTGGATTTAGTATCTGGGGGGTCTAAAAAGTGTGCATGTGAAGTTTCAGCTCTGTAGCATGTCCAGAACCATGAAAAAAAAAAGATAATTTTTCAGTAGAGCAGGGATGTGGGACCCTCCTTTTACACCTATATGATCTTTTTTTCTGGTTCTGGACATGCTACAGAGCTGAAACTTCACAGGTACACCTTTTAGACCCCACAGACACAAAATCACACAAAAAAAGTTCTTAAAAATTGTCATTTTTGATAAAAAAAAGCCAATTATTGAAAAATTTAAAAAAAAAAAAAGAAAAAAAAAGAGATTTTTTGATTTTTACTTTGGATTTCGTATCTGGGGGTCTAAAAAGTGTACCTGTGAAGTTTCAGCTCTGTAGCATGTCCAGAACCATAAAAAAAAGATTGTTTGTATTAGAATACTTTCAGCTCAGGGGGTTAGCTTCTCTTCTCGGTTTTCACACCTTGCCGGTTTCAAAGCAGGCATTTTTTTGGGTTCTTTGCAGTCAGGAAAAACATCTGAACTTGTGTATAGTGGTACTGTGCACAAGTTCTGATGTTTTGCTGCCTCCAAAAACCCCCAAACAATGCCAGCAAAAACACACCTGGGCATTTTTTTTTTGACGCTAGCGTTTTTTTTTTGGCATTTTTTTGGGTTCTTTTGAGGCAGGCAAAACATCTGAACTTGTGTATAGTGGTATATATACACACATAATTATATGTATATAGACACCTAGCCATATATAGGTGTGATAGTAGCAGAAATATATTACTGTAAATGATTTCATTAGCGCAAGCATATATTTCTGCTACTATCACACCTATATATGTCTAGATGTGTATATAAATATATGTATGTGTGTATATACACCACTATACACAAGTTCAGATGTTTTGCCTGCCTCAAAAGAACCCCAAAAAATGCCAAAAAAAACGCTAGCGTCAAAAAAAAAATGCCCAGGTGTGTTTTTGCTGGCATTTTTTGGGGGTTTTTGGAGGCAGGCAAAACATCAGAACTTGTGCACAGTACTACTATACACAAGTTCAGATGTTTTTCCTGACTGCAAAGAACCCAAAAAAATGCCTGCTTTGAAACCGGCAAGGTGTGAAAACCGAGAAGAGAAGCCAACCCCCTGAGCTGAAAGTATTCTAATACAAACAATCTTTTTTTTATGGTTCTGGACATGCTACAGAGCTGAAACTTCACATGTACACTTTTTAGACCCCCCAGATCTGAAATCCAAAGTAAAAATCAAAAAAATCGCTTTTTTTTTTAATTTTTTCAATAATTGGCTTTTTTTATCAAAAATGACAATTTTTAAGAACTTTTTTTGTGTGATTTTGTGTCTGGGGGGGTCTAAAAGGTGTACCTGTGAAGTTTCAGCTCTGTAGAATGTCCAGAACCATAAAAAAAAAAGGATTGTTTGTATTAGAACACTTTCAGCTCAGGGGGTTAGCTTCTCTCCTCGGTTTTCACACCTTGCCGGTTTCAAAGCAGGCATTTTTTTGGGTTTTTTGCAGTCAGGAAAAACATCTGAACTTGTGTATAGTGGTACTGTGCACAAGTTCTGATGTTTTGCCTGCCTCCAAAAACTCCCAAAAAATGCCAGCAAAAACACACCTGGGCATTTTTTTTTTTTGACGCTAGCGTTTTTTTGGGCATTTTTTGGGGTTCTTTTGAGGCAGGCAAAACATCTGAACTTGTGTATAGTGGTATATATACACACATAATTATATGTATATAGACATCTAGCCATATATAGGTGTGATAGTAGCAGAAATATATTACTGTAAATGATTTCTTTAGCGCAAGCATATATTTCTGCTACTATCACACCTATATATGTCTAGGTGTGTATATAAATATATGTATGTGTGTATATACACCACTATACACAAGTTCTGATGTTTTGCTGCCTCCAAAAACCCCCAAACAATGCCAGCAAAAACACACCTGGGCATTTTTTTTTTGACGCTAGCGTTTTTTTTTTGGCATTTTTTTGGGTTCTTTTGAGGCAGGCAAAACATCTGAACTTGTGTATAGTGGTATATATACACACATAATTATATGTATATAGACACCTAGCCATATATAGGTGTGATAGTAGCAGAAATATATTACTGTAAATGATTTCATTAGCGCAAGCATATATTTCTGCTACTATCACACCTATATATGTCTAGGGGTATATATACAGACATATATGTGTATATATACCCCCTATACACATGTTCAGATGTCATGTCTGACATCAAACATGTCCTCAAAAAAGCACTGGCAGTGGCAGCCCCTGCAGCATGAAAAATGCTTGGCTGGTGAGAAGCCATATTCCTGTCCCGAAGCAACTCAGAGAAATGATCATTTCTCTATAGCGGTCACCCTGCTATGGAAGGGTTTTGTAACCCTACACTACACTACGGTCCCCTTACACTTAACACTTTCCCTACAGAAACTAAATTTTTGAAGCTAACTTAAGTGTAAAGGAGCACTCTAACTACACCTGATATCCCTTTCCTCACACTAAAAATAGCTAAATGACACTTTGTAACACATTAGAACAGAACAGCATTCCACTCTCTTCCATGTCCCGTACAAGAATGCTAGGAATTTGGCGGGGGCGATCTTATATACTGGGGGGCGTATTCACTAATGATTGGTCTAGGGACCCCCTAGTCACTCCAATCACATTCCTAGCATTCTCCTGCCCCCTCAATTGGCTTTTGCTAATGGTTCTGGTCCAATCACGGGCTTTTAAAGCCCATTTCCTGAAGCATTGCATTTTGGTCGGTTCTGGTTGCCGAATTCCAAACTTTTTGGGCAAAAAGTTCTAAATTTGGCCAAACCTCAAACACCCAATGTTTGGGGCCGAACCGATGGTGGACCCGAACCGTTCGATCATCCCTAGTCCTAGCTCCCAGCGCAGTTTCACAAAAGCTCCAGTGCATACTCTGGGAACTTCCAATCATGTGACCACTGTGAAAGCAAATCACAGTTGACATGTGCATTGTGAAAACATTTGTTTTGTTTCGTTTAGATTTGTTATTCTCATTATTTTGTTTTGTTCAATTTGGTTGATTCCTTCAGTTCGTATTTGGGATTCATATTCGGAATTCTTCCATGTATTTTTCTAATTTTCTTTACATTTTACAGTTTTTTTTTTCTTGATTCGAAACGTTCCGATAGATAAATTTTGAATTGGCTGAATAAAAAAAAAAGAATTTTCATTCGATTGTAGCAGCCGAGTAACTGAACATCTGTTATTTATTTTATTTATATGTATTTGACTTTGATTTAGAAGTACACATGGGGGTTTCAGAGGCTACCCTTGTTGTGTTGTGTTTCTTTGGTTGCAACATGTCCGAGCTCCCAGCGCAGTAACTAAAGTTTCACAAAACCTCCCATGCATACTTCCGGAACTTCCGATCATGTGACCATTGTGACAGCAAATCACAGTACACATGTGCATGATGAAAAAATGTGTTTTGTTTCATTTTGTTTTAGATTTGTTAATCTTGTTATTTAGTTTTGTAAAATTTGGTTGATTTGTTCAATTCGTATTCCGAATTCATATTCGGAATTCGTATTCAGAAATTCATTTTCAGAATTCTTATTTGGAATCCATATTCGGAATTCGTATTCGGAATTCATATTCGGAATTCTTCTATGTATTTTTCAAATTTTCTTCGAATTAACTGATTTTTTTTCTCGACAAAAAAAAGTGTTTTGTTTTCTTTCATTTAGATTAGTTAATCTTGTTATTTCGTTTCATTAAATTTGATTGGTTCTGATTTCTGAGTTGATTTTCTTTGAATTCACTGATTTTTTTTTCTCGTTTGAATCTATACATTTTGAATTGGTAGAATCAAAAATGTTAGATTTCTTTTTTATTCAAATGCGGCGGCCAAGTAACCAAACATCTGTTTGTTATTTATACACATTGATCTTAATTTTATTATTAATATGTATTTTCAAAAACTACAAAGGGTTCTAATTAATAAAAGTAGTATCTTGCATTCAACATTTTACAATGTACAATACTGTGCAAAACTTTAAGCTAGCTGAGAAAAAGTATTTTCAGTGCAAATGCATTTAACCACTTGCCGACCGCCGCCCGACTTTATACAGCGGTGGTCAGCCCCTCCCAGGCAAAGTGACGTACCGGTACATCACTAGCCTGGGAGCAAATAGGGGGTGAGCGCGCGCCGCCGGAGGCGCGCTCCCGCCCCCGCTCGTACCCAACGAAGCCGGCGCATGTCGTTGGGCAGAGAGGGAGAAAGGCAGGCGGCTAGTGTAAACAAAGCCGCCTGTCATTCTCCCCTGTGTAAAAACACAGATTACTCGGTCCTGCTATGTAGGACCGTTGATCTCTGCTGTTACACACACAGACATGTCCAATCACAGTTAGAAGCATGCCCCTAGGGACACACTTAACCCCTCCCTCTCCAATAAAGTTAACCCCTTCCCTCCCAGTGTAATTTTTACAGTAACAGTGCATATGTATAGCACGGATTACTGTAGTAATGTCACTGGTACCCCCAAAAGTGTCAAAAATGTAAGTCAAGGGTCCGATCTGTCCGTCGCAATGTCGCAGTACCGCAAAAGATCGCCGCCATTACGCGTTAAAAAAAAAACAACAAAAATGACAAAAATCTTTCCCTTAGTTAGTAAACGCAATAACTTTTGCGCAAACCAATCAAAATACGCTTATTGTGATTTTTTTTACCAAACATAGGTAGCAGAAAACAAATTGGCCAAAAAATTTTTAAAAAATAGATTTTTACATTTTTTGGAGGGGGGGGGGATTTCATATAAAAAAATTTGAAAAATATTGTTATTTTTGCAAAATTGTTGCTCTTTTTTGTTTATAGTGCATGATCAAAAAATCGCACAGGTGATCAAATACCACCAAAAGAAAGCTCTGTTTGTGGGAAAAAAAGGACATCAAATTTGTTTGGGTACAGTGTCGCACGACCGCGCAATTGTCTGTTAAAGTCACGCAGTGCCGAATCGCAAAATACCCCCTGGTCAGAGGAAGGGGGTAAAATCTTCCAGGGCTTAAGTGGTTAAATATTTATCTTTTACTGGTTTCTTTTTATCAATTACACTTGCAAAGCGAACCAACAAAAGAAAAATGTTCATCAAATGATTACAATGACTCTTTAAACCACCTTTGGCTAAATAATAACAGACAGGGTCTTTGATTTCAACAATATGTTTACAGTTCAAATTTGAATGGAATTTGAAGTAATATTGGAGTTGAATTTTAATTTTAATTTTGGAAAATCAGACAAATTTTGTTTCATTATTCGAAGAATTCTGTAAAATTAGTTTGTACTGTAATTCAGGAATTCGGATTTATCAGAATCTCTGAAAAACGAAAAATGTGTCTGCAAATGTCTAAAAACACAGTGGTCACGTGATCGGAATGCCCGCCTCCAAGCATTTGGATTCTCTTAACCACTCCAGAAGATTTACCCCACTTCAAGACCAGGCCATTTTTTTTTTGCGATTCGGCACTGCGTTAATTTAACTGACAATTGTGCAGTCGTGTGATGCTGTACCCAAATAAAACGGATGTCCTTTTTTCCCCCTACAAATAGAGCTTTCTTTTGGTGGTATTTGATCACCACTTTTTTACTTTCTGCTATAAAACACATCCAAAAACACAATGATCTAATTTTTTCTTCAATTTAGGCCAATTTGTATTCTGCTATATATTTTTGGGAAAAAAAAAAATCCCAAAAAGCGTATATTGATGAGTTTGTGTGGTCATGCAACACTGTACATAAATAACATTTATATGACTTTTTCCGCACAAATAGAGCTTTCTTTTTTGACCGACAATTTTGGTAAAAAAAAAAACAACTTTTCTGCCATAAAACATATTCAATAAAAAAAATAAAAAAATCAAATTTCTTCATCAATTTAGGCCGGTATGTATTCTACTACACATTTTTGGCAAAAAAAAAAAATCCCAATAAGCATATATTAATTGGTTTTCCCAAAAGTTATAGCATCTACAAACTATGAGATATATACAAGATTTTTTTTTATACTAGTAATGGCGATGAGCAGTGACTTATAGTGGGATTGCTATATTGCGGCAGCCAATCGGACACTAACTGACAGTTTTGACACTGATTAGTGCTAAAAGTATGCACTGTCACTGTACTAATGACACTGGCTGGGAAGGGGTTAAACATCCACGGCGATCAAAGGATTAATTATGTGGCTTCCTAGTGTTTTACTATGCTTGGGGGTGCTTTTGCTCAGGGAAGTGATGGATTTTATTCCCTGCTTTGCAGGGACACACAATTCATCCCTTCCCCCCTGTCCGAACTGAGATCTACCTTATTTACAGATCTTCATTCTGTGTCTCTGCCTAACGATTAGCAGGCGTGGCGGACATCCATTACCTGGCATCCACAGATCAGCTTCTGCTGTGAGTAATCACAGCAGAAGCGGACCGCCGCTGGCATGCACACATGCCCCCCAGGGGTAGGTGCAGAATCACATATATACATTATATTACTAAAAGTTTTGGGACACCTGCCTTTACACACACATGAACTTTAATGGCATCCCAGTCTTAGTCTGTAGGATTTATTATTGAGTTGGCCCACCTTTTTCAGCTATAACAGCTTCAACTCTTCTAAGAAGGCTCTCCACAAGGTTTAGGAGTGTGTCTATGGGAATGTTTGACCATTTTTCCAGAAGCACATTTGTGAGGTCAGGCACTGATGTTAGGCAAGAAGGCCTGGCTCGCAGTCTCCGCTCTAATTCATCTTAATGGTGTTCTATCGGGCTGACGTCAGTCAAGTTCCTCCAAACCAAACTCAATCATCCATGCCTTTATGGACCTTGCTTTGTGCACTGGTGCGCAGTCATGTTAGAACAGGAAGGGGACGTCACCAATCTGTTCCCACAAAGTTGGGAGCATGAAATTGCCCAAAATGTCTTGGTATGGTGACACCCTAAGAGTTCCCTTCACTGGAACTAAGGGGCCAAGCCCAATACCTTAAAAAAAAAAAACCCACACCATAATCCCCCCTCCACCAAACGATTTAACTGATAGTTAACTCCTCTTCTTGGGTCCTCCACCAGTGCTTCTGGTTCCTCCTCCTGGTCCATTGACACAGACAGCGGGACTCCCTCCTTGATGGCTTTTATTGCTCCAGTAAAGCCAGTGAGAGCAGGAAGTGAGGGGAGAGAAGAGCTGCAGACATGCACAGCACTGGCCTGAATGAAGGCTCAGGTAAGTAAAGGGGGGGGGGTTGAGGGGAGATACTTATGCCTAAACATCTTTTACTGTCATTTAAGGAATGCATTAAGATAGAAAAAAATGCTTATGCTTTAGAACCTCTTTAAAGTAATTTGGTTTCTTATTTTCGGGAACTAAAAATTACAGTTACCCAGCTTTAGTGTGTTCAAGAATAAAAGGGAACTTTAGTTCCGCCCGCTTCCTGTGCCACATTACTTGTTATTCTGGCACATGTGCAGATCTGCCAAGGTTCTTTGCCCGGCCTTCAGGCGCCAGGAGAGCCCTAAGGCACACCTGCGCATGCACAGGGGATTGTCCACACGTGGGCAGACACGCTGAGCTTTGAGACTTGCATCCCATGGTTTGTTTAGTGTGCCACTCAGGCTTGATCACTATGAGGAGTAGTGTGGGTGATGCTGCATCCACTGCATGAGTACCAGCATGGGATGGAGCTCGTCCCAGCTCCTGTAGTCACTGGAAGGAAGAGAGGAAAGATCCTTGTTGCAGCACATCCACGGAGTCCTATGGTGGTGTATGGTGGAGAGAGACAACCTAGCCTGAGCTCCCGCAAGGCCATGCCCCCAACGTGTTTCGCTCTCTCCCCCCCCCTGGAGCTTAGTCATGGGGATATGAGTCATGATTCCCATGACTAAACTCTGGGGGCAGACCGAAACATGTTGGGGGCATGGCCTGATGGGAGCCCAGGTTGAAGTTTTCTCTCTTACACCACCATAGGACTCGGACTCCGTGGATGTGCTGCACCAAGGATCTTTCCTCTCTTCCTTCCTTTGAGACTTGCATACCAGCTCTGTCTTCATATGTGCATGGGAAACCCAATGTGCTGTAGGACTCTGCCAGGACCCGAAACCCTGTTGAATCTGGGAGTGGTAAATGTCATTCTTGCCTGAACAATGTTGATTTTAACAAGTTAAATTCTTCTTTAAAGTGAAGATGAACTATGGTGGGGGGGTTGCCATGGCTGTTTAAATGTGATGACGGCCATCATTTCTCGTTCTAACAGGTCACTGACCAGGAATGAGCCTTCAAGAACAGAGGTCAGATTTTTTATGCTTTTGCTTTTATGCTTGTTCAAGGTCTGTGACTTCTTAAGAAAGGATCACAATGATGCTTTAAAGCCAGAAATGTAAAGCCCAATGCCTATTCCACATGTACTCAGACTGGCATGTAATGCATAGGATCTTCATCTCTGGGCCATAATGCAGATAACATTGTATAATTGTATGTTGGTGCAGAGTGCCATGGTGATGCCGCCTTGGAAGACAGGTCTATGGTGCTTAACACTTCAACCAAAACGTTGTGTTATGTTTTCAATAAAGGGGTAGTGTTAGAGATCCAGATAGGTTTTTCTGCTTTTTGAGTCCTTAGTGAGAGCATTTTACATCAATTCCTGTTAGGACACAGGAAGAACTGGTGGCAGCAGCAGCACCAGCACCAGCTGTTGCTCATTTGCAGAGGCAGTGTCCTGAAGAACTTGGCGCAGCCTAAAATGCATTGGTTTATTTACAATGCTTTACAAATAAACTATGGTATTGGATCCTGAAGAAGCAATCTTTGGCCATCTCTTTAGAGTTCCGCAATAGTTATTCAAAGGTTGGGTTTTGAGGGTGCCCATCCAACTGGGTCCATCTAAGGATTGAGAAGCCCTGTAATGTAAAGAATTAAGGACATGCTCTTGTATTATGCCAGACTCATCAACCTTACCAACCATTCAGTGTTTACAGGGCCGGTGCTACCACTAGGTGAAGTAGGCAGCCGCCTAGGGCGCACTGCCGCCTAGGGTGCAGCCATGGCCGTAAATCACAGACAACTCTGACATTCTGGTTAAAATGAAAATGGTTGCGGCTCCCGGGTGAATCAAAACAGAGACACACACAGTCAGAGAGATCCCACCCCTATCTCCTCCACCTCCAGGAATTCAGGTGCTGTCTGTCTGTTTGCTGATTGGTCAGTGCTGAGTGGGATGGCGTGCCTACCTGAGGGATGTCAGCCCACCTAGAGCCAATCAGTTGTGGGAGCACACAGAGGGGTAGAGGAGGGTGCAGCCATCTGGACAGGGGGCCCATCACAAGGACCACACAGGCAGGAGTTTGAAGAGCGGATGCTGTGAACCCAACTATAGCAAGGAGGAGCAGGGACAGACTGTCACTAAGACAAAGAGCTGAGTGGAGAGCCCACCCGTAGGAGAGAGATCCGGAGCGAGTGTGGTGAAAGCCAGAGCCAGCATGAGTCTAAGTGGTCACCTGGAGCAGACTGTGGAGGCAAGAGCCAGCCTGAGCGGGCAAACCGACCCAGCCGGAGCCAGAAGACTAATAGTCATCTCCATGTCATTATCCATCCTGCACAAAGTCATCTCCATCCTACACACACAGTCATCTTCATCCTGTACACAGAGTCATCTCCATACTGCACACCACATTCTGCACTATGTACAGTAAGCTATCTCAGATAACATTTTACCCACACCCCCTTTAAGCCACGCCTAATATTTAGCGTTATTTAAACCAAACCCACTTTTCCCCACGGCACGCTTTGCAGAGTGCATTTTTTTTTTCTTGCTTCTTCTTGCAGACCCCAGCTACATCACCAACCTCATCTAGAAATACCAACCAAACCATCTTATTCTCTCCTCCATAAGACCCTCTGCTCTCTAGCACCCTTTGTCACCTCCTCCCATTCTCACCTGCAGGACTTCTCCAGAGCCTCTCCTATTCTCTGGAGCTCCCCACGCCAATCTGTCCAACTATCCTGTACTCTGTTAACCTTTAGGAGATCTTAAAAAACCCATATCACCAGGGAGGCCAATCTTGTCTCTACCTAATAAATGGTACCAATGCTTTCTCCATCAGCTCATCTCTAACAGGTATTACCTTTTATATGACTTGACCTGCTCTTTTAGGGTGTAAACTATTATAAGCAGAGCCCTCTGATCCCTTTTGTATTGATTTGTATTGTAACTGTACTGTCTTCCTCAATAGATATAGAAAATACAGAGAAGCAAAAATGCAAGGAAGACTATACATGGAGTTCCATGCTCACAGCAGTATACATAGAGACAAAAGGATGCCAAGGAAGTAGTGTAATAGTGTGGCTCTATAATTATTTATTCTATAGTTTTCTGGTCCTTTAAATTTTAAGCACAAGGCCAGGTACTCCAGTTATGTTCAAGGTATGGAAACTGAGAAAGGACTCTGTAGGGCTAGGACAATGCACAGCAAGTACTGTTTACGACTAGTGTTGAGCGAACACGGACTGTACTATTCGTGTTCGTACCGAATAATTGGATTTTTTTTACCCGAACACGGACACGGACACTTTACTGTATGTTCGGGTAAAAATCCGTGTTCGGTCGTTTTATTTCCGGGTTTTGCATGCTTTGGCGCTCTTTTCATGGCGGGCTTTCAACAGCCAATCAACAATCGTTTAACTGGTGTGCCTTAAGCCATCCCAGCCATGCCTGCAAATGTCTTAGTAGCTGTGATTGGCCGTCTGAAGCATGTGACCAAGTCTTTATAAGTTCGAGGCAGCCGCCGCAGCAGCGTCATTCTGCTGCTTAGCTAAGGGACAGAGCACACATCAATGTGCTGGCTGCTGATTAGGGAAAGATAGGCAGGAAAAAACCATTTGTGTCCGGATAGAATTGAGGGACAGGTCGGAGTGTTTAGGCAGGGCGAGTTGTAGGCATTTTAGGGATAGAGTCTGCTGAATTATAGGGTCAGTGTCTTCTACAAACTACAATCGATATTGCTGTGTGGGGGGTGGGGTGAATCTGCACTCAATCCTGATCTACGATCTCTTCTCAATCCTGTTAGGGACAGAGTCTGCTGAATTTTAGGGAAACTGTGTTCTACAAACTACAATCGATATTGCTGTGTGGTGTGGGATTGGAGATAGGCAGGTGTCAGTGATCCACATCCATTTTTCTGTGTGTGAGCTGCAGTGAACACAATCTTTTTGGGCTGCAGTGAACACAATCTTTTTGGGCTGCAGTGAACACAATCTTTTTGGGCTGCAGTGAACACAATCTTTTTGGGCTGCAGTGAACACAATCTTTTTGGGGTGCAGTGAACAAAATCTTTTTGGGGTGCAGTGAACACAATCCTTTTTGGTGTGCAGTGAACACAATCTTTGTGGGGTGCAGTGAACAAAATCCTTTGTGGGGTGCAGTGAACACAATCTTTTTGGGGTGCAGTGAACAAAATCCTTTTTGGGGTGCAGTGAACAACATCCTTTTTGGGGTGCAGTGAACACAATCTTTTTGGGGTGCAGTGAACAAAATCCTTTGTGGGGTGCAGTGAACACAATCTTTTTGGGGTGCAGTGAACACAATCTTTTTGGGGTGGAGTGAACAACATCCTTTTTGGGGTGCAGTGAACAAAATCCTTTTTGGGGTGCAGTGAACAAAATCATTTTTGGGGTGCAGTGAACACAATCTTTTTGGGGTGCAGTGAACACAATCTTTGTGGGGTGCAGTGAACACAATCTTTTTGGGGTGGAGTGAACAACATCCTTTTTGGGGTGCAGTGAACAACATCCTTTTTGGGGTGCAGTGAACACAATCTTTTTGGGGTGCAGTGAACACAATCTTTGTGGGGTACAGTGAACAGAATCTTTGTGGGGTGCAGTGAACACAATCTTTGGGGGGTACAGTTAACACAATCTTTTTGGGGTGCAGTGAACACAATCTTTGTGGGGTGCAGTGAACACAATCTTTTTGGGGTGGAGTGAACAAAATCATTTTTGGGGTGCAGTGAACAACATCCTTTTTGGGGTGCAGTGATCAAAATCCTTTTTGGGGTGCAGTGAACACAATCTTTTTGGGGTGCAGTGAACAAAATCCTTTGTGGGGTGCAGTGAACAGAATCTTTGTGGGGTGCAGTGAACACAATCTTTGGGGGGGTACAGTGAACACAATCTTTTTGGGGTGCAGTGAACACAATCTTTGTGGGGTACAGTGAACAGAATCTTTGTGGGGTGCAGTGAACACAATCTTTGGGGGGTACAGTGAACACAATCTTTTTGGGGTGCAGTGAACACAATCTTTGGGGGGTACAGTGAACACAATCTTTTTGGGGTGCAGTGAACACAATCTTTGTGGGGTGCAGTGAACACAATCTTTGGGGGGGTACAGTGAACACAATCTTTTTGGGGTGCAGTGAACAACATCCTTTTAGGGTGCAGTGAACACAATCTTTGTGGGGTGCAGTGAACAACATCCTTTTAGGGTGCAGTGAACACAATCTTTGTGGGGTACAGTGAACAGAATCTTTGTGGGGTGCAGTGAACACAATCTTTGGGGGGTACAGTGAACACAATCTTTGTGAGGTGCAGTGAACACAATCTTTGTGGGGTGCAGTGAACACAATCATTGTGGGGTGCAGTGAACTCAATCTTTGTGGGGTACAGTGAACACAATCTCATACTTCTGAAGATTTGAGGGTGCTGCCTGTTCCATACTCCCCCTACTCCTCATCTAGCCTTTTAGGGGTACAAACAATAGTAATTGGGGCCTAGTGTGGTTGTGTACGTGTGATATACATACACTTTTTTTGGATCATATTTTCTATTCCGCTATTTAATCAAAAACCTTTGGGGATCAGTTAAATTGGGGGATAGTCTGTGTTGGTACGTGTGAGAGAGATCCACCTTTCCAAGTTGTTGGGGTTCATCTCATACTTCTGAAGGTTTGAGGGTGCTGCCTGTTCCATACCCCCCCTACTCCTCATCTAGCCTTTTAGGGGTACAAACAATAGTAATTGGGGCCTAGTGTGGTTGTGTACGTGTGATATACATACACTTTTTTTGGATCATATTTTCTATTCCGCTATTTAATCAAAAACCTTTGGGGATCAGTTAAATTGGGGGATAGTCTGTGTTGGTACGTGTGAGAGAGATCCACCTTTCCAAGTTGTTGGGGTTCATCTCATACTTCTGAAGGTTTGAGGGTGCTGCCTGTTCCATACCCCCCCTACTCCTCATCTAGCCTTTTAGGGGTACAAACAATAGTAATTGGGGCCTAGTGTGGTTGTGTACGTGTGATATACATACACTTTTTTTGGATCATATTTTCTATTCCGCTATTTAATCAAAAACCTTTGGGGATCAGTTAAATTGGGAGATAGTCTGTGTTGGTACGTGTGAGAGAGATCCACCTTTCCAAGTTGTTGGGGTTCATCTCATACTTCTGAAGGTTTGAGGGTGCTGCCTGTTCCATACCCCCCCTACTCCTCATCTAGCCTTTTAGGGGTACAAACAATAGTAATTGGGGCCTAGTGTGGTTGTGTACGTGTGATATACATACACTTTTTTTGGATCATATTTTCTATTCCGCTATTTAATCAAAAACCTTTGGGGATCAGTTAAATTGGGGGATAGTCTGTGTTGGTACGTGTGAGAGAGATCCACCTTTCCAAGTTGTTGGGGTTCATCTCATACTTCTGAAGGTTTGAGGGTGCTGCCTGTTCCATACTCCCCCTACTCCTCATCTAGCCTTTTAGGGGTACAAACAATAGTAATTGGGGCCTAGTGTGGTTGTGTACGTGTGATATACATACACTTTTTTTGGATCATATTTTCTATTCCGCTATTTAATCAAAAACCTTTGGGGATCAGTTAAATTGGGGGATAGTCTGTGTTGGTACGTGTGAGAGAGATCCACCTTTCCAAGTTGTTGGGGTTCATCTCATACTTCTGAAGGTTTGAGGGTGCTGCCTGTTCCATACCCCCCCTACTCCTCATCTAGCCTTTTAGGGGTACAAACAATAGTAACTGGGGCCTAGTGTGGTTGTGTACGTGTGATATACATACACTTTTTTTGGATCATATTTTCTATTCCGCTATTTAATCAAAAACCTTTGGGGATCAGTTAAATTGGGGGATAGTCTGTGTTGGTACGTGTGAGAGAGATCCACCTTTCCAAGTTGTTGGGGTTCATCTCATACTTCTGAAGGTTTGAGGGTGCTGCCTGTTCCATACCCCCCCTACTCCTCATCTAGCCTTTTAGGGGTACAAACAATAGTAATTGGGGCCTAGTGTGGTTGTGTACGTGTGATATACATACACTTTTTTTGGATCATATTTTCTATTCCGCTATTTAATCAAAAACCTTTGGGGATCAGTTAAATTGGGGGATAGTCTGTGTTGGTACGTGTGAGAGAGATCCACCTTTCCAAGTTGTTGGGGTTCATCTCATACTTCTGAAGGTTTGAGGGTGCTGCCTGTTCCATACTCCCCCTACTCCTCATCTAGCCTTTTAGGGGTACAAACAATAGTAATTGGGGCCTAGTGTGGTTGTGTACGTGTGATATACATACACTTTTTTTGGATCATATTTTCTATTCCGCTATTTAATCAAAAACCTTTGGGGATCAGTTAAATTGGGGGATAGTCTGTGTTGGTACGTGTGAGAGAGATCCACCTTTCCAAGTTGTTGGGGTTCATCTCATACTTCTGAAGGTTTGAGGGTGCTGCCTGTTCCATACCCCCCCTACTCCTCATCTAGCCTTTTAGGGGTACAAACAATAGTAATTGGGGCCTAGTGTGGTTGTGTACGTGTGATATACATACACTTTTTTTGGATCATATTTTCTATTCCGCTATTTAATCAAAAACCTTTGGGGATCAGTTAAATTGGGGGATAGTCTGTGTTGGTACGTGTGAGAGAGATCCACCTTTCCAAGTTGTTGGGGTTCATCTCATACTTCTGAAGGTTTGAGGGTGCTGCCTGTTCCATACTCCCCCTACTCCTCATCTAGCCTTTTAGGGGTACAAACAATAGTAATTGGGGCCTAGTGTGGTTGTGTACGTGTGATATACATACACTTTTTTTGGATCATATTTTCTATTCCGCTATTTAATCAAAAACCTTTGGGGATCAGTTAAATTGGGGGATAGTCTGTGTTGGTACGTGTGAGAGAGATCCACCTTTCCAAGTTGTTGGGGTTCATCTCATACTTCTGAAGGTTTGAGGGTGCTGCCTGTTCCATACTCCCCCTACTCCTCATCTAGCCTTTTAGGGGTACAAACAATAGTAACTGGGGCCTAGTGTGGTTGTGTACGTGTGATATACATACACTTTTTTTGGATCATATTTTCTATTCCGCTATTTAATCAAAAACCTTTGGGGATCAGTTAAATTGGGGGATAGTCTGTGTTGGTACGTGTGAGAGAGATCCACCTTTCCAAGTTGTTGGGGTTCATCTCATACTTCTGAAGGTTTGAGGGTGCTGCCTGTTCCATACCCCCCCTACTCCTCATCTAGCCTTTTAGGGGTACAAACAATAGTAACTGGGGCCTAGTGTGGTTGTGTACGTGTGATATACATACACTTTTTTTGGATCATATTTTCTATTCCGCTATTTAATCAAAAACCTTTGGGGATCAGTTAAATTGGGGGATAGTCTGTGTTGGTACGTGTGAGAGAGATCCACCTTTCCAAGTTGTTGGGGTTCATCTCATACTTCTGAAGGTTTGAGGGTGCTGCCTGTTCCATACCCCCCCTACTCCTCATCTAGCCTTTTAGGGGTACAAACAATAGTAATTGGGGCCTAGTGTGGTTGTGTACGTGTGATATACATACACTTTTTTTGGATCATATTTTCTATTCCGCTATTTAATCAAAAACCTTTGGGGATCAGTTAAATTGGGGGATAGTCTGTGTTGGTACGTGTGAGAGAGATCCACCTTTCCAAGTTGTTGGGGTTCATCTCATACTTCTGAAGGTTTGAGGGTGCTGCCTGTTCCATACTCCCCCTACTCCTCATCTAGCCTTTTAGGGGTACAAACAATAGTAATTGGGGCCTAGTGTGGTTGTGTACGTGTGATATACATACACTTTTTTTGGATCATATTTTCTATTCCGCTATTTAATCAAAAACCTTTGGGGATCAGTTAAATTGGGGGATAGTCTGTGTTGGTACGTGTGAGAGAGATCCACCTTTCCAAGTTGTTGGGGTTCATCTCATACTTCTGAAGGTTTGAGGGTGCTGCCTGTTCCATACCCCCCCTACTCCTCATCTAGCCTTTTAGGGGTACAAACAATAGTAATTGGGGCCTAGTGTGGTTGTGTACGTGTGATATACATACACTTTTTTTGGATCATATTTTCTATTCCGCTATTTAATCAAAAACCTTTGGGGATCAGTTAAATTGGGGGATAGTCTGTGTTGGTACGTGTGAGAGAGATCCACCTTTCCAAGTTGTTGGGGTTCATCTCATACTTCTGAAGGTTTGAGGGTGCTGCCTGTTCCATACTCCCCCTACTCCTCATCTAGCCTTTTAGGGGTACAAACAATAGTAATTGGGGCCTAGTGTGGTTGTGTACGTGTGATATACATACACTTTTTTTGGATCATATTTTCTATTCCGCTATTTAATCAAAAACCTTTGGGGATCAGTTAAATTGGGGGATAGTCTGTGTTGGTACGTGTGAGAGAGATCCACCTTTCCAAGTTGTTGGGGTTCATCTCATACTTCTGAAGGTTTGAGGGTGCTGCCTATTCCATACTCCCCCTACTCCTAGCCTTTTAGGGGTACAAACAATAGTAATTGGGGCCTAGTGTGGTTGTGTACGTGTGATATACATACACTTTTTTTGGATCATATTTTCTATTCCGCTATTTAATCAAAAACCTTTGGGGATCAGTTAAATTGGGGGATAGTCTGTGTTGGTACGTGTGAGAGAGATCCACCTTTCCAAGTTGTTGGGGTTCATCTCATACTTCTGAAGGTTTGAGGGTGCTGCCTGTTCCATACCCCCCCTACTCCTCATCTAGCCTTTTAGGGGTACAAACAATAGTAATTGGGGCCCAGTGTGGTTGTGTACGTGTGATATACATACACTTTTTTTGGATCATATTTTCTATTCCGCTATTTAATCAAAAACCTTTGGGGATCAGTTAAATTGGGGGATAGTCTGTGTTGGTACGTGTGAGAGAGATCCACCTTTCCAAGTTGTTGGGGTTCATCTCATACTTCTGAAGGTTTGAGGGTGCTGCCTGTTCCATACTCCCCCTACTCCTAGCCTTTTAGGGGTACAAACAATAGTAATTGGGGCCTAGTGTGGTTGTGTACGTGTGATATACATACACTTTTTTTGGATCATATTTTCTATTCCGCTATTTAATCAAAAACCTTTGGGGATCAGTTAAATTGGGGGATAGTCTGTGTTGGTACGTGTGAGAGAGATCCACCTTTCCAAGTTGTTGGGGTTCATCTCATACTTCTGAAGGTTTAAGGGTGCTGCCTGTTCCATACCCCCCCTACTCCTCATCTAGCCTTTTAGGGGTACAAACAATAGTAATTGGGGCCCAGTGTGGTTGTGTACGTGTGATATACATACACTTTTTTTGGATCATATTTTCTATTCCGCTATTTAATCAAAAACCTTTGGGGATCAGTTAAATTGGGGGATAGTCTGTGTTGGTACGTGTGAGAGAGATCCACCTTTCCAAGTTGTTGGGGTTCATCTCATACTTCTGAAGGTTTGAGGGTGCTGCCTGTTCCATACTCCCCCTACTCCTCATCTAGCCTTTTAGGGGTACAAACAATAGTAATTGGGGCCCAGTGTGGTTGTGTACGTGTGATATACATACACTTTTTTTGGATCATATTTTCTATTCCGCTATTTAATTTAACTGGGCCTCCATGCGAGACCTGTGTGCCTTGTTGCGCTGTTTTGAGTACTCCACCAACATGGCCAGTGGCAATGACGCCGTTCTCAGCTTAACTATCCCACTTCTATGCCTCCTTGAAAAAACAATTTGGGCGATGATGGAAGAGGATGTGGCACAGGATGAGGAGGAGGAGGAGGATGAAGAGGTAACATTTCCAAGGCTTTCAGGGCAGTCATTCGCAAGGGGCTCCGAGGGTGGGTTCCTGCACACGCAAACGCCAGGGACGCAATTGTCCAGCAGGGGCACAGTTCTGGAGGATGAGGAGGATGAGGAGGAGGAGGAGCTGGAGGAGGAGATGGAACCATGTTCACAGCAGGGTGGCACCCAGGCCAGCTCATGGCCATCACTGGTGCGTGGCTGGGGGGATACAGAGGACACGGACGATACACCTCCCACAGAGGACAGCCTTTCGTTGCCTCTGGGCAGCCTGGCACACATGAGCGATTACATGCTGCAGTGTCTCCACAACGACCGCCGAGTTGCCCACATTCTAACTTGTGCTGATTACTGGGTGGCCACGCTGCTGGATCCCCGTTACAAGGACAACGTACCGTCCTTAATTCACTCACTGGAGCGCGATCGCAAGATGCGCGAGTACAAGCGCACGCTGGTAGACGCCATGCTGCTGGCATTCCCATCTGACAGCGGGGCCACAGTGGAAGCACAAGGCAGAGGAGGAGGAGGAGGAGGTCGCCAACGCAACCAGGGCACCGCCAGCACCTCAGAAGGCAGGGTTAGCATGGCCGAAATGTGGAAAAGCTTTGTCAGCACGCCACAACAAACAGCAGCACCAGCAGCTCAGATGGAACGTCTTAGCAGGAGGCAGCATTTTACCAACATGGTGGAGCAGTATGTGTGCACACGCCTACATGTAGTGAATGACGGGTCTGCCCCCTTCAACTTCTGGGTCTCCAAATTGGGCACATGGCCTGAGCTTGCCCTTTACGCCTTGGAGGTGCTGGCGTGCCCTGCAGCCAGTGTATTATCTGAACGGGTATTTAGCACGGCTGGGGGCGTTATAACAGACAAGCGCAGCCGCCTGTCCAGAGACAATGTGGACAAGCTCACGTTCATTAAAATGAACCAGGCATGGATCCCACGGGACTTTTCCGTACCTTATGCAGAATAGCAATGGATACCGACCTTACCCACCCATTGTTCCATTTTTGCTCTTTCTCACTCTTTTGGGGTGTACCCTCATTTAAAATTTTTGAAAAGAAGCAGTGTTGGCTACCTCGTCCTCCTCCTCAGGGCCAGATTAATGTAGGGGCTATTGGAGCTGCAGCTCCAGGCCCCTACCTTTTATATAGGCCCCGGGTTGGCCATATTCACTGTTACCGCTCTTCTGTCACTTGTAAACACAGAAGTCTGGCTTCTATGCTCGCTTCCCCAGGCAGCACCCTCAGAACCTCCCCACACAGCGTGAAGGCCGGACAAGGAGGGACAGTTGGCGATGCATGGATGTGTTTATGGGCTTCAGAGACAGCATCCCATGTTGAATTAGGCATGCATGGCTGCACCCTTCCTCCTCTGGGTGCATGGCAAGGCACGGCCCTTAAGGCCCTTCAAAATCCTCAGCACCAAGCCCATGATGCTGTTAATCCGGCCCTGGTCCTCCTCCACCGCCGCTTCCACCTACACCGCCCATAGGTGTGCGCAGCCTATTGCATTAAGGTGTGCACCCCAAAGTTGAAATACACATGCATGTGTTTGCCAGCAGGGAGAGTAATGTATCGGGGCCATGTACCTGTAGGCAAGGAGAAATAGAGCAGAGCAGGTCCCAGGGAGATCTTTCCCATCTCCTCACTGGCAATGCTATGTGCCCTAGGTGATTAGGGTGTGCCCAGGCACACCCAGCACACCCTGTGCGCACGCCTATGTCACCGCCACATCCACCACCACCTCAACCTCCCTCCTACTCCATATGGGCCTCGTCCTTCAGAGATGAAGAAGAACATTGTTTTATTTTTCTGTTTTTTTTTTGTTGTTTTAAGTTATTTCCCTATCCACATTTGTTTGCAGAGCACTTGCCATGCTCTTAATTACGTTTTGCTGCCATTTGCAGCACTCTAGCCCTTTCCTTTGGTGTTTTAGAGCCATTTTAGTGCCTTAAAGTTCGGGTCCCCATTGACTTCAATGGGGTTCGGTGTCCGGGAAAAGTTCGGTAAAAGTCCGGGACACGGACCCGGACTTTTTTTTAAAGTTCGGCCGAACCCGTCGAACACGGACATCTAGGTGTCCGCTCAACCCTATTTACGACCCATATATCGGAGTATGTAGCTTGGGGTACAGGGTGGAGTGCTCTGCATGTATGTTGGTGTGGTGAAGGTTCTCTTAGGTGTCTCAGGTGACCCTGAACGAAAAATAGAATGAAGTGCTGCGCAGATTGTTTTAGCTGTATAAATCTAGTATAATAATAATTAAAACCTACCACCAAATCCATATTTTTGTTTAGGGCCACCTGAGACACCTAGGAGAACCTTCACCAGGCCACTATAGCTACAAAATGGTCTACCCTCTACCCCCATGTCAGGAAAGGAATCACCATTCAGCAGCAATAGATCGCCGGATGTAGAGCAGGTGTGTCACCACGCCCATCTCCCCATCCCTGGCCCTATATAAGACGCTCTTCCGGTGTGCTCAGTGCTGGTTTATCGTCAGCTCCTGTACCCGTGACCTGTCCGTTTACCTGTGTTCCTGTTTTGACCCGGCTTGCTTCTTTGACCTGTCTGCATCTTCTCCCTTGATCGACCTTGGCTTGCCTGACCACTCTTTGCTCGGACACCCCTGCTTGATCTCCTGTGTACCGACCTTGGCTTGGATCTCACGGACTCTCTCTTGTCTTGCCCCTTTGCTACCTTCCACTTGGCTCATTACTTCCGGACTGATTAACTGTGTATGACCCTCGGCCTGGCATTAACCTTGTGTCTTTTTCCACTGAGCACCTTTAGATCTCCTGGAAGCGGTCCTGGGTGTCCATACCATACCATCCATCCATCCGGATTTCACCAGCATCCAGTGCTCCTTGGGACGTGTCATCTCCTGTCTCACCTCCAGGGGTGATCCGCACCGAGCTGCAAGGGAAGCCCTCTCAGCACTTCGGCCTCAACCAAGGTACCTGACAGCATAAACCAGCCATGTCAGAGGCCGACAGAGGTGCTTCCCCGCTCGAGGCTTTATGCCAACAGGTTTCAGCCCTAACCCAAGCCGTACAAAGACTGCAAGATGGCTACTTCCAACTGGAAGGTCGGGTAGTAAACCTAGCCGGCTCATCTCTTCCGAATGATCCTAATCAGCCTGCCACTAGCTCTTTACCGGCTCCTTCTCAACCGGATCAAGCTAGCTCCGCCCATTCAGCTTCAGCTCCGCCACCAGAGCCACGGGTGCCCACCCCTGAACGCTTCCGTGGGGAGCGAAGGAAATTTAGGGCTTTCAAAAATGCCTGTTTATTATATTTGGCTCTTCAGCCCAGGACCTTCTCCTCGGAATCCATTAAAGTGGGGTTTATAATCTCCTTATTAGCTGAAGAACCCCAGACTTGGGCACACAACCTCCTTGAACAGAAGAGTCCTACCTTGAACTCAGTAAGCTCCTTTTTTGAGGCCATGGCCCAGCTATATGAAGATCCTCAGCGCACGGTCACAGCAGAGTCTGCTTTACATGCCTTACAGCAGAATAAACGCCCGGCCGAGGACTACACTGTAGACTTCCGTAGATGGGCAGCCGACACGGACTGGAATGAGGCGGCATTGAAATACCAGTACCGTCATGGCCTCTCTGAAGCTCTAAAAGACGAGCTTGCTCGGATAGAGACACCTGCATCCCTGGAAGACTTGATCTCTCTAGCCATCCAAATGGACAGGCGTCTGCGGGAACGACGCTCAGAACGCCTCCAGGGGGCCCGAGCTTCTTGGGTGATGCCTAAGGTCCCGTTTGCCGCCTCTCCTCCCCCTGCACCAGCTATGAATGCCTCTGCGGACGGTGAACCCATGCAGATTGGACTAATTCGTTCCTCCCTAACACCCGAAGAGAGACAACGTCGCCGACAGGCTAACCTCTGTCTATACTGTGGAGCCTCCGGCCACTTCCTCCGCAACTGCCCCGTGAGGCCCAGTAAGTGCTATTCACGGTCTGTCTTGAACTGTCAGGTCTCTGAGCCATCCCCTGCTCACCTTATCCTTCCTATCTCCTTACAGGTAGCAGAAGAGAAGATCCAGCTCATGGCAATTGTTGACTCCGGAGCTTGCAGTTGTTTTCTGGATTGTACACTAGCAAGGAAACTGGGGGTCCCCCTACAAATTAAGGAGCAACGGCTTCAAGTCTTTCTGGCCGACGGGTCCCTGCCTAGTTCCGGACCTGTGACCAGAGAAACCTATCCGGTACTCACTACCACAAACTCGGGCCATCAAGAGCTCCTCCGCTTTGATGTCTTGTCCTCTCCCTTATTCCCGGTTATCCTAGGCCTTCCATGGCTCCAGGCTCATAACCCACAAATTGACTGGGTGAAGAAGAGGATTTCCTTCTCGTCCAAATATTGCCTGGACCATTGCTTTCCCCCTGGACCCAACGCTCCTGCCACATGTCTGGCCGTTCAGCCAGCCCCAGACCTTCCTGAAGACATTCCCGCAGCCTATCAGGACTTTAGGGATGTATTCGACAAGAAAAAGGCTGATGCTCTACCCCCTCACAGGCCCTACGACTGCCCCATTGAGCTTCTTCCAGGAGCCGAGATCCCTTTTGGAAGAATATTTCCCTTATCTGAGAAGGAATTAGAAACTCTTCAGACTTATGTCAACGAGAACCTGGAAAAGGGGTTCATCCGGCCCTCGTCCTCAACAGCTGGCGCTGGAATCTTCTTTGTTGAGAAAAAAGATGGCACGTTAAGACCCTGTGTTGATTACCGGGAACTCAACAAAGTTACCATCAAAAATCGTTATCCTCTCCCCTTGATTCCAGAATTGTTCCAGCGCTTCCGGTCTGCCCGGGTCTTTACCAAATTAGACCTCCGAGGAGCGTACAACCTTATTCGCATCCGAGAAGGGGATGAGTGGAAAACGGCGTTTAGAACCCGTTTCGGCCACTTCGAATATCTGGTCATGCCCTTCGGGCTATGTAATGCCCCGGCCACATTTCAACATCTGGTCAATGACATTTTTCGAGAGTTCCTGGACAACTTCTTAATCGTGTACCTAGATGACATCTTGGTCTTCTCCTCCACTCTGGAACTCCACCGGATTCATGTCAAAAAAGTATTAACCACCTTAAGGAAACATGGGCTCTATGTGAAACTGGAAAAATGTAAATTTGAGAGGAAGTCCATCCAGTTCCTAGGGCTTATTATTTCAACTGAGGGTGTCTCTATGGATCCACAAAAAGTAAAAGCCATTTTGGAGTGGCCAGCCCCCACTGATAAGAAGGGAGTTCAGCGATTTGTGGGCTTCGCTAACTTCTACAGAAGATTCATAAAGGGATTCTCAACAATTATCGCACCCATCACCCAACTAACGCGCCAGCAGATTCGCTTCCGCTGGTCACCGGAGGCTCAGTCAGCTTTTGATAAATTAAAAAGCCTGTTTGTGACCGCACCTATTCTTCAACACCCCGACCCGGTCTTACCTTATATTCTCGAAGTGGATGCTTCGGAAGTAGCCACAGGGGCTATTCTGTCCCAGCGACAAGGCCCAAAGACCCTGCTACACCCAGTAGCTTTCTTCTCTCGGAAAATGTCACCCCCAGAGAAGAACTACGATGTGGGGGATCGGGAACTTCTGGCTATTAAATGTGCTCTAGAAGAATGGAGGTACCTGCTTGAAGGCGCAGCACACCCTATCATGATATTCACGGATCACAAGAATCTAGAGTATCTCAGGACTGCTAGACGCCTAAGACCTCGGCAAGCCCGGTGGGCTCTATTCTTTTCACGCTTTAATTTCCATATTACCTACAGACCAGGATCTAAGAATGGAAAGGCGGACGCCCTGTCCCGAATGTTTCCGGATACTCCCAGCACGACGGAGCCCAATACCATCCTATCAGCTCAAAACTTTTTTCTAATTCACACTGACCTACAGTCCACAATTCAGCAAGCCTCTACTCAATGTACTGAACTCGAAGCCGGTTCTCTAAATAAACGGGAAGGATTCCTCTGGCACCAGGGAAAATTTTTTGTTCCTACACAAGTGAGATTGTTGGTCCTTAAAACCTTTCACGACCACAAACTCGCTGGACATTTCGGGGTAAAAAAGACCTACGAACTTATCCAACGCCGCTTCTGGTGGCCTAAGCTACATCAGGACTGCAGAAGCTATGTAAATTCCTGCATCACGTGCCAACGTAACAAAGGGGCTAAAGTCAAATCATGGGGCCTGTTAAGACCATTGCCGATTCCCGAGCAGCCCTGGAAAGGTCTGTCTATGGACTTTATAGTTGAGCTACCACCCTCAGAGGGGTTTTCCCCCATCTTGGTAGTCGTGGACCGACTCTCAAAAATGGCTCACTTCTTGCCCATGAGGGGCACTCCCTCCGCCCTGGAAACAGCCAACACATTTATCAAAGAGGTGGTCAGGCTACATGGACTTCCAAATAATATAGTGTCAGACCGAGGTGTTCAATTCACCTCTAGATTTTGGAAGGAGCTCTGCAAGTCCTTGTCGGTTGAAGTGTCCCTGTCATCTGCTTACCATCCACAAAGTAATGGGCAAACAGAGAGAACCAATCAAACCCTGGAACAGTACCTCTGATGTTTTTGCACCAGCTCTCAGGACGACTGGACCTCCCTGCTTCCATGCGCAGAATTTGCCTACAATAATTCCATACACTCCGCAACCAACCAAACCCCGTTTTGGGCTAATTATGGCTTTCATCCTTCTTTTTTGCCTAACTTGGATCAGGAAATAACGGTTCCCGCAGTCCATGATCGGCTAGCAGCCATTAAAACTAATTTCCAGTTGTTACGAGACAATATTCATAAAGCACAACAGGACTATAAGAAATTCTTTGACCTCAAACGGAGGGAGAACCCAGTGTACAAAGTTGGAGATCGAGTTTGGCTCTCTTCAATTAATTTGAAATTATCCTGCCCGTCCAAGAAATTGGGGCCAAGATTCATCGGTCCTTTTCAGGTCAAGAGAGTGGTGAATCCTGTGGCCTTTGAATTGGCCTTGCCCGGCTCTTTCAAAATTCATCCAGTATTTCATGCCTCGCTACTTAAGCCAGCGGTACCAAGCCCCTTCCCGGGAAGAGAAGAGGTACCACCTCCTCCAGTTTCAGTAGAAGGGGAGCCTGAATTTGAGGTCGAGAATATCTTGGATTGTCGACAAAGAGGCAACCGTACTCAAGACTTGATTAAATGGAAAGGATATTCTCCGGAGGACAATTCATGGGAACCATTGAGTAACATCCACGCCCCTAAACTTTTGAGAGAATTTCACAACAAATTTCCAGAAAAACATGGTCGTTGGGCATCCAGAGGCTGTCCCTCAGGGGGGGGCACTGTCAGGAAAGGAATCACCATTCAGCAGCAATAGATCGCCGGATGCAGAGCAGGTGTGTCACCACGCCCATCTCCCCAGCCCTGGCCCTATATAAGACGCTCTTCCGGTGTGCTCAGTGCTGGTTTATCGTCAGCTCCTGTACCCGTGACCTGTCCGTTTACCTGTGTTCCTGTTTTGACCCGGCTTGCTTCTTTGACCTGTCTGCATCTTCTCCCTTGATCGACCTTGGCTTGCCTGACCACTCTTTGCTCTGACACCCCTGCTTGATCTCCTGTGTACCGACCTTGGCTTGGATCTCACGGACTCTCTCTTGTCTTGCCCCTTTGCTACCTTCCACTTGGCTCATTACTTCCGGACTGATTAACTGTGTATGACCCTTGGCCTGGCATTAACCTTGTGTCTTTTTCCACTGAGCACCTTTAGATCTCCTGGAAGCGGTCCTGGGTGTCCATACCATACCATCCATCCATCCGGATTTCACCAGCATCCAGTGCTCCTTGGGACATGTCATCTCCTGTCTCACCTCCAGGGGTGATCCGCACCGAGCTGCAAGGGAAGCCCTCTCAGCACTTCGGCCTCAACCAAGGTACCTGACACCCCAACTACAGGCTCAGATGGAAAATACAGCACCCTCCCCCCAAATAAAAGGAAACATTTCAGTCTTTTTTAAACAGAATCAAATCCAGTCGAACTATATTAATACAGGTAAACTTTATTATTAATTTCTTTAACTTTAAATGAACAAAACATAGCCATCTATAGTGTGCACTAAGTCACGGGTACAGGAGCTGACGATAAACCAGCACTGAGCACACCGGAAGAGCGTCTTATATAATGGGGATCCCAGCTTAGAAAAAAAGCTGTTCATTCGAAGGGATTGCATGAGGACTCGAGGGCATACAATGCGATTAGAGGAGAAGCGTTTTAACCTCAGGCAACGCGGGGGGTTCTTTACTGTTAGGGCAACAAGATTGTGGAATTCTCTACCACAAGAGGTGGTTTCTGCGGGTAGTATGGTGGCTTTCAAAAGACTCTTAGACTTACATCTCAAGGATCAGAACATTCAGGGGTATGGGAGATGATTACAGCCACACATGCCTACACAGGTTGAACTGGATGGACTATTGTCTTTATTCAACCTCACCTACTATGTAACTATGTAACTATGTAACTATGTCATTTCTGTCTGCTGCCTCCTTCCTCTGCTATCTGCATGAGTCACTTCTGACAAGTTTTCCTGACACCAAGAGAAAAAAGGTGACAGGGGAGGGATCTTCAGCACACAGCCTGTGCTTGATAGCCTCAGCTCTGTTCCCTTGTGCTGTGTGCAAGGGGTGTATCCCCTCCCCCCAATGAGATCTCAGAGCTCTCCTCACTAAGCTCTGCAGAGTGCAACTTCAGTTCTCCACCCACTTTTTTCTAAACGCTTAGACAAGCTTTATAACTTATGGACTTTGCATAGATGTAGAGAAGACTGCAGATAAACAGGTGAAACTTATGTAGGAGGATTTGCTTCATCTCTGTGTATCACCTGAGGCCAGAAACTTCACTAGATATATGTAAGGTTTTGCAACTACTTTAAGGTCCCTTTCACACAAGCGATCCGATCAGGTCTGCCTGTCAGTTTTTCAGGCAGATCTGATCGGACCCCCTAGTCTCTTCTATGGAGCGTTGGATGTCAGCGGACACATGTCCGCTGCCACCTGCCACCATCCAATCCTGTCTACCGAAAACCGAGGGATGGCGGACCTATTCCCCATCCTTTTGGGGGATCAGACTGTATGGAAACGGACATGCGGTCTGTTTCCATCCGACTACTCCATAGAGGACAGCAGGCTGTGTCCGTATCCGCTCTGCATAGCGGAGCGGACACGGACCTGTCATCTGCCTGCTCAGTGGGGATCAGTGGAAAGATCTCCTGCTGACCAAGCAGATACCACTCCTCAGAGGCGCCTGTATGAAAGGAGCCTAAGGATTTAAAGTTTTTATTTTGTATTATTATTTCTTTTTTACCAATCGAGTTCATCTAGTTCTTGATACGTCCTTTTGAAGTTGTTTCCTAATTGGATGGATCTGCCCACGCAGTATATGCAGTATAATTACATAATTAGCCACCTGAAAAAACTAAAGCATGTCAACAAAGAAGAAACTGCTGTTGTAGGAGATGACTGTGGGGGGGATTTTCTAAAGATGGTTCACACAGAATCTGGTGCAGCTGTGCATATTAACCTCCCTGGTGGTCTGATTATGTCCAGATTTCTGTGCTAAAAGCGGTACATTGGTTTTCATGGAAATCTGTTTTATATTTTAAAACTCACCTTCCCCTGCGATCCCTCGCCGTCCTCCCCCACCGTCCTCCCTGCCGTCCTCCCCTGCCATCCTCCTCCGCCATCCTCCCGCTGTCCTCTCGCTCTGTGCTCGGCCAATGGCAGCACCTGTCTTCTGGTTCCCTTCCCCATGAGCGTTGCAACGCAGGTGGGTGGAACCAGCGGCAAATTAAAAAATGTAAATACACCAAATGACATGATACAAAGCTGTGACCCTAACAGATTACACTGTATCATGCCATTTCACCACAGGATTTCACCTGGTGACTTTTCCAGTGCCCTGCCTGTGCTTTTCCAGTTCTTTGTGCATGGAAAATAGAGAACGACCATGGCGTCCAAAAAGCGTTCTTTATGCGCAAAGGTGCTTTTAGACAAACTGGAAAACAGCGACTGTGAAACGGAGCGATAGCGATTTGTGGGAAAATTCATCATCAGGTACGGAAAGTGACGACAGCAACGATTCTGATGTCTCTTTCTGGCACAGAGCTTGTGGAATTTGGGAAGTATATCAAATGATTCTTCAGAATTTCCAACGGAGCGATGGGCCAGAAAGAAACATCAGAATCGTCGCTGTCGTCACTTTCCGTACCTGATGACGAATTTTCCCACAAATCGCTATCGCTCAGTTCTTCAAGTAACTCAGTTTCGCTGCCGCTGTTTTCCAGTTCGTCTAAAAGCGCGTTTGTGCATAAAGAACGCTTTTTGGACGCCATGGTCGTTCTCTATTTTCCAGGCACAAAGAACTGGAAAAGCACAGGCAGGGCACTGGAAAAGTCACCAGGTGAAATCATGTGATGAAATAGCATGATACAGTGTAATCCGTAATGTATCATCCGCTGCCCAATAGGGATGCATGGAGCATCCGATCAGGTCAACCTTGGATGGTTTGACACTACAGCTTCACATTTGGTTTTCAGTATTTTCCCACTTTTTTTGGGATTCACTATTAAGTACAGACTTTCATTTTTTATATGCACCATTCTTTGGTTGCATAAACAGTTTAAGCGCTGCACTTTTATTCTATGTTATATATGGACAATTTTATGTCAGTTGAAGTGCTAGCAGCTGTTTTTTTTCATGTTGATAACGCAGTGTTCTTCCTATTTTGAAAATATTAGAACTTACCTGTCCAGGATTCCCGCAATGTCGGCACCCGAAGCCAATGTTCGTATCGGCTCTCGGGTACTGCCGCCGCCATTCAGGGCAAGGGAACCCAGCAGTGAAGCCTTCACAGGCTTCACAGCTGGTTCCCTACTGCACATGCTCAAAGTGCACTGTGCTTTCTAATTGGACCGGAGGAAGGAGGAGGGGGTAGAATTTCTGAAGTACAGCGCCAAGGCGCTGTCTCACGGTAGTGGGAAATGGTACCTGTCAAAAACAGGTACCCATTCCCCCCTCCCCCCTGAAAGGTGCCAGATGTGGCACCAGAGGGGGGGGGGAAGCATATAAGCGGAAGGTCCACTTTTGGGTAAAACTCCGCTTTAGGAAGAAATTTTTACTTTTTGTTAGGTTTTTGGAAAACCACTAAATTTATCATAGGAATCGATTAATTTATTTATCATGTACAAGTCATTATAAGACCTCATCTGGAATATGTAGTTCTGTTTTGGGCACCAAATCTCAAAAAGGATATCAGGAAACTGGGGAAAGTGCAGAGAAGGACAACCAAACTAATAAGAGGCATGGAGGAGCTCAGCTATGAGGAAAGATTAGAGGAACTGAATTTATTCTCTCTTGAGAAGAGGAGATTAAGGGGTAATATGATCAACATGTATAAATACATAAGGGGTCCATATAGTGAACTTGGTGTTGAGTTATTCACTTTAAGGTCAACACAGAGGAAAAGGGGGCACTCTTTACGTCTAGAGGAAAACAGATTTCATCTCCAAATACGGAAAGGTTTCTTCATGGCAAGAGCTAGGAAAATATGGAATAGACTCCCTCCAGAGGTGGTTCTGACCAGCTCAGTAGATTACTTAAAGAAAGGCCTGGTTTCTTCCTGAAATAAACATAATATAAGTGGGTACTCACATTTATAGGTAAAGTTGATACAGAGAATATCCAATTGCCTCTCGGGGGATCAGGAAGAATTTTTTTCCCCCTGCTGGACCAAATTGGATCATGCTTTGCTGGGGTTCATCGCCTTCCTCTAGACCAACTGTGGGTATAGGATTGTGTATATAGGATTATATGGATATTTTTTTGTTCTTGTTCTTTATTGGTTGAAATAGATGGATTTGTGTCTTTTTTCAACTATGGAATAAACTTGTATTTGGAATTTTGGAGTTGAAAATTGCGGTGTAGTGATTACATTCTAAATTACTCAGGAAGAAATTTATGCATTTTTGTTAGTTTTTGGGAAACCATAGCCTGCTGGGGACAGAAATGAGAAGGTCATTTTAATACCACTGAATATGAGGAATTAAATATATTGTATAAATGGATTTTTCCCTAATTGGTCGATTTTGGTACTATTTCCCCATATGCTTGCATTTTATCACATAATTCCCACTTACATTTTGCGTAAATTTAGTTTGAACAAGAAATTTGGTCTGTAACTAGTGAGATTCTGGAAGTAGTTTAATAGTCTAGCGCGAAGCTGAAACTTTTCTTACACCTCCCCAAAGAACACTTTTCAAGGCGCATTGTACATTAACATAAAGGTCTGCAATCTGTCAGCTAATATGAATGTGGTCATTTGTTAGGAAGTTGAAATAACATGATGCACTGGAGGCTTGCTATGCTGAACTTTTTGGCTATGATAATAGATTAGTCCATGATTTACTGAAGAAGAACGCTGCTGAAGTCTATTTAAATTTTAAGAACAAAACTGGCTTTATATCATTTCGGAAAATGAAATACCCAAGGTTATCCAAAGACTAAAATTTGCACAAATGAAGGTTTTTTTTTTTTAGACATTTATCCGCTAATTAGCTATGTTTAATTAAATGTCAAAATACATAAACACTAATGCCAAGCCATGAATGTATAATCCGTGCTGTGAATTACTTTCTAGTGTGTTGTTAACCAAAGACTTTGCTCTTTGGTTTCCCATGGGTCCAGCTGACAAAATCAGAGCGAGTTCTGATTTGCTCATCCATACATGTTTTGTGAGCTTTGGGTCTTTGAAAGAAATCTGTACCAAGAGAAATTGTTAGCTGGCTAAATCTTGGTGGTTATGAGGTGTTAGAACTCTATGGTTTCTGTCATATTAGTGTTGTCATCTAGTAATATGGCAATAGCGTAAATGTGAAGTTTCAGGATGCCAAAGGTCTTCCACAATGACGATGGGTTATGTTACTAAGGCAGGCCATAGGTGAAGCAAGCTTCTTTCCTGCAACCACATGTTTCAGGAAAGAAATTTGCTTGATTCCCCTATCAACACAGACAGTGTTGACGCGGGAATCCCTCCTGCTGAGCCATTGTCTTCTCCCGACGGGGGAGTGGGGGAAGCCACTTGCAATCGTAAAATCCTGCAGGCTGGTTGTACCCAAAAGTGATTCTCTGACTCTTCCAGAAACCATGAATTGTGATGTGTGTTTTCTTCCACCACCAACAGATGAAATGCCTGCTCACCAGAAGTAGAATTAAAAATGCATATCTAATCAATAGGAGGTATCCCTCATACCAATAAATGCTCCCTACTAGCATAGCAATATCACCCCAGTTGGATTCCAAGAGGCCCTTCAAAATGTAGTATTCCAAACATTTTATTGCTTGCGCATAATGATAAAAAACACTTACAAGATTACAGGGTAACAGGAGCTTATCTCGTATAGCAGGAACATCATTCCGCGTTCCAGCTGCATTCCAGACTAGCGGAAGTGGCGTGTCACGTTGTATTCAGCCTACAAGTTTCGTCAGTGAGTCTGACATCATCAGGGGTCACATCTCCTAAGCAACAGCCCCCCACCATGGCACCTATCATCTCTTACTCTGTGGCGTTTTGGGATAAGATTTTTTTTAACACTGAGTTAGTTTCCCACTTTCGTACATGAGCGCATTTATTCAACAATCCAGATTTCCCTCCAGAGCTGGATATTAAGACCTTTAGGTTGCAGTTGGACAAAGGGCTGTACAGAATTGGGCATTTTATTACACATAGGGGATCCTTCACACTGCTCCATTGTGTGTAGGTCCTTAAAATGCCTCAGTTGGAGCGTTTTTGTTTTTTTCAAATTTCACACTTTCTACAATCACTTTGGCGGTTTAAGCCGGACCATTTTCAGGTGACCCCTGATGAAAAATTGTGCACGCAGGATGCAGATAAGCGCAGGGCCATTTCCCTGATGTATGGGCTGTTGCTGGGCTCACTTCACAGATTCCCTTATATGGTGGACTGAGACACCGATCTGGCTGAGGAAAGGGATATGGGGGTATGGCACAAATGTTTTCTGCGGTCATACACTAGTAGTGGTGAGCCGAACACCCCCCTGTTTGGTTTGCACCACAAAATCTTGAACAGGGGAAATGTTCTAGTGAACATGCAAACTCCATTAAAAAGTCTATGGGACACGAACATGAAAAATCAAAAGTCCTAATTTTAACGGCTTAAATGCAAGTTATTGGCCCAAAAAAGTGTATGGGGACCCGGTTACTGCCCTGGGAAATATGAATAAATGCAAAAATTTTTTTTTTAAATTATCGTTTTTACAGGAGCAGTGATTTTAATAATGCTTAACGTGAAACAATAAAAATGAAAAATTCCTTTAAATATCATGTCTGGGAGGCCCCCTAATGTCCCTGCAAAGCGGCGCAATTGTGCAATGTTTGGAGCCTGCTGCAGCAATACTAACATTTTTAAAGGAAAAAAATTAATTCAAACTTGCTTGCAGCTGTAATGTATTGTCGGCTCCCAGGAATACAGATAAAAAAAATGGAAAAAATGGTGTGGGGTCCCCCCCAAAATCCATACCCGTCCCCTGTGGGGTGGCTTGTGACATCAGATCTCTATAAAAGAGCTGTAAAAATTAAAACTGCTCAGAGCGCGGGAAGCGTCCGTAGAAGCAGGAGCTTCTTTTTTTTTTTTTACATTTTTAATAAAGGCCTTTTGCAAAACTGGCTTTTGTCTTTATTTTTTTGTACACTTTTTTGGTGAATGGGTAGGGGTACGATGTACCCGATATCCATTCACATGGGGGGGGATCTGGGGGCCCCCTTGTTAAAGGGGGCTTCCAGATTCCAATAAGCCTCCCCCTGCAGACCCCCACAACCACAGCCCACGGTTGTAGGGAAGAGACCCCTGTCCTTATCAACATGGTAGCAAGGTGCTTTGGGGTGGGGGGGAAAGCACCCCCCCATGTTGAGGGCATGTGGCCTGGTATGTTTCAGGAGGGGGGGGGGGCGTTCACTCGCCCCCACCACCATCCTGGCCAGCCAGGCTGTGTGCTCGGATAAGGGTCTGTTATAAATTTTAGGGGGAACCCCACGCCGTTTTTTTTTACTATTGGCGCGGGGTTCCCCTTTAAATCCATGCCAGACCTGAGGGGGCCTGGTATGGACTGGGGGGGGGATGCCACGCTGTTTTTTTCATCAATTCTGACATTAACCGATGTAAACTGAAGTGCCTATATATATATATTTATATATATATATATATAAATAGCTTTATGGTATACACTGCACTGCATCTGATCTGAACAAACTGTAAAAAGAAAAAATCTCTTTCCCTGGCAGCAATGTATTATTAACTATAGAATTCCACTCATAAATCCCCCGCAAGGCCAAGGGACTTGAACCCACAACCTCATAATTGCAAGCTTTGTGTTCTACCAGCTATGTCCCCGTCAAGTATGCTTAGTTTGAACACAATTTCCCTGCCTAACTAACTAACTCCTATCTCTCTCTACACACAGTGGATGAGATAAAAGTTAGGGAGAGTGTGTTCAGCTTAAGCAGGCTTAATGGTGGCGTAGGTGGTAGAATACCAGACTTGCAATGCGTTGGCTGTGGGTTCGTTCCCCCCGGCCAGAAGGTGATTTATTGGAATCAGAGGTCAGAGCCCATGATAATGCAGGAACTCAAAGTTCCCACAAAGAAAAGTCTATTTGTTTGTCATTCGACGAACGAGCGTACAGCTAATGTTCGAGTCTAAATTGAAGCACATCCCTTTACACTAGTAACTTATGTTTAGCCTTGATAGAGGCAAATTTGAAGGTGCTTACTCTTTAGCACCTTGTCCCAACACTGTTGGCCAAAATGTACCCTTCTGTATCACCCTCCTATTTTGAGGGTGTCAGATACCAGGAACGATGTGCCATATCTGGCGGGAATGCCCTTGGATTTGTGGCTTTTAAAAATCATCTTTTCCCTGATTAGTAAGGTGGCAGGGCAGTCAGTTTGCCAGACTCATATAGCACTTCTTAACACTCCAGTACCTGGTATACCCAACTGTTTACAATGCTTAATATTCTTCTTTTTTTACTGGGGGCTCAGATGACTCTTGCCAAAACCTTGAAACAACCTATTGTATCCTTGATGCAGGCTAGGCAAAAAATCACCTGGATCATATTACATAAAAAAATATTATTAGCATTCTGAGGGACACTTTACTTCTAAATCTGCTTCAGACCTCTTCCATCTTCTCTTTCCTTTTCCTTTCCTTCTCTTGTTCTTTCTCTTGTTTTTTACTCTTCCTCTAATGTGTGTTTGACTATCTAGGGGTATGATGGTCTTGAGCTTCATGTTAGGCCTTTTGATAGCTGGGTGGTCTCCAATGCATAAGTACAAAGTAACTATCTGGTCGGTGCATCAGGATGAAGAACATTGACCTCCACACAACGTATTATTCTGAGTTTAGTATGGTGGGTGTTGCTATTCCATACATCTCTTACCTGTTGCTTACTAGTTTTGGTGATAACAGTACTTTGGTACTGATGTTTGCTCTTTCCTAAGCAAAACTTCCAATAAATATTTTGAAAGTAAACTTCAAATGCAAGTAACTGTAACATGTATTTAAAATGTTGGATAACTTCATTTTTATCTATTTTTTGAATCATGTGTTACAATGATGTGTATAATGTCTTAGCGTATATTACTGAGCCAACACGCTCCTAATTCTTAACCACAGCTATATACCATATATAGTACAAGGCGATGATAGGACACCTACCTTTCTTAAGCTATTTCAGTGGAAGTACGTTTGGCACTGAGTTCAGAAATGGAAAGCTGACAGCTTCCTTACACATTTATATAATAAGATCTTGCTGAGGGGACTTTTCTATAATCCCTGTGTCTGCCCAGGAGGCATAATATGATGACCCGGTTCGTTTTGTCAGTGCTTTTAATATAAGTTCCTCCCTCTCTCATTTGGGTCCTGAAGAAGCCGCGCTTAGAGCGAAACGTGTTAACCTACGGAGGCTACTTTCATTCTCTACATATCCCCAGCTTGGGTTGCTTCATGACACCATACCCCCTTTTTGGGGTTTGTAAGGATTGGCCTCTGTTGGAGGTTATATGTGTAATATGTTTTGTGCACTGCTGTCAAAGTGGTTCTAATTCAATATGTATTTCATGTCATGTGACATAGTGTTAATGTTTTCTAAATAAATATTTTGATACTTTAACAAGTGTAATATGGTCTCACTATGCCAGTAAAGTCCTCCTGATACAGGATGGGGTCCTGTTTTATTTTTCCTTGTATGCATACCCCGGATGTGGCATAAACAGTGGTCAATATCTTTTTTTAAACACTTTTGGGCCGGAAGGATTTGCCCCCTTAATGACCAGGCCATTTTTTTGCGATTCGGCACTGCGTTATTTTAATTGACAATTGCTCTGTCGTGTGACACTGCACCCATATAAAATTGATGTATTTTTTTCCCCCACAAATAGAGCTTTCTTTTGGTGGTATTTGATCACTTGTGCGGATTTTATTTTTTGCACTATAAGCAAAAAAATGTGACAAATCTGAAAAAAACAAAAAAATATATATATTTTTCACTTTCTGCTACATAACATTCCCCAAAAAAATTTAAAAATCAATTATTTTCATCCTTTTAGGCCAATTTGTTTCCTGCTACATATATTTGGTAAAAAAAAAAAAAAAATCACAATAAGCGTATTTTGATTGGTTTGCACAAAAGTTATTGCGTCTACAAACTAGGGGAATTTTTTTTTTTTACTAGTAATGGCGGCGATCAGCGATTTTTAGTGGGACTGCGACATTACGGCGGACAGATTGGACACCTAACTGACATTTTTGACACTTTTGGGGGGACCAGTGATATTTCTACAGTAATCAGTGCTGAAAATATGCACTGTTACTGTAATAATGACACTGGCAGAGAAGGGGTTAACCCAGGGGTGATCAAAGGGTAATTGTGAGCCTAGGGGGGTGTTTTAGAACCGTATGGGGGAGGGGTTTGTGAAATGACCACAGAGACCTGTCATCCCATGTAGAAGGATCACAGGCGCTCTGTAATAATTTACAACAATATTTACAACAGCTGCCCATTCTTGTCTCTCAGCGGGGAGAGATCGCGGGTGCCCAGCGGCAATCGGTGCCGCCGGTCCCGTGGATCGGCATCCCAGCTGCCTAGAGGGGGCGGGCACGCGCTGCCGGCGGTGGCGTGCGCTGTCACCCCCATAAGCACTCCCGTGAACCGCCATACAGTTACGGCGATGTGCGCAGTCGAGCCAGCCTGCCGCAGTATATATGCGGCAGGTGGTCGGCAAGCGGTTAATAATAAAATTAAGGTCAATGTGTATAAATAACAATCAGTTATTTTGTTACTCGGCTGCCGCATTCGAAAAAAATAAAAATCGAAAATTTTTGATTCTACTGCTTCGAAATGTATCAATTCAAACATTTAGAATCGAGAAATTTGCTACTGCATTTCGCCATACAGGTACGGCGATTCGGGGAGTCAAGCCAGTCCGCCGCAGAATATATGCGGTGGGCGGTGGGCAACTGGTTAAAGGCTAATGTAATATTTTTACTGCCCCCCCCTCGCGCTGTACAGGTATGGTGATCCAGGGAGCCAAGCCAGGCTGCCGCAGTATACAGTATCTCACAAAAGTGAGTACACCTCTCACATTTTTGTAAATATTTTAGTATATCATTTCATGTGACAACACTGAAGAAATGACACTTTGCTACAATGTAAAGCAGTGAGTGTACAGCTTGTATAACAGTGTAAATTTGCTGTCCCCTCAAAATAACTCAACACGCGGCCATTAATGTCTAAACTGCTGGCAACAAAAGTGAGTACACCCCCAAGTGACAATGTCTAAATTGGGCCAAATTAACCATTTCCCTCCCTGATGTTATATGACTTGCTTGTGTTACAAGGTCTCAGGTGTGAACGAGGAGCAGGTGTGTTAAAGTTGGTGTTATCGATCTCACTTTCTCATACTGGTCACTGTAATGGCACCTCATGACAAAGAACTCTATGAGGATCTGAAAGAAAAGAATTGTTGCTCTACATAAAGATGGCCTAGGGTTTAAGAAGATTGCCAAGACCCCAAAACTGAGCTGGAGCACGGTGGCCAAGACCATACAGTGGTTTAACAGGACAGGTTCCACTCAGAACAGGCCTCGCCTTTATTTTATTTAATTTTTTTTGTGAGATTATATATGTATGTTGATAAAATTAATAAAAGATTTAATTAAAAAAAAGAACAGGCATCGCCATGGTCGATGAAAGAAGTCTAGTGCACGTGTTCAGCGTCATATCCAGAGGTTGTCTTTGGGAAATAGACGTATGAGTTCTGCCAACATTGCTGCTGAGGTTGAAGGGCTTGGGGGGTCAGCCTGTCAGTGCTCAGACCATACGCTGCACACTGCACCAAATTGGTCTGCATGGCTGTCATCCCAAAAAGAAGCCTCTTCTAAGATGATGCATAAGAAAGCCTGCAAACAGTTTTCTGAAGACAAGCAGACTCAAGGACCTCACAATGATTACTGGAACCATGTCCTGTGGTCTGATGAGACCAAGATAAACTTATTTGGTTCAGATGGTGTCAAGCGTGTGTGGCGGCAACCAAGTAAGGAGTACAAAGACAAGTGCATCTTGTTTACAGTCAAGTATGGTGGTGGGTGTGTCATGGTCTGGGGCTGCATGAATGCTGCCGGCACTGGGGAGCTACAGTTCATTTGGGGAACCATGAATGCCAACATGTACTTTGACATACTGAAGCAGAGCATGACATGATCCCCTCCCTTCGGAGACTGGTGACTGGGCCACAGGGCAGTATTCCAACATGATATCGACCCCAAACACACCTCTAAGAAGATCACTGCCTTGCTAAAGAAGCTGAGGGTAAGGGTGAGTGACTGGCCAAGCATGTCTCCAGACCTAAACCCTATTGAGCATCTGCGGGGCATTCTCAAATGGAAGGTGAAGGAGCGCAAGGTCTCTAACATCCACCAGCTCTGTGATGTCGTCATGGAAGAGTGCAAGAGGACTCCAGTGGCAACCTGTGAAGCTCTGGTGAACTCCATGCCCAAAAGGGTTAAGACAGTGCTGGAAAAAAACGGCGGCCACACAAAATATTGACACTTTGGGCCCAATCTGGACATTGTCACTTAGGGGTGTACTCACTTTTGTTGCCAGTGGTTTAGACATTAATGGCTGTGTGTTGAGTTATTTTGAGGGGACAGCAAATTTACACTGTTATACAAGCTGTACACTCACTACTTTACATTGTAGCAAAGTGTCATTTCTTCAGTGTTGTCACATGAAAAGATATAATAAAATATTTACAAAAATGTGAGGGGTGTGCTCACTTTTGTGAGATACTGTATATGCGGCGGGTGGTCGGCAACTGGTTAAAGGCTTGTGTAATTTTTTTACTCCCCCCCCCCCTGCGCCATACAGGTACGGTGATTCAGAGAGACAAGCCAGCCTGCCGCAGTATATATGTGGCGGGCGGTCGGCAACTGGTTAAAGGCTTGATTTAATTTTTTACTGCCCCCAACCACCAATGTAAACTAGCCTAACACAGTGAAAAAAATGTTAAAAATACTATCCAAAGGAAGAAGCAAAGCTTTGGTCCCCAGAGGTGTCAAAACCAAATCTACTAGCACTAAATAGAAATGTCATGTTGTATAACCGGTTCACTTTAAATGGTATCAGATCCATATATACAGCTTTCTAATAATTCATCTATGTGACATCTGCGTCAAGAAACTGATCACTGACCTATTCTTTTCTGCAGGGCGTAATCCTAGGAGGCGAAACGTCTGAATATTTTAACCAAGCGGTCTTCAGTTAATCTCGGCAAACAGAAATTGGCAGCACATTTCACCGCTGTCAATAAACATTAATGTTTGTCTTGTAATCAATACTTGCACTTGCTTTAGACAGCACTGCATAAACTGGAGCATAAAAGATGTCTACACCCTTAATGATATTCAGTAAAACTGACTGATTGAGCGCAGTACAGCACTTAGAATGTTTCCCATGAAATATATTCAGCGATACAACAAAAAAAAAAAAAAAGTCTAATATTGGTGAAAACAAAGGCAAACAAATATGTGTAAAATTAAAATGCTCAATTTATGTTTAGAATGCTAGACACAGAGGATTAGAAGGGAAACTGGATCATTGTTCTTTTTTTATTACCTTTTATTTAACCCCTTCACGCCTAAGGGTAAAACAAATGTTAATGCCTAAGCACAATTTTGCAACTTTGACATGTGTTAGGTAAACCATACATATCATCAGAACCAGGGCTGCTGTTAGAAATCGCGGGGCCCCGTACAGACTACTTGGCAGGCCCCCCCCCCAATATTAAAGATATATTTAGCTAAAATTACAACAAAATCACTATTATCAGACACAAATATAACATAACTCGCATAATTCCTGCTAAATCTAAAAAAAAAAACTATGTTAAATAAATAAGATGAGATGAGAAAAATATACAGGCTGGGCAGTTGGAGCTCAGTGATCAGAGAGACAGAGAGAGAGAAACAAAGTTACAATTTACAAATAAACTCCTGAGCAGAGATAAGTGCTGGGAGGGGGGGGGCCCACACAAGGGAGGGGGATTAGTGAGGGACGACTGTCTCTTTCTCAACATATAAAAGCTGGTAGCAGGGAGAGGGACAGATCAGATTCAGGTGCTGGAGGAAGATTTCTGTATTTGTTGTCCATCACTAATCCCCCGCCCTGTGTGGGCCCCCCTGTGTGCTCGGGCCCCCTACAAGAGGGCTGGTGGTCCCCCCCTATCAGCGGCACTGATCACAACTACTTTGTGCATCCAGGTGGTTTATACTGTGTTTTTTTTTTTTTTTTTTCGGGACAAGTTGGACTTTCATTTGGTAGTAAATGGTTATGATAACTCCTGATTTTTTTTTTTTTTATTTATTGTTATTATCACAGAAAAACCTGGCCAAAATAGAAAACAAAAAAAAAAGAGTTTTTAACTGCTTGCCAACCATCCGCCGCATATATACTGCGGCAGGCTGGCTCGGCTGCGTGAATCGACGTATGGGTACGTCGCGGGAGCGGTGCGGTGATAGGCAGCGGGGATGCTGACCCACGTGGTCGGCGGCCGCAATTGCCCCCAGGCACCCACAATCACTGCCCGCTGATAGAAAAGAACGGTCAGCTGTTGTAAAAACAGCTGACCCTTCTTCTCTCTGGAATGATCACAGAGCCCCTGTGATCCTTCTATATAGGAACACAGGTCTCTATGATCATTCCGCAAGCCCCTCCTCCATACAGTTAGTAAACACTCCCCTAGGCTCACACTTAACCCTTTGATCACCCCTGGGTTAACCCCTTCACTACCAGTGTCAATATTACAGTGACAGTGCATATTTTTGGCACCGATTACTGTAGTAATGTCACTGGTCCCCTCAAAAATCTCAAAAATGTCAGTTAGGGGTCCTATCTCTGTCTTCCTCCAGTTAAGCACCCCCCCACACACACACAGTTAGCAAGCACACTTAACCCTTTGATTACCCCTGATGTTAACCCCCTCCCTGCCAGTGTCATTAGTACATGCATTTTTTTTAGCACTGATTACTGTATTAGTGTCACTGGTCCCCAAAAAATTGTCAAAAGTGTCAGTTGGATGTCCAATTTGTCAACCGCAATGTTGCAGGCCTGCTAAAAATCACAGATCGCCACCATTACCATGGTCATGGCCATGACAGCCATGGTGACAGTGACAGTGACAGCCAGGCACCATGGCTGTCACTGAAGTGTATGGCAGCAGCTTACTGATGTCCTTTTTAGACCAATTCGGATTCTGGATTTCTAGGCGAATACGGCCAGCATTTGCATGTAGCAGCCTTTGTACACCTATATGGGAACAGCGTTTGGGACACAGGTCCTGGCTTAAAGGATATTCCGGAGAGGGCATAGCAGCCCCACACAATCTTCTGTATCATCCACACTGGAACTACAGGCTTTGAAATTACACTGTTCCGGTGAGTAGGGAAACAAAGGGGGAGCACGAGCACATATTTGTGATTGGAGCACAGAAGCACTTTTTGGCACTGTTTGCACTTATGAACATTGATTTGTGGAGGACATTATTGCACAATGTTTTGTGCCTAAACGTCAGCTTTAAAGTGTATATAGTATGTCCTGACAATTTTTTTCTTTTGTTTTCCGTTTTAATGAGAGTGTAGAGATATTAGAAGTAGGTATCGTCTGACCTACCTGGGTTTGGTTACCAAGAGGTTGGCCAAGCTGTGCTGAAGTTCTACACCAAAATAGGAACCCCATTGAAGTCAATAGAATCTGAAAATTTAAAATGAGTTTTGGTCCTTTTCAAAGCTAATAGGCAAGAGTTTGTCAAACAAATAGCATGGGGAGTTAGTTCATTTTTTTTTTGCAGCAGCAGCATTTCAAGACATTAACCACTTAATCCCCGGAAGATTTTACCCCCTTCCTGACCAGGGACTATTTTGCGATTCGGCACTGCGTGAGTGTAACAGACAATTGCGCGGTCGTGCGACGCTGTACCTAAACGAATTTGACGTCCTTTTTTTTCCCACAAACAGAGCTTTCTTTTGGTGGTATTTGATGACCTGTGTGATTTTTTGATCATGCGCTATAAACAAAAGAAGAGCGTCAATTTTGCAAAAATAACAATATTCTTCACATTTTTTTATATGAAATTCCCCAAAAAAAATGTAAAAATCTAAATTTTTTAACATTTTTGGCCAATTTGTTTTATGCTACATATGTTTGGTAAAAAAAAAATCGCAAAAAGCGTATTTTGATTGGTTTGCGCAAAAGTTATTGCGTTTACTAAGGGAAAGATTTTTGTCATTTTTGTTGTTTTTTTTTTTAACGCGTAATGGCGGCGATCTGCGATTTTTTTTGCGGTACTGCGACATTGCGGCGGACAGATCGGACCCTTGACTGACATTTTTGACACTTTTGGGGTTACAAGTGACATTACTGCAGTAATCAGTGCTATACATATGCACTGTTACTGCAAAATGACACTGGCAGGGAAGGGGTTAACTTTATTGGGGAAGGAGGGGTTAAGTGTGTCCCTAGGGGCGTGCTTCTAAATGTGATTGGACATGGCTACTGGTGTAGGAACAGTGATCAACGGTCCTACATAGTAGAACCGTATGATCACCATTCCTACACAGGGGAGAATGACAGGTGGCTTGTTTACATCAGCCGCCTGCCTTTCTCCCTCTGCACCGACGATCGTCGAGTGACCGGCGGACATCGGGTCTGCAGGTCACACGCACGGACTTGCTAAGGAACGAGCCGGGGCGGGAGAGCGCCTCCGCGGGCGCGCGCTCGCCCGCTATTGGCTCCCAAGCAAGTGACAGGCTAGTGACGTATGTATACGTCACTTTGCCTGGCCGGGGCTGACGGCCGCCGTATATAGACGTGCGGCGGTCGGCATCCGGTTAAGCATTATGAAAACCACTGCTCCTGTAAAAACTATCATTTAAAAAATGTTTTTTTTTGCATTGATACATGTCCCCCAGGTCAGCCCCCCTAATAGTTACCTGAGCCCATCACTATCCAGCGATGTTGCAGGAGTGTCTGAGCTGCCCCGGACTCTCCTCCATATTGGCTGAGAGAACACCTTGGCGCAAAAGTCTCCCACTGCTGTCAATCGAAGTCAGTCAGCCAATCAGGAAAGAGAGGGGGCAGTTTGGGTCACAGCTCTGTGTCTGAATGGACACAGGGAGCTGTGACTCGGCTTGGTTGCCCCCATAGCAAGCTGTTTGCTGTGGGGGCACTCAACGGGAGGGAGGGGCCAGGAGCAGCGAAGAGGGACCCGAGAAAAGCAGGATCGGGGCTGCTTTGTGCAAAACTAACTGGGCAGAGGAGGAGGTAAGTATTTAGCATGTTTGTTATTAAAAAAAAAAACAAAAAAAAACTTTACACTCATTTTAATGTTTATTAATGGGTAGAGGAGTGATGGTCCGGCAGTCTGGGAGACAGGTCATCTTTAACATCCTAATCAAGTGTGTAAAGCCTCGTACAACGCAACGATTGTTGGCCGACCGATCGGCCGTCTTTTGTCCAGTGTTGTTGTGTTGGTTGAAATGTGCTCTAGACTGCACACAAATTTTTTCGACAACAACAACCAACTTCAGAAGTGATGTCATGTGCTGGTTAACTTTCCGTGTTTTTTCTTCTCTGAGCATGCCCAGTCTTGCAAATCTGATTTTTGGCTGCCGAAATCTGTACTGACTGACGAAAATAGCATGCACACCAGATTTTGTTCGGCCGAAAAGTCGGTTGTCGGAAGCATCATACTAACAAGCCGGCAATCGGCCGATTGGACGTTGGCCGAAAATTCACGGCCAACAATCGGTGCGTGTGTACGAGGCTTATGTGAAAAATCTGCAACAGGGACACAGACAGCAAAAAAAGATCTATCAGGGGTTTCAGCCTTACTTTTCTAGCTGAAAATAAAGAACATTTACATATCTGCCTGGTAAAATTGTTTTCACCAGAATAGTCATTGAAGTAAAATATCTTTATCCTGAAAACCTGACAGGGGTTCTGACCCTCTGCTCTTTAATAAAAAAAAATAAAATAAAAAGTTTGGCTGGACACCATTTAAAGTATATCTATAACAATTTTTATTTTACGTCTTGGATTAAATTGAGAAGGATAAGAACCTGTCATTTTTTTTTTCTTTTTATATTATATTATTTAACAATGTCGCACTTTTATGTGACATTTAAAATAAAATAAAAAAAAATTGACATTTATAAAAGATTTACAGACAGGGTTAATACAAGGTCAAGAGAGAAAAGGTCCTAAGAAGGTGCAGAGTAAAATACCAAGTCCAAAATCTGATTCATGTACTGTATATCCATTTCCCTACCAGGTAATTCTGGCATATCTCTCCTACATGTAAAAATCAGAATTTTTTGCTAGAAAATAACTCAGAAACTCCAAACATTATATATATATATTTTTTTTAGCAAAGACCCTAGGACAGTGGTCTTCAAACTGCAGCCTGGGAGCCAGATGTAACCCCTTGCTTGCCTTTATCCAGCCCTTGGGCTAATGTTCCTCCCACTGACATTAACAATTGGGGAAAATTCCTGCCAATGACACCCAACAGTGGGACAATATTCCTCCCACTAAGACCAATGATGGGACACTATTCCTCCCACTAACACCAATGATGGGAAAATATTCCTCCCACTACAACCAATGATGGGACACTATTCCTCCCACTAACACCAATGATGGGATAATATTCCTCCCACTGACACCAATGATGGGACACTATTCCTCCCACTGACACCAATGATGGGATAATATTCCTCCCACTGACACCAATGATGGGGCACCATCCCTCCCACTGACACCAATGATGGGACACTATTCCTCCCACTGACACCAATGATAGGGCACTTTTCCTCCCACTGACACCAATGATGGGACAATATTCCTCCTACTGACACCAATGATGGAACAATATTCCTCCCACTAACACCAATGATGGGGCACTATTCCTCCCACTGACACCAATGATGGGACAATAATTCTTCCCACTAACACCAATGATGGGACACTATTCATCCCACTGACACCAATGATGGGACAATATTCCTCCTACTGACACCAATGATGGAACAATATTCCTCTTACTGACAACAAAGATGGGGCACTATTCATCCCACTGACACCAATGATGGGACAATAATTCTCTGACTAACAGCAATGGTGGGACAATATTCCTCCCACTAACACCAATGATGGGACAATATTCCTCCCACTAACACCAATGATGGGGACAATATTCCTCCCACTGACTCCAATGATGGGGCACCATTACTCCCACTAACACCAATGATGGGACAATATTCCTCCCACTAACAGCAATGATGGGACACTATTCCTCCCACTGACACCAATGATGGGACACTATTCCTCCTACTGACACCAATAATGGGGTAGTATTATTCTTCTGGACACCAATGATGGGGCATTGTTATCGACGCCAAGACATTATCTACTCCCACATGCCACATTCTGGCCCCTCTAAAGTCTGAAGAATAGTAAACAGGCTGTTTGTTTAGAAATTTCGGAGACCCCTGCCCTAGGGAATAAAATGGCATGAGTTGTAATTTGTTATGTCACATAGTATTTGTGCAGCAACTTTTCAAATGTAATTTTTTGGGAAAAAATACATTTAAATGAATTTTAATGCAATAAAACACAATAAATAACCCACTTTTTTGGTTATATATAAAAGATGATGTTCCAGCAGATAAACAGATATCTAACATGTCACTCTTTAAAATTGCACACACTCGTGGAATTGTGGAAATTTTTGGTACATAAAAAAATCTTTGTACCGGGTTACCAGGTTACAGTTACAGAGTTCTAGTGCTAATATGATTACTCTCATTATGATGTGCACGGCGATACCTCACATGTGTGCTGCGAACACTGTTTACATATGCAGGCGCGGCTGGGGCTGCAGCGGCCAGTATCAATCGGCCACATCTTAAAGCAGCGCTGCGGCGGTAGCGGGCGGCCCCATCTTAAAGCGGCATCTTAACGCGGCCCCATCTTAAAGCGGCATCTTAACGCGGCCCCATCTTAAAGCGGCATCTTAACGCGGCCCCATCTTAAAGCGGCCCACCGGGAAATCTCCCGGTATCCCACTAGGCCAGTCCGGCCCTGGGCGCTACCTACGTATGCTTTCACTTCTGCGTGCGAGCACAAGGGGACAGGGGCCCTTTAAATGTATTTTATTTTTATTTTTTTACACTGTCCCTTTTATTTATTTTTTTAATCACTTTTTTCCTATTACAAGAAATGTAAACATGCCTTGTAATAGGAATAAGGCATGACAGGTCCTCTTAATGGAGACATCTGGGGTCAACGAGACCCCCAGATATCTCCTGTACCCTGAAAAGTATGAGATCAAAAAAAAAAAAAAACAGTGATCTCTGCTTTCCAGGGAAAAAATAGCAGTGTTTACATCTTTTTTATAGGACAGACTTTTTCCATTTTTGGATTTCCTGTAGAAGCAGGAGAACCGCGAACCATGTTGAGTACTGGCTAATCATGCTACATTCATGATTTTGGGTAGAATATCGAATGCACAGTTAAGCCAAAGAACTGCCCCACAAACATATACTCAGGCAGGGCAGCCCTTAAGCACACAATCATGATTAAAACATGATTTTCTTCTTTGGTTCTGGGGCGTGCGCACACGCCGCTGGAGCCCCGCTGCCACTGTGATTGGACACAGTGGGAGCCAATCAGTGATTCTGGCGGATGCGATGTCCGCGGGGAATCCGGCGATCGTTCGGAGAGAGGCAGAACGGCGTAAACAAGGCAGACCGCTGTTCTACCAGAGAGGAAAATAGAGGTCTTGTGTTTCTGCTAAGCAGAAACATAGATCTCTGGTTTCCTTTGGTCAAAGCACATCCCCTACAGTTAGAAAGCACTCATGGGGAACAGATTTAACCCTTTGATTGTCCGTGATTTTAACCCCTTCTCTACCAGTGTCATTTATACAGTGACAGTGCTTTTTTTTTTTATCACTGATCATTGTATTGGTGTCACTGGTTCCCAAAAAGTGTCACTTTGTGTTAGATTTGTCTGCCACTAAGTTGAAGTCCCGCTAAAAATTGCTGATCGCTGCCATTATCAGTGAAAAATATAAAAAAAAAAAAAAAGTCCCTAAATCTATCCCATCCCATAACTTTTGCGCAATTAATATACACTTATTGGGATTTTTTTTACTAAAACATATGTAGCAGAATACAAATTGGCTTAAATTTATGAAGAAATTTGATTTTTTTATTTTTTTTTTATTGGATGTGTTTTATTGCTGAAAGTAAAAAATATTGTTTTTTTTTTTTTTTTAAATAGTCTGTCTTTTTTTTGTTTATAGGACAAAAAATAAAAACTGCAGAGGCGATCAAAAACCACCAAAAGAAGGCTCTATTTGTGGGAAAAAAGGACATCAATTGTATTTGTGCACGACCTCGCAATTGTCAGTTAAAGTAGCGCAGTGCCGTATTGCAAAAAATGGCCTGGTCAGGAAAGGGATAAAACCTTCCGGAGCTAAAGTGGTTAATCAATGCATACCTTTCAATAATATGTAATAAAGAAACTTGATTTTACTTGGCTGGAATGCTTTTGACAGTACCAAGAAAAATAATTTTGCCCTTTGTTTTCTAATCTAGACTAAATCTTGGATGTAGGTACCTATTACAGTATGATTTATACAAGTAAGATACTTTTATTTAATACTGTCAAAGATGTGTTAATGATTACAGAGCTGCAACAATGTGTGTCATCTATAAATGTCTAGGATTAGGCCTTAGCCTATAATATATATATATATCTAGATCTATATATATATATATATATATATATATATATATATATATATATAAAAGAGTAAGTGTAAGTACATACAACAACATTTCCTGGACGGGGGTTTTTGACATAAATTTAAAAAAATAAAAAATAAACCTCACCTAGCTCCTGACCCTTCTTCATAGAAACATGGACTGTTTTGCCCCCATGCCACCAACACTGATTTCCCATTAAATCTCGAATGCTGTTTTTAGTTTTGGTTGGCCAATTGTACAATTTGACAGGGTCCCATAGTTCATGTCAAACTCTGCTCCGCTGTTCTCCAGCAGCCAAAGGTTACATTAGTGGAGCGGTACCTCTAGGCACAATGGAAATGTCATTTGAACTAGGCAACATTTCATACAGGCAGTGATATCTCGAGCGGCATAAACCCCGCTGTCACAGCAGCGACAGGAATATAGTTAAAGATGTGCCTTGAAAGAGTCCTGAATAGACTGAAATTAATTAGTAGCAGGTTGTTGAAGTTATATACATCGTTAATGTAACAGCTTAAATGTCAAAGTTTCCAGTGTTACTGCTGTTTGTACCGGTCAGGCTTGCTATCCTGCAAAATGCTCTGACAGGTAATTTACACAAAGGCAGTCTGTCTGCTAAGGTAGCTGTTGCCAGAGACAGATACCTACCTGCCTATTTAAAGAGAATGTGTCATAAAAATCACATTGTAAACTGATCTAATCCTAGAAAAAATAGACACCATTGAGAGAGGAATCTTAACCCTGCTAAAGCCTTTTTTTTTTTTTTTATTAAATCTATATTTTCTGGGAAAAATACACTTCAATTTTGTCAGGATCTGGTGGTTGCCTGAGCAGAGGGTTGTAATTCCAGTGTCTACCAGCAAGTGTCTCCTAGCAGCCAGCAGTCTCCACCTGATACTGGCTGCTGGAAGGGTATTTAATTCCTCCCCATGTGGTGCCTTTTGCTCCAGTGTTTTACTGCTGCCAGATTATGCTGCCAGTTATCCTGATCTTGATCCTTCCTTAAACCTTTTACCCTGTAGAATGCTGCCTGGTACCTCCTCTCCTTTGTTCTTGACCCCTGTTTTGGTTCCCCCTTGACATCTGCTCCCCACACCCCCCAGCTTTCCCTGCTCTTCTCTATTCATCTTGCTGTACTGTATATAGTTACTGTATATAGGTTCATAGTTTGTGTTAGGTTTATTGGTCAGGTATTCTGTCACTGGGTTTTTTTGTTCATGTTACTATTATGTCTGGTGTGTGTTGGTGTCTGGATGAATTTTGCTTCAATGTAAATAAATCTCATTTTAAACAACCACAGCCTGGTCCCAGTTAACTGAGTGTAGCCACACAGATTTGGTCATCTTTGCTTCTGATTCTTGACAAGTAATTTTAGGGCACACAAATACAATATAATACCCATTTTGTAAACAAAATGTCAACAATGTATCAAGTAAATAGATACCTAAATATGTCAAGCCTCAAACTTAAGTGTGAAAGAAAATAGTATCAGCGCAAATACCAAAATATCACTCTACAATAAAGCTGCTGAACACTTATGGTGAATTTACATAATCAAACAGAATATACAATCAAAAATAATAGTGCAGTGCTATATAAATGGATATAGCTGAACAAACCAGCCCCTATGATATAAATTCATAAGAAAACCGTCCAAGTTAAAGTCCATGCAAAAAGAAGCCTGTGCAAAGAGGGTGCTCTGAAACATGTATCATCTGGTACATCTGATCAATGGATGTGATACAACATGCATACCCTCCCCCATATATGCTGGCCTCTCACCTTGCTAGTGGACACCTGAATTAACAGTAGGTCACAAGCGTTTGTTCTTTATCTCTCCAGAGGAGGATAAGTAGAGCACTGGAACTCCATCCTGCTTCCTACTTCCTTATCCTCTGATCCAAATCAGACAGACCAAACAGAGTACTTCTCATAGTATTAATCGGCCAATACTGACAGTCCTATGCATTGGCTTTCTGTCCATGCACAGTAAAGAGAATTCTTCATACCAAATTTAAACTTAGTAATTGATAAGACAGATGCATGTAGTCACCCAGGACGCTCGTAGAGCTGGAACTGGAGTGACTGCAAATCTTGGTTTTGTCCTATTTAAGAGCCTCTGCAATGCCAAAAACGCATCTTGCTGCATCTGTCTCCCCCTCAGTACTGAACACAAGGGCTCTTCTGCTGGAGTCTTCTGTCCTCTTTGGAAAGCCAAGCGGAAGTAGTCCGCCGCCTCAGTCTTCCTCTCCCCTGTCCTCAAACTTAAGTGTGTCTGTAAAATGGTGAAAAACCATGGTAGCCCTAATTGTCTATAGGTAACACTTTAAAAGCTCTTACAGGTCATACATTTTGAGTTAACAGTAAATGATGGCTCCATAATTATTGCTCTAACTCCAGCGGTTGTGGCAATACCTAACCTGAGATTGCACTTTCATGTTTTTGTACTCAAATGTGTTGAAATCATAAAGATGGCTCAGAGTCACACCACATTCCATAAGGTCCCTCACAAAAGAGGAAAAAACAAAAACTGAAATATAATGAATGGTGTGACCCCTCAGTAAATGAATCACATTTAGTATACATAAAAATCAAAATCTTTAGTGATATACAAATAAATACAAAAAATGATAAAGCCATACAAAGCAACAAATATATATATATATATATATATATATATATATATATATATATATAGTGACAGGAGGGGACCCTGTCACGGTGAAAATGGTTGGTTAAAGAACACACGGTGTGCACATTGGCTCCATGCAGGACTACAGAGTGTAGCTGTGGAGTGGAGAAGATTGCTTTTGCAGCTTTCTCCAGGTTTTGGCATACCTGGATGGGGCTCTGTAGTAGGGATGATCGAACGGTTCGGGTCCACCATCGGTGCGGCCCGAACATTGGGTGTTCGAGGTTCGGCCGAATTTAGAACTTTTTGCCCAAAAAGTTCGGAATTCGGCAACCAGAACCGCCCAAAATGCAATGCTTCAGGAAATGGGCTTTAAAAGCCCGTGATTGGACCAGAACCATTAGCAAAAGCCAATTGAGGGGGCAGGAGAATGCTAGGAATGTGATTGGAGTGACTAGGGGGTCCCTAGACCAATCATTAGTGAATACGCCCCCCAGTATATAAGATTGCCCCCGCCATATTCCTAGCATTGTTATACTGGACATGGAAGAGAGTGGAAGCAGTTTTGTTAATTTTACTTTAAAAGTGTCATTTAGCATTTATTAGTGTGAGGAAAGGGATATCTAGTGTAGTTAGAGTGCTCCTTTACACTTTAGTTAGCTTCAAAAATTTAGTTTCTGTAGGGAAAGTGTTAAGTGTCAGGGGACCGTAGTGTAGTGTAGGGTTAACTGGCAGTGACTGCTATGGCAGGGTGACAAAACCCTTCCATAGCAGGGTGACCGCTATAGAGAAATGATCATTTCTCTGAATAGCTTCGGGACACCCATATGGCTTCTCACCAACCAAGCATTTTTTATGCTGCAGGGGCTGCCACTGCCAGTGCTTTTTTAAAGGACATGTTTGATGTCAGACATGACATCTGAACATGTGTATAGGGGGTATATATAGACATATATGTCTGTATATATACCCCTAGACATATATAGGTGTGATAGTAGCAGAAATAAATGCTTGCGCTAATGAAATCATTTACAGTAATATATTTCTGCTACTATCACACCTATATATGTCTAGGGGTATATATTCAGACATATATGTCTATATATACCCCCTATACACATGTTCAGATGTTTTGCCTGCCTCAAAATAACCCAAAAAAATGCCAAAAAAACGCTAGCGTCAAAAAAAAAAAAATGCCCAGGTGTGTTTTTGCTGGCATTTTTTGGGGGGTTTTGGAGGCAGGCAAAACATCTGAACTTGTGTATAGTGGTGTATATACACACATCCATATATTTATATACACACCTAGACATATATTGGTGTGATAGTAGCAGAAATATATGCTTGCGCTAATGAAATAATTTACAGTAATATATTTCTGCTACTATCACACCTATATATGTCTAGGTGTGTATATAAATATATGTATGTGTGTATATATACCACTATACACAAGTTCAGATGTTTTGCCTGCCTCAAAAGAACCCAAAAAAATGCCAAAATAACGCTAGCGTCAAAAAAAAAAAAAATGCCCAGGTGTGTTTTTGCTGGCTTTTTTTTTTTGGGGGGGGGGGGGGGTTTGGAGGCAGGCAAAACATCTGAACTTGTGCACAGTACCACTATACACAAGTTCAGATGTTTTTCCTGACTGCAAAGATCCCAAAAAATGCCTTCTATTAACCACTTGCCGACCGCCGCACGACTATCTACGTCGGCGGTCAGCCCCTCACAGGCAAAGTGACGTAGGGCTACGTCACTAGCTTGTGAGGGTCTAGGGAGCGAGCGCGCACCACCGGAGGCGCGCTCCCGCTCCCGAGTGGTCACGGACCCCCCCGCGCGTGTGACCGGCGGACCCGATGTCCGCCGGCCACTTTGCGATCGGCGGGGGAGAGGGAGAATGTCAGGCAGCTTGTGTAAACAAGCTGCCTGTCATTCTCCTCGCTGTATGAGAGCCGATCATCTGGATCTACTATGTAGATCCGTTGATCAGTCTGCATACAGCTGAAGCCCCAGCCAATCACAGTTAGAATCACGCCCCTAGGGACACACACAGCCCCTCCCTCTCAAATAAAGTTAACCCCTTCACTACCAGTGTATTTTTACAGTAACAGTGCATATATATAGCACTGATGACTGTAGTAATGTCACTGGTACCCCCAAAAGTGTCAAAAATGTCAGTCAAGGGTCCGATCTGTCCGCCGCAATGTCGCAGTACCGCAAAAAAAATCGCAGATCGCCGCCATTACGCGTTAAAAAAAAAAACAACAAAAATGACAAAAATCTTTCCCTTAGTTAGTAAACACAATAACTTTTGCGCAAACCAATCAAAATACGCTTTTTGCGATTTTTTTTACCAAACATAGGTAGCATAAAACAAATTGGCCGAAAATTTTAAAAAATTTTGATTTTTACATTTTTTTTGGGGGAATTTCATATAAAAAAAAGGGAAAAATATTGCTATTTTTGCAAAATGGACGCTCTTTTTTTGTTTATAGCGCGTGATCAAAAAATCGCACAGGTGATCAAATACCGCCAAAAGAAAGCTCTGTTTGTGGGAAAAAAAGGACGCCAAATTCGTTTAGGTACAGCGTCGCACGACCGCGCAATTCTCCGTTAAAGTCACGCAGTGCCGAATCGCAAAATACCCCCTGGTCGGAATGGGGGTAAAATCTTCCGGGGCTTAAGTGGTTAAACCGGCAAGGTGTTACAGGAGCGGAGCCAACCCCCTGTCAGAAAGTTTTCTAATACAAACAATCTTTTTTTTTCTGGTTCTGGACATGCTACAGAACTGAAACTTCACATGTACACTTTTTAGACCCCCCAGATCTGAAATCCAAAGTAAAAATCAAAAAGCTCTTTTTTTTTTTTTAATTTTTTCAATAATTGGCTTTTTTTTATCAAAAATTACAATTTTTAAGAACTTTTTTTGTGTGATTTTGTGTCTGGGGGGTCTAAAAGGTGTACCTGTGAAGTTTCAGCTCTGTAGCATGTCCAGAACCAGAAAAAAAGATCATATAGGTGTTAAAGTTAAAGGAGGGTCCCACATCCCTGTTCTACTGAAAAATTATCTTTTTTTTCATGGTTCTGGACATGCTACAGAGCTGAAACTTCACATGCACACCTTTTAGACCCCCCAGATACAAAATCAAAAAAATCTCTCTTTTTTTTAAAATTTTTTCAATAATTGGCTTTTTTTTTATCAAAAATTACAATTTTTAAGAACTTTTTTTTGTGTGATTAATAGTTAATGGGGCATGACCCAGAACCCTAGGCACTTTTTAGGGGCATTTATTGGGTTTTGGGGCTTCAAAATGGTGTTTTTTGATTACCGAAGTTCGGGTCTCATTGATTTCAATGGGGTTCTGAAATCCGGGCCGAACTTTCGGGAAGTTCGGATGTTCTGGCCGAACCGAACTTTTCAAAAGTTCGATCATCCTTACTCTGTAGTTGGAAGATTCCATAGTATCTTGGGAGGGGCGAAATCTTCAACCCTGTGTCCAGGTTTTGTGGATGACCAGCAGGGTATGTGCTCAGGTGCACATGGGCCTTATAATGGAGATTTAGGAATACCTCAGAGCTTCCAGTTGGAGACTGCTCCACCCAACAGACAGGAGGTATGTGCATGGGGAGTCAGGAGGACTCCAATCCTCTCCAGGGGTCAGAGGCTGCAGGTGGCAGACATAGTATGTGTGTATCTGCAAGAGTCAGTAAACGGCCTGAGGACTAAGGCCAGAATGAAGCTGTGGATGCTAGAGGTAAGCAGTCTGCACAGAAGCACCTATGGCCGGGGTGACAAGCATAAAGAGCCAGACGGCTAGCATTTTCTGTTTGTGTATTTACCAGGAGAAGAACCCCTGCGTGGGAAACCTACATGTTACGTAGTTTGTATTTGCCTTTTAATAAAAATGGGCTACCAGGCCCTTAAAATATAGATCCTGACAACCGTGAGCACTTGAAAATGCATCTACTCCTAGAGCTAATGGTCCCCCATGTTACAATATATACAGTATATACACACACACACACACCAAAAAAGGAGGTTGTGTCAAGAACCAGTAGATAACAGTAAGTGAAGGCTGTCTGGATGTATATATATTGTTATATAATATATATACAGTATATTAATGTGATACCTACGTAATCATGTGTATAAAAGCCTTCCATTGCATCAAATTAAACAGAACAGTTTTTTTGGAAAGATGCGGAGAGTACAGTATCTTTTTGTGTCTGTTCCCTACTGCAGTAGTTTCTAATTTGGAACCACTAATCAATATGAGGATAGGAGTTGCCTATCTATAAAATGTTCAGAACAATATCAATGGAGGGCATCACAACTAGAATTATGCTGGGTGTCTTCATGAGAATAGCCTCCTTTTTCAACATGTGTCCCTAGAAAGCTTCATCAGGAGATGGGCGATCCAAACTGCGCCAAGTATCTCAAGCATTGAAGACAGTTAAAAGCAATGATATAAATATCTGGGTTATGCACACACCACACGTGACCTTCAACAACACCTGGGGGACCCACACGAAAGTGACCAACCGACCAAGGTGTGTCAATACAGTGATGTCCACTTATGGAAAAGCAGAAGGACAGGGCTTCCAAAGTTACAAACCAAGATTAGACAAAGCTAGTGTTCTCACTATGCCTCATGCCTCCAGCCCAGACATGTGTCTGTAGACATGTAAAGAAAAAAAAAATCAAACATCTTTAATATTATTGCTGACAAGGCCCCTGTGTGACTGCATATGCAGGTGGCAGGTTCTCTTTAAGGAAACATCAGGGGTCTAATAGACCACTAAAGTAACTTCAGTGCTCTGTTGAAACTGACAGAGGACAGACTATACTCAGTACAGTCAGAGCTGAGCACTTTGGAGTTCATACTACCCAGGGGAGATAAGCACTGATGTTCACTGATCTCCTGATGCTCTCCATCCTAGCACCCAACAAGTACATCTTGGGCACCCAGAATTGTGACCCTAGGCTGCACGCTCTTGGATTACACTTAAAAAATCCTTCTCCATATCGTTATAACATAGGAAGGAGGTTTTCTGTGGCCCAGTGAAGGAGACATAGGCAGGACACTGTTATAAAGGGCAGATTTCTTATGGCGCTTTTCCACTGCATGGAACCGAATGGTTCGGCTCGCTTTTGTGCTTTTCCACTGCTGGTACCGCATGGTACGGTGTAGGAACGGTTCGGTACGGTACGGTACGGCGAACGCTTTTCCACTGCATGGAACCGAACGGTACGGCTCTCAAAAACAGTACCACCTCGATTGTGGTTCCAACAGGTACCATACCCGGTACCATATCCCACAATCCTTTGCATGCAGTCACTACTAGCCACTGATTGGTCAGAGAATCCCACCCACCCCGTTGTTATCCCACCCACTTAACTTTAGTACTACTTTAGTGGAAAAGCAAACCATACAGTACCGTACCGAACCGTTCCAACACCGTACCATGCGGTACCAGCAGTGGAAAAGCAAACCGGGCCAAGCAGGGCCAAGTAGAGACGAGCCGGTACTTGCAGTGGAAAAGTGGCACCTCCAAGTCCTTAACAACAATCATGAAAAAGATCGGATTCATGAACAAAGCACCTCAGTGCTGCTGATAAATGCAATGCAACTGATTATTTTCCGCTCTGGCGGATCAATTTAGTTTGATCAAATCTGATCTAAACTGAGTCTAAAATAATCAGAAGGGAAGTTATGCCTATTAACTTGTTTTGCTATTTGAACATTCTGATTGAATTGCACATTGACTGGTTAATAGAATTGAATCATGTATGGCTACCATTAGTTAGAGCTCACATATCTGTGGGATAAAAAATGTAACAGTCCCAATGATAGCAGTGGCAATGTGGAATAACTGTGACTGATAAAGAAAGAGTGGGTGTTCAAGGGAAGTGCTCCTGTGAGAGAAAGATACAAACACACTGTCATCCCTTCTGGGATGTAGAGCTGTGCAAGTAAGTTCCTCCCCGATTTTGCTGGCTCCTTCCAGGTGTCCTTCTGCTCTGCAAAGAACATCACAGGTTTCATTATAAAAAAAAAACTCTGGAGTGGAGAAGCTTAAGGAGGAATTCTCCTACTCAGCTCTTCATGGCTGTTAAGATGACTAATAAACAAGTATGCCTTTGCAACTGTCACTCCTCAGGCTCCGGGCATCTACTTGCCTGGATAAAGGTGTGGTGTGAGTTTACAGGGGAATCTCATGTATATTTCTCCCATTGTTTATTTTAAAAGGGGAAGTACACATAAACAAACCATGGGGTTCCCTTTAGAGTGTATACCAGACCCTTATCTAGGCATGGAGCCTGAGTGGCCATGAAATGAAGGACAGTGACCATGTGCCCCCCCACCTTCCTTTCTGTACATTACCAGACCAATTGCATATCAACCAATAGGAGGAGGGGTACGTGGCAAGGTGGGGGTGGGGGGATGGGATCCATGCAAGGCCTCTGTGTTTAGGGACAAGATCCTATTCCCAACATTCTATCTTCCAAAATGGATGTGAGAGGGGGGACTTATAGTAAAAAAAGGGGGCTTCATATAGTCACCAATTCCTCTCAGGGAAATAAGTAAGGGGTTCAGTGATACCTCCTATTACTCATTCCCAAAAAAACACTCTATGAAAAAGTATTTTACTAACCAAAAAAAAAAAAAAACAATGTTCACTGATGTAAACCCATCATCCATTACATTGTCCAGCAATATAGATCTATTGTCATTTACAATGACCCAATGCCCCACAATGCTTCCCTGCTGCCATGGTGCCCCACCATCCCACTAAATGGCAGATCCCTGGTAACTGCATGTAAACAAACCAGCCCGGGATCCTTGGTGATGTTATTGACCAAATATGGTCATAATCATATTTGATCAATGGCGTCACCCAGATCCCCAGCTGCTTTGTTTACATTCTAGCATCTAGAAATTTGGTTGGGCAAACTGGCTAAATATGAACAGTTTGGTTTGTGGTTTGCCATACCAACTATGGGCTGGGTTCAGGCCGGACTCAGGTTCGTTCTAAACAAGAAGCTAGACCTTGATTGACAACTGTCTGCCCTGACTTTAGCTTCGACCCATTCCCATTTTATGTCTCTTGTTCCTGTCCTAATGCCTGGCTTGTGGAGCTCCGAAAACCAACTTTTCTCCTTACACCACTGGTACAGCCCATTGGATTAGCACTAGAGTTTTGATCTCAGATTTGCTTACAGGATTCTCTTCCCGTGTAACGCTCCTTGTTGAAGTAATAAAAAACATATGTAACCAATCTTCATCAGTGCTTAGTAGTAGTTAGTCATATTCAACTGGACTTATTCTGTACCATTGAGGACACTTCTTCAACATTACAGAAAAAGCTCAGTTGAATGTGACTAACTACTACCAGATATACCATGTCCTGGATAAATGAGAACCTTCATCAGTGGTTATATAAACACACATGTATTTTTCTAGAGTTAAGTTTTTCCTTTTTCATTTGACATGAGCATTCCTTGTGCTTTATTTTATTTTAAGTTTCAAGTTTTTAGGAATACCAAGCTCACTTCAATGTGAAATTTCAGGTTTTGCCGGTATCACTTTACAATTAAAATGCACTTCTCTGAAAATATTCTGATTCCTTCACAGTGTTCACACATAAACTGTGAATATTAGTAATGTCTCCATGCTAGGATTATGTAGTCTGACTCATTTTTTCGTTAAGTGATTTATTATCCCAATGTCCTTTCGGAGCAATTTGTAATTGAACACTTGACCACATCAAGGAGATAAGTCACAATTCATACTCGCAATTCATTAGCACTGATCACAGCCATCAATGACCAAGGTACTTTTAATGTACTTTCCTGTGATTTACACAGGGAGGTAATTTGCATGTGCCCAAGACAAAGAGATGGATTTAAAAAAAAAAAAAAGAGAGAGAGAGATAAAAACATTTGACCGTGAACTAAGCCGTCTCCTGTCCTAATAATAATAATTTGTGCAACATTTAAAAAAAAAATCATAATTAGCCAGGATGAGAGCAAAACATTAAAATGGATTGTAGGACGTTAAAGGGCAAATTGATGAAGTGCAGATTACGATGTGTTTGTCCACATAACACGCCTGCAATACGCTACCGAGAAAACCCCAAGCAGTGTCAGAGTGGCAGTAACATAATGAGGTCTTAGAAAAATACTGACTGTTCCAATAGGTTTGCACTTTCCGAAATGCTTTGAAATTAGGTGGAAGAGATAAATAAAGTGATTAACATTTAAAGTTGGCTCAGATGGCTGTAGTAAAATATCCATTTATCTCATGCACACACTGGAATTCCTAATTAGTAACATTGTACAAATAGCACAAAGGGCTTGAAACTCACCACGGCCAATCTTCTGATGTTTCCATAGACCTGAAATTAGGGCTGGACACTTACAGATAGATAAAAAGATTATTGGATGTCATTTGGAGGTTCTATAAGTACACGATATGGTCATAAGATTGTGAATGCCTGATTTTAGCACCTAAATAAGCTTTGTGGAAATCGCATTGAAAATCATGGGCATTAATATGGAGGTGTACTAGGTGTACTAAGGATGGATGAGAATACCTGGCTCGCAACTAGTGTTCCAATTCATCCCAAGGCATTCAATAGAGTTGAGGTCAGGGCTCTGTGCAGATCATTTGAGTTCCTGTACACTAAAATAGTCAAACCATGTATTTATGGGGCTGGCTTTGTGCATAGGGGTACAGTGATGATGAAAGAAAGAAAAAAAAAACTTCCCCAAACTCTTACCACAAGGTTGAAAGCACACAACTGTCTAAAATATACTGTATACAGTATATCTGATATTACCCCAACAGACCTCTCCCCACAGACCTCCACATACAGCTGGCCAGGGATGTGGGGGAGAAGCCCATGTCCCCATCAGCATGGGCCCCCTAAAAAAGTACCCACCACCTGTTAAGGGCAAGTGTCCTAATATGTTCCAAGAGGGGGGTGCACATACTTGCTCCCTCTTTCCTGGCGATCTAGGCTATAAGTTTGGTAAATGGTCTAATATGGATGGGGGGGGGGGGGCAGGCGTGCTGATCTACCAATATTAGCTGCAAGTACTCCATTCAAGTACAACATTTTAAGTACAGTGAAGAGATATTGCAGGAGACTGAAGATATTGAAGAGATACTGCAAGAGATTGGCTTGGAGTTTGCAACTGACTGTGTTTTTTGCTGACCATTGCTTGAGAAGAGGAAAGGAATTTGGTCAGGTGTTTGCTATTGTGCATTTGCTAATGAGACCAGCTCATTAAGGTGTTACATTTGTTGGTGGGGGAGGAGCTGTGAAGAAGTGTGTGTATATATAGAGACATACTCATTAGCTGGCCTAATTCATTAGCTGCAAGTACTCCATTCAAGTACAACATTTTAAGTACAGTGAAGAGATATTGCAGGAGATAGTCAGGAGGTAGGCTGGAAGGTGGAAAAAAGAAAAAAAAAGGTAAGATTTGTTTGACTTAATTTTACAATTTCTTTTTTCTCTTTCTCCTCTTTAAAATGGCAGACTTGGTTCAGTGCAAGAATTGTTGTGCATTTTTTTTCATGTTCCACTCTTTGGAGATTCGGATGCTGTCAGATCTGTAGGCAATTCTCCTTACTGCAGCAGGAAATTGCATTTTTGAAATCAGAGATATTTAAATTATCTGTTAAACAAACTCCAGCTGGGACTGCTGCAATGCCACTGCCACAGAGGACCCCCAGAAATGGCAGATGGGTTACTGTAGGTTCTGGAAGACTAAGAGTGGTGGATAGAAGACATGTCCCACATTCGGTGGTTCTCCATAATTCATTTGCAGCACTCTCAGAATGTAAGGACAACATGGATATGGACTCAAGCACAGAGGGTGAGAAACCATCGACTCCTATGTCTAATGTATGCAAGACTGCAGCCAAGGACAAAAAAAATAAAGTGAAGTCTCAAAGGAAGCAGCTGTTGCTGGATGATTCAATCATAAGAAGTGTGGAGCTTAAAGAAAATGGTTTTGTGAGATGTCTCCCTGGTGCTACTGCTAGGCGAGATAGAAGACGTATTATTAATATTGTTAAGCAAGCAAAGCAGGAAGGGGACGTGGATGTTCTTGTCCATCTAGGGACAAATGACCTGGCTTGCAATGAAGTGTCAGAGGTGAAAAAATCTTTTATCACACTTGGTAATGACGTACAGGATTTTGCATCCACCACAAATGTACTTAGTGAACAACTCCAAGAATTTGCGAAAGAGTATTTAAACTAGGAAGGGGGGGGCAAAAGAGTGAAAATACAAGAGTCCAATTGCCCCCCGAAACAATGCCAGAACAGGTCAGAAGCACAGAGGTTAAGAAATGATAAGCTCAGAGTTCTGTCTACAAATGCTCGCAGTTTAGGTAAAAAAATCAATTAACTTGGGTCAATAATGGCATCTGAGAATGTAGATTTAGTGGCTGTTACGGAGACATGGTTTAATGAAAGAAATGACTGGGACATAACCATACCAGGGTACTCTTTATACAGAAGAGACAGAGAAGGCAAGAAAGGAGGAGGAGTGGCCCTGTATGTGAAAGATAGCATTAAATCTAACCTAATACAAGTTGGTGAGGCCAACATAGAGTCAGTTTGGGTTACGTTGCAGTTTGCTAATCACGCAGTAACTCGTGTAGGTGTGATATATAGACCACCTGGTCAAGTTAAAGAACTAGATGATCTACTAGTTGAAGAAATAGCTAAAATGACAATGAAAGGAGAAGTTATCATTATGGGAGATTTCAATCTTCCAGATATAAACTGGAAAACCAAAATAGCAAGTTCTACCAGGAGTACAGATATTCTAAATTCCCTACTGGGGTTGTCTCTGCAACAAGTGGTTGAGGAGCCAACCCGGAGGGAGGCCATTTTGGATTTGGTATTCACAAATGGGGATTCGGTATATGATGTCATTGTAGGCGAAACCTTGGGATCCAGTGATCACCAGTCAGTGTGGTTTAATATAAGAACTGTGAAAGAGTCACACCACACAAAAACAAAAGTTTTAGATTTTAGAAAAACAGACTTTTCAAAAATGAAATTAGTCATAAATGAGTCCTTATCAGACTGGAACGGATTACATGGAGTGCAGGAGAAATGGGACTACTTAAAAGGTGCATTATTGAAGGCAACAGAAAATTGCATTAGACTTGTCAGTAAAAGCAAAAAAAGGAAGAGACCACTGTGGTACTCAGCACAAGTGGCCCAAATCATTAAAAATAAAAAGCTAGCATTTTGTAATTATAAAAAAACCCAGAGCAATGAAGATAAGGAAATCTACAAGATTAGGCAGAAAGAGGCCAAGCAAGTTATAAGAACTTCTAAAGCGCAGGCAGAAGAAAAACTAGCTCAGTCTATGAAAAAGGGGGATAAGACATTCTTCAGATATATAAATGAAAAAAGGAAATTAAAACAAGGAATAACTAAATTAAAAACAAAGGACGGAAGGTATGTAGAAGAGAATAAAGGGCTAGCCGACTGCCTTAATGAATACTTCTGTTCAGTTTTTACAGAAGAAAAAGAAGGAGAAGGACCTCCACTTGAAAGGATGACTAATGAATCGTTTGATGCATGTGTCTTTACAGAGGAAGACGTTCTAAGATTGCTGTCTAAAGTGAAGACAAATAAGTCACAGGGTCCTGATGAGATACACCCAAAATTATTAAAAGAGCTTAGTGGTGAGCTGGCAAAACCATTAACAGATTTATTTAACCAATCATTAGTAACAGGAGTCGTCCCGGAAGATTGGAAATTGGCAAATGTTGTGCCCATTCACAAGAAAGGTAGTAGGGAGGAATCGAGCAATTATAGACCAGTGAGTCTGACATCAATAGTAGGCAAATTAATGGAAACCCTATTAAAGGATAGGATTGTGGAACATCTTAAATCCCATGGATTGCAAGATGAAAAACAACATGGGTTTACTTCAGGGAGATCATGTCAAACAAATCTTATAGATTTTTTTGACTGGGTGACTAAAATAATAGACGGTGGAGGTGCAGTAGACATTGCATATCTAGATTTTAGTAAGGCTTTTGACACTGTCCCACATAGAAGACTTATCAATAAACTGCAGTCATTGAGCATGGACTCCCATATTGTTGAGTGGATTAGGCAGTGGCTGAGTGACAGACAACAGAGGGTTGTAGTCAATGGAGAACATTCAGAACAAGGTCATGTTACTAGTGGGGTACCTCAGGGATCTGTACTGGGACCAATTTTGTTTAATATCTTCATAAGTGATATTGCAAAAGGCCTCGATGGTAAGATTTGTCTTTTTGCTGATGACACAAAGATATGTAACAGGGTTGATGTTCCTGGAGGGAAACGCCAAATGGAAAAGGATTTAGGAAAACTAGAAGAATGGTCAGAACTCTGGCAACTGAAATTTAATGTGGATAAGTGCAAGATAATGCACCTGGGGCGTAAAAACCCAAGGGCAGAATATAGAATATTTGACACAGTCCTGACCTCAGTATCTGAGGAAAGGGATTTAGGAGTAATTATTTCAGAAGACTTAAAGGTGGGAAGGCAATGTAATAGAGCAGCACGAAATGTCAGCAGAATGCTTGGATGTATAGGGAGAGGTATAAGCAGTAGAAGGAGAGAAGTGCTAATGCCGCTGTACAGAACACTGGTGAGACCTCACTTGGAGTATTGTGTGCAGTACTGGAGGCCATATCTCCAGAAGGATATAGATACTCTAGAGAGAGTTCAGAGAAGAGCTACTAAACTAGTACATGGATTGCAGGAAAGTTTTTTGGACCTTAACATGTATAGCTTGGAAGAAAGAAGCGACAGAGGGGATATGATAGAAACCTTTAAATACATAAAGGGAATCAACTTGGTAAAGGAGGAGAGCATATTTAAAAGAAGAAAAACTACCACAAGAGGACACAGTTTTAAATTAGAGGGGCAAAGGTTTAAAAGTAATATGAGGAAGTATTACTTTACTGAGAGAGTAGTGGATTAATGGAATAACCTTCCTGCCGAAGTGGTAGCTGCAAATACAGTGAAGGAGTTTAAGCATGCATGGGATAGGCTAGGCATAAAGCTATCCTTCATATAAGATAGGGCCAGGGACCATTCATAGGATTCAGATATATTGGGCAGACTAGATGGGCCAAATGGTTCTTATCTGCCGACACATTCTATGTTTCTATGTTTCTATATTTATTTCAGGAGACAACACACTGTAAAATACAGCTTACAGCTACTGGTCCAAGAGCTGCATGTAAAAAAGGGAGTAGAAGATCCCAGGTAATACTACTGACCAAATGTAGTCACTGATGTTTGTGTTTTTTGTCTAATAAAGGAATTTTGTATTGTGAGTGTGTGTTAATTTACTTTTTCATTTTTTGTGTGAATGAATAACTAGGGGCACTAAGTCTGTGGGCAGTACCCCCCCCCCCTGTTTTAAATGGGGCTTTTATATTCTGATAAGTATCTCCCATAGACCTCCACATCTACTAGGTCCCCCACTGCATTTTTTTTTTTTGCTTAGGGTCCCTCTTAACATTCTTGCCAGACCCCATCCGGGATGGTCTGTTAAGGTCTGGTAAGGATTTTTTTGGGGGAACCAAATGATATTTTTTTTCAAAGCATCACCTTTTTTATTCATTCTAGATCCTCATCGAAAATAAGGATCTGGAACGGATAACGGAAATCCTAGACCCTTTGTTTACAAACAGAATGATGCAGTGGATAATGTAAATTAGTTGCACTTATTTTTACATACAGGAGTTCCAATTAACAGGCAGGTTTAAGACATCCCTCAAACATGTTAGAAACTGTGCATTGTTAATATTTCCTTTTAGCCTTATCAAAAGTGCTTATCCCAGCTAGGGATGATCGAACTTTTGAAAGGTTTGGTTCGACCAGAACACCCGAATTTCCCGAAAGTTCAGTTCAGATTCCAGAACCCCATTGAAATCAATCGAACCCGAACTTCGGGAATCAAAAAACACAATTTTGAAGCCCTAAAACCTAATAAATGCCCCTAAAAAGTGCCTAGGGTTCTGGGTCATGCCCCAGGGACTATGCATAAGGCAAAAAAAGTTCTTAAAAATTGTTGTTTTTGATAGAGAGCCAATTATTGAAAAAATTAATGAAAAAAAAATGAGATTTCTTTGGATTTGGTGTCTGGGGGGGGGGGGGGGGTCTAAAAAGTGTACCTGTGAAGTTTCAGCTCTGTAGCATGTCCAGAACCAGAAGAAAAAAAAACATATAATTTTTCTTAGAATTTCAGTAGCGCAGGGATGGTGTTACCCTCCTTTCATAAAGTGCAAATAAATAAAGTGCATAAATTGCATAAATAATCCAAAACATCCAACTAAGCAAGAACAGAGTGCTTCAAAAGTCTTTATTTATGTAGTGCTGTTTTGGATTATTTATGCAATTTATGCACTTTATTTATTTGCGCTTCATGAAAGAAGGGTAACACCATCCCTGCGCTACTGAAATTCTAAGAAAGATAATCTGTTTTTTTTGTGATGAATTTTAATTTATGTATAGTTGTCACTGAGGCTTTATCAGTCAGGTCACCCTAGGCTAGGGTCACCCTGACATGGCAGAGTGGGGTCACCATGAGCTTCCTGTAAGGGGGTGTGGTATTTTGCACAATAGCTGACTAGCAAGCACGTGTACCTGCTGTAGATATATCATCAGTGCAACATGCTCACTAGACGGAACCCCGACACTTAAAAGTATCCCTACAAAAACTAGATTATTGAATCTAACTATAGTGGTATATAGTACACTAACTACACTGCATATCCCTTTCCTCACAGTAAAAGAACAGCTCCATACAGCAGAATATAATTGCAAAATGACACTGGAACTTTACAAGCAATGCAGCAAACGTTGTAACAAAGCAGGAGAAACACAAATGCTTCCACTCTCTTCAAAAGCCTCTGTATTACAGTGCTAGAGGTTAGGCGGGGCTATGTTATAAACTGGGGGGCGTATTCACTCCTTATTGGCCTCTGGACCCCGTAGTCACTCCAATCATGTTCCTAGCAGACTCCTGCCTCCTCATTGGCTTTTACTGACGTTTCTGGCCAATCACAGGCTTTTAAAGCCCACTTCCTGTCCCATTGCATTTTGGGTGGTTCTGGTGACCGAATTCCGAACTTTTACCGCAAAAAGTTCGGAATTCGGCCGAATTTCGAACACCCAATGTTCGTGTTGAACAGATGGTCGACCCGAACCGTTCGATCATCCCTAATCCCAGCTAGACTATACATATATTTTCATTAGTATGTGTCCACCGACACACCCTCCCAGCAGTGCCCAGCTCCGCTTGCCCTTTGACAATCTCCTGACCATGGAGTATTGCTCTCATTGAGAAACATGCAACACCAAGAGAAAACCAAAGAGTAAGAGAATTACATGACCAACCTGAAGACATCTGGCACAGGATAGTATGGTAAAAAAAAAAAGCATAACATGCTGCTGACAGGAACCTCTTGGGGTAGGGTGGGAGAGTATTTTTGAACCCAAAGTTGGGCTTGCATTTTGTCTTCATGTACTGAATTTCTAATGTTTTATAATTCAGTAGAAATCTTTACAGTAAGACATATTTGGCTGTGTTTCTTGATATTTCCCTGTATAGAGAAATTTTAATGATGAATGTAATGTGTTATGATACATTAGTTTTACAGCAGTTCAGAATAATGAAAGCGTAATTCTGGGCAGCCTCTATGTATACCTCATATTGTGAGATAATAGCGGGTCACATAGTTATCATGCGATTACTCATCTAGAAACTGACAGTGATTAGGACGCCTCAGTTGGCAAGTGGAGTGAGAGCAATATGAGGAAGATTAGTACCATGCAAGAAAATAAAAGTCACTGCATAACAGTTGCGGGCAAACATAACTGTATCGCTTTGAATTCAGAGACCATCAGCAGGAGACTTATATAAAATTTGCTTTTAATGTCTAACACAAGCTTTGAGAAAAGTCAGGTCCAATCAAAAGGAATATGCCAATTTTCCTAAACCCTGTTGACCTTTGGAATGAATAGGAGTTTGAATAGAAAGCCAGATCCTTTCCTCCAGTATCAATATTTGACCTCTCAAATACTCTCTTGGCTGGGTGGGCAGAAATTCCCATGAACAAAATCTTGCAAAAATCCTTCCCAGAAGAATGGTGTCTTCTATACAGTCTAAGGAGAAGGTGGTAGGGTAAACTCTATAATAATGGCCATGGGTTTTCAATTATATGCCCAAAAAACTTGTAGCAAGGTGTCAGGCCTTCTTTGTAATTCCTTGAGAGAACTCTGCTGCATTGTTTCCAGGTGCCATTAGATATCACCACTTGTCCACAATTTATCTGTGTAGGAACTTTTTGCAGGGCAGCCCAGCATAGGACTAATTTGTCCTCTACTGTGGGCTCTAGGCTTCATCTTGGAGATGTATTGCAACTGGACACTGAGGTCTTGCAAGATTTCAGCATTCATTTTGGCTCAGGCATGGTATATAAATAACATGAACTATGTCACATGAGGAAGTCCTGCATGGGAAAGCACTGAGAACAGTCACCATCATGTGAAGCTTAGAGTTTTGTCCAGGTGGTCAACCCTTTTAGAGAGTGGGTCTGTCTCCCAACTAAATAAATTCATTTTTAGGGAGAGATAAAAAGACCAGGAGCCATGATGTAAGGCTCAGGTATATCTTACACGAGGGATTCTTATTTGGGGTGAAGCTGAAGAACCTCAAATTACACCAGGAGAAAGATTTAAAAGCATTTCTAAGAGATTAATGAAACTGTAAGCACCCGAGTACTAGCAATTCTGAAAGAGGTTTGTTCTTTTGTCATTTGCCTTAAAGTAGAACGATAGGCAAATCATTTTTTTTTTTTTGGATACAGTGAGGGAGGGTTATAACCCGTCAGATTTTTTTTTTTTTTTCATCATCTGTGTGCCATTGTGGAGATTTTCCTTCCTTCCTGTCTCATAGCCAAACACGAAGTAAAAGGAAATCCTTGCAAGTTAAGGAAATTCCTTGGGGACACCAAGGTCACCCATTGGAAGATTCCCCCTCTATTCCTTTTGTTGGGGCAATCCAAAATTAGGGATTTTCTTTTACTTTCACTTTTAATTAGAACAGTAAACAGGACACGGTAAACAGGATAAATAGAGAGGGTGAATCTCCTTAACCACTTGCCAACCGCTCACACGGAGCGTACTGCTGCAAAGTGGCTCGATTCCGTCCAGAGACGTAGACCTACGTTGCTGGACTCCTCCCCTTGTGGGCGGCATGCGCGCGCCACCGGAGGCTCGCTCCCGCTGTATTCAGACACCGCGGGAGACGGGCCAGGGGAGGAGAGGCGGTGATCACCGCCGCTCTTCCCCGATCGTCGTGGATCGAGTGAGGAAATCCACCCGCTTGTGTAAACAAAGCGGGCGGATCTCCTATGTGAAAGACAGTCACAGATTACAGGATTCAGCAAAGCTGAACCTGCGATCTGTGCCTGTGTCACACAGTCCCCTCCCCCCACCCACGTCAGTAAGCACCAGGCATACATTTAACCCCTTGATCACCAATAAAGTTAACCCCTTCCCTGCCTGCGTCATTAAACAGTAACAGTGCATATTTATAACACTGATTACTGTAGTAATGTCACTGATCCCCCCAAAAGTGTCAAAAATGTCAGTCAAGGGTCCGATCTGTCCGCCGCAATGTAGCAGTCCCGCAAAAAAAAAAAAAATCGCAGATCGCCGCCATTGCTCGTTAAAAAAAAAAACAATAAAAATGACATAAATTACATAAATCTTTCCTGTAGTTAGTAGCTGCGATAACTTTTGCGCAAATAATAATAAAGAAAATTGCTGCGCTAACTGAAATTCAAAGCTTCAAACATACAAACTTCAGAAGTTGGTAATAAAATCCAAATAGAAAAGCTGCTACACAGAATCTGGAATAAAAAACAGATCTAAAAGCAATATAAGAACAATGTAGCGCTAATCATCAGTAAAAAGTTCTCAGAAAGATTAAAAAGTCCATGTAAAGTCCCAATATGATCAGATGAAAAATGTAGCGAATCCGTGATACCACCACCAGACACCCAGTTCACACTGACCCTTACCACATAACGATGATCCCCATGACAGAGATCCCAAATGCCAAAAATAGACTCAGTAGGACTCGATATGTATCCTGGATAATATGCGTCCTTCTCTGGAAGTCTCAGGTCAGTAGTCACAGGTATGTAGGGAATGAAGCACAAAGCAGTATCATAGCGCAGACCATTTATTAACCAGATCAAAATAATAGATTAAAAACACTTACAAGGATCCAATCATAACGAGCATGTAAAGCAGTCCAAAATTGTTTCCAAGCATGTTCCGCCACGGCATTCCACCAAAATGATCATTTTGGTGGAATGCCGTGGCGGAACATGCTTGGAAACAATTTTGGACTGCTTTACATGCTCGTTATGATTGGATCCTTGTAAGTGTTTTTAATCTATTATTTTGATCTGGTTAATAAATGGTCTGCGCTATGATACTGCTTTGTGCTTCATTCCCTACATACCTGTGACTACTGACCTGAGACTTCCAGAGAAGGACGCATATTATCCAGGATACATATCGAGTCCTACTGAGTCTATTTTTGGCATTTGGGATCTCTGTCATGGGGATCATCGTTATGTGGTAAGGGTCAGTGTGAACTGGGTGTCTGGTGGTGGTATCACGGATTCGCTACATTTTTCATCTGATCATATTGGGACTTTTTAATCTTTCTGAGAACTTTTTACTGATGATTAGCGCTACATTGTTCTTATATAACTTTTGCGCAAACCAATCAAAATATGCTTATTGCGATTTCATATAAAAAATGTGAAAAAAATTGTTATTGTCACTCTTTTTTAGTTTATAGCAAAAAGTAAAAATCGTACAGGTGATCAAATACCATAAAAAGAAAGCTCTATTTGTGGGGAAAAAAGGACATAAATTTAATTTGGGTACAGCGTCGCATGACCGCGCAATTGTCCATTAAAGTAACGCAGTGCCGAATCGCAAAATATGGCCTGGTCAGGAATGGGGTAAAATCTTCTGGTCTTAAAGCGGTTAAAAATTTTTTGTCAAAGACATGTAGCTAAATACATTTTGGCCTAAATATATGACAAAAATTGAATATATTAGATATTTTTTAACTGTCAAAGTAGAAAAATATTGTTATTTTTTCAAAATTGTCGCTCTTTTTTTATTAATATCGCAAAAAATTAAAAGCACAGAGGTGATCAAATACCACCAAAAGAAAGCTCTGTTTGTGGGACAAAAAGGACGTACATTTTGTATGGGTATGGCGTTGCACGACCGCTCAATTGTCAATTAAAGTCGCACAGTGCCAAGTTGCAAAAAGTGGCCTGGACGTAAAGCAGGAAAATCCTCCGGTCCTAAAGTGGTTAACAGATTGAAGAAAAAAAAAACTGACAAGCGTTCTAATCCCTCTCCACTACCCAAAAATAAAAAAAAGGTTTTGCCTTTGGTTATACTTTAAGCCACCATGTTGGAAATGTCTCTTTGTGAAGAAAACTTATGTTCAAGAGAAGCTGGTAAAATGAAATTTGTGCCCAACTGGAGATTCCGTGTCTAATTGGCTGGGATGAGATCATTACAATACATCTTGGTCTGTGGTTTGGAATGGGGAATTTGGCCTGCCAATGGGTCACCACTGATGTAGCATGGGATGCATAAGTTCCCCTTCTCCTGAAATGTATAATAAACTTTGTGCCCTGCTGTCTCAAGGACCTTTGTGTTGCAGTGAGAACCTGGTGGAAGATGCCTGGAGCTACTGGAGTGAAGAGAGATCTCTTGAATTAGACATTTCCCTGACGACACCAAAGATGTGTAAAAGTGAACCCTGAGTTAAGTGACATGATTTCTGATCTCTCTTAACTTCTTGATATTGCAGATTGCCCTCCAGCAGGAACTAGATTACAAGCCTGCTGAAAGGGGCAGTAAAATGTTACCATAGCCATATCCCAGCCACTAGGGCAAGCTTCCTTAACCATTCGTGATACAAACTCTTATAAGTGTGCTGGTCAGGTGTCCCCAAACCTTTTGCTTCCCAGTAAAGCCTCTGTGAGTTACTAATATTGGACCTGGAATCACTCCAGTGGTGTCTGGGATAGAATGGGGAAGTCGGCCTGCCAATGGATCACCACTTATGTGGCGTAGGATGAATGGATTCTCCATCTCCTGAAATATACCATAAACTTTGTGCTCTGCTGTCTCAAGGACCTTGGTGTTGCAGTGGGACTCTATAGAAAGATGTCTGGAGCTACCGCAGTAAAGAGAGGTTCCTCAAAGTAAATGTTTCCCTGACAGTACTGAAGCTGTGTAGAAGTTAATCCTGAGTTAAGTGACTTGGTTTCTGACCCCTTAAATGCTTGAGACAGCAGATAGCCCTGCGGCATGAACTGGCTTAACAGCCTGCTAGAAGAGGTGGTAACATGTTGGGGTAGTCTTATCCCAGCCACTAGGAGGGGCTTCCTTAATGGCTCATGCTACAAACTCATATAGGTATAATGGTCAGGTGTCTACAAATCTTTTGCTTTCCGCTGAAGCTTCTGTTCGTGTGTACACTGGCTGATTCTGGGCCTAAAACCCCTCCAGTGGGGGAACAGATAAAAATAAAAGCACTCTCTGTGAAGTGTAAAAGGCTAAGCGCATCTCCCATCAGTTCTTGTGTGGTCACCTGCATAGGAAAAAGGGTTGTTATGTAACAGTATCAGCCAAATGATCAGACCAGTGGTGATGTGCAATTTCTACTTTACTTAATAATGTAGAATGTAGATTACACAGGAGATCATGTGGACAGGGGTTTGCAGTACAAAACAGCAATATGAGGAAGGGAGAAACAGGCATAAAACATGCCTGGAGAGGTCTGGTAGTAGTTGTAAGTTTGCGTATCCCTCCGGTAGTGGCATGTTTTGCCTCGTCGCCATCATAATTTGCTCTTTCACATGGTAAAAGTGAACCCTGAGGAGCACATCCCTTGGTACATCTCCTGACAGGAATGATGGTTTTGGCAGTCTGTGTATCCTGTCTATAATGAGGTCAGATGCGGATGAGTTAGGGAGCAGTGCCTGGAAGAGTGCAGTGACATGCGGAAGGAGCTGGTTAGGCAGGATTGTCTCAGGTATTCCCCTAATTTTTATATTGTTCCGCCGGGAGCGGTCTTCCAAATCTGCCACTTTACTTTTGAGCCAGTGGATTTCATCCATTTGGGTGTTAAGAGTTGTGATGACAGAATTCAGAGTAGAGGCATGTGTGTCAGCCGTGCGTTCTAGGGAGTCAACCCGAGTGCCCAAAGAGCCCATGTCAGTCCTGAGTTGTTGTATGCAAGACCGCATGTCAGCTTGCATAGTATTGCGCAGGGCATACATCATGTCTCTCATAGTGCCTTCCGAAATAGGGTTGCTGCCAGTGGGGAAGGAGGCAAAGGGGTCAGGGCCATGAGAGGGGGAAGCAAGTGCATGCTGTCCAGGGAGGCTGGTGTCCATACCTGAGAATCTGGCTGATCTCTGCGGTGAGTCCCTCCTCTGCCTGTTCTTAGCTGGACTCCTGGACGAGGGAGAAGGAGGAGAGGACGACCCAGATGACTGGCCACTGTCCGGGTTGGCTATCTGCCTGTGGAGGGATGGGTGAGTGGAGAGCGGCTGCAGTTTGTGGAGCGCAGCGGCTCCCTGTCCTCCTCGTGGTCCCGGGGCGCCGCCATTTTGGTGTAGCCCGGAGCTCTGTGATACGAGGAAACCGGACAGTTTGTTTGACTGTACCGGTCCCTTCTTTCTGCGGGCCATGTCGGCGGGTGCTTGCGGAGGTTACCGGTGTAACGGGCGGGTGTCTGCGGGGTCTGAGCTCTGTGTTGCTGCGTATGTCCCGGACGGCTCGGCGGAGCAGGATTAGCAAGCAGCCATCTTCCGCACCGCGGCCACGCCCCAGGCATAAAACATGTGAAAACAATTCTATTGCAGTTATACTAATGGCCACTAGATGGCAGCAGAGTGTTCTGAGTTCAGTTTACTGATAGGATAAAGAGCTGAAGATTCTCACGTGTTCCAAGAGATTGATCATTGCAAGAGATTGATTCATTCAGCAGACTGTGAGCTGAGGGGATTTCCTGCTGGCACAGACTTCACACAGGCACTGCTGATGCTGACTTCGGTCAGGAGGCTCTGGGGGCCATAGATAGGACCAACCCACTGCTTGGACAGCTTCTCCACATGGACTGTAAGAGAGTCCTCTCCAGTTACTGGGGCTTGGATAGATGCTGTGTGCTCTTGTGCTCACTGCTGGTGGCCCATAAACCAGACTGATCAGATGAGGACCCAGCACCTGGGGACAGCTCCCTTGCCCAGTCACTGCTGTCCCATCAGGCAGGATCTCTCTGAGCACAGGAAGCTGGGCGGAGCTGGCATTTATACTCCCTGGGCGTGTCCTGGAACTCAGGGGATGCTGGGAGCCCAGAGGATTGTGGGGAATCGAGTTAAAGGGACTTGCACCTGCATCTGGATAAAGGGGCACACCACTACAGGGTCAATCCCCCTCAACAGGTACACAAAACAGCAATACAACTTTACAGACAAAACACTATACACGTACAGTGTAACATCAAATAAGATTCTCTATTTCCGAAGATAAAGAAACCGTTTTTAACTGAGCATGTACTGTAAAGCATTTTATGAAATCAGGAGAAAAAAATCACAGCTTTGGGTGTTCTTACATTTTGTGGCGAAGGAAAGAAGTTGGCATGAAAACCGATGAAGACTAGTTAATGGACAGCTTTTCTTAGACCCATTTCTGACTCAAGAGACTGCTTCAATACTTTTAAATAGGGGTTTGCAAGAATAAAGAGGCAACGTAAGGTACAGCCTCAAAAGTCTTCAGCTAAACCACGACTATAAAAACTATTTTACTTTTCAGTTAAAATTCGCTGAGCTGGGTTGATAGCAGTACTTTGTCAATATTTTCGTAATGCATTTTCACAGACGGATAAGCCTTGCTTCGATGCAACATATTGCGTCTCTCCACGGACCAACAGAGAGCCGTTTCTGAAGGGCTGAAACCAAAAATAAGTATCTAGTGGTATGTTGCATGGCGTACAATCCCCAGCCTCAGTTAAACAATGTACTGTTCATTTATAATTTAGAGATGCGCCGGGAAGATTCTTTCTTAACGTCTATCTGCAAGCATTGGACTTATGAGATTGCGAGGCAGGTCGACGCTGCTTATTATATTACAGTAAATTTAAAGCAAAAGTCGTTTCTCTTAAACGTTGCAATTTCCTCTCCTTCTTGCGAACGCCTCATTGTGCTCAACTAATATTTACAGCGTGTATTCTGGAGCTGTTTTCCGTTATCTCCGAGGTTCAACTGAGCCGGCTTACTTTATAGGGCTCTTAAATATACAGGATCTGCAGAGATATATACAAATGAGATATTTCTTGGGTTAAAAGGTTCCCATAAATAAGGAGCTGTAGCGAGCTTGCCTTAGCAGAGTTTTACAAATCTCATAAAGCAAAGATATATTTTTGACCTTGCCGTGCATGAAGACATCCCGTCTTTATCAACATCGCCACTCATTAGTGGTTCACCGGAAGGAACAAATTTAAAGTGCACATCTGACCTTCAAGGAGGACTCGCCATGTAGAAAATATTACAATTTGCGCTCTTAAAGAATACACTATATATTAACTTGGCTAAGCAAGGTTCCTTAAAGAAGGATACCTCATTTTGATTAGATACACATAAAGTAGGAAAGTTATAAACGCTTTTATGTTACAGCTGCAAACCCCATTCATTTAATCCCCCCGGCTACTGTTAGGACAAGATGTTGAGAATAAATGGTTAGATGGAGGTGTAATGCAGATGGAATATTGGATATTAGGCGCACAGTTACAGGAATATGTCAGAGCTCTACCCAGTTGCCATGGCTTTGAAAGTATAGTGTGTACACATTTTAAGCTATTATTGTGAAAGCATTTTCTGATTACAATTTTTATGTTTTTGTTTCGCTTTATGTACAATATTGTCAATTTTTCAAATGGTGGCCATGTATATTTAGTATCACTGGTGATCATTCTAACCAAGTATCTACCACTGTTTATTTATGAACAGCGAAGTGGTGGTTGCTTATTTCTGCAGTGACATTTATAAATAACACTGCAGAGATCACCCTTGGGTGGCTACTCAGGTGGCTTGGTTCACAGAACATACTCAAAGAGGTACTGGGAACTTTTATGGCACTTTTCCACTGCAAGTACCGGCTCGGCTCTACTTGGCCCTGCTTGGCCCGGTTTGCTTTTCCACTGCTGGTACCGCATGGTACGGTGTTGGAACGGTTCGGTTCGGTATGGTTTGCTTTTCCACTAAAGTAGTACTAAAGTTAAGTGGGTGGGATAACAACGGGGTGGGTGGGATTCACTGACTGATCAGTGGCTAGTAGTGACTGCATGCAAAGGATTGTGGGATATGGTACCGGGTATGGTACCTCTTGGAACCACAATCGAGGTGGTACTGTTTTTGAGAGCCGTACCGTTCGGTTCCATGCAGTGGAAAAGCGCCGCCGTACCGTACCGTACCAAAGCGTTCCTACACCGTACCATGCGGTACCAGCAGTGGAAAAGCACAAAAGCGAGCCAAACTATTCGGTTCCATGCAGTGGAAAAGAGCCATTAGATTTGCAAGTGTAGTCAGATAAAAGAAAACATCAAACAAGCTCAAGAGCCCCCCCAAATGTATTGATTGTTTATTTTTTACCAACAATTATTATCTTGGATTTTTTTATCGAATTTCGGTCTGATGCTTCACAGAAACAGTGTACAGAGGCAATTTGAGCAACTCTGTACCATGTGATCTCTGTGATGACCAAAAGCAAGAAGTTGAACATAATTGGTATAAGAGGTAGACATCCATACAAAAATGTAATTAACCTGTTGCCGACCACCCGCCGCCTTTTTACTGCGGCTCTCCTCCTACGTCGGTCGCGCGCCTGCAGCTAGGGGGCTCTGATGCATGGAGCAGGCAGCTCCAATTGCCACCTGACACCCGCGATCGTTCCCCGCTGAGAGAGAAGAAGGGTCAGCTGTTGTAAACACATTTGATTGTTCTTCTACCTGGAATGATCACAGAGCCCCTGTGATCCTTCTATACAGGGCTTTTTTTCTCAGAGAATAGGTGCAGGAACTCCCTCTTTTGGACTTACCCCTTGTCTCCACCCCTACCTACCTCCGTGAACCGTTCCTTGGTTCCACCCACTACCCACCTCCCAGTACCATCCCTTTTAGAAAATACAGAACAAAGTCACATTTGCTGTACTAAGTAATTTGTATGGAATTTGTTAATGATAACAAAAAAGCAGTAAAATAGATCCCATGCAGCCATCAACAATATATCCCCCGGCAACAATAGATCCAGCCAGAAACAATGGGCCCTCAGCAGCAACAACAGATATCCCAGCAGCCAGCATCAATAGACTGCTGCCTAAACAGTAGATCCCCCCCCAGCAACAACTGACCCCTAAGCAACATAAGACCCACCCCAGCAACAATAGACCCCCCTGCAAAACAAGATCTCTTCCAGAGACAATAGATCTCCCCAGCAGCAATAAATCCTCCTGCAGGAATAGATCCCCTCCAGCAACAATAGGTTCCGCAGCAGCCAGCATCAATAGACAGTGTAGCACAACCCAGCACTCCTTGCCATTACATACATTCAGGGCTGGAGGTGCCGGAACTGCGTTCCCCCGCGTTCCCATTGAAAAAAAGCCCTGCTTCTATATAGGATCACAGGTCTCTATGATAATTTCACAAGCCACACCCAGCACAGTTAGAATCACTCCCCTAGGCTCACATTTAACCCCTTGATCACCCACAATATTAACCCCTTCTCTGCCAGTGTCATTATTACAGTAACAGTGCATATTTTCAGCACTGATTACTGTAGTAATGTCACTGGTACCCCCAAAAGTGTCAAAAATGTCAGTTAGGGGTCCGATCTGTCAGCCGCAATGTGGCAGTCCCGCTGAAAATCGCAGATCTCCGTCATTACTAGTAAAAAAAAAAAAACAATAAAAATGACATAAATCTTTCCCGTAGTTAGTAGACGCGATAACTTTTGTGAAAATCAATCAAAATAAACTTATTGCGATTTTTTTTTACCAAAAATATGTAGCAGGCAACAAATTGGCCTAAAGTGTTAAAAAATTTTGATTTTTAATTTTTTTTTTTTTTTTAGAATGTTATATAGCAGAATGTGAAACATATATATATTTTTTTCCCAGAATTGTCGCTCTTTTTTGTTTATAGCGCGAAAAATAAAAATTGCATAGCTGATCAAATACCACCAAAAGAAAGCTCTATTTGTGGGAAACAAAGACCATCAGTTGTATTTAGGTATAGCGTCACATGAGCGCGCAAATGTCCGTTAAAGTAACCCAGTGCCAAATCGCAAAATTTGGCCTGGTCATTAAGGGGGAAAATCTTCTGGTCCAGAAGTGGTTAATCCAAAGATTTAATACCAATATGTTTCACTGTAAGTGCACCCAGTTTAGCAACTTTTAGTCCTCTTTAAGTAACAGGAGAACTCAATTGGAAAATTTATAAAAAAGTAACACTTTGGGAAGTCTACTTTCAAAAAGGGGTCATTTTTGGAGGTTTGGTACTGTTCTGGCAATATTTGATATGTTTTATAACAGAGAGTTAGGGAATCTTTTTTTTTTTTTTTGTTCCTTATATAGTAAACATTTAAAAATCAGTTGTTATTTATTACCACCAAAAGAAAACTTTGTCTCAAAAATAGTATAAAATTCATTACATTTTTACTTTTTTGCAATACAGTACAGTGTTGCATGACTGAGTAAGGGTCCATTTCCAGAGATGTATAGTACCTAAGTAGAACTACTTCACTACTGTACTTAAGTACCGAAAGGCGGTATCTGTACTTTCCTAGAGTAGAATTTTTTTCTCCTACTTCACTACATTTTTTCGATGATTTTAATACTTCTACTCCGATATTTTTTTTGTGCTGCATAGTTACTCGTTGCAATTATAAAGATTACCACTGCCAGAACAGTAGATGGCAGGTTTCATGAAGCTCAAAACATGTGTATTATCAGCACATACGAAAATAAATGCTACTGTATGTATAAATAAAAGCTGCATTTGAAATAATAAAAAACAATATGATGTTCAAACTTTTGACTTCTTTCTTTAATAACTACTTAACACAGTACTTGTACTTTTACTTTCAGTACTTGAGTAGCATTTTTTTTTTCAAAACTACTGGTACTTTTACTTTCAGTACTTGAGCAGCAACATTTTTAAAAAAAACTACTTGCAATACTTAAGTACAAAAAATGTTGAATACTTTAGTACTTCTACTCAAGTCATTTTTCGATCGAGCACTTCCACTTCTACTCAAGTCACTTTTTGATCGAGCACTTGTACTTTTACTCAAGTATGGGTTTCGAGTACTTTATACAACTCTGTCCATTTCCCGTCATTCCATACCACCAACGCTGTTTTTCTGTAGATTTTTGTAAGTGTTCTGTAATTATCTGAATAAATGTGTTTAAATGGTTTTACACTATCTGCGACTATTTGACTTTTTAGGATACTGGCTTAAACCCTGGAGACACGGTCCATCTAGGGCAAGGTCCATTCCCACCAGAACTGTGGTGATACATTGTTGATATCCATAATGAATATTCCTGAGCAATCGGGGCTACCAAGTTGTTTTGTTGTTAACTATCCCTTCATGTGTGAACCATTTACTGTATGGTACCTGGGTCCACAGCTATTGGTAAGCGCAATACCCTTATCCATGTCATGCTGGTGATCATTGGTATCTGAATATCCCTGTCTTCATTCAACTTTTAAGCACTTTAATTCAAGCACTTTTCTGGATGTTGAATTTTCTATGGACACTTTTTTAGTTGTGATTATGTGGACTTTTTTCTTCTCCTTTTTTCTCATGAACTTTATAGTTCCTTCATGAATGTGTACATATGATCACACACACACACACACACACATACATATATATATATATATATATATTGTAGCGCTGCACTTTTATTTATAATCTGTGTATACAATTTTTGGTCGGTCGTGGTGCTAGCAGCTTTGATTTTCATTCTGTGTTTTTTCACTAGCGCGGTAAAATTATTTTTATTATTTTTATTTATGACTGAGTAATTGCCAGTCAATATATAAAAACTGAACAATGTCCTGGTTATGAAGGAGTATTATTCAGGCTAAAACTGAATTGATTCAAGTGGACAGACCATCAGTGATATTTTTATGGTAAGTGCATGCTTAGTGATATGTCCCTATCAGGACCTGGTTCAACTGCTGGTGGCACTGTGCTTCCCAGAGGGGAAGTTTGTAGTTCCAATGTCCAGCAGCAGGTGTCTCCCAGCAGACAGCAGATCCCGGTAATCAGGTCCAACTAATGCTGGCTGCTGGTAGGGTATTTAGTCTCTCTTCTGCTGTTACACCTTGCTCTACTGTTTTGCTCTGCTTGCAGATACTGCGCCTGCTCTGGACTGTGCTCTTGCCTTGTACTTATTCCCTGGACCCTTCTGCCTTGTTCTTATTTTCCCTTGTTCCTGATTGCATTTTGGGTTTCCACTTCCTATATGTTCTCTGTACCTCCAGTTTTGCTTTGCTTTCCTGTCTTCCCCATTTTTACATATTGTATGTAGTTAGTTCCTAGTGTAGCTATCCTGATTCAGCCATCTCTGCCGCTGACTCCTGATTTTCAGGTATGTAGTTCCTCTCCCAGAGATCACAGTACTCCCTGCCAATGCTTTTAACTACTTTTTCTCCAGAAGGACAGCACTATCTTTGTGTGTGAAAACATGGGGGTTAAATCAGAAAGGACATTGGCACAAATGAATGTCGTGGTGAAAATCAGAGCCACTCAGCAACGAGTTTATGATTTTGCTTAAAGCAGAGTTCTGGCCACAGAATCGTTTTTTTTAAATAAATACTTCCCAAACAGTGATCCACCGCCCTTCATACATCCGCTAATCCGGTTTTAGACAGTTTAATAATTGATTGGCAATCATACAATCTTACTTTATAAAAAGTTTGCTGAGCGCCGCCATCTTTGTCCTGGTCACCCGAAGCCGCAGTATGCAAATGTATGCCCTGCTTCCTGGTTCTAGCTCATTGTGCAAGCTGTGAGAGGAGCCCGGCAACCTACATCACTGCCCATTGCCTCCTGGGAGTGATGAGTAAGAGCTCCCAGGACGCATTGCAGGACAGGAAGTGACGACGTGGGCCGCGGCCACAGAGGGAGGAAGTGGAAGGATAGGTGAGTATATTTTCTTCGGAAACAAGATAAGTAGAAAAAAAAATTTGGGAATATCCAATTCTTTTTCAGGTGACAATAAGGAAGCGGATGGCACAAAATCTAATGTAATGATTTTGCGGCCGGAACTCCGCTTTAATACATTATATGAGGTGTAATTGTACCTCATGCAGAGAGTTAGGAGTGACCTTAACCTGTCAGAACCCTGATGACAGTCAACAAACTACATCACAACAATAAAGACACCTATCCATGCCTTCACATACTTTAAGATACCCCCCACCCGCACCATGTGCTGTTACATGCTGCCTTCACATTCCTACTGGCCCACAGCTTTGATGGGCAGCCTTACTTCCCAATAGAAATGCACTTTAGTGGAGTATGGGCTGGTGCATTCTCATTTCTTTCAGCCAAGGCTGCCAGAATTTTGTGGTAGCATATCTCTGGCATCTGAAGGTAAAGTATGTGCAGGCACAAGGTCAAGGACAGAAAGTTCTCTGCCTTTGCTTTTCTCTTTTGTGCATTCTCCCTTCTACAAATCCACAAGTCTTTTGTTAGTGTCTCTATCCCCACAACAGTGGTAGTTTATGTTCACCAATATTAAAAAGAGTTCTTGCTCACTCACCATTATTGAAGCTACCATCAAGCTGTTGACCCAGTTGTGTCTCACTCCTACTCACCATTCATGAAACTACCATTAGGCTGTTGACCCAGTTGCGCCTCACTCTTCATAGACCTAATATTATATATTCTGAGGTTGATGGATAGTGCTCTAGAGGCTGTCAGGGGTCTAGTACATTGAAACATATTTTTAAGCTGTCCATTAGTTCAAGCCTTCTAGGAATGGGGGAGGTATCTTATCTGCAAGTTGACTAATATCATGTTGGACCCCTCCCCCAGCTCACTATTTATTGTTTCTCCCAAATCCAGTGCTTTTAAAAGGATACCATACCCATATCAGACCCCTCCCTGCTTCCCGCGGCCCCCTCCCACAGTGCTACTCAGAGGTGCCAAACTCAATTTCATCACGGGCCGCATCAGCATTATGGTTGCCTTCAAAGAGCTGGTTGTATCTGTAAACCTAGTTGTCCAGAGTGGACCACCATCCTTACATCAGATGTTAAGAACTGCCCCCCCCCCCCCAACATCATCATCAGAAGTCAAGAGTCCCCCACCATCACTTACATCACAGTGCACCACCTTTACCTTGTGCTGCTAATAGGAAGAAGCTGGGGGCAGAACTGGAAGCAGAAAGTGCAGAGTCTGGAGGAGGATCGGAGAAGGGCTTGAGTCAGCTCTCAGAATCTCCCTGAATGCTAAGATCAGGGGAGGTGGAGACAAGGGAGTGCTGCAGCTGCACAAAGAAGCGCAGGATCTGTGGGAGGAGTTCTGCCTTCCTCTCGGCTGTTGACTGTTGAGATGGGGAGGAGGGGGTAGAGATGAGTCTCACTGTGGCTGCATAGTGAAGAGAAGGATATGGAGGAGCTGTTTCACACATGTGGTCTAGCTAGACCTGACTGATTTCTTTGAGGACTCTCGAGTGTTAGCCATCTGGTCCTGTTGATTTATTTGTGTTTAAGCTTATCTAGTATTTTCTTGACTCCGGCCTCTGTTAGCCACAATGGTACGTCCAGTGAGGTGTTACAAACAATACTCGTGTGGTCGGTGTACCCCTCCTTTTCCTGTGTAAAAACTGAAGAGAAAAAAGCATTTAGTACAGTTGCCTTCTCTGTGTCATTTGTAACCATCCTAACATCATCGTCTGCTATGTGGGCAATGTGCTCTGATCTCCCTTTTTTACTGTTAATATATCTAAAGAATTTCTTGGAATTCACTTTAGCCTCCTCTGCTATGTGTCTCTTGTAGTCTTTTTTAGCACCCCTGATTACGTTCTTACACTTCTTATTGCATTCCTTGTACTGTTGAAATGCTGACAATGACACCTCCGCTTTTTTTAGTTTTTTAAGGCCATTTTTTTCTCTTTAATAAGACTTTTTATGTTATGCTTCAGCCATCCAGGTCTAAGCTTCGCTCTTCTATATTTATTTCCCATAGGAATACACTATGTGATACCTTTGTTTATTATGTTACTAAAGCATTCCCATTTTTTTCCATGTTCAATGTTTTTAGCATTTGGTCCCAGTTGATGTCTAGTAGTTTTGAGCGCAGTTCCGAAAAGTTTGCTTGTTGAAAATTCTTGTGGTAGTAGTTCTTGTGCTGCCCTCGTGCCTCCTTTTCCTATGATTTACACTAAATGTAATCATCCTGTGATCGCTAGATCCCAAGTTGTCCCGTATTGCCACATCTGAGATCAGACTTGGATCATTCGTAATGAATAAATCTAACAATGCATTATTTCTAGTCAGGGAATACACCAGTTCAGACATGAAGTTGTCCTGTAAGACATTCATGAAATGACGGGCCTTTATAGAGTAAGCTGTCCCCTTTGCCCAGTCAATATTGGGGTAATTGAAATCTCCCATTATGATGAAATTTCCCTGCTTCGCTGCCATAGGAATAGGAATGGGTGAACAGTTCACCCCATACATGATTTCGGCTGAACATTTGTTGAAAACCCAAATTCGCAGGGTGTTCCCCCAGACGAACACTCTGCAATGCTGTGTCCTGATTGGGCAAATCATTGCCCAATCAGGGCGCAATATAATCTGGTTGCTAAGGAGCAGGGCTGGGAAGCCGGCTGCCGTGTCCTTAACAACCGATGAGTCATCAGCTGTCAACGGGTTTCCCCGCTGACAGCTAAAAAAATAAAGAAAAATGTGTGTGTTTTCATAAGATGGTTTGCAGACTGCCAAAATACCCAAAAAATATTAGGTAAAGATTTAAGATTTTGGAGCCTCTGAACTTTGTAGCCACATTTTTCCACAATGCCAACAACTACAGAAGGGAAATAATAGCTTGACCCAAAGGTGTTTTACTGCTTGTTTAGAATATGTAATAAAAAAAAAAAAAGTACATAATAGAAAATCACTGCTGATTTATCACCTAGACAGATATTTTTACCTTCTATTACTGTTTTGTCACAGCTGTAAAATGTTGAATTTCCCACGACTTATGGTCTTACAAATGGCGGTTAGAACAAGCAGAGAAGGTGAGCCTTCCCAGTGAAGACACAGACAACAGTAACATTTTTAAAACTAAAGGAAACACTTATTTTTTTGGATAGAGTAAGGGTGGATTATAACCAATGTCATTTTTTTTCACCAACTGTTTTCCATTGGGGAGATTTCCCTTCACTTCCTGTCCAAAAGCTATAACAGGAAGTAAGAGAAAATCCCCCCAAAGTAAGGAATCTTGGTGGGTTTTCAGGGTCACCAGAACTAGTGCCTCGATGGGAAGATTTCCCTTCCATCAGTGTTCTGGGATTTTCTTTTACTTTTACATTTAATGACAATGATAAATAGGATAAACAGAGAGAACAAACACCACAAATGGGGTCACAGACAGCAATAAAAACTTACAAAAGAAAAGGAATTGGCAGCACTCCAGGTTGAGTCAAAATCCAGATTTATTGACTGGACATCCAAATATGACAATCGTGACAAGGTAGATGCGTTTCACACACTGACTGTGTGCTTAATCATTAAGCAGACAGTCAGTGTGTGAAACGCGTCTACCTTGTCACGATTGTCAAATTTGGATGTCCAGTCAATAAATCTGGATTTTGACTCAACCTGGAGTGCTGCCAATTCCTTTTCTTTTATCAAGTTTCCACGGAGGCGAGCCGGGGCATGCACCGGTGTGAGTCATCAGGCAATCACACCACCTTGAGCAGTGAGTTCTTGTCTCTTCTGTAAGTTTTTATTGATGTTCTAATCCCTCTTCACTCTACCCAAAATGAAGAAAAAAAAATTGCACTGTAATAAGGGCTTTAAGCTGTACTGTTCCTGCATATATCATTTATAACTATTGTATTTTACCTATTTTATTATCCAAACACAAAATAAAGAAAAAAAAAATAATAAATAATGTTAAGACCGCATTCACACTGGTACGATTTGGACCGCGACTTGTCAGGCTGACAAGTCGCGGTCCTCACGCTCCCATTGTGTAGTACAGGAGCCGTTCTAATAGGAGCAACACAAGTCACTCCGACTTAGAAAAAAGGTCCAGTACTACTTCAGGGCGACCTGGAGGCGACTTTCATTGACTTCCATTATGTGAAGTCCGTGCAAGTCGCGCTGCCGGCGACTTCACAGGTCGCCCCCTAAGTCGGAGCGACCTAATGTGAACGGAGGCTAAGTCAAAAAAAGCACATGATTTAAAAATATACTCTAAGGAAAAGATATAAACAGCACAAACAAAAAATAAAATACAAAAACAAAAAACACACCTTCAATAAAGGGGTTCCAAAATTCTGCAGGACCCTGCTAATATTCAAATATTGTTATTTCTACCCATCAGTGTTCTCATCCAAGGTGACTATTGCACATAAAAGTCATACTTTTAAAAAAATGACTTGTCCCACAGTGTTCCATATATTATGCATACAAAATTTCCCCTGAAGGATCTCTAGAAAATATGAATGCATAATATTTGGAATATGACTTTTGGATACAATAGTCACGTTAGATCCAAACATTGATGGGTACATAATAACATTTAAATATTAGCAGAGCCCTGCTGACATTTTTTAACCTTTGTATGAGGGTTTGTTTAGTTTTTGCATTTTGTTGTTTATGTAAGTTTTTTTTTTTTTTTATCCTAACCTATTATTTTTCCATATAGTATGCATGCAAAATTCCCGCAAAGGATTTCTTTAAAAAGATTGAATACATAATCTTTGTATGGACAAATAATTTTTTGAAAGCATGACTTTTGGATACAATAGTCATGTTGAATGGGAACATTGACGGATATAAATGACAACATGCAAATATTAGTAGGGCCTTGCTGAATTTTTTTTAACCTTTGTATTGCGGTTTATTTCGTTTTTGCATTTTGATGTTGTTGTTTTTTTCTTTTACTTTAAATTTGTTTACTTATTTTTATATTGTGTTTGAATAAAAAAGTTGATAGTATTGAACAGTTGTAATTGATATAGGCAAGTACAGTGGAGCATAAGACCTTTAACCACTGGACCTCCGGAAGATTTACCCCCCTACATGAACAGGCTATTTTTTGCTATAAGACCCTCTATTATTTTAACTGACCATTGCGTGGCCATGCAACGCTGTATTTAAAAGAAATTTATGTCATTGTTTACCCCACAAAATAGCTTTTTTTCGGTGGTATTTGATCACCACTGGGTTTTTTTATTTTTTGCACTATAAACAAAAAATCACCGACAATTAAAAAAAAAAAAAAAAAAAAGAAGACTTCCGGTTCCGGCGCCAGATGTGAAGGAGCAGGAAGTAGGGTCTCCGGACACATCGCTATAAAAAAACGGCTAATCCGCCCGATCGGCGGGTCCGCGGCACCCCCCGCGGCCACTACCAATTAGGGGAACACCCCCATGGACAAGTTTCTGGTCCACGGACCTCCCGCGGCTCCTCCGCCCCACCTCACGGACTGTTCGTCTGCCGCCTCACAGACAGGCAAGATGGCGGAGGGCGCGACCCTGCATCCCAGCCAGCATCCACCCGGACCTAGCTATGCCGCTGTTGTGTCCAACCCAGCCTCTAGTGCGGTGTCACCTGAGCACTATAGTGGCATTGCTCAAGCTGTCGCAGCCCTGCTATCCCCTACGATCACAGCAGCTGTTGATAAAGCTATGGCTGCAGGCATTGCTCAGATCAGGAAGGATCTGAGTGAACATGCATTCCGCCTCACTGAGCTTGAGAGTAGGGTGACTGACATAGAGGAAGAAACACAGGCATCTTTCCATTCTGAGAAACAATTCAAACAGACCCAACAATATTTCTTAGAAAAAGTGGATGATCATGAAAATCGTTCACGCAGAAATAATCTGCGCATAATAGGTCTCCCGGAATCCTTTGGTGCAGATTCCCTGATGGAACTGTGTTCTCAGCGAGTACCTCAGGCATTGGGACTCACGGCCCCCTGCATTGCTGAAAGGGCTCACAGAGTGGGACCCCCCTCTAATGAAAGGCGCACTCCACGTCCAGTGATAGTGAAATACCTGAATTTTGCTGACAGGAATAATTTGATGAAATCCTATCGTAATTCCAAAGCTCTGCAAATTGACGGCCACAAATTACTGCTGTTTGCAGATTACTCACAGGAGGTCTCCCGCCGCCGTAAGGCCCTACAACCAATCTGCAACGCCCTCTATCAGCAGGGTATAAAGTTCACTCTGGCTTATCCTGCGACTTTGCGATTCACAGACCCGACAGGCCTCTCCAAGTCCTTCACTCACCCGGATGACGCCTGGGATTACCTTAATTCCCACCTGAGACTGCCAATGGATACCTCCGCACCACCTGCACAATCCTCTGCCAGGTACCAACACCCCAGAGATCAACGGAGCCCCCGCAAGGAGCCTGCTAAAAAACTGCGACTCACTGATCTTTCCGGGAAGTATAATCCTGTGTGACCTACGTTAACGTTGACGAACCCCATCTCTGTTCCTCGGTTCCTTTTCTGTTTTACATTGCTCCATCAACGCACTAAGGATTGCCAATGGGAGCCCCTGAAGCCACTGCTTAGCTCCATTTCCACCCGCCTGTAACATTCCTAGTGGTTTGAATACACCTCTACCTACAGTATCTACAGGTAGGGTCGAACATCCTAGATGGCATGCCCATGTCTCATTCTCACCCCCTACCGTACATTGATGGATTGGTTCGTATATATAAGCTCTTGATAGATTATGTGCACTGTTTTAACTGACTGTTTTCTTTTACCCACCTCCTCACAGGGTGCTACCGCGGATAGTCTGCTCCTTTACAGCTGGTTGTGGTCACTCTGCTGTTGTTGGAGATGTCTGGGCTGGACCTCATCTACACTCTCATCTACCTGTGGATGGGGCTGCGGACTCGCCGCTTGGGCCAGATCGTCGACCTTCCCCGGTAGCGCTACTGTAGGCGATAGTCACATGTGGGAAGAAGCGAAGTTCAGGCTTCCACGGACACGTAAGTGTCTTTTCACTGCTCTGTATTGTTTGTTTTCTGTTGTACAAGCTCTGCCAATTTTCCATCCACCTATCACTACTCGCTTACACCATCGCCAACTTTCTTTATATATCTTTCCAAATACAACGCTCTGCAGTTTTACTCACTCCACAGTAAGAGATTTTAACTCTACAATATCCACATCATTTTACTTGTTTAGCACTACGATCCCCCCACAAAAGAATGGCGATCCTTCGCCATCTGAAACGACTTCGTGCAGAAATTGCAGTCCTTCAAGAGACTCATCTCTCTGAACAGGACTTTAAACGTATGCAGAAACTATGGGTAGGCCAGGTTTTGGGCTCTCCCGCAGTTAAGGGGAAGGCAGGGGTTCTTGTCCTCATCCACAAGCGCTTCACTGGTACTGTCCTTTCCTCTCACACTGATACGGAGGGTAGATTCATTGCTATCTCTTTGTCCTCTGGTTTCTAAGGAATGGGTTCTGGCAACTACATATGCCCCCAATTCCCCATCAAAACAATACTTTCAAGACATTGCCTCCCAATTGGCACGTTCCCTTCATGTCCCTTTTATCCTTGCAGGTGATATGAACACAGTCATGGATGAAAGGGAAGACAGGGCACGTCCGACTTATCATCGCCCGTTGGATAGAACTCCCCACCCCAGCCATCTGCCCGCTTTTGCAGAACATATCCAACTTACGGATATATGGCGCCTCCTGCACCCTACGGGACGTGACTTCACTTTCTTTTCTAACCCACACAACTCCCTCTCCCGCATCGATTATTTTTTCACTAATTCCCTCTCACAACCCTTGATTACGGACTCCACAATTCACGACATAGTCATTTCTGACCACGCTCCAGTGTCCATTGACCTCTTGGGAGCATTCCCCAAGCCGCCCTCAAGCAGCTGGCGGTTCCCGTCCTTCCTGGCATGCGACGCTCAACTAGCCACGATAATTGAAAACACCTGGCAGGAATTTGCACACACTAATGCTTCCCATACCTCCAATCCTGCTTTATTTTGGGAAACGGGGAGGACTGTGTTGAGGGGTCGTATTCTCTCCTACGCCGCCGGTCGCAATCGGGTCATCAAAAAAGCATATGTTGATGCAAGTACCCAGCTACGCCTCGCACACGTGGCTCTATCTCAATCCAATACACAATCTAACAGACAAAAGTGGCAAGAGGCGAAACTAGTTTTTGATACTTGGGCAGCGGCGCAGGAGAGGCTATACTCTTCCATCCAGGATCTCCAATACCACAAATATGGTAATAAACCAGGCAAACTGCTATCCAAATTATGCAAAAGTCCGTTCACTCAGACACACATTAGGGCGCTGAAATCAAGTGCTGGCACATTGACTACCTCACCGACGGAAATAGCTGCTTCTCTTTCTAACTTCTTCTCAGACCTCTACAGTTTGGAGAAATATGACACCCAAGCTGCAGAATCTTGGTTGGCTTCTGTAACCCTCCCCACCATTACGGAAGACCAACTTTCCCTTCTGAATGCCCCCATTTCTTTAGAGGAAATCAAATCCACCATAGCAAAATTGCCATCGGGTAAAGCGCCCGGTCCCGACGGCTTCACCTCTGACTTTTACAAAGCGTCTGTAGACAGTGTAGCGCCGACCCTTCAATCACTGTACTAACATGTTCTGAAGGGCCATCCCTATTTCCCTATGGGCCTCCAGGCACATGTCAAATTGATACCTAAACCCAGGAAGGATCCAACCAAACCAGGATCCTATCGGCCTATCTCACTTCTAAATCTGGACGGTAAAATACTATCCAAAATCATTGCCAATAGGCTTGCCCCTATCATGCCCACCTTGATCCACCCTGCCCAAGCAGGTTTCACCTCTGGAAGGTCAGCAACGGCCAATATCAGAAAGGTTCTAGCAGCCCTGGAAGCGTCCCAAGCTCACCCCTTGTCTGACATGGCCATTATATCCCTGAACGCTGAGAAGGCCTTTGATAGGGTGGACATTGATTGGCTCCATTTGGTCATACAACGTTTCGGGTTCCGAGGTCCCTTTGTCCACCTTATCAAAGCCATGTACACAAACCCATCCGCCTGTGTTGTGGTCAACGGTCATGTGTCCGCACCGTTTTCCCTACGCCGGGGAACCAGACAGGGATGCCCACTGTCCCCACTATTGTTCAACTTGGCTCTAGAACCCCTTGCCAGCTTCATTCTTCACCATCCCGATCTCCACGGTATCCGTATAGGCGACTCTGATTTGCGCATAGCCCTATTTGCTGATGACATACTCATATTTACATCTGACCCTGTCAGGGACTCTACATTAGTCCATAAAATTTTTAATGACTTCCGCCTCTGTTCCGGTCTAAAAATAAACTTTTCCAAAAGCGAGCTTCTCCCTCTCCGTCACGCCACACATAATCCCTGGCCTACCACGCCTCTCTTTTCTATAGAGAAGTCCTCTATCACGTACCTGGGCATCAAAATTGGCCGCTCCCCTTAGTCTATATACCACCTCAATATCCCACCTACTATCTCCAAAATAATATCTTCGTTAGACACATGGATGGGCCTTCCCCTCTCCCTCTTCGGCAGATGTCATTTGTATAAGATGGTAGGCTTCCCCAAACTGCTGTATCCTCTTCAGACGATTCCTCTTCTGGTGAGGCATGCGGATATGCAAAAGTTGACTAGAGCTGTATCCAACTTCATATGGCAAGGCAAAAGGCCCCGCATTGCCCTCCAGAAACTGTATCTGCCGAGGAGGGAGGGTGGGGTGGCACTCCCTAATGCTCGATTGTACAACCTTGCATGTGTGTTCAGAGTAGGGCTGGATTGGATTGGCAAAGCTTCCAGATATTCTAATCTCATACTAGAATCCCACCAGTCCTCACCTTATGACCTGGCTGCCATATTACATTGTAAACACAGTGCCCTACCACCGGCTCTGAAGAACAATGTCCTGATTAGGGACACTAACATAGCTTGGAGGGAAATCCACCGCAAAAACCGATCTTCTCCCACCATGTCTCCTCATCTCCCAATCTGTGGACATCCTCTCTTCACACAGGCGCAGTGCTATTTACCTTTCCGGGACTGGCATACCCGGGGTCTTCGCTATTTCTCTCAATTGTTTGACCCCGTCCGAGGTACACCTTTACCCATCTCAGTGATTAGAGAGCGTTTTCACCTTCCGAAGGTATCAGTTTCGTAATCAAAACTTGTCCCGACCCTTTACTTCGGTTCCAACCTACCTTGGTCGACCAATTTCTGGGCCAAGGCCTCCACAAAATTTCGGACATATATAAAGCTTTCCTGTCTTCCCCAGATATCAGCAAATCTTCTTATCATAATTCCACCTGGGCCAAAGACTTCCCTAACCCTGACGCCCACTCACTTATTTTATCAGGCTACTTGGCCACTCACAAAGCCATCACCAACGAATTTTGGAGGGAGCAACAGTTCAAGATTATGCACCGCAGCTATGTCCCATTCTCCAGGAACTCCCATCCAACTCATTCGACTGGCTGTCCGCTTTGCAATGCCCCCAAACCTACTCTTGCGCACAGACTCTGGTCATGTCCACGTATCTCAGCCTTTTGGACCTCAGTGGAAGCCTATGTTAGTACCAAAACGGGTCTGACACCCCTGAATGATCCTTACGCACTCCTCTTTGGACATCTGGACTCTTCTATCATCAACCTGCCTAAGAGCCAAGGCTCCATCATCAAAACACATAAAACATGGCTCTTAACCTGCTATATGATAGCCAGAAGAACTATCCTGGCCAAATGGATACAAGACTTACCTCCAACCTTGACTGAAGTGATCTCCAACCTGCAACGACTGCAAGCTAAGGAAGCCCTCGAACTTACAACTGCCTCGTCTCCCAATCTTGTCAAGTTCAATCGCAAGTGGAATTCTTTCTTGCGCACATTACCGCCTACATGTTCTTCATAGATGACCAGTAGCTCCCACTTATGCCAAAGATACCCTACGGATTGAATTACCGCTTGCTTGAACATTTCAATACTCTGGTCAACATCTCATATTTAATGATTATATCTACACCGCTGCATTTGGCACTTGCTGATATGTCCATCTTCTCATCAGCTGGTATCCCTATTACCTTGCGCTTCTCAAGATTGGGACTCCCCATCCACATGAATTGTCTCGAGTGATCTAGGCAATAGTTTGGGCCCTTTTCTCCTACCCATTTGTCAGACTCTAAGTACTTAGTATGCTGTGTTAAAATGTACTGCTGGTTAATGCGTTGACTTGCTATCATGAGATGGTGTTCCTCTCTTCTCCTCCCTTCTCTTCTCATCCTTTCTCTGCTCTTCTTTCCTTCCCCTCTCTTTCCCTCCCCCTTCCACCTCTCTTCTCCCACTCAACCCCCCTCCCCTCTTTACCTGCACGTTCTATTTCCCTCCCACCCCCACCCTACTATTTCACTGCTAGATACAATGCATGTTTATGGTCTGTTGCCTCCCATCAGGTCCACATATTGAGGCTACGAATCCGAATCTATGGGACCTGTTCGGGACGCCTACTTTGGTTTATTACTTTGGTTTATTACTTGAATTTTGATTACTTGAAAATTGATTTACATGATACTGTTGTACTCTGCATTGCATTGTTTGTGCAAATTCTGTTCATTTCTTGAAAAAACGTCAATAAAATGTGTTTAAAAAAAAAAAATAATAAAAAATATATATATATATATTTTTTTTTTGTATTTTCTTCTATAAAACATATCCAATAAAACAAATTAAAAAATCAAATGTCTTCATAAGTTTAGGCCAATATGCATACTGCTGAGTGTTATACATGTGGTGGTGCATATGAATGTTGCCATCGATATAGGTTTTCTTTCAATGTGTTATCATTCAATAAACATATGGTTTTTAACCATGTTTAAACTTCCAACGCCATTTTGCCTCAATTAAAGTCCCAATTTTTTTCCCCCATGTCCTCATATTCTGCTACATATTTTTTGGTAAAAAAAATCCTAATTAGCATATAGTGATTGGTTTGCACAATGTTATAGTGTCTACAAACTAAGGGATATATACTGGAATTTTTTACATTTTTTTTACTGGTAATGACAGCGATTAGCAAATTATAGCAGGACTGCAGTATTGCGGTGGACACTCAGACACTCAGGTTGAGTAGTGTTAGTATGTGTTAGGACTGCAAGATACACAGGGTGCCTTGTTGTTGGCCTTGCAGCTTATACATGTGTTTGCAAATGTGTGTTAACTAAACCCCTGTTTTTAACCCAAGTTGTTAGACAGGTATATTTGGTTTATTAGCAGACTGGTGGGTAAGTATATCAAACTGGGGACCGGCTGGTTCCCACACACCTTCTATTATCCCTCTTGCTTTTCAATTTCATTATATATAGGGATGGAGACCCTGAGCAGTGCTTGCCGGTGTCTCATCTAAAGTCCCAAAACTGCCCATTTTTTGAACCTTATCAGGGATGGAGACGCTTGCTTTACAGGTGTGTATCTCACTCAAAGTCCCCCTTTTTACTAAAGGGATGGGGGTGTGTGTTTCCCAGCAGATCACTTTTACTTTGCTCTCTATGGCTAGTACATAGCCATTAGTTTTTCATTACCAGTAGTGTTGAGCGAACACGGACTGTATTATTCGTGTTCGTACCGAATAATTGGATTTTTTGTACCCGAACACGGACACGGACACTTTACTGTATGTTCGGGTAAAAATCCGTGTTCGGTCGTTTTATTTCCGGGTTTTGCATGCTTTGGCGCTCTTTTCATGGCGGGCTTTCAACAGCCAATCAACAATCGTTTAACTGGTGTGCCTTAAGCCATCCCAGCCATGCCTGCAAATGTCTTAGTAGCTGTGATTGGCCGTCTGAAGCATGTGACCAAGTCTTTATAAGTTCGAGGCAGCCGCAGCGGCGTCATTATGCTGCTTATATCAGGGACAGAGCACACATCAACGTGCTGGCTGCTGATTAGGGAAAGATAGGCAGGAAAAAACCATTTGTGTCCGGATAGAATTGAGGGACAGGTCGGAGTGTTTAGGCAGGGCGAGTTGTAGGCATTTTAGGGATAGAGTCTGCTGAATTATAGGGTCAGTGTCTTCTACAAACTACAATCGATATTGCTGTGTGGGGGGTGGGGTGAATCTGCACTCAATCCTGATCTACGATCTCTTCTCAATCCTGTTAGGGACAGAGTCTGCTGAATTTTAGGGAAACTGTGTTCTACAAACTACAATCGATATTGCTGTGTGGTGTGGGATTGGAGATAGGCAGGTGTCAGTGATCCACATCCATTTTTCTGTGTGTGAGCTGCAGTGAACACAATCTTTTTGGGCTGCAGTGAACACAATCTTTTTGGGCTGCAGTGAACACAATCTTTTTGGGCTGCAGTGAACACAATCTTTTTGGGGTGCAGTGAACAAAATCTTTTTGGGGTGCAGTGAACACAATCCTTTTTGGTGTGCAGTGAACACAATCTTTGTGGGGTGCAGTGAACAAAATCCTTTGTGGGGTGCAGTGAACACAATCTTTTTGGGGTGCAGTGAACAAAATCCTTTTTGGGGTGCAGTGAACAACATCCTTTTTGGGGTGCAGTGAACACAATCTTTTTGGGGTGCAGTGAACAAAATCCTTTGTGGGGTGCAGTGAACACAATCTTTTTGGGGTGCAGTGAACACAATCTTTTTGGGGTGGAGTGAACAACATCCTTTTTGGGGTGCAGTGAACAAAATCCTTTTTGGGGTGCAGTGAACAAAATCATTTTTGGGGTGCAGTGAACACAATCTTTTTGGGGTGCAGTGAACATAATCTTTGTGGGGTGCAGTGAACACAATCTTTTTGGGGTGGAGTGAACAACATCCTTTTTGGGGTGCAGTGAACAACATCCTTTTTGGGGTGCAGTGAACACAATCTTTTTGGGGTGCAGTGAACACAATCTTTGTGGGGTACAGTGAACAGAATCTTTGTGGGGTGCAGTGAACACAATCTTTGGGGGGTACAGTGAACACAATCTTTTTGGGGTGCAGTGAACACAATCTTTGTGGGGTGCAGTGAACACAATCTTTTTGGGGTGGAGTGAACAAAATCATTTTTGGGGTGCAGTGAACAACATCCTTTTTGGGGTGCAGTGATCAAAATCCTTTTTGGGGTGCAGTGAACACAATCTTTTTGGGGTGCAGTGAACAAAATCCTTTGTGGGGTGCAGTGAACATAATCTTTGTGGGGTGCAGTGAACACAATCTTTGGGGGGGTACAGTGAACACAATCTTTTTGGGGTGCAGTGAACACAATCTTTGTGGGGTACAGTGAACAGAATCTTTGTGGGGTGCAGTGAACACAATCTTTGGGGGGTACAGTGAACACAATCTTTTGGGGTGCAGTGAACACAATCTTTGGGGGGTACAGTGAACACAATCTTTTTGGGGTGCAGTGAACACAATCTTTGTGGGGTGCAGTGAACACAATCTTTGGGGGGGTACAGTGAACACAATCTTTTTGGGGTGCAGTGAACAACATCCTTTTAGGGTGCAGTGAACACAATCTTTGTGGGGTGCAGTGAACAACATCCTTTTAGGGTGCAGTGAACACAATCTTTGTGGGGTACAGTGAACAGAATCTTTGTGGGGTGCAGTGAACACAATCTTTGGGGGGTACAGTGAACACAATCTTTGTGAGGTGCAGTGAACACAATCTTTGTGGGGTGCAGTGAACACAATCATTGTGGGGTGCAGTGAACTCAATCTTTGTGGGGTACAGTGAACACAATCTCATACTTCTGAAGATTTGAGGGTGCTGCCTGTTCCATACTCCCCCTACTCCTCATCTAGCCTTTTAGGGGTACAAACAATAGTAATTGGGGCCTAGTGTGGTTGTGTACGTGTGATATACATACACTTTTTTTGGATCATATTTTCTATTCCGCTATTTAATCAAAAACCTTTGGGGATCAGTTAAATTGGGGGATAGTCTGTGTTGGTACGTGTGAGAGAGATCCACCTTTCCAAGTTGTTGGGGTTCATCTCATACTTCTGAAGGTTTGAGGGTGCTGCCTGTTCCATACTCCCCCTACTCCTCATCTAGCCTTTTAGGGGTACAAACAATAGTAATTGGGGCCTAGTGTGGTTGTGTACGTGTGATATACATACACTTTTTTTGGATCATATTTTCTATTCCGCTATTTAATCAAAAACCTTTGGGGATCAGTTAAATTGGGGGATAGTCTGTGTTGGTACGTGTGAGAGAGATCCACCTTTCCAAGTTGTTGGGGTTCATCTCATACTTCTGAAGGTTTGAGGGTGCTGCCTGTTCCATACTCCCCCTACTCCTAGCCTTTTAGGGGTACAAACAATAGTAATTGGGGCCTAGTGTGGTTGTGTACGTGTGATATACATACACTTTTTTTGGATCATATTTTCTATTCCGCTATTTAATCAAAAACCTTTGGGGATCAGTTAAATTGGGGGATAGTCTGTGTTGGTACGTGTGAGAGAGATCCACCTTTCCAAGTTGTTGGGGTTCATCTCATACTTCTTAAGGTTTGAGGGTGCTGCCTGTTCCATATTCCCCCTACTCCTAGCCTTTTAGGGGTACAAACAATAGTAATTGGGGCCTAGTGTGGTTGTGTACGTGTGATATACATACACTTTTTTTGGATCATATTTTCTATTCCGCTATTTAATCAAAAACCTTTGGGGATCAGTTAAATTGGGGGATAGTCTGTGTTGGTACGTGTGAGAGAGATCCACCTTTCCAAGTTTTTGGGGTTCATCTCATACTTCTGAAGATTTGAGGGTGCTGCCTGTTCCATACCCCCCCTACTCCTCATCTAGCCTTTTAGGGGTACAAACAATAGTAATTGGGGCCTAGTGTGGTTGTGTACGTGTGATATACATACACTTTTTTTGGATCATATTTTCTATTCCGCTATTTAATCAAAAACCTTTGGGGATCAGTTAAATTGGGGGATAGTCTGTGTTGGTACGTGTGAGAGAGATCCACCTTTCCAAGTTGTTGGGGTTCATCTCATACTTCTGAAGGTTTGAGGGTGCTGCCTGTTCCATACTCCCCCTACTCCTCATCTAGCCTTTTAGGGGTACAAACAATAGTAATTGGGGCCTAGTGTGGTTGTGTACGTGTGATATACATACACTTTTTTTGGATCATATTTTCTATTCCGCTATTTAATCAAAAACCTTTGGGGATCAGTTAAATTGGGGGATAGTCTGTGTTGGTACGTGTGAGAGAGATCCACCTTTCCAAGTTGTTGGGGTTCATCTCATACTTCTGAAGGTTTGAGGGTGCTGCCTGTTCCATACCCCCCCTACTCCTAGCCTTTTAGGGGTACAAACAATAGTAATTGGGGCCTAGTGTGGTTGTGTACGTGTGATATACATACACTTTTTTTGGATCATATTTTCTATTCCGCTATTTAATCAAAAACCTTTGGGGATCAGTTAAATTGGGGGATAGTCTGTGTTGGTACGTGTGAGAGAGATCCACCTTTCCAAGTTGTTGGGGTTCATCTCATACTTCTGAAGGTTTGAGGGTGCTGCCTGTTCCATACTCCCCCTACTCCTAGCCTTTTAGGGGTACAAACAATAGTAATTGGGGCCTAGTGTGGTTGTGTACGTGTGATATACATACACTTTTTTTGGATCATATTTTCTATTCCGCTATTTAATCAAAAACCTTTGGGGATCAGTTAAATTGGGGGATAGTCTGTGTTGGTACGTGTGAGAGAGATCCACCTTTCCAAGTTGTTGGGGTTCATCTCATACTTCTGAAGGTTTGAGGGTGCTGCCTGTTCCATACCCCCCCTACTCCTCATCTAGCCTTTTAGGGGTACAAACAATAGTAATTGGGGCCTAGTGTGGTTGTGTACGTGTGATATACATACACTTTTTTTGGATCATATTTTCTATTCCGCTATTTAATCAAAAACCTTTGGGGATCAGTTAAATTGGGGGATAGTCTGTGTTGGTACGTGTGAGAGAGATCCACCTTTCCAAGTTGTTGGGGTTCATCTCATACTTCTGAAGGTTTGAGGGTGCTGCCTGTTCCATACCCCCCCTACTCCTCATCTAGCCTTTTAGGGGTACAAACAATAGTAATTGGGGCCTAGTGTGGTTGTGTACGTGTGATATACATACACTTTTTTTGGATCATATTTTCTATTCCGCTATTTAATCAAAAACCTTTGGGGATCAGTTAAATTGGGGGATAGTCTGTGTTGGTACGTGTGAGAGAGATCCACCTTTCCAAGTTTTTGGGGTTCATCTCATACTTCTGAAGATTTGAGGGTGCTGCATGTTCCATACTCCTCTTCCTCATCCTACCTTTAGGGTAGGAAAAAATTTAATCGGGCCTAGTCTGTGTTTGTACGTGTGAGATACACAGTTTTTTATCCTATTCCGCTATTCAATACACACCCTTTTGGTGTAAAAAACATTAAATTGCGGCATAGTTTGCATATTTGACATTTGCATATATTGTGCCTTGTTGCGCTGTTTTGGGTACTCCACCAACATGGCCAGTGGCAATGACGCCATTCTCAGCTTAACTATCCCACTTCTATGCCTCCTTGAAAAAACAATTTGGGCGATGATGGAAGAGGATGTGGCACAGGATGAGGAGGAGGAGGAGGAGGATGAAGAGGTAACATTTCAAAGGCTTTCAGGGCAGTCATTCGCAAGGGGCTCCGAGGGTGGGTTCCTGCACACACAAACGCCAGGGACACAATTGTCCAGCAGGGGCACAGTTCTGGAGGATGAGGAGGATGAGGAGGAGGAGGAGCTGGAGGAGGAGATGGAACCATGTTCACAGCAGGGTGGCACCCAGGCCAGCTCATGGCCATCACTGGTGCGTGGCTGGGGGGATACAGAGGACACGGACGATACACCTCCCACAGAGGACAGCCTTTCGTCGCCTCTGGGCAGCCTGGCACACATGAGCGATTACATGCTGCAGTGTCTCCACAACGACCGCCGAGTTGCCCACATTCTAACTTGTGCTGATTACTGGGTGGCCACGCTGCTGGATCCCCGTTACAAGGACAACGTACCGTCCTTAATTCACTCACTGGAGCGCGATCGCAAGATACGCGAGTACAAGCGCACGCTGGTAGACGCCATGCTGCTGGCATTCCCATCTGACAGCGGGGCCACAGTGGAAGCACAAGGCAGAGGAGGAGGAGGAGGAGGTCGCCAACGCAACCAGGGCACCGCCAGCACCTCAGAAGGCAGGGTTAGCATGGCCGAAATGTGGAAAAGCTTTGTCAGCACGCCACAACAAACAGCAGCACCAGCAGCTCAGATGGAACGTCTTAGCAGGAGGCAGCATTTTACCAACATGGTGGAGCAGTATGTGTGCACACGCCTACATGTAGTGAATGACGGGTCTGCCCCCTTCAACTTCTGGGTCTCCAAATTGGGCACATGGCCTGAGCTTGCCCTTTACGCCTTGGAGGTGCTGGCGTGCCCTGCAGCCAGTGTATTATCTGAACGGGTATTTAGCACGGCTGGGGGCGTTATAACAGACAAGCGCAGCCGCCTGTCCAGAGACAATGTGGACAAGCTCACGTTCATTAAAATGAACCAGGCATGGATCCCACGGGACTTTTCCGTACCTTATGCAGAATAGCAATGGATACCGACCTTACCCACCCATTGTTCCATTTTTGCTCTCTCACTCTTTTGGGGTGTACCCTCATTTAAAATTTTTGAAAAGAAGCAGTGTTGGCTACCTCGTCCTCCTCCTCAGGGCCAGATTAATGTAGGGGCTATTGGAGCTGCAGCTCCAGGCCCCTACCTTTTATATAGGCCCCGGGTTGGCCATATTCACTGTTACCGCTCTTCTGTCACTTGTAAACACAGAAGTCTGGCTTCTATGCTCGCTTCCCCAGGCAGCACCCTCAGAACCTCCCCACACAGCGTGAAGGCCGGACAAGGAGGGACAGTTGGCGATGCATGGATGTGTTTATGGGCTTCAGAGACAGCATCCCATGTTGAATTAGGCATGCATGGCTGCACCCTTCCTCCTCTGGGTGCATGGCAAGGCACGGCCCTTAAGGCCCTTCAAAATCCTCAGCACCAAGCCCATGATGCTGTTAATCCGGCCCTGGTCCTCCTCCACCGCCGCTTCCACCTACACCGCCCATAGGTGTGCGCAGCCTATTGCATTAAGGTGTGCACCCCAAAGTTGAAATACACATGCATGTGTTTGCCAGCAGGGAGAGTAATGTATCGGGGCCATGTACCTGTAGGCAAGGAGAAATAGAGCAGAGCAGGTCCCAGGGAGATCTTTCCCATCTCCTCACTGGCAATGCTATGTGCCCTAGGTGATTAGGGTGTGCCCAGGCACACCCAGCACACCCTGTGCGCACGCCTATGTCACCGCCACATCCACCACCACCTCAACCTCCCTCCTACTCCATATGGGCCTCGTCCTTCAGAGATGAAGAAGAACATTGTTTTATTTTTCTGTTTTTTTTTGTTGTTTTAAGTTATTTCCCTATCCACATTTGTTTGCAGAGCACTTGCCATGCTCTTAATTACGTTTTGCTGCCATTTGCAGCACTCTAGCCCTTTCCTTTGGTGTTTTAGAGCCATTTTAGTGCCTTAAAGTTCGGGTCCCCATTGACTTCAATGGGGTTCGGTGTCCGGGAAAAGTTCGGTAAAAGTCCGGGACACGGACCCGGACTTTTTTTTAAAGTTCGGCCGAACCCGTCGAACACGGACATCTAGGTGTCCGCTCAACCCTAATTACCAGTCATGGATTGGAGCAGGTGGGGGGAGTTTTGGGTGATCTCCCAGCCCATCTGTTTCCCATCCATCCATCAGCATTTATGTACTTCCACGGTGGAGACACTCAGGTTGAGTAGTGTTAGTATGTGTTAGGACTGCAAGATACACAGGGTGCCTTGTTGTTGGCCTTGCAGCTTATACATGCGTTTGCAAATGTGTGTTAATTAAACCCCTGTTTTTAACCCAAGTTGTTAGACAGGTATATTTGGTTTATTAGCAGACTGGTGGGTAAGTATATCAAACTGGGGACCGGCACACACCTTCTATTATCCCTCTTGCTTTTCAAGGACAATCTGACATTAACTGCCACTTTTGCCACTTTGTGTGAACCAGTGACCCTAACAAAGTGATCAGTGCTAAAGATATGCACTGTCACTGAACTAATGACATTGGCTGGGAAGAGATTAAATATATAGGGGGATCAAAGGGTTAAATGTTTGCCTAGCCTGTGTTTTTGTGTGCAGTATGTGCTGCTTTCACTAAAGGATGTGCTGGTTTTTATTCCTTGCTTACCAGGTGTGACAGACCCAGCCAGGACAATGGGTTTTGGAGGGGAGAGCAGGGTGGCCTCTTACCTACTGACCATGGGCCCTGGCATTTAAGGGAACACTACCCTTTGGGAGCAATCTGGAGTGTGATCAGCCTCACCTGATTGTGTAGTATATCAATTCTGTGTGAGTTTTCAATAAACAGTTCCGGTTCTCATACAAGCTATTGTAAGCTAGTCTTGTATGCTATGCAATATCTGGTCACTATGTCCAGCCTGGAGGAAGCTGTATATTGACAGAAGCACTCAAGCTGGGTGCTGGACAGTTCCGTCACATTTGGTGGCAGCAGTGGAATTTGCTTCCTCTCTACGTGCAGTCCAAACCACCAACGAGACCCAGTGTTGGGTGATATCGACGAAGTGTTCCAGTTCTCATACAAGCTATTGTCAGCTAGCCTTGTATGCTATGTAATATCTGGTTCCTATGTCCAGATTGGGGGAAGCTGTATAATGATAGAAGCACTCAAGCTGGGTGCTGGATGGTTCTTTCACATTTGGTGGCAGCAGTGGAATTTGCTTCCTCTCTACGTGCAGTCCAAACCACCAATGAGACCCAGTGTCGGGTGATATCGAAGAAGTGTTTCAGTTCTCATACAAGCTATTGTCGGCTAGTCTTGTATGCTATGCAATATTTAGCTATATTATCTGGTTTCTATGTCCAGACTTGGGGTAAGCTGTATACTGACAGAAGCACTCAAGCTGGGTGCTGGATGGTTCCGTCACATTTGGTGGCAGCTGTGGGATTTACATCCTCTCTGCATGCAATCCAAACCACCGAGACCCAGTGTTGGGTGATATCAAAGAAGTGTTCCAGTTCTCATACTAGCTATTGTTGGCTAGTCTTGTATTCTATGCAATATTTAGCTATATTATCTGGTTCCTATGTCCAGACTGGAGGAAGCTATATACTGACGGAGGCACTCAAGCTGGGTGCTGGATGGTTCTGTCACACCAGGGAAACCAAATCCAGCACATCCCTGCTGACGGGACAGAGCTCTGCCTTGTTTACATAGAGCCCCCCTCCAGTGTTTCTCCCTGCCGATCAGCGGGTACGGCGGTCATCCATTGGCCATCGGCTTCTGTTGTGACTAATCACGTGAAAAGCGACAGCCCTGTAGCATTAAAGCTACAATGGGCCGGTTGCCAAGTGGCTATTATTATCACTCCTTGAAAATTCTTCTTGGGTTAAGCCAGCACTGTGTGGACATAGATTTTATAGCAGTGGACGATTTACATTCTTTTTAACCACTTCTGGAACGGAAGGTTTTGCCCCCTTAATGACCAGACCATTTTTTGCGATTCGGCACTGCGTTACTTTAACTGACAATTGCGCAGTTGTGCGACGCTGTACCCAAATAAAGTTGATGTCTTTGTTTCCACACAAACAGAGATTTCTTTTGATGGTATTTGATCACCTGTGCAATTTTTATTTTTTGCACTATAAACAAAAAAAGAGCGACGACTCTGAAAAAAATAAAAACAATATTTTTCATTTTCTGCTATATAACATTCCCCCAAAAAAATACTTAAAAATCAATTTTTTTCATCCTTGTAGGCCAATTTGTATTCTGCTACATATTTTTGGTAAAAAAAAATCCCAATAAGCATATTTTAATTGGTTTGCGCAAAAGTTATCGCATCTACAAACTAGGGAAAGATTTATGTCACTTTTATTTATTTATTTTCACATAGGGGTGTGCTCCCGCTGTGTTCCTAAATATGAGTGCCACATCCCGATATGAGAAGCATATTTGGGAATTCCCCTTGGGGTGGGACTTTGAAGGCCACTCAAAAGTATACAAAGAAGAATATTAGATATATATGGATTTTATTACAAAAAATGGTAAAAGGTAAACATACAAAGATATACAGTGAAAACTAGTAAAATTATTGGCAAAACTGATGTTTATATGAAGGTGTACAAATCACTCAACCAATTATTCCATGCAAGATCCGACGTTTCAAGGTGAGAACCTCTTCTTCAGGGATTTTTGTGGGAATAATTTTTCTGTAAGTATTGGAAAGATATATCAAAGCAAACAATTGTCGATGCAATAAAATACAGTAACAAAATATTGGTATAAACATGTTTTGGAGTATAAACATACACTCATTGTAACACAGCATTGTAAATATAAAAATAGTTGTATACACTTACATGGTTGAAGGACGCATGAACACCAAAATTGTTTTGCCACAGATTAAAAACATGGAACATTAACGACACCCACAGAGATCGTCGTCAGCCTTGTCTATGAGAGGAGGGTTTGGTACTTGGAGCAGGTCCAAAAAGGATGTCAGTAAGCATGTGATAGTGGAAAGTGTGCAGACCAAAGGGGGCCCATATTGCTCCAGCTGGAGTCCAAAATAGCCCGACCAGAGGGGCGGGGGTCAGTCACAATAATACTGTAAATAGCAAGGAAATACATATAATAAGTAAAAAAAGTAAACAAGCAAAATACTTGTTTTGTCTAGGTGAAGTGTATAGAAAGTACAATGACGCAACAGAACCAAAAATATGCGCGTATGTGAAAATACTACACATATACAAGGCGATAGCCTAATGGGTGTGCGTCAAATAAATACACATATAACGTCTCACTAGGATCAAGCATGGTTCATAACACTGCTGCAAAAAAAGGGGGCCAGTGCAGGGAATATATTGGAGCCTATGCTCTACACATTTATGAGTATGAAGGATAACCAGTGATACTGGGTATATAAAAGATGGAGGTTATATCCATAACATGAGCTAAGTGTGCATGTCTGCATGTAAAGATTGCCAAAAAAAGTAAACCCCTTTGGGGTGATAGAAACTGACCTTGAGACAGCGAGCTCCAAAGCAACCTTCCTCCCAGCAGTGGATGTACACAGTACTCCATGCTGGGAGTGGTGCCTATATGGGAGCGCTGTCAGGTGAAGGCAATCATCCTGATTGCATCTCCACCCCCTGACGGCCATGGGCTCCCTGAGCAGCGCTCGCCAGACCTGCCCACAACCCCACCCCGATGCTCACAGGATGTGCGTCATCGGGGGGGGGGGCCGGAGGCGTAGCCGGCGGGCGTCTCTCACCGGCACGGGATATGACGTCGCTGAAGCGCAAGAATACGTACAGCGGCGTGTCCCGGAAGTGGGGAGTACATCTGGAGATGTCAGCAGGGAAAGTCCCCGCCGCCGGGAATCTCTGGGTCCTAGATAACAGACCCGGACCCCGTGTCGGGTTGGAGCAGGGGGCCCCCAAGAGTGCACAAATCCACATGTATGTGAGAAATAAGTAAAGACATCAATCAAAAAATGCATGTACTACGTGTAATACATGCAACTATTGGAAACAGAAATAATTAAATATTGTCACCACAATACCACCGATTATTACATTCTTGGGCTATTGTGTATTGTAGTGGTGCCATTAGACGCTCATTTGTAAGTAGCCATGCATACATACAGCTACTCTGGTGATCAAAGAAGATATATATGGCGTATAGGTACCAAGGCTGAACAAAGAGGCTATGGGTGGTGTCAATTCCATGTCCTTTTACAAAATAATTCAAACGATAAACCCATTTTATTGCGTAGACATCAAGAACAAAAATGTGTGGGTAGTCAGGTGAATGTACAAAGTATCCAGACAGCTTAGTGGAGAAGACGTACTATACAAGGAACTCTGGGAGGAAAAGAGTATCATCTCTCAATGCCTCCAGAAGCAAACCCCTCCAAAAAGGGCCTAAACGACACCATGTCGTTGAGGCCTGGGGGTTCCGTTGCTTTTAGAAGATGGATCCATCTCAGCTCCATTTGGAGGAGGCGCTTGTTCCAGTCGCCTCCTCTGGGGCTGGGATGGATCCGGTCAAGGGCCAAAAACTTAATCTTGGGAAACTTTCCCCCATGTGCACTAGACACATGGCGGCCCAAAGGTAAATCAGGGTCGCGTTTACGCATACTTCTGATATGCTTGTACATGCGTTTCCAAAATTCTAATTTCGTTTTACCAACATAAAAGCATTTACATTCGCAAATCAGAAGATATACGATTCCGATGGTCCTACAGTTCACAAAGTGCTTAGCCTTAAACTTTTGACCATTAGGGAGGATAGGGTTCTGCATAGTGTGCATATAGCTACAGCAATGGCATGCACCACATGAAAAAGTACCTTTGTACTTGCATGGATCAAAGGTGGACTGGCTTTTTAGTTCACTACGCACCAGTTTGTCCTTCAAAGCTGGTGCCCGTTTGTATGTAATTGATGGTTTATAAGGTAGATGTGGGGTTAAAGCTGGATCTAAGGCTAAAATATGCCAATATTTTCAATAATTTTTCTTAAGTCCTGATGTTGCTGAGAGAAAGTGGTGATAATCCTCAGGGTATTGTCATTTTCACGGACTCTGGGGACAAGGAGTGAATCTGTCACTCAACAGTGCTTTTTTATATGCAGATTTTAACAACTTGCGAGAGTATCCTCTCGCAAGCAGTCTATCCCTCAACCCGGTGGCAGCTGTTTTAAAAGTATCTACGTTGGTACAGTTGCGACGCAGATACTGGCCCGTCGGGATCGAGCGAATAAGCGGTTGGGGGTGAAAGCTCGTGGCGTGGAGGATGGTGTTCCCAGCAGTGGGCTTACGAAAAAGCCCACTGCGGAGAACACCATCCCCATCACAAAAGACCTCAACGTCCAAAAAAGTTATCCTGGTGGCATCGGCATGCATTGTGAATTTTAGGTTGAATTCATTACGGTTCAGTCTCTCCATGCATCTATTAAGCAACTCTCTAGGTCCATCCCAAATTACAAAAACATCATCAATGTATCGCATCCATGTGCGGATGCAGTCAGTGTATATCGTCAGATCTTCATCTGCCAAAACTGTTTTCTCCCACTCCCCCAGGTACAAATTGGCGTAGGATGGGGCACAACATGTGCCCATCGCTACGCCCTGTACCTGGAGGAAGTGGGAGCCCTGGAACGAAAACACATTGTGTGTTAAGATGAATTCCAACATAGACAGCATAAACTCCCCATATGCGTCCAGGCCAGTGCTGGTGGCGATCGTGTGGCGTACAGCTGCGACCCCCCTGGATTGGGGGATCGAGCTGTACAATGCCTCAACATCGATCGCCACCAGAAGACACCCAGGGGGTAGGGTGAGATCACTGATCTTTTGTAGAAAGTGTATGGTGTCACGTATATGGGATGGAAGTTTAACAACAAAGGGTTTCAAAAATTTATCGAGGACTTTGCTTGCGCTGTCTGTGATAGACCCGCACCCGGAGATGTTGGGTCTCCCTGGGGGGTGTATCTACGTAGATACAGCCTATCTGCACAACATTATCACTAAAGACACTTGGGAGTACATTCGCCCAGCTTTTCCGGTGGTTCCAACCTTCTATGCCCTCCCCAAGGTCCACAAGGACCTTGGGGACCCCCCAGGGAGACCCATCATCTCCGGGTGCGGGTCTATCACAGACAGCGCAAGCAAAGTCCTCGATACATTTTTGAAACCCTTTGTTGTTAAACTTCCATCCCATATACGTGACACCATACACTTTCTACAAAAGATCAGTGATCTCACCCTACCCCCTGGGTGTCTTCTGGTGGCGATCGATGTTGAGGCATTGTACAGCTCAATCCCCCACTCCAGGGGGGTCGCAGCTGTACGCCACACGATCGCCACCAGCACTGGCCTGGACGCATATGGGGAGTTTATGCTGTCTATGTTGGAATTCATCTTAACACACAATGTGTTTTCGTTCCAGGGCTCCCACTTCCTCCAGGTACAGGGCGTAGCGATGGGCACATGTTGTGCCCCATCCTACGCCAATTTGTACCTGGGGGAGTGGGAGAAAACAGCTTTGGCAGATGAAGATCTGACGATATACACTGACTGCATCCGCACATGGATGCGATACATTGATGATGTTTTTGTAATTTGGGATGGACCTAGAGAGTTGCTTAATAGATGCATGGAGAGACTGAACCGTAATGAATTCAACCTTAAATTCACAATGCATGCCGATGCCACCAGGATAACTTTTTTGGACGTTGAGGTCTTTTGTGATGGGGATGGTGTTCTCCGCAGTGGGCTTTTTCGTAAGCCCACTGCTGGGAACACCATCCTCCACGCCACGAGCTTTCACCCCCAACCGCTTATTCGCTCGATCCCGACGGGCCAGTATCTGCGTCTGCGTCGCAACTGTACCAACGTAGATACTTTTAAAACAGCTGCCACCGGGTTGAGGGATAGACTGCTTGCGAGAGGATACTCTCGCAAGTTGTTAAAATCTGCATATAAAAAAGCACTGTTGAGTGACAGAGATTAACTCCTTGTCCCCAGAGTCCGTGAAAATGACAATACCCTGAGGATTATCACCACTTTCTCTCAGCAACATCAGGACTTAAGAAAAATTATTGAAAAATATTGGCATATTTTAGCCTTAGATCCAGCTTTAAGCCCACATCTACCTTATAAACCATCAATTACATACAAACGGGCACCAGCTTTGAAGGACAAACTGGTGCGTAGTGAACTAAAAAGCCAGTCCACCTTTGATCCATGCAAGTACAAAGGTACTTTTTCATGTGGTGCATGCCATTACTGTAGCTATATGCACACTATGCAGAACCCTATCCTCCCTAATGGTCAAAAGTTTAAGGCTAAGCACTTTGTGAACTGTAGGACCATCGGAATCGTATATCTTCTGATTTGCGAATGTAAATGCTTTTATGTTGGTAAAACGAAATTAGAATTTTGGAAACGCATGTACAAGCATATCAGAAGTATGCGTAAACGCGACCCTGATTTACCTTTGGGCCGCCATGTGTCTAGTGCACATGGGGGAAAGTTTCCCAAGATTAAGTTTTTGGCCCTTGACCGGATCCATCCCAGCCCCAGAGGAGGTGACTGGAACAAGCGCCTCCTCCAAATGGAGCTGAGATGGATCCATCTTCTAAAAGCAACGAAACCCCCAGGCCTCAACGACATGGTGTCGTTTAGGCCCTTTTTGGAGGGGTTTGCTTCTGGAGGCATTGAGAGTAGGGTTGAGCGAACACCTAGATGTCCGTGTTCGACGGGTTCGGCCGAACTTTAAAAAAAAGTCCGGGTCCGTGTCCCGGACTTTTACCGAACTTTTCCCGGACACCGAACCCCATTGAAGTCAATGGGGACCCGAACTTTAAGGCACTAAAATGGCTCTAAAACACCAAAGGAAAGGGCTAGAGTGCTGCAAATGGCAGCAAAACGTAATTAAGAGCATGGCAAGTGCTCTGCAAACAAATGTGGATAGGGAAATAACTTAAAACAACAAAAAAAAAACAGAAAAATAAAACAATGTTCTTCTTCATCTCTGAAGGACGAGGCCCATATGGAGTAGGAGGGAGGTTGAGGTGGTGGTGGATGTGGCGGTGACATAGGCGTGCGCACAGGGTGTGCTGGGTGTGCCTGGGCACACCCTAATCACCTAGGGCACATAGCATTGCCAGTGAGGAGATGGGAAAGATCTCCCTGGGACCTGCTCTGCTCTATTTCTCCTTGCCTACAGGTACATGGCCCCGATACATTACTCTCCCTGCTGGCAAACACATGCATGTGTATTTCAACTTTGGGGTGCACACCTTAATGCAATAGGCTGCGCACACCTATGGGCGGTGTAGGTGGAAGCGGCGGTGGAGGAGGACCAGGGCCGGATTAACAGCATCATGGGCTTGGTGCTGAGGATTTTGAAGGGCCTTAAGGGCCGTGCCTTGCCATGCACCCAGAGGAGGAAGGGTGCAGCCATGCATGCCTAATTCAACATGGGATGCTGTCTCTGAAGCCCATAAACACATCCATGCATCGCCAACTGTCCCTCCTTGTCCGGCCTTCACGCTGTGTGGGGAGGTTCTGAGGGTGCTGCCTGGGGAAGCGAGCATAGAAGCCAGACTTCTGTGTTTACAAGTGACAGAAGAGCGGTAACAGTGAATATGGCCAACCCGGGGCCTATATAAAAGGTAGGGGCCTGGAGCTGCAGCTCCAATAGCCCCTACATTAATCTGGCCCTGAGGAGGAGGACGAGGTAGCCAACACTGCTTCTTTTCAAAAATTTTAAATGAGGGTACACCCCAAAAGAGTGAGAAAGAGCAAAAATGGAACAATGGGTGGGTAAGGTTGGTATCCATTGCTATTCTGCATAAGGTACGGAAAAGTCCCGTGGGATCCATGCCTGGTTCATTTTAATGAACGTGAGCTTGTCCACATTGTCTCTGGACAGGCGGCTGCGCTTGTCTGTTATAACGCCCCCAGCCGTGCTAAATACCCGTTCAGATAATACACTGGCTGCAGGGCACGCCAGCACCTCCAAGGCGTAAAGGGCAAGCTCAAGCCATGTGCCCAATTTGGAGACCCAGAAGTTGAAGGGGGCAGACCCGTCATTCACTACATGTAGGCGTGTGCACACATACTGCTCCACCATGTTGGTAAAATGCTGCCTCCTGCTAAGACGTTCCATCTGAGCTGCTGGTGCTGCTGTTTGTTGTGGCGTGCTGACAAAGCTTTTCCACATTTCGGCCATGCTAACCCTGCCTTCTGAGGTGCTGGCGGTGCCCTGGTTGCGTTGGCGACCTCCTCCTCCTCCTCCTCTGCCTTGTGCTTCCACTGTGGCCCCGCTGTCAGATGGGAATGCCAGCAGCATGGCGTCTACCAGCGTGCGCTTGTACTCGCGCATCTTGCGATCGTGCTCCAGTGAGTGAATTAAGGACGGTACGTTGTCCTTGTAACGGGGATCCAGCAGCGTGGCCACCCAGTAATCAGCACAAGTTAGAATGTGGGCAACTCGGCGGTCGTTGTGGAGACACTGCAGCATGTAATCGCTCATGTGTGCCAGGCTGCCCAGAGGCAACGAAAGGCTGTCCTCTGTGGGAGGTGTATCGTCCGTGTCCTCTGTATCCCCCCAGCCACGCACCAGTGATGGCCATGAGCTGGCCTGGGTGCCACCCTGCTGTGAACATGGTTCCATCTCCTCCTCCAGCTCCTCCTCCTCCTCATCCTCCTCATCCTCCAGAACTGTGCCCCTGCTGGACAATTGCGTCCCTGGCGTTTGCGTGTGCAGGAACCCACCCTCGGAGCCCCTTGCGAATGACTGCCCTGAAAGCCTTGGAAATGTTACCTCTTCATCCTCCTCCTCCTCCTCATCCTGTGCCACATCCTCTTCCATCATCGCCCGAATTGTTTTTTCAAGGAGGCATAGAAGTGGGATAGTTAAGCTGAGAACGGCGTCATTGCCACTGGCCATGTTGGTGGAGTACTCAAAACAGCGCAACAAGGCACACAGGTCTCGCATGGAGGCCCAGTTAAATTAAATAGCGGAATAGAAAATATGATCCAAAAAAAGTGTATGTATATCACACGTACACAACCACACTGGGCCCCAATTACTATTGTTTGTACCCCTAAAAGGCTAGATGAGGAGTAGGGGGGGTATGGAACAGGCAGCACCCTCAAACCTTCAGAAGTATGAGATGAACCCCAACAACTTGGAAAGGTGGATCTCTCTCACACGTACCGACACAGACTATCCCCCAATTTAACTGATCCCCAAAGGTTTTTGATTAAATAGCGGAATAGAAAATATGATCCCAAAAAAGTGTATGTATATCACACGTACACAACCACACTGGGCCCCAATTACTATTGTTTGTACCCCTAAAAGGCTAGATGAGGAGTAGGGGGGGTATGGAACAGGCAGCACCCTCAAACCTTCAGAAGTATGAGATGAACCCCAACAACTTGGAAAGGTGGATCTCTCTCACACGTACCAACACAGACTATCCCCCAATTTAACTGATCCCCAAAGGTTTTTGATTAAATAGCGGAATAGAAAATATGATCCCAAAAAAGTGTATGTATATCACACGTACACAACCACACTAGGCCCCAATTACTATTGTTTGTACCCCTAAAAGGCTAGATGAGGAGTAGGGGGGGTATGGAACAGGCAGCACCCTCAAACCTTCAGAAGTATGAGATGAACCCCAACAACTTGGAAAGGTGGATCTCTCTCACACGTACCAACACAGACTATCCCCCAATTTAACTGATCCCCAAAGGTTTTTGATTAAATAGCGGAATAGAAAATATGATCCCAAAAAAGTGTATGTATATCACACGTACACAACCACACTAGGCCCCAATTACTATTGTTTGTACCCCTAAAAGGCTAGGAGTAGGGGGAGTATGGAACAGGCAGCACCCTCAAACCTTCAGAAGTATGAGATGAACCCCAACAACTTGGAAAGGTGGATCTCTCTCACACGTACCAACACAGACTATCCCCCAATTTAACTGATCCCCAAAGGTTTTTGATTAAATAGCGGAATAGAAAATATGATCCCAAAAAAGTGTATGTATATCACACGTACACAACCACACTAGGCCCCAATTACTATTGTTTGTACCCCTAAAAGGCTAGGAGTAGGGGGAGTATGGAACAGGCAGCACCCTCAAACCTTCAGAAGTATGAGATGAACCCCAACAACTTGGAAAGGTGGATCTCTCTCACACGTACCAACACAGACTATCCCCCAATTTAACTGATCCCCAAAGGTTTTTGATTAAATAGCGGAATAGAAAATATGATCCCAAAAAAGTGTATGTATATCACACGTACACAACCACACTAGGCCCCAATTACTATTGTTTGTACCCCTAAAAGGCTAGGAGTAGGGGGAGTATGGAACAGGCAGCACCCTCAAACCTTCAGAAGTATGAGATGAACCCCAACAACTTGGAAAGGTGGATCTCTCTCACACGTACCAACACAGACTATCCCCCAATTTAACTGATCCCCAAAGGTTTTTGATTAAATAGCGGAATAGAAAATATGATCCCAAAAAAGTGTATGTATATCACACGTACACAACCACACTAGGCCCCAATTACTATTGTTTGTACCCCTAAAAGGCTAGGAGTAGGGGGGAGTATGGAACAGGCAGCACCCTCAAACCTTCAGAAGTATGAGATGAACCCCAACAACTTGGAAAGGTGGATCTCTCTCACACGTACCAACACAGACTATCCCCCAATTTAACTGATCCCCAAAGGTTTTTGATTAAATAGCGGAATAGAAAATATGATCCCAAAAAAGTGTATGTATATCACACGTACACAACCACACTAGGCCCCAATTACTATTGTTTGTACCCCTAAAAGGCTAGGAGTAGGGGGAGTATGGAACAGGCAGCACCCTCAAACCTTCAGAAGTATGAGATGAACCCCAACAACTTGGAAAGGTGGATCTCTCTCACACGTACCAACACAGACTATCCCCCAATTTAACTGATCCCCAAAGGTTTTTGATTAAATAGCGGAATAGAAAATATGATCCCAAAAAAGTGTATGTATATCACACGTACACAACCACACTAGGCCCCAATTACTATTGTTTGTACCCCTAAAAGGCTAGGAGTAGGGGGAGTATGGAACAGGCAGCACCCTCAAACCTTCAGAAGTATGAGATGAACCCCAACAACTTGGAAAGGTGGATCTCTCTCACACGTACCAACACAGACTATCCCCCAATTTAACTGATCCCCAAAGGTTTTTGATTAAATAGCGGAATAGAAAATATGATCCCAAAAAAGTGTATGTATATCACACGTACACAACCACACTAGGCCCCAATTACTATTGTTTGTACCCCTAAAAGGCTAGATGAGGAGTAGGGGGAGTATGGAACAGGCAGCACCCTCAAACCTTCAGAAGTATGAGATTGTGTTCACTGTACCCCACAAAGATTGAGTTCACTGCACCCCACAATGATTGTGTTCACTGCACCCCACAAAGATTGTGTTCACTGCACCTCACAAAGATTGTGTTCACTGTACCCCCCAAAGATTGTGTTCACTGCACCCCACAAAGATTCTGTTCACTGTACCCCACAAAGATTGTGTTCACTGCACCCCAAAAAGATTGTGTTCACTGCACCCCAAAAAGGATGTTGTTCACTGCACCCCAAAAAGATTGTGTTCACTGCAGCCCAAAAAGATTGTGTTCACTGCAGCCCAAAAAGGATGTTGTTCACTGCACCCCAAAAAGGATTTTGTTCACTGCACCCCAAAAAGATTGTGTTCACTGCACCCCACAAAGGATTTTGTTCACTGCACCCCACAAAGATTGTGTTCACTGCACACCAAAAAGGATTGTGTTCACTGCACCCCAAAAAGATTTTGTTCACTGCACCCCAAAAAGATTGTGTTCACTGCAGCCCAAAAAGATTGTGTTCACTGCAGCCCTAAAAGATTGTGTTCACTGCAGCCCAAAAAGATTGTGTTCACTGCAGCTCACACACAGAAAAATGGATGTGGATCACTGACACCTGCCTATCTCCAATCCCACACCACACAGCAATATCGATTGTAGTTTGTAGAACACAGTTTCCCTAAAATTCAGCAGACTCTGTCCCTAACAGGATTGAGAAGAGATCGTAGATCAGGATTGAGTGCAGATTCACCCCACCCCCCACACAGCAATATCGATTGTAGTTTGTAGAAGACACTGACCCTATAATTCAGCAGACTCTATCCCTAAAATGCCTACAACTCGCCCTGTCTAAACACTCCGACCTGTCCCTCAATTCTATCCGGACACAAATGGTTTTTTCCTGCCTATCTTTCCCTAATCAGCAGCCAGCACGTTGATGTGTGCTCTGTCCCTGAATCTAAGCAGCATAATGACGCCGCTGCGGCTGCCTCGAACTTATAAAGACTTGGTCACATGCTTCAGACGGCCAATCACAGCTACTGAGACATTTGCAGGCATGGCTGGGATGGCTTAAGGCACACCAGTTAAACGATTGTTGATTGGCTGTTGAAAGCCCGCCATGAAAAGAGCGCCAAAGCATGCAAAACCCGGAAATAAAACGACCGAACACGGATTTTTACCCGAACATACAGTAAAGTGTCCGTGTCCGTGTTCGGGTACAAAAAATCCAATTATTCGGTACGAACACGAATAATACAGTCCGTGTTCGCTCAACACTAATTGAGAGATGATACTCTTTTCCTCCCAGAGTTCCTTGTATAGTAAGTCTTCTCCACTAAGCTGTCTGGATACTTTGTACATTCACCTGACTACCCACACATTTTTGTTCTTGATGTCTACGCAATAAAATGGGTTTATCGTTTGAATTATTTTGTAAAAGGACATGGAATTGACACCACCCATAGCCTCTTTGTTCAGCCTTGGTACCTATACGCCATATATATCTTCTTTGATCACCATTAGGGTTGAGCGAACACCTAGATGTCCGTGTTCGACGGGTTCGGCCGAACTTTAAAAAAAAGTCCGGGTCCGTGTCCCGGACTTTTACCGAACTTTTCCCGGACACCGAACCCCATTGAAGTCAATGGGGACCCGAACTTTAAGGCACTAAAATGGCTCTAAAACACCAAAGGAAAGGGCTAGAGTGCTGCAAATGGCAGCAAAACGTAATTAAGAGCATGGCAAGTGCTCTGCAAACAAATGTGGATAGGGAAATAACTTAAAACAACAAAAAAAAACAGAAAAATAAAACAATGTTCTTCTTCATCTCTGAAGGACGAGGCCCATATGGAGTAGGAGGGAGGTTAAGGTGGTGGTGGATGTGGCGGTGACATAGGCGTGCGCACAGGGTGTGCTGGGTGTGCCTGGGCACACCCTAATCACCTAGGGCACATAGCATTGCCAGTGAGGAGATGGGAAAGATCTCCCTGGGACCTGCTCTGCTCTATTTCTCCTTGCCTACAGGTACATGGCCCCGATACATTACTCTCCCTGCTGGCAAACACATGCATGTGTATTTCAACTTTGGGGTGCACACCTTAATGCAATAGGCTGCGCACACCTATGGGCGGTGTAGGTGGAAGCGGCGGTGGAGGAGGACCAGGGCCGGATTAACAGCATCATGGGCTTGGTGCTGAGGATTTTGAAGGGCCTTAGGGCCGTGCCTTGCCATGCACCCAGAGGAGGAAGGGTGCAGCCATGCATGCCTAATTCAACATGGGATGCTGTCTCTGAAGCCCATAAACACATCCATGCATCGCCAACTGTCCCTCCTTGTCCGGCCTTCACGCTGTGTGGGGAGGTTCTGAGGGTGCTGCCTGGGGAAGCGAGCATAGAAGCCAGACGTCTGTGTTTACAAGTGACAGAAGAGCGGTAACAGTGAATATGGCCAACCCGGGGCCTATATAAAAGGTAGGGGCCTGGAGCTGCAGCTCCAATAGCCCCTACATTAATCTGGCCCTGAGGAGGAGGACGAGGTAGCCAACACTGCTTCTTTTCACAAATTTTAAATGAGGGTACACCCCAAAAGAGTGAGAAAGAGCAAAAATGGAACAATGGGTGGGTAAGGTCGGTATCCATTGCTATTCTGCATAAGGTACGGAAAAGTCCCGTGGGATCCATGCCTGGTTCATTTTAATGAACGTGAGCTTGTCCACATTGTCTCTGGACAGGCGGCTGCGCTTGTCTGTTATAACGTCCCCCAGCCGTGCTAAATACCCGTTCAGATAATACACTGGCTGCAGGGCACGCCAGCACCTCCAAGGCGTAAAGGGCAAGCTCAGGCCATGTGCCCAATTTGGAGACCCAGAAGTTGAAGGGGGCAGACCCGTCATTCACTACATGTAGGCGTGTGCACACATACTGCTCCACCATGTTGGTAAAATGCTGCCTCCTGCTAAGACGTTCCATCTGAGCTGCTGGTGCTGCTGTTTGTTGTGGCGTGCTGACAAAGCTTTTCCACATTTCGGCCATGCTAACCCTGCCTTCTGAGGTGCTGGCGGTGCCCTGGTTGCGTTGGCGACCTCCTCCTCCTCCTCCTCTGCCTTGTGCTTCCACTGTGGCCCCGCTGTCAGATGGGAATGCCAGCAGCATGGCGTCTACCAGCGTGCGCTTGTACTCGCGCATCTTGCGATCGCGCTCCAGTGAGTGAATTAAGGACGGTACGTTGTCCTTGTAACGGGGATCCAGCAGCGTGGCCACCCAGTAATCAGCACAAGTTAGAATGTGGGCAACTCGGCGGTCGTTGTGGAGACACTGCAGCATGTAATCGCTCATGTGTGCCAGGCTGCCCAGAGGCAACGAAAGGCTGTCCTCTGTGGGAGGTGTATGGTCCGTGTCCTCTGTATCCCCCCAGCCACGCACCAGTGATGGCCATGAGCTGGCCTGGGTGCCACCCTGCTGTGAACATGGTTCCATCTCCTCCTCCAGCTCCTCCTCCTCCTCATCCTCCTCATCCTCCAGAACTGTGCCCCTGCTGGACAATTGCGTCCCTGGCGTTTGCGTGTGCAGGAACCCACCCTCGGAGCCCCTTGCGAATGACTGCCCTGAAAGCCTTGGAAATGTTACCTCTTCATCCTCCTCCTCCTCCTCATCCTGTGCCACATCCTCTTCCATCATCGCCCGAATTGTTTTTTCAAGGAGGCATAGAAGTGGGATAGTTAAGCTGAGAACGGCGTCATTGCCACTGGCCATGTTGGTGGAGTACTCAAAACAGCGCAACAAGGCACACAGGTCTCGCATGGAGGCCCAGTTAAATTAAATAGCGGAATAGAAAATATGATCCAAAAAAAGTGTATGTATATCACACGTACACAACCACACTAGGCCCCAATTACTATTGTTTGTACCCCTAAAAGGCTAGATGAGGAGTAGGGGGAGTATGGAACAGGCAGCACCCTCAAACCTTCAGAAGTATGAGATGAACCCCAACAACTTGGAAAGGTGGATCTCTCTCACACGTACCGACACAGACTATCCCGCAATTCAATTGATCCTCAAAGGTTTTTATTGAATAGCGGAATAGGAAATATGATCAAAAAAAGTGTATGTATCTCGCACGTACACAACCACACTAGGCCCCAATTACTATTGTTTGTACCCCTAAAAGGCTAGATGAGGAGTAGGGGGGGTATGGAACAGGCAGCACCCTCAAACCTTCAGAAGTATGAGATGAACCCCAACAACTTGGAAAGGTGGATCTCTCTCACACGTACCGACACAGACTATCCCGCAATTCAATTGATCCTCAAAGGTTTTTATTGAATAGCGGAATAGGAAATATGATCAAAAAAAGTGTATGTATCTCGCACGTACACAACCACACTAGGCCCCAATTACTATTGTTTGTACCCCTAAAAGGCTAGATGAGGAGTAGGGGGGGTATGGAACAGGCAGCACCCTCAAACCTTCAGAAGTATGAGATGAACCCCAACAACTTGGAAAGGTGGATCTCTCTCACACGTACCAACACAGACTATCCCCCAATTTAACTGATCCCCAAAGGTTTTTGATTAAATAGCGGAATAGAAAATATGATCCCAAAAAAGTGTATGTATATCACACGTACACAACCACACTAGGCCCCAATTACTATTGTTTGTACCCCTAAAAGGCTAGGAGTAGGGGGAGTATGTAACAGGCAGCACCCTCAAACCTTCAGAAGTATGAGATGAACCCCAACAACTTGGAAAGGTGGATCTCTCTCACACGTACCAACACAGACTATCCCCCAATTTAACTGATCCCCAAAGGTTTTTGATTAAATAGCGGAATAGAAAATATGATCCCAAAAAAGTGTATGTATATCACACGTACACAACCACACTAGGCCCCAATTACTATTGTTTGTACCCCTAAAAGGCTAGGAGTAGGGGGAGTATGTAACAGGCAGCACCCTCAAACCTTCAGAAGTATGAGATGAACCCCAACAACTTGGAAAGGTGGATCTCTCTCACACGTACCAACACAGACTATCCCCCAATTTAACTGATCCCCAAAGGTTTTTGATTAAATAGCGGAATAGAAAATATGATCCCAAAAAAGTGTATGTATATAACACGTACACAACCACACTAGGCCCCAATTACTATTGTTTGTACCCCTAAAAGGCTAGGAGTAGGGGGAGTATGGAACAGGCAGCACCCTCAAACCTTCAGAAGTATGAGATGAACCTCAACAACTTGGAAAGGTGGATCTCTCTCACACGTACCAACACAGACTATCCCCCAATTTAACTGATCCCCAAAGGTTTTTGATTAAATAGCGGAATAGAAAATATGATCCCAAAAAAGTGTATGTATATCACACGTACACAACCACACTAGGCCCCAATTACTATTGTTTGTACCCCTAAAAGGCTAGGAGTAGGGGGAGTATGTAACAGGCAGCACCCTCAAACCTTCAGAAGTATGAGATGAACCCCAACAACTTGGAAAGGTGGATCTCTCTCACACGTACCAACACAGACTATCCCCCAATTTAACTGATCCCCAAAGGTTTTTGATTAAATAGCGGAATAGAAAATATGATCCCAAAAAAGTGTATGTATATCACACGTACACAACCACACTAGGCCCCAATTACTATTGTTTGTACCCCTAAAAGGCTAGGAGTAGGGGGAGTATGTAACAGGCAGCACCCTCAAACCTTCAGAAGTATGAGATGAACCCCAACAACTTGGAAAGGTGGATCTCTCTCACACGTACCAACACAGACTATCCCCCAATTTAACTGATCCCCAAAGGTTTTTGATTAAATAGCGGAATAGAAAATATGATCCCAAAAAAGTGTATGTATATCACACGTACACAACCACACTAGGCCCCAATTACTATTGTTTGTACCCCTAAAAGGCTAGGAGTAGGGGGAGTATGGAACAGGCAGCACCCTCAAACCTTCAGAAGTATGAGATGAACCCCAACAACTTGGAAAGGTGGATCTCTCTCACACGTACCAACACAGACTATCCCCCAATTTAACTGATCCCCAAAGGTTTTTGATTAAATAGCGGAATAGAAAATATGATCCCAAAAAAGTGTATGTATATCACACGTACACAACCACACTAGGCCCCAATTACTATTGTTTGTACCCCTAAAAGGCTAGGAGTAGGGGGAGTATGGAACAGGCAGCACCCTCAAACCTTCAGAAGTATGAGATGAACCCCAACAACTTGGAAAGGTGGATCTCTCTCACACGTACCAACACAGACTATCCCCCAATTTAACTGATCCCCAGAGGTTTTTGATTAAATAGCGGAATAGAAAATATGATCCCAAAAAAGTGTATGTATATCACACGTACACAACCACACTAGGCCCCAATTACTATTGTTTGTACCCCTAAAAGGCTAGGAGTAGGGGGAGTATGGAACAGGCAGCACCCTCAAACCTTCAGAAGTATGAGATGAACCCCAACAACTTGGAAAGGTGGATCTCTCTCACACGTACCAACACAGACTATCCCCCAATTTAACTGATCCCCAAAGGTTTTTGATTAAATAGCGGAATAGAAAATATGATCCCAAAAAAGTGTATGTATATCACACGTACACAACCACACTAGGCCCCAATTACTATTGTTTGTACCCCTAAAAGGCTAGGAGTAGGGGGAGTATGGAACAGGCAGCACCCTCAAACCTTCAGAAGTATGAGATGAACCCCAACAACTTGGAAAGGTGGATCTCTCTCACACGTACCAACACAGACTATCCCCCAATTTAACTGATCCCCAGAGGTTTTTGATTAAATAGCGGAATAGAAAATATGATCCCAAAAAAGTGTATGTATATCACACGTACACAACCACACTAGGCCCCAATTACTATTGTTTGTACCCCTAAAAGGCTAGGAGTAGGGGGAGTATGGAACAGGCAGCACCCTCAAACCTTCAGAAGTATGAGATGAACCCCAACAACTTGGAAAGGTGGATCTCTCTCACACGTACCAACACAGACTATCCCCCAATTTAACTGATCCCCAAAGGTTTTTGATTAAATAGCGGAATAGAAAATATGATCCCAAAAAAGTGTATGTATATCACACGTACACAACCACACTAGGCCCCAATTACTATTGTTTGTACCCCTAAAAGGCTAGGAGTAGGGGGAGTATGGAACAGGCAGCACCCTCAAACCTTCAGAAGTATGAGATGAACCCCAACAACTTGGAAAGGTGGATCTCTCTCACACGTACCAACACAGACTATCCCCCAATTTAACTGATCCCCAAAGGTTTTTGATTAAATAGCGGAATAGAAAATATGATCCCAAAAAAGTGTATGTATATCACACGTACACAACCACACTAGGCCCCAATTACTATTGTTTGTACCCCTAAAAGGCTAGGAGTAGGGGGAGTATGGAACAGGCAGCACCCTCAAACCTTCAGAAGTATGAGATGAACCCCAACAACTTGGAAAGGTGGATCTCTCTCACACGTACCAACACAGACTATCCCCCAATTTAACTGATCCCCAAAGGTTTTTGATTAAATAGCGGAATAGAAAATATGATCCCAAAAAAGTGTATGTATATCACACGTACACAACCACACTAGGCCCCAATTACTATTGTTTGTACCCCTAAAAGGCTAGATGAGGAGTAGGGGGAGTATGGAACAGGCAGCACCCTCAAACCTTCAGTATGAGATTGTGTTCACTGTACCCCACAAAGATTGAGTTCACTGCACCCCACAATGATTGTGTTCACTGCACCCCACAAAGATTGTGTTCACTGCACCTCACAAAGATTGTGTTCACTGTACCCCCCAAAGATTGTGTTCACTGCACCCCACAAAGATTCTGTTCACTGTACCCCACAAAGATTGTGTTCACTCCACCCCAAAAAGATTGTGTTCACTGCACCCCAAAAAGGATGTTGTTCACTGCACCCCAAAAAGGATGTTGTTCACTCCACCCCAAAAAGATTGTGTTCACTGCACCCCACAAAGATTGTGTTCACTGCACCCCACAAAGATTGTGTTCACTGCACCCCAAAAATGATTTTGTTCACTGCACCCCAAAAAGGATTTTGTTCACTGCACCCCAAAAAGGATGTTGTTCACTCCACCCCAAAAAGATTGTGTTCACTGCACCCCAAAAAGATTGTGTTCACTGCACCCCACAAAGGATTTTGTTCACTGCACCCCAAAAAGATTGTGTTCACTGCACCCCAAAAAGGATGTTGTTCACTGCACCCCAAAAAGGATTTTGTTCACTGCACCCCAAAAAGATTGTGTTCACTGCACCCCACAAAGGATTTTGTTCACTGCACCCCACAAAGATTGTGTTCACTGCACACCAAAAAGGATTGTGTTCACTGCACCCCAAAAAGATTTTGTTCACTGCACCCCAAAAAGATTGTGTTCACTGCAGCCCAAAAAGATTGTGTTCACTGCAGCCCAAAAAGATTGTGTTCACTGCAGCCCAAAAAGATTGTGTTCACTGCAGCCCAAAAAGATTGTGTTCACTGCAGCTCACACACAGAAAAATGGATGTGGATCACTGACACCTGCCTATCTCCAATCCCACACCACACAGCAATATCGATTGTAGTTTGTAGAACACAGTTTCCCTAAAATTCAGCAGACTCTGTCCCTAACAGGATTGAGAAGAGATCGTAGATCAGGATTGAGTGCAGACCCCACCCCCCACACAGCAATATCGATTGTAGTTTGTAGAAGACACTGACCCTATATAATTCAGCAGACTCTATCCCTAAAATGCCTACAACTCGCCCTGCCTAAACACTCCGACCTGTCCCTCAATTCTATCCGGACACAAATGGTTTTTTCCTGCCTATCTTTCCCTAATCAGCAGCCAGCACGTTGATGTGTGCTCTGTCCCTGAATCTAAGCAGCATAATGACGCCGCTGCGGCTGCCTCGAACTTATAAAGACTTGGTCACATGCTTCAGACGGCCAATCACAGCTACTGAGACATTTGCAGGCATGGCTGGGATGGCTTAAGGCACACCAGTTAAACGATTGTTGATTGGCTGTTGAAAGCCCGCCATGAAAAGAGCGCCAAAGCATGCAAAACCCGGAAATAAAACGACCGAACACGGATTTTTACCCGAACATACAGTAAAGTGTCCGTGTCCGTGTTCGGGTACAAAAAATCCAATTATTCGGTACGAACACGAATAATACAGTCCGTGTTCGCTCAACACTAATCACCATAGTAGCTGTATGTATGCATGGCTACTTACAAATGAGCGTCTAATGGCACCACTACAATACACAATAGCCCAAGAATGTAATAAATCGGTGGTATTGTGGTGACAATATTTAATTATTTCTGTTTCCAATAGTTGCATGTATTACACGTAGTACATGCATTTTTTGATTGATGTCTTTACTTATTTCTCACATACATGTGGATTTGTGCACTCTTGGGGGCCCCCTGCTCCAACCCGGCACGGGGTCCGGGTCTGTTATCTAGGACCCAGAGATTCCCGGCGGCGGGGACTTTCCCTGCTGACATCTCCAGATGTCCTCCCCACTTCCGGGACACGCCGCTGTACGTATTCTTGCGCTTCAGCGACGTCATATCCCGTGCCGGTGAGAGACGCCCGCCGGCTACGCCTCCGGCCCCCCCCGATGACGCACATCCTGTGAGCATCGGGGTGGGGTTGTGGGCAGGTCTGGCGAGCGCCGCTCAGGGAGCCCATGGCCGTCAGGGGGTGGAGATGCAATCAGGATGATTGCCTTCACCTGACAGCGCTCCCATATAGGCACCACTCCCAGCATGGAGTACTGTGTACATCCACTGCTGGGAGGAAGGTTGCTTTGGAGCTCGCTGTCTCAAGGTCAGTTTCTATCACCCCAAAGGGGTTTACTTTTTTTGGCAATCTTTACATGCAGACATGCACACTTAGCTCATGTTATGGATATAACCTCCATCTTTTATATACCCAGTATCACTGGTTATCCTTCATACTCATAAATGTGTAGAGCATAGGCTCCAATATATTCCCAGCACTGGCCCCCTTTTTTTGCAGCAGTGTTATGAACCATGCTTGATCCTAGTGAGACGTTATATGTGTATTTATTTGACGCACACCCATTAGGCTATCGCCTTGTATATGTGTAGTATTTTCACATACGCGCATATTTTTGGTTCTGTTGCGTCATTGTACTTTCTATACACTTCACCTAGACAAAACAAGTATTTTGCTTGTTTACTTTTTTTACTTATTATATGTATTTCCTTGCTATTTACAGTATTATTTTGACTGACCCCCGCCCCTCTGGTCGGGCTATTTTGGACTCCAGCTGGAGCAATATGGGCCCCCTTTGGTCTGCACACTTTCCACTATCACATGCTTACTGACATCCTTTTTGGACCTGCTCCAAGTACCAAACCCTCCTCTCATAGACAAGGCTGACGACGATCTCTGTGGGTGTCGTTAATGTTCCATGTTTTTAATCTGTGGCAAAACAATTTTGGTGTTCATGCGTCCTTCAACCATGTAAGTGTATACAACTATTTTTATATTTACAATGCTGTGTTACAATGAGTGTATGTTTATACTCCAAAACATGTTTATACCAATATTTTGTTACTGTATTTTATTGCATCGACAATTGTTTGCTTTGATATATCTTTCCAATACTTACAGAAAAATTATTCCCACAAAAATCCCTGAAGAAGAGGTTCTCACCTTGAAACGTCGGATCTTGCATGGAATAATTGGTTGAGTGATTTGTACACCTTCATATAAACATCAGTTTTGCCAATAATTTTACTAGTTTTCACTGTATATCTTTGTATGTTTACCTTTTACCATTTTTTGTAATAAAATCCATATATATCTAATATTCTTCTTTGTATACTTTTGAGTGGCCTTCAAAGTCCCACCCCAAGGGGAATTCCCAAATATGCTATTTATTTTCACAAGTAATGGCAGTGATCTGTGATTTTTAGTGGGACTGCAACATTGCGGCGGAAAGATCGGGTACCTTACTGACATTTTTGACACTTTTGGGGGGACCAGTGACATTACTACAGTAATCAGTGCTAAAAATATGCACTGTTACTGTAATAATGGCACTGGCAGGGAAGGGGATAACCCAGGGGTTATCAAAGGGTTAAGTGTGAGCCTAGGGGTGTTTTCTAACTGTATGGGGGAGGGACTTGTGGAATCAACACAGAGACCTGTGATCCTAAATAGGAGGATCACAGGCCCTCTGTGTTAATTCCAGAGAGAATAATGGTCTGCTGTGTTTACAACAGCAGACTGTCATTCTCTCTCAGCGGGGAGCGATCATGGGTGCCCGGCGGCAATCGCGGCCGCCTGTCCCATGGAACGGGTTTCCTGCTTCCTAATGGGGGCAGGTGCACACGTCGGGCAGTTCACGCACGCCCCTAGGAGCGCTCCCGCGAACCACAATACGGGTACGGAGGTTCACGAAGCCGAGCCATTAAAACACAAAAAATGTTCAGGCGCTGTTCCTGGATGCAATATTCCTGTGATATCCTGGCCCCAAGGGCTATGGACTGGTATAACAGTACATTAACGGCACCGCTGATCGCCCAATCCTTGACAAGGAATGGTGTATGGAAAAGTTCAACAGAAAAAAGGATGGCGCTCTAGCGTGCATGAAATTAGAATAAAACACCCCAAAAAGAGTTCTCATGTAAAGTCTTAAAAATTTAATGTGCACATACAAGGTAAAATAAAACGATTAGCATACTTTCCAGCCGAACCTTGAAGCCTCTGTATCTCCTCAGGGTGCTGTAGGAATCCCTGGTGGAAGGCATGGGATATTGGTACCTCAGATGAGAAGAAAGAAGGGTACTCTCTGGTGGAAAAAGCCGACCTCTAATGGCGAAGGCTCACACGGTCCAGTGTGCGGCCGCTACCTGGAACCGGGGCCGATGTATTGGACTACCGCTGTGTCTTCCGTGAAGACCGGAAGTCGCGCTAAGATGACGTCACCAAGAGGGGCCGGAAGTTACCCACGGAGATGAACAAGAAGCCGGGGAGAGAAACAACAAGACTTGACAAAGCTACACAGTAGCGAAACATGTCGTTGTGGCAACAGGAGGCCCCATAGAAGCTGCTGCATTACTTGCTCCATCCCGCCTGGCTTCTTGTTCATCTCTGTGGGTAACTTCCGGCCCCTCTTGGTGACGTCATCTTAGCGCGCCTTCTGGTCTTCACGGAAGACACAGCGGTAGTCCAATACATCGGCCCCGGTTCCAGGTAGCGGCCGCACACTGGACCGTGCGAGCCTTCGCCATTAGAGGTCGGCTTTTCCACCAGAGATTACCCATCTTTCTTCTCATCTGAGGTACCAATATCCCATGACTTCCACCAGGGATTCCTACAGCACCCTGAGGAGATACAGAGGCTTCAAGGTTCGGCTGGAAAGTATGCTAATCGTTTTATTTTACCTTGTATGTGCACATTAAATTTTTAAGACTTTACATGTGAACTCTTTTTGGGGTGTTTTATTCTAATTTCATGCATGCCAGAGCGCCATCCTTTTTTCTGTTGAACGAAGCCGAGCCAGCCTGCCGTAGTATATCTGCGACGGGCGGTCGGCAAGTGGTTAACAATAAAAACCAGAACAGAGCAGAGGTTCCAAACCCTTAACCCTCTAAACAAATCTAAAAGTTAAAAAATAAATAAATAAATGACTATACATACACATAAGGCTTGGTAAACATTTGTTCAACCTAAATCAGCATGCAACTATGTAGGCCGGTTATATCCACGTGTAGGTACCTCTGTGATAATTATCTGAGTTTAACTATAGCTAACTCAGGATCAATTGAAGTAGCATCTGTAGCCCCACGTGATAAATGTGCTACAATTATTTAAAGCAATGCTACACAAACACCCTGTGCTGCGCTAAAATAATTAAGTTACAGCAACTGTGCCATAAAAATCTGTGCAGAAAATCAGGAACAATTCAATATAAGAGAATCAAATTTATCACTGATGCCGGCGTCTCATTTCCTACCGATGAAACTATAGTAACTATATAAATATAATTACATTTGTGGGTATTTGTAAGATTTCAGGCATGAGCATATTAGAGAAAAACTGATTTATATTATATATCATGCTGCTAAATTTTATACATATATATAAAAAATATTGTATACAAGCTATATATATATATATATATATATATATATATATATATATATATATATATATATATATATATATATATATATAGATAATATGAGTACAGGTTTCATTTTTCTTTTTTTTCAGTCTTGTGAAAAATTAAACATTTTCCCAACAGTTATATGATTTTGATTATATAGCAATGGCATTGGAAGGTCTGGTGAGAGCTTCCATCTGTGGCCTAGTGCTTTATGATGTCAGTATATTATACTGCCAGAATTATATTTTGTAGTTCAGCACAGTTAATTCTGTACGCCACCCAGTGAAGTTATAACAACTTCCCGCTATAACAGTAGTTTAGCTCAGCATGTCACCATGAGTTCTCGGTTTCCACCATATGATATGTTAACCGTTTTAGGGACAGATATGCGAACTTAAAAACATTTCCTCCACTCTTGATTTGCTAATGTGATCTAATTCAATGGGCTCAGAAAATGTAACCATAACAGCATATCTAAACCAAAGAAAGAAATGTAATATATTACAGCTTGCCAATCCTTATATGAGCTGGTTGCAGCATTGTTTTTTTTTTCTTTAGGCTATTTTTCATTTATTTTTACCTGATGATCCTCCCAGTACAGTTTTCTATGAGCACAGGGTGTCAATGGCCCACCTCCTTGCTTGAATCACAGGAGAATGCTCCATAAAGTATGTGGTGATGTGGTGTTGCTCTCTGCAGCAGGGTTCGTCCACCACTGCAGAAAGAAGAGGGTTCAGACATGTGATGTCACAGGACTGGATCGAAGATCAGGATCCATCCACTAATGCAGAAAGAAGATGGTGAAGAAGACTTGTGACGCCACCTGGGTAGATCTAATACCAGGACCCATCACAGGAAGAAGAGAGTGAGAAGGACCTGTATAATCAATAGACATGAATGAAGACCAGGTTCTGCTCATAGCTGTAGAAAGTACAGAAAGTAGAAGACATGTGATGTCACACAACTGGACTGAAGACCATTATCCACCCACGGTCATAAAAAAGGAGATAGGAGGCCTTGCCATGCCACCAGGGTTTGGCCATCACTGAAGAAATAAGATTGTGAAGACCTGTGATGTCACAGGACTGGACCAAAAATCAGAATCCACCCACTAACGTGGAAGGAAGATGGTGGAGAAGACCCGTTTTGCCACCTGAGTGGACCAAAGACTAGGACCCATCCGCCAGCACAGGATGAAGAGGGTGACAAGGACATGTATTATCAATTGACTAGAACAAACACCAGGATCTGCTCCCTGCTGTAGAAAGAAGAGGATGTAGAAGACCTGTGGAATCACACAACTGGACTGAAGACCATTACCCATCCACTATCGTAGAAATAAAATAGTGGTAAGGGGCCCTACCATGCCACCAGGGTTTACCTACTACTGCAGAAAAATGAGGGTAAAGACCTGCGATGTCCCAAGACTGAACTGAAGATCAGAATCCACTCACTAATGCAGAAAGAAGATGGTGAATAAGACTTGTGACGCCACCTGGGTAGACCTAATACAAGGACCCATCCGCCATCACAGGACGAAGAGAGTGAGAAGGACCTGTATCAATAGACTAGAATGAAGCTCAGGTTCTGCTCACAGCTGTAGAAAGTACAGGAAGTAGAAGTTCTGTGATGTCACACAACTGGACCGAAGACCATTATCCACCCACTGTCATAAAAAAAGAAGATAGGAGGCCTTGCCTTGTCACCAGGGTTTGGCCATCACCGAAGAAATAAGATTGTGAAGACCTGTGATCTCACAGGACTGACCAAAAATCAGAATCCACCCACTAACGGGGAAGGAAGATGGTGAAGAAGACCCGTTTTGCCACCTGAGTGGACCAAAGACTAGGACCCATCTGCCACCACAGGATGAAGAGGGTGACAAGGGCATGTATTATTAATTGACTAGAACAAACACCAGGATCTGCTCACTGATGTAGAAAGAAACGGATGTAGAAAACCTGTGGAATCACACAACTGGACTGAAGACCATTACCCATCCAGTATCGTAGAAAGAAAATAGTGGAAATGGGCCCTACCATGCCACCAGGGTTTACCTACCACCGCAGAAAGAAGAGGGTAAAGACCTGTGATGTTACAAGACTAGATTGAAGATCAGAATCCACTCATTAATGCAGAAAGAAGATAGTGAAGAAGACCTGTGATGCCACCTTGAGTGAACCGAAGACCAGGATCCACACACTAATGCAGAAAGAAGATGGTGAAGAAGACCTGTGATGACACCTTGAATGAACCGAAGACCAGGATCCACTCACTAATGGAGAAAGAAGATGGTGAAGAAGACCTGTGATGCCACCTTGAGTGAACCGAAGACCAGGATCCACTCACTAATGCACAAAGAAGATGGTGAAGAAGACCTGTGATGCCACCTTGAGTGAACCGAAGACCAGGATCCACTCACCACCACAGGAAGAAGATTGTGAAGTGGACCTGGGATGTCAGGTGCCTATGGTATTGAACCCATGTAGAAGGCCAACTTGGGGGTTTCCCTTGGTGCAGAGTCTAAACCCTAGGCTGCTTCTTTACCAGGGCCCCTGATGGTGAGGATGGATTTGCAGCAGACTGGAACCAGGTCACAGCCCCCAGATACACCCAGCTGAAGATGCGAAGACCACTCGCATGTGTAGAGTACAGATGGCAGGAGACAGAAGAGAACCCGAGAAACAAGCTGAGGTCAGGGTACGTGGCAGGCAGGCAAACATAGAAGAAAAAGTCGGGTTGGTACATGGGAAGTAATACATGGGAAAGCAGGAGCACTAGGAATTGCTCAGGCAAAACAAGCTGACCTGAGCATGTTTATATACAGGGAAGCAGACCAGCAGGCGATGGCTATAGGTTAACACAGAGGCCAGAAGCACATGTAATGAGTACAGGTCCAGAAGAACCACTGCAGCAAGGGGTTAAGAATATCACAAGCAGGAAACTGCAGGCTAAACCATGACATCAATTGACCAGACCAAAGACCAGGAACTGCCTACAGCCATAAAAAGAAGAGGGTAAAAAAGACCTGTGATATCAGACAACTGCACTGAAGACTATTATGCTCCAGGATCGGACATTGTGTAAGGGTTACTTCTCTGGCCCTACCAGGCATCTTTGAATACATATACCTGTTACATATATGAGTACTCCACTCTATAAAAGTATATTTTATTGGCTTTGGATTGTTTCATCATTACTACTTTTGCTCTTAAATTCAGGCATACCAGTTGATGTGCTTCATGCCAATTCTTGCTGATCTATAAACGCTTGGTTGCATATTTACCTTCATAACCATCAACAGTGATGATTCTGATCCTCCATACACCTTCCCTGTTGGCTACTAATTCTGCCTTTTATTTACATCGTCATTGCCTATTGAATTTTACAGAATACTGATCCATTAGCTCCCAGAGGAAGCATAAGGCGAAACATGTCGAGCAATATGGCTCAACGGAATTGTACGACCTACTGCTAATATACATCGCTCGATCTTCCCGGGAAGACAGTACCATTTCCTGTCACCTGTGGTCATGATCGTCTCGATGTGAATTATCATTATCGATATACTATATTGTGATTGTATAACTGTCCAGCATTACCAACAGTGTAATCACCTTTTTGGCAGTTTTGTATTTTATATTTCCCTTATATGGGATATCATTGTTATATGTCTTTTGTGGGTTTTGTTTGATGATTTTAGATGCATTATACAATAAAGAATGTGATTTTTAAGTATCCAGTGCCTGCAAAGTCCATGTTTCCTCCTTTTCAATTTCTTACCAGAGATTGCTGCCCCCCATTCTCATGGTGTGGGCAAATGCACTTTAGGGTTTAAATCTCACCAGTCCCCTCTGGGTTAGTGGGCAAGCTTTAAATATCCTCCTCCACATGACTCCAATGTATTCATATAAGAAAAGAAAACCTCCTCTAGTGTGATAACATTCAGCAAAGCTATTTATTTAGAACATAAAAACCCTTCTTCTATTGCACTTACATAGTAGGTAAAAGAAAAGCACATTGGTTATTAAATAAGGGGATATGTAGCATTCCTCCGGTCCTTACCATCTCCATGCTGGTACAGGGACCTTCGAGTTCAGAGATTCAAAGAAAAAGGCTCCCAAAACGAGACTGGAATACTCTTATGCCGTTGCTAAGTGAGGCCTAGTCATTACTACTCACCTCCACCATCACGGTAGTGAGCTCTCGAATGATGAACACAGAGCATGAGCATGCAATAGTCTTCTAGTTCGAATACGTACTAGGCTTTTCTTACAGAGGGTCTAGCTAGGATTGAACTAACTTGCACTAAACAGGAGGGATTGACAGATGGAGAATCCAAATCACATTGCAGTGGTCCAATACCACCATTAGATGTCAGCATCAGTGGCGGCTGGTGCTCCATGGGCTGGGGGGGGCGGCAGACGGACCACACCAACCCGCACACCATATCCCCCCCCCCCCCCGAACCACACCAGATCCAGCCGGCTCACTCACCCTGACATATGGAGTGCAGGCAGCAGCTGCGGCGGTTTCCCCCTCAGTCTCCTCCATGGGTCAGGCTTCCCCTGCGTCTCCTCCCTCCTCCTCCTTGGCCAATAGCATAGCTTCTTCTTTCAGCCAATCGGGAAACGGGTCTCCGGACCCGCTTTCTGATTGACCAGGAGGAGAATCGATGTGACAATAGCGAGTATTAATTTGCTATTGTCACACAACTGAGTGGGCTCAGGGCGCGGTGCTCTTTTTCCCCCGAGCCCACCCTTTTTTGAAGCCTATTAGAGCCTCTGGTTCTAATCACGTGCTTTAAAAAAAAAAAAAAACCCAATTGGAATCCATGCGTCCGGCGCCCTGCATGTAGATTAGGGGGCCGGATGCATGGATAGGGGGGTGGCACCCCTGAGCCCCCAATGGATGGGCCGCCACTGTTCAGCATACTACAGAAAAATAACAACCTGATTCAGTTCAATACAACAAAGAAACAATACATAAAGTAGGACAGAACACGTTGTATGGCATATTTTCATCGGCCCCTACCAAGGGTTGGTTAGTTGTGTTTGTCTCCAAACCTAAAAGTTCCCAGTCCTCCTCTGGAATGTACCTGTAAATGGTACACTTACATCAAGTTGGAAGAAAACCTGAGTGTCTCCAAATAGTACTTCTATTTTTACATGACCAGACGTGTGTAGCAAAAATATGACATCAACTTATAATTTAGAATAAGAACATGACTATTATAGGAGGACATATCCTTTATACTGGTATCCCTTACTGCTGTTTTACAAGCACACATTGCTGCTTTCATGCTCATGCAATAGAGGTTTTTTTTGTGTCCATTTTTATCATTCATGACAAATCGTTGGCAGACTGAACTTTTGCCCCAAGCCTGATTCTTTTTTGTTCCATTTTTAGCCTCTCCTGGATAACTCATTAACTGTCATGGTGAGGCCCCCAACTGCTGAATCAGCATCAATGAAAACTATTTGTGATATTAACAGAGATGAGCAAAACATGTATCGTCTGTGAATTCTCACCTACCCTAATGGGCTGTTAGCATACCTGAAATTCTATTACAAGGAAAAGAAAAAAAAAAAATCTTATTAATTTTGCCTATCAGAAGTCTCGATTACTCCCATGATATTTATATCTCCCTGCTACTTGTTCTTCATCGCCAGTTTATCTTCTAAGTTTAACTACTTTGCAAAAATTGCTGACTTGCTTTTCTGTTTTATATTGGCCTGATTTAACTTTGGTAATTGAACTAAATCAATTTTTTTTTAATTTGGTACAGTGGCTGCTGATGCTCCATGGCCTGGGGGGGAGGGGGGGCGACGGACCACACCAGCTCGCACACCATACCACCCCCCGTCGCCGGCTCACTCACCTGGACTGACTTGGAGGGCAGGCAGCGGCGGCGGTGGATTCCCCCAGCAGCGGTGGCTTCCCCTGCATCACATCCCTCCTCCTCCTTGGCCAATAGCATGGCCTCTCCTTTCGGCCAATTGGGAAACGGGTCTCAGGGTCTCACGGGTCTTACCTTATTCTACCTACCTTCTTCCTTTAGGTATCCAAGTTGCATTCTGAAAAGTTAGTGATATTGTTACCTTGAGTGACTTCAAGCTCCCAGTGGCTCAATGGGATTGTACAGGATTGGAAGAAGCATATGGGCAGAGCACACATTCACTTTACAGCATATAATTATTTCTAAGGTTTTACAGCCTTTTTGTGCTAACAAAGGACATGCTGGCAGGAGGAGAGAGCAGAATGACAAAGATATGAGCTCAGCAGTCTCCTGCTTCTCTTTTCATTGTCCAATCACAAGATGGGGGAGAACAAAGCCTGTAAGTGCTACTGAACTGCAGCAAAGAAAAATCAGATGTCAGATACCTGAAAGAGACTGAGTTGACAAGGGGGCTTCCCTTTCACCCTTGCCCAAAACTCTTGGATGGATGCAAAGTGGCATGAGTGCTGGTGTCACAGGCAGTACTGGCTCTCAGATGTTGGTTGCATGGACCAGACGACTATAAACCACTGGGCAGCAACACCAAGGTACCAGGTGGGTGACAAGAATGTAGCTAAGATACAAGTCAAGATCAGTAACAGCTGTGCAGTAAGGTACCAAATTGAGGTAGAGTCAAGGGAACTAGTCAGGGTTGGTAACAGCCAGGCAGTGAGGACCCAAATCAAAAGAAGAAAGCAGAGTCAGGGCACAAACTGAGATTTCTTCATACTGGCAGGTCAAGGTCACAACGAGTGGCTTGTCAGAAAGCAGGCCATGTTGTACACAAGGAAGGCAAAATTAACAAGTAAGGTTGCAGGTAATCAGGAACTAGCTGAAGCATATCTCAGCATGCTCTCACTGCAGTTTATTTAAGCTGTTTGGTGCCAACTCTAATGTCAAGAATGCATGAACGTTCAAACTCCCCAAGGCATGCACCCTAACAAGCATGCAAATGCTTGCTAATGCATATCCAGCAGCCACCCTATGCGAAAAGCCATGTGCTGAAGTACTCAAACTCACATGTTCCCACATTGGTGTTCTTATGCTGAAATAGGGATGAGCTTGGGTTTGGTTAGAAATCAAAAGTGATCTGTCATTGCTGGGCCAGTGGGTTGAAGAGATTTACTAATACACAGCTGCGGGAATACAAATGGGTGGAAATGCTTGTGACATCATTGAGCTAATATGGCATGTCCACAGCTCATTGGCTCAGCAATGACAGCTAACTTTCCGGTTTGTACAAACTTGGGTTCAGACACAACCCAAGCCCAAACTTAAACATGTATACAAAGGGGTGGGGATGCTTGTGACTTCATTGAGCTAATATGGGCACACCCACAGCTCACTGTCCCAGCAATGGCAGATCACGTTTGGTTTCTAACCAAACCCAAGCTCATCCCTATTAGTGATGTCGCGAACCTAAATTTCGCCGTTCACGAACGGCGAACGCGAACATCGGCAAATGTTCGCGAACCGGTGAACCGGGCGGACCACCATAGACTTCAATAGGCAGGCGAATTTTAAAACACACAGGGACCCTTTCTGGCCACAATAGTGATGGAAAAGTTGTTTCAAGGGGACTAACACCTGGACTGTGGCATGTCGGAGGGGGATCCATGGCAAAACTCCCATGGAAAATTACGTAGTTGACGCAGAGTCGGGTTTTGATCCATAAAGGGCAGAAATCACCTAACATTCCTAAATTGTTTGGAATAAACGTGCTTTAAAACATCCAGTGTGTGAATACGATCAGGTATAATGTTGTATCGGTCAAGTAGTGTAAAGGTTACGCCCGCTTCACAGTGACAGACCAAACTCCCCGTTTAACAGTCAGTCAGTCAGTCCATTTGCACAACCACAAACTCCCCATTTGCACAAGGTTGGATACCAAGCTAGCCATGTCCCGTTCCTTGTCCTCACTGACATCATTGAAGGTCTCTTCCTCCACCCAGCCACGTACAACACCAAGGGTCCCCGAAAGGTGACAACAAGCCCCCTGGGACGCCTGCTGTGGCTGGTATTCCACCTCCTCAAAGCCACCTTCCTCCTCTGACTTCTCTTCTTCAGACTCCTCTCTCTGCGTTTTCACAGGTCCAGCAATTGACAACGACAAGGCTGCTTCTGGTGGTGATGGGGACCACAACTCTTCCTCTTCATGCTCATCTACAGCCTGATCCAGTACTCTTCGCAGGGCACGCTCCAGAAAAAACGCATATGGGATGAGGTCAATGATGTTGCCTTGGGTTCGACTGACCACCAGGTTTGTCACCTCCACAAAAGTACGCATGAGCCTACAGCCATTGTTCATGAGCATTCAGTAACGTGGCCAAAAAATACCCAGCTCCGCAGAAAGAATGAAAGAAAATGAATGTTTTTTCTATGAAAAATTATCCCGCGGATCGCTTTTGGTCTGTTCACAATGAAGCAACGACCTTATCTGGGATGTGCCAACACACTCCTAGAGGTGATCGCTTCATTGTGATACGCAAGCCCCTTCACCACGACAAGGTAACGATCACAAAGGGGAATGGACACATGTATGTGCCTTTTTTTTTTGTTTTTTGTTTTTTTGCAGCCACAGTGCAGCACCAGAGGCCAGAAAAATTAGGCATGTACACATGCATGAAAAAGTAGGTATTGTTGCTTTAGCAGCGGCCTGAAAAATTGAGGTTTTCAAGGCAGAAAGTGCACTAAAACATTGCGGCTTGAACCGTAGTTGGTGGCGGAGACGTCACGTAAGTCATCCGGCATGCAGAGAATGATTAAATACAGCAGCCTGTGGACCATTTTTAGCCCAAGGCATCTCAGTCATCACCAGGCCTTTTTTAGTCAAATGCATCCCCCACTGTCAGTCCCTTCGGGATCCATGCCTCATTCATCTTAATAAACGTGAGGTAATCAAGACTTTTTTGACCTAGGGGACTTCTCTTCTCAGTGACAATACCTCCTGCTGCGCTGAAGGTCCTTTCTGACAGCACACTTGAAGCGGGGCAGGCCAAAAGTTCAATGGCAAATTGGGATAGCTCAGGCCACAGGTCAAGCCCGCACACCCAGTAGTCAAGGGGTTCATCGCTCCTCAGAGTGTCGATATCTGCAGTTAAGGCAAGGTAGTCTGCTACCTGTCGGTCGAGTCGTTCTCTGAGGGTGGACCCCGAAGGGCTGTGACGATGCGTAGGACTAAAAAAGCTCCACATGTCCTCCATCAACAAGACGTCTGTAAAGCGTCCTGTTCTTGCCGGCGTGGTTGTGGTGGTAGGAGGAGGATTACTTTCACCTCTTCCCCTGTTGGATTCCCGTTGTGCTGTGACATCACCCTTATATGCTGTGTAAAGCATACTTTTCAACTTATTTTGTAGCTGCTGCATCCTTTGCGCCTGCCGGTAATTAGGTAACATATCAGAGACTTTCTGCTTTTACCGGGGGTCTAGTAGCGTGGCCACCCAGTACAGGTCGTTCTCCTTCAGCCTTTTTATACGAGGGTCCCTCAACAGGCATGACAGCATGAAAGACCCCATTTGCACAAGGTTGGATGCCGAGCTACTCATGTCCAATTCCTCGTCCTCACTGATGTCATTGAAGGTGTGTTCTTCTCCCCAGCCACGTACAACACCACGGGTACCAGATAGGTGACAACGAGCACCCTGGGATGCCTGCTGTGGTTGGTGTTCCTCCTCCTCAAAGCCACATTCCTCCTCTGACTCCTCTTCCTCAGACTCCTCTTCCAGTGTTGCCGCAGGTCCAGCAAGCAATGGTAAGGCTGTTTCTGGTGGTGATGGTGACCACAACTCTTCCTCTTCACGCTCATCTACGGCCTGATCCAGCACTCTTCGCAGGGCACGCTCCAGGAAGAAAACATATGGGATGATGTCGCTGATGGTGCCTTCGGTGCGACTGACTAGGTTTGTCACCTCCTCAAAAGGATGCATGAGCCTACAGGCATTGCGCATGAGCGTCCAGTAACGTGGCAAAAAAATACCCAGCTCTGCAGAGGCTGTCCTAGCACCCCGGTCATACAAATACTCGTTGACCGCTTTTTCTTGTTGGAGCAGGCGGTCGAACATTAGCAGTGTTGAATTCCAACGTGTCGGGCTGTCGCAAATCAAGCGCCTCACTGGCATGTTGTTTCGCCGCTGAATATCTGCAAAGTGCGCCATGGCCGTGTAGGAATGCCTGAAATGGCCACACACCTTCCTGGCCTGATTGAGGACGTCCTGTAAGCCTGGGTACTACTGCACAAAGCGTTGTACAATCAGATTCAACACATGTGCCATGCACGGCACATGTGTCAACTTGCCCAAATTCAATGCCGCCAACAAATTGCTTCCGTTGTCACACACCACTTTGCCGATCTCCAGTTGGTGCGGGGTCAGCCACTGATCCACCTGTGCGTTCAGGGCGGACAGTAGTGCTGGTCCGGTGTGACTCTCTGCTTTCAGGCAAGTCAACCCCAAGACAGCGTGACACTGTCGTATCCGGCATGTGGAGTAGCCCCTGGGGAGCTGGGGGGGTGCAGTTGGTGTGGAGCAAGACGCAACAGCAGAAGAGGACTCAGCCGAGGAGGTTAGCAAAGAGGATGGAGTAGGAGGAGTAGAGGAGGTGGCAGCAGGCCTGCCTGCAAGTCGTGGTGGTGTCACCAACTCCTCTGCAGCAGAGCCACGCATTCCATGCTTGGCAGCCGCCAGCCGGTTTACCCAATGCGCAGTGTAAGTGATATACCTGCCCTGACCGTGCTTTGCAGACCAGCTCTCAGTGGTCAGATGGACCCTTGCCCCAACACTGTGTGCCAGACGTGACATGATTTCATTTTCCACAATAGAGTACAGGTTGGGGATTGCCTTTTGTGAAAAATAATTTCGACCGGGTACCTTCCACTGCGGTGTCCCAATAGCGACAAATTTTTTGAAGGCCTCAGACTCCACCAGCTTGTATGGTAAAAGCTGGCGGGCTAAGAGTTCCGACAAGCCAGCTGTCAGACGCCGGGCAAAGGGGTTACTCTGAGATTGGCTTCTTACGCTCAAACATTTCCTTGACAGACACCTGACTGTGGGCAGATGAGCAGGAACTGCTGAAGGTGAGAGGCGGAGGGGTGGGTTGTTGATAGGGGGCATGGAGGACAGCAGTGGTTGACGTGGCTGAAGATGCTGGACCAGGTTGAGGATGGTGGCTTTCAGTTTGTGTGCTGCTTTTACTCATGTGTTGATCCCATAGGCGTTTGTGATGTGAGATCATGTGCCTTCGCAAAGCAGTTGTACCTAGGTGGGTGTTGGACTTCCCACGACTCAGTTTCTTTTGGCACAGGTTACAAATGGCATCGCTGATATCAGAGGCAGGCACACAAAAAAAATGCCACACTGCTGAGCTTTGCAAGGACGGCATTCTGGTGGTGGCAACAGCTTGCGTTGATTGGCGTGCTGTCTGGCTGACCCCGGGTGCCGAATCTACATGCTGTCTGACTGCGCCACTAGCTCCTTGCGATGACCTCCTCCCCCTGCTTCCAACTCGTCTCCTCCTCCTCCTCTCTGTCTCCCCATCTGAACTTTCCCCCTCTTCTTCTGCTCTTCGAGCAGGCACCCAGGTGACATCCACAGACACATCGTCATCATCAGCCACTTCACTTGACAACTCAGCAAAGGCAGCAGCAGCAGGTAGAACATCATCATCATCATCATCACAATGTACGTCCATGTGTATAATGCTGCCTGACTGAGACATATCCCCGTTATCTACATCCTCTGGCACTAATAGTTGCGCATCACTTATTTCTTCCAACTGATGTGAAAATAACTCCTCTGACGGATCAAGTGAAGCGGCTGTGGTGCTAGTGTTGGTGGTGGTGCCGGCGGGCTGGCGAGTGGTAAATTGAGAGGTGCCCGAAGCGGAGCTGGAGGAGGATGGTGCATTAAGGTTCTGAGCGGAAGCTGTAGACGATTGGGTGTCCTGTGTAAGCCAGTCAACTATGTCCTCAGAATTTTTTGAGTTCAGCGTCTGTGGTGGCCTCTGAACACTGGGCATTATTCTAGGGCCTAAGGAAATCACAGCACCACGACGGCCCTTGAGGGGTGGCCTGCCTCTGCCTGTCATTTTTTTTTTTTTTAATGTGTTGTACTATGAGTGCAAGGTGCTGTGCCACCCTATAGGAGTGTTGGGCAGTGGGTACAGTACACTCTGTGGACCTGACAGTCACTGGCAGCCTGTAAGATCCTGGTACTTTCAGTACCTTTCTAGCCTCTTACTTCCGCATTGTGTTCCACCATTCAGGTAGGTGGAACGCATATAGCTGCATGTCTCTTTAACATCTGATGACGTCATCACTAGGCGCCGCTCTGAGCGGCTATTTCAACCGACGCTGTGCACTCACAAGGTGTTCGTGCAACCGCTCGTTATACATCCCTGTCTGACGCTGCCGAATCCTCCAGCTATCTTCCTATACCTGGATTGACCGAAGCCTCGCTACCTGATCCTTTACCTCGCTTACCAGCTAGTGATAAGTACCCCGCAGGGGATCCCTTCCTATCAAGTCACATGCTATCTATTCTTGCATATTAAGAACTGTTGCTAAACTCTAGGATATATGCACTACAATATCTATCACCTGCATCGTTACCTAGATTGCTAGCTCTTGAGCCTACTACCACCTGTAACTTATATCCTTGCATTAACTTAGCATCTCCTGTACACTTCATCTGCTATCCCCTACCACCTGTTACTTGTACATGATTGCTAACCCTCCTGCATACTATCTATCACCATCTGCTATCGCTCCTGCAACATTACTACCTGAGTGCCTATCATTAATTGCTATCACTACTCAAGCCTATTCCTTCAGTATATCACCTCAATACTATTGCATAGATATCTATCACTCCAGAAACATCTTATCTGAGTGTTTGTGTATGTGCATACTGAAGCGGGCTGAGCCACTATGATGAGTCAGGAGAGTTGGATAAGGTGATTCAACACATCTCTACAAGACTACTGAGTGGAAATTCTGCAGCTGCAAATCCAGTTCACTAAATCAAACCCCAGAGCATTACACAGCCCAGGCAACTGCAATTATAAAAAAATATATATATTTTTAATTTGCAAGCTGCTGTGCGAACGTATATATCAGTGGTGGGTGGGCAGTGGCACAGTACACTCTCTGTGGACCTGACAGTCACTGGCACCCAGGCAACTGCAATTATAAAAAAAATATATATTTTTTTTACTTTGCAAGCTGCTGTGCCACCGTATATATCAGTGGTGGGTGGGAAGTGGCACAGTACACTCTCTGTGGACCTGACAGTCACTGGCAGCCCAGACATCTGCAATTATAAAAAAATATATATATTTTTAATTTGCAAGCTGCTGTGCCACCGTATATATCAGTGGTGGGTGGGCACGCAGTGGCACTGCAGTGGGCACAGTACACTCTGTGGGCCTGGCAGTCACTGGCAGCCCAGGCAACTGCAATAATAAAAAATATATATATTTTTTTAATTTGCAACAAGATGCTGTGCCACCGTATATATATCAGTGGTGGGCAGTGCACTGCAGTGGGTACAGTACACTCTGTGGACCTGACACAGCACTCACTGCAATTATGACAGAGGAAAAAATAAATATTTTTTAAAATGCACGGTACTGTGCCTGTGCCACCCGAAATGAGTGTGGTGTGCACACAGTATAGTCTGTGGTGGGTCTGTGGCCTCTCACACACAGCGGGCAGGCAACTGCAGTGTACAATAGATATATATATATATATATATATATATATATATATATATATATATATATATATATATATATATATATATATATATATATATATATATATATATATATATATATATATATATATATATATAAAAAGAAAAAACTCAATTACCAGCCCTTAAAAGGGCGTTTGGGGACACTAGATTATATATATATATATAAAAAAAAATTACACAAATACCAGCCCTTAGAAGGGCTTTTTGGGGTGCTCTCAGGAATAGGATGCTGTCCTTACAGCAGTATTGGACCAAGAACACTGACTAGCAAGACCAGGAACACTGACTAACAACTGTCCCTAGCTATTAACAGCAGCAGCAGCAGCAGCTCTCCCTGCTCTCACTAACACACACTGCTTCAGAATGATCTAAGATGGATGCTGCTCTTGCTTATTTATAGGAGGTGGGAGGGTGTGGGAGGGAGGTATGCTGATTGGCTGGAAATGTGCCTGCTGACTGAAGTTCAGGGTCAAAGTTTGCCTCAATGATGTATTATAGGGGGCGGACCGAACATCGCATATGTTCGCCCGCAGCGGCGAACGCGAACATGCTACGTTCGCCGGGAACTGTCCGCCGGCGAACAGTTCGGTGCACCTCTAATCCATATTTCAGCATAAGAAAACCAATGTGGAAACATGTGAGTTTGAATATTACAGCACATGGCTTTTTGCATAGGGTGGCTGCTGGATGTGCACAGGGCCGGTGCTTCCACTAGGCAAACTAGGCAGCCACCTAGGGCGCATTGCCACATAGGGGCACAGCCATGAGTCAGCACTCTCTCTCCATCATGAATGATCCTTGTGAGCTGAGGGGAGGGGCGGTCGTGGGGGAGGAAGAAGGGGCAGTGGAAGATGTCAGGTGTCTTGGGCAGTGCGGAACTACCAGGCCCTGACTTTCCACCACTGTTAGGGGGCCCAAAGAGGCAGAAAGTGAGTCCACCAGCGTGCTGCCTGAATGATGAGCCTCTTTGGCTGGAGCGGAGCGGCCTTAACCCCGGGCAGGAAGTGACTCTCTGCACTGAGCTGATGGGCAGCCGTTCATTTCTCTGGGTCGGTATTAAGCAGGGAGCTGAGGAGAGCTGAACCTGAGCCCGAGCTCGGTACCGGAGGGCTGAACCTTTACTGGAGCTGAAGCGACGAGGCACCAGAAGGGTCTGAGGAGGTTGGCGATGAAATAAGTGTGGAGCTCTCTGACTGCTGCTTTTCCCTCCACCAGGAGACAGTTGGAGATGTGGGGAGCACTGTGGTCCAGGAGAGGAGTGTCCTGGGAGAAGGAATCAGCAGGATCACAGTGAAGGAGGACAGAGTGTGGGCCACTCTCTTCATACCGCCCAGTGAGTGTGCCCAGAACAGGGAATCGGGGTCCCTGGGTGTTACATGGAGCATCCCTGGTATGAAAGGGAATCGGGGTCATCGGGTGTGCCATGGGGAATCGGAGTCACCAGGTGTGACATGGGGGATAGGGGTCACCGGGTGTAACAGGGGTTCGGGGTCACCAGGTAAACCATGAGGAATTGGGGTCCCTGGGTGTGCCATGGGGGAATGGGGTCCCCAGATGTGACACAGAGAAACATTAGGGTTCCCAGGTGTGACATGGAGGAACATCAGGGTCCCCAAGTGTGACATGGAGGAACATCAGGGTCTGGCATAGAGGAACATTGGGGTCACTGGGTATGACAGCATTACATGGAGGAACACTGGGTCCCTGGGTGTGACATGGAGGAACATCAGGGTCAGTGGGTATGACAACATAACATGGAGGAATATTGGGGTTCCAGGGTGTGACATGGAAAAACATCAGGGTCCCTGTGTGTGACATGGAGGAATATGGGGGTCACTAGGTATAAGAGCATAACATGGAGGAAGCATCAGATCAGGGTCACTGGGTATGACATAGGGGAGTTTTTAAACATTTCCCCTTTTTTTTCTTTTTTTGGGAGGGGCGCAAGTAGCTGGTCTTGCCTAGGGCATAAAATAGTCTAGCACCGACCCTGGATGTGCATTAGAAAGCATTTGCATGCTTGTTAGGGTGCATGCCTTGGGGTGTTTGAGCGTTCATGCATGCTTGACATTAGTTCATGCTTAACTTTCGAGTTTGAACAAACACCAAGCCCAAACCAAAGCACGTATACAAAGGGGGGGGGGATGCTTATGGTATCATTGAGGTAATATGGAAATGCCAGCAGCTCATTGGCTTAGCAATGATAGCTAACATCTAGGTTTGGGGTTTGGACCAAACTCAAGCCCAAACCCAAACATGCTAATTGGACCAGTAATGACATCTACAGTAACTTTTGGGTTAGACCAAACTTAGCTTTGGATCAAAACCAGGGCCAAACCCAAGCATGTATACAAAGAAGTGGAGATGCTTGTAACATCATTGAGGTAATAAGTGAACACCTGCAGCTCATTGGCTGAAGCAATGACAGCTAACTTTCAGGTTTGGACAAAAACCAAGCCCAAACCCAGACATGTATTCAAAGGGATGGGGATGCTTGTGATATCACTAAGCCAATATGGGCACACCCACAGCTCACTGGCCTAGCAATGGCAGCTAACTTTTGGGTTTGGCCCAAAACCAAGCATTTATACAAAGGGGTGGGGATGCTTATGACATCATTGAGCTAATATGGGAATGCCCACAGTTCATTGGCCCAGCAATGACAGCTAACTTTCAGGTTTGGACCAAACCCAAACTCGAACCCAAGCTTATCACTATGCTGGAGCAAAATGGACCTTCCTTGCATCACAGGGCTATGCTGTGTGCCAAAGCCATGTCATTTTTAGAAATACAGATCCTTTTATAAGTAAAACAGCCCCTCATAGATGTATTTCAACTATGTATTTAGCTCTTTGCCTGGAGTCCAGCTTTAATAGTTGTCTGGAGTTCTACTTTAACCGTTAGCTGCTACACTTTCCTTCCCCATCCTTAGTAATTGTCAAAGAACTCACTAAGCACTCTCTATCGCCAAGCTGTCAGTGACAGTCTTTATTTGGGCCAAGCAAAAGAGAAATGAGCCTTCTTAAGCTCTGTGCAGCATATTGCACCTCTAAAAGCTGGCATTATTCTAAAAAGCCGTGAATATACAGTTCCCTGTCAGTAAGAAATAACAGAACTCAGCTAAGCTGTCATCTCTGACAGGTCAGTGTAATGAGCAAAAAGAATGCTGACTTTGTTTAAAAGTTTCCATTCAAGTCAGCTGGGTATAGCTGTATTTAGTGATAACACGGCACATATGTGCTTCATTAAAGGTGTCACACCATCAAATATTGACACCCATATTATCATAGTACAACACATTTCAGCTAAAAGTTTTGCTTTGTTTCTCTTGGGGTTTCGCATGTCAGCCTGGCTCCTTTTGAAGAATGCGGAATTAGCTATTACCCAGCCGTATCAGATATTTCAACAAATCCATTTGGGCTTCCATTGGAATTGAATCTACAGTAAACTTAGACTGAAAACCAGAGCAAATACTGAAAAAAAAAAAAAAAAAAAAAGTCACCCTTTAGTCCAGCTATGTGTCCATAAAATATGATTAAAGGATTACTGAGACAAATTACCTAGCTGACATTACCAGTTTCTCCTTTACTATGTTACCAGTTATTTCTTACTTGAAAAGGTTGCTTACCTGGCTGTCATGGGAATCCAGCAGTTTCAATTCTTTTTGAGCCTCTTGGATGGGTAAAGTGTTCCGAGACAACCAACATTTTCAGAGAAAGCTATAAAATGCTGAGAAGAAGTAAGAGGTAAGAGAAAGGTAAGAGGAGGGCGTGGCCTGAAGACTCATGTGAGCGGACGTGTGTTAGAGAGGCTCTCCCGGATGAAATCCGTTACACTGATCCTGTGCATACTTTCTTGAGCGGTAAACTCACCTCCGGTTACCGGACACTGGCGCCATCCAGCCCTGGTCATGTCCCCGCCGAAACGACCCTCAGAAGCGGCGGCAAAGCTGGAGAAATTCTGGCGCCAGGAAGGGAGCATGGAGGCCCAAAATGGCGGACCGTCACACTCTGCTCCCGCTGCAGCAAAGCAAGCCACGGACCAAGCGGTCATTGTGGCTGCCATCACGGACTGCAAGGCGTCCCTGACCACAAAGATAGAGGAGATTAAGATCGATATCTCCTTGCTCAGGCAGGACTTTCAGAAGCTGCGTGTAACGTTCATGCGTTTTTGTTTGCGGATGGATTTACAGCTGCAGAATTATTACACTCAGTAGCCTTGTAGAGAATCTGTTGAACAACATATCCAACTCTCAGGACTTCATCACCGTGTACAGCCTGTTATACACTATATATATATATATATTAATAGATGTTTAATGGAGGGATAGAGTATATGAGGATATAGATGAGAGACAGGCTATTGTATGGTGAGCACTAGAAGTAGTATAGGAAAGTTGCAGGTGATGGTAAGCAGATAGGTTCTGATGTCAAGTATAGTGCAGATGGTAAGAGGACACAGATGGAGTATACTTTAGACAGAGTAACCTAGTGCAAGGATAGTTCAAGGTAGTCCCAAGAGCTAACAGTCTTATGCAGATGATAGTGAATAGATAGATACAGATAGTCTTGGTAATTGCAGTAGATGACAGTAGGAGATTGGTTAGTAAGAATCCCCTGCGGGTTACTTATCACTTAGATAGGTTAGGAAATACAATGTCCAGAGGAGAGGGGTGATCCCGTAGCGGGATACGGATCACCAGCGAGGTTTCCGGCTTAGTTCAGCAAGGAAGGTATGTCAGCAGCTCCGACTTCTCAGGTGTAGGTGCGATGAACATGTGGGTTTGAACGAGCGATGAGTGAGAGCAAACCGGCGATTGAAATAGCCGCTCATAGCGGCGCTCTGCAGTGATGTCATCCAGTCTTAAAGGTGTATGCGTCCTTTGTATATACAAGATGGGACGCAAAGAGAGGAGAAATATAGGAACAAGGGTACCATAGGTACCGGAACATTACACTGCGGGACAGGACGACCGAGGCAGAGGGACGCATATCCAGGGTGGAGGACGATTTACCCTCCATTCAAAACGCAGCGGAGCAGGCTGCACGGGATATACCATATTTGCTACACAAACAGGACGATTTGGAGAACAGAGCCAGACGTAACAACGTTCGCTTCATTGGATTACTGTAACGCTCCTGCGTTTTACGTATGATGTGGATTTTCAGCTGCAGAAATATTCCACTTCAGTAGTCATGTAGAGAAACGCTGAGACACCATTCCCAACTCTCAATGACTCATCATGTGTGGATGATCTCAATTCAGCAAGTAAATACACACACTCAATAAGATGTTCCCCAGAGTGACTTATGTATATAGTAACACAGTGATGATAGGCTGAAGAGACAGGTTGGGTAGAGATGGTAGATGACAGACACTTGAAAGGAAATGTTCTTGAAAGTAAGATAGTAGCAGATGGGATGCAGATAGGTTTAGCAATCATGTATGGTAGCAGATGACAGAGTAGCAGGTGGACATACAAGAGAGATCAACCCAGTGCAAGAACAGGTGGTAGTAGGCTCAAGAGCTAGCAATCTTAGATAATGCAGATGTAGTAATAGTCCTTAGTATGCAGAGCTAGATAGTGTAAGCTTTAGTATGAAAGTTATAGGAGGTTTCCCCTGTGGGGTACTTATCACTAATAGCAATGTAGTAGAAGAGAGGTTCGGCAAGAGCGGATGATCCGGTAGCGGGATACAGGGATCAGCGCAGCGTGGTTCCGACAGCGAGGTATGCTTGCAAGCATGAGAGCTTCAAGACAGGTTAGCATCAAGGCACAAAGCAGTTTGAATGAACACATGTGAGTGAGAGCCGGCGATCTAAATAGCCATCCAGTGCGGCGCTCAGTGATGACAGCATCAGTCTTAAAGGTGTATGCGCACCTTACCAAAAGAGAATGGTGGGGCGCATACACTTATGAAAGAGTAATTAGGGTACCCAAAGGTACCAGAACATTACAATTACCGGAGGCTGCGGAGGGGTCCTCCCCTGCCACGTTTTTGGAAGATCTGCTTGTGAAATCGTATGGCAGAGAGGCATTTTCACAGGCATTTGTTGTGGAAAGGGCGCACCACATGCCAGCGAAGAAGCCACCCCCTGGCGCCCCACCCCGGGTCTTTATTGCCCGGTTTATGAATTTTAGGGACAGAGATGCGGTCCTACGACTCTCCAGGGAGCGTGGGAATATCCCTTTGGATAACCATCATATTATGGCGTTCCCAGACTTCTCGGCGGAAGTCCAGAAACAGCGGAGTCAGTTTGGGGAGGTCAAGCGCCGTCTCAGGACCCGCAACCTCAAATATGCAATGCTGTATCCTGCCAGGCTGCAGGTGGTCGGTGAGGACAGAGTGCATTTTTTTGAAGACCCGGACGCAATAGCCTGGTTGGATCGTCTGCCGTGAGTGTTGCCTTTGCTGACCCTTCCCTGCCCCAGTATCCCCAGGATGACTGCACGAACTTCAGCCTGATGTGTCCCCCTGTGGCCTATCTCATGACTCCCCCCCCTCCCATATCCTTGTGCCTTGGATGCTTATGCTGGGGCCTCCCCCGGTCCACTGCCTGCTTCATGCCTTTGGACTGTACCCCTTCTGGGGGTACCCCCGGTATACTTCCGGTTTAGTGATCCATCAGGCTCCAGTTTTTACCCTCCCCCCCCCTTTTTTCTTTTACATATCTGTCTGGCCGCCACGGACTTATTTGGATTTTAGTTTTTTACTCCCATTTCTTTGTTTCGCCTTCTAGCCGGGAGGCCTCTATGCCCACCACGGGTGCTATGCAATTGTGCTATATTGAATTGTGCTCACTGTTGTGTCCCAGGAATGGGACCCCTCTTCGGAGATTGTTCGCCCTCATGGGCATGTGGGGATCTGGCTGGTCCCGGGGGGCCTCGCCTTTTGGTGGGGTCGCTCGGGCCCGTTGGTCGCCACTGCCCGTGGACTTTGTTGTTTCGGGATTGATGCCCACACTGGTTGGGGTGTGTGTTGGGCTGGGTGGGGGGTGGGGGTTTATGTTTTTGTTTATTGAGTTATGCTATGTACAATGTCTACAACCGTTTATTTTCACTGCTTTGTTTGTTCAGGCTGCTAGCTTGGGTTGCTGTGTTCTGAGCCATGGGCGGAGGGTGCTGTTTGTGCTTGCCGTGGAAACTAGTTGCCATCCTGTGCCACAATCTACTCTCTCTTCCTTGATGATATGGCAGGGTTGACTTTCCTCACGTGGAACGTGCGAGGTATCCGAGACAAGGTCAAGCGAACAGTCATACTGTCTTACCTGAAGGAACAGAGGGCGGATGTTATTGCACTGGTGGAGACGCACGCGGAGGGCACCCTGCGGTGAGAGAGGTGGTAACGGACCCCCTGGGCAGATTTGTATTTGTCGCTGGGGCTATAGGGGGGCATGATGTGCTCTTGCTAGCTTGGTACTTTCCTCCCCCTTTTAGCACTACCCTTCTGAATGAAGGCCTGACATTTTTAGCGAGATACCCCTCAGTCCCTGCAATATGGATGGGGGACTTTAACACTGTCTCCAATCCGTCTCTGGATAGGGTGGGTGCGCCTGGCTCCCCGCCCTACCCGGATAGACCCACGCGCTTTCATAGAACATTGACCAGTTGTCATCTCCTGGACTCATGGAGATCCTTACATCCCACTGCACGGGCCTACTCGTGCTTCTCGGCATCCCACTCCACCATGTCTAGGATAGATAGCATTTGGATCTCTCAGGCCCTCCTGCCCAGACTCATGACCGCCCGTTTTGGACCAAGACTGCTTTCGGATCACACCCCGTACATGATGACTCTGTCTTCATTCACTGCCCCCCCTCAGAGACATTGGCGCCTGAACCCCTTTTGGCTCAAGACTGTTCCAGACATTGATTCATTAACAAAGGAATGGGACTTCTTCTTTAGTTCTAACGTGGATACTGCCCCCACTCTGACTGTGTGGGAGACCTTTAAGGGCCACGCTCGCATGTTGTTGTCGTCGCGCATAGCTCGACATCGCAGGGCGTCGCAGACTGACCTGTCCACGGCCGAACGACAATTGGCAGAACTGGAGGCCGAATATGTTAGCTCTCCTACACCTGACGGGCTTGCCCAACTTAAATTGAGGACTAGGGCTCTGGACCAAATGTTCCAGGAATGGGCCAATCATAAATTGTTTTTTAGCAGACAGCGTATTTTTGAGCACGGTGAGCATGCCTATCAGGCGCACATGGACACCAGACCACCTGTGGTGATCACGCTTCATCCCTCGGTGCTGGGGGACTCCTCGGACCCTGCGGCTGTGGCAGAGCTGTTTGCCTCATATTTTAGTGAGGTTTACTCCTCCAGAGTGGACTATGACCCCCTGGAACTGGCCACCCTGCTAGATACCCTGGACTTTCCCACACTGATCCATGAACAGGTTGCGGTGCTTGAGGCCCCGTTTTCTCAGGATGAAATAGTCTCTGCCATTTCCTGTTTTGCCAGGGCTAAGGCCCCGGGCTCCGACGGTCTCCCTGTCGAATTTTATGCGCAGTATTCTGAAACGTTGGCCCCCCGTCTGCTCGCGGTGTTCGAGGCGGCCTTTAAGTCGGGCTCCCTCCCTGCTTCGATGTGTGAAGCTTTGATCATTCTGCTTCCTAAACCTGGTAAGGACCCCCAGTATCCGGAATCCTATAGGCCCATCTCACTGTTACAGTGTGACGTGAAAATCATGGCTAAAGTGCTTGCCCTCAGACTCAACAAGGTAATTCTATCCCTTGTGCACCCTGAGCAGACGGGATTTATGCCGGCCAAAAATACGGCCTTTAACACCAGGCGTTTGTTTATGAACCTACAAGCCCCTCATGACTGTATAGGTACCAGGGTTGTCGTGACCTTAGACGCTGCTAAGGCCTTCGACTCTGTCGAGTGGTCGTACCTGTGGCAGTGCCTACGTAAGTTTGGGTTTGGCCCGAGGTTCATTAGATGGCCTACCGTGTTGTACAGTCAACCCCGAGCTCGGGTAGTGGCCAATGGCTGGACATCCAGGTCGTTTCCTCTTTCCCATGGTACACGACAGGGCTGCCCCATTTCCCCACTGTTGTATGCCCTGGCTGTTGAGCCTCTTGCCATGGCTCTTCGTGCGGACCCCGGCATCCAGGGGCTCCGCCGGGGTGACCTGGAGGATCGCGGTGGATTATACGCGGATGACATGCTCTTATACCTGGCGGACTCCGGGTCCTCGTTGCGGTGTGCCCTGCAGATCATACAGTTTGGGAAATTCTCTGGCCTGACAGTTAATTGGGACAAATCCCTCATCCTTCCTGTGGACAGTTTCCCCCCGGGGGCCGATCAGGCGTCGCTTCCCCTGTCGCGAGTGGCGGAATTTAAACATCTAGGGGTCCGGGTGACAAGTTCCCTTACGGACTTCATACCTTTAAACATTGAACCACTATTTGACTTCGTTAAGGACAAGACGCAAGTTTGGGCTCGGTTACCATTGGGGGTTATGGGCAGGGTGGGCCTGGTGAAGATGATCCTGCTTCCCAAGATCCTATACCTGTTAAGGCACTCCCCAGTATACATTACGTACAAGTATTTTATTGACTCTGGAGAGCTTGTTGAGGTCATTCATTTGGGGCTCCTCTAGACACAAGCTGTCTTGGAAACACACTCAAAAACCCACTAAGTTGGGGGGTATGGCAGTTCCGGAGCTGGCAAGATACTATCTAGCAGCCCAGTTGTCGCACTTCTTTCACTTGGACAAACAGGACTCGGGCAGGTATATGGCAATGGTCTGCAGAGGTCAGGAGTCGCGACTCCCCCACCTGTTCTGTGATATACTTCGGGGTATCGCAGGGTCTGTATCCGTGGCTCCTCGGGGCAGTCTTTCTTTTCATCACAGGCGGGTCTGGGACTTGGCGATGTTTAGAACCGGGGATGCGACTTTGCACTCCATGACGCCGCTGTGGTATAACCGTCAGCTCCCGGAGCTCCTTCATATCCCTAACCCTGGGGTATGGATACGTAAAGATATTTACCTGCTATCACATGTTGTGTCTGAAGGGTCTGTCAAGTCCTTCCACCTGCTCCGGGAGGAATTCCAACTCCCGGACTCCATGCATTTCTATTATTTACAGTTATCCCATGCCCTGAGAAGACAATTCACCCCTGTGATCCCTGCCCCACCATCGGTCGACATTCTGGATGTGATTAGGGGCCAGGAACACCACAAACTCATCTCGTTGCTGTATGAAATGCTGGGCACTAAAAGGGTGACTGAGCTGGCATACGGGTTGCGGGGGTCGTGGGTGGGCGATGTTGGGGAGCTGGAGGATGAGGAGTGGGATGAGGCTCTGGAGGCCTGCACTCTGGTCTCTCCCAAGTTGTCGGATAGGCTCACTCAAATTTATATTACCCATAGATCGTATCTCACCCCGGTGAGGCTTGCTCACTTTGATTCCTCCCGCTCCTTGGCATGCCCGAGATGCTCTCACTCTCCGGGCACTTTTGGTCATATGATTTGGTCCTGCCCGGCTGTGCAGGGGTTCTGGACACAGGTTGTCCAGTTCCTGCATGACCGCATGGGATGCCCGACCACTCTGGACCCCAAATTGTGCCTCCTCTGGATATTTCCTGAGGTTGACGCAGACAAACACATGATTCAATTCCTCCAGGAAACCTTATTCACAGCTAGAAAAATGATAGCCCTGAAGTGGATGCAGTCTACACCCCCTTCCCTGTCAGCTTGGAAGGCGGCAGTTGGTGCCACCCTGCCCTTTAAGAAGGTCATGTATGTTAATAGGGGATGCCCCAAGAGGTACAACAAGATATGGGATAGGTGGCTGGAGGCTCCTGACACGTGCGAGTCGTAGGAGAGGTTGGGTATCTTGTACCTGTGTCATTATGATGCGACTGATCCGCAGAGCCCGCGCCCATGGCCTATGCTATGTTTTACCTTGTTGGAGTTTCTAATCCTGTTCTGACACGACGGTGCTATATTATTTCCCTATTTTTCTTTTCTTGTTGCAACCATGCTCTTTGTGCAGTGTGTAATTTTGGAATATTTAAATTTGTGATATTGTACTTCTGCAACTTTCTGACGATACCTTTTATTGTATGTTTATATGCAGTGCTTAACTCAATAAACGTTTGTTTGGTTTAAAAAAAAAAAAAGAGAAAAGGTAAGAGAACCTAATCGCTGACCATATAACAGGATGTAGTGTATAGAGTGTGATAGAATCAGCCAATTTTCAGTAGTGTCACCACATACATGTAGGCATAGAAAATAATATAAAATAAATCAGCGCTTAATCAATCACACCTGAATCATATTATATAGCAAGAATTACAATAAATAATCAAGATAAAAGTTACCATAAAAATAATAATAACAGTGGCGAACAAAAAAATGATAAATAATACCAAAGGTAAGGTGATAGTGAAGCTTTCAAGTGCACTTGTAATTAAACGGTGCTAATCAACTTAAACAAAATGTGGACCGAATAGAGGCTAGCAGTAGTCACTTAAAAGCTAGAAGAAAAATAGCGATTAGAGGTGACAGTGAATAAAGGTGCACTGTGCTATATACTGATCAAGTCAAAGGTTCTGATCAGAAAGACAAATAAGTAGTGAAAATACAGTAAAAACGCACTGTGAAAAATACTAAGATAAGTCAAAAAAATGACAAAAAAATTACATAAAAACATAAAATACCCCAAAAAACAAGGGAGTACCAACGGATGATAAGCGAAAGAAAGTTCTTGTGCAAAAAATGTTCATACATTCTCAAATGGTGGTCAAAAATTAAGCTTGAAATATTCTCTAGGGAATTGGTACTCTCCAACATTTATGCCATGAATTCCTTCTCCAAACCCTTCTTCCAGGGCATTACCTCTCTCTTAGCTTCCTACACCCACCTTCCTTTGTTAGTTGGGGGTGATTTTAACTCTAATGCACCTTCTGGAGGACAGATCCTGGGGCAGGGCCCCCCCATAGAGCCCCCCCCAAACTTGCAAATACCCCTCTAATTCAATTTGCTGAAGGCCTTCAATTAGTATACCTAAGGAGGGTTGCTAATCCCATTGGTAAAGAATACACCTTTTTATCCCTACCCCATAATAGTCTGTCCAGGACTTTTGTATATTTGTAATACTCTTCTTCTAAGGTTTACCACAGATCCTCTTATATCAGAGATTGCAATCTCGGATCATGCCCCGATCTCAGTTAACTTGGCGGATCTTGTGCCCCCTAGCTCAGTTAGAACCTGGCGATTCCCATCCCATCTATCCAGCAACCAGTACCTCCTGAAAGTCATCAGGGAAGTCTCTGGGGAATACATGGAAACTAACTCAGGACATAGCATTGACCCCAACCTATTTTGGGAAGCTGGGAAATCTTTGCTCCGGGGCAAGATCACTGCCTTCTCGCAGCATACAAAAAGAACGTCAACAGACAGTACCGCGCAGCTAGTGACACCCTTCTTACGGCCCAGAATCATCTCGCACTACAAAACTCTCCAGAGAACAGGCAGGCATGGAGAGAGGCAAAAAAACTGTTTGACTTGTGGACTGAGGCCAAGGAGTGATTTCACCAGTTGCTCTTGGACCTGCAATACCACAAATATGACAACAGGCAGGTAAGCTATTAGCTCATCTGTGCAGGGGACCTTGTACCCCTGCTCACATATCCGCCCTGAAAACCAGAGTGGTGTGCTCTTTTCTCCCCTGAAGAACATCAACTCCATCCTAGCACAATTCTATGCTAACCTGTATGGCCCTGATCCTATCGATGCTACATTGGCGCAGGACTTTCCTGACCAAGTCCAGCTCCCCCTGATAGACCCCTCGCTTTTGGTTCAGCATAATGCCCCGATTACTGCCACAGATGTGATGTCTGTGATAGCTTCGCTGGCTCCAGGTAAAGCTCCGGGCCTAGACACATACACATCAGAATTTCTCAAGATCTCGGCTGGTTTGGTTGCTCCAGCCCTTATATCCGTCTACCAAGCAATTCTAGATGGGAGCCAATACCCTCCCTTGGACTTTCAAGCTTTTATTAAATTGATCCCAAAAAACTAAATGAATCCCCTTGCCTTATGTCTTGCTTCTATTTAACCATGAACCCTTTGCTCATCCCATGAACTTCCTACTAAAGCCATGCCTTTGCTCTTCCTGTTTGCAGATTATTGTACTCTCTCCAACCAATATCTCGCTTTTGTCACTGTTGTTGCCATCTGTATCTTCACTACCACTTGTTACCAACATTTGGCTTGTTTCTCGACTACACTTCTTCTTATCCCAACCCACAACTACTTGTTACCGACCTTTGGTTTGGTTACTGGCTATGCTTCTGCTTGACCCCTACCTGCTATATCTGCTACTGGACCTGGGCTTGCCCTCTACCCAGTGGGGCAATCCTGAGGACCGTGACCTGGTATTAACATGCAGTAAAACCCATCTCCACCATCAGGAGCTTTGGTAAACACTGGTTAGTACTTAGACCCTGCACCTCGGGTGGGCCCACATCATCGGCAGGGTGATCTGCTTGTATACCTATCCTGCTTGTCGGTGGGAGTTTCTCCACTTCTATAGCTACTGGTCTCCGAGCCTGACCCTGGACAGTGACACTGGCATTGGCTTTAATCCCTTCCTACTCTTCCCAAAGCTAATTAAAGTTTTGGTTTTTGCAATAAAGACTGTTTATTTATTTATTTATTTGTTTTATAACCAGGGGAATAACTAAGGGCCCTTTCACACGGGACTTACATTATGTCCGCAAATCATCCTATTTTTTTGCGGATGATTTGTGGACATAATGTAAGTCTATGGCATTGCGGATGTCAGCGGAATACCATCCGCTGACATCCGATTTTCCTCCTGTCAGTTCTGTTCCGTTTTTTGGAACAGAAAAAATCCTATTTTTGTTCCATTCAAAAAACGGAAAGGAAGGAAAATCGGATGTCAGCGGTGTCATCCGCTGACATCCGCAATCCCCCATAGACTTACATTAGGTCCGCATATCATGCGCAAACAGATGGGATGATATGCGGACCTACGGAGCGGATGACAGAAATGTCATCCGCTCCGTGAAAAAAAAAAAAAAAAAAAAGTCCCGCAGCGGACCTTTCACACGGAAAGCCCGTGTGAAAGAGCCCTAAGACTATGTCATGTTTTTTTTCTAGTTATTCATTTTCCATTGGGGAGGTATAACTTCGCTTCTTGTGTTGGTAACACAACAGAGGGTGAAAGGAAATCACTTTAGAATGAAGGGAAATCCCTCACTGGAACAAATGCCCCCATTGGAAGATTGACCCTCTGTCTGTTTTGGCAACAATTTAAACTTTTGGATTCCCATTCACTTTCCAGGCCAATGACAATATTTACCAGGACATAGGAAGAGGGGATAAATCTCTCCAATCCATTAACAAAAAAAAAAAAAAAAAATCTGATTTGATTAGATAATAAACAGTCCCACTAAATAGAAAATGCATAACTCAACTCTAGGCTTCCTTTTCCACCACTCAGCTATGCCTTCCCCAGGCTTGTGTTTTTTTCTTATTTTTATTTTTTTCTTTGCTTATACCTACTTTTTCTGGAGTATGTAGGTCTGTCACAAGATGCACTGGGTCCTCTTCATCTTCAAACCTTCTATAGAGGTGGATAGAGGTGGACAATGAACTTGCTGGGTCATTACCCTGTGAGTGCAAAGGGGCCAGGATGGCTTAATGGAAACTCCTCAGGGGTGGGTCATGATGCTCCTCACTCAAAGTATGTCCTCAGTCTTCCAGGCTCAATATTACTGGCTGGGATGAGCCTAGAAGACTGAGGACATCTTGTAGCCAAGTGTAGGTTTTGTAGATTTAGAGAACATATGTATTGCAACTAAAGATTATTTTTTTATTTTGTATTGCTCCTTGGAGACATTAAAATAAAAAAATAAAATAAAAAATAGGCCAGAGCTTTACAAAAATTGTAGAAAATATCTGAAATTATTTTTCAGGAACTGTTGCAAAAAATAACTCAAGATATGTTCTGGGTGAAAAAAAGCATTATTGCTTCCCTTTCAGCCAAACACATTTACCTTAACTTCCTCCAGAACATTTTTTTTTTCTATACACAAATGAATATGATGTGTAACTCTTACAAGACCTACCATTGAGTTAAAAATGAAACAAGGCAGCCGCCTCGTATTAATAAACACTTTCAACTGTGAAATCAAAATGCCAAATATGTTCAAACAATTTAACTCCGGAGTATTTTACCTTCTACCTTAAGATAAATTCAGTTCCCCCACTGTGATCATTAAAGATTTACATGGGATGTCTTGCTGTGAAAGAATGGAAGCATTTTAAGACTGAAATTGTATGAATCAAAGTGGTTATAAAAGATTTATTTTTTTTTTTTACTGAAAAGTAGAGGGGTCCCTATAGCTTAGCTATTTGAAATCTATTGCATCAGTCAGGGATATATTTTGCCAAGAATATATGATATATTGTTTTCGCTGGTATTGAGCTATTCATATAGAATCTCGGCTCAGTCAAATGCCGGTAATGCTAGCTAAATTATGTTCAATATCAGTACTGCTTACCGGTGTAGATAAAAGGTGACATAAATTGTGAACTTTTATTCCAGTCAATTGCACAAAACGTTCTACATCCCAGTGGCAATGGATATTTGCCGAAGGGGCGACGGCGTTTGATAAAAGTTTTAAAGGGAAACTACACTGTTTTCCTGGAGCTCAGATTTTGGCCTTATACACATGGATGCATGAAGCCGTAGACCAAAAATTTCAAATATTCTTCCATGCCTGTAATACACAACTGCTGCGTATAATACTATTGCATGGCTGTAGAAGGCGGTATGCAGGCTTAGGCCTCTACTTGCATAAACTACACTGTGATTTCCTGGATGTCAGATTTTGGCCTTATGCACATGGGTGCACGAGGCCGTAGACCAAAAACTTCAAATGTCCCCCCCCCCCCCATGCCTGTAATACACAGCTGCTGCGTATAATAGTATTGCATGGCTCTACAAGGCTGTATGCAGGCTTAGGCCTCTACTTGCATAAACTACACTGTTTTCCTGATGCATGATGTCATAGACAAAAAATGTCAAATGTTCCTCTATGCCTGTAATACACAGCTGCTGTGTATAATAGTATTGCATAGCTGTATAAGACTGTACGCAGGCTTAGGCCTCTATTTTCATAAACTACACTGTGTTTTCCTGGAAGTCAGATTTTGGCCTTATGCACATGGGTGCACAAGGCCGTAGACCAAAAATTTCAAATGTCCCCCCCATGCCTGTAATACACAGCTGCTGCGTATAATAGTATTGCATGTCTCAACAAGGCTGTATGCAGGCTTAGGCCTCTACTTGCATAAACTACACTGTGTTTTCCTGGAGGTCAGATTTAGGACTTATGCACATGGATGCACGATGTCATAGACAAAAAATTTCAAATGTTCCTCTATGCCTGTAATACACAGCTGCTGTGTATAATAGTATTGCATAGCTGTATAAGACTGTACGCAGGCTTAGGCCTCTATTTTCATAAACTACACTGTGTTTTCCTGGAGGTCAGATTTTGGACGTATGCACATGGTTGCATGAAGTGGTAGGCTGTGTTTTCCTGGAGGTCAGATTTTGGACCTATGCACATGGGTGCATGATGTTGTAGACCGTGTTTTCCTGGAGGTCAGATTTTGGACCTATGCACATGGGTGCATGATGTTGTAGACCGTGTTTTCCTGGAGGTCAGATTTTGGACCTATGCACATGGGTGCATGATGTTGTAGACCGTGTTTTCCTGGAGGTCAGATTTTGGACTTATGCACATGGTTGCACAAAGTGGTAGACCATGTTTTCCTGGAGGTCAGATTTTGGACTTATGCACATGGATGCATGATATCGTAGACCAACAATTTCAAATGTTCTTCCATGCCTGTAATACACACCTGCTGTATATAATAGTAATGCATAGTTGTACAAAGCTGTACGCAGGCTTAGGCCTCTACTTGCATAAACTACACTGTGTTTTCCTGGAGGTCAGATTTTGGACTTATGCACATGATGTTGTAGACCGAAAATGTCAAATGTTCCTCCATGCCTGTAAGACACAGCTGCTGTGTATGATAGTAATGCATGGCTCTACAAGGCTGTATGCAGGCTTAGGCCTCTACTTGCATAAACTACATCTGTGCTTTCCTGGAGGTCAAATTTTGGACATGTGCACATGGGTGCATTTTGTCATAGACCAACAAATTTCAAATGTTCCTCCATGCCTGTAATACACAGCTGCTGGTTATAATAGTAATGCATAGCTGTACAAGGCTGTACGCAGGTTTAGTCCTCTACCCTGGCTGCTACAGACCTGATCATATCCTGATTTCTCTTCTGCCTACCCATTCCTGACCTTGCCTCTGTCCTTGGCCACGCTTCTACCTTTGCCTCTGTACTGCGCTGCCTGCCTGCTGCTGACCTCGGCTAGACCTAAGACTTTGCTTTTGTTTCTGTTTTGGGTCCATGTTCTCTCCGAGTGCCTGCTGTGGCTGTCACCCATATCAGGTTCATTCTTCACAGCATGTTCCTGTCTTCAATCAGCTGGAAGGTCTCAAAAGCCTCATGTCCTGAACCTTCAGTGTATGCAAAGTGATCCTTTAACCTCAGCTGGCTCATCCTGTAGGGGTGCAGATCCTGACCTGATGCCCTGCCAGACTGCTCCAGCCGCCTGCATCTCCCTACTGCAAGTTCTACCAGCATCCCCTGCTGGCATATTAAAACAATCAAGAGTAAGTACCAGTCACTACACTTAAGTTGCGCGCAGGCACTAGTGCTCCTCATGTCCCTGGGCAACATCTGTTCTCCCTTCAGTGGGGCCTGGGCTGGAGATGTAAGAGGCCAACCTCGTCATCTCTGTCCCCTATCAGGTACAAGATAGTCCTTCTGTGGCTGTAATACACAGCTGCTGCATAGTAAATCATGGCTGTATGAGGCTGTAGTGGATTTAAAACTCAAATTGTATAAACTACATAGTTTTTTCATATTTATCAGACTTTGGTCTTATGTACATGGGCACATGAGGCCGTAGACTGGAAATTACGGACATTCTTCTGTGCCCATATGTTCGCAAGTGGGGGGAGGGGGGGGGGGTCAAATGCCCCCCGGATTCTAAACTTCCCCTTTAAAGTGGTTATTAAGCCACTTTATACCATCCTGTCTGGTCTGTTTAATAATCCTGTGTGTCCCTGTGTCTGTGTATGTTTTAAAAGGCATTCTTACCAGTTTTCAGAGCACCGAGCGCCGCTCATGGACCCGTCAGCTCTCTCCTCTCCCCGTCTGACAGCTGCCTGCAGTGGCTGGGGCTGAGGATTCCTCACTGTAGTCAGTCGTGAGGGGAGGAGGAAGGGAGGGGGAGAGGAGAGGTGGCAAGTCACGTGAGCAGCAATTGGCGCTCTGAAAACTTGTAAAAGATGGCTTATTTTTAAAAAACACAGACACAGGGACACAGAGGATTATTAAACAGACTGTAGACAGGATATGAAACTTGAAATGAACCTACAGCAGCAGGAGGGGAGGGGGGAGGGCACTGACACAGGAGCAGACAGGCAGGAAGGGAGTGGGGAGAGAGGACAGAGGAGGACAGGTGAGCTATGGATGATGGAGGTACGTAAACTGACCACAGTGTCAGGGCTCAGCAGCCATGATATACCGTGGTCAGTTTACAAAGGGGAGGACATAGCCAGGCAGGATCAGCCAGGTATTTTAGGTGATGGGGGGGGGGGGGGCAAATTCCACAGCACAAGCACTGTGCTGTATAACATGCTTTAAGGGAACAGGATATATTTTTTTTTTTTTTTTTAGTTTAACAAATGCTTTAAAAATGAATGCTGCCATTTGCTCTTTAAAAATAAATACTCAAAGAAAGTATAATGACTAAGCCCTTCCCTTTCATGACACTGTTGAAAAGGGGTGGAGCATGGGTGAACTTAAAATGATGCCCCCCCCCCCGAAAAAAAAGTTCTGTGGACACCCATGCCCATGCTGCACAGTTGCTGCGTACAACTGACCAATGATGCATGGCATAAGGCTGTGTGCAGGTTTACGCCTCTACTTGTATGAACTACAATGTGTTTTCCCAAAGGTCAGATTTTGGCTTTGTGCACATTGGCGAATGAAGCCATAGAATATAAGTTGTGGGTGTTCCTCTGTGCCCGTATTACACAGTTGCTGCAAAAGCGTTATTCAAATCGCTGCTTTCTGCCAAGTAGAATTTTAGAATTAAAAAAAAAAAAAAAAAAATGATTTCCCATTGCAGTGCCCAGCCCCTCATGGCATTTGCCCAATAATCCCTTGCCTATTAGTCTAGAAAATAGCCAAATGGCCAGAACTAATTTTTAAATTGACTTCAAAGGATTATGGATTTGCCACCCAAACTTCTGTTAGGTTAATTGAACCCATTCCAAACTCAGGTACATTTACCTCATCCCTACTGCCCAGGTCCCAATTTCTGCACTACAGGACACTGCCTTCTCTTTTCATCTGTATGTGAAGGGGTTCTGTAGTCCAATGAAGGCAGAAACGACAACAGGGTATGGTGTAGCATCTCCTAAGAGGTACCTCCTAACCTAAGCAATTGGGCAAAGGACTCTGGGTAGCAACTGTAAGGGCAGTTTTAGTCTTAACTCTTCAGACGGCTAAAAGTTGGGGCCCAGTAAGCATTAATGAAGGCAGTCAACAAGACCTGCAGTCAGTAATAGAGGTATAAAGTAGCTATGTAGGTAGTTCTTAAGGGTTCAGTTTCTAGTGATAGTATTGGCTACAAGGCCCTCTCACCAGACTCAGCTACAGTGGTCCCTCTGATTAGGTGTCTGCTTGATCTGGGTTGCTCTGTTTCCTGGCAGGGGTTCAGTCCCTCCCACGTGGGTCACAGCTCTGTGTTGTCTGGCTACACTCACACATATATACTATATTGTTAAAAGTATTGGGATGCCTCCCTCGACACGCACATTAAGTTTTTTGGCATCCCAGTCTTAGTTCGTAGGGTTCAATATTGAGTTGGCCCACCCTTTGCAGCTATAACAGCTTCAACTCTCCCGGGAAGGCTGTCCACAAGGTTTAGGCGTATGTCTATGGGAATGTTTGACCATTCTTCCAGAAGCACATTTGTGAGATCAGGCATGGATGTTGAACGAGAAGTCCTAGCTCGCAGTCTCTGCTCTAAATCATCCCAAAGGTTTTCTTTTGGGTTGAGGTCAGGACCAATCAAGTTCCTCCACCCCAAACTCACTCATCCATGTTTTTATAGACCTCGCTTGGTGTACTGGTCAGAATCATTTGGTGGAGGGGGGATTATGGTGTGGGGTTGTTTTTCAGGGGTTGAGCTTGGCCCCTTAGTTCCAGTGAAGGGAACTCATGCATACCAACAATTTCATGCTCCCAAATTTGTGGGAGCAGTTTGGGGATGGCCCCTTCCTGTTCCAACATGACTGCGCACCAGTGCACAAAGCAAGGTCCATAAAGACATGGATGAGTGAGTTTGAGGTGGAGATTGGAGAAACTTGACTGGCCTGCAACTCATAGAACACCTTTGTGATGAATTAGAGTGGAGACTGTGAGCCAGGCCTTCTCGTCCAATGTCAGTACCTGACCTCACAAATGCACTTCTGAAAGAATGGTCAAACATTTCCATAGACACTCCTAAACCTTGTGGACAGCTTTCCCAGAAGAGTTGAAGCAGTTAAAGCTGCAAAGGGTGGGCCAACTCAATATTAAACCCTAAAGGCAGGCGTCCCAATACTTTTGACAATATATTGTGTACATGTATATTTACTTTGATTTTGTCATACATTTTAAAATTAGGTGCACATACCATGACATTATATATGTTTACTGGCCATTTAATCCCAACTGGAGCACTCCCTTACCTCTAGCCTGGCAATAGTATCTCAGCAAGTGTGGCTTCCAAATGGAACTTTGCCTTTTAAGTGTCCAGCTAAGTTCAAACATGTCATTTTCTAACAAGCCTTTCAACAACCTTCCCATATTGTTTACACTTAAATTCATGCCCCATTTCACCTTGTCAGCAGCAACTGTCTCCAGGATTTGTTTTCCCTTATCGTAAATTCCAGGAAAAAAAAAAAAAAAGGAAAGGTTTTATCTATCCGGCACAGCACATGAATCAGAGTGGAACGTGTCCTGTAAAGAGACATTATCCTTCTAAGAATTAATGTCATGTTTTATGACACTGGTGGTTAACATATCTGAAAATTCTATATGTATTAAAGTGATATTAAAGGTGTTTTTTTTTTTTTTTAACAAACATGTCATACTTACATTTCAATCCTCTTCATCTGATGCTCCTCCTCCTTGACCAGTGCTCCCAATGGCAAGCTGCTTGCTATGGGGGCAAAATAAGAAACTGGTCATTCAGGGGCAGTAGGTGTCTCTCAGTCCCATATTGTATGCATATAGAGAAAAAAGTTTGGCCCAAGGGACTGTGGAGAGAGATACCCAAATGCAAAAGAAAAAACAAGAAAAATATGTATGTATGTATGTATGTATGTATGTATGTATGTATGTAAAAAGGGTTTTGAATTATCTAATGCACTCATATATAATACATGAAAGACAACAACATCAATTGATCTGCCAAATCATGTATGACACAGAATTAAGTGGCATACAAAACAGGAAAAAAAAAAAAAAAGGAGCATTGCCATCCAACAAAGATGTGCTGTGCTTGAAAGTACTCTACGTGTTTTGCGAGATCCCAGCTCGCTTCTTCAGGAGGCGCACAGAGGAAAATATCACAAGGTTTGTGAGCGGTCTTCAAATGGTACATGGTTGACCTTAAATGGTCAGATATTTTACTGGTCATTCTAGAGGTCCTTTTTATAGGGCATTTGGCAATTGAACAACCCCGCCCTCCCTTTCTTCAACTCCTGGGTGGAATACGAGATGAATAAGGGTGTGCCCCATTCAGCTTTTAATAGTTCTAGTCAGTGAGAAGAGGTTTTTCATCTCTATGACCATTTAGGATCCACCATGTACCATTGAAGGACGCTCACAAACCTTTGTGCTATTTTCCTCTGTGCACCTCCTGAAGAAGCGAGCTGGGATCTCGCAAAACGCTTAGAGTACTTTCAAGCACAGCACATCTTGAATCCCAGCTCACTTCAGGAGTTGCACCCAGAAGTTGAGGAAAGGGGGGGGGGGGGGAGTTCAATCATCAAATCCCCTGTAAAAAAAGGACCACTAGAATCACCAGTGAAAAATCTAACCATTTAGGGTCCACCCTGTACTATTGAAGACTGTTCACAAACCTTTGATATTTTCCTCTGTGCACCTCCTGAAGTGAGCTGCGATCTCATGAAACACGTAGAGGACTCGAGCACAGCACGTCTTTGTTGGATGGCAATGCTTTTTTTCCCTTGTATGCCATTTAATTCTGTGTCATACATGATTATGCAGATCAATTGATGTTGCATTGATTTTTGTCTTTTATATCTGGCTGAAGTTCAGATTTAATCATTTATAAATGTAGCAACCAGACAGGTTGGTTAGGTAGATTTATATATTTATTTATTTATTTTTGGCTCCTCTGCAATCAGTGTGTCGGTAGGTGTAGTCTGCTTTATCTACTGCAGGTGCCGCTATTTGCAGCGACATAAAAGCTGGAGAGGAAGTCAGGAGGAAAATGGTTCCTCTATGGTTTTCTCGGTCACTGGGGAAAACAATCCAATTGGATGTTGTCACCCCATGTGACTCTGGCAACCATCTTAGGTCAAGCAAAGCCTTTTTGTTGGTAGGGTAGGGACAGGTACTCTGTGAGGAACAGTAATAGTGCTAGGGAAAGGTTCCTGGTGAGGACGGAAAGCATAGGGTTTGTCAAGTACCTGACTGGAGACTGGAGTTGACAAGAGGGCTCCCCTTGCGGCTGAGTGCAGAGTTCCCCTGAAGGTGGTGACAGAGGATGCTATACCCAAAGATGCACGGGTTGCCGGCAGTTGAAGCTGCCTGATGAAACCAGATGCGAGGACACCCATGGGTATAGAAGGTGGTCACAGCCAATGGTTCTCTGGAGGTGCTGCCAAATCTTGAAGGGTAGGCAGGCACAAGGTCAGAAGCCAGGCCGGGGGTCAAACACAGCAAGTCAGCCAGGAGCAGAGACAGGTAACTTAGTCGAGATCAAGCCAGGGTCAAAACACAGGATATCAATCTGGTATAGACAGGTGCAGGTCCGAGAAGCAAGCCTGGTTAAGAGCCAGGAGAGAAGCCAGAGCAGGTCAGGGGTAAGCCAGGTCGGTAACATGTTATCAAACAGAAGCACAAGGCACAGGAATGCAGGATACAAAGCTGAAGATAATCCGGGAATTTATGATAGCCACTGATGTCCTTATATAGGCCATTGAACACTGGCAATAAGCACGCTTTGCGTATGCCAATACGCCATTGCGTGCTTTTCACTAATGCGCATGCGCAAATTAGCGTGGCCATATTGGGCATTGGCATATTTGCCAGTTCTTCTAGGACTTCTTCCCTTACAGGGTTGCATCTCTTCTGGAAACCTTCCTGGTTGAACACAAGATGGTCAGGCCGCATTCTGTCCCCTCTCAACAGATGCTATCGGTTCGGCTTGAATCTAATTAGTCACATCATTGGAAATTGTGAGTGACCTTGGTCGGGTAGCTGTCCCACCAGGTTTGTTGTGAACTGTTGCTGCATCACTTAAATACAAGATTTCTGTGGCACCCGAATATTTAAAATATTTTCGCTGCCCAGAGCCTCTTGTGAAGGCTTTGGGCTCTTCTGGGCAAATCAGCAACCTGAATATTTATGGTGTCTTACCAATCCCTAGGGGGTGCCCTGAAGGTTGTTGGGGAAGTGCATAAATAACCTGGGATCTGGAGCTGCCCTGTTCTTGTCCAGGAGAAGAATTTTCCAACATGAAGGGCTGCTGCCCCTCTACACAGCTCAACTGAAATTCTACTTATGTTCAGTGAGGTCCCAGCTTTGCTTAACTACTTCCCGCCCATAGGACGTCATATGATGTCCTTAGGTTGAAGTGGCGATATCTGGATGATGGGTGCAGCTACAGGCAACATCTGGATATCTTTGTTTTCAGATTACGATCAATCATAGTAAGCCTTTACCAGAGGATGTCTGCTGGCACGGCACCTGGTTCTCCTTTGGGGTGGACTGGCCACATTGCATTAGGATGTATCCCCTTGGACTTTAATACCTCTAGCCTCCCCTCACTATTTGATGTTTAATCTTGCGTGGGCTTTCTCCCCATTGTTTCTACTTTGGAGACTAGTGATCAAAGGCTGTATGATATTCACTTTAAAGGGAAAGGTTGTGGCCTCCCTCCTTGCCCCCTACCTTGCTTTGGATCTCCGGGTTAAGGGTAGCTTAATCCCCATGATGCTTTCTGGCTACAAGTGTCCATCCCAATTGATCTTTGCAAGCTTCTGTGGTTTCCTCTAACTAATTGCAATATTATCTATTTATCTTAACCCACTTGAACCCCATATGTAAACACCCCTGAAGAAGCCGAAAGGCGAAATGCGTTGGAAGTGTTCCGTCCTCTGCATCACTGGCTACTTGGCTGTTTAGTTGATGTGTTTAGCGGCGTTACCCTAATGTTTTTTTGGGGGCATGTGTTATGGGTTATATCTTTTTCAGTGTGATATAATGTCATATATTGTTCTTATACTTTATGTTATGTCTTCATTGATTGGAGCTTTTTAGCTTTATATTTAATAAAGTAAGATTTTTTTATAAATATATGTGTAATTTCAGTACCCGATGGGGGAGTTCAACACCTACAAAGTTCTGTTTTTCTTTTTCCTTGTTTTCTGACATAGTTGATAAAAAGGGGGAGCCAACTCAATTGGCAGAAATGGACCATAGGAAGAGCAAATTAGAGCAAATCTTTCTGCAGAATATAGAACAGAAGCCTGAATATGAACTGAGGCAAACCAAGATGTGCCCCAGACAAAATGGGACATTCCTGCCAAAACAGTATACATAGAATATTCACATCTAAACTCAGATACCTTGAAGTGATGTTGAAACTTCTGGGTTCACCCGAGAGAACTCATATAAATTGGTGACAAAATCCAGGGATATTCCTCCAGGTGGGTGAACTAAGCTGCCATCATATATACTGTAAGGGGTTATCAAAGATGAATGTGACACTGACATCTTCTTCAATCAGACGGCCACGGCATCCCATCTAGCAGGAAATATAAAACCAAAAGGAGCTGTATTAGATGTTAATGTTACAGTGCTTACCTTTGTTGGAGTCTGTAACGCAGAGATGTACGCTCACCCTTGCAGATATCCACAGTCCAAGGTGACCAGGTAAGAAAGCCACCTGGGCTGTGAATTTGTGCATGGGGGCTTGGCAGAGAAGGTGCTCCAGTAAGCAGGACCGGCAGGAATACAATGGAAAGGGAAGTCCAGGAATAACTGTGGTCACTGGATGACACAAGTCCGGATAAAGATCGCAGGAACAACAAGGAGCGAAGGTAAGGATGGAATCCGGGGTCAGTCTGGAACACACGCTTGGGAAACAGGAACAAAGTCTGTCAAACAGGAACAATGATCAGGAACACAGGAACAAAGTCTGTCAAACAGGAACAAAGATCAGCAATGAACTGACCCAGCTCTAAGTGAGAGCCAGTGTTTTATAGCTTGCTTAATTGGGCAATTAGCTTCAGGTGGACAATGATAGACAAGAGCACACTCAGGTGAAGTCCAGCCCCCCTAGTGCTGCAGGCAATACCAGATTAACAAGACTAGATCCATATGAGCTGAAGTGTGGCTCAGAGGTAGGATAACAGGACATGAATGTCAAAGTACACAGGTTCAAATCTGATGTCAGGTACTTAACGTCAACCACGCCTGGCTGTCTGTAAGCCATGGCGAGAACCGTGACAGGTAATCCCACACAATATATGGTGGTTGCCCCAGCAGGGTGTCACAGCCCCCTTAATTGCTCACCAATTCAAATTGAAGATGAATACTCGCAGCATTCCTCGGCTCCCTGCGGCCCTTTAGCAGTTGCCTTCAGCCCTGCGTTAAATGCTATCCCCAATCAGCTGGCATCTGACATCACCGGCAGATCACGGACATGCTTTAGACATAGCGCATGTGCGAGTGTCATCGCACAATGATATCACACGCTTGCACAGCGGGCCTGTGTTTGCCATCTTTAAAAGTCTATCCACATACCTCCAAAATTTTTGAGATTGGAATGAGGGAAACCTATAATCAAATGTATGTAGGCATAGGACACACCCCCTGCCATGCCCCCTGCCATGCCCCCTTAAGGCCCTTTTCGCCTGAAAGTTGCGCAACTTTGCCACAATTTTTTGCTGTGACTTTGACTTTGATTTTTGTGCGACATTAACTGGACTTGAAGCAATGCCTGTATAATCTTAAGGGTCTATAGACCTCAAGTCGCACCAAAGTCAGACCAAAGTAGTGCAGGGACTACTTTGAAGTCCCACGGATATGAATGGTACTCATTGGAAATCGTGGGGTACAACTTTTCATGCGACTTTGCAGTTCCAAGATGCAGGACAAGTCGCACAAATGTGAAAGGGGCCTAAAGGAGAAATATCCAAACAAAGCCCACAAGCTTTTTAATTATTTTTTTATTTTTTTTATTTTTTTACTACTATTGAAAGGTTTCACACTGTGAAACACTTTTTAAAGATAAATAGTTCATTTTATATACAACTACTGTACATAGATCAGACCAAAATGAGGGATGAGGGACAGAGGAACTATGTTCCAATCAGGGACAGTCCCTTGAAATCAAGGACAGTTGGGAGCTATGCATCCAAACAGGATGGACATCTCTCAGTCTTGCAACTACCAATGATCATGGAGATAGGCCCAGGGGAAAGGAGGGAAGGAGCAAAGAGAGTTCTCCAGCCTGCTGGCCAGGGGAGATACAAACCCATAGCCTCTAACTTGCAAGGCCGTTATTCTACCAGTTACGCCACCAAGCCAACTGATTAAACTAAGACTCTCTTTGCCTAACTAATTTCTATCTGAGTTTGACAGCTCTTATAGGGCTCTGACGTCACCAGCGCCCCATAATCCACTGCTCAGGTGCAGTGAATAAATTACTGATGTCACTTCAGATGGGGCGGGGACAATTAATAGGTTTTAATTAAAATATTTAATTAATACTGATCACCCGCTGGCCAGGGTATTCGAACCCCCAGCCTCTCATTTGCTATCCCATTATTCTACCAGCTACGCCACGAGCCAGCTCATTAACCTAAGACTCTCTCTGCCCAACTAACTTCTACCTTTATAGGGCTCTGACGTCAACAGAGCCCCATAATCCACTGCTCAGGTGCAGTGAATAAATTACTGATGTCACTTCAGATGGGGCGGGGACAATTAATAGGTTTTAATTGAAATTCATAATTATATTGATCACCCGCTGGCCAGGGTATTCTAACCCCCTCTCATTTGCTATCCCATTATTCTACCAGCTACGCCACGAGCCAGCGCATTAACCTAAGACTCTCTCTGCCCAACTAACTTCTACCTGAGTTTGACAGCTCTTTAATAGGGCTCTGACATCACCTGCGTCCCATAATCCACTGCTCGGGTGCAGTGAAAAAATTACTGATGTCAGTGTTCAACTCGAACACGAAGCTCATCATTAGTGCCCACCTCTTGCAGGGACAGGAGCGCATATTGGCCTAAATTTATGAAGAAATTTGATTTTTACATTTTTTTTTTATTGAATTAAGTATATATACTTAATATATATACTATAAAAAATATTTTCTTTTTAAATTGTCAGGTCTTTTTTTAGAGCAAAAATAAAAAGCGCAGAGGTGATCAAATACCACCAAAAGAAAACTCGATGTGTGGGGAAAAAAGGACATCAATTGTATTTGGTTACAGCATTGCATGACAGCACAATTGTCAGTTAAAGCAGTAAAATGCAGTGCCGTATTGTAAAAAATGGCCTAGTCTTCCAACTTAATCAGCTACTATTTTTTTTTTTTTTTGTCTTTGAAATATGTTTGGCTGACCCATTTATACATCTGAGGAATGCTTGGCTCCTCGGAGTTGCCATGTGATGCGGCATTTTTCACTACAGATGGAGAATGTCCATTTTTACATCAGAAGAACGTTATAGAGATGAGTGGTGACAGGTTTTCTTGGAAAGTGGGTGGCATGTGATAAACCTGAGCAGATGCCTCTGACTCAGCCTTTGTTTTCTCTCAGGATTATTTCTAGTTAGTGAGGGACATACTCTATACAAGATATTATGTTCAAATGGGATTTTTTTTTTTTTTTAACTATTGATTGATTGTTATGAATTTGTAGAGCTATTAAAACAAAAAGTTATAGCTGTAACAGAATCAGGAAAGATCACAACGAGACGTACAGTACAGTACAGAGGTCATAGATCACCTCTTAGATAGCCAAGCTTTAGAAAGCATGGCAACATATCGGTGTATCGCCTCACTCATGGGCACTGCGAACGCCCGCTGGGGCGCGATCTGCGACTGCTGTATCCAATGCTCGTTATCGGGCAATTGTTATTGGCTGACCAAGCCTTTTCTGTATTCAGTGTTTTCCATAAATACACTTGCGCCAAAGAAATGTGATAAAAATAAAATTAAAATTAAATATGCAATTATTATAGCTGCTGCTGCTGCTACAGGCCACTACTGGGCATATGAAGAGTATTAAAAATACCGCAATAGAATTTTAAGTATGAGATCAGCAGCGCAAGCTCTGGTGCTAGTTAATAAACAATCAAACGCACTATAAAAAAACATCAAAATGCTGTGTAGATAATAATATCATTAACTGCATTAAGACAGCTCGCCACAGATTTAGTGTCGGTTCACAAAGGGGCGACACGACTTCGGGCGACTAATGCCGTCACCCATGCACCGCGACTTTGGGGCGGCTTGCAACGACTTCACATAATGGAAGTCAATGCAAGTCGCTCCGACTTTGCAAGAAAAGGTGCAGGAACCTTTTTCTAAGTCGGAGCGACTTGAGTCGCTCCTATCAGAACGGTTCCAATTGCACAGCACGGTCCGCTACTTGTCAGGCGACCCTTACTGCGGCTGGCAGCCTCTCCTGCGCGAACCGACATAGCCCTACGTTGGACGCGCACGTGGTGCTGGTCGTAGCCCTACGTCAGTCACGCCACTAGGCAGCAGGGATGCCGATTCACGGGACCAGCGGCACCGATTGCTGCCGGGCACCCGCGATCGCTCCCCACTGAGAGAGAAGAACGGGCAGCTGTTGTAAACGCAACCGACCATTCTTCTCTCTGGAATGAACACAGAGCGCCTGTGATCCTTCTATATAGGAACATAGGTCTCTTTGATCATTTCACAAGCCCCTCCCCCCAGAGTTGTTAGAACCCCCCCCCCCAGGCTTACATTTAATTATTTGATCACCCCTAGGTTAACCCCTTTCCTGCCAGTGTCATTATTACAGTAACAGTGTATATTTTTAGCACTGATTACTGTAGTAATGTCACTGTTCCCTCCAAAAGTGTCAAAAATGATAGTTAGGGGTCCAATCTGTCCACTGCAATGTCGCAGTCCCACAAAAAATTGCAGATCGCCACCATTACTAGTAAAAAAAAAAAAAAAAATTACATAAATCTTTCCCCTAGTTTGTAGACGTGATAACTAGTGTTGAGCGAACACGGACTGTATTATTCGTGTTCGTACCGAATAATTGGATTTTTTGTACCCGAACACGGACACGGACACTTTACTGTATGTTCGGGTAAAAATCCGTGTTCGGTCGTTTTATTTCCGGGTTTTGCATGCTTTGGCGCTCTTTTCATGGCGGGCTTTCAACAGCCAATCAACAATCGTTTAACTGGTGTGCCTTAAGCCATCCCAGCCATGCCTGCAAATGTCTCAGTAGCTGTGATTGGCCGTCTGAAGCATGTGACCAAGTCTTTATAAGTTCGAGGCAGCCGCAGCGGCGTCATTATGCTGCTTAGATTCAGGGACAGAGCACACATCAACGTGCTGGCTGCTGATTAGGGAAAGATAGGCAGGAAAAAACCATTTGTGTCCGGATAGAATTGAGGGACAGGTCGGAGTGTTTAGGCAGGGCGAGTTGTAGGCATTTTAGGGATAGAGTCTGCTGAATTATATAGGGTCAGTGTCTTCTACAAACTACAATCGATATTGCTGTGTGGGGGGTGGGGTGAATCTGCACTCAATCCTGATCTACGATCTCTTCTCAATCCTGTTAGGGACAGAGTCTGCTGAATTTTAGGGAAACTGTGTTCTACAAACTACAATCGATATTGCTGTGTGGGGGGTGGGGTGAATCTGCACTCAATCCTGATCTACGATCTCTTCTCAATCCTGTTAGGGACAGAGTCTGCTGAATTTTAGGGAAACTGTGTTCTACAAACTACAATCGATATTGCTGTGTGGGGGGTGGGGTGAATCTGCACTCAATCCTGATCTACGATCTCTTCTCAATCCTGTTAGGGACAGAGTCTGCTGAATTTTAGGGAAACTGTGTTCTACAAACTACAATCGATATTGCTGTGTGGTGTGGGATTGGAGATAGGCAGGTGTCAGTGATCCACATCCATTTTTCTGTGTGTGAGCTGCAGTGAACACAATCTTTTTGGGCTGCAGTGAACACAATCTTTTTGGGCTGCAGTGAACACAATCTTTTTGGGCTGCAGTGAACACAATCTTTTTGGGCTGCAGTGAACACAATCTTTTTGGGCTGCAGTGAACACAATCTTTTTGGGGTGCAGTGAACACAATCCTTTTTGGTGTGCAGTGAACACAATCTTTGTGGGGTGCAGTGAACAAAATCCTTTGTGGGGTGCAGTGAACACAATCTTTTTGGGGTGCAGTGAACAAAATCCTTTTTGGGGTGCAGTGAACAACATCCTTTTTGGGGTGCAGTGAACACAATCTTTTTGGGGTGCAGTGAACAAAATCCTTTGTGGGGTGCAGTGAACACAATCTTTTTGGGGTGCAGTGAACACAATCTTTTTGGGGTGCAGTGAACACAATCTTTTTGGGGTGCAGTGAACACAATCTTTTTGGGGTGGAGTGAACAACATCCTTTTTGGGGTGCAGTGAACAAAATCCTTTTTGGGGTGCAGTGAACAAAATCATTTTTGGGGTGCAGTGAACACAATCTTTTTGGGGTGCAGTGAACACAATCTTTGTGGGGTGCAGTGAACACAATCTTTTTGGGGTGGAGTGAACAACATCCTTTTTGGGGTGCAGTGAACAACATCCTTTTTGGGGTGCAGTGAACACAATCTTTTTGGGGTGCAGTGAACACAATCTTTGTGGGGTACAGTGAACAGAATCTTTGTGGGGTGCAGTGAACACAATCTTTGGGGGGTACAGTGAACACAATCTTTGTGAGGTGCAGTGAACACAATCTTTGTGGGGTGCAGTGAACACAATCATTGTGGGGTGCAGTGAACTCAATCTTTGTGGGGTACAGTGAACACAATCTCATACTGAAGGTTTGAGGGTGCTGCCTGTTCCATACTCCCCCTACTCCTCATCTAGCCTTTTAGGGGTACAAACAATAGTAATTGGGGCCTAGTGTGGTTGTGTACGTGTGATATACATACACTTTTTTGGGATCATATTTTCTATTCCGCTATTTAATCAAAAACCTTTGGGGATCAGTTAAATTGGGGGATAGTCTGTGTTGGTACGTGTGAGAGAGATCCACCTTTCCAAGTTGTTGGGGTTCATCTCATACTTCTGAAGGTTTGAGGGTGCTGCCTGTTCCATACTCCCCCTACTCCTAGCCTTTTAGGGGTACAAACAATAGTAATTGGGGCCTAGTGTGGTTGTGTACGTGTGATATACATACACTTTTTTGGGATCATATTTTCTATTCCGCTATTTAATCAAAAACCTCTGGGGATCAGTTAAATTGGGGGATAGTCTGTGTTGGTACGTGTGAGAGAGATCCACCTTTCCAAGTTGTTGGGGTTCATCTCATACTTCTGAAGGTTTGAGGGTGCTGCCTGTTCCATACTCCCCCTACTCCTAGCCTTTTAGGGGTACAAACAATAGTAATTGGGGCCTAGTGTGGTTGTGTACGTGTGATATACATACACTTTTTTGGGATCATATTTTCTATTCCGCTATTTAATCAAAAACCTCTGGGGATCAGTTAAATTGGGGGATAGTCTGTGTTGGTACGTGTGAGAGAGATCCACCTTTCCAAGTTGTTGGGGTTCATCTCATACTTCTGAAGGTTTGAGGGTGCTGCCTGTTCCATACTCCCCCTACTCCTAGCCTTTTAGGGGTACAAACAATAGTAATTGGGGCCTAGTGTGGTTGTGTACGTGTGATATACATACACTTTTTTGGGATCATATTTTCTATTCCGCTATTTAATCAAAAACCTCTGGGGATCAGTTAAATTGGGGGATAGTCTGTGTTGGTACGTGTGAGAGAGATCCACCTTTCCAAGTTGTTGGGGTTCATCTCATACTTCTGAAGGTTTGAGGGTGCTGCCTGTTCCATACTCCCCCTACTCCTAGCCTTTTAGGGGTACAAACAATAGTAATTGGGGCCTAGTGTGGTTGTGTACGTGTGATATACATACACTTTTTTGGGATCATATTTTCTATTCCGCTATTTAATCAAAAACCTTTGGGGATCAGTTAAATTGGGGGATAGTCTGTGTTGGTACGTGTGAGAGAGATCCACCTTTCCAAGTTGTTGGGGTTCATCTCATACTTCTGAAGGTTTGAGGGTGCTGCCTGTTCCATACTCCCCCTACTCCTAGCCTTTTAGGGGTACAAACAATAGTAATTGGGGCCTAGTGTGGTTGTGTACGTGTGATATACATACACTTTTTTGGGATCATATTTTCTATTCCGCTATTTAATCAAAAACCTCTGGGGATCAGTTAAATTGGGGGATAGTCTGTGTTGGTACGTGTGAGAGAGATCCACCTTTCCAAGTTGTTGGGGTTCATCTCATACTTCTGAAGGTTTGAGGGTGCTGCCTGTTCCATACTCCCCCTACTCCTAGCCTTTTAGGGGTACAAACAATAGTAATTGGGGCCTAGTGTGGTTGTGTACGTGTGATATACATACACTTTTTTGGGATCATATTTTCTATTCCGCTATTTAATCAAAAACCTCTGGGGATCAGTTAAATGTGGGGATAGTCTGTGTTGGTACGTGTGAGAGAGATCCACCTTTCCAAGTTGTTGGGGTTCATCTCATACTTCTGAAGGTTTGAGGGTGCTGCCTGTTCCATACTCCCCCCTACTCCTAGCCTTTTAGGGGTACAAACAATAGTAATTGGGGCCTAGTGTGGTTGTGTACGTGTGATATACATACACTTTTTTGGGATCATATTTTCTATTCCGCTATTTAATCAAAAACCTTTGGGGATCAGTTAAATTGGGGGATAGTCTGTGTTGGTACGTGTGAGAGAGATCCACCTTTCCAAGTTGTTGGGGTTCATCTCATACTTCTGAAGGTTTGAGGGTGCTGCCTGTTCCATACTCCCCCTACTCCTCATCTAGCCTTTTAGGGGTACAAACAATAGTAATTGGGGCCTAGTGTGGTTGTGTACGTGCGAGATACATACACTTTTTTTGATCATATTTCCTATTCCGCTATTCAATAAAAACCTTTGAGGATCAATTGAATTGCGGGATAGTCTGTGTCGGTACGTGTGAGAGAGATCCACCTTTCCAAGTTGTTGGGGTTCATCTCATACTTCTGAAGGTTTGAGGGTGCTGCCTGTTCCATACCCCCCCTACTCCTCATCTAGCCTTTTAGGGGTACAAACAATAGTAATTGGGGCCTAGTGTGGTTGTGTACGTGCGAGATACATACACTTTTTTTGATCATATTTCCTATTCCGCTATTCAATAAAAACCTTTGAGGATCAATTGAATTGCGGGATAGTCTGTGTCGGTACGTGTGAGAGAGATCCACCTTTCCAAGTTGTTGGGGTTCATCTCATACTTCTGAAGGTTTGAGGGTGCTGCCTGTTCCATACCCCCCCTACTCCTCATCTAGCCTTTTAGGGGTACAAACAATAGTAATTGGGGCCTAGTGTGGTTGTGTACGTGCGAGATACATACACTTTTTTTGATCATATTTCCTATTCCGCTATTCAATAAAAACCTTTGAGGATCAATTGAATTGCGGGATAGTCTGTGTCGGTACGTGTGAGAGAGATCCACCTTTCCAAGTTGTTGGGGTTCATCTCATACTTCTGAAGGTTTGAGGGTGCTGCCTGTTCCATACCCCCCCTACTCCTCATCTAGCCTTTTAGGGGTACAAACAATAGTAATTGGGGCCTAGTGTGGTTGTGTACGTGCGAGATACATACACTTTTTTTGATCATATTTCCTATTCCGCTATTCAATAAAAACCTTTGAGGATCAATTGAATTGCGGGATAGTCTGTGTCGGTACGTGTGAGAGAGATCCACCTTTCCAAGTTGTTGGGGTTCATCTCATACTTCTGAAGGTTTGAGGGTGCTGCCTGTTCCATACTCCCCCTACTCCTCATCTAGCCTTTTAGGGGTACAAACAATAGTAATTGGGGCCTAGTGTGGTTGTGTACGTGCGAGATACATACACTTTTTTTGATCATATTTCCTATTCCGCTATTCAATAAAAACCTTTGAGGATCAATTGAATTGCGGGATAGTCTGTGTCGGTACGTGTGAGAGAGATCCACCTTTCCAAGTTGTTGGGGTTCATCTCATACTTCTGAAGGTTTGAGGGTGCTGCCTGTTCCATACTCCCCCTACTCCTCATCTAGCCTTTTAGGGGTACAAACAATAGTAATTGGGGCCTAGTGTGGTTGTGTACGTGCGAGATACATACACTTTTTTTGATCATATTTCCTATTCCGCTATTCAATAAAAACCTTTGAGGATCAATTGAATTGCGGGATAGTCTGTGTCGGTACGTGTGAGAGAGATCCACCTTTCCAAGTTGTTGGGGTTCATCTCATACTTCTGAAGGTTTGAGGGTGCTGCCTGTTCCATACCCCCCCTACTCCTCATCTAGCCTTTTAGGGGTACAAACAATAGTAATTGGGGCCTAGTGTGGTTGTGTACGTGCGAGATACATACACTTTTTTTGATCATATTTCCTATTCCGCTATTCAATAAAAACCTTTGAGGATCAATTGAATTGCGGGATAGTCTGTGTCGGTACGTGTGAGAGAGATCCACCTTTCCAAGTTGTTGGGGTTCATCTCATACTTCTGAAGGTTTGAGGGTGCTGCCTGTTCCATACCCCCCCTACTCCTCATCTAGCCTTTTAGGGGTACAAACAATAGTAATTGGGGCCTAGTGTGGTTGTGTACGTGCGAGATACATACACTTTTTTTGATCATATTTCCTATTCCGCTATTCAATAAAAACCTTTGAGGATCAATTGAATTGCGGGATAGTCTGTGTCGGTACGTGTGAGAGAGATCCACCTTTCCAAGTTGTTGGGGTTCATCTCATACTTCTGAAGGTTTGAGGGTGCTGCCTGTTCCATACCCCCCCTACTCCTCATCTAGCCTTTTAGGGGTACAAACAATAGTAATTGGGGCCTAGTTTGGTTGTGTACGTGCGAGATACATACACTTTTTTTGATCATATTTCCTATTCCGCTATTCAATAAAAACCTTTGAGGATCAATTGAATTGCGGGATAGTCTGTGTTGGTACGTGTGAGAGAGATCCACCTTTCCAAGTTGTTGGGGTTCATCTCATACTTCTGAAGGTTTGAGGGTGCTGCCTGTTCCATACTCCCCCTACTCCTCATCTAGCCTTTTAGGGGTACAAACAATAGTAATTGGGGCCTAGTGTGGTTGTGTACGTGTGATATACATACACTTTTTTTGGATCATATTTTCTATTCCGCTATTCAATAAAAACCTTTCTAGGGCAAGATCTTAAATTACAGAAATATGAGGAGACCGTCAAATAAGGGCCGTGGCCTGGGTCGTGGTGCTGCTGGTAGAGCTCCTGTTGCAAGGAGAGGACATGGTCGATCTGTGCCAGCTACACGCACAAGTGAAACACCTTCCTCAAGTGTGAGTAGGCGACAGAACCTGCATCAGTATTTGGTAGGGCATCAAACGCCCCTAGAAGTGATGAGGCCAGAACAAGTTGAGGCGATAGTAGATTGGTTTGCTGCTGACAGTGCCTCCAGTTCCTTCACATTGTCTCCCACCCAGTCTACTGCAGAAAGGTCAGAGTTGGCACCTGCAGCCAATGTCCAACCGTCTTTCACCTCACCCCCTTGCAAATCAGGCCAGCAGTCTGAGCCCCAAGCCATACAGCAGTCTCTTATTCTTTTTGAGGACTCTGTCAGCAGGGTTTCCCAGGGCCATCCACCTAGCCCTGCCCCAGAAGTGGAAGAGATTGAGTGCAGCGATGCCCAACCACTTATTCCTCAAGATGAGTACATGCAAGGATCATCGCAGCACGTCTCCGATGATGACGAAACGCAGGTGCCAACTGCTGCGGCGTTCAGCATTGTGGAGACCGACAAGGAGGGCAGGGGTGAAGACTGGGTGGAAGATGATGTGGAGGACGATGAGGTCCTCGACCCCACATGGAATGAACGTCATGCAGGTGAACTGAGTAGTTTGGAGGAAGAGGCGGTGGTCGCACAGAGCCACCAGCACAGCAGAAGAGGGAGCAGGGTGCAGAAGCGGAGCGGCCGTGCCCTAGACACTACGCCCGCTACTGCCCAACGCAGCAAGGGAACGAGCGCACCAAAGTCAGCTCAAAGGAGTTCTCTAGCGTGGAAGTTCTTTAGAAAATGTGCTGATGACAGGACACGAGTGGTTTGCACCCTGTGCAATCAGAGCTTGAAGCGAGGCATGAACCTTCTCAACCTGAGCACAACCTGCATGATCAGGCATCTAAGTGCAAAGCACGAGCTGCAGTGGAGTACACACCTTCAAAACCAAGAAACGTCTCTGGCTCATCCTGCTTCCACTTCTGCTGCAGTCTCGGCCGCTCCAGCCACATCTGTAGTGATACCGGCACCTGCCACCCCGCAAACAGACGATCTGTCAGCAACACCACCACCTGGGTCACCAACAACCATCTCCACAATGTCCCGTGGAAGCGTTCAGCTTTCCATCTCCCAAACACTTGAGAGGAAGAGGAAGTACCCCCCTACCCACCCGCGATCCCTGGCCCTGAATGCCAGCATTTCAAAATTATTGGCCTTTGAAATGCTGTCATTCCGTCTGGTGGAGACGCACAGTTTTAAAAACCTTATGTCGGTGGCTGTCCCACAGTACGTCGTGCCCAGCCGCCACTACTTTTCCAGGCAAGCCATCCCTTCCCTGCACAACCAAGTGGGGGAAAAAATCAGGTGTGCACTGCGCAACGCCATCTGTGCCAAGGTCCACCTAACTACGGATACGTGGACCAGTAAGCACGGTCAGGGGCGTTATATCTCCCTAACGGCACACTGGGTAAATGCAGTGGCGGATGGGCCTGAGGCGGATAGCAATTTGGCGCATGTCCTTCCACCACCGAGGATTGCAGGGCGCTTCAGTTTGCCTCCTGTTCCTAACTCCTCCTACTCCGCTTCCTCATCCTCTACCGCCTCCTCATCCGGACAGCGTAACACCTTCACCACCAACTTCAGCACGGCCAGGGGTAAACGACAGCAGGCAGTTTTACAACTTGCCTGTTTGGGGGACAAACCACACACCGCGCAGGAGTTGTGGAGGAGCATGGAACAGCAGACAAATGAGTGGTTGCTGCCAGCGAGCCTCAAGCCCGGCCTGGTGGTGTGCGATAACGGGCGAAATCTCATAGCAGCTCTGGGCCTAGCCGGTTTGACGCACATCCCTTGCCTGGCGCATGTGCTGAATTTGGTGGTGCAGAGGTTCCTTAAAAACTACCCCGATATGTCAGAGCTGCTGCAGAAAGTGCGGGCCGTTTGTGCGCACTTTCGGCGTTCTCACCCTGCTGCTGCTCGCCTGGCAGCGCTGCAGCGTAACTTCGGCCTTCCCGCTCACCGCCTCATATGTGACGTGCCCACAAGGTGGAACTCCACCTTGCACATGCTGGAAAGACTGTGCGAGCAGCAGCAGGCCATAGTGGAGTTTCAGCTGCAGCACGCACGCGTGAGTCGCTCTGCGGAACAGCACCACTTCACCACCAATAACTGGGCCTCCATGCGAGACCTGTGTGCCTTGTTGCGCTGTTTTGAGTACTCCACCAACATGGCCAGTGGCAATGACGCCGTTCTCAGCTTAACTATCCCACTTCTATGCCTCCTTGAAAAAACAATTCGGGCGATGATGGAAGAGGATGTGGCACAGGATGAGGAGGAGGAGGAGGATGAAGAGGTAACATTTCCAAGGCTTTCAGGGCAGTCATTCGCAAGGGGCTCCGAGGGTGGGTTCCTGCACACGCAAACGCCAGGGACGCAATTGTCCAGCAGGGGCACAGTTCTGGAGGATGAGGAGGATGAGGAGGAGGAGGAGCTGGAGGAGGAGATGGAACCATGTTCACAGCAGGGTGGCACCCAGGCCAGCTCATGGCCATCACTGGTGCGTGGCTGGGGGGATACAGAGGACACGGACGATACACCTCCCACAGAGGACAGCCTTTCGTTGCCTCTGGGCAGCCTGGCACACATGAGCGATTACATGCTGCAGTGTCTCCACAACGACCGCCGAGTTGCCCACATTCTAACTTGTGCTGATTACTGGGTGGCCACGCTGCTGGATCCCCGTTACAAGGACAACGTACCGTCCTTAATTCACTCACTGGAGCGCGATCGCAAAATGCGCGAGTACAAGCGCACGCTGGTAGACGCCATGCTGCTGGCATTCCCATCTGACAGCGGGGCCACAGTGGAAGCACAAGGCAGAGGAGGAGGAGGAGGAGGTCGCCAACGCAACCAGGGCACCGCCAGCACCTCAGAAGGCAGGGTTAGCATGGCCGAAATGTGGAAAAGCTTTGTCAGCACGCCACAACAAACAGCAGCACCAGCAGCTCAGATGGAACGTCTTAGCAGGAGGCAGCATTTTACCAACATGGTGGAGCAGTATGTGTGCACACGCCTACATGTAGTGAATGACGGGTCTGCCCCCTTCAACTTCTGGGTCTCCAAGTTGGGCACATGGCCTGAGCTTGCCCTTTACGCCTTGGAGGTGCTGGCGTGCCCTGCAGCCAGTGTATTATCTGAACGGGTATTTAGCACGGCTGGGGGCGTTATAACAGACAAGCGCAGCCGCCTGTCCAGAGACAATGTGGACAAGCTCACGTTCATTAAAATGAACCAGGCATGGATCCCACGGGACTTTTCCGTACCTTATGCAGAATAGCAATGGATACCGACCTTACCCACCCATTGTTCCATTTTTGCTCTTTCTCACTCTTTTGGGGTGTACCCTCATTTAAAATTTGTGAAAAGAAGCAGTGTTGGCTACCTCGTCCTCCTCCTCAGGGCCAGATTAATGTAGGGTCTATTGGAGCTGCAGCTCCAGGCCCCTACCTTTTATATAGGCCCCGGGTTGGCCATATTCACTGTTACCGCTCTTCTGTCACTTGTAAACACAGAAGTCTGGCTTCTATGCTCGCTTCCCCAGGCAGCACCCTCAGAACCTCCCCACACAGCGTGAAGGCCGGACAAGGAGGGACAGTTGGCGATGCATGGATGTGTTTATGGGCTTCAGAGACAGCATCCCATGTTGAATTAGGCATGCATGGCTGCACCCTTCCTCCTCTGGGTGCATGGCAAGGCACGGCCCTAAGGCCCTTCAAAATCCTCAGCACCAAGCCCATGATGCTGTTAATCCGGCCCTGGTCCTCCTCCACCGCCGCTTCCACCTACACCGCCCATAGGTGTGCGCAGCCTATTGCATTAAGGTGTGCACCCCAAAGTTGAAATACACATGCATGTGTTTGCCAGCAGGGAGAGTAATGTATCGGGGCCATGTACCTGTAGGCAAGGAGAAATAGAGCAGAGCAGGTCCCAGGGAGATCTTTCCCATCTCCTCACTGGCAATGCTATGTGCCCTAGGTGATTAGGGTGTGCCCAGGCACACCCAGCACACCCTGTGCGCACGCCTATGTCACCGCCACATCCACCACCACCTCAACCTCCCTCCTACTCCATATGGGCCTCGTCCTTCAGAGATGAAGAAGAACATTGTTTTATTTTTCTGTTTTTTTTTGTTGTTTTAAGTTATTTCCCTATCCACATTTGTTTGCAGAGCACTTGCCATGCTCTTAATTACGTTTTGCTGCCATTTGCAGCACTCTAGCCCTTTCCTTTGGTGTTTTAGAGCCATTTTAGTGCCTTAAAGTTCGGGTCCCCATTGACTTCAATGGGGTTCGGTGTCCGGGAAAAGTTCGGTAAAAGTCCGGGACACGGACCCGGACTTTTTTTTAAAGTTCGGCCGAACCCGTCGAACACGGACATCTAGGTGTCCGCTCAACCCTAGTGATAACATTTGCGCAAACCAATCAAAATAGGCTTATTGTGATTTTTGAAAATATAAGTAGCAGAATACAAATTGGCCTAAAATTATGAGAAATTTTCATTTTTTAAATTTTGTTGGGGAATGTTATATAGCAGAATGTGAAAAATATTGTTTTTTTTTTTTTTTTTTTTCAGAAATATCGCTCTTTTTTTATTTATAGCACACAAAAAAAATCGCACAGGTGATCAAACACCACCAAAAGAAAGCTCTATTTGTGGGGAAAAAAAGGACATCAATTTTATTTGGGTACAACGTCGCACGACCGCGCAATTTTCTGTTAAAGTAATGCAGTGCCGAATCGCAAAAAATGGCCTGGTCATTAAGGGGGGTAGAACCTTCTGGTCCAAAAGTGGTTAAAATGCTCTAAAAAATAAATTAATAAGTAGTTGGTGCAGAACAACCCCCCCCCCCCCAAAAAAAAAAAAAAAACAATCTGCACCTAAGTGATATATTGCTAAATATTTTTATAATAAATGTCCAAAGGAATGTCCAACAATAACTGTGTACTGGAACCTTTAAGGATATCCAACCAAATAAACGCAATCTTTCTGCCAAAAAGGCCAGATGCATAATACAGATTTATCCTGGGTATAGTGATGGTGTCACCCTCTGTGCTGAATAGGACAGAAATTCTCACTCACTGAATACTGTTGATCCCTCTTACCATATTGCAAGGAGAGATTCAAGCAAGCTTATGCGGTCTCCGTGACCTATGTGCAGGTCCCCAGCTCGTTCTCCCGATAGGTTTCCTCCGCAGGGTAGATGCTACCTATGATGATCCCAAAAAGAAAGCACAAAAAAAAAGGAAACGGCCTCCTGGTAACGTGATGCCCCCAAACATTTTTTTTTTTATTAGCAGAGACCCTAGAGAAGTAAACTTCTTGTAGACGATCATCACAATTTTCCATGTCACTTGGTATTTGGGCAGCGGTTTTTCAAAGGCAATTTAAAAAAAAAAATACACTTTAATGAATTTTAATTAAAAAAAAAAAAAAAAAAACACAATAAATAACCTACTTTTTTGGTAAAATATAAAAGATAATGATACGCCGAGTAAATATATACCTAAATATGTCACTCTTTAAATTTTATTCATGCTTGTGGAATGGAGACAAACTATGATACTTAAAAAACTCAACAGGTGACGTTTTAAACATTTTTTATAGGTTAATTTATTCAGAGTTACATCGGTGGTCTATCACTAGAATTATAGCTCTCGATCTAACGTTCATGGTGATACTTCACATGTGTAGTGCAAACACTGTTTATTTATGCCTGCATGACTTACGCGTGCGTTCACTTCTGCGTGCAAGCATGGAAGCATGGAGGGGTGGGGCCGCTTTACTCTTTTTTTTTTTTCTTAATTTTTTTTTTTCCATAAAGATTGTAAATATCCCTTGTAATAGAAATAAGGGATGACAGGTCCTCTTTATCGAGAGATCTGGAGTCAATAAGACCCTCAATCTCTCTTTAAAAGCAAAAGATTAAAAAAAAAAATGTATTTTTTTTGCTTTAAAAAAAAATGTTTACTTCTGCCCATCATGGTGTCATTCCGGTCCTCCAGGATCATAGAGGCGATCAGAGAAAATCTGGTCTCTGGTAACCTCTATGGCCAGCTGTGCGAACCATCGGACCGTTTCCTAAGGGCACTGGTAAAAAGGTAAGACGGAGAAACACCGGGAGGGGCGACCCCTGCCGTTGCTTTTGAAAGCGATCAAGCAGGCAATTAGCCACTGGAACCACTTTTATGAGAAATCCAATCACAGGCTGAAAAAGAAATACCAGGGTTATGGCTGATAGCTTCAGCCATAGCCCCGGTAAACCACTTGCAAGCGGCAACGTATATATACGTATTTTAGTCGTCAAGTGGATATTATACACTGATTTGGGTTATTTTTACTCAAAAAATGTTGAGAAAATAGATTTTGGATTATATTTATGAAGAAATAGTATTTGCAGTATCCAGTGATGATCAAATACCATCAAAAGAAAGCTCTATGTGTGTGAAATAATGATGTCGATTTCATTTGGGTACAGCGTTGTATAACTGCACTTCGTTTTTATATGGGGATGTGTGTGGTGCGATGAAAAAGTATAAATCAGGTGCGCTATCCCAATAGTATATAAATGACACAACGTAAAAGTTATAATACGTGATAATGATGAAAACAAAGTATATCAGAGTAAATTGATAATCAGACAAGTGCGAATCAATGAAATGAGTCCAGTGAATCACCAGTGTAAATCAAACAATAGTGTCCAAAAGGTTATGTGGTAAACACTCCAATTCAAAGATGAATCCAAAATTCGTGCTTTAAACACAATATAACTGAAGAAGGTGCAAGCCACGTGATAGAAAGGTTCAGCGTCCCACCACCAGCTTAGCTCCTTACTGGAAAATGGAAATGTGAGGGCGTATAAGAATATCCCTGCTCCAGAGATCATGCAGCAAGAGGAAGGTTCCAAATCACTCAGGCTGACACTATTACACAAAGGGAGTATCTAGACTCTTACCAGAATGAACATAGATACAAGCCTTGGACAATCCTGAAATCCTGTCCTGCATGGAATCACTATGCGGTGGATAGCTGATGTGATCTCAGATGTCTTTTAACCTCCTCTGCTGCCACTTCCAGCAATGTCTCCTCTCTACTTCGCACTTTTTATACTTTTCACTTTTTCGATGTGTGTGGTGCGTTTGTAAGATTCTGGTACCTCTGGTACCCTTATTTTCTATTTTCTTTTAATATGCGTCCCACCTTTCTAATTAGGTGGTACGCATACACCTTTAAGACGGATGACGTCATCGCCGAGCGCCGCAGAGCGGCTATTTCAACCGCCGGCGTTCTCTCTCACATTGTTCGTTCAACCTGCCTGTGTGTCCACATGCTTACAAGCTTGTTTTGCTACCGGAACCTCCAGCTATTCTCTTTTACTTGGAAACAGACCGGAACCTCGCTACTGATCCTTGTATCTCGCTACTGGATCACTCCCTCACTACTGGACCCTTCTACTACTAACCTTACTAGTGATAAGTACCCCACAGGGGAATCCTCCATAACCTTACTTACACTATCTACCTCTGCACATTAAGGACTGTTACTATCTATGCATACTAATTCTATCATCTGCACTGTTACATAGATTGCTAGCTCTTGAGTCTACTTCCATCTATCCTTGCACTGGGTTAGTTTATCCTGTATTTGTCATCTGCTGTCCTTACCACCTGTTACCATACTCAATTACTAACCTATCTGCATTCTACCTAATACCATCTAATACTCTCCTGAACATTTCTATCAAGTGCTTACCATCTCTGTCACTGTTCACACCTGTCCCTTCAGCACATCATCTTCATACTATCATATACATCCTATCACTCCAGGAACATCTTATTGAGTGTATATATATGTATGCTGAAGCTGACAGGCCCACAGTGATGAGTCTGGAGAGTTGGATCTGGTTATTCAACACATCTCTACATGACTACTGAGTGGAGATTCTGCAGCTGCAAATCCAGCCTACTACAAAAACGCAGAAGCGTTACAGATTGAACGAACCTAAAAAATGGATTCAGCAGAATTACCCACTCAAGTGACACAATTAACACAACAAGTAAATGCATTAATGCTTGCTCTTACTGAAGTAAAAGAAGAAAATCAGACTCTGAGACAGCAGGTAACCCGTCTTTCACGGCTCACTGCTGCTCAACCCCCTGAACCTAAAATAAACCCTCCTCTAATGTTTACAGGTGATCGGAAAAAATTTTGTGAATTCAAAAACGCATGTCAATTGCTTTTTTTGTTAAAACCTCGTACATACCCTACTGATCAAATTAAAGTCTGTACCGTTATCTCATACTTAACGGGTGATCCACGGGCCTGGGCAGACTCTCTCTTTGAGAAAAATGATCAGCTTCTCAACTCCTATTCTTTATTCCTAGCGGAACTCGCTAGTTTATATGATGACCCCAACAGGCAGAGTACTGCTGATATTCAATTGAGGGCTTTAAAACAAGGAAGGAGACCTGTAGAAGACTTTGTAGCTGAGTTCAAAAGATGGACCCTTGATTCAGGGTGGAATGATACATCTCTGCGAACTCAATTCAGACTCGGGTTGTCAGAAGCTGTTAAAGACGAGCTCGCCCGAGCGGATTTACCTGGCACCTTGGATGCCTTAATACAACTCAGTATCAACATCGACAGGCGACTGCGTGAAAGAAAGGCTGAGAAAATGGGAATGCCATTGTCTAGTCCTTCTCGGATTTCGGCCGTTGACCATACTCCCATGGAGGTAGGAACTATACGCCCACCTTTATCAACTACTGAACGAGCCAGAAGAAGATCCAGAAACCTCTGCATGTACTGCGCATCCCCGGATCATTTGATAAGCGTCTGTCCCCTTGTCCGCAAAAAAGAGGGTGAGTGTTCACATGTCTTGCTAGGAGGATTAACGACTTCCTTTTCTAAACCCTATCTCTTTGTTCATTTGACATTACAGTGGGACCAGACTAGGATTACTACCAAGGCTATGATCGACACAGGATCTTGTGGAAACTATATTGATACATGTTTTGTTACCTTAAATAAAATACCTATTATTTCAAAACCTAAATCTGTTTCTGTTAGTTTCATTAACGGTATTCCACTATCTTCTGGTCCAATCACCAACCAGACACAAGCACTCCTCGTCACTACTAACGACTCTCATATGGAGACCACCACTTTTGATATACTATCTTCACCCCATTTTTCTATTATTTTAGGACTCCCCTGGTTACACACACATCAACCAATCATAGATTGGAAAAGACGGACTTTGTCTTTCTCTTCTCACTATTGTGAGATTACGTGTAACCTCCCATCTTATGGAAAGATCCTGTCTGCGGTGTCAGATGAGATTGCACCACTATGCTATCAGGATCTGTCCGAAGTATTCCTTGAAAAAAATGCTCAAATGTTGCCTCCCCATAGGGATTATGATTGCACTATCGATCTACTCCCTAACAGCAAATTGCCTTTCGGTCATGTTTATCCTCTTTCACAGGATGAACTTTCTCATCTCAAGGAATACTTGGATGAGAATTTGACAAAAGGGTTCATCAGACCCTCTACTTCCTCCACAGCTGCAGGACTTTTCTTTGTCCGCAATAAGGATTCAAGTCTTAGGCCTATTATCGATTATAGGCAATTAAATACGATTACAATAAAGGATCGCTATCCTTTACCACTCATCCCTGAACTCATTGAACAAGTGCGTGGGGCTACTTACTTCTGTAAATTAGACCTGAAAGGGGCATACAACCTAATCCGAATCCGTGACGGAGACGAGTGGAAAACAGCATTCAGAACCAGATACGGATTATTCGAATATCTTGTGATGCCATTCGGGTTGTGTAATGCTCCCGCAGCTTTCCAAAGGTTCATAAACGACATCTTTAGAGACTTACTTGATGTCTGTGTTGTAGTATATCTGGACGATATACTTATCTATTCTCGATCTCTCTCTGAACATATAAAACATGTAAGACTTGTGTTATCCAGATTACTCGCACACAATCTATACGTGAAATTAAAAAAATGCCTATTTCATAAAGAAGAAATATTATTCCTAGGATACATCATATCCAAAACTGGAATTAAGATGGATATGAGCAAGATATCCTGTATTCTGGACTGGCCTATACCAACAACTCGTAAGGCATTACAGCGATTCCTTGGATTTTCAAACTTCTATAGGAAGTTCATCAAGAACTTTTCTGCCATTGTGAGACCTCTCACACAACTGACAAGTATAAAGAAACCATTCAAATGGTCAGAAGAAGCAAATCGAGCTTTCTGCTTGTTAAAATCAAGCTTTACTTCTGCTCCCATACTATGCCATCCAGACCCATCCCTCCAATATATTCTGGAGGTAGATGCGTCAAATATGGCAGTAGGAGCAGTTCTCTCCCAACGACCAACAAATACTTCACCACTCCACCCAGTTGCTTTCTTTTCAAAATCATTAAGCAGCCCAGAGGTGAATTACCCAGTGGGTGAAATGGAGTTGCTTGCCATAAAACTGGCACTGGAGAATTGGCGACATCTACTTGAGGGTACCCGGTTACCAATACTCATATATACAGATCATAAAAACCTTCAATACCTCCAGACTAACAAAACTCTCTCCCACCGGCAGGTACGATGGTCATTATTCTTCCTAAGATTCAACTTCTTAGTGACCTACACGCCTGCAGACAAAAATAAAAAAGTGGATGCGCTATCACGATTAACCGAAGATAACTGCGCTGAAATCCCTTCTATTCCTATAATACCCTATGAACGTATTATTGGGGTTGTTCGTTCCCTGAAGGAAGAGATTTTGCACAGTATAGGATTGGATTCACCTCCACCACAACTAAGTACTGATGCAGAAGGCTTCCTCTACTACAACGACAAACTCTACATACCCCCTACTATGCGCACCAAGATCTTGGAGTTATCACATGATGTGCCCATGGCAGGACATATGGGTATGACAAAAACCCTTAATTTGCTTACTAGGCAGTTTTGGTGGCCTGATATGAAGACGTCTGTACAAAAATTTGTATCTTCATGTGACATTTGTGCAAGGTCCAAAATTGACACTACAAAACCATCTGGTCTACTCTGCAGTCTACCAATACCCCCGGTTCCATGGGAAGTTGTGTCCTTAGACTTTATAGTAGAACTACCACCTTCTAAAGGATTTAATACCATTCTAGTGTCAGTGGACCACCTGACAAAGATGGCACATTTCTTCGCTATCCGTAGACTACCTTCATCTAAACAAACAGCGGAACTACTGATGAAACATGTGTTCAAGTTACACGGAATTCCAAAGACTCTTTTATCCGACCGTGGTTCACAGTTCATCTCCAAATTTTGGCAAGCTCTTTGTCAAATATTACGGATTGAGCGAAAGCTCACTTCTCCCTACCACTCTCAGACCAACGGACAGACTGAAAGAGTCAACCAGTGTATAGAACAATATCTGCGTTGCTACACATCATACCTACAGGATGATTGGGTGGACCTTCTCCCTCTGGCGGAATTTGCTTATAACAACGCAACCCACAGTACTACTAAGCAAAGTCCGTTCTACTTGAACTATGGGTTTCATCCCACACTTCTTCCACCACGCATCCTACCATCAAGTAACCCAGTAGCCTCAGACTATCTTACCCAAATAAAGGACTGGGTTTACTTAATACCACTATCTCACACGCCCACAGCCAACAAAAAAGGTACTACGACCTACGTAGAAGACCTTCTCCTCAGTATGCTATTGGGGACCTCGTTTCGACAAGAAATTTAAGATTAAAGATCCCTAGCAAAAAGCTTGGACCTTTATTTCTGGGACCCTTCCTAATTAAGAAACTTATTGGAAAAGCTGCAGTACAGCTCACCTTACCAGCAGATCTCAAGATCCATCCCATCTTCCATGTGTCGCTACTGAAACCCCATGTTCCTAATCAAGGAATAAGGCCTACCATCTTGCCTCCACCTCCAGTACAAGTTGAAGGCGGAGAAGAATATGAGATTAAGGAGATTTTGGATTCTCGTATCCACAGAGGAAGACTCCAGTATCTCATAAGATGGAAGAACTATGGACCCCAAGACGACACCTGGTTGGATACCACTGATGTTCACGCACCTAGGCTTATACGAAGGTTTCACTCGAAATACCCAGAGAAACCAGTGCTATAGGCCTTCCGGAGCCGGCCTTAAGGGGGGGTACTGTAAGATTCTGGTACCTCTGGTACCCTTATTTTCTATTTTCTTTTAATATGCGTCCCACCTTTCTAATTAGGTGGTACGCATACACCTTTAAGATGGATGACGTAATCGCCGAGTGCCGCAGAGCGGCTATTTCAACCGCCGGCGTTCTCTCTCACATTGTTCGTTCAACCTGCCTGTGTGTCCACATGCTTACAAGCTTGTCTTGCTACCGGAACCTCCAGCTATTCTCTTTTACTTGGAAACAGACCGGAACCTCGCTACTGATCCCTGTATCTCGCTACTGGATCACTCCCTCACTACTGGACCCTTCTACTACTAACCTTACTAGTGATAAGTACCCCACAGGGGAATCCTCCATAACCTTACTTACACTATCTACCTCTGCACATTAAGGACTGTTACTATCTATGCATACTAATTCTATCATCTGCACTGTTACATAGATTGCTAGCTCTTGAGTCTACTACCATCTATCCTTGCACTGGGTTAGTTTATCCTGTATTTGTCATCTGCTGTCCTTACCACCTGTTACCATACTCGATTACTAACCTATCTGCATTCTACCTAATACCATCTAATACTCTCCTGAACATTTCTATCAAGTGCTTACCATCTCTGTCACTGTTCACACCTGTCCCTTCAGCACATCATCTTCATACTATCATATACATCCTATCACTCCAGGAACATCTTATTGAGTGTGTATATCTGTATGCTGAAGCTGACAGGCCCACAGTGATGAGTCTGGAGAGTTGGATCTGGTTATTCAACACATCTCTACATGACTACTGAGTGGAGATTCTGCAGCTGCAAATCCAGCCTACTACAAAAACGCAGGAGCGTTACAGCGTTTTGCAGGACTGTGGGGATTACCACCACAGCTCCCGGGGGGAGGCACATGTGATGCCCTGCGTCCACAGGACAGCACGTTACTAATGACAGTCACCTTGTAAGTATAAATAGGTTTGGACAAAAATTTCCTCCCTTTAATTTGAATGTATGCAAGTTTAGTCAACCAATGGATTATTGGAACATTTATTCTATTTTTACAGAGTTTTTGGCATCCGTTCCTGAAGAGTGGTAATAAACCACGAAACGCGTAGAGCTACAAGGATGTCATCAATTTTTCAACCATACAGACAGGACTCCATCGCTTCCCAATCATTATTTAACGCTTACTTACAAACTAGGTCCATGACTGCTGCAGCAAGTTGATGATTCAGCATTTATTGCCATGGTGTATCCTGTAGACTATCTATAATATGGCAACAATGGAATAATTATGGACTGTGTGGTCTATATGGAGTGCCATTAGTCCCTATACTCTTAAATATATATATATATATATATATATATATATATATATATATATATATATATATATATATATATATATATATCATTTGTGTACCTGCACATATATCAGACTGATCCAAGTTTTTGATTGTGTTGATTATACATGAATTGACATTTCATATGCTATACTTGTTGGTGTATGGCAATAAAATGTTTCCATTGCTCAAATTTCCCAGCGTTCTGGTTTCCACCTCAACTAAAGTCCCAATCCTTTCCTCTATTCATATGACTGCGCAATTGCCAGGTAAAGTAGTGCAGTGCTGAATAGCAAAAAATGGCCTGGTCATTAAGGTGGTAAATCCCTCCGGTCCAGAAGTGGTTAAGGGCTGCTATTTGTTATTATAGTAGGCTAATTAGTAGGCTATGGTAGGCTATTATAGTAGGCCATAGTAGGCCTAATTCACCATACCACGTGGACTTTCCTATGCTGCTGGATACGTTTATCCCTATCCAATCCATTTCATTTTGTAGTTCATTCTGACCCTGGACACTACAGATTGAAGTTGGATTGTTTGTCTTTGAAGATCTTCTAGACAACAGCTGAATGTTCCCTGTGGTGCCCTCTCTGGGGCTTGTCAGTCTCCCATGGCCTGGTGAGGCTCAACCACTTATGTACGTTTGCCCTCCCACTTTCTCAAACAGGTCAAGATAACTGGCAAATTGCCGCTGAAAAGAAACAATCTCTCTGGTTCCTCAAGAGTTAGGTGGTCTCGAAGAAGCAGTACTTTCACGAAACTCTATTCTATATCTCAATCATATACTATGCAACTCCATGGTGGCTATTTTTGGTAGAATCAATATTCAAGCTCATTTGTTCATATGCTGTATGTTTTAACATATTTTTATTGTCAAATAACCAATAAAATATTTTATATTTTTATAAATACTTTTGTACTTGTGTGTACTTTGGATGAGTATTTCAAGTCCTACTTGATCTTCCTGTTTCCAAAATAATTTGGTATTATGTTTGTTCTCCTTGAGTGCATATACTTTAGTATTCTTGATCTAAAATTGACCTCATGAACTGTGATGCATAATACAGTATATTCTTAGGAAAAGCCAACTATAGCAAACTTAAACATCTAGATACAAATGAATTGAATAGGAGGGAACTTCATTAATTAGGATGGAAAAATGTACATTTATATGGATCAACGTAAATCTTCTTTCTCTAGAATAGGGGTCTCCAAACTTCTCAGTACAAGGGCCACATTGTGGTTTTTACAAATATAATTTTTTATAGAGTGTCCCCTCCTTATATCCAGAAGTGTCCATTAGAGCCCTCTCCATACATCCAGGAGTGCAATTTGAAGTTGCTCTTTATGTCCAGGAGTGCAGAAAAGAATCTCCCCTTACATCCAAGAATGTTCATCAGAGTCTCCACTTACATCCATGAGTGCCCATCAAAGTCCTTCCTTATTTCCTTAAGTGCCAATCAGAGTCTTCTCTTACTTCCAGGAGTGCCTATCAGAGTCTTCCCTTACATCCAGGAGTTCCCATCTTGAGTGCCAATCAGAGTCTCCTCTTACTTCCAATTGTGTCCTTCATTGTCTCCCCTTACATCCATGAGTGCCAATCAGAGTTTCCTCTTACTTCCAATTGTGTCCATCAGAGTCTCCCCTTACTCCCAGGAGTGCCCATCAGAGTCCCCCCTTACATCCAAGAATGTTCATCAGAGTCTCACCTTACATCCGGGAGTGCCAATCAGAGTCTCCCCTTACATCCGGGAGTGCCAATCAGAGTCTCCCCTTACATCCAAGAATGTCCATCAGAGTCTCCTCTTACTTCCAATTGTGTCCATCAGAGTCTCCTCTCCAGGAGTACTGCTGCCAATCAGTGCTCACCAGTGTCTCCCCAACAATGTCACCTATCAGCAGCACTTAGAACACAAGTTCAAATTCCTCCCATGCTACTACCTCCCTAGAATTGCAATGGCAAATGCATATCTGCTTTGGCAAACACATAAGTGCCATCAGCAAGAGATAAATTGTATCCTAATTGTATACGAATTACCTATTAGTGCTGCCTATCAGTGCCCACCAGTGCCACATATCAGTACCACCTATCAGTGCCCATCAGTGCCACCTATCAGTGCAGCTTCATCATTGCCCATAAGTGCAGCCTATCAGTGCCCATAAGTGCTGCCTCATCAGTGCAAATCAGTGAAGGAGAGAAATTACCTGTTTGCAAAAGTTTTTTTTTTTCCAAAAATGGCGGCCTTTATTTTTTTGTTTAGCAAAATATAAAAAGCACAGGGGTTATTAAATACCACCAAAAGAAAGCTCTATTTATGCAAAAAAAAAGATAAAAATTTTGTTTGGGTACAGTGTGGCATGACCGCGCAATTGTCATTTAAAATGTAACAGCATTGCAAGCTGAAAATTGGCCTCGTCAGGAAAGGGATGAAAGTGCCCAGTGGGCAAGTGGTTAAGTGAAGTAAAGTGCGCGCATGGATTCCATGCTATGTGCACAGCGGGACCCCATACCGCTACTGGGAGTGAGGTAGGGGTGATATGCTGGATGGGTGGATGTGGACAGGGCTCAGCATGTCCCTCCTAAACCTACATAGAAGGTGTCCATTTTCACAGGGACCCGAGAGTTAATTGGAGAACTTGCACGGTGTATGTTCATCTCTAAAAACAGAGGCCCACCTTAATGTTGAGTATTCCCCCACGGCATCCTCATCCTTGTCCCAGGGCATTGATGAAAATGGCACAGAAGTAAAAGGAACTCCATGTATGGTAGAGTAGACCTGTTACAGGTGCTAACATAGCCCTGAAGAACTCACCCCGGGGTAGGCCTCTCATGTGACCCTCGCTTGGATCTCAACAAGGAGGGGAAACATGGAGGACGTGACGACCACATTGTCATATTGTCCTGCCCACAAGTGCAAAATCAGAGTCCCTCCTCACAATTATGGATTCCAGCTTCTATAATACAACATAATGATTGGAGCATCCACTGCCAGGATATTTTCATGGACATTTGCTGATTTGTAGCAGGACTGATGTGGCCCATGGGCCAAGTTGTGGAGGCCCCCTCTTTAGGAGAAAAAGGAATGATGCATAGAGGGAAAAAAGAAGAAAGAGGAAAGCAAAGGAGGATGGAAAAGAGGTAGGAAGGATACATACAATATTCTGTGTGAATGTCTATTATTTTATTGAAATTAATAATATGGAAAAAAAATAAAATTGAAAAACCTAGAAGCTATCTCTCTGTCACTCGAAATTGCAGGATCACGTGACATTACTTTCCTGGGGGTTATGACTCTTAAACTGGCCTCACCTTCTCTGAGAGTGTTTCTTCTTGTGTTAGGCTTCCTCTCAAAAACCTTATCCTTTACTACTCTCCAAAAAAAGAAGCCCATAAGTGTTAGGTCAAGTGAATGAGGCTTCTGTGCCACTTCACACGATCTAATGCATAATGCAACACTGTGGGAAGGTCAAAATTATTTTGAACTGAGAAAGCAAAATTAGGAGGGGCCCCGTATAATGTACAAACTTGTACATTGCAGAAATAATGTATACCTACTTTTGGCCCACCTGCAAGAATGTAGTATAACCCCTTCCCACCCTAACCTGGGCTTTCCTTTAACAGGATTTTGACACCGGTGGTGGGGGTGGGGTAGGATCAGCCGATAACGTTACCAATGTGACTGTCCCATATTCTCATCGCACACATTCCTGGAATGAGGTCTTAAGGTACCGGGTGCTGTAGTAAGCGCCAGCTGGATACTGGAACATGCACAAAAATTTAGATATTCACCAGCACACTGTTTGTGATGTGATCTTTCTAATGAAAAAAGTTTGGACATAATTGAAGTTCCTTGGTTACATACAGGGGAGGACTGGGCCAGGGGGCAGGGGGGCAATTGCCCCTTGGGCTGCTCTGATGCCCTGTAAAAAGGCAGCACTGCTTCTGCCACAGACATGCCTAAAGGATTCCTGGTGAAGAGAAGTAAAAAGTCCCCATCACTGACCTACTGAGTGCAGGTTGAAGACAAGGACAGAGCAAAGGCCTTTAGATGGTTTAAACTGTCTGAGCAGAGGCCGGTTCCATGCCCAACTGGAGACTCTCCTCCTCTGGCTAGCCCCAACTGAGCTGTCCCAGCTCCCCCCAACCGCCCCCTACTGGCCAGGTTGGGAACCCAGCTTCAGCCGGTGAGTAGAGAGTAACTGGAGCAGGGTTTCAGCCTGGAATGGGGGGGGGTCAGAAGAAGGACGGGAAGAGGGGGAAAGTGGGAGGGGGGCTGAGTCGCTGCACCACGGGCCTCTGGTTTGTACTTGCCCTCTGGGCCGAAAGTTGCCAGTCTGCTCCTGGTTACATAGTTAGTCAGGTTGAAAAAAGATGCAAGTCCATGTAGCTTAACCAATAAAAGACAAAAAAAGAAAACACAACCATACAATCCCATATACACAATTCTTTACCCACAGCTGATCCAGAGGAAGGTGAAAAACTCCAGCAAAGCATGATCTAATTTGCTACAGCAGGGGAAAAAAATCCTTCCTGATCCCCCGAGAGGCAATCGGATATTCCCTGGATCAACTTTATCTATAAATATTATTACCCACTTATATTATGTACACCCATTAAATAATCCAGGCCTTTTTTTCTGCTGACCAGAACCACTTCTGGAGGGAGTCTATTTTTCAAATTTCTGTAAAGAAACCTTTCCGTATTTGGAGACAAAATCTCATTTCCTCTAAAGAGTGCCCCCTTTTTCTCTGTGATGACCTTAAAGTGAATAACTCAACACCAAATTCACTATATGGACCCCTTATGTATTTATACATGTTGATCATATCCCCCCTTAATCTCCTCTTCTCAAGAGAGAATACATTCAGTTCCTCTAATCTTTCCTCATAGCTGAGGTTCTCCATGCCTCTTATTAGTTTGGTTGCCCTTCTCTGCACTTTCTCCAGTTCCCTGATATCCTTTTTGAGAACTGGTGCCCAAAACTAAACTGCATATTCCAGATGAGGTATTATTAATGGTTTGTCCTTGGTGTGCTGGCAAATATCTACATTATCAATGTGACTGGCTGTCACAGTGGTCACATGATTGGCAGCCAGTCCTCCCAGCTACCAATCATTTGCAGAGATTGACAGCTATCTTTGAAAGCTTGGTCAGTATGCTGAGAGATTAATGTCCACCCTCTTTGCCACTACACATATGCATTATTTGGGCAGCAAGAGATTAAATAGAAAAAAATGTTAACCACCTCCAAAAGATTAACCCCCCTTTATGACCAGGCCACTTTTTGCGACATGGCACTGCTTTTCTTTAACTGACAGTTGTGCGGTCATGCAACGATGTACCCAAATAAAATTTATATAATTTTTTTCCCACAAATACAGCTTTCTTTTGGCGGTGTTTGATCACCTGTGCGGTTTTTATTTTTTGCACTTAAAGAGCAACAATTAAAAAAAATATATATGTATATATATATATATATATATATATATATATATATATATATATATAATTTTTTTTTTTTTACTTTCCGCTATAAAACACATCCAATAAAACAATTGAAAAAAAAAGATTTCTTTTTAAATTTAGGCCAATTTGTATTCTGATACATATTTTTGGTTAAAAAAATCCAAATAAGAGTATATTGATTGGTTTACGTGGTGGACGTTATAATGTCTACAAACTATGATATATATATATATATATATATATATATATATATGAGAAAGGATGGCAATATAGAAAACATTGCCAAAGTGCGCTAAACAAATAATGAACCAATTGTTCAAAAATACATGGATGGTGTCCGGGTTGACACCAAAATCATATGCATTCAATCCAAACAAAAGTGCAAAAACTATAAAAAAGTCTTTCTTTTCAAATTGGAGTGAAGGTGAGGGAGTGTTGGGAGGTGGGTGGGGCCTCGTCCCAAAAAATGATCCAAAGTGGTTCTCAGTGGCCTGATATACACATGTGGACACCCAGTGTTAGGAGTGGACTCTTACCACAATGTGGAGAGATGTGAGCATGTGCTATGTTGTGTCCAGAAGTCCCAACTGATCAAGCTGGCAGGGATGGCTCTCGGAATGGACCGGAACAATCAGCTGCTTCCAAAGTGGGGAGGGATCTGTAGGCTTCCAAGCAGGGGGAGATGCCAAGACAGAGCAAACCCAGAGAAAAGAAGAGGACTATAGTGCATTACCTTCGACTTTATTAATGAACTGAATGAAGATACACTTACACAATCCAGACGAACAGACAGCAAATACAGGGCGGTCGCGGATGTCTGCAGTACAAACCGGGACCTATGACAGCACGGCTGGCTCCCCCCGACGCGTTTCCACTAACAAGTCGGCTTCTGGGATTGGAGCTTTAGGTTCGCGCACCTATTTTCTTTCACAATATATATATATATATATTGGAATTTTTATTTATTTATTTATGTTTATACTAGGAATGGCAGCAATCAGCGACTTATAATGGGGCTGCAATATTGCGGCGAACAATCGGACACCTAACTGACACTTTTGACACTTTGCGGGAAACGTGACACTAGTACAGTGATCAGTGCTAAAAATATGCACTGTACTAATGACACTGGCTAGGAAGGGGTTAAACATCTAGGGTGATCAAAGGGTTAACTGTATGCCTAGCCAGTGTTTGTGTACTGTATGTGTTGCTTTTACTAGGGGAAGAGATGGATTATATTCTCTGCTTTGCAGGAACACAGAATACATCCCTTCCCCCTTGTCAGAATTGATCTCTGCCTTGTGTACATAGGCAGAGCTCGGTTCTGAGTCTCTGCCCAATGATCGGCTGGTTCCAGGGGACATTGAGTGCCTGGCACCCGCAGATTGGCTTCTGCTGTGAATATTCACAGCAGATGCTGCACGCCTCCTGCAGGAGGAAGTGTGGGATCACATACAGTATCTCACAAAAGTGAGTACGCCCCTCACATTTTTGTAAATATTTTATTCTATCTTTTCATGGGACAACACTGAAGAAATGGCACTTTGCTACAATGTAAAGTAGTGAGTGTACAGCTTGTATAATAGTGTAAATTTTCTGTCCCCTCAAAATAACTCAACACACCGCCATTAATGTCTAAACTGCTTGCAACAAAAGTGAGTACACCCCTAAGTGAGAATGTCCAGTTTGAGCCCAATTAGCCATTTTTCCTCCCCAGTGTCATGTGACTCGTTGGTGTTACAAGGTTTCAGGTGTGAATGGGGAGCAGGTGTGTTAAATTTGGTGTTATCGCTCTCACTCTCTCATACTGGTCACTGGAAGTTCAACATGCCACCTCATGGCAAAGAACTCTCTGAGGATATGGAAAAAAAGAATTGTTGCTCTACATAAAGATGGCCTAGGCTATAAGAAGACCCTAAAACTGAGCTGCAGCATGGTGGCCAAGACCATACAGCAGTTTAACAGAACAGGTTCAACTCAAAACAGGCCTCACCACAGTTGACCAAAGAAGTTGAGTGCACGTGCTAAGCATCATATCCATAGGTTATCTTTGTGAATTAGATATATGAGTGATGCCAGCATTGCTGCAGAGGTTGAAGGGATGGGGGGGGGGGGGCAGCCTGTCAGTGCTCAGACCATACGCTGCACACTGCATCAAATTGGTCATCCCAGAAGGAAGCATCTTCTAAAGATGATGCACAAGAAACCCTGCAAACAGTTTGCTGAAGACAGGCGGACTAAGGACATGGATTACTGGAACCATGTCCTGTGGTCTGATGAGACCAAGATAAACGTATTTGGTTTAGATTGTGTCAAGCTTGTGTGGCAGCAACCAGGTGAGGAGTACAAAGACAAGTGTGTCTTGCCTACAGTCAAGCATGGTGGTGGGAGTGTCATGGTCTGGGGTTGCATGAGTGTTGCCAGCACTGGGGAGCTACAGTTCATTGAGGGAACCATGAATGCCAACATGTACTGTGACATACTGAAGTAGAGCATGATCCCCTCCCTTCTGAGACTGGGCCGCAGGGCAGTATTCCAAACATGATAACGACCCCAAACACACCTCCACTATGACCATTGCCTTGCTAAAGAAGCTCAGGGTAAAGGTGATGGACTATCCAAGCATGTCTCCAGACCTAAACCCTATTGAACATCTGTGGGGCATCCTCAAGCAGAAGATGGAGGCGTGCAAGGTCTCTACCATCCACCAGTTCCATGATGTTGTCATGGAGGAGTGGAAGAGGACTTCGGTGGCAACCTATGAAGCTCTGGTGAACTCCATCCCCAAGAGGGTTAAGTCAGTGCTGGTAAATAATGGTGGCCACACAAAATATTGACACTTTGGGCCCAATTTGGACATTTGGGCTTTGAATGAAGACTACCATAGGAGAAGGAAGCTGGACACAAGGGGAGGGGGGGGATTGTCAGCTGGAAGTGCTCTGGGGTCTCAGCTCACCGTCTACAATGATCATAGTACAGGCAACCACACTAAGTCTACCTTTCCACTAGTGTGACTTGTACTAGTTGACTTGTATGCAGTTCCTCTAATCTTTCCTCATAGCTGAGCTCCTCCATGCCTCTTATCAGTTTGGTTGACCTTCTCTGCACTTTCTCCAGTTCCCCAATATCCTTTTTGTGAACTGGTGCCCAAAACTGAACTGTATATTCCAGATGAGGTCTTATTAATGATTTGTACAGGGGCAACATGATATCTCTCTCTCTGCAGTCTCCACTTCTCTCTGCAGTCTTCACTTCTCTTAATACAAGAAAGGACTTTGCTCGCTTTTTTTAGGCTTATGATCAACTAGAACACCCAGACCCTACTCCACTATGTATTCCCCCAGTTGTACTCACCCTAGTATGTATGATGCATGCATATTCTTACCAATACACAGCGTACCTTCAGAGGTCAAGTGTCCCTGCTGCGACGGGTCAGGGCTCTTTTGGGGGCCAAATGGAGACCTACTCAATATTAGTTGGGTCAAAAGAATGTTATGGCTGGCAAAAACACATCAATTATGAAACTATTATAAAACAAAGCCATTTTTATAATTACAATGTCATAAAACCTTACGCAATTGTCAATTAATGATAAAACTATGTAAAAACGCTATGAACTCCATTTATCAGGCATGGTGTGATATCTGTTTATATACCACACATTGGGGCTGTGTACATGGCTAGATGCTACGCCAATTGTTTCCAACTCTTCTAGGTGCTGGGGTTCCACCTTCCACCATATACAGCTCTACACGTTTCTGTTGTGGAAATTACATATTACATATTTCTTTATTTAATACAGTGGCTCACTAATGCATTGTAATCTCTGGTCAAGAAGCCATATAAGGTCATACCTTTCTTTTGTAAAAGCTTGGCTTGAAGAATGCAGTATAACAAAGCCTACCTTTATACACTGCAGAGGTCTGAGCTTCCTTGCTTGTACCGTAAAGTAACCTTGCTAGATAGACGCAAGCTAAACATTTGGGGGCTCGTCCGGGATAATTGGGGGCTCGTCTATAAAAATTGCGTGCACGTCCAAAACAGTTTCAAGACTTAATTGGTTCCTCTGGAGCTTGTTGTGCATCTATTTAGAGTGTTCAATTATTATGTTTCATAGTTGGGACGTGGCACTGAACACCCCTTATCGTACCCATGGTACTACCCAATGGGTATCATACATTTATACACTCCACAGCTATTTTTTAGGTACACCTGTTCAACAGCTTGGTAACACAAACTGCTAATCAGCCAATCACATGGCAGCAACTCAATGTATTTAGGCATCTAAACATGGTAAAGACAACTTGCTGAAGTTCAAATCGAGTATCAGAATGGGGAAGAAAGGGGATTTAAGTGACTTTGAATGTGGCATGCTTGTTAGTGTCAGGCAGGTCGGTCTGAAGATTTCAAAAACTGCTAATCTACTGGGATTTTCACACACAGCCATCTCTCAGGTTTACAGAGAATGGTCCGAAAAAGAGAAAATATTCAGTGAGCAGCAGTTGTGTGGAGGCAAATGTCTTGTTGAGGTCAGAGGTCAGAAGAGAATGGGCAGACTGTTTTGAGATGATAGAAAGGCAACAGTAACTCAAATAACCACTCGTTACAACCAAGGTATGCAGAATACCATCTCTGAACACACATCACATCAGCAGATGGACTACAGCAGCAGAAGACCACACCGAGTGCCACTCCAGTCAGCTAAGCACAGGAAACCGAGGCTACAATTTGCACAGGCTCACCAAAATTGGACAATAGAAGATTGGCAAAATGTTGCCTGGTCTGATGAGTCTCGACTTCAGCTGCAACATTCAGATGGTGGGGTCAGAACTTGGACTAAACAACATGAAAGCATGGATCCTTCCTGCCTTGTATCAACAGTTCAGGCTATTGGTGGGTGGTGTAATGGTTTGGGGGATATTTTCTTGGCGCACTGTGGGCCCCTTAGTACCAATTAAAGAGGAGTTCCGGGCACAAAAATGATTTTTTTTTTGTGCCCCTCCGCTAGGTAGAGCTCACCTGAAAAGGAATTGGATAGTAATTTTTATTTTTTTTTGTTTACTCACCTTTTTATTAAAGATCGTAAATACTCACCTCTGACTGCTTCCTCCCTCGGAGCCGCGGCTCACCCCGTCACTTCCTGCCTCGCGATGATTCCTGGGAGCTAAACGTCATAGCTCCCAGGAATCAATGCGACGGCACCGGCCCCGCTCGTCATTTCCGGGCGACGCCGCATTCCCCTGCTAAACAGCTTCTGGGCATGCCCAGAAGCTGTTTAGGAATGCGGCGCCGCACCGGAAGTGACGAGAGGGGCCGGTGCAGTGCATTCTGGGACACGAAGACGCGGAAGAAGACAGAGAAGTGGACCGCGCCGGCTTCAGCTGCCCACAACAGAGATGGAAACGCTGTGGAAGAAATTTTCTAAGTAAGTATTTCTTCTAAAAGGTAAGTGCGAACCGGGACAGATCAGAGGCTAGCCATTGTGGAATGTGCTAGCCCTGACTGTCCCGGGGGTATGTTCAGCAAAAAATCATTTCTGTGCCCGGAACTCCGCTTTAAGCATCGTTTAAGCACCACAGCCTTCCTGAGTATTGTTGCTGACCATGTCCATCCCTTTATGACTACAGTGTACCCATCTCCTGAAGGGTCTTTTCCAGCAGGATAATGCACCGTGTCACAAAGCTCAAATCATCTCACCACTGGTTTCTTCAACATGACAATGCGGTCACTGTACTCCAATGGCATCCATAATCACCAGATCTTAATCTAATAAAACACCTTTGGGATGTGGTTGAATGGGAGATTTGTATCCTGGATGTGCAGCCGACAAATCTGCAGCAACTGTGTAATGCTATCATGTCACTTTTGACCAAAATCTCTGAGGAATGTTTCCAACACCTTGTTGAATCTATGCCACCAAGAATTAAGGCAGTTCTGAAGGCAAAAGTGGGAAGGCAAAAGTGGGTCCAACCCGGTACTAGCAATGTGTGCCGAATAAAGTGGTTGGTGAGCTTATATGCTTGCAGAAGAGTAATTAGCAGCAGATTAAGATTGGTCATGGAAAGGGCCTCTTTAGGGCCCACTTTACACTCTTGTCGCCTGGCTCATCCCTTTATAACTGTAGCACACTCCTAGGTAGGTGCTAGAGAGTGCTTAGTTCTTGGGTTTCCCTGCTTACCAGCGGAACTGTCAGGCAAATGTAAGTACTCTCTGCCTAACATGGAGCAGTGATCCATTGATAGGGTCTTCTCAATGTGATCAGATGCTGCTCATATTGTCTGCATGTTTCACACTGGTCCAAAACGATGGGGCATATTGTATAGTGAGAGGAAACCTGACTAATGGGAACATGGGTGTAGATACAGACCTGACCATTGGCAGAGGAAAGTGCCTCAAGGCATGCTGGGTGACTGTGTTTATATCAAGAGAGCACGTGTTCAGGGGCTCTTTCGGCTGTAGAGCGAGGTCCCGGAGGGAGGGGGCTGCTGCCCCTCCTCTGTACAGACTGCAGTGCAGCCTCAGATGGACAACCTAAGGGCTGGAGTTACAGAAGCTGCAACCCAGATGTCCTGCAGGGCTGACTGAGAGGGGGGATATACCTAGAAGGATCTGTTCCTGGTTACTGTGAGTACAGACCTAAGTCTAGGGGCCTGTTGGTGAAGGCCATTCCTTCAAGCTAGTGAAGTTATTGGACGGGTGCCATTTAAAGAGGATACTGGTTAGTGTCCTGAAGAATCAGCGTTCATTGAGTCTGCAACCAAAGAGATCAAAAGGACTTTTTCTTCCATAGAAATGCAGTATGGTCCAGCAGAGGGTCTGCTATTCAGTCCAATCAAGTGAGGCCAAGTGAGAGTTGTCCTTCTCTGTGCATAGTTAAAATTGGAGTATCACACTAATCCCTTCTATCCAAGTTCTACCAATAAATACAAAATAAAACCCAAACACCCTAGACTGGTCATTGGATAACGAGCGGAAGAGTGTGCGGGTGGACGTGTGAATATACCTAAGTGTCTAGTTCACATGTGTCAAAAACAAGGCCTGTGGGCCGAATCCGGCCCTCCGGGCCATTTCATGTGGCCCTCGCACCTTTCCTGCAGCTGCAGGAGAGCTCCAGCCCTCCTCCAGACCCTGTGCTTTCTGCTTTCCAGCACTGCCTCTAGCTTCTTCCCAGCAGCAGCACAAGGTAAGGGTGGTGCACTGTAATGTAAGGGAGGGTGGGGGACTCAACTTCTGATGGTGGGGAGGCTCCTGACGTCTTATGTTAGGGTAAGGTATGCTCTGGACATTTAGTCTTACAGATACAACCGGCCCTTTTGAGGGCAACCATATTGCTGGTGCGGCCCTCAATTAAATGGTGTATGACACCCCTGGTCTAGCTGCAGTGCCTGGCCCAGGGAAGACTATATTCAGTGACCCCTATGGGGGCAGTGCCACATAACCTCTCTAGATGTCCTCCTAGCTTCCACTTCTATGAGGCTGTTATGAAACCACATTAAACAAAGAGCGAGAAGGAGAACGCCTTCACTAACATCATTCATCACCATATTAATGCCCTTCAATGACTTCCTAGGCACCGCATTAGCCATATTTAACAAGAACGTATGGATATGATTCACTCTCTAACCGTTATGAATGAACGCCATTACAAGACGTAACGCCGTAGTCGCATCAAACACCAGTGGCTGTTAAAAGCCAATATTTCCTGAAACACAAGCGCTCGGATTTATGTATTATGTAACCACACTGCGCGATGTTTGTACACAGTACATGTTTTTAGAAAGCCAAAGTGCTCTGTTTCAAGCAGAACATAAATAATGAAACATCCGCCTGCAATATTAAGCGCGCCTATTCATTTCCGTCTCCTCCGCTGCAAAAGAGCCATCTTCTTGAAGAAACGAGTGTTTACCCAGCACAGAGTCTGCATGAAAGATCCGTTCTCGGAACAATGCGATATTCTTTGTGGTCACTCCAAACGGAAGGCTAGTTGCAAAACGGTGATTTTTATTTTTTTTGTTTTTCCATTTTTTTTTTTTTTTTACGGCACGCTCAGAATGGAGAGACGTGATATGTAAACACCATCCAGCTTCCATGCAGCTGGAGCCCCTGAGCCCTAAGCTACAAGCTCTGCTGAAGTGCTGTGCTGTGTATTTGCAAGTACAAGACAGAAAATCTATGTAATTACCTCTGAAGCAGAAGACGCTGTGCGGCCTGACAGAACACCATGTGTAGGAAGCACTTTGTGAGGTCTCTGCTGACTAATTCCCAGGGCGGCGCAATTTTACCCAGAACTTTTCCACATTAACCACTGTGATGCAAAGTCAGTTTTGGTCCATGTTTTCTGTGTTTGCGATATTACTTTAATTTCTCATTTTATTTTTATAAATCCAGTTTGCTTATATATATATATATATATTTTTTTTTTTTTAATAATTTATTTGTTTATTTTTTAGTAAACCTGTAGGATTACAAAATAGCATCTCCTTATGTCAACAAAGCTGGTTCCACAATAATGCTGATGTTGCGTTAAAATTGGGCCGCACAATTTTACCCAGAATTTTTCCACATTAACCACTGTGTTGCAAAGTCAGTTTCGGGCCATGTTTTCTGTGTTTGCGATATAACTTAAATTTTTTTTTTTTTTTTATTAATCCAGTTTGTTATATATATATATATATATACAGTATATATATATATATATATATATATATATATATATATATATATATATATATATATTTTTTTTTTTTTTTTACATTTATTTATTTATTTTTTTACTTAACCTGTAGGATTACAAAATAGCATCTCCTTATGTCAACAAAGCAAATGTTGTAGCTGGTTCCACAATAATGCTGATGTTGCGTTAAAATTGGGCCACACCACTGCAACCTTCACCCTCCTCCTACTGGTGTTGGCCCCCTAGTGCCCCCCCTTTACATTCATACCCCCTCTCAGACCCATCCAAACTTATTTATACTCATGGGTATTGCTCAAATGTCTGTATTGTACCTCACTTTTATACTTCTGGGTCCACCTGGATTGTTACCTCCTCTAACCTTGGCATTCTTCTTCTTTTCTCATCTCCTCCTCTCCTCCCTCTCCCTTCTCTCCTTGCCTCTTCCTCCCTTTTTGTACCCATTATGCCTTGTTAGCCATAGTTCCTATGTTCATGGCACATTGTTAATGGCATTCCTCTGTTCAAGATGTATTTTTGTTTGATACACCGTTACGCTTTTGTATTGTTAAATGTTCTCAATAAATTCTACTTTAAAAAAAAAAAAAATTGGACCGCACAATTTTATCCAGGATTTTTCCACATTAACCCCTGTGTTGCAATGTCAGTTTTGGTCGATATTACTTAAATTTCTTATTTTTTTTATTAATACAGTTTGCTTATATATATATATATATATATATATATATATATATATATATATTTTTTTTTTTTTTTTTAGTTTTTTTTTTTTTAGTTTTTTTATTTATTTATTTTTTTACTTAACCTGTAGGATTACAAAATAGCATCTCCTTATGTCAAAAAAGCAAATGTTGTAGCTGGTTCCACAATAATGCTGATGTTGTGTTAAAATTGGGCCACGCAATTTTACCCATAACTTTTCCACATTAACCACAGTGTTTTTATTAATACAGTTTGCTCATCTATCTATCTATCTATCTATCTATCTATCTATCTATCTTTTTTTTTTTTTACTTAACCTGTAGGATTACAAAATAACATTCTGCTTATGTAAACAAAGCAAATGTCTTCGCTGGTTCCACAATAATGCTGATGTTGCGTTAAAATTGTATTTTAAAGAAAAAAATTGTTACGAAAATATTTATTTATTTTTTTTTTTTTTTTAATAAACTAGTTTTGGCATTATTTATTTATTTATTTATTTTCAAACAACTCAACCTATAAAATTATGAAGTAACATTTGCTCATATCAACACTTTTCCTGGATCAGCAATAATGCTGGTGTTGCATTAAAGTGGTAATTAAAGAAAAACTATTGCTGCAAATCGGATACATAAATAAATAAATGCATAAAAATAACACCAACAAATAAACTCATTTCTGCATTTTTTTTTTTTTAACAACTCAGCCTGTTTGTTTTTTTTTTTTTTTTTTTTTTTTTTGTAACTCAACCTGAAAACACATCTCTTCAGAGAAACCTATCTGGCAACCACCTAACAACTGTACCTTTAGTTTCTCCATCAGCCCATCCCCCACAGTTATTACACTCTTGTATCTCTTGACCCTCCCTCTTAGATTGTAAGCTCTAAGGAGCAGGGCCCTATGATTCCTACTGTATTAAAGTGTATTGTATTTGTAATGTCTACCCCCAAGTTGTAAAGAGCTGCGTAAACTGTGGGCGCTATATAAATCCTATATAATAATAATAATAAAATAACATCTGCTTATTGTCAGCAAAGCAGATGTTTTAGCTGGTTTGGCAATAATGCTGATGTTGCGTTAAAATGGAATTTAAAAAAAATAATTAAAATTGTCACAAAAATAAAACTTTTTTTATTTTTAAATAAACTAGTTTTGGCATTTTTTTTTTTCAAACAACTAAGCCTATAAAATTATGAAGTAATATTTGCTCATATCAACATTTTTTGCTGGATCAACAATAATGCTGGTGTTACATTAAAGTGGTAATTAAAGAAAAACGATTGCTGCAAATTGGATAAATAGATAAATGCATAAAACAAAAAAAAAAAAGCAAATAAACTAGTTTCTGCCTTTCTTAGCAACTCAGCATGTTTTTTTTTTTTTTTTTTTAACTCAACCTGTAGGATTACAAAATAACATCTGCTTATGTCAACAAAGCATATGTTTTAGCTGGTTCATCAATTATGCTGATGCTGCGTTAATATAGTATTTAAACAATAAAAATAAAATTGTTACAAAACAAAACTTTTTTTAATAAACTAGTTTTAGCATTATTATTATTATTATTATTATTATTATTATTATTATTATTATTATTTTTTTTTTTTTTTTAACAACTCAACCTATAAAATTATAAAATAACATCTGCTCATATCAACAATTTTGCCTGGATCAGCAATAGTGCTGGTGTTGCATTAATACAAAATAGATAAATAAATGCATAAATAAACAAATAAACTAGTTTCTGCCTTTTTTTTTTTTTTTTAAACAACTCAACCTGTAGGTTTAGAAAAAAAAAATTATGTTAACATTATTTTGGCTGATTCAGCAACAGTGCTGATGTTGCATTAAAATGGTAATTAAAGAAAAACTCCACTATTGCTGCAAGTTTCTGCCTTTTTTTTAACAACTCAGCCTGTATGTGTTTTTTTTTTTTGTTAACTCAACCTGCAGGATTATAAAATAACATCTGTTTATGTCAACAAAGCATATGTTTTAGCTGGTTTGGGAATATTGCTGATGTTGCGTTAAAATGGTACTAAAATTGTTACAAAAATAAAACTTTTTTTTTATGGTACTCGACAGGGGTGCCCTCTCTCATCCACAATCTTCAACATGATGATAGAGCCTCTGGCGGAGGAAATCCGCTCCGCGCAGGATATAGATGGCTTCTCCTTTAATAAAATCTCACACAAAATTAACTTTTTGTCATAATACTCACGGGTCACGGCCCCAGAAAAGTCACTCCCTGCAACACATCAGATTCTAACTCGGTTCAGTGACATTTCTTATTACAAAATTAACACTTACAAGTCCATTATTTTAAACGTAGGCGTCCATCCCAAAACAGTGCGCACCCTGCAAGCTACCTGCCCATACCCCTGGACCACTGAAAAATTTTCATACCTGGGTATATATCTCACTCCGAAAACATCTAGTCTTCTATCCAGCAATTAGGAGTCTTTACGAAAGAAGATATCGATAGAGATGAATCGAAAAATAGAAATATTGTGGGGTAGCAGGATGGCCACCTTTAAAATGTCTATTCTACCTTAACCACTTTACCACCGGAGGATTTTGCTGTCTTACGTCCAGGCCACTTTTTGCGATTCGGCGCTGTGTGAATTTAACTGACAATTTGCGCGGTCGTGCAATGCTGTACCCAAACAAAATTTACGTCCTTTTTTTCCCACAAACAGAGCTTTCTTTTGGTGGTATTTGATCACCTGTGCGATTTTTACTTTTTGCGCTATAAACAAAAAAAGAGCGTAAATTTTGAAAAAATAACAATATTTTTCACATTTTTTTGTATGAAATTCCCCCCCAAAATAATGTAAAAATCTAATTTTTTTTTACATTTTTGGCCAATTTGTTTTCTGCTACCTATGTTTGGTAAAAAAAAATCACAATAAGCGTATTTTGATTGGTTTGCGCAAAAGTTATTGCGTTTACTAACTAAGGGAAAGATTTCTGTCATTTTTGGTGTTTTTTTTTTTAACGAGTAATGCCCCATACACACGTGCAGATTATCTGCAGACTTTTGTCTGCAGATTTACCTTTTCTATGTAGTGCAAGGGCCTGCCGGATTGCATACAAATTGAAAGTGTTTAGGTTTGACCTTATATTATATGGTTTTGGTAAGTCTGCAGACAAAAGTCTGCAGATAATCTGCACGTGTGTATGGGGCATAATGGCGGCGATCTGCGCTTTTTTTTTTGCAGACTGCGACATTGCGGTGGAAAGACCGGACCCTTGACTGACATTTTTGACACTTTTGGGGGTACCAGTGACATTACTACAGTAATCAGTGCTATAAATATGCACTGTTACTGTAAAAATGACACTGGCAGGGAAGGGGTTAATTTTATTGGAGAGGGAGGGGTTAATGTATGCCTGGTGTTTACTAACGTGTGTGGGGGGAGGTGACTGAGTGACACAGGGACAGATCGCATGTTCAGCTATGCTGAACCCTGCAATCTGTCCCTGTCACTTAGGAGGTCCGCCCGCTTTGTTTACACAAGCAGGCGGATCTCCAAACTCGATTCCCCGACGATCTGGGAAGAGCGGCGGTGATCACCGCCGCTCCTCCCCTGGCCCGACTCCCGCTGTGACTGAATACAGCGGGAGCGAGCCTCCGGCGGCGTGCGTGTGCCGCCCACAAGGGGAGGAGTCCAGCGACGTAGGTCTACGTCGCTGGATGGGAACGAGCCACTTTGCCGCAGTAGAGCTCGAGTGAGCGGTCGGCAAGTGGTTAAATTCTCTACCTTTTCAGAGCTCTTCCTATTCCATTCCAGCAATCATACTTGTCAGCTTTGTCGAGTACTATGAGGAAATTTCTGTGGGTGGGAAAGAGAGCGCCTCTTCCACCCTAACCTTACCTAATCACAAGGGTGGAGCAAAACTTCCGGACATAACTATTATTGGGCAACGCGCCTTGACCAACTTAAACGTTGGTTCCCCGGTACCGACGTACCCCTGTGGTCTGATTTTAAAGAATCCCTGGCACCCACCAAAGACCTCCGCCTGTTACTCCTGAGTGACCTGTGGAAACCCTGGGACTGCTCTGACTTCTCCCCTCCATTGAAGGCCTCTTTGAATGCATGGAGACTCCTTCATGGCCCCCGGGCCACTCAGGCCAGTCAGGATCTTCTACCGGATTATTCCACACCAGTGAAAACACTGAGCTCCATAATCCCTATGATAGACGTCACTGGACTCTCTGCATATGGCCTCCCGGAGGTACTACAACTTTACACTAAAAGAAATCTCAAACATGGGAGGGACATCCTTAGACAATACGGTATCCCAACCATATTTTCCTTCACCATTACAAGAGTTATAAACTTCCTGTCAAAACATTCTTTGAGATAGTTGCCAGTGCACCTAAAGGCATGGCACTTCTACATATCGGAGAAACCCCTATTCAAAGGGTTATCCGTGTTCTATGACATTTTGCTCTCTAACCACAATCCTCAGTAGTCAAACCCCATGACAAAATGGGAAAAAGAGCTGAACTGCTCCTTTACCATACCACAATGGCCTGTGGCAATACGGTCCACTTACAAGTTCTCCCATTGTACCAATCACTGGGAATAGATGGTACTACACCCCCTAAAATTTCCCGCTCCCAATCTCCTCACTGCTGGCGAAACTGTGGGCAGAATGGGACACTAGCTCATGTCCTATGGGAGTGACCTTCCCTTACCAGCTTTTGGAACCAAGTCTTTTAATGTATCTCGTCCTGTACTGGTCTACTGTTTCCGCCTAGTAAAGAGTTAGCCCTACTCAATATAGGTATCGATAAATATCCATTGAACTATAGGCAGATGGTCGTGCATATCTTTTTGGCTGCTCAATCTTTCATATTACGTAAATGGAAAACAACGTTGTCCCCCAACCTCTCAGAGGTATTAGATATTGTTATTTCTAATTACCAACTGGAAAAATCTCAGGCAATCAATACACTGACATATGCTAGATTCCAATCATCTTGGAATAGCTGGATATATCAAAAGTAATGTTCCTCACCTATTTTTATAATCGAGTTTAGGCACTTCTTGGCTCCCTCCTTTTTCTCCTTTCTTTGTCCCTACTCTATCCCTTCGTTCCCCAGTTTTGGCATAGAGACACTGGTTGTTATTATGATTATTGTTGGTCTCGTATCTATGGACTCTCCCCGGCTTCTGGGTTTACCCGGAACTGCGAGGCTTCCCTCCCTGGCACATAATGTTCCCAATGGGGGTGCCTAGGGTGACGGAGTCTTGCACTCGAGAGACATATTTCTATTCTTCATATAGTCCTATAACCATAAATGCTCATATTTACATGTATCAGTGGCACATGTTTTATATTTGAACCAGTGGATATCCAATGTTATATAACTTGTTCAGCATGTCTCTTCTTGTTTTACTGTTTGTAAATTTTTCTTGACAAAATCAATAAAAAATATTATTAAAAAAAAAAAAAGAAAAATCCACTATTACTGCAAATTGGATAAATAAATAAATGCATAAAAAAAACAAAAAAAAAAAAAAAAAAAAACATATAAACTAGTCTATGCTTTTTTTATAACAACTCAGCCTGTATGAGTTTTTTTTTTTTTTTTTTAACTCAACCTGCAGGATTACAAAATAACATCTGCTTATGTCAACAAAGCATATGTTTTAGCTGGTTCGGGAATATTGCTGATGGTGCGTTAAAATGGTATTAAAATTGTTACAAAAATAAAACTTTTTTTTTTTTAATAAACTAGTTTCAGGATTATTATTTATTTATTTATTTATTTTTAACAACTCAACCTATAAAATTATGACATAACATCTGCTCATATCAACAATTTTGCCTGGATCAGCAATAGTGCTGGTGTTGCATTCAAGTGGTAATAAAAGGAAAACTCCACTATTGCTGCAAAATAGATAAATAAATAAATGCATAAATAAACAAATAAACTAGTTTCTGCCTTTCTTATTTTTATACCCCGTTCACACTGGGGCGACCTGTGACAGGTCGCCGTAGGTCGCCTGCCATAGAGAAGCTGTGGACCCGTTCTAATAGGAGCGACACAAGTCGCTCCAACTTAGAAAAAGGGTCCGGAGCTTCTTTGGGGCGACCTGGAGCGACCTGCATTGACTTCAATGATATGAAGTCCGTGCCGGTCGCTCCGAGGTGCGCACCGCGACTTCACAGGTCGCCACCGAAAGTCGGGTCGCTCATATGTGAACCGGCTCTTAACAACTCATCACTGTAGGTTTCCGAAAAAAAAAATGATGTTAACAATATTTTGGCTAATTGAGCAACAGTGCTGATGTTGCATCATAGTGGTAATTAAAAAAAAAAAAAAAAAAAAAAACACTATTGCTGCAAATTGGATAAATAAATAAATGCATAAATAAACAAATAAACTAGTTTCTGCCTTTTTTTACTTTTTTTTTTAACAACTTTTTTTTGTCAACAATGCTGATGTTGCATTAATATGGTATTTAAAAAATAAAACTCAACTGACGCTGCGTTAGGCCCCTTTCACACGAGGCGGTTGTTGTGCCGTTGGTGAAAGCATGTTTTGTTATTTTGAAATTCCAACACTCCTGGCACAAAGATTATTCACATTTGTACATTGCGATTATGTGTGATTACGTGCGTTTACGTGCGGCCGCGGTAATACGTTCTTGCCTTTTGTATAGCAACTGTTTACTTATTTTTTCTTTGTACTGCGATTACCTGCGTTTATATACAGATAGCTGCGGTACATCACTCCTGGACTTTATTTTATTAAATTATTATTATTAATATTAATATTATTATTATTAACTTATTATTAAGCAATAAGTGTATTTTAATTGGTTTGCGCAAAAGTTATCGCGTCTACTAACTATGGGAAAGATTTATGTCTTTTTTATTATTTTTTTTTTACTAGTAATAGCAGCGACTGCGGCATTGCGGCAGACAGATGCACTGTTATTGTAATAATGACACTGGCAGGGAAGGGGTTAACACTGTGGGTGATCAAGGGGTTAAATGTAAGCCTAGGGGAGTGATTCTAATTGTATGGGGGCGGGGCTTGTGAAAAGATCACAGAGACATGTGATCCTATATAGAAGGATCACAGGCGCTCTGTGATCATTCTCCAGAAACAGAAATAGTGATGCTGAGCACCCTGCTCCTGCGCTCAGAACGAGGTCCTCAGGCTGCCTCTATCACGGAACTCGCGCTTGGCATCCACTATGGCTAAGCTTTGCTGCCCTCTACGACCGGGGTGGTCAACCAGACCCTGTAAATAGAAAACAAAGAAGGGGGCGCACCAGCCTAGCGCATTATCCTCAGCAGGCTTTTTAATAGTAAAATAAAATCAGCTACTCACAAACATGCATAAAAGTCAAGCATTTCAATTCCATAGAGCAGCATCTTTATAAGAGTCCAATGTCTCATAAAAACGGAGGGCTGACGCATTTCGAGGCCATGCCTCTTCCTCAGAGCCTGCTCTGTGATCATTCCAGGGAGAAGAACGGTCAGCTGTCTTTACAACAGCTGACCGTTCTTCTCTCTCAGCGGGGAGCGATTGCGGGTGTCAGGCGGCAATCAGAGCCACCTGCCCAGTGCATCAGAGTCCCCGCTGCCAAGTGGGGGCGGGAACGCGCCACTGGCCGTACACGGGCTCGCCCCCTAGCTGCAGGCGCGTGACCGACATAGGGCTACGTCGGTTCGCGCAGGAGGGGCTGCCTGCCGCAGTATATCTGTTAACTAGGCCATGTATATGTATTTGTATGTTTAATAAATATATTTTTGTATTTTTTTTTTTTTTTAAATCAAAAAATATTTGTATTGCTTTCATTTACCATTTGGGAGTTACCATTGAAAGGCCCATTTTTTCAGAGGGGTAAGACAATTTCCTCTTACCCTCCTCCCCTTTTTTGGCACACAGGGCTGGTTTCTCCCAAATTCTTTTGACTCATATTTCTCTACCATCATTTTATACCCCATTATGCCTTATATACAATGCAATCAGTGAGTGCTGTCATCTTAAGACGTTCCAAATCACCCGCCGCACATTTACTTTACATTTGTTACCGAGGTAGCCCTACGTCGGTCGCGGGCTTGGTGCTGGGGGGGGGGGGGGCGAGCGCGCTCATTTCCGCCCCCACTAGGCAGCGGGGAAGCCAATCCATGGGGCCCGCGGCCGCGATTGTCTCCGGCCACCCACAATCGCTCCCCACTGAGAGAGAAGCACGGTCAGCTGTTGTAAACACAACTGACCGTTCTTCTCTCTGGAATGATCACAGAGCTTCTGTGATCCTTCTATATAGGATCGCAGGTCTCTACGGTCATTTCACAAGACCATCCCCCACACAGTTAGTAAACACCCCCTAGGCTCACATTTAACCCTTTGATCACCCCCAGGTTACCCCTTGCCTGCCAGTGTCATTATTACAGTATCCATGCATATTTTTAGCACTGATTACTGTAGTGATGTCACTGGTACCCCCAAAAGTGTCAAAAATGTCAGTTAGGGGTCCGATCTGTCCGCCGCAATGTCGCAGTCCCGCTAAAAATCGCTGATCACATGTTGTATCACCTTGACTTGCCGTCTCGCCACTTGTTATTCTCTTTATAGTTTTCAATAAAACATTTAGTCCCCGTTCACACTGGGGCGACCTGTGAGGTGACCTGGTCGCCTCACAGGTCGCCGTAGGTCGCCTTCCATAGAGAAGCTGCGGACCCGTTCTAATAGGAGCGACACAAGTCGCTCCGACTTAGAAAAAGGGTCCGGAGCTTCTTTGGGGCGACCCGGAGCGACCGTCATAGACTTCAATGTTATGAAGTCCGTGCCGGCCGCTCCGAGGTCGCGGCGCGCTGCTTGCACCGCGACCTCGGAGGTCGCCCCGGGAAGTCGGATCGCCCCAGTGTGAACGGGGCCTTAAAGAAAAAAAAAAAAACGCTGATCGTTGATATTACTAGTAAAAATAAATAAATCTTTCCACTAGTTTGTAGACATGTAAACTTTTAGGCAAACCAATCAAAATACGCTTATTGTAATTTTTTTTTTTCTACCAAAAATATGTAGCAGAATACAAATTGGCCTGAAATGATGAAAAATTTTGATTTTAATTTTTTTTTTTTTTTTTTGTGGGGGGAATGTTATATAACAAAATGTGAAAAATATTGTTGTTTTTTTTTTTTTTGCAGAATTGTTGCTCTTTTTTTGTTTATAGCGCAAAAAATAAAAATCGGGGAGGTGATCAAATACCACCAAAAGAAAGTTCTATTTTTGGGGAAAAAAAGACATCAATTGTATTTAGGTACAGTGTCGCACGACGGCGCAATTGTCCGTTAAAGTAACGCAGTGCCGAATCGCAAAAAATGGCCTTGTCATTAACCGCTTGCCGACTAATTAACGTCACTAGCCTGGGAGGGTCTGGGGAGCGAGCGCGCGCCCACGGAGGCGCGCTCCCGCTCCCACGCGGTCACGGACCCCCCCGCGCGTGTGACCGGCGGACCCGATGTCTGCCGGCCACTCTGCGATCGGCGGGGGAGAGGGAGAAAGTCAGGCAGCTTGTGTAAACAGGCTGCCTGTCATTCTCCTCGGTGTAAAGACACTGATCACACGGATCTACTATGTAGATCCGTTGATCAGTGTCCATACAGCTCAAGCCACAGCCAATCACAGTAAAAAGCACGCCCCTAGGGACACACACAGCCCCTCCCTCCCAAATAAAGTTAACCCCTTCACTACCAGTGTATTTTTACAGTAACAGTGCATATATATAGCAATGATTACTGTAGAAATGTCACTGGTAACCCCAAAAGTGTCAAAAATGTCAGTCAAGGGTCCGATCTATCCGCCCCAATGTCGCAGTACCGCAAAAAAATCGCAGATCGCCGCCATTACGCGTTAAAAAAAAAAACAACAAAAATGACAAAAATCTTTCCCTTTGTTAGTAAACGCGATAACTTTTGCGCAAACCAATCAAAATACGCTTTTTGCAATTTTTTTTACCAAACATAGGTAGCATAAAACAAATTGGCCGAAAATGTTAAAAAATTTAGATTTTTACATTTTTTTGGGGGGGAATTTCATATAAAAAAATGTGAAAAATATTGCTATTTTTGCAAAATTGACGCTCTGTTTTTGTTTATAGCGCGTGATCAAAAAATCGCACAGGTGATCAAATACCACCAAAAGAAAGCTCTGTTTGTGGGAAAAAAGGACGTCAAATTCGTTAAGGTACAGCGTCGCACGACTGCGCAATTGTCCTTTAAAGTCACGCAGTGCGAATCGCAAAATACCCCCTGGTCTTTTAGCAGGAAAATCCTCCGGGGCTTAAGTGGTTAAGGGGGCAAAACCTTCCGGTCCAGAAGTGGTTATTATAGAAAGGTAGGATAGGAAGGAAGTGGTTATTATAGGAAGGAAGTGGTTATTATAGGAAGGAAGTGGTTATTATAGGAAGGAAGTGGTTAAAATTGGTTTGTTGGCAGAATCACAAGGTGAAAATAAAGAAAAAAAAAAAGGAAAAATGAAAACAAATACAGCCATCAGCTGGATACACACCATACAAGTTTTGTTGTTCGATTTCTTTTAGATTTACCTTTTCTATGTAGTGCAAGGGCCTGCCAGATTGCATACAAATTGAAAGTGTTTAGGTTTGACCTCATATTATATGGTTTTGGTAAATCTAAAGGAAAAAGTCTTCAGAAAATTGTACAGTGTGTATCCAGCTTAAGGATCAGTAAGCTGCAATATATATGAGATTTTTGTCAGAAAATAAAGTTTTAGCGACTTTTTTACAATTGCACTTCGCCTTTAGCACTTGTGCCCCGCCCACTGTACATTTACTGCGGCACTCTGCCACTGCTGGGCAAAGCGAGGTAGCCCTACATTGCTCGCTCAGGAGACTGTAGGGGGCGAGCACGCGCCGCCGGCGGCACTCTCCCGAACCCGCTCGTTACCTGTGGAGCCAGCGCGTGTGACCAGCGGCTCCGATGGCCACAGGCCAGTCGCAATTTCCCGCAGCAGAGGGAGAAAGACAGACGGCTGATGTAAACACAGCCGTCCGTCATTCTCCCTGAAGTAATCACAGAGGCTATGTGATCCTGCTATATAGGATCGCATGTCTCTGTGATTACTTCACAAGCCACGCCCCCTGACAGTTAGAATCACGCACCTAATGTCACACTTAACCTCTTGATCACCAGTAATGTTAACCCCTTCCCTGCCAGTGTCATTTTTACAGTAACAGTGCATATTTATAGCACTGATTACTGTAGTAATGTCACTGGTCCGCCCAAAAGTGTAAAAAATGTCAGTTAGGGGTCCGATCTGTCCGCCACAATGTCCCAGTCCCACAAAAAAAAAAAAATCGCAGATCGCCGCCATTACTTGTTAAAAAAAAATTAATAAAAATGAGATAAATCTTTCCCGTAGTTAGTAAACGCAATAACTTTTGCGCAAACCAATCGCTTATTGCGATTTTTTTTTTACCAAAATATGTAGCAGAAAACAAATTGGCCTAAAATGTTAAACAATTGTGATTTTTTAAAAAAAAAAATGAGAATTTCATATAAAAGAATGTGAACAATATTGTTATTTTTTTTTTAAATTGTCATTCTTTTTTTTAACTTTTGCGCAAACCAATCTAAATACGCTTATTGCGATTTTTTTTTACCAAAAATATGCAGCAGAAAACAAATTGGCCTAAAATGTTAAACAATTGTGATTTTTTAAAACATTTTTTTGAGAATTTCATATAAAAGAATGTGAACAATATTGTTATTTTTTTTTTAAATTGTCGTTCTTTTTTTTAACTTTTGCGCAAACCAATCTAAATACGCTTATTGCGATTTTTTTTTACCAAAAATATGCAGCAGAAAACAAATTGGCCTAAAATGTTAAACAATTGTGATTTTTTAAAACATTTTTTTGAGAATTTCATATAAAAGAATGTGAACAATATTGTTATTTTTTTTTTAAATTGTCGTTCTTTTTTTTAACTTTTGCGCAAACCAATCAAAATACGCTTATTGCGATTTTTTTTTTTTTTTTTTTACCAAAAATATGCAGCAGAAAACAAATTGGCCTAAAATGTTTAAAAATTTAGATTTTTACATTTTTTTGAGAATTTCATATAAAAAAATGTGAAAAATATTGTTAATTTTTCAAAATTGTCATTTTTTTTTGTTCATAGCGCAAAAAATAGAAATCGCACAGGTGATCAAATACCACCAAAAGAAAGCTCTGTTTGTGGGAAAAAAAAGGGCGTCAAGTTCGTTTGGGTATATCGTTGCACGACCGCGCAATTTTCCGTTAAATTCACGCAGTGCCGAATCGCAAAATAGGGGGCCTGGTCATTGAGCAGCCAAATCCTCCGGGGCTAAAGTGGTTGAGGATCAGTAAGCTGCAATATATGAGATTTTTGTCAAAAAAGAGTTTTAGTGATTTTTTTTTTTTTTTTTACCATTGCAGTTCGCCTTTAAGGAAATTGTATTTATTTATTTAAAAAAAATAAAAAGCTATAATGGATCTTCAGTAAAAAATAATTCATGAACAGCATGAAATGACTATAATGATAGGGTAAAGAAACATATGAAAAGACTATATTCATTCTAGGCGGATTAAGAAAATCTTTATAGCCTTTAAGAAGATTAAGTTTAAACAAAGGGTAAAAGATTAGATTTCTGACTTTAAGAAAATGTCTATTTTTTTTAACGGTAGGTTAAAAAAAAAACATTATCTTAAGGAGTTGTGTAGACATGAACTGGTGGTTGACTATGAATTGTTGTTACCTGCTTATTTATATTCTCCCTACAGTATGGTCCTATCATCATTTTCCAGACCAGAAGGTATCAGCATGAATATCTATTAGCTGGGATGTTGTAGGTATTTGTAGTGCTTTAAAAATGGTCATACTCATACTGATTGTACAATCTGCTGTCTTTAGTTTTTTTAATAAAATTAGGGTCTTCCTAAGGCCTACCCATTCAAAAAGTAACTCCACCTTTTACCGCTCTGGGTGATCAATGTACATTGAAGGGATTTTAACCACTTAAGCCCCGGAAGATTTTACCTCCTTCTTGACCAGGGCTTTTTTTGCGAATTCGGCACTGCGTGACTTTAACAGACAATTGCGCAGTCGTGCGACGCTGTACCTAAACGAATTTGACGTCCTTTTTTTCCCACAAACAGAGCTTTCTTTTGGTGGTATTTGATCACCTGTGCAATTTTTACTTTTTGCGCTATAAACAAAAAAAGAGCGACAATTTTGAAAAAATAACAATATTTTTCAAATTTTTTTTATATGAAATTCCCCCTCCAAAAAAATGTAAAAAAATCAAATTTTTTTATCATTTTAGGCCAATTTGTTTTCTGCTACATATTTTTGGTAAAAAAAAATCGCAATAAGCGAATTTCGATTGGTTTGAGCAAAAGTTATTGTGTTTACTAACTAAGGGAAAGATTTCTGTCGTTTTTGGTGTTTTTTTTTTTTTTTAACGAGTAATGGCGGCGATCTTTTTTTGCGGGACTGCCAGATTGCGGTGGACAGATCAGACCCTTAACTGACATTTTTGACACTTTTGGGGGTACCAGTGACATTACTACAGTAATCAGTGCTATACATATGCACTGTTACTGTAAAAATGACACTGGCAGGGAAGGGGTAAATTTTTATTGGAGAGGGAGGGGTTAATGTATGCCTGGTGCTTACTAACGTGTGTGGGGGGAGGTGACTGAGTGACACAGGGACAGATTGCAGTCTGACCCTGCCTGTCACTTAGGAGATCCGCCCGCTTTGTTTACACAAGCGGCGGATCTCCACCCCGACAATCTGGGAAGAGCGGTGATCACCGCCGCACCTCCCCTGGCCCGACTCCCATGTGACTGAATACAGCAGGAGCGAGCCTCCGGCGGCGCGCGCGTGCCGCCGAGAGAGGGGAATGTCTGGCGACGTAGGTCTACGTCGTCAGACGTTATCAAGCCACTTTGCCGCAGTAGAGGCACAGTGAGCAGTGGTAAAGTGGTTAATAAGAGGGTCTGGTTCATTATAATCACCCGGTGTACTCTCATTGTCCTGGTGGGGAAAGTTGCAGGGACTGCATTCCTTTAGAAGTATTTAACTCTGAGAGAGGGGAATGTCTGGCGACGTAGGTCTACGTCGTCAGACGTTATCGAGCCACTTTGCCGCAGTAGAGGCACAGTGAGCAGTGGTAAAGTGGTTAATAAGAGGGTCTGGTTCATTATAATCACCCGGTGTACTCTCAGTGTCCTGGTGGGGAAAGTTGCAGGGACTGCATTCCTTTAGAAGTATTTAACTCTTTGGTAAGGTCTCAGCCAAACTGTCCTTGGTTTGGCAAACTTAAAAAAAAGTTTGGATATCAAGCCTGAACCCTATTTACCACTTCTGGACCGTAAGGTTTTCCCCTCTTAATGACCAGGCCATTCTTTGCGATTTGGCACTGTGTTATTTTAACTGACAATAGTGCGGTCCTTCAGAACACATGCCCTGTGACGTAAATATCTCCTAAACGGTGCAAGTTTAGGAGATATTTACACTACCTATAGGTAAAACTTAAAGATGGAAGTTTACTTCCAATTTAACAGCTTAACGACCGCCCGCCGCAGTCATACTTCGGCAGGCAGCCACTCCTGCACGAGCCAACGCCTGCAGCTAGGGGGCGAGTGAGCGCCGCTGGTGGTGCACTCCTGCCCCCACTCATCAGCGGGGATCCCAATGCAGTGGGCAGGTGGTTCCGATTGCTGCCTGACACCCGCGATCATTCCCTGCTGAGAGAGAAGAATGGTCGGCTGTTGTAAACACAGCTGACCGTTCTACTCCCTGGAATGATCACAGAGCACCTGTGATCCTTCTATATAGGAACACAGTTCTCTATGGTCATTTCACAAGCCACGCCCCCGACAGTTAGAAACACACCCCTAGGTACACATTTAACCCCTTGATCACCAACAGTGTTAACCCCTTCCCTGTCAGTGTCATTATTACAGTAACAGTGCATATTTTTAGCACTGGTTACTGTAGTAATGTCACTGGTCCACCCCAAAAGTGTCAAAAATGTCAGTTAGGGGTCCGATCTGTCCGCTGCAATGTTGCAGTCCTGCATAAAATCACAGATCGTCACCATTACTAATAAAATAAAAAAAACAATAAAAATGACATAAATCTTTCCTGTAGTTGGTAGACGCGATAACTTTTGCGAAAGCCAATCAAAATATTTATTTACTTATTGCAATTTTTTTTACCAAACATATGTAGCAGAAAAAAAATTGGCCTAAAATGTTAAAAAATATTCAATTTTTTATTTTTTTTTGGGAAATGTTATATAGCAAAATGTGAAAAATATTGTTTTTTTTTTTTTTTTCAGAATTGTCGCTATTTTTTTGTTTATAGAGCAAAAAAAAAAAAAATTGCACAGGTGATCAAATACCACCAAAAGAAAGCTCTGTTTGTGGGAAAAAAAGGACATCAATTTTGTTTAGGTACAGTGCCGCACGACCGCGCAATTGTCCGTTAAAGTAACGCAGTGCCGAATCGCAAAATATGGCCTGGTCATTAAGGGGGCAAATCCTTACGGTCCAGAAGTGGTTAAGTGTCCATTATGGGCATCTGTTTGAAGTTTTAGGAGGTCACTCATAGATTTTAAAAGCCAAAGCCAGCTCTTATTATATGCTATTATTATGTGAGCATGTGACTCAAGATATGACATGACATGCTAACATGACATCTTCAGTGAATGCTTGCTCCTCTAGTCGGCCACATGATTATGGCATGGAACCAGGGCCAGCTGTCAGTGGAGTGGTGAGATTGGATAGATCCATCTGTAACCTTGAACTAGATGAGTCCTGAGTGAATGTATGCTGGCAGGGCCGCTGATAGGGCAGTACAACCAGCCCTGTTGTACCGGGCCCGGGCTCCATCAGCTCTACAAGGGGCCCGGGCAGCATCACAGTAAATTTCTGCATGTTCAAAAAAAATCGTTTTTTCTAAACCTTTTCCTAATTTGTAATTTCTTGGGGGTGTAATTACATTTTCCTGGGCCCTATAATGACAGCAGAAGGGCCCAGGAAGTGAGTGCAGTGGCGGGACTTTTTTTCCATTTTCGGGTCGCATGTATACATAGGATTTAGTTCCATGGTGATTTGCTGCAATATAGTCCTGGCTGCTGCTGTCCACTGCTTTGCCTGGCGGAGGGATACAATAATTCTCTGCTCAGCCCCGCCTCCCCTTACTCAAGTGCAGAGTGTGATCATGTACGGAGGCAGATTGCTCAGCAGCTGACAGGGAACAGCAGGAGGACAGCGTGGCTGGATTGGACACAGTGAGTGAAGAACAGAGGATAGAGTCCTCACTGTGTCCTATGATCTCAGCATAAAAATCACACAGGCTACAGGTGCCCTGTCACAGTGTCACATGAATGCTGGGGATGCTGACTTTAAGCTATGACTGTAGTGAGTGTTACTGCATAACAAAGTCAGCATCCCCAGCATCCATATGACACTGTGACAGGGCACCTGTAGCCTGTGTGATTTTCATGCTGGTGATCATAGGACACAGTGAGATGCTACTTTAAACTTGTGTTTGGGGGACAGTAAACATGTGCAGTCAAACCACTCCCCTTTAACCTCTTCCCGCCCATTGATGTATCAGTGTTCTGTCAGAATAGCGCTACCTATCAGATTCTGCTAGCAGAAGTGGCATTCGGAAAGAACAACTTACTGCGCATGCACCATGTGTTCCAACATGGCGACTATGCGTTCCAATAGGTTTCCTAATGTGACAGAACACCAAGCAGCAGCGGACATCTTCTTACACCCACGAAAGTCTGGAGTTTTACATTTATTTTAGCAGTAAACTCACCTTATATACTGAAATAGACTATTTCACCGCAGCCGAGTGGAACAGTCTATTTCACTATATAATCAGTTTGTCGCTGAGCAGTGCGGGGTGTACCAAGGTGGCCGTCACCACATTGGCCGCAGGTTTCTCGCTATATTTACTAGAATACAATAATAATACAAATGTAATACTGTGATTTATTCTATAAGGTCAGTTTACTGATAAAATAAATGTAAAATTGAAGACTTGCGTGGGTGTAAGAAGATGTCCACCGCTGCTTCGTGTCATTAAGAAAGCTATTGGTATGCATAGCGGCCATGTTGGAATGCATGACGCATGCGCAGTAAGTTGTTCTAGTCTGTATATTACTTCCGGTAGCAGAATCTGATAGGTAGCGCTATTCTGACAGAACACTGGCACGTCCCTGGATTGGAAGGGTGATATCTTGGTCATCCCTGCATCATAATAGCCCCAGCAACTTTGCACAAAGTAACATAATTAAAATAAAATGTAAAACCTTTTTAAAGCCCCCATTCCCCCTTGTTCATGAGTAATTGCAAACATGCATGTTGGTCCCGCACATATATACGTAAACGGTGACAAACCTGCATTTTGTTTTGAGGCGGGGCCAGGGATGGGGTTGAAGGGGGCCCCATCAGGTAGGCTGTACGGGGCCCCATCATTCCTAACAGCAGCCCTGTATGCTGGCACATAATATTGTATTTCTGCAGGCTGCTCAAGAGATGTTACCATGCAATGAACATGGTTTGGGCTTTGTAGATCAGCATTTTTAGGGTTAAAAGAGGCGGTGAGGAGGTGACATCAATTATGAAGAGCATCTGCATTCGCTTGATTTATTCTCCCTGGAGGGGGGACATGATAGCAATTTATAAATACCTCAATGGGGATCTCATCTTAGAAAAAAAGCTGTTCAGTCGAAGGGATTGCATGAGGACTCGAGGGCATACAATGCGATTAGAGGAGAAGCGTTTTAACCTCAGGCAACGTGGGGGGTTCTTTACTGTTAGGGCTACAAGATTGTGGAATTCTCTACCACAAGAGGTGGTTTCTGCGGGAAGTATGGTGGCTTTCAAAAGACTATTAGACGTACATCTCAAGGATCAGAACATTAAGGGCTATGCGAGATGATTACGGCCACATACACCTACACAGGTTGAACTGGATGGACTATTGTCTTTATTCAACCTCACCTACTATGTAACTATGTAATCTTTAAAGCCCTTTTAGCCCCCCATTCCTTCCTTTGAGACCCCCACTTTGGTTCCATGCACCCCCGCAGAGCCAAGTTCCCCTCCTTCCTTCTACTAACATACAGTAGAGGACAACCAGTCCTCCTCAGACTGACACCAGTGATGCAGTCACCATTTTTCCTTCAAGTGACACCAACCACGGACACATTTTTTCCTTTGCCACTGTTAACCTCAGATGGAATGTACTGTTAGTTGCAGCAATTGAGCTTTGGCTTCCTATGCCAGATAAGGATTAAGTGTTTGCCAGAGGTTTCCTGGGCTTTTTGGGTCATGCCTTCTTTCCTGAGTCATATACACTATATTGTCAAAAGTATTGGAACGCCTGCCTTTACATGAACTTTAATGGCATTCCAGTTTTAGCCTGTAGGGTTAACTATTGCCTTGGCCCACCCTTTGCAGCTATAACATTTTCAACTCTTCTGGGAAGGCTGTCCACAAGGTTTAGGAGTGTGTCTATGAGAATGTTTGACCATTCTTCCAGAAGAGCATTTGTGAGGCCAGGCACTGATGTTGGAGAGAAGGCCTGGCTCACAGTGTCCCTTCTAAGTCATCCCAAAGCTGTTCTATGGGGTTGAGGTCAGCAGGTGCAGGTCAGTCAAGTTCCTCCACCCCAAACTCGCTCATTTATGTCTTTATGAACCTTACTTTGTGCACTGGTGCGCAGTCATTTTAGAACGGGAAGGGACCAACCCCAAACTGTTCCCACAAAGTCGGGAGCATGAAATTGTCCAAAATGTCTTGGTATGCTGATGCCTTAAGAGTCCCCTTTACTGAAACTAAGGAGCCAAGCCCAACCTCTGAAAAACAACCCCACACCATAATCTCCTCTCCATCAAATTATCTGGACCAGTGCACAAAGCAAGGCCCATAAATACATGGATGAGCGTGTTTGGGGTGGAGGAACAAGACTGGCCTGCACAGAGTCCTGACCTCAACCCAAAGAATACCTTTGGGATAAATTAGAGCGGAGACTGCGAGCCAGGCCTTCTCTCCAATATCAATGCCTGACCTCACAAATGCGCTTCTGGAAGAATGGTCAAACATTCCCATAGACACACTCCTAAACCTTGTGGACAGCCTTCCCAGAAGAATTGAAGGTGTTATAGCTGCAAAGGGCGGGCCAACTCAATATTGACTGGGACTGGGATGCCATTCAAGTTCATGTGCGTGTAAAGGCAGGTGTCCCAATACTTTTGGTAATATATTGTATATATACATGGCAAAGGTCAGGCTCAGGAGTCTTTTGACTGAGCAAGACTGCATGGGAGATGGAAGGTCCATGTCACTAGGAGGCAAGTCATTTGCAAATTTTCTCCTATTTTAGTGGTATTTTTAAGGCAATTAAACAATAATACATATTTAAAAATATCTTTTATTTTTCCACTTTAAAAATAGAGCTATAAAAACAATTCAAGACATTCATTGGTAAATTGCAATTCAGTTCATTCCTTATCTAACTATCTCGTGGCTGCCCAGGCATACCTGGCCAAAACTGGCAGTGTCCAATACCGGTGAGTTCTTTGGGAGTGACAGAAGAAGGTTGCATTTCTCGTAGTGTTTAATGAAAACTCAAATGGCTGAAGGTGTAATTGCCATCATCCCTTCTTTGAAATGTTCTCCTCTTTGAGTGGGATTTTTTAGGCAATTAAACAACAATATATATTGAAAAATATCTTTTATTTTTTCACTTAAAAAATAGAGCTATAAAAACAATTCATGACATTCATTGTATAAACAAAAGCCTGTGACATGTATCATGAAGGATATTGAAACTGCATAGCTAGTGGTATTCCCCAGCTACTTGTTGCCAGGTTCCATCATTTTTTGAAAACAACCCGAGATAGTTCCCAGTAGGTGGGGGTCACCAACGCGTTTCTAACAAATACAAATAAGATCTGTCTCCAAGATTAAAGCCTCGTACACACGCGTCGATAATTGGCCGTGAATTTTCGGCCAACGTCAATGCTTCCGACAACCGACTCCCAATTTTTGGCCGAAAAAATCTGGTGTGCAGGCTATAACATTTTTGTTGGCCGTCAACACAACGGCCGATTTTCCGTCAGTCAGTACAGATTTTGGCAGACAAAAATCTGATGAGCAAGACTGGGCATGCTCAGAAAACAAAAAACACACGGAAAGTAAACCAGCACATGACATCACTTCTGAAGTAGATTTTTGTTGGCCGAGAAATTTCGTGTGCAGTCTAGGCACATTCCAACCAACACAACGACACTGGACAAAGGTCGGACGATCGGTCGGCCGATAATCGTTGCGTGTGTACGAGGCATTAGACACACTGTCTGTAACATAGAATAAACTGGATTTAGAAACAAACAAAAATTTATAAATGTACATTAGCTTGCTTTACATTGCATGCTGACCTTAGCTATAGTGCTCCCAAGACCCGATAAGAGTGCCATGATCCCACCGCAATACCATATTCACGCTATGCAGGACTGCTGGATACTAGTCCAAAACGTTTTGACACCCTAGTTGAAAAGAGGAAAACGGGAAAAAGGCAACTACTTTAGAGAAATATGGATTTTCAAAAAGTATTGCCCTTATAAGAAAGGCATCTAAGACAAAAATAGATAAAGCGCTAATACTTACAGAAAAAGTTGCCTGTATATTGCCAACCTTTAAACCACTTTAAGACGGGAAGGATTTGCCCCCTTAATGACCAGGCCCTATTTTGCGATTCGGCACTGCGTTACTTTAAAATTGCACGGTCGTGCGACGCTGTACCCAAATAAAATTGACGTCCTTTTTTTCCCACAAATAGAGCTTTCTTTTGGTGGTATTTGATCAACTTAGCGATTTTTATTTTTTGCGCTATAAACAAAAAAAAAGCAACAATTTTGAAAGAAAAACAATATTTTTCACATTCTCCTATATAACATTCCCAAAAAAAAAAAAAAATTAAAAATCAAAATGTTTTAACATTTTAGGCCAATTTGTTTTCTGCTACATATTTTTGGTAAAAAAAAAAATAAGCGTATTGTGATTGGTTTGCACAAAAGTTATCGCGTCAACTACGGAAAAGATTTTTATTGTTTTTTTTTTACTAGTAATGGCGGCGATCTGCGTTTTTTTGCGGGACTGCAACATTGCGGTGGACAGATCGGACCCCTGACTGACATTTTTGACACTTTTGGGGGTACCAGTGACATTACTACAGTAATAAAGTAAAAAATATGCACTGTTACTGTAATAATGATATTGGCAGGGAAGGGGTTAACACTATGGGTGATCAAGAGGTTAAATGTGAGCCTAGGGGAGTGATTCTTACTGTGGGGGGGCGTGGCTTCTGAAATGACCATAGGGACATGTGATCCTATATAGAAGGATAATTCAATTATGTTGAATTTTAAATAAACGCGTCTTGGCCTGGCATTAATGAATGCATGCACAATAAAGGTACCCCCACATGCAGGGTGAGTGGGCCCTGCCTACAACTACTTGCTGTAATTTACGTTCAACCAGGTGTCTCAGAGGGGCTGAGGTTGTTTCTGTTCTTTTTAAACTTTTGCATTGTGTTATTACTCAGTGAAAATGTACCAAACTTATGCAGCACAAACTTTTACATTTTTCTATAACTTTCAGCAAAGCCGGTTTTCCCATCAGTTACCGAATATTTGCATGAGTAATTGGACATCATTAAAAATATACATATAACCATTTTGTTAGAGGCGTGTTATTTTTCATGCTGTAAGAATAATTGTCAGCAGGCAGGTACCAAGTGGCCCATCAGGTTGGCTCATTTATTTTAATTACTTCCTCTTTCTTTTTTTTTTGGTTGGAAAGAATTCTGTTCATTCCAATTGTTCTTATATTTGTTTACTTTTTGATTGTTTCCAATGTGTCGGCTGGTCGCCAGTTCCAAGTCTCTGCTGTTCTTTCTGTAGATTAGTGCTGTCAGTTGATATGCTTTTGTTTTATTATCAAAGTAGATCTAAGTCCAGTCAATAAAATCTCATCTAATCTTTATTGGAGAAATCAAGGAATGGCAACTATTGCATAGTAACATTGGTCCAGCTTGGACCTCGGTAGGAATGTACACTATATTACCAAAAGTATTGGGACACCTGCCTTTACAAGCACATGAACTTTAATGGCATCCCAGTCTAATGGGCCATACACACTATAAGATTTTCTGAAGACTTTTTCCTTTAGATTTACCAAAGCCATATAATATGAGGTCAAACCTAAACACTTTCAATTTGTATGCAATCTGGCAGGCCCTTGCACTACATAAAAAAGGTAGATCTGAAGGAAAAAGTCTTCAGAAAATCTTATAGTGTGTATGGCACTTTAGTCTGTAGGGTTCAATATTGAGTTGGCCCACCCAGTGGCGTACCTAGAGCATTTGGCACCCGGGGCGGATCCTATATCTGGCACCCCCCCCCCAACTTTAAAATGTAAAAACACCCACAAAAAATTGTAATGTGTTCAAGAATATTTTTTGCACAAATTTCACAGCCCCCCATCACAGTGCCCCTTGCAGTCTGCCCTCCGTCTCTCTAATCACAGTTCCCCCTTTTGCACTCTCTGCCTCCCCTGCACAGTCCTACCTTCAGCATAAATAGATAGCTAATATTATTAGCAATGTGTTTAAGTTTGAGTATGAGATTGGAGACTTTCTAAAGGAGATATTCAGAGACTACAGACAGAATACAGGAGATGGTCAGAGACTGAAGACATGATACAGGAGATGATCAGAGACTAAGGGCATGATACAGGAGATGGTCAGAGACTACAGACGTGATACAAGAGATGGCACTGGGGGGGACAGGGAGTACTTGGGGGGCAAGCAGCGAAAATCAGGGGGGTGGAGAGCACTGAGGGGACAGGGAGAACTTGGGGGGTGGGCAGGGAAAACCAGGGGGTGGAGAGCACTGGGGGGGGGACAGGGAGCACTTGGGGGGTGGGCAGGGAAAACCAGGGGGTGGAGAGCACTGGGGGGGCAGGGAGCACTTGGGGGGTGTGCAGGGAAAATCAGGGGGGTGGAGTGCACTTGGGGGGACAGGGAACACTTGGGGGGCGGGCAAGGAAAACCAGGGGGGTGGAGAGCACTGGGGGGGGGCAGGGAGCACTTGGTGGGCGGGCAAGGAAAACCAGGGGGGTGGAGAGCACTGGGGGGGGGGCAAGGAGCACTTGGGGGGCGGGCAGGGAAAACCAAGGGGGTGGAGAGCACTGGGGGGGGGACAGGGAGCACTAGGGGGGTGGGCAGGGAAAACCAGGGGGGTGGAGAGCACTGGGGGGGCAGGGAGCACTTGGGGGCGGGAGAAAGCTCTGTGGGGAGCTGGAGAGCATCGGGGGGGGGCTAAAGAACATGGGGGGTCAGCAAAAGAAGTTGTATAGGAGGGGGATGGGGCTGCTGCATATAGATGAATTGATCTTTCCCTATTCTTCCTGCAGGAGGAAGAGGAGGAGAATCAGTTATTCAGCAGGCAGCTGCAGGAAGATTAGAGAAAGATGAATTCCTCTAAATGCAGCAGCCCCATCCCCCTCCTATCCAGCACACACACTTGGGCAATGGGCACTCACCTTCTTCCCGCCGAGGCTCCGCCCCCTTATTCCCGCCGCGGCTCCGCCCCCAGCTAGCAGCACGGACTGAAGGAGCTACCACTGCAGCTGCCTTCACACTGTGGGATCTGTCTGAACACACTGGCAGGACACCGGCTGACACCCCCCAGAGCAAGGCACCCGGGGCGGGCCGCCCCCCCGCCCCCCCCCATTGGTACGCCACTGGGCCCACCGTTTGCAGCTATAACAGCTTCAACTCTTCTGGGAAGGCTGTCCACAAGGTTTAGGAGTGTGTCTAAGGGAATGTTTGACCATTTTTCCAGAAGCGCATTTGTGAAGTCAGGCACTGATGTGGACAAGAAGGCCTGGCTCGCTGTCTCAGCATTATTTTATCCCAAAGGTGTTCTATCGGGTTGAGGTCAGGACTCTGAACAGGCCAGTCATGTTTCTCCACCACAAACCTGCTCATCCATGTCTTTATGGACCTTGCTTTGTGCACTGGTGCGGAGTCATGTTGGAACAGGAAGGGGCCATCCCCAAACTGTTCCCACAAAGTTGGGAGCATGAAATTGTCCAAAATGTCTTGGTATGATGACGCCTTAAGAGTTCCCTTCACTGGAACTAAAGGGCCAAGCCCAACCCCTGAAAAACAACCCCACACCATAATCCTCCCTCCACTAAATTATTTGGATCAGGGCAGGAAGCAAGGTCCATAAAGACATGGATGAGTGAATTTGCGATGGAGAAACTTGACTGGCCTGCACAGAGTCCTGACCTCAACCCAATAGAACATCTTTGGGATGAATTAGAGCTGAGACTGCAAGCCAGGCCTTCTAATTCAACATCAGTGCCTGACCTCACAAATGCGCTTTTGGAAGAATGGGTAAACATTCCCATAGACACACTCCTAAACCTTGTGGACAGCCTTCCCAGAAGAGTTGAAGCTGTTATAGCAGCAAAGGGTGGGCCAACTCAATATTGAACCTTACAGGCTAAAGTGGGGTACACACAATTTCGTCTGTAGAAAGTTCTGTACACACTATACGAAAATTGTATTTTCTTTGGGCGAAAATGTTCGCCCGATTTTCTTATAGTGTGTTACAAGCCTTAAGACTGGGATGCCACTAGTTTGTGTACAGGCACGCGTCCCAATACTTTTGGTAATGTAGTGTATGTGGGATCTGGAGATTTCTATAGTAGACACCACCAGTGCCGGGACAAGGTCATCTAGAGCCCGGGGTGAACATGCCAAATCTACATGCTTACCCTATAAACATACATTTCTCTCCTCCCAGAACAAATTAACCTCCCCCTGCTGAAATTCCCATGAACCAGCACAAACCTTTGTCCCCCCCCCCAGCTCAATTCCTCTCATTCCGCATATGCTCCCAGATCAATCCCCCCCCCCACCAAAAATTCCACCTTCCTAGCACAAAACTTCTACCCCTCAAATTTCCCCTCCGAGCTCGATTCCTACCCCCACACCCCCACACACACCGAATCCCCCTTCGCAACACAAATTCCTCTCCCTTTTAGCCCCTATCCTAGCACAACCCCCCCCCCCCCCCTAAAATGTCCTCTCCTAGCAGAAATGTCCCCCAATTATCCCTACTAGCACAAATCCCCCTCCAAAAATAAAAAAATTCCCCACCTAGCACAAATCCTCTCCCCCCTCCCCCATATTACCTTTTTAGAACAAACCCCCGCATCCCCCCCCCCCCACCACAATTCATCTTTCCCCATCCCTCCTCTCAACACAAATTCCCCTACCCCCAAATCACTACTCCTGGCACACTTCCCCAAATGTCCGCTTTTAGCACAATTATTATCTCTTGCTGCCCCCCAAATCCCCTCCCCCAGAACTGCTTGTGGTGCCCCAGCACCTCACATGATACCACAGTGCCCAGGGCAGCCGACCCCACGCCTTGCCCCAGCCCTGAATACCACTACTGCATTGATCTCCACTATCTTCCGGGTCCTGGGCCAAGCCATCGTTGCTGAACTTTGTCTCCAAGTTCTTTTGTGCATCTAATTTGACCATTCTACTAGTAACTGCATTTTGCCTAACCATTGTTTTGAGTTAGGTTAGGCAGATTATTTCATGAATAAGAGAATCTGGCTTATTTATATAGAAGTGCTGGGTTTCTGGGTTTACCATGCATATTTTTGTTTTGCTCCATAGACTGATTCTCATTGATTAACAATGACATTCTACATTCAAAGCTCGATACATTCTTGTGTACTTTATCAACTTTTTAAATTAATTTTCTTTTTAGGCAACAAAGATACCTTTGATTTCTTATTTTGACCATATAATCATATTTATAAAATTTCAGCTATGATCACCTAAGTGAAAAAACAATATTACCTGTGCCACAGACTGTGAATCTAATATTCTAATACTATAAGCCAAACAAAACTGTGTATTAGACACAGGGGAACCGTTCAGATCCGCCTGTCAGTTTTTTTTGCGGATCTGAACAGTCACCCCATGCATCTCTATGGGGCATCGGATGTCAGCGGACACATGTCTGCTGACATCCGATCCGATCTGTCAAATCTGGACGGATGGAAACCCTATTTTCCATCCGTCCAGCGGATCGGATGGGATCGGATAAGAACGGACCGATGGTCCGTTCCCATCCGATTTCCCCATAGAGATGTATGGGGAACTGACAGCTGTGTCTCTGCACACAGCACGGAGAACAGCTGTCATCCTCCTGCTCAGTGGGGCATCGGCGGATTGATCCCCCGCTGAGATAAACGGAGTCCGTCTGACGGACGGACAGTGTAAAAGGGGCCTTAGCGCTATACCATGTGAAAAAAACCTGGAGCAGCACTATGGAAAATTAAATTGATCACATAAAAATAAAAATATACTTCTAAAAATACAAAGAGATTATATATATATATATATATATATATATATATATATACTGTATATATATATATATATATATATATATATGACCTCCAGCAGGCCACTGGTGTGAATGTCTCTAACCAAACAATCAGAAACATGAGGGTGGCCTGAGGGCCTCACATCCTCACTGCCCGGCACCGTGGACCTCGATTGGCATTTGCCATTGAACACCAGAATTGGCAGGTCCACCACTGGTGCCCTGTACTTTTCACAGATGAGAACAGGGTCCCCCTGAGCACATGTGACAGATGTGAAAGGGTCTGAAGAAGCCGTGGAGAATGTTATGCTGCCTGTAACATCATTCAGCATGACCTGCTTTGTGGTGGGTCAGGGATGGTCTGGGGAGGATATCCATGGAGGGACACACAGACCTCTACAGGCTAGACAATGGCACCCTGACTACCATTAGGTATTGAGATTAAATCCTTGGACCCATTGTCAAACCCTATGCTGGTGCAGAGGGTCCAAGGTTCCTCCTGGTGCAAGACAATGCCTGGCCTCATGTGGCAAGAGTATGCATCCATCTCCTGGAGAATGAAGAAATTGAGACCATTGAATGGCCCCCACGCTCGTCTGACCTAAATCCAATAGAACACCTCTAGGACATTATGTTTCAGTCCATTCAACGTCGCCAGGTTGCTCCTCAGTCTGTTTAAGAGCTCAGTGATGCCCTGGTCCAGATCTGGGAGGAAATACCTCAGGGCTCTATCTGTTGCCTCGTTAGGAGCATGCCCCAACATTGTCAGGCATGCATACAAGCACGTGGGGGCCATACAAACTACTGAGTACTATTTTGAGTTGCTGCAATTTCAGCAAAGTGGACTCACCTGCTGCATAATATTTTTACTTCGATTTTCGGGGTGTCTTTGAATTTAGCCCTCTGTAGGGTGATCATTTTCATTTTAGATATCCAGCATGAGATTTTTCCCAGTGAGATCCAATGTTTTCCAAGTGTTACTTTAATTTTTTGAGCATTGTGTATATATATATATATATATATATACATATAAAACAAATAAACATTAACATTTGCATAGTGTCCATGTGACTGTAAACAATTACCAACAAAAGAAAAAAAAATAGGAAAGAGAAAAATAAATGGTGTGGACTTTTTCCCTTTTCTTTTGTTGATAATTGTTTACAATCACAGAGGCACTATCCAATTATGATAATACATTTGGTAATGTTTGTCATGTTTGTTACATATGTAAAAAGTATCTCACAAAAGTGAGTACACCCCTCACATTTTTGTAAATATTTTATTATACCTTTTCATGTGACAACACTGAAGAAATTACACTTTGCTACAATGTAAAGTAGTGAGTGTACAGCTTGTATAACAGTGTAAATTTGCTGTCCCCTCAAAATAACTCAACACACAGCCATTAATGTCTAAACCACTGGCAACAAAAGTGAGTACACCCCTAAGTTAAAATGTCCAAATTGGGCCCAAAGTGTCAATATTTTGTATAGCCACCATTATTTTCCAGCACTGCCTTAACCCTCTTGGGCATGGAGTTCACCAGAGCTTCACAGGTTGCCACTGGAGTCCTCTTCCACTCCTCTATGATGAGCTGGTGGATGTTAGAGACCTTGCGCTCCTCCACCTTCCGTTTGAGGATGCCCCAAAGATGCTCAATAGAGTTTAGGTCTGGAGACATGCTTGACCAGTTCATCACCTTTACCCTCAGCTTGTTTAGCAAGGCAGTGGTCATCTTAAAGGTGTGTTTGGGGTCGTTATCATGTTGAAATACTGCGGCCCAGTCTCCGAAGGGAGGGGTGTACTCACTTTTGTGAGATACTGTAGATCACCACATTACCATCCACTGACTGGGTGATCATTACACGGGAGAGCAGGGCTGCCAGGAATTTTACATCTATCTGACCCAACTTATTTGTGTGGTCGCACTTTTTGAGGCGAGCATATACCCAGGAAGGGGGAGCATGAGTGAGGTGGCACATCATTTTAATTCTGGAGCACATCGGTTTTTGAACACAATATTGGATTGAATTTATGGATTGTATCATGCCGGATAAATCACAGCACAAGGGGAAATATATGAACTGTGGATCACATTTAGCACAGCATGTTCATAATACAGTTTGGACTTTGATGTTATATATATCGGCACATGGTTTGTTGGAACACAGTAAAGGACTTATATTTAAGCAGATAAGCTGAGCTTCCATATTTGGTTGGAACTCCACATAAGTCCAACGTTTTTTTTTTTTTTTGAAGTATGATCACATCACAAACAAGAAAGTGCAACATTTCGGAGTCACACAGGACCCCTTCGTCAGCATGTGATGAACCCTTTGGACTTACCTTGAAGTTCAGTAGGGTGCTGGCAAATATCATCTACACTGTGTTTTGCATCAAGTAGGTACTGGGTTTTGGACCTGTTTAGTCTTTCAAAAACTGAGCCTTTATACGTACTTTAATACACCAAGGCACACCAGCAATATCTCAATAGGAAAAAAAACATATTGTATTTAAGAGTGAAACTTAACCAATAAAAAAAAAAGTGATGGATCATTTCAATCATAATAAGCAAAGGTCAGACAATACAGGAGCTACTTCTTGTGTACATATTGTATTTATGACTGCCATTTTTTTTCATTTTACTGCTTTGAAACAAATGAGTACAAGTACAATGAAACACCGGTGCTTTTTAGGCTAATTATGATCCATTTCTAACCTTTTTAGAGGTATGTAGCAAAGTCAAAGCAAGAACATAAAGCCCTCCATTGTGAAATGAAATTCAGAAGTCTAGACAGGCCTGGTGGTGCATTGCAATGTAGCCGCTCTGAAGTTTAGAGGATGTTTAAGGCTCGATATATATTTCACCGCTGTCCTATTAATTGTATTTCATCGGAGGAGGTGATGTGCGAGATAAATGCGTCTAATGACACAACGGTCTAGCCATCATAAATGAGGAAACTTCAAGTTAAGCAATGCCATTCGTGTCTTTAGGCAATGGAACTACAGGATGCAATCTGATGGATTTTCATTTTTCATGGAAAGTAATAAAATCACAGAATGAAAGATTTCTGTCTGATATTGTTTAACTGTAACCAATCAACATTAGACTCAGGAAAGAAGGGGAAAAAAAAAATCGTTCCCCATCTCTAGACAATGAATTTAACCGTCGACGCCCGGCGCTGAAACTTTTAATTAGTTTAAAAAGTTGTTGTGAGTGCAGCAGACATCGATATGTAAGGTTTAACATGGCTGTGTAAAAGGAAGCTCAATATTGCCACAGTCTGTGATAATTAGAGATGAGAAAATCAGATTGGGTTAACAGACATGCAATTCAAGTCTTGATGTGAAAGAGGAAGCTTAGCACAAAAAATGAAATACTTGACTAGCCTATACTTCTCACTTGTCAGTTGCACTACACAGTATTTCACAAAAGTGAGTACACCCCTCACATTTTTGTAAATATTTTATTATAACTTTTCATGTGAAAACACTGAAGAAATTACACTTTGCTACAATGTAAAGTAGTAAGTGTCAGCTTGTATAACAGTGTAAATTTGCTGTCCCCTCAAAATAACTCAACACACAGCCATTAATGTCTAAACCGCTGGCAAAAAAAGTGAGTACACCCCTAAGTGAAAATGTCCAAATTGGGCCCAATTAGCCATTTTTCCACCCCGGTGTCATGTGTCTCGTTCGTGTTACAAGGTCTCCGGTGTGAATGGGGAGCAGGTGTGTTAAATTTGGTGTTATCGCTCTCACTCTCTCATACTGGTCACTGGAAGTTCAACATGGCACCTCATGGCAAAGAACTCTCTAAGGATCTGAAAGAAAAATAATTGTTGCTCTACATAAAGATGGCCTAGGCTATAAGAAGATTGCCAAGACCCAAAAACTGAGCTGCAGCACGGTGGCCAAGACCATACAGGGGTTTAACAGGACAGGTTCCACCCAGAACAGGCCTCACCATGGTCGACCAAAGAAGCTGAGTGCATGTGCTCAGCGTCATATCCAAAGGTTGTCTTTGGGAAATAGACATATGAGGGCTGCTAGCATTGCTGCAGAGTTTGAAGGGGTGGGGGGTCAGCTTGTCAGTGCTCAGACCATACGCCGCACACTGCATCAAATTGGCCTGCATTGCTGTCGTCCCAGAAACAAGCCTCTTCTAAAGATGATGCACAAGAAAGCCCGCAAACAGTTTGCTGAAGACAAGCAGACTAAGGACATGGATTAATAAAAAGGTGAAATGGGTGCACTGATAAGTGTTGAAGCTGCTACCAAGATACTTTACCTATAGTGAATTTTTGTGACCTTAAATTATTGGTGCGCATTAGTTTTAGCGCACCAATAATTTAAAGGACATGGATTACTGGAACCATGTCCTGTGGTCTGATGAGACCAAGATAAACTTAGATGGTGTCAAGCGTGTGTGGCGACAACTAGATGAGGAGTGCAAAAAACAAGTGTGTCTTGCCTATAATCAAACATGGTGGTGGGAGTGTCATGGTCTGGGGCTGCATGAGTGCTGCTGCTACTGGGAAGCTACAGTTCATTGAAGGAACCATGAATGCCAACATGTACTGTGACATACTGAAGCAGAGCATGATCCCCTCCCTTCAGAGACAGGGCTGCAGGGCAGTATTCCAACATGATAATGACCCCAAACACACCTCCAAGATGACCACTGCCTTGCTAAAGAAGCTGAGGGTAAAGGTGATGGACTGGCCAAGCATGTCTCCAGACCTAAACCCTATTGAGCATCTGTGGGGCATCCTCAAACAGAAGGTGGAGGAGCGCAAGGTCTCTAACATCCACCAGCTCCGTGATGTCGTCACGGAGGATTAGAAGAGGACTCCAGTGGCAACCTGTGAAGCTCTGGTGAACTCCATGCCCAAGAGGGTTAAGGCAGTGCTGGAAAATAATGGTAGCCACACAAAAAATATTGACTCTTTGGGCCCAATTTGGATATTTTCACTTAGGGGTGTAATTACTTTTGTTGCCAGCGGTTTAGACATTAATGGCTGTGTGTTGAGTTATTTTGAGGGGACAGCAAATTTACACTGTTATACAAGCTGTACACTCACTACTTTACATTGTAGCAAAGTGTCATTTCTTCAGTGTTGTCACATGAAAAGATATAATAAATTATTTACAAAAATGTGAGGGGTGTACTCACTTTTGTGAGATACTGTATGTCTACTAGTATGTGGATATACTGTACAAGCAATATGTAAGCAGTAGCTTCAAAAGTGCTCCAGTGTTAAAAAGTGTGTTTTTCTATCTGGATATATGCTTGGAGTTTGCTCTTTTCAACTGTATTGATGTGTAAAAGCCATTTGTTACAATATAAGGTTAAGAGTTAATGCTGCTGACCAGGTTTTCCCATCCTTTTTAGGAAGGTTACTACCCCATGTCATTTCACAAAAATAGAGTCTCATTTGTGCCTTGTAGAGGCCGAATAGGGGAAAGTCTGACAAAATGTAGCCATTGCTCTTCTGCAATGTACTATGGAACTATGGTTTAGACTACTCCTTGGAGGGAGACCAGTCGGAGTTCCCATTGGGGTAGGAAGCCTATAGCATTATTTGGACCTGTGCTATCTGTTGCTTGAGGTTTACTGTTACCTCATGTGGATTACTGCCAGTTATAGACTCTTGCATTAGAAAAGTATGACTACCTCATTGGGGAACTATTCAAGGGCACTTTGAGAACTGGGTTTAGAAATCTGTTGAAGATGTTACCAAGTACTGCTCAACTGTCTCATTCTACTACCTTAGGAGCTGCTGGATTTTTTTGTCCCCCTTTTTCTACACAGCCAGGCAATGACCATTTTCAATAGACACAGGGTAGTCAGAAAACCCCATCCAAGGGCTTTTGGTTTTCTTGTTTATTAGGGGAGACAACTTAGATAGGGATAGGGTGGTATGGGATGCCCAAAATTGAGTCTTAATAGAACTTTGAGGACAACTTTAACTTAGACTGTGTTCCCTTGAGAAACTTCTAACAGACTGTCAAAACATCTCCAGTACTGGTCCCAACACATGGACTTTAACACTGAATCTTCTCAAGCAGGAGTTAAGGTTGGGTATAGCTGTCCCTCTTAGATGGCTAGTTAGGATTTTCACCTGGCTGCCTCTCCCTTATAGGCTCTGGGGGTGGATAGGTATAGGTTACTCACCCAGTCCCTTGAAAGTCCTGTAGCATAGGTGGCAATTCTGCCAAGGCCTCCTGCTGACCTGGTCCCACTTTCTTCTAGGGTGTCTCAGCCAGCCGGGCTAAGGGACTAAAGGGGAATGAGAATTTCTCTCTCTGCTTCTTTTTTCACCTTTAGCACACTTCCTCTCTGGCAGCAGGGGTTCCCTCCAAGCCTTTGTATCCTGGACTTCCTCTCCACATGGCCAGGCTCCCGACTATTTAAGAGCCATCTCCCAACCTTCTGGGCCATCCCCACTCAGGGACTTGTAGAGACCCCCTAAATTTTCAGGCACTGGTCTCTGTGCCCCCCCCCCCTCTAAGTCAGGGGAAGGTGCAGAGACTCAGGCCTCAGAGCCTGCCAGGTAACTAACAACAAATTAACCCTAGCTCAACTGGCTACAGTGGAACCTAACTAAATTTAACTACACTATGTACACAAGAGGGTGTTATATCAGAGCTTTATTGAACATTATAAGAGCTTTATTGATCATTAAATTGCCTAAACTGAAGTCCTTAAAGGGGTGCATGTAAGAAGTATCCAAAGGACAGGGCTTACAGCAGGGGAGAAGAGAAGATAAATAAGATATAGTACATGGGTCTAACGAGCTGCCCTAAGGAGGCTATATTGCCATTGCTATCATGTCTGTGTCACTTGCTAAGGCATCCAACTAGCCAGGTAAATATGTGACATGGTGGGGTAACGAATATTCTGGTAAGGAAGGGGTAGTTTGCTAGGCCTCTTCATTAGCAACCTCCCCCACATACTTGGGACGGTCTCACGACACAAAGTACCTAGGGTTCTACCTTGGAGTCACAGAAAGAGAGAGATGTGATGGGAGCCACCAGGAGGAGAACGAGTACGGAGGTATTGAGAAATTTAAAGACATGGAAAAGTGTGTTTCCTGCATCCGTTAGTGACATATAGACATTGTCACTGGGAGTGAGGTGACAAACGATCTTTTTTTTCTGGTTCTGGACATGCTACAGAACTGAAACTTCACAGGTACACTTTTTAGACCCCCCAGATACAAAATCAAAAAAATCTCTCTTTTTTTTTTTTTGAATTTTTTCAATAATTGGCCTTTTTTTATCAAAAATGACAATTTTTAAGAACTTTTTTTTGTGTGATTTTGTGTCTGGGGGGTCTAAAAATGACACTTTGTAGCACATTGTAACCGAACAGCATTCCACTCTCTTCCATATCCCGTATAAGAATGCTAGGAATTTGGCGGGGGCTATCTTATATACTGGGGGGCGTATTCACTAATGATTGGACTATGGACCCCCTAGTCACTCCAATCACATTCCTAGCATTCTCCTGCCCCCTCAATTGGCTTTTGCTAATGGTTCTGGTCCAATCACAGGCTTTTAAAGCCCATTTCCTGTCCCATTGCATTTTGGTCGGTTCTGGTTGCCGAATTCTGAACTTTTTGGGCAAAAAGTTTTAAATTCGGCCGAACCTCGAACACCCAATGTTCGGGCCGAAGCGATGGTCGACCCGAACCGTTCGATCATCCCTATTGGTCAATTGAAAAGTACATGTAGTCCTCCTTCAGGTCCTCCTTAGCCATGCAAATGAGGACTTGAAAATGAGTCAGCATGGATTGGTCCAATAGCTTGATTAGAAGGACTGTTATGTGTAATGAGACAGAAGCCCCAGGGGGCAATCAATGTACACAATAGCCAGACACAGAACAATGGAGCCATCTGGAGCCTTAAGACAGGGCAGAAGACCCCCCCCCCCCCACACACTGTGTAACAGATTTCAAGGAGGAACACTTCCGCATTCCAAGGTTCATGACAGGTTGTAATGGTCAAGTGTCCACGATCCTTTGACCATATAGTGTGTCTATCCAGGCAACCAATTAAAAAAAAATTCCATAGGAGGGAGTTCCAGTCTAACTAAACATTTCTCAGTGAATTTTGGCTGTTTCACCCTTCCACTTTTGCCCTTCTGGTTGTCTATTTATTTTTGACCAGATAGGCTGTCATCCCCATAGCAAGGATGCCGCTGAACATTTTGGTCCCTTGTTGTGTTAGTACTGATCTGTAAACTCATTCTCAAGAGGAGGCATTGTCCCAACAGACCTGGTTAAAATCCTGGCCACTTGTGTTAATACATACCTGTATACTCTTCTCTAAAAGACCTGTCCTCCTCTGGTTGGAGGACCCATGCTCTTATAGAACATCACAGCAGTGATGAGTTGGACTGCCCTGGGTTCAGCTTGAGTAGGGTTCGGGAAACTTCAAAGACATTCAGGTGCAAAACTGAAACCCCATTGACATCAATGGGCCATATCTACCAAATTACAAATGGCCATTTTCTGGACTTATCGGTAAGGTGTTGTAAACAATAGCTTGGCAGGGTGGGCACTGCCCTGGAGAACATGTACCAGAGCAAAAAAAAAAAAAATTAAAAAATTTCAAGCAGACAGGAGCAGTGATTTTTGTTAGCACTGATAATTACGATTTAAACGGTGTCATTTTTTTGTTGTGGTTGTAAATGCTGTAGCACATCCAACAGGAAGAATGAAAAAAAAATGTGTGAGGTCCCCTAGCAAATCAGATTTTAAAGGGGGACACAACGCAAAAAAACAAAGTTTGAGGTCCCCCTAAAAATCCATGTAGCATCCTCCTAGGTAGGTGTTAGTGAGAAGTATAGTTTTGAGCTATGTCTGCTTACCAGAGGGGCTGCAGGTAAATCTATATTGTCCCCTCCTACCAGAGAGCAGGATCTGTTAGTGAGGTCTGCTCATTGTGCTCAGTATGCAATTCATTCAGTCTAGAGAGTGTTTCACGCTGGTCCAATAGGGAGGCATGTTGGACAGTGGAAGGAAACCTGACGAATGGGTGCATAGGCTTTTCTAACATACCTGATGATTGGCAGAGGACAGGTCGCCTCCGTACATTCTGGGATACTGTATAAAAGCCAGGAGCACATGTGCTGAGAGGTCTTTTGTTGGAGAGTGGAGTCCCTGTGCAATGCGGACGCTGGAGGTCATCCTGAGGGCCAGAGGAGCGGTTGAGAGGAGCTGAACCCAGAGGTTCAGGGAAGCTGACTGAGAGGGGAGACACTGGAGACCCTGTGGCTGCAGTATCATGAGTACAGGGACTCGTGTCAAGGGGCCTGACCTGACGGGGGCCACTCGTGCTCATAGGATAGTCAGTGGATGGGTGTCAGCGAAGAGAGAGAGAAAGGATACTAGGGAGAGTGTCCTGAAGATAAGAGTTTGTCCACCAAGTTGTCTTGAAGGAACCAAGAGACTTAATTCCTATTTATCCAAAGTGGCAGGATGGATTGACAGCCTGGCTGTTTCACATCTAGAAACAAAGTAGAGAAGATAGAAATCCTCAAATACTGTGAATAGTTAATTGGAGTATCCCACTATTCCCTTCTCCTATCCCCATTATAAAATAAACCACAAATACCCCTGAACTGATTATTGAAGTGTGAGCCAAGAGAAAATAAGAAATTGCATTTGCTTATGGCTGTGTGCTGGTAATGAGGGGGACCCGCAGAATGAATATCTAGCAGCTTTTACGGGGGCAGCTACATCCATGTGAGACCCTTAATCCAAGCATGCTGCAGTACAATTTTAGCAGGAGACACCAGATAACAGAGGTGGCATTAACTTAACCAGTTCAGCTCTTTGGAAGTACTATGTGCATCCAAAGAGTGAACCTTTAATCACAATCTGATGGCTGCTTGTGCGGGTTTTGTTTAGCCAGTTCCCAGCTTGAAAGTAAAAGTGATTTGGCAGCTGCCGATCACTTTCACAAAGCCAGCAGGGTGGTGCCTCCCCCCCCCCCCTGCTGCCGGTGACCCTCCCCTCCTTCCGTGGTTCCTATGCTTTTCCACTTTTACCAGAGCCAGGGAACATCGGGGAGGGAGATTGCAGCAGACAGAGGAAAATCCATGCCTTGATCTCACATGCAAACAATGAAACCGGAAGTGATATCACTTCCGGTTTCATACGCACCCTTTCCTTTAGAGGAACAAGGTTTTGATCTAATAGGGCAAAGAATATTAAGGGGACAATTTTTTCTATGTTTATACAAATCCAAAATGACCCTCAAAACTCACCTGAACGCCAACCATCCCAACCCAAGCCAACCTTACCCAACAGCCAGGAGACACATCTAACCAAGCCATTCTGTGCTTGGTTAGATGGTTTCAAGGGCAGGGGTGACGTTGGGGTCTATTAGACCCCTAATGTCTCCAAAATGAGTACCTGTCACCTGTCCAATGCTATCACATAGGGGTTTATTAACCCCTTGTGATAGCAATCAAGTAAAAATAAATTTTTGACGTAGTGGTGGGCTTGAGCACTATATGGCCATATTTTTATTTATGGATTGTCTTCAAATTTGGTAGTAATTTCTTTTGCATGTGTGCGCTATTCTTTTTTAATATACATGTCTTTTGGTTCATAGCTGCACCAGCTTTAGAAATACATGGGTATGCTCCCCCAAATTTTTTGCTTGTTTAAAAATAAATAAAAAAAATAAATAAATTAAAAAATAAAAGAAAAAGGTTTGAAAAAATAAAATTATAATAAAATGTATTAAAATGAAAAAAAAAAAAAATGCCGAAACCCCTGTTGCCCCGAACACCTGCACAAGGCCAGGGTGTGCACGTATATGTAAACCGCGGTTGCGCCACACATGTGAAGTATCGCCACCAACGTCAGAGTGAGAACAATAATTTTAGCTTAAGAGCTCCTAGGTAACTCTATACTGATGAGCTGTAAAGGCTTTTAAAGAGTAACCTATGGTGATTTTTGGACACAATAATTTTGGCAATATTGCAGGCGCACGCAATTTAAAGACATGAAATGCTTGGTATCTATTTACTCGATGTAACCTCTTCTTATATATTTTAACCAAAAAAGGGTATTATACTGTGCATTTTTGCACTTAAATTAATTTGATTATATTTTCTCCTGAAAATTTGTGTTTAATAAACAGTTGTGTAAATCAGTGTTTTTCAACCTTTTTTGTGCAAAGGCACACTTTTTTCATGAAAAAAATCACGAGGCACACCACCATTAGAAAATGTTCAAAAAATGTTTAACTCTGTGCCTATATTGACTATATATAAAGTAATTCTCTTGAATAGGAATCAAATAAACACAAAGAAATTATTTTATAATTACTTTATTATGAAATAATAAAGTATTTTATAATTTTTCACCCCTTTTAACACTGCGAGGGTACCTTTCAAAATGAAGCCCCCCCCCCCCCTCTTTGTAAGGCAACTTGTTCCCAGGTTGAGGAGACAAAGATTTAATTTCTACATCTTGCTCCCAGAAGGGATCATGTGACTGATGGGCATGTGCCGGGGGCCTATTAGAGTGGAAGCCCCTTTATAGTAAAGGTGCCCCCAAATATCTGATCCCCAATAACCTCCAAAATTGAATAAACACATACAAATCATGAAAAAGTATTTTGCTAAAAATTCCATAAATAAAAAACAATGTCACCTGCTGTACAGTAAATTCATCATCAATTTCCAACATCAGGGCAGGCAACAATGTAGAGCCAGCCTCAATCCTGAAGACCCAGCACCACACCACAATGTCCTCCTACCTGATAATGTTGCCCAGGCTGCCTGTCACCACCATGACGTGCTGTCTGACACAGTCTTCTTCTTCTCCAGGTTCTGTGACAGTGGGTCCCACGCTGCGCACCTGCAGACAGTGCAGTGCGCGCTGAAAGTGGGTGGAGGCGGAGCCAAATTGTAAAAAGCGGGGACTGGGAGGTGGCGGGGCGGCGCCCTGGAGGAGAAGAGGCTCAGAAGGGGTGACGTCACTGGTTGCTAGATGCTAAGCGGCCTCTAGCCTAGCAACCAGTGCTCCCCGCAGAGAGAGAGCGCCACCGCCGCAGCCACAGGACACAGGACAGAGGCAGAGAGAGCAGCGCCGCAGCCACAGGACACGAGCGGATGATAGATGGTCAGTAAGGCGGTTCTGCGAACTGCCAAATGTTTAGTAACTGGTTCTGTAGAACCTGTGAGAACCGGCTGAATCTCGGATGAAATTAGAATTTTTCCCACGGCACACCAGGCAATATCTCACGGCACACTAGTGTGCCGCAGCACAGTGGTTGAAAAACACTGGTGTAAATATCATGTGACATAAAAAATTTGAACTATCACCTTTTAATTTTACAGGGCCTCTGCTCTCATAAAATATATAATGTTCTGGGGGTTTAAGTAATTTGTTTTGCCAAAAATTATGTTTTTATGTTTTACTTGTTATTACATGTAAGCAACAGATAAAAAAAAAAAAAAAAAAAATGCCCCAAAGCCGAACTGGTTAAACCTCGCTCTGACATTTCAAGTTAGCTAAAGAAAACATACAGTGAAAATAATATTGTTTTCATAATTCAGGCTGCCATCAAGACCATATATTTATTCAAACTTTTCTTTTCAGACTTTCTAATCATCTGCTATAACATCTTTAATATAGAGCTCTTGGGGACTGTAAAGAAGTTGGGTAAGGTTGGATTGGGTTGGATTGGGTTGGGTTGGTTGGCGTTCAGGTGAGTTTTCAGGGTCATTTTGGATTTGTATAAACATGGAGAAAATTATCCAATAAAAATTCTTTGCCTTTTTAGATTAAATCTCAACATTCTTTTTTTCTTTAACCTTGTTGCTTGAGTAAAAAAAAAAAGTCTTCGCTGTATGAATGTGGAGAGGGATAGAAGCGTGGAGGGGAGTTCTGTAGTCCAGCAGGCAGGGCTGATGACAATGGTTAGAGTATCAGAGCAGCAGAGGCATTGTGTGGTCAGCACTTAAAGGAAGTTCAGCTTTTACAGGATTTTTGTGGATTTACAGGTATTTTTGTGTGTTTTTAGCATTTTAAACTGATAAAAATGCATGTGTGTAAAGTATTTGCATGTATTGTAAAGATGTGAAATACAAACCATTGAGTGAATAGGACATAAGATGAGCACAGGTAAGGTAAGGCACTTTACATTATTCACAAAGTTTACTCAGGCACCAGATTTCAGGCCTCTTTACAACTCCCAGGGATCTGCAGTACAGATGTTTGTAGCACATGATTAACCAGTTCTTGACCGGATGGATTTGCCCCCTTAACGAGCAGGCTATTTTTTGCGATTTCGCACTGCTTTATTTTAACATAAAATTGCGCGGTCATGCAACGCTGTATCTAAATACAATTGATGTCCTTTTTTTCCCCACAAATAGAGCTTTCTTTTGGTGGTATTTGATTACCTCTGCAATTTTTATTTTTTGCGCTATAAACAGAAAAAGAGCGACAATTCTGGAAAAAAAAAAACAATATTTTTCACTTTCTGCTATATAACATTCCCAAAAAAAAAATGTAAAAATCAAATATTTTTCATCCTTTTAGGCCAATTTGTATTCTGCTACATATTTTTGGTAAAACAAAAATTACAATAAGTGTATTTTAATTGGTTTGCGCAAAAGTTATAGCGTCTACAAACTAGGGGAAAGATTTGTTTATGTCATTTTTATTTATTTATTTGTTTTTTTCTAGTAATGGCGATGACCTACGATTTTTAGCGCGACTGCGGCACTACGGCGGACATACCGGTCCTTTAACTGACCTTTTTGACACTTTTGGGGGGACCAGTGACATCACTACAGTAATCAGTGCTTAAAATATGCACTGTTACTGTAATAATGACACTGGCAGGGAAGGGGTTAACGCAGGGGAGATCAAAGGGTTAAATGTGAGCCTAGGGGAGTGTTTATTAACTATGGTGGGAGGGGCTTGTGAAATGACCATACAGACCTGTGATCCTATATAGAAGGATCACAGGCGCTGTTTAATCATTTCAGAGAGAAGAACGATCAGCTGTGATTAAATCAGCTGACCGTTCTTCTTTCTCAGCGGGGAGCGATCGTGGGTGGCCAGCGGCAATCGCCCCATGCATCGGCATCCCCGCTCGCCCCCCAGCACCACGCGCGCAGCCGAGCCAGCCTGCTGCAATAAAACTGCGGTGGGAGGTCGGCAAGTGGTTAAAAACAATGCAACAAGTTGTTGGATGGTCCTGATGACAACAAGATCCATAAAAGCAGCTTTATTTGCTTATAATGTATGTGTTTGTGCAAGCATTTTTGTCCCTATCTCACTTCATTTATATCTACCTGGATTGCAAGAATTCGGCCTGCCCCTGGGAAGACGTCACCGATGACGAAACACGTTGGGATTGGCTGTTACTGAAGACATCACGCTTGCTTAGCCAATACTCACAAAATTCCTTTCTCATGAGCTGACAGTCTGCTGGTTTTTGACTCAGTTGTGCCTGTTTACAACTTATCAAAGGCACTTCTTATATATTTTATATAAAAGGACTTAAATGTTAGCAGACTTTATTATGTAGGTTCATTTTTTTTTTTATTCCCAATCCATTTGGAGCTGCTGCTGAGCAGCCACTGCCTATCTCAGATGCCGTTTTTTTTTTTTGTGCTTTTATGACCATTATAATTTATGGTCCACATTATTTGGTAAGAAGCATATGCTAAGTGTTGGTGTTTGTTGGTGGATTACATCAATAAGAGTTACTTATAAACCTTTTTGCACTTTATGGACACTCTTGTTTATTATAGTAAAAGGACTTTTTCATTAAAAATACTTTTTTATTTTCACCTAGCACTGGATTTTGCATCTATTTTATTATATCACTTTCATATAATTGATTTTTTATACATTTTTTAAAGATATATTTTGCTTATATTTTATTCACTGCATGTTTAATTGTCTTCATGTCACATTATTTACCATATGATTATTTATGATTGCACTATTAGGATTTAGCGCCACTTCTTATTTATATTGATCGTTTACGGCTGGTATCATAGTTGAATAAGTGGCTACTCACCTTTTCGTTCTTTTTACTTGACCTAGCACAGATTTTTTCCTGTTTTATATTAGAAATTCCATCAGCCGGTTCTAGGAGCACAGATATTATCTTAACCAATTCTGGACCGGAAGGTTTTACCCCCTTAATGACCAGGCCAATTTTTGCGATACGGCACTGCATTACATTAACTGACAATTACGCGGTTTTGAAATGCTGTACCCAAATAAAATTCATGTCTTGTTTTCCCCCACAGATAGAGCTTTCTTTTGGTGGTATTTGATGATCTCTACGATTTTTATTTTTTGCGCTATAAACAAAAAAATAAAAGCGACAATTCTGAAAACTAAAAACAATATTTTTAACTTTCTGCTATAAAACATTTACACGAAAAAAAATTAAAAATATAATTTTTTCATCATTTTAGGCCAATTTGTATATTCTGCTACATATTTTTGGTAAAAAAAAAAAAAAATTGCAATAAGTGTATTTTGATTGGTTTGCGCATAAGTTATCGCGTCTACAAACTAGGGGAAAGATTCATGTAATTTTTAGTTATTTATTTATTTTTTACTAGTAATGGTGGTGAACAGCAATTTTTAGCAGGACTGCGACATTGCGGCAGACAGATCGGACCTCTAATTGACATGTTTGACACTTTTGGGGGGACCAGTGACATTACTACAGTAATCAGTGCTAAAAATATGCGCGGTTACTGTAATAATGACACTGGCAGGGAAGGGGTTAACCCAGGGGCGATAAAAGGGTTAAATGTATGCCTTAGAGTGTTTTCTAACTGTGGGGGCTTATTGGACCAACACAGGGACCTGTGTTCCTAAATAGGAGGATCACAGGAGCCCTGTGATGATAACTAACAGAACAACGGTCTGCCGTGTTTACCGGAAGTGGTAGTGGGTACCTCTCAAAACCAGGTACCTGCTCCCCCCCCCCCAAAAGGTGCCTAATGTGGCAGCAGAGGGGGTATAAGGCAGACAAGTAGAGCTTCTCTTTTGAGTGGAGCTCCGCTTTAACCACTTGCCGACCGCCCGCCGCAGCGCAGCTCGGCTGTGTCCATTAACGTAGTACTACATGACTGAGTGCACGTGGTTTCGGTGGCGGTGTTTAGACACAGCGAGAGGCGGGCTGCGGGAGGAGCGGCGGTGAATGGTGCTGTCCTTCCGTGATCGTCGGAGAAACCGGGAGAAGACGCGCCTGCTTATGTAAACAAAGCAGGCGGATCTTCTGTCAGACAGGCAGGGAGAGATCAGGAGTTTCAACTAAGCTACAACCCCGATCTCTCTGTGCCTGTCACAGAACCCTTCCCCCCACAGTGAGAAAGCACTTTAGGCATACATTTAACCCCTTTGATCACCCCCAGTATTAACCCCTTCCCTGCCAGTGTCATTTATACAGTAACAGTGCATATTATTTAGCACGGATTACTGTATTAGTGTCACTGGTCCCCAAAAAGTGTCAAAAATGTCAGTTAGGGGTGCGATCTGTCCGCCACAATATCGCAGTACCGCTAAAAATCGCTGATCGCCGCCATTACTAATAAATAAATAAAAAGTCCAAAACTCTATCCCGTTGTTTGTAAACGCTATAACTTTTGCGCAAACCAATTAAAATACGCTTTTTGGGATTTTTTTTTACCAAAAATATGTAGCAGAATAAAAATTAGCCTAAACTGATAAAAAAAAAAAAAAAATAAATACATTTTTTTTTTGGGGGGGAATGTTTTATAGCAGAAAGTAAAAAATATGGCATTTTTTTCAAAATTGTCGCTATTTTTTTGTTTATAGCGCAAAATCTAAAAACCGCAGTAGTGATCAAATACCACCAAAAGAAAGCTCTATTTGTGGTGAAAAAAGGACATCAATTGTATTTGGGTACAGCGTCGCACGACTGCACAATTTTCCGTTAAAGTAACGCCGCGCCGAATCGCAAAAAGTGGCCTGGTCAAGGGGGTAAAACCTTCCGGGGCTGAAGTGGTTACATTATTGGCTCATGTGACTCCGGTGACTAGGGGCAAAGGCTATGCATTGCAATATAGGTTATTCTTTATTTCTTAAACAAGCAAAAAGTTAGGGGAGCAAACCCTGAACATGTATTTCTAAAGCTGGTGCAGCTATGAACCAAGCGACATGCATATTAAAAAAGAATAGCGCACACATGCAAAAGAAATGACGATCAAATATGAAGACAATCCATAAATAAAAATGGGGATTTGGTCCCACCATATGGCCATATCGTGCTCAAGCCCACCACTACATCAAAGTACCCCATTATCAGTGGGTCCTACACTATCCATAAAAAAGGATGAATCTAGCCTCTCTAACCCTTGGAGACAACACTCCTTGCTGGGAGAGATGTGCTAATGCACTACAAGGGACTCCTCCTATATCTATTTGATAGTGGACACTGATAGAGTACAGGTGTGTGTGGGGGATGGGATGCTAAACCTCAGAAGTCTGGTCAGACCGAATACATAATAAACAAGCAAAAAGTTGGGGGAGCAAACCCTGAACATGTATTTCTAAAGCTGGTGCAGCTATGGACCAAGCAACATGTATATTAAAAACGAATAGCGCACACATGCAAAAGAAATGACTATCAAATATGGAGACAATCCATAAATAAAAATGGGGATTTGGTCCTACCAAGGTCCCCATTTTCCCAAGGGTTAGAGAGGCTGGATTCATCCTTTTTTATGGATAGTGTAGGACCCACTGATAATGGGGTACTTTGACGCAGTGGAGGGCTTGAGCACGATATGGCCATATGGTGGGACTAAATCCCCATTTTTATTTATGGATTGTCTCCATATTTGATCGTCATTTCTTTTGCATGTGTGTGCTATTCTTTTTTAATATACATGTCGCTTGGTTCATAACCGCACCAGCTTTAGAAATACATGTTCAGGGTTTGCTCCCCCAACTTTTTGCTTGTTTATTATGTATTCGGTCTGACCAGACTTCTGAGGTTTAGCATCCCATCCCCCACACACACCTATACTCTATCAGTGTCCACCATCAAGTAGATATAGGAGGAGTCCCTTGTAGTGCATTAGCACATCTCTCCTAGCAAGGAGTGTTGTCTCCGAGGGTTAGAGAGGCTGGATTCATCCTTTTTTATGGATAGTGTAGGACCCACTGATAATGGGGTACTTTGACGCAGTGGTGGGCTTGAGCACGATATGGCCATATGGTGGGACCAAATCCCCATTTTTATTTATGGATTGTCTTCATATTTGATAGTCATTTCTTTTGCATGTGTGCGCTATTCTTTTTTTTAATATGCATGTCGCTTGGTTCATAGCTGCACCGGTATTAGAAATACATGTTCAGGGTTTGCTCCCCCAAATTTTTGCTTGTTTATTATGTATTCGGTCTGACCAGACTTCTGGGGTTGAGCACCCCACCCCCCCACACACACCTGTACTCTATCAGTGTCCACTATCAAGTAGATATAGGAGGAGTCCCTTGTAGTGCATTAGCACATCTCTCCCAGCAAGGAGTGTTCTTTTTTAATATACATGTCGCTTGGTTTATAGCTGCACCAGCTTTAGAAATACATGTTCAGTGTTTGCTCCCCCAACTTTTTGCTTGTTTATTCTTTATTTCTGGCAGCAACTCTGACAGGTTTTCAGCCAACATGAACCTCATCCCTACTTTTTTTTTAAATTTAATTTTTATTGAGTTTGCATAAGAAACATTAACAACAATACAAAAGGAAAAGAAGGCGGCGGGGGGAACGGGGTGTACGCAACATGGGTACACGCAAATATACAGGAGCATATAAAAATGTGGGGATTCATACAATTCAATGACTATTCTTGGTTGACCACGGTTTCCAGAGTCTCTGGAAGGAGGCTGATTTGCCTGATCTGATAGCGTGAGTCGTTCTTGTTCGTATGTGAGGTTGACATATTGGATTAATTCTGATATGGATGGTACGTCTGTTGTCTTCCATTTTCTAGTGATTAGGACTCTGGCGGCCAGAAAAATGTGGGGCCGCCACAGTCCTATATTGGGGAGGGAACTCATCTATGGTAAGATTCAGGAGAGCCAATGCTGGGTTTGGGGGGGTGAGAACACCCGTGATCGAGGAGACCAGTCTGAATACTTGGTGCCAGAACCTTCATCCCTACTTATGAAAAGGGTCATATTATCAGAATAAGTAGATCATTGCCAAAGTGCGTTTTAATAATTTGCCCATATTAATAATTTGCCCATATCTCCCCGATAGAGACAACATGAATATACGCGTAGTCATAATTTTTCAGGCTCCTGTATCGAAACGTGTCACATGGCAGATTCACTTTATATTGTATGCAAGGAAGTAATGTCTTGTTATCCAGATTTTCTGGAATACCAGCCAAATGTCCTTCAGAATACAGTGAAATGTCAGCAAGTTAATCTGCGATAATTAGCAGAGTTTCTTTTTCCAGTACACTATCCCCCGCTGTCTTCTTTCTTCTCCCTTTGTCCATCTGTGATATCTCCACTGGACATCGGCACTTGCTTGGAAGAGATGTCAGAAGTCAGAACTTGCTACCGCTACTCCCGAGTCCTGTGTCAGGGGACTGTCTGTAAATGCCGAAAGGAAACCTAATGCTCAAAGACAGATAATATTCTTTGTGAATTGCAGTCAGTGGATTTATCAATACTTGGCCTAAAATAAATGGTCATTAAAGGTCTGAAGGTAACATCAGATGTCACTGTCAACTGCAAACCAATTTTACATTTTTCAGGTGTTAATTTCATTGTGTTCCCCCAGGAATTAAAAAAATGTCAAGATGTGGAGATCATCTCAATAAAAGGAAAATCATTCATTCCAAACTGCATCAGAAACTGTTGTATGTACCCATCTCTGTCTCTCTCTATATATATATACACTATATAACCAAAAGTATAGGGACGCCTGCCTTTACACACATGAACTTTAATGGCATCCCAGTCTTAGTCCATGGGGTTCAGTATTGAGTTGGCCCTCCCTTTGCAGCTATAACAGCTTCAACTCTTCTGGGAAGGCTGTCCACAAGGTTTAGGAGTGTGTCTATGGGAATATTTGACCATTCTTCCAATATTGAGTTGGCCCACCCTTTGCATCTATAACAGCTTCAACCCTTCGGAGAAGGCTGTCCACAAGGTTTAGGAGTGTGCCTATGGGAATATTTACCCATTCTTCCAATATTGAGTTGTCCTACCCTTTGCAGCTATAACAGCTTCAACCCTTCTGGGAAGGCTGTCCACAAGGTTTAGGAGTGTGTCTATGGGAATATTTGACCATTCTTCCAGGAGCTCATTTGTGAGGCCAGGCACTGGTGTGGATGAGAAGGCCTGGCTCACAGTCTCTGCTTTAATTCATCCCAAAAGTGTTCTATTGGGTTGAGGTCAGGACTCTGTGCAGGCCAGTCAGGTTTCTCCACCCCAAACTCACTCATTAATGTCTTTATGGACCTTGCTTTGTGCACTGGTGCGCAGTCATGCTGGAACAGGAAGGGACCATCCCCAAACTGTTCCTACAAAGTTGGGAGCATGAAATTGTCCAAAATGTCTTGGTATGCTGACGCCTTAAGAGTTCCCTTCAATGGAACTAAGGGTCCAAGCCTAACGCCTGAAAAACAACCCCACACCATAATCCCCCCTCCACCAAATGATTTGGACCAGTGCACAAAGCAAGGTCAATAAAGACATGGATGAGTGAGTTTGGGGTGGAGGAACTTGACTGGCCTGCACAGAGTCCTGACCTCAACCTGATAGAACACCTTTGGGATGAATTAGAGTAGAGCCTGCGAGCCAGGCCATCTTTATTTTGTATCTATTTCACCTTCTCTACAGTGGGTGTAGAAAAGAATCACCCTCTTTTAAAATAATCACATTCTGTTGCTTTGCAGCCTGGAATGAAGACAGACACATTTTTTTGTTTTATCCAGCTGTTTTTACTAAATGCAACTTATAACACCCAAGTGAAAAAGAGTTGGAAAAAGGATCACCCCCTCCTTAAAATGACTTGTTAACTCAATAAGATGTAGCTAATCACCTTCTCAATGGCACACAAAGCCATTTGACTTTCAACTGTTATCAGCTGTGGTCATTTTGTTTAGCTCAGCATGAAAAGAGCTTTCCTGGAGCATTTCAGTCCCTGGTAGTGCAAATGAAGCAAACAATCAACAATAGGTGGCAAGGCATGTCACCGGGATAAAGTTGTAGACAGGCACAAGTCAGGAGATTGATACAAAACATTTTCAAATGGCTTTTTCAATGCCTAGAAGCAGAGTGAAGTCTGTTATTAAGAAGTGGAAGGTATTTGGTACAACACAGACCCTACCTTGATCAGGACGTCTCTCCAAACTGGATGAAAGAGCCAGGAGGAGTCTGGTCAGAGTGGCTACCAAGAGGCCTACAGCAACTCTAAAGCAGTTGCAGAAATGTATGACAATTTAGGGCCCTTTCACACGGGCGCTCCATATGTCCGCAAATCATCCTATTTTTTTGCGGATGATTTGCGGACATAATGTAAGTCTATGGCATTGCGGATGTCAGCGGAATACCATCCGCTGACATCCGATTTTCCTCCTGTCAGTTCTGTTCCGTTTTTTGGAACAGAAAAAATCCTATTTTTGTTCCGTTCAAAAAACGGAAAGGAAGGAAAATCGGATGTCAGCGGTGTCATCCGCTGACATCCGCAATCCCCCATAGACTTACATTAGGTCCGCATATCATCCGCAAACGGATGGGATGATATGCGGACCTACGGAGCGGATGACAGAAATGTCATCCGCTCCGTGAAAAAAAAAAAAAAAAGTCCCGCAGCGGACCTTTCAGACGGAAAGCCCGTGTGAAAGAGCCCTTAGGAGGGGGTGATCCTTTTTTCAACTCTGCTTTTGAATTTTTTTTTTTTTCTGACATGCTAGTATGTTATCTTTCAATTGGATGTTATAAGTTGCACTAGTATATACAGCTGGATAAAACAAAAACTGTGGCTGTCTTCATTCCAGGCTGCAAAGCCCAAAATTTGATTATTTTAAAGTGGGGTGATTCTTCTCTATTAAAAAATATAGACCACAGTACGATTAGTTCTGGCACAAATTTATAAGCCTGTGTGTCTCCCGTTTGCTTTCCTCCATATTTGCTTCCTGATAATAGGTGTCTGCAATGATATTACACTTCAGTGATGCCACAATAACAAGATCTTGCCCTGAATTAATTTAAAATAGACAGGTAGATCATGTAGGGAGAATGTCACCTGGGGAGATACCCAAACAAATTTGCATAAAGAAACCTTCTCAAGGGGTAAACAGTGACTCAGTGTCTGTCTTACAGCACTAGGGTACCTGGTTCAAATGCCAACCAATATACTACCTGCATGGAGTTTGCTTGTTCACCCTGTGCTTGCATGGATAGCCTCTGATTTTCTCCCTTAAGGCCCGTACACACGTACCGATCGTCGGCATACAAACGTCGGTGGACGAAGGATCTGCCGATTGTACGCGTGTTAGTATGGTGCCTCCGACAGATGTCTGCGCACAATCCGCGGACAAAAGTCTTTCGTGCAAACATGAAAATATTTGTATGCCGACACCAGAACGGACGATTGTTCGCCTGTCAGTACACAATTCGGCCGACAGACCGCAGATTTGCAAGACTGGGCATGCTCAGAAAATAGAAAACACAGGGAAAGTTAACCATTACATGACATCACTTCTGCAGTCGGCGGACAAAATTCTTGTGCTGTCCTTGTGCTGTCTTTGCACTTTTCAGCAGACACCGACATCCCGGGGAGAAAAGAGGAACATTTGTAAGCCGACCATCGGTACGTGTGTACGGGGCTTTACTCTAAAAACATGATGGTAGAAGAATTGGCTCCTGTCTTAGATTGTAAGCTCTTTGAGAGCAGCAACTGATTTGAAGTGCAGTTGGTCCAGAGCAGGGATTCCCAAACTACGGCCCTCCAGTTGTTCAGGAACTACAATTCCCATCATGCCTAGTCATGGATGTGAATGTCAGAGTTTTACAATGTCTCATGGGACGTGTAGTTCTGCAACAGCTGGAGGGCCGTAGTTTGAGGATCCCTGGTCCAGAGCTTAGTAAATAAGCAGAAGCTTACCTACCATCATCCAATTATATGCAAGGAAAAATGCATTTTTTTTTTCCTTGCATGTGATTGGGTATTCTTTGCAAAGTGAAGCTTTACTTAATTTACTTAATTTACTAAGCTCTGGAGTAGACATGTGCACCGAAAGACTTGTTTTGTTTCACTTTTGCTTCATTCGTTTTTTTTGTTTTTTTTTTGGTTATTGGATCATTCATTATGATCGACATTTGTTACTTCAAATCATTTGTAACTTCAGATGCATTCCTAGTCGTTCCGTTCCATTCAATTAAATGCAGCATTCGTTACTTCAGATAATTTGTAACTTCAAATGCATTCGTATTCCTTACGTTCCATTCGTTTAGATGCAGCATTTGTTACTTCGGATGATTTATAACTTCTAATGCATTGGTATTCGTTCCATTCCATTCGTTTAGATGCGGCATTTGTTACTTCGGATGATTCGTAACTTTGAATGTATTCCTATTCCTTCCGTTTCATTCATTTAGATCCGGCATTTGTTACTTCAGATAATTCGTAACTTCAGATGCATTTGTATTCCTTCCATTCTATTCATTTAGATGCGACATTCATTACTTCAGATAATTAGTAATTTCGGATGCATTCATATTTGTTATGTCCCATTCGTTTAGATACAATATTCGTTACTTTGGGTTCGAACCCCTCGTTCATTTGGACATTTGTGGTTGTATTCATAATCGTTGTAACCTTCGTTAGTTCGGATAGTTTTGTTTTATACGTTTATTAACAAATCCAACAAAACATTGCCACCGGCCCACCACACCCTGTCTGGACTCTGGATGGAATGCAGTCTGACACAGAAAAACACACAAGGGAATAATGCCTCGTACACACGTACCGATTGTTGGCCGATCGATCGGCCGTCTTTTGTCCAGTGTTGTTGTGTTGGTTGAAATGTGCTCTAGACTGCACACTAATTTTATCGGCAAACAAAAACCAACTTCAGAAGTGATGTCATGTTCTGGTTAAGTTCCGTGTGTTTTTTCTTATCTGAGCATGCCCAGTCTTGCTCATCTGATTTTTGTCTGCCGAAATCTGTACTGACTGAGGAACAATCGGCCGTTCTGTTGACGGCCAACAAAAATTTTATAGCATGCACACCAGATTTTGTTCGGCCGAAAAGTTGCAGTCGGTTGTCGGAAGCATCATACTAACAAGCCGACAATCGGCCGATCTGACGTTGGCCGAAAATTCACGGCCAACAATCGGTGCGTGTGTACGAGGCTTAAGGGACAATCTCATTGGCCAGAGATAACACACTAACACTGCCCATCTGAAAATGGAATGAATCGGAATATATCCAAAAGAAATGTGAATATGAATGCATTCATAAATTATTTCTTTATATTCAGCGATAACGAATAGTCGGAAAGAACGAAAATACAAAAAATTAAATTATGTGAATGTAGCTGATTCATTAAACTCGTAGGTTGAATCGTTTTATGTTCTTTTGGATTTTAGTTCTTTCGGAATTTTTGGCTCTGACAATTCGTTTTTGTACGCATTCGTCAAAAGAGTTTTCGTTCATTCAGATGCTCCCAAATGAACCAATATGCCGAATTTATTCCAAAAACAAATTAGTAACGAAAGGAATTGCACATGTCTACTCTGTAGCAACTGCTCTTGCAGAGGGCAATTGCCTTGTTTGCCTTTAGAAAATCCACCCCATACCATTGCATGCATCCAGAATTGTGGTATAGTAGGGGCAAAAAGAACTCTGCCCGTGAAAGAACTGAAGTAAATACATTCTTGTCCTTTGTTCATTAAAAAAAAATGTAAAAAAAAAAAAGAAAGAACTCTGCAAGTGAGCATTGCCTAATTATGTCCAAGGCCATATTTGACCAGTGATGTTCCTTTGCTTCCATGGCAGGGTTCCCCAGGAGATGTCAGTGCAAGCCCCCAACTGCTTCCTTCCTTAGCAACCATTGACCATGGGAAGTTGTCATAAATTATGTAGCATTAAGTGTTTGGGATGTTGCCGTTGACCTTGTAGTCTCCAATAAAGAAAAGCTGACAGGAGGAGTCTTCGGGATCGTAGCTTATCACAAATAGCCTTTGTTTTCCCTGTACAGTAAGGAGCATTTGTTTAGCTCTCTTAGCAGATTTACATCCTCAGAGCTTTTGCTGCATCTCCTAGCCAGCTCTAATTTTTTTTCTGTATGCCCAATACAATCTTTCTAAAACTTGTAAAGTAGGTCTGCAAATTCTGAAAAAGTCGAAAGAAGTTTTTACTACGGTTATAATTATTAATGAGTAATTAGCGCAGGAGCAATAACAGTTATGTAATCATTTTAACCACTTACTGACCACCCGCCGCATATATACTGCGGCAGGCTGGCTCAGCTGTGCGAATCAACTTATGGGTACGTCGGTTCACGGGAGCGGCTCTGGGGGGGCGAGCGTGCCCCGCCAGTGGCGCACTCCCACCCCCGCTATGTAGCGGGGATACCGATTCACGGGGCTGGCAGCCACGATTGCTGCTGGGCACCCGCGATCCTTCCCCGCTGAGAGAGAAGGATGGTCTGCTGTTGTAAACACAGCTGACTGTTCTCTCTGAAATGATCACAGAGCATCTGTGATCCTTCTATATAGGATCACAGGTCTCTATGGTCATTTCACAAGTCCCCCCCCCCCACATTTGTAAACACAGCTGACCGTTCTTCTCCCTGGAATGATCATAGAGCCCCTGTGATTCTTCTATATAGGATCACAGGTCTCTATGATCATTTCACAAGCCCCTCCCCCATACAGTTAGAAAACACCCCCCCTAGGCTCGCATTTAACTCTTATGCCTCGTTTCCACTGAGTGGTATGGTACGGTTCGGTTCAGTAAGGTACGGTTCGGAACGGTACACCTTGCGTTTCCACTGCCAATAGTACTCTTTCATGATAGGCGTGGTGTAGCAGGAAAGCTGTGATCGACGATTCTCTGTCAACCAATCAAAGTTCTGCAGAGTGTAGCTCCACCCTGTTGGTACGGTACTAATGTGCTTGGTACCCCAACAAAAGGGTCCCAAAAAAGTGGTTCGGTACGGTTCGGAATTAGGGTACCATTCACAATGGAAACGGCAAAAATCGCGTACCGAACCGTACTGTACCGCTCAGTGGAAACGAGCCATTAGATCACCCCTGAGTTAACCCCTTCCCTGTCAGTGTCATTATTACAGTAACAGTATATATTTTTAGCCCTGATTACTGTAGTAATGTCACTGGTCCCCCAAAAAATGTCAGTTAGGGGTCCGATCTGTCCGCCGCAATGGCGCAGTCCCACTAAAAATGGCAGATCGCTGGCATTACTAGTAAAAAATAAATAAATAAATAAATAAAAGCGACATAAAGCTTTCCCCTAGTTTGTATATGGGATAACTTTAAAGCTTTCCCCTAGTTTGTAGATGGGATAACTTTTGCGCAAACCAATCGAAATACGCTTATTGCGATTTATTTTTTTTTTTTTTACCAAAAATATGTAGCAGAATTCAAATTGGCCTAAAAGGATAAAAAAATTTGATTTTTAAAACATTTTTTTCGGGGATGGTTAAATAGAGGAATCTGAAAAATATTGTTTTTTTTTTTTTTTTCAGAATTGTCGCTCTTTTTTTGTTTATAGCGCAAAAAATAAAAATTGCACAGGTGATCAAATACCACCAAAAGAAAGGACTATTTGTGGGGAAAAAAGGACATCAATTTTTTTTTTTAGGTACAGCGTTGCACAACCGCGCAATTGTCTGTTAAAGTAATGCAGTGACAAATCGCAAAAAATGGCCTGGTCATTAATGGCGCAAATATCATTATTATCATTATGCCAACTATTTTATTTTGTAATTATTACAAGACAACCTATTTCAGGTACATGCTTTGCAGTGGTGGTGGGAGAGCTTAGAAATTACACTAAGATCCTGAAATCTGAGATGCTTCTCTGCTCCATCTCAGACAACTTCTATCCACAGCACTGGTCCTTTAGGCCTGGTTCACACCTATGCATTTTTTTGTGCTTTTTTAATTTTGCAAAAACACACTACAGCCCATTTTAACATGTTTTCCTATGGGCCACGTTCACATCAATGCATTTTATGGAAAGGGCCAGGAACCAACAGGTTGTGTTGTTGGTTCCGTAGACTGCAATTAATCCCAAAAGGTGTAATGAAAAATGCAAAATGCACCTGAAATATGCATCAACTGTGACCTGCATAGGTGTGAACCAGGCCCAGGGCTTTTTTTCATCGGGAACGCGGGGGAACGCAGTTCCGGCACCTCTAGCACTGAATGCATGAAATGGCAAGGGGTGTTGAGGTGTGCTGGAGGATCTATTGTTGCTGGGGTTCATGTGTTGCTGGGAGGGATCTACTAATGAGGGAGGAGTCTACTGTTGTTGATGCTGGCTGCTAGGAGATCTATTGTTGCTGGAGGGTCTGTGTAAACTGTGATGCATCCATTGTTGCTTGGGGAGTACTTTGTTGTGGGGGGTCTTTTGTTGCTGGGGGAAACTATTGTTGAAAGAGGGGTGCATTGTTGATGGATGTAGGGGGTATATTTTATGGCTTATCATTAACAAATTCCATAAAATTACTACAAAATAATACTTGGTGGAACTAAGGGGTGGAATAGAGGGAAGAATCAAGGGATGGTGCTCGGAGGTGGGTAGGGGCGGAGACAAGGGGTGACTTGAAAGGGGAGCTCCTGCACTTTTTCTCTGAGAAAAGAAGCCCTGACCAGGCCTAATAGTGTAATGACTATGCTGAAAAATGTCCTACTGCCTGCCCATAATTTAGGTTCCTTCTTTTTCTTGAGGCTATACATATTAAGTTCCTTTGGTCTCTCCTAATTTATTTTATCTGTCAAACCTTTCTCACTTCCTGTTTTAGGACTCACTCTCTTTCATTAACCACTTTACCACTAGAGCATTTTGCTGTCTTACGTCTGGGCCACTTTTTGCGATTCGGCGCTGTGCGACTTTAACTGACAATTGCGCGGTCATGCGACGCTGTACCCAAACAAAATTTACGTCCTTTTTTTCCCACAAACAGAGCTTTCTTTTGGTGGTATTTGATCACCTGTACAATTTTGACTTTTTGCGCTATAAACAAAAAAAGAGCGTTTATTTTGAAAAAATAACAATATTTTTAACATTTTTTTATATGAAATTCCCCCCCAAAAAAGATAGTGCTTACTAACGTCTGTGTGGGGGGGGGGGGGTGACTGTGTGAGACAGGGACAGATCGGATGTCCAGCTATGCTGAACACTCCGATCTGTCACTCCCTGTCACTGAGGAGATCTGCCCGCTCTGTTTACACAGGCGGGCGGATCTCCAAACTGGATTCCCCGACGATCGGGGCAGAGCAGCGGCGATCGCCGCTGCTCCTCCCCTGGCCCGACTCCCACTGTGAATGAAAACAGCGGGAGCGCGCCTCCGGCGGCGTGCGAGCGCCGCCTACAGGGGAGGTGTCTGGCGACGTAGGTCTACGTCGTCAGACGGGATCGTGCCACTTTGCCGCAGTACTATTCCAGTACTCAGTGGTAAAGTGGTTAATACTTTATCTTATCAATATGAATGGATATGTATTTTCTACTGAATCAAAGGCGGAGTGGATTTTCCATTATTCACTCTTCTGTGTTGGTAACTACAGAAGAAGTTTAAAATAATTTAGTGCTAAGAAATTCAGCACTGAGAACTTAAATGGCCACTCTGTGGATACAGAGGCTCTTGTTGAAGGACAAGGTTGAGTAGGCAGTTGAGATTTGTTTTGTAGAGAAAAGCCAAAATGTCTGGTGTGTGCCTGGTTTAATGGGTGAACCCTGTACAGTGGGGATCGAAAGTTTGGGCACCCCAGGTAAAAATTTGTATTAATGTGCATAAAGAAACCAAGGAAAGATGGAAACATCTCCAAAAGGCATCAAATTACAGATTAGACATTCTTATAATATGTCAACAAAAGTTTACACAAAAGTGTAAATGATGGAAATAAAATCTGTGGAAATTTGTAGGAGTCCATGCCTGCAAATAATTTCATTAGCGCAGGCATCGGGTTCCGCTACTTTCACACCTATATGTGTGTATGTGTATATACACATATATGTGTGTGTATATATACCCCTACACAGAAGTTCAGATGTCATGCCTGCCTCCAAAGATGTCCACAAAAAAGCCCAATAAACGCCTGCAACAAAAACGGCCAGGTGTGACAGGAGCGGAGCCCCATCCCTGCTCTACTGCAATTCTAAGACAAATGATCTTTTTCTATGGTGGTCACCCTGACATGGAAGGGTTTGGTCACCTTGCCATAGCAGTCAGAGTCAGTTCACTCTACACTACACTACAGTCACCCTGACACTTAACACTTTCCCTACAAAAACTAGATTATTAAATCTAACTATAGTGGAAAATAGTACCCTAACTACACTAGATATCCCTTTCCTCACACTAATAATTGCTAAATGACACTTTTGAAGCAGGAGTAACAGAACTGCTTCCACTCTCTTCCACAGCCCCTGTATTACAGTGCTAGAGATTTGGCGGGGCTATGTTATATACTGGGGGGCGTATTCACTACTGATTGGCCTCTGGACCCCCTAGTCACTCCAATCACATTCCTAGCATCCTCCTGCCCCCTCAATTGGCCATTACTGATGGTTCTGGTCCAATCACGGGCTTTTAAAGCCCAGTTCCTGTCCCATTGCATTTTGGTCGGTTCTGGTTTGCCCGAATTCCGAACTTTTTCCGCAAAAAGTTCGGAATTCGGCTGAATTTCGAACAGTCAATGTTCAGGTCGAACCAATGGTCGACCCGAACCGTTCGATCATCCCTAGTTGTGAAGATATGGACGGCAGCAGGAAAGGCAAGAACAAGATACTGTATTAGCTGAGCTGAAGAAATTTACAGTACAATGTTCAACAGAAACTGCAAAGGCATAGCTTAAATAGAAAGTTCATAGGAGGAGCAAGGAGTTCAAGGTTCACCAGAAACAAGGCAGAATTGTCCAAAGGGTCAGACAGGGTGCTGCCCATCATGATTCTTTTCCTCTGTAAATAAACTTTTAAGCATTTGTAGATTTAGTGTTGCCTTGAAGAGTTTTTTTGCTGCCACCATAGTGTCCTCCAGACAACTTTTTAGCAGTTGACCTTTACTTTAAGGAAAATGATTTTTCCTTCATGCTCCGGTGTCTGTTGATAGCCACCAAAGTGTCTTCTTTCAATGACAAGAGATTGGTGCTGTGAGAATTCGGTATGACCACCGTGTGGATTTAGAGATGTCTCTAACTAAAGGATGAGGTGACTATACAGAAGTATGGGTTTCCACATATACTTTGCAGCTTATTTAAAGCCCCGTTCCGAAAATTAGCCTGCCATGTAACTACATCCCCGCATGTGACAATTTCTACCTACTTTCCTTCTACTACCAATAGAAAAAGTATTTTTAGAAATCTCCTTACTATGCATTTGTAGAGACGTGGCTGTCTTTAGGATTTTGCACAGGGTGAACCTCACAAACCAGCCATTAGTCCATGTGAGATTAATCGTTCCAACACCAGCAGGGCAATGGGATTAGGGCTCTTCCCCTTGGCTTTTTCAATTACACATCGTGCTGAGAGGGGCTGATGAAAATCATCCGGCTCACACTGAGCTGAGAATGTTCCTGGACATTTTCTTCCTTTACCATAAGAGTAAATTATTAGGAATTTTAGGATTTATCATATATATATATATATATATATATATATATATATATATATTCTCTTATATTTATAAAAGACACTCTAGTGTCTTCATGAAAGGAAAAAAAGGGAAACAGCATTTTGCAGGTTACCGCTAAAATGTTTATACAAACAATAAACTTTTGCGCTGCTATTTCTATCTCCAATTGATTATTGTGATAAGCAGCAAACACATATTAACCACTTGCCGACCGCCCACCGCAGATATACTGCGGCAGGCTGGCTTGGCTGCGCGAACCGCCGTACCTATACGGCGGTTTGCGGGAGCGCCCCTAGGGGCCCGCCGCCACTAGGCAACGGGGATGCCGATCTATGGGGCCGGCGGCCCCAATTGCCGCCGGGCACCCACGATCATTCGCCAATGAGAAAGAATGACGGTCTCCTGTTGTAAACAAAGCTGATCGTTGTTCTCTCTGAAATGAACACAGAGCTCCTGTGATCCTGCTATTTAGGAACACAGGTTTCTGTGTTCATTTCACAAGTCCCTTCCCCATACAGTTAGAAAACACCCCCTAGGCTCACATTTAACCCTTCGATCGCCCCTGGGTTAACCCCTTCTCTGCCAGTGTCATTATTACAGTAACAGTGCATATTTTTAGCACTGATTACTGTAGTAATGTCACTGGTCCCCCCAAAAGTGTCAAAAATGTCAGTTAGGGGTCCGATCTGTCCGCCCCAATGTCCTTTAAAAATCACAGATCACCGCCATTACCAGTAAAAAAAATAAAAATGACATAAATCTTTTCCTTAGTTATTAGATGCAATAACGTTTGCGCAAACCAATCAAAGTACGCTTATTGTGTTTTTTTTTTTTTTTACAAAAAATATGTAGCAGAATACAAATTGGCCTACAATTATAAAAAGATTTGATTTTTACATTTTTTTTTTTTGGGAATGTTATATAACAGAAAGTGAAATTTTATTTATTTTTTTTCAGAATGGTTGCTCTTTTTTTGTTTATAGCGCACAAAAAAATTAAATCGCAGAGTCGCACGACCGCACAATTGTCAGTTAAAGTAATGCAGTGCCGAATCGCAAAAAATGGCCTGGTCATTAAGGGAGCAAATCCTTCTGGTCCAGAAGTGGTTAACAACCTCTTCAGTGCTATACTCAATCAAAAAAAAAAAATCAAAAACTTGTAGATATACAACACATTCTTCGATATACACTCACCGGCCACTTTATTAGGTACACCTGTTCAATTGCTTGGTAACACAAATTGCTCATCAGCCAATCACATGGCAGCAACTCAATGCATTTAGGCATCTAGACGTGGTAAAGACAACTTGCTGAAGTTCAAACCGAGCATCAGAATGGGGAAGAAAGGGGATTTTAGTGACTTTGAACGTGGCATGGTTGTTGTTGCCAGGCGGGCTGTTCTGAGTATTTCAAAAACTGCCGATCTACTGGGATTTTCATGCACAACCATCTCTCGGGTTTACAGAGAATAATTTGAAAAAGAGAAAATATCCAGTGAGCGGCAGTTGTGTGGCGGGAAACGCCTTGTTAATGTCAGAGGTCAGAAGGGAACTGGCAGACTGGTTTGAGATGATGAAAAGGCAACAGTAACTCAAATAACCACTTGGTACAACAAAAGAATGCAGAATACCATCTCTAAACACACGACACATTGCATTTTGAAGCAGATGGGTTACAGCAGCAGAAGACCACACTGGCTGCCACTCCTGTCAGCTAAGAACAGGAAACTGAGGCTACAATTGGCACAGGCTCACCAAAATGGACAATAGAAGATTGAAAGAAATGTTGCCTGGTCTGATGAGCCTCTATTTCAGCTGCGACATTCAGACAGGAGGGGCAGAATTTGGCGTAAACAACATGAAAGCATGTACTGACGTCACGAGCGCCCCATAATGCAATGCGCTGGTGCAGTGAATAAATTACTGACTCAACATCAGAAGAGATTTAATCGGCTGTTCCCGCCCCTTTCCTATAAAAGAGCTGTTATTTTGAGGGGACAGCAAATTTACACTGTTATACAAGCTGTACACTCACTACTTTACATTGTAGCAAAGTGTCATTTCTTCAGTGTTGTCACATGAAAAGATAGAATAAAATATTTACAAAAATGGGAGGGGTGTACTCACTTTTGTGAGATACTGTACCATGGTATAAAGAGTGCAGCTTTCCAAAGTAAGTAACATATTAGCTTGGTATGCCAGTATATCATGGCATACAGAATATTATATATATATATATATATATATATATATATATATATATATAGTAAATTGAACTTTCAGCGAGAGTATATCTCTTCATGTTGTTTTTGTTTTACCACAAACATGAACATTTTTGTATACTGACAACCAGTGGTGTATTTTAGTTTTGTGCTGCCCTAGGCAAGACTAAAATTGGGCGCCCCCCTCCCCCTCCTATGTAAATGTGCCCCACTCCATCCTTTTAAAATGGATGTGACTCCCTCCAAGATCGAAGGACTACAAGTCCCAGCATGGACCCCTCGTATCTCATGAGAGGGGCGGGGGGTGAGAGGGGGTGGGAGAGAGAGAGGGGGGTGGGTGAGGGAGGGAGAGAGGGGGGATGAGAGAGAGAGAGAGGGGGGGGTGAGAGAGAGAGGGTTAATGAGAAAAAGAGGGGGATAAGAAAGAGAGAGGGGGTTGAGAGAGGGGGGTGAGAGAGGGGATTAGAGACAGAGAGAGGGGGGGGTGAGAGAGAGACAGAGGGGGGTGAGCAAGAGAGAGGGGGATGAGAGAGAGGGGAATGAGAGGGAGAGGGGGTAGAGAGAGGGGGGTGAGAGAGAGATAGCGAGAGGGGGTGAGAGAGAGAGGGATGAAGAGGGCGGCTGAGAGAGAGGGGGGTGTGAGAGAGAGAGAGAGGGTAGGTGAGAGAGAGAGGGGTGAGAGAGAGAGGGTAGGTGAGAGAGAGCGAGGGGGTGAGAGAGAGAGGGGGGGTGAGAGAGAGAGGGGGGGTGAGAGAGGCAGCTCTAGCAACTAGTGGCCAATAGAGTCTAAGGTGGAGGGGGGCTTTTTTGACGCCCCCCTGCAAAGTGCCGCCCTAGGCCTGGGCCTTGTTGGCCTAGGCCAAAATACAGCACTACTGACAACCTCGTGTTCTTAATGTATGCATAGTTAGAATCAGGGCTTTTTTTCTCAGACAATAGGTGCAGGAACTCCCTTCTTTCCGAGGTACTCCTTTTCTCTGGCCCTACCCACCTCCGAGCACCATTCCTTGGTACCACCTCCGAGCACCATTCCTTGGTTCCACCCCCTACCCACCTCCGAGCACCATTCCTTGGTACCACCCCTACCACCATTCCTTGGTTCCATCCCCTACCCACCTCCCAATACTGCCCTTTTAGACAATACAGAACCAAATATCATTTTGTGGTGCTAAGTAATTTGTATATAATTTGGGAGTGATAACAAGAAACGTAGCAAAATAGATCCCCTGCAGCCAGCAACAATAGATCCTCCTAACAATGGACCACAAACCCCCCCCCCTAGGAACAATAGACTCCGACAGCAACAACAGATCTCCTTACAGCTAGCATCAAGCGACCCCTCCCTCAACAGTAGATCTCTCCCAGCAAAAGCTGACCCCCCAGCAACATAGAACCCATCCCCACCAACAATAGATCCCCCACCAGCAACAATAGACTGCCTTGCTAAAATATATCCCCTCCAGTTAGAGTAGATCCCCTCACAGCAAGCACACCCCAGCACCCCTTACTATTACATACAGTCAGTTCTGGAGGTGCCGGAACTGCGTTCCCCCGCGTTCCCGCTGAAAAAAAGCCCTGGTTAGAATTAATATGCATTTCTTTTTATTTGCATGTTTTATTTTTATTTTATTTTATTTACATTTTTTTACATTTTTACATGCAGACCCAGCAGTCCACCAAAAATGACAGTGACAGCCTTGGGACAAACTGCAAATCTTTAATAATTTTAAAATAGAATTAAAAATGTTTTATTCTTTTATTATGGTACTGAATAGATTTGTATGTTTCCAGTTCCGTGTAATGTTGTACGCTCCCACAATCTGCAGCCTCATCCCTTCTCCCCATTGTCTTGTATAGTTATTGTTCCTTGTGATTAACAGTGTAGGTATGTTTATTCAGGGGAGGGCTGGCAGCCTTAGGCCTGGTAGGCAAGTCCAGTCAAGTGGCCCACTGAACCATCGAATCAGCTCACCATCCATGACCACCTGGTTTTATAACAGATATTGATGTTATGAAGCAAGACAAACATGATTCAATGTGGTAACATAATTTAATGTTAACAGCAACAAAGGAGGTTTAACCACTTACCGCATACTAACGTAGATCTACGTCAGTAAACTTTGCGGTGTTATACCGGGATGATGCCTCTAGCTAGAGGCACCATCCCGGTACCGTGGTTTGAAGCCGACGGTCGGCTTTCCGTCGGTACCGACCGATGCGGCTCGGGTGCCCCTCGATCGGTACCCGGGGGTCGGGAGGGGACGTCCCCCCCTCCCGCCGCCTTCCGTGGCTTTGCTCGGGGCTCCCGTCCCACCGGGAGCCCCGAGCACCCAGCCGGCACGTCCGCCGGCTGGATGGAGTCCCGATGAATGCCGGAAACGGCATCGATCGGGTCTCCGATGACGTAACCCGGAGGCGGCGTCCATGACGTCACGTTCGGGTTACTGTGCTGCAAAAGGCGGCAAATTTAAAAAACGGCTGTATGCAAAAATGCCATTTTCGGAGTTTTGCATACAGGGAAGTGTAGTGGAGGGGTCTAGGGTCTTTTAGACCCTCGATCCCTCCATAAAGTGTACCTGTCACTACATATTGGTGTCACAAGGGATGTTTACATTGCTTGTGACAGCAATAAAAGTGATCAGATTTTTTTTAAAAAACTTTAATAAAGTTAAAAAAATAAATAAAATAAATGGGAAAAAAAAAATTTAGCCGCCCCCGTCACCGTTAGCTCGCGCACAAAAAAAAACGTATACGGAAGTCGAGCCGCAAATGAAATCGCTGTTCAAACCACACATGTGAGGTATCGCCGCGAACGCCAGAGCATGAGCAATAATTTAAAAAAAAGAGCTACACTCTAACTCAAAACTGGTAACCGTTAAATAAATTTAAAGCGTTGCAGATTGAGATCTCTATTGACCGTAGTTTGTCGCGATCCCACGGGGGGGCGCAATTTTAAACCGTAACATGTTGGGTATCTATTTACTCGGCATGACATGTTCTTTCACAATATACAAAAAAATGGGCTAACTTTACTGTTTAGTATTTTTTAAAATTAGTGAAATCTGATTTTCCAAAATTTTTCCAAAAAAATGGCGCTTTAAAGACCGCTGTGCAAATACCGCGTGATAAAAAATATTGCAATGACCGACATTTTATTCTCCAGAGTCTTTGCTAAAAAAATATATATAATGTTTGGGGGTTCTAAGTAGTTTTCTAGGAAAAAATACTGGTTTTAACTCGTGAACAAAAAGTGTCCGAAATAGGGCTGGGCTTAAGTGGTTAACAAAAATACATGACATTATGCCAGGCGGGGCCTAGGAAGCTCCTGTCGGGCGGAGAATCACTCTGCCTGACAGGGAAGTGACTGTCTTAGTATTTTGCTGGCCGGATGCAGGAGTGTACTCTGCACATTCATATCGCTCCACTGCAGCTCTGCAAACAAAATTGTATTGCGGCCACCAGCAGTGTCTGGCTCCTACATTAATCCAGCCCTGAGTGCGGCCTTTTCACCTGGCCTCAGAGTGGCCCGGGGGGCAATTGCCACCCTGCCCCCCTTCCCAGTCCTCCCCTGTGTTTATTGCATCCTATAAAGCACTGCAGAAATAAAATAAATAGTAATCTGCACCCGCAACTAAAACCAGTCGACATTTCTGTAACGCGTCCAGTAAAATACAGTTCTGCTTTCGACGTAGTTGGAAAACATTTGACTTTTATCAATGTTATTTGTATTCTTTTTTAGCCGGTTGTTTAGTACCTGAAGATGTCACTGTTGCTGTTCCCGTTACGAAGATGAATTAGATTGTGTGTAAACATTCTAGCAAAGAAAAAAAATATATATTCTCTGGAGAAGTCACATCTTAATAAAATAATTTGATTAAATGAGGCTGCCAGATTTTGAAGTTCAGTTATATTAAAATCTGCTGCTACTAGAGGCATTGTAAGCCGTGCACCCACCCCGGAGTGTAGGGAGAAAGAGGGCGTCCTTTATAAAAGACCGTCCACCCATCCATCAACTAGAAGCTGATCAAACGTGGAGTCACTAGAGGGGGCATTTGGAACAATACCCCTATCCTCATATAATGAACCCACAGTCCCTACATAGCATGTGATATTTTTTGTATAGTAAGGTTTCCCACCCATACAATCAAATAGAAAACCCTTACTGAATAAGATTTACTTTTCTAAAGCACGTTGTATTCATTCTGTAGCACCCTCCTAGGTAGGTACTAGATAGGTAAAGCCTAGTGTCTCCATCTGCTTATTAGGGGAGCCTAATTGTTAGTTTTTGCCTGTTACATGTGTCCATGTGGGATTCATCTGGCCTGAGGGAGTGTCCCCTCTGTATCCAATAGGGGAGCCAGTTGGACAGTGGAGGAAACCCAGCCAGTGACACACAGGCTTTGGTAACTATATAAGTCGGTTGGCACAGAGAGTGGTACATTCTGGGATACGTTATAAAAGCCAAGGGCACATGTGGCAGGGGTCTTTGGGTGGGAAGCCAGGTCCCAGGAGGAGGGTGATGGCTGTCTCTCCTCCTGTTTGCTGTGGATGGTGGTCACAGGCGGACGGCCTTGTGGACTGGAGGTGTAGTGCTGAATCCAGAGGTCCAGGAAAGCTGACTGGAGGAGTAGACGGCAGAGCAACTCTGGAAAAACAGTGTCCGTGAGTACAGGGGAGCTTGCCAACGGGTCTGCCCAGGAAGGGGACCACTCCAGTGGCTAGAGTCAGTGGACAGGAGCCAGCACACACAGGCAGTAAAAGTAAAGTAAAGGGGGTGCCAAGTTAGAACCCTGAAGAGAATGATCAAAACAGGAGCTTTCTAAACTATCTTCACTTCAGTGGCAAGGTGAAGCAGCGGCCTTGCCACACTCTACAGTTAGTTGTCCTCAAGATTGTGCATAGTTCATAGTTGGAGTATCCCACTCATCCCTTCTCCTATCCCAGTTCTAAATAAAAACACAAAAACTAACATCCCCTGGATTGATTATTGACTGAGCCAAGGACTTTCAATGCCGTTTGTCTGCTGTCAGTTGCTAAGGGTAACCTGGGGGAATCCAGAAAGTGTAATTCTCAGCAGTCCCCTAGGGGGCAGTGTTATTTTTTTTTTTTTTTTTTTAATATCCCCTTCACGCCTAAGAGTAAAACAAATGTTAATGCCCAAACACAATTTGCAATTTTGGCACGTGTTAGTAGAATCGTACATATCATCACAATTACTTTGTATATCCAGGTGGATTATTCCTTTTTTTTTTAGGACAAACTGAGCTTTTATTCAGTAGTAAATGGTAATGGATATCTCCTGATTTTTTTTTTTGTTTTTATTATTATCCTAGGAAAACTGGCCCAAAACTATTTTAAAAAATAATTTTTGTTAAAATGTAGCTGTATATTTCTTCTTACCATCATATTCTACCACCAAAGAAGAACCCAAAATATATATATATATTTTTTTTATCCTACCTAAAACACACTGACACTAACCAAATGCACTCAGGCCAGTTTTATATTCTCTCAAAAATAATTATTAACTTCCTGATGACGCCATTCCTAGTGACATAATCCTAGTGACATCATTTCCGGTTCGTGGCAGGTCCTGGTGGGGTGGAACGCATGCCATTGAGCCATTTTACAATTTTAGCAAGAAACGAGTGCAGAGACACTGGAGGCACTCGAAAATGTGAGTTTTTTAAATTTTAATTGATGTTTTAATTAAGAGCATTGCACAATGAAGTTTTTATAGATTTTTTTGGAGAGAATATAAAATTGGATTGTGAACCCCCTCTATGGGATCCCGGTTACCAACAGTGGAGATATACAAACACACAAGCAGCGCTGTTTAAAATAAAATAAACATCAAAGTACAACATAAATAGAAGTGATCTAAAAGCCTTTAAGCAGGAACTTCCACCCGAGTGCTGAAAAACACACAATGGTGAGCTAGAGCCTCCACCTTCGCCACAAACTGACTCTTACCGCCAAGCGTGGACTATCATTCCCACAATGGTCAAACACAGCAGTGGGTGATTTGAAGGATCACTCAACCTTAGATCTCCGGATTAGTGTGGAAATTCTTCTGTGACCTCAATATGCCTCATACATAGGGAAAAGATCAAGGAAAGAGGCCCATAGCGTTATATGTTTCAGATAAATTTATTCAGAAAAGACTAGGAATCATACTCACCAAGCGGCGGATAATACGCAGGGTATACAATAACTCCTCGGTTCCAACCAGAGCAATGGCCGACCTCCGGGCGTGACAACGTAACGTAAGGCTAGCTCCTCCCAACGCGTTTCATCATTACGGCATCATCAGGGGGCGCTATATTTGACCATTGTGGGAACGATGGTCCACGCTTGGCTGTAAGAGTCAGTGTGTGGCGAAGGTGGAGGCTCTAGCTCACCATTGTGTGTTTTTCAGCACTCGGGTGGAAGTTCCTGCTTAAAGGCTGTCAGGGGCTCAATTCCCTGCGCAGGCGCACTGGCGTCGCTAACCGGCGAACGCCTATGCGCATGTGTCTGTGCTGAGGCTACCTTGGGTAGTTTGCGTCTACCTTGCGTTGGCGCGAACGCGCATGCGCACGCAATCCGCTTTTGGCGCCAAACAGCCTATTTAAAGCCAGTGATCACTCTGAGTCAGTGCTGTGTGATCATCAGCTCTCCTGTATCCTGTGCCTGTTTATATCTGCTGTTTACCTGACCCGGCTTGTCTTTGGATTCTGATTACCTGCTGCCCGCCCTGACCGTGGCTTAGCCTGACGATTCTCCTGCCTTGTCCTGATCTGTTTACCTGCTACCGGCTATTTGGTCCTGGACCTGCTCCTGGCTCACCCAGGGAATCCGGGGGACCGCGACCTGGTGTTAGCAAGCAGCCAAATCCATCCCCACCATCTGGGGCCCTGGTGAAAACCGGCTAACACTTAGACTCCGCGCCTCTGGTGAACCTGTGCCATGCCAGTTACCCGGTAAGCCACTCCTCTTACGTCAGGCTCTGCCACGTTACCCCGTGACAAAGGCTTTTGGATCACTTCTATTTATGTTGGACTTTGATGTTTATTTTATTTTATTTTAAACAGTGCTGCTTGTGTGTTTGTATATTATATTTCTTACCAGTGTTTTAAGCTAGCTGCTGTGATCTAGTAGAGTGCACAGGTTTTATTTCACTATTACCGACAGTGGAGATACCTTCCAGCTAGACTGCTATAGGGATACTACAAGCACTATAGGTCCTAGTGGCCTGAGTGCATTTGGTGAGTGGCCATTTTTGCACTAGGTGGTGGAACAAACAACACAGAGCACAGAGTCTTATCAATAGGAGCACATATCACTTTGGAAGAGTTGTTTCGGATGGGACTTATAAACTAACCACTATTTGCTGGATTTCAAATATTTTTTTAAAGAGATATACAGGCACAACATTCTTTTTTCAGCACTAGTTTGTGCATGAAGCATTTTTTGCACTGAAAATACTTGTATTTTAATGCACTTTATATTTATAATATCTAAGCACTAATTATTTCGAGAAAATGTATATATAAAGGCACTTTATATTCTATAATTATGCAAGCACCAACATTTGCACTAGCACTTTATATTTAACAATTTGTATATTTTGGTTGTGTGATATCTAGTAGTAGGGTCTCACTTAGCATCCAGAATCATCATTTAAGTATAGCACTTAAATTGAAGGCTGCTCTACACAGGTTATACCGGGCACATATAGAAGAGAGGCCCATTTTCTTGATAAACACTAACACTAATACTAATTAAAAAAAAAAAAAATCCTGCCCAAAATATACTGACCATGGCATTGACCTTTAAACCTTACTTCGCCCAAACACTAACCCTGACACTGACCTAGATCAAACCTTGATCTAGCTATTTTTTTATGTATTTTTATTTTATTTTTTATTATTATTATATTTTTTTTTCACAAACTTTTTTTTCTCTGCAAGGAAAGAGAGAGATACAATGTATCTCTCCCCTCCATTCACAGAGAGAGAAACACAGGGGCCGGCTTCACAGTGACTGAGTCACTGTGATAGCCAATCAAGGGCTATCCCAGCGATCAGGTGACCCAGAAAAGGGAGATCCGGATCCCGATTATTAGTACGGGACCCAGGGCTTCCGCAGGGACCCGGGGCTTCTGCTGAGACCCCGGTCTCTGTGCTGGGAGCACGCTGTGTGACGCATTCCCAGCACAAAGACAGATACTCATATATGCGGCCCCAGGGGAAAAAGCCCGGTCCAGTGAGACCGCATATATGTGTTACGTCAGAAGGGGTAAAAAACTTGTTTTTACCTTTTTGCATCCTTTGTTGAATCTCAGTGCTGCTGATCTGATGCAGCTTCTTTGCTGCCACTTCATGTCTGCATGCACTCCAGCGTTGGCTCCATGCCATTTCTCAGGAGAGGTTTTCTGATGGTGACAAAAGTGGACCATATCAATACAAATGTGGGTTAAAACAGCAACTTGTGGTCCTCACAGGAAGCCTATGTGACAGGGTGACAATAAAACAGTTGGGTCAAAGGGACAGGTCATTGGCAAAAATAAAAAAAGTTTATCAGTTGTGGTAAACCTCCATGTTCAACATACCTGCCATTCATGTGAATGTTACTTGACACACACATTGTTGCTGGCCAACTACACCCCTTAATAGAAACAGTATTCCTTGATGGCAGTGGTCCCTTTCAGCAGGGTAATGTACCCTGCCATACTGCAAAAATGGTTCAAGGATGGTTTGAGGAACACAAAGAATTTCAGATGTTGACTCGGCCTTCAAATTCTGCAGATCTCAACCCCGTGAGCATCTGTGGGATGTGGTGGAAAAATGAAGGATTGGACTACTGATGTCTTGGTGTCAAGATGCCACAGCATACCTTCAGAGGTCTAGTGGAGTCTGTGATAAACTCACTCAGGACAGGGGCTTTCACCAACCTCTCTAAGGTAAGCTGTGTTCCACGGGCCCCCCCAACCAAAGTGACTCCCGTCACACCCCCAGCATACACCCCACAAAGAGCAGTGTTCCCTCACAAGCCAGGGCCCATAGTCAGTAGGCAAAAGGCTAGCCTGCAGTCCCCTCCAAAAGACCCTGTCCTGAGTGAGTTTGTCACAGAGCCCATGCCTCAATGGGCCAGCGCTCTTTTGGTTGGCAAAAGGGAAACATGGGTATGAATGGGGGGTGACCAGCGCTGTGGAGTGATGGAGACAAATGCATATAGGTGTAAAAGCTGCCACCAACCAGCCCCTAAAAAATTAGGAGCCAACAATGTTTGGGAAAAAAAGGGAAACATACTCAATATTAAGTGGGTGGTCATACAATTATAGCTACATTTTACAGCCTTTCTTTTAAAAGCATTTCAAAAAACAAAATGGAATCTTGCTAGATAGAGAACACAACACACAACCAAAACAATGCAATAAAGGGAGCCAACTGTGTAAACCATTGGTGTCCAACCTTTTGGCTTCTCTGGGCCACATTGAGTGTAGAGAAATTTTCTCGGCCCGCATATAAAATATATACTATAGTTAAGGTATATAAATAATAAAACGCCGCCACGCCCTTCCCGTGCTGCCGCGCCCACCCCATCCCCCCAGCACTAATTTAACACAACTAGTGGATGATCCCCCCCCCCCCAAGGCTGCCTCTGTGGCCGTGCCCCCAACTCAATTTCCTTCCTCCCCAGCAGAAAAAAAAAATTGTCAGGGGGCAGTGGGCCGCATTGCCTGCGGTTCCGGGCCGCATGCGGCCCCCGGGCCGCAGGTTGGACATGCCTGGTGTAAACGTTCAAGTTAAATTTCAACTGCTGCACTGTAGACCCTTTCCCCATGTTCTCTCAATGCATTTGAAATGTAAATCCTAAACATCCACATATACAAGCCTTTATATCTTCATGAATGTGCCACAAATATTATTTAATGAAAATAGATGACGAATGCAAGCTGCATTACAATCTCTGCTTTTTCAAGGTCGGTTTAGTCTAACATCCACAAAGTAACCACAACCATGAGGTCTCCACCCAAAAACCACCATCTCCAAAATGGCTTAATCAGAGCATCCTATCCATTCTTGGTAATGTGTTAGGAAGATGGTGGTTTTTGGGTGGAGACATCATGGCACTTTGTATACGTTGGAATAAAATCACCCAGAAAAAGAGATTGGAGTACAGCTCTCATTCATCTATTTACTGATGAGTGAAGGTGGGCTTTCTTGAGCAAGGCCCAAGGCAAGGGAGCAGGTCTGAAACGGTGCTGTGGGTTTAGGATGTTTCAACTCCAATATATTCTATTTGTCATTAACCTTCGTTACTCCCGCATTACCAGGCTCTTAGCCAGAATCCAACAATATCTCTCTTGCGCTTGAGTGGGCTGCGGGAAGGTGAATCTTCTAGGCGGTTTTATGACACAAATGAAGTGGTCTTGCTGCCCCCCTCAGGACCAAGGGTATCCAAAAGGGATTACAAGAAAACAACAAGAGAAGGGCGCACCGACCTTGTGCATTACCACTTAAAAGTTTATTAAAATCAAAGAAGGGTAGCGTAGAATATACTCACAAACGTAGCATATGAACAAGCATATAGGAAATGGGCACCGCTCCCTTCCAGGACACTTCTCTACTGCTGGATAGCGTGATGGCGTCCTCAAAACCTGATGTGGCTTACGTGTTTCGAGGGAGGACCGTCTTCCTCAGAGCCAAAATTGCCACTCATTGGTGACTCAGTGGCGATTTTGGCTCTGAGGAAGAGGGTCCTCCCTCGAAACGCGTAAGCCACATCAGGTTTTGAGGATGCCATCACGCTATCCAGCAGTAGAGAAGTGTCCTGGAAGCGAGCGGTGCCCATTTCCTATATGCTTGTTCATATGCTACGTTTGTGAGTATATTGTACGCTACCCTTCTTTGATTTTAATAAACTTTTAAGTGGTAATGCACAAGGTCGGTGCGCCCTTCTCTTGTTGTTTTCTTAGCCAGAATCACTTCCAGGTTCCTCTTCACAATCAATGAGGTCATATGTGTGTGTCTCTTAAAGGGATGCAACAATTTTAAATAGGTTCCTCCACATGTTCAGCTCTTCAGCAACTCTTCCTCTTGCCTATAATACCTTTTCTGTGTGCTTGTTCTGAGTCTCTTCTTTGGATTGGCTTCTCTTGTACTGACCTGTTGGATTTGCTTGTCCACTGCCAGCCAACATCTGGTTCTCCTTCAATTGTTCTGTGTTCCAATCTGCTCTGGAGAGGTCTGCAGTTCTGCTGCTCGATCTGGTCTGATGTTCACCCAGTAAGCTCCTGTGCTGGGGTCCACAGTCCTGCTGATTGGTAAATTGCCATTCATCCAATACACTTTTGTGGTGAGACACACAATCCCATTGCCTCATCTGGTCCACTGTTCACTCAGGACACTTCTGTGCCAGGCTCTGTAATACCTATGCTTGGTCTGTGTCACGGAACCATGAACCAGACGTACAACAACAGATAAGTGAAAATAAGACAGCTTTATTGAAAAACAAGCTATAAAGCAAAAGTCCAAACGGATGGCGAAACCGATGCAGAGTCTTTGCGAAGCCAGGGGTCAGGAACCAGCAGGGTAGTCAGACGAAGCCAGGATCAGGAACCAACAGGGTAGTCAGACGAAGCCAGGATCAGGAACCAACAGGGTAGTCAGACGAAGCCAGGAACAGGAACCAGAAGTAGCAGCAGTCTTAGTAGCATGTGAACACAGGAGGACCAAGCAGGGAACTGAAGCCACAGACCTCCTATATATATGAGCTAGGCATCCAACTCCTCCTAGTGGGAAGGAGGAGCCGCACGGTGGGTGGCTACAAGAAACCCAGAAACCAAGATGGCTGCCAGCACATGTCAAACGAAGGAGAACAGCAAGAAGGTAAGACCATGACAGTCTGTTTACCATCCATCCAATATGCTTATGTGGTGTGGTCCACAACCCTACTGCCTAGTCTGGTCTGCTATTCACCAAGTTCAGCTTGCCATTTATCTTGCAAGCTCCTGGGTGAGGTCAAAGGTCCTGTTGCCTGGTCCAATCCTCTTTTTACTCCAGTGCCATCCTGTTCCCAGGCTGACGAAGAAGCCAACTGGCTTTGAAATGTGACCAGTGTCTATAAAACATGTGTCTACAATGACGTTTGGGATTCCAGTCCTTGGTTGAACACTGATTACAGTTCCAGTGATAGTGGCTTCCTCCATATTCAGCAATCAGCACGCTTCATGCCCAGCCAGTGGCCAAGGCTGGTGGTTCTTTTGCTGCCCCTCAGACATTTCTGGCTCCCAAGTTTATGCCATGCTCTATACATGCATAACTTTGTGAGTGGATTTTCTATTTTTAAATAAATTGTTATATACAATATTTTATTTTAATGCTACACTATGGGGTTGTGCTGTTGTTTCCTTTGTCTTCTTCCAGTGGTTGGGAAGAGAATGCCCTCTCTGTTCCTCTAGCTGCAGCTCCTAGTTTTAGCCATGTTTAACATAGCGTTGTCACTACAGTTGGTGTCACCAGGTGCTTTAAAACATGGTGTCACCCCCTGTGCCACTGCCACCGTGGACATGATACAAGAGATGGTCAGAGACTGCAGAGAGGATACAAGAGATGGTCAGAGATTTTGGCCATAGCTGTTCTCAAAGTGACATGGGAGTCTCCAGCAGCCATAGATGGAAGGTAAGGGGGTCTGGTCTCTGGGACTCTGTGTGGCGGTGCCCACAATGGTGTGGTGGGAGTCTCCAGCAGCCATGGATGGATGGTGCAGGGCAGGAGTCCAGTCTCCAGGACTTCATATTCGGGCTGCTCATGCTCCTGCTCATGCTAGTGCCAGAATCTGGTCTCCGGGTCGGGACTCGGGAGATGTGCCCACTGCTATGCCATGACATTACTGACTCACTGTGCATGTGCCTGCCTGGCCAAAAACAGCTGAGCATGTCTGAATCCAGTCGGCTTCAAAAGTAGTCCCGCAGCCATATTTTTCATGTATGGTTGGCAACCCTGGTGTCACCCCTCTTGCAGGTGTCACCCAGGTTCAGTTCACACCCCCCGCACCCCCATAGAGACGGCACTGGTTTAGCACTGTGGGCTATCCTATGCAAACATTTTAACACTGTTTGTACACATCATTTTCCTTTTCCACACTTTTCATCCCTTATTTTTCTTTTGGTACTTTTTAGTCTTTTACCCATTTTGAGCCTGATTTATCAGACCACTCCTGAGTGCTGCCATTTGTCTGGGCTTGACAAGCTCATTCATTTACATATTTATTCCTTGTAGAATTCCTCTGAGCTTATCTGCTTCTACAAGGGTGGTTTAGTCTCTGCACGTTAGAACAGAATAAATGTAAGGGTCAAGATCTGAAGTCAGCATGCAGGTAAGTCCAAACCTCTGTTAGGGGCTCCTTGGGGGCACACTGGCTGGCCCTTAGACTCTGTGCCCTGGAGGACCCCATGTCACCTGCTTACATGTAGCACTGCCCCCTTGAGGACTGCTGGATAAAACACTCTCGGGTCTCCCTGGGTTACCGTTAGCAACACTGGCATTCACAAATTAACACTTTACTTCTTGGCTCAGTCAATGATCAATCCAGGGGTATGTAGTTGTTTTTGGTGTTTTATTTTAAACAGGGATGGAGAAGGGAATAGTGGGATACTGTAACGCTCCGGCATTTGTTTAGTGAACTGGATTTGCAGCTGCAGAATTTCCACTCAGTAGTCGTGCAGAGATGTGTTGAATCACCATATCCAACTCTCCAGACTCATCATTGTGGCCCAGCCTGCCTCAGCATGCAAATATACAGGCACTCAGATAAGATGTTCCTGGAGTGATAGGTTGTATACGATAGTATAGAGGTGATGTGCTGAAAGGACAGGCGTGAGTAGTGATAGCAATGATAGGCACTCAATAGTAATGTTCAGGAGTGTTAGCATATGGTGATAGATAGTATGCAGATAGGTTAGCAATCATGTACAATTAACAGGTGGTAGGGGACAGCAGATGAAGTGTACAGGAATCGCTAACTCAGTGCAAGGATATAGATGGTAGTAGACTCAAGAGCTAGCAATCTATGTAACAGTGCAGATGATAGAAATAGTAATGCATAGATAGCAACAGTCTTTAGTATACAAGAGTAGATAGTGTAAGTTGATAGGAAGGAATCCCCTGTGGGGTACTTATCACTAGTTGGTTTTAGAGAGATGAGGGGTCCGGTAATGAGGAGAAGGATCGGTAGCGAGATACAGGATCCGTAGCGAGATACAGGAAATAGCTGGAGGCTTCGGCAGCGTCAGACAAGGCTGTGTAACAAGCGGTTTGCACGAACACCTTGTGAGTGAAAACCGGCGATTGAAATAGCCGCTCAGAGCGGCGCCTAGTGATGACGTCACGAGATTTAAAGGGACAGGTAGCTATTTGCGGAAGAATTGGGCTGGAAGGGTACCGAAGGTACCATAATCTTACAGATACTCCAGATTGAACTATTCACAATGGATGAGGACTTCTGTCTGAAGATGCAGCCTGGCTGCAGATTCACCTTGCCACTAGATGACACAGACGACTTAATTGGGTAAATTATTTTCGGGATACCTGCCTAGTATCGCCTTTCACTCCACAGACAGACACCTGTCCTCTGATTATCCTACACCGGGGTGGCCCCCCTCAGGTCAGGCCCCTAGACACAATCCCCTGTACTCATACTGTTTTTCGAGGGTCTCCAGTGTCTCTACCCCTCCAGTCTGTTCTCCTGGACCTCTGGGTTCAGTTCCTTTCCTCTGGTCCCCAGGTCGACTGCCTGTGACCACGTGCTACTGCTACAGAGGAGAAAGCAGCCGCCACCCTCCCTCTGGGACTCTGCTCACCAGCCAAAGACCCCGCAGCACATGTGCTCCTGGCTTTTATACAGTATCCCATAATGCACTGAGGCAGCTAGTCTCTACCAATCAGTGGGGCTGTACCCAGTGGTCCGGTTTTCCTCCCACTGTCCAACATTCCTCCCTATTGGACCAGTGTGAAACTCTATCTAGACCCAATGAATCACACACTGAGCAGACCTAACTCACAGATCCTGCTCTTTGGTAGGCAGAAAGCAATATAGATTTTCCCTGTAGCTCCTCTGATAGGCAGACAGAGCCAAAAACTATACTCTCTCACTAGCACCTACCTAGGAGGGTGCTACATAAATATGGGTTCATTACATTTACCTTTGTGACACTATTTAGTTTCCTTGAGTTATCATATGGTATTGGAATTCCACCATGAAAATAAATGATAATGTTTTTAATTCTCCCCCGAGGGATGTCTGTTTCTGTTAGAATGATTGCCTGTACCATCTAACGTCTCTGCGGTTTGGGGGCTGTACTTGTGCCGCCTGTGTGCACGTGAGGCCCAATCTTCCTCAAAAAGTAAATTACAATAATTTTTAATACTTTATAATTAGACAAAGTCAGAAGTAATTTGAATAAGTAATAACTGAAGAAGTAATCAGATTATGATCTGCTGTGAATTTTTATGTTTTACTCAGCTTAATTGCTTTGGCGTTGTCTGCCCAACTAAGTATCTGCACATTCACAGTTGAAGTGTATGCAAATATTTTTTTTCTATTTATTTTTTTTTCATTTCGGCAGAGTGTGCAAGGATCAGAAAGTAGAGGTGCACCGAATGGGAATTTTAGTGCAGAAACTGAAAATTCAGGATGCACTTGGCCGAAACCGACAATAACAGTTTTTAAAAATAAATATCTTTTTTATACATGTAGCACCCTCCTAGGTAGGTGCTGGTGAGAGAGTATAGTGTTGAGCTCTGTCTGCTTACCAGAGGGGCTGCAGGTAAATCTATATTGTTCTCTGCCTACCAGAGAGCAGGATCTGTTAGTGAGGTCTGCTCATTGTGCTCAGTATGCGATTCATTCAGTCTGGAGAGTGTTTCAAGCTGGTCCAATAGGGAGGCATGTTGGACAGTGGGAGAAAACCTGACGAATGGGTGCATAGGCTTTTCATACAGTCCTGATGATTGGCAGAGGGCAGGTCGCCTCGGTGCATTCTGGGATACTGTATAAAAGCCAGGGGCACATGTGCTGCGGGGTCTTTGGCTGGAGAGCAGAGTCTGGGAGGGAGGGGGCTGCTGCCTCCTCCTCTGTAGAGGTGCCATGCAAGCGCAGGAAGTCTTTGTGAGGGCCAGAGGAGTGGTGGAGGGGAGCTGAATCCAGAGGTCCTGGAGAGCTGACTGAGAGGGGAGCCAATAGACCCTGGGACTACAGTATTGTGAGTACAAGGACTTGTGTCAAGGGGCCTGACCTGAGGGGGGCCACCCCTGCTAGTAGGACAGTCAGTGGACGGGTGTCAGCCAAAGAAGGGAGAGAGGATACTAGGGAGAGTGTCCTGAAGATAACTGGTTGTTCACCAAGTCATCTTAAGGATAAGAGGCCTAATCCACATGATTCCGAAGTGGCAGGATGAATCAACAGCCTGGCTGTTCCCAATGTATAATAAAGCAGAGAAGGTAGGAGTCCTCAATCACTGTGAATAGTTAAAGTTGGAGTATCCCACTATTCCCTTCTCCTATCCCCATTCTACAATAAAAACACAAAAAAAACCCCCGGACTGATTATTGGAGTGTGAGCCAAGGAGAATGAAGGAATTGTCTTTTCTTATGGCCGTGTGCTGGTAACCAGGGGGAACCCACAGAGTGAATATCAAGCAGTCCTTGTGGGGGCAGTGCTACATGTATAAATGTAATATTTTTAATTAAAATCATGAATTTTAATTATTTTGAATTTATTGGCGGCCATTATCGGCATCCTTTAGAGCAAAAAAAGCTAAAGAAAAGTTCATCCCTTTAAATTCTACAGTATGTATGTCTTCATACTGGTCCGTTGAGCTGCTGTTGTGATGGTAAAAAACCTGCTTGCTGCACTTTTGGTCACAAAATCTCGTAACAACCGCCCACCGCAGTTTTATTGCGTCAGGTCGTCTCTGTCCCGCGAAACAACATAACTGTACATCACTTTGAGGGGGCTGCTAGCGAGGGGTGTGTGCGCGCTGATCAGCGGGTCCGGCGACAGATCAACTCTGTCCCACGAAACAACGTACCTGTATGCGTGCCCATTTACCACAGAGGAATCACCCGCAATCGATCCTCTTGGAGACAGAACAGCGGTCTGCCGTTGTAAAAACGGCAGACCGCTGTTCTGTCAGCAATGAACACAGCAATGAACACAGGGATCCTGTGTTCCTCCACACATGCAGAAAGCCCATCCCCCACACAGTTAGAAAGCACCATCTAGGAACACATTTAACCCATTTATTGCCCCTGGTGTTAACCCCCTATCTGCCAGTGTCTTACAGTAACAGTGCATATTTTTAGCACTGATTACTGTAGTAATGTCACTGGTAGCCCCAAAAGTATAAAAAATGTCAGTTAGGGGTCCGATCTGTCCGCCGCACGATAACTTTTGTGCAAACAAATCAATATACACTTATTGGGATTTTTTTTACCAAAAATATGTAGCAGAATACAAATTGGCAATAAGCATATTTTGATTGCTTTGCGCAAATGTTATCGCTTCTACAAACTAAGGGGAAAATTTATGTCATTTTTATTTTTATTTTTTACTAGTAATGGCGGCGATCAGCGATTTTTAGCAGGACTGCGACATTGCAGCGGACAGATCGGACCCCTAACTGACATTTTTGACCCTTTTGGGGGGACCAGTGACATTATTACTGTAATCAGTGCTAAAAATATGCACTGGTATTGTACTAATGGCACTGGTAGGAAAGGGGTTAACACAGGGGGATCAAAGGGTTAAGTGTGAGCCGAGGAGGTGTTTTCTAACTGTATGGGGGAGGGGCTTGTGAAATAACCATAGAGACCTGTGATCCTATATAGAAGGATCACAGGCGCTCTGTGATCATTTCAGAGAGAAGAACGGTCAGCTGTGTTTACAACAGCTGACTGTCCTTCTCTCTTAGTGGGGAGCGATCGCGGGTGCCCGTTGGCAATTGTGGCCGTCCGCCCCATGGATCGGCATCCCCACTGCCTAATTGGGGAGGGAGCGCGCCAGGGGCGGTGCACGCTCGTCCCCGCGCACCACGCGCGCGCGTGACGTAGGGCTGTGTTGGTTCGTGCAGTAGAGCCAGCCTGCCGCAGCAAATCTGTGGTGGGCGGTCGGGAAGGTGTTAACCACTTGCCGACCGCCGCAAGTACATATACTGCGGTGGTCAGCCCCGTGCAGGCAAAGTGACGTATGGGTACGTCACTCACCAGCGAGCCAATAGGGGGCGAGCACGCGCCACCAGAGGGGCTCTCCCGCCCCCGCTCGCTCACTCTGATCCCCGCGCGTTCGTCCGTTACAGAGTGAGAAAGGCAGGCGGCTAATGAGATCAAAGCCCCCTGTCATTCTCCCTTGTGTAAGTGCAGAGACCATATGGTCCTGCTATGTAGGATCGTATATCTCTGTGGTTACATTACAAGCCACATCAATTCACAGTTAGAAGCACGCCCCTAGGGGCACACTTAACCCCTCCTTCTCCAATAAAGTTAACCCCTTCCCTGCCAGGGTCATTTTTACAGTAACAGTGCATATTTTTAGCACTGATTACTGTAGTAATGTCACTGGTACCCCCAAAAGTGTAAAAAATGTCAGTCAAGGGTCCGATCTGCCTGCCGTAATGTTGCAGTCCCGCAAAAAAAAAAAAAAATCGCAGATCGCCGCCATTACTTGTTAAAAAAAAAAAACAATAAAAATTACAAAAATCTTTCCCTTAGTTAGTAAACGCAATAATTTTTGCGCAAACCAATCAAAATACGCTTATTGCGATTTTTTTTAACAAACATATGTAGCAGAAAACAAATTGGCCTAAAATGTTAAATAATTTTGATTTTTACATATTTTTTTGGGGAATTTCATATATAAAAAATGTGAAAAATATTGTTATTTTTGCAAAATTGTCGCTGTTTTTTTGTTTATAGCGCATGAAAAAAAAAATCGCACAGGTGATCAAATACCACCAAAAGAAAGCTCTGTTTGTGGGAAAAAAAGGACATCAAATTAGTTTAGGTACAGCATTGCACGACCGCGCAATTGTCCGTTAAAGTCACGCAGTGCCGAATCGCAAAATAGGGCCTGGTCAGGAAGGGGGTAAAATCTTCCATGGCTTAAGTGGTTAAAGAGCATCTGTCACTTTATAAGCCAAATCTGTATATGATATTGTTTGACATACAGTCACTGACTTTTTGACTTCTGAGTTTTTTTGTGCACTTTCAAGAGCACTTGTCACTTTATATAGTGTATGTAATTTAAAGGATTCCCAGACACTTGTATTTGGATTTGTATCAGTGGCGGCAGGTGCTTAATTTACTTACGGGGGGGGGGTGGCCCACAGCCGCCCCAGCCAGCTAACCACATATCCTCCCTCATCGCTCGATCGATCGATCGCCTGTCAGGCCCCCTGCCAGCCCCTGCACTTACCCCATGCAGGTGGCGTCTTCACCACCTGCATCTCCTCCAGAGTCCTGGCAGTCAATTCTCCTCCCGGCCAATCAGGAGTTAGGACTCAGGCCAAACGGGTCTTAGGACTCCCGGCCAATCAGGACTCAGGACCCGCTTCCTGATTGGCCGTGAGGAGAAACAGGGAGGCATTAGTGAATATTAATTCACTAATGTCACATAATTTGGTGGGCTTTGGCAGTGTCATCTTAAGAGCATTATAGTCCCCCGGGCAATGCACTGGGGCCCCGCCTTCACAATCACCCATGAGAATAAAAATGCAAATTATCTATAATTATCGATAAGGCGATATTTATTGGTACAGCAGTGCCAGGCTAATGACAGCTTCCAAGTTGGGCGGCTGGATCCGGTGAACACACACACGGATGTGTCAAACTCGACTGTCCTGTGTGTGCCTGTTCCCGTGGAGGCGGACGGGCATTCCTGCAGTTGTGGGCTCCCCCTCATTCCTGCAGTTGTGGGCCTGACAGCAGCGCAGCGCCAACAGGCGCTTGCCACCTGCTAAGTTCGGCGGCGAGATGCACACGAGAGTTGGGAGTAATGCTGGGCTGGGTCGCTGGGCAGGATGGCCCCCCGGGCAACTGCAGCATGCCCATTCAGTAAGACAGCCCTAGGCTTTGGGCACAGTGCTCTGCGCCCCGAGCCCACCCTTTTTTAAGCCAATTAGAGCCTCCGGCTCTAATCATGTGCTTCTAAAAAAAAAAGACCCATTGGAATCTTTGTGTCTGGCACCCTGCATGTAGATTAGGGGCCGGGCGCTTATATTAGGGGGCGGTGCCCCTGCGCCCTGTATGGACTGGCTGCCATTGATTTGTATATAATTCTGTGGAGTACACAGCACTTGATCATAGCACAAGACATTTAATACTTTTGATATATGATACTGCTAATGTTGTACTTTGTGCTTGGTTAAGTGCAGGATTACTTTGGTGGTTACATATATAAATTTGTATTTAATATTATCACTTTTTCAATTTTATAATTTTTGTTTGAACCAGACACTCAGCACGTTATACATATTTATTATTTTTTTTTTATACACATGGTGATCACACTACAAACCAGTCAGCACTTAGCACTTTGTCAGAATAAGGTCCAATATCTAGCAGTGCCATACCTTGCATTCATTTTCATTTTCACCATACTTTTCCCCACCAGGATTAGTAACTGGATAGGCAGAAGCTAAGCTTTAGCTTCTCCTAAATTATTCCCATTACATTGAGTGGAACTTAACCCCCACCATTTTGTGCACCCCTCCTTCGTCAAGAACCTAATGACAGAATGTTGCTTCTGGTTGGAATCTATTATGTACCTGCAATGAAAAAAAAGAAGAGTCACTTTAGTGGAAGAATTACTCCACCAACATGTGACCTATGTAAATCAACCCCTTCCAGCAGCCGCAACCCATATATGCAGCCTCACAGAAGTGGGCTTTTTTCCGATCGCGCCACACAGCACGCTCCCAGCATAGAGACTGGAGTCTCACCGTTAGCCCCAGGCCCCGTACTAACGATTAGGACCTGGATCTCCCGATTCTGGGTCACCTGATTTCTGTGGTAGCCTCTGATTGGCTAGCACAGTGATCAGTCACTGTGATGCCGCCCCTGTGTTTTTCTCTTTCTGTTAATCGAGAGGAAAGATACATTGTATCTTTCATTGTACCAAGAAATTGTTCTACCAACCTTTGGAGTACTAACTTGGGTTCTTTAGATGTGGGAGAGGTGGCGCTGTGGCTTAGTTGGGTTAAGCCCATGTCTAGTAAACAGGGAATCCTGAGTTTGACTCTCAGCAGTGCCTTCCTTTGGTTCTAGGAATTTTTCAGATTTTGTGAAGTTATATCTACAAGCCTCAGCTTCCTTCAGGCATCAGAACGCCTGTTTATTCTTTTTGCTGGAATGGACAAAGAGAAAGGTGCCTCATCTAGGACGATTGTGGCATGGATTGTCTGGGCCATCTGACAGACTCACAGAGCTGAGGGCTTGGCTCCTTTGGGGATGGTGACTGCTCACTCGACCAGGAGTGTGTCCACATCCGGGGCTGCTTTGAAGCATGTGGTTCCCAATGTAATCTTTAGGGTGGGCTTGTGGGCCCCGATCATTACATTTATGTCTCATTATTGTGTAGAGCCGGCCTCTTCATCTTCTGTTAATTTTTGGTTTACAAATCCTGTTGGTTGACAGTGTCAATTAAACCCTTTTCTTTTGTTCTGAAATTGCCCACCCCGGTGTATATAGCTAGTTATTTCCCATACGTATGCTGCCATTGAGTCCATCTGGAAAATGGAAAATTTCATATCAAATACTTACCGTAATTTTCCTTTCCTGATGGACTCCATGGTAGCAGGAGTTCCAGTTACGGAACGCGGACTCTGGCTCAGAGCAAAGATTTATGGGAGTGGGGTCCTATAGCAGAGGAGTGGAGGCTGGGTTAACCCATATGTATGCTGCCATGGAGTCTATCAGGAAGGGAAAATTACGGTAAGTATTTGATAGGAAATTTTCATTTTTTTTTCTACAAATCTTGATAAAGTGCTACAATCGATGTTTATTTCCAGTGAAGTATATACTATTTCTTCTACGGTTGTTTACCTAGAATGATTGAAATCCTTCCAGGGTGTTTGCAGTAAGCTCCTTAGATCACCTTAAGTTGTCATTCCGAGTGTACATTTTCAGAAGACTTGCAGGTATTGACTGTCATAATGTTGACGTGTCAAAGTCAGACTTTATCAAAGGTAAAGCAGAAATTGTGAGGGACACATTTGTTTCCCCTTGCTGTGCATTACATTTTCCAAGGCTTTTTTTTTTTTTTTCTTTTATTATCTGTCATTCAGGCCTTTTTGACAACTTTTTAGAATTTGTAATATATTGCACTGACTGCTGTGGGGCCATCAATCTTGTCAAAAATATGGCATCACTATCCGAGGAACCAAGGAGATTACCAATGAAAGACTGGTTTACAGGATGAATATTAAACTTTGAGTTAAAGGAGTTGTAAAATCTCAAGGTTTTTCACCTAAAAACCTTTTTGGTTGAAGCTGTCTCCCAGACCCCCCCCCCCGTTATTCTTACCTGAACCCAAACGTTCCAGTGATGAGCACAAGCCCAGCAGCTCCAGGTGCTGTCTTGGATTCTCGTTGGATAGATTGATAGCAGGGGGAGCCATTGGCTCCTACTGCTGTCAATCAAATCCAGTGACACGGGAGCCGGGGGCGGGACCAGGCCCTTCAGTCTTTGTCAATGGATGCAGCAGCGGGACGCAGCAGCGGGACCCATGAGTGCCCCCATGAAAAGCGGCTCTCTGTGGGGAGCACCCAATGAGGAGGAGGAGCCAGGAGCGCCGCTGGGGCACCCCAGAAATACAGGATCTGGGCTGCTCTGTGCAAAACCCTTCTTCAGAGCAGGTAAGTATAATATGTTGGTTATTTAAAAAAAACAAACCTTTACAATCACTGTAAGCTCTGGCCTGACAGCTGAAGACACAGTTGAAATACATACGCATTGCTGCTCAAAGGTTTTACAACACCACCATTTTTCCAGTTTTTATTACGCTACCAGAGCCATTTTTTTTTTGTTTTTTGCACACATTCCAAATTTTACATTTTGGCATAACACCGCACCTAAAACCCCCCAAACATATCATTTTCTGAAAGCAGAGGACGCAAAGAATTAAAGCAATTTTTTTTTCCATTGAACAATATAGAAATGTCCTCCAACATGGCAGCAAACTATGATACCCAAAACTTTCCATAGGGACACTTTAGGAGCCTTCATCGGCCATCACCTTGAACCTAAATATTGACCACTTCTGGAGCGGGTGGCCCTTCTGTGCAGAATCACATATAATACACGTGATTCTGCATCCCCACCTGGGGGCACACACGCGCCGCCAGCAGGCAGCTTCTCCTGTGATTAATAACAGCAGAAGCCAATCTGCGGGCGTCAGGCACTGGATGTCCCGCTGATCGTCCTGCACCTGACTATCGTCGAGCAGAGACACAGAACTGAGCTCTGCCTATGTAAACAAGGCAGAGCTTCGTTGTGACAGGGGTGAAGGGATGGATTCTGTGTTCCTGCAAAGCAAGGAATAAAATCCAGCACTTCCCTTAGTAAAAGCAGCACACAAACACTGGCTAGGCACACATTGAACCCTTTGGTCGCATTAGATGTTTAACCCTTTCCCAGTCAGTGTCATTAGTACAGTGACACTGCATATTTTTAGCTCTGATCAGTAAATTAGTGTCAACGGTTCCTGCACAGTGTCTAAAGTGTCAGTGTCTGATTGTCCACCGAAATACCGAAATATCGCAGTCCCGCTATAAGTCGCTGATCGCCTCCATTACTAGTATTAAAAAAAAAAAAATATATATATATATATATATATATATATATATATATATATATATATACACAGGTCCCTCTCAAAAAATTAGCATATTGTGATAAAGTTCATTATTTTCTGTAATGTACTGATAAACATTAGACTTTCATATATTTTAGATTCATTACACACAACTGAAGTAGTGCAAGCCTTTTATTGTTTTAATATTGATGATTTTGGCATCCAGCTCATGAAAACCCAAAATTCCTATCTCAAAAAATTAGCATATCATGAAAAGGTTCTCTAAACGAGCTATTAACCTAATCATCTGAATCAACTAATTAACTCTAAACACCTGCAAAAGATTCCTGAGGCTTTTAAAAACTCCCAGCCTGGTTCATTACTCAAAACCGCAATCATGGGTAAGACTGCCGACCTGAAAGCTGTCCAGAAGGCCATCATTGACACCCTCAAGCAAGAGGGTAAGACACAGAAAGAAATTTCTGAACGAATAGGCTGTTCCCAGAGTGCTGTATCAAGGCACCTCAGTGGAAAGTCTGTGGGAAGGAAAAAGTGTGGCAGAAAACGCTGCACAACGAGAAGAGGTGACCGGACCCTGAGGAAGATTGTGGAGAAGGACCGATTCCAGACCTTGGGGGACCTGTGGAAGCAGTGGACTGAGTCTGGAGTAGAAACATCTAGAGCCACCGTGTACAGGCGTGTGCAGGAAATGGGCTACAGGTGCCGCATTCCCCAGGTCAAGCCACTTTTGAACCAGAAACAGCGGCAGAAGCGCCTGACCTGGGCTACAGAGAAGCAGCACTGGACTGTTGCTCAGTGGTCCAAAGTACTTTTTTCGGATGAAAGCAAATTTTGCATGTCACTCGGAAATCAAGGTGCCAGAGTCTGGAGGAAGACTGGGGAGAGGGAAATGCCAAAATGCCTGAAGTCCAGTGTCAAGTACCCACAGTCAGTGATGGTCTGGGGTGCCATGTCAGCTGCTGGTGTTGGTCCACTGTGTTTTATCAAGGGCAGGGTCAATGCAGCTAGCTATCAGGAGATTTTGGAGCACTTCATGCTTCCATCTGCTGAAAAGCTTTATGGAGATGAAGATTTCATTTTTCAGCACGACCTGGCACCTGCTCACAGTGCCAAAACCACTGGTAAATGGTTTACTGACCATGGTATTACTGTGCTCAATTGGCCTGCCAACTCTCCTGACCTGAACCCCATAGAGAATCTGTGGGATGTTGTGAAAAGAAAGTTGAGAGACGCAAGACCCAACACTCTGGATGAGCTCAAGGCCGCTATCGAAGCATCCTGGGCCTCCAGAACACCTCAGCAGTGCCACAGGCTGATTGCCTCCATGCCACGCCGCATTGAAGCAGTCATTTCTGCAAAAGGATTCCCGACCAAGTATTGAGTGCATAACTGAACATAATTATTTGAAGGTTGACTTTTTTGTAATAAAAACACTTTTCTTTTATTGGTCGGATGAAATATGCTAATTTTTTGAGATAGGAATTTTGGGTTTTCATGAGCTGTATGCCAAAATCATCAATATTAAAACAATAAAAGGCTTGCACTACTTCAGTTGTGTGTAATGAATCTAAAATATATGAAAGTCTAATGTTTATCAGTACATTACAGAAAATAATGAACTTTATCACAATATGCTAATTTTTTGAGAGGGACCTGTATATATATATTTATAATATAGTTTGTAGGCGCTATAACATACGCGTAAACCAATCAATATAAGTTTATTGGGATTTTCCTACCAAAAACATGTAGCAGAATACATATTGAACTAATTGATGAAGAAATTAGATTTTTACATTTTTTTTTTATTGGATACGCTTTATAGTAATGCGCAATTGCCAGTTAAAATTACGCAGTGCCATATCACCAAAAATGGCCGGGTCATGAAGGGGGTAAAAGGGAATTATTCTGAAATTGTTGGACAAGTTTTCATTTTTTCAGGTTTGGACAGATTGGTGAACCTCTGCTCATCTTTACTTCTGAGACACTCTGACTCTCTAAAGCCGGCCATAGACTGAGAGACCAGCCAAGATTCGAACCGTCTATGGCCGGCTTAAGATGCTTTGTTTATACCCAGTCATTTTACCGACCTGTTGCCAATTAACCTTATTAGTTGCAAAATGTTCTTCCTTGTTAGTACCACTTACTTTGCCAGCATTTGTTGTCCCAACTCTTTTGAGACATGTTGCTGCCTTCAATTTCAGAAGGACCTTTTTTTTTCTTAAAATGGTGCATTTTCTCATTTTAAACATTTGAAATGTTTTGTGTTGTGAATAAAATATGGGTTTATGAGATCTGCAAATCTGTCAAGGTCTTACCTTGCCCTCCTGCTGGCAGCCATCTTGAACATGTGCAGGCTGCTGCCTCTTATAGATTCTTATTGCATCATCACTTGTCTGCTGCCTGGGTGTCACAAAGTGATGATGCTGCACACCTGACTATATCTATCACCTGATGGGTTGCAGTCCTTGCCCTTGTGTTTGTGCTCCAAGGTTCATTACTGCTAGCAGTCTTCTGTTCTCTGTGTTCCTCCATGTATGACCTGGCTTGGCTGACAACTCTCTTGGCTCTCGATCCCGCATTGGCAGACGACCCAGCATCGGCAGACTCCCCGCTTCTGGACTTGACCCTGACTTGTTCCTGCTCCCACCTCCTCACTCTTGCTGTGTTTATTGTTGTTTGCTCCAATAAACTTCTTTATTTTACCTGCATCACCGTGTGGTCTGGTTTCCTGGCACCCTAACAAAATCATTGTGTTCTGTTTTTATGTAAATTTCACACTTGCACCCCAACTTTATTGGAATTGGGGTCATTGTACAAATATGCCCTTTTTACAAGCAGGGTCCAGGCATTTCCAAGACATGTGTTTTAACTAGGGATAGACCGATTATCGGCACAGAACTGGCCGATATTGCCGATATTTTTGTGACGTCATTCTGCCTTCTTAGGCCGCCTCCCTTGCCTTGGACAGCCTCGTCTGGAGTCAGGACTAGTCTCGCAGGAGTGTATCATAGCCATACACCCACCCACAGCAGCCCGGTGCCAGCCAGCCACCCACATCCACAGGCCCTGTACCAGCCAGCCACCCACCCACAGGCCCTTTACCAGTCACCCACAGGCCCTGTACCAGCCAGCCAGCCACCCACAGGCCCTATACCAGCCAGACACCCACAGCCCCTGTGCCAGCCAGCCACTCACCCACCCATCACAGGGTGCCAGCCAGCCAGCCACCCACCCACCACAGGGTGCCAGACAGACAGCCACCCACCACAGGGTGCCAGACATCCAGCTACCCACAGACTGGGTGCCAGACAGCCAGCTAGCCACCCACAGACCCTGTACCAGCCAGCCACAGGCACTATACCAGCCAGCCACACACCGCCCCGGTGTCAGCCACCCACCTACCACAGGGTGCCAGCCAGAAAGCCCGCCACCCACCACAGAGTGCCAGACAGACACCCACCCACCCACCACAGGGTGCCAGCCAGCCAGCCATTAAGCATTAAACAAAAATTAACATGTTCAGTACCGGATTTATGTCATAAATTGTCTTTATTTTTCAAAACTTTAAATGTACAAAATACCGGCCCATATCGGCTGATACCAATAGGTTTTGACCAAAATATCGGTATCGGCCCTGAAAAAACCATGTTGGTCTATCCCTAGTTTTAACCACCTCAATACCGGGCACTTTCACCCCCTTCCTGCCCAGACCAGTTTTCAGTGCTGTCACACTTTGAATGACAATTGCGCGGTCATGATACACTGTACCCATATGACATTTTTATCATTTTTTTTACACAAAAAGAGCTTTCTTTTGGTGGTATTTAATCACCATGGGAAAAAGAAAGAACATTTAGGAAAAAAAAGTTGTTCTTAGATTCTTTCAGAAAATTTTTTAAATAGATAATTTTTCTCCTTCACTGATGTGCGCTGATGAGGCGGCACTGATGGGCATTGATGATGCGGCACTTATGGGCACTGGTAAGACGGCACTGAAGGGCACTGATGAGGTGGCACTAATGAAAAGGCATTAATATGCCATACTGATGGGCACTGATATGTGGCACTGATATGAGGCACTAATGAGCACTGATAAGTGGCACTGATAGTCTGCACTGATGGGCACAGATAGGTGGCACTGATGGGCACTGATAGGTGGCACTGATGGGCACCAATGGGCAGGCACTGATGGGCACTGAAAGGCAGCACTGACTGGCATCACTGATGGACACAAATTGACATCACTGATGGGCACAGATTGGCATCACTGATCGGCACTGACTCATCACTGATGGTCACTGTTGGGGCTGAACAAACAATCAGTGCCCTGATTACCTGTAAAGATTTCCCCCGCGAGGAGATGCAGCTGATCAGCTCTCCTCGCCCCTGTCAGTGTGAGGTGAGCTGAGTAATGACGATGCTTCCATTTTCACATGTGATTGGCTGTGGACACAGCTTGGACACAGCTGATCAAATGGGTAAAGAGCCGCATCATCAATTCTTTACAGAGATCAGGGCCCGCGATGACTGCGCCACGCGCCCCTGTGGTCTCGTGAGAGCGGTGTGACTGGGGTGACGATATACTGATGGGCACTGGTAGGTGGCACTGATGGGCACTGATAGATGGTACTGATGGGCACTGATAGGTGGCACTGATGGGCACTGATTGGTGGTACTGATGGACACTGATAGGTGGCACTGATGGGCACTGCTAGGTGGCACTGATGGGCACTGCTAGGTGGTACTGATGGGCACTGATAGGTGGCACTGATGGGCACTGATAGGCACTAGTAGTGCATATTAGCTTACAGTATGGCCAAAATTGATTTTTAACATTCAGCTCCCATTGGCTTCAATGGGTTTCAGATTTGTCACTAGAAATTCTTTAATGTTTTCCGAACCCACCACCCCCAACCAAACCCAGGTATGTTCGGTTTATCCCTAATCAAAACGGGACTGTCGGACTGAGCCCTTATATGGAAATACAGTAATACCTTATAAAAAACATTGATCTCACAGAATGATAAGTCCCCAGGTCCCAGTGAACAGATTTATTAAAGTGGTTGCAAACTTTGTTACACCACTTGTACCTACAGGCAAGCCTATAATATGGCTTACCTGTAGGTACTGTTAATATTTCCTAAACTTGCACCATTTAGGAGATATTCAGAATGCATGCAGCCGATGACATCATCAGCGCATGCACTCTGAAGGTCCGACTTACAGTGCCAGACTTTCAGAGGCTGTGCTGTAAACAGGGGCTCCCGCGTGCATGCGCAGGAGTGACGTCATCGCGCTCCGGCCACTCCTGGAAGGAAGACCGGATGAAGATGTCAGCCGTCTCAGCACTGACATCACGATCCTGGAATGCTTCATTTTAATGTAAGTTTCTCATAATGTGCAGGTATGTGATGCATACTAGCACATTATGACTTTGCCTTGCAGGTTTTTTCTTTTTTTTATTTACCCACCAGTAGTTTACAACTGCTTTAACCACTTCTGGCCAGGAAGATTTTCCCCCTTAATGACCAGGCCATTTTTTTGCTATTTGGCACTGCGTTATTTTAATGGACAATTGCGCAGTCGAGTGACATTGTACCCAAACAAAATTAATGTTTTTTTTTTCCCCACAAACAGAGCTTTCTTTTGGTGGAATTTGATCACCTCTGCGATTTTTATTTTTTGCGCTATAAACAAAAGAAGAGCGACAAACTTTGTTGCAGATTCCTACCTTTTGTTATTCTGAAGAAATCTCTGTTTGTTCCTCTGTGCTGAGTGGGTAAGATGGGAGTGGTTTCATGATTATCTATCAGCTGTGGCAGCTGCAGGGCTCTAATGATGAAATCTGCTGGGCCTGCTTTCAATTGGGAGTATCTCAGCAAAAATGAAATTTTTGTTGCAGGGGATGCCAGAAATCTGTATCTTAGGCTGGCCATACGTTATACAATTTTCCGTACAATTTTCTTTAAATTTACCTTCAGCTATGTAGTACAAAGCCCTGCCTAATTGGATACAATGAAAGTGATGTTTAGTTTTGACCTCATATTTTATGTTTTTTGGTAAATCTAACAGAAAATTGTATGGTCAGCCTTAGGAAGACTTCTGGGAAAATTGGTGAGCCAATCACACAAGCAGGAAATGATGTTTCTGGGGGTGTGGTCAGTATACATTCTGTGTACAGAACAGCTCCAGGCGGCCATATTGCATTGCATTTTCAGAAAATTACAACAGCTGCAGATTGAAAAGGAAAGGTCATTTTTAATCACAGTCAATTACAATATGATTTGTGTCGCCATTGTATACGCTTTATTGTTTTTTCTTTATTTGCTGATTTTTTTTTTTTCCCAAGAAAGTGGAGTTACCCTTTAGGCTACATTCGCATGTGGGCGTAGCAGATCACCGCGATTCTGCCCGCGATCCGGAAATCATTGCAAATCGCGGGGATGCCTGTGCGATGCCCGTGATTTGCAATGGCACCCCAAACGCTGTGCAATGTTGCCGCGATTTCTGCCTGCCAAATCGCAGTAACATCGCGCAAACAGAATCGCGGGACGCATGACGCCCAAAAAAGGTACAAGAACTTCTTTTGTGTGTGAACGTAGCCTTAACCACTTGCCGACTGTATACTGTATATATACGTCGGCAAGCTGGCTCTCCCAGGCAAAACCACGTATTGGTACATCATTTGCCTGGGAGGAGCTAGGGCTCTGATTGCCGTCTGACACCCGCGACCGCTACCCGCTGAGAGAGAAGGACGGTCAGCTGTTGTAAATACAGCCATCCGTCCTTCTCCCTCGGATGATCACAGAGCTCATGTGATCCTGCTATATAGGATCACAGGTCTCTATGGTCATCTCACAAGCCCAACCCCCCCACAGTTAGAATCACTCCCCTAGGCTTACATTTAACCCCTTGATCACCCACTGTGTTAACCTCTTCCCTGCCAGTGTCATTATTACAGTAGCAGTGCATATTTTTAGCACTGATTACTGTAGTAATGTCACTGGTCCCCCCAAAAGTGTCAAAAATGTCAGCTAAGGGTCCGATCTGTCCGCCGCAATGTCGCAGTCCTGCAAAAACACGCAGATCGACGCCATTACTAGTAAAAAAAAACAAAACCATAAAAATGACATAAATCTTTCCCATAGTTAGTAAACGCGATAACTTTTGCGCAAACCAATCAAAATACGCTTACTGTGATTTTTTTTTACCAAAAACATGTAGCAGAAAACAGATTGGCCTAAAATGTTAAAAAAAATTAGATTTTTACTTTTTTTGGGAATGTTATATAGCAGAATTGTTTATTTTTTTTTCAAAATTGTCGCTCCTTTTTTGTTTATAGCGCAAAAAATAAAAATAAAAAGTCCAAAAGTCTATCCCCTAGTTTGTAAACTTTTGCACAAACCAATTAAAATTGGGATTTTTTTTTAACCAAAAACATGTAGCAGAATACAAATTGGCCTAAACTGATAAAAAAAATAAAATAAAATGTTTTTATTGGGAATGTTTTATAGCAGAAAGTAAAAAATATTGTGTTTTTTTTTTTCTTCAAAATTGTCGCTCTTTTTTTGTTTATAACGCAAAAAATAAAAATCGCACAGGTGATCAAATACCACCAAAAGAAAGCTCTGTTTGTGGGAAAAAAAGAACATCAATATTATTTAGGTGCATCGTCGTACGCCCGCGCAATTGTCCATTAAATTAACTCGGTGCCGTATCGCAAAATAGGGCCTGGTCAGAAAGGGGGCAAATAACTTTTGCGCAAACCAATCAGAATACACTTATTGTGATTTTTTTTTGCCAAAAATATGTAGCAGAAAACAAATTGACCTAAAATTTTAAAACATATAGATTTTTTTTTTTTTTTTTGGGGGGGGGGGGTGTTATATAGCAGAATTTTTATTTTTTTCAAAATTGTTGCTCCTTTTTTGTTTATAGCGCAAAAAATAAAAACCGCACAGGTGATCAAATACCACCAAAAGAAAGCTCTATTTATGGGGAAAAAAGGACATCAATTTTATTTAGGTACAGCGTCGTATGACCGCGCAATTGTCCGTTAAAGTAGTGCAGTGCTGTATCGCTAAATAGGGCTTGGTCATTAAGGGGGAAAATCCTCCGGTCTGAAAGTGGTTAAGTGGTTAAAGAGGGAATGTTGGAAAAAGAGACAGAAAACGTCCAGGAATCCTCTTCTTGGGCCGTGTAATTTGTAGCATCCGTCCGGCGCTGTGGCTTGATGACGCTCTTTCTCCATTTATCCTAGCAAGATTCATCTAATATCCGTTCAGCTGGCATGTCATATATATGCATCATAAATTCTTCCCTGAAGGAAAAGATAGCTCACCCTGACAGGTTGACTAATACGAAAGTGAGGCTGAGGACTTCAAAGACATATGATGCCGGCTTAATAGTTCCACCAGCAAACTCTTCCTAACTAATATCCACAGCGCCTTATAGCCGGGGACCTGCTTGCAGCTTTCATGAAGCTTGAACACAAGCCAAACCTTTAAAAAAAAATAAAAATAAAAAAAATATAATTTTTTTCTAGTTAAAACGATTTATAATAAAAGCTGCATTGTTTATGCCTTATTAAAATGTAAATTATTATTTTTTTTTTCTTTTGGAGGATATTATGTAATAAACAATTATTTTTCCTGTTCATTTGAATCATTTATACCCATTTACCTTAGTGGAAAAAAAATAAAATACTAAGAAGTTTTCAATTAAAAAAATAGCTTTTTTTCTGCACTAAATAACCTTGACAGTGCGCTTTTGGACAGGCAGCCAGGGGGGCAGTAAAAGCGGGTGGCTGAGACACACCGAAGGGGGGGGGGGATCTAGAAGACCTTTACCAGTGCCACATCCTTATAAATTGTATAATTGAAAATTTTGCAAGACTTTGTCCTGTTATGGTGGACTTTAATGGCACTACTTGAGACAAAACTGTATAAAAAAAAAATCTCTTTAATTAAACATATATTAAAATCACAAAAAGATGCCCAATACAAAAGGGGCAATTATTAACCAGTTCTGGACCGGAAGATTTTCCCGCTTAATGGCCAGGCCAAATTTTGCGATTTGGCACTGCGTTAATTTAATGGACAATTGCGCAGTCGTGCGACGCTGTACTTAAATAAAATTGATGTCCTTTTTTCCCCACAAATAGAGCTTTCTTTTGGTGGTATTTGATCACCTCTGCAATTTTTATTTTTTGTGCTATAAACAAAAAAATTGTGACAATTTTGAAAAAAAAAAAAACACCAATATTGTTTACTTTCTGCTATAAAACATTCCCAATAAAAAAATTCAAAAAATCTAATTTTTATATCAGTTTAGGCCAATTTGTATTCTGCTTCATATTTTTGTTAAAAAAAATCCCAAAAAGCGTATTTTAATTGGTTTGCGCAAAAGTTATCGTGTCTACAAACTACGGGACTTTTTATTTATGTATTTATTTTTTATTAGTAATGGCGGCAATCAGCGATTTTTAGCGGGACTGCGACATTGCTGCGGACAGATCGGACCCCTAACTGACATTTTTGACACTTTTTGGGGACCAGTGACATTACTACAGTAATCAGTGCTAAATAATATACACTGTTACCAGTGGCGGCCCATCCATTTGGGGCGCAGGGGCACCGCCCCCCCTATCTATACGTCTGGCCCCCTAATCTACATGCAGGGCACCGAAGGCATGGATTTCAATAGGAATTTTTTTTTTTTTTTAATAAAGCATGTGATTAGAGCCAGAGGCTCTAATAGGCTTCAAAAAAGGGTGGGCTTGGGGCACAGAGCACTGCTCCCTGAGGCCACCCAGTTGTATGACAATAGCGAATGAATATTCGCTATTATCACACTGAATTTCCTCCCAGCCAATCAGGAAGCGGGTCATGAAATCCCTTTCCTGATTGGCTGAAAAGAGAAGTGATTTTACTGGCCATTGGCCAGGAAGAGGGAGGAATTGTACGGCCAGAGGAGACTCGCAGCCGCTCGGGGGAAGGAGAAGGTAAGGATGCCGGCTGTCAGGATGGGCAGCCATCCATCCTGGGAGGGGGTGGTAGATTTGATTGCCCCCGGGGGGGTGTTGGTTTTGCCCCCCCCTCAAATTTTTATTTACTAGTCGCCACTGACTGTTACTATATAAGTGACACTGACAGGGAAGAGGTTAATACGGGGGGTAATCAAGGGGTTAAATGTATGCCTACATGTGCTTTCTAACTGGGGGGAGCTCTGTGATAGGCAAAGGGAGATCGGTATTTCATCTTAGCTGAGACACGCGATCTCTCTCTGCCTCTCTGACAGAAGAGCCGCCTGCTTTGTTTACATAAGCAGGCGGCTCTTCTGTCAGTGTCTCTGAAGATTGCGGGAGGCCGGCGGTAATTGAGCCCGCTCCTCCCGCGGTCTGGCTCCCACTGTGTCTAATCACAACTGAGACCGCACGCACATAATCACGTAGATCTACGTGATTATGTGCAGCTGAGACCGCCCTGCCGCAGTAAATTTGTGTGGGGTGGTCGGCAAGCATTTAAAATAAAAATTAAAGGCAAAATATTTTTGGATATATATATATATATATATATATGTATATTTATAAATACCTTTCTTCCTTTTTTTTTATAAGTGGTCACATTCCCTCTGTTATCAGCTGCATAAGAGTTTGGGGGAGGAGAAGCAGCAGCATACTGATCTTCCTAGTGAATGGCTTTGCAGCGGGGGCTTGTCAGGACAAGTCTGGTCATTGGAGGAGAGCACACTGAGTTTCCAGCATAGCTGGAGAACTGATCACACTGTGTTCTCCTGCTTAGTGTGGTCAGTTTTTTTTATCAGGAAAGCAGAGGGACTGGCAGGAACACCAGGGATTTCACACAAAGGAAGCAATACAAAGAGAACAGGAGACTTTCTCATACAAGTACATGGTACAGCAGGCACATATCAGGAATATGAAGTGTTGGGGTAACAAACAGCTTTAAAGTGGTTCTAAAGGCAGAATTTTTTTTTTTTTACCCTCATGCATTCCTTCCATGAAGGTAAAAAACCTTCTCTGTGCAGCAGCCCCTCCCAATACTTTACCTAAAACCGATCTTTCTCCAGCGGTGTGCACAAGAGCCTCCTCTCTCCGGGGACTCTCCCTCCTCATTGGCAGAGACAGCAGGGATCAATAATAATAGCCAATGAGCCAATGAGGAGAGGGGGCAGGGCCAAGCAGCAGCTCTGTGTGTAAATGGAAAAAATATAATAATATTGTAATCAATAATTTTCAAAAAAGTGATAATTTTATTAAATGTGTATAAACAAGATATTAAAAACATATACAAGCTACTGTTGTGTATCTGTGATACTATTGAGTATCTGTGGGGCATCCTCAAGCGGAAGGTCTCTAACATCCACCAGCTCCATGATGTCGTCATGGAGGAGTGGAAGAGGACTCCAATGGCAACCTGTGAAGCTCTGGTGAACTCCATGCCTAAGAGGGTTAGGACAGTGCTGGAAAATAATGGTGGCCACACAAAATATTGACACTTTGTGCCCAATTTGGACATTTTCACTTAGGGGTGTACTCACTTTTGTTGCCAGCGGTTTAGACATTAATGGCTGTGTGTTGAGTTATTTTGAGGGGACAGCAAATTTACACTGTTATACAAGCTGTACACTCACTACTTTACATTGTAGCAATGTGTCATTTCTTCAGTGTTGTCACATGAAAAGATTTAACCACTTAAGCCCCAGCCCTATTTCGGACACTTTTTGTTTACAAGTTAAAATCAGTATTTTTTCCTAGAAAACTACTTAGAACCCCCAAACATTATAAATATATATTTTTTAACAAAGACTCTGGAGAATAAAATGTCGGTCGTTGCAAAATTTTTTGTCACGCGGTATTTGCGCAGCGGTCTTTAAAACGCCATTTTTTTGGAAAAAATTAGAAAAATCACATTTCACTGCATTTAAAAAATACTAAACCGTAAAGTTAGCCCATTTTTTTTGTATATTATGAAAGATGATGTCACGCCGATTAAATAGATACCTAACATGTTACGGTTTAAAATTGCGCCCCCTCGTGGGATGGCGACAAACTTCGGTCAATAGAGATCTCAATCTGCGACGCTTTAAATTTATTTAATGGTTACCAGTTTAGAGTTAGAGTGTAGCTCCTTTTTTTAAATTATTGCCCACGCTCTGGCGATCGCGGCAATACCTCACATGTGTGGTTTGAACAGCGATTTCACACGCGACTCGACTTGCGTATACGTTTTTTTTTGTGCGCGAGCTAACAGTGACGGGGGCGGCTAAATTTTTTTTTTTCCCTATTTGTTTTTTCTTTTTTTTTAACCACTTTACCCCCAGCCCTATTTCGGACACTTTTTGTTCACAAGTTAAAACCAGTATTTTTTCCTAGAAAACTACTTAGAACCCCCAAACATTATATATATTTTTTTAGCAAAGACTCTGGAGAATAAAATGTCGGTCATTGCAAAATTTTTTGTCACGCGGTATTTGCGCAGCGGTCTTTAAAACGCCATTTTTTTGGAAAAAATTTGAAAAATCACATTTCACTAATTTTAAAAAATACTAAACAGTAAAGTTAGCCCATTTTTTTTGTATATTGTGAAAGAACATGTCACGCCGAGTAAATAGATACCAAACATGTTACGGTTTAAAATTGCGCCCCCCCGTGGGATGGCGACAAACTACGGTCAATAGAGATCTCAATCTGCGACGCTTTAAATTTATTTAACGGTTACCAGTTTTGAGTTAGAGTGTAGCTCTTTTTTTTAAAGTATTGCCCACGCTCTGGCGATCGCGGCGATACCTCACATGTGTGGTTTGAACAGCGATTTCATTTGCGGCTCGACTTGCGTATACGTTTTTTTTTGTGCGCGAGCTAACGGTGACGGGGGCGGCTAAATTTTTTTTTTTTTTCCTATTTATTTTTTCTTTTTTTTTAACTTTATTACAGGTTTTAAAAAAAAAAAAAAATCTGATCACTTTTATTGCTGTCACAAGCAATGTAAACATCCCTTGTGACAGCAATATGTGTGACAGGTACACTTTATGGAGGGATCGAGGGTCTAAAAGACCCTAGACCCCTCCACTACACTTCCCTGTATGCAAAACGCCGAAAACGGCATTTTTGCATACAGCCGTTTTTTAAATCTGCCGCCTTTTGCGGCACAGTAACCCGGATGTGACGTCATGGACGCCGCCTCCGGGTTACGTCATCGGAGACCCGATCGATGCCGTTTCCGGCATTCATCGGGACTCCATCCAGCCGGCGGACGTTCCGGCTGGGTGCTCGGGGCTCCCGGTGGGACGGGAGCCCCGAGCAAAGCCGCGGAAGGCGGCAGGAGGGGGGGGGGGCGTCCCGATCATTACCGACGGAAAGCCGACCGCCGGCTTCAAACAACGGTACCGGGATGATGCCTCTAGCTAGAGGCATCATCCCGGTATAACCACTCAAAGTCAGCCGACGTAGATCTACGTGGCTGGTCGTTAAGTGGTTAACTTTATTACAGGTTTTAAAAAAAAAAAAAAAAATCTGATCACTTTTATTGCTGTCACAAGTAATGTAAACATCCCTTGTGACACCAATATGTAGTGACAGGTACTCTTTATGGAGGGATCGAGGGTCTAAAAGACCCTAGACCCCTCCACTACACTTCCCTGTATGCAAAACGCCGAAAACTGCATTTTTACATACAGCCGTTCTTCAAATCTGCCACCTTTTGCAGCACAGTAACCCGGAAGTGACATCATGGACGCCGCCTCCGGGTTACGTAATCGGAGACCCGATCGATGCCGTTTCCGGCATTCATCGGGACTCCATCCAGCCGGCGGACGTGCCGGCTGGGTGCTCGGGGCTCCACGGAAGGCGGCGGGAGGGGGGGGGGGACGTCCCCTCCCGCTCACCCGGGTAACGATCGAGCGGCTCCCGAGCCGCATGGGTCATTACCGACGGAAAGCTGACCGTCGGCTTCAAACCACGGTACCGGGATGATGCCTCTAGCTAGAGGCATCATCCCGGTATAAGCCCGCAAAGTTACCCGACGTACCGGTACATTGATATGCGGTAAGTGGTTAATAAAATATTTACAAAAATGTGAGGGGTGTACTCACTTTTGTGAGATACTGCAAGTGCAGCTGATAATATTTTTTATTTTGCACACGAAGATAAAACACTTACAGGATAAAAGAACATAAACGTCATGGCTTGGGGTCCCTTCCTGACCCTGCGGCTCGATCCTCCTCAGCCGTCTAGCAGCAGAATGATGATGGAATGGAGGAGCCCAATCAGGGGCAGTGACTCAGTCCGAGGCTGCGATGGAAGGCATGCCTCGCCCGTGGAGCATTTTTAACCACTTAAGCCCCTGAGGATTTGGCTGCTAAACGACCAGGGGGTATTTTGCGATTCGGCACTGCGTGACTTTAATGGACAATTGCGCGGTCGTGCGACGCTGTATCTAAACGAATTTGGTGTCCTTTTTTTCCCACAAACAGAGCTTTCTTTTGGTGGTATTTGATCACCTGTGCGATTTTCTGATCATGCGCTATAAACAAAAAAAGAGCGTCAATTTTGCAAAAATAACAATATTTTTTACATTTTTTTTTATGAAATTCCCCCCCAAAAAAATGTAAAAAATCAATTTTTTAACATTTTCGGCCAATTTGTTTTATGCTACATATGTTTGGTAAAAAAAAATCGCAAAAAGCGTATTTTGATTGGTTTGCGCAAAAGTTATCGCGTTTACTAACAAAGGGAAAGATTTTTGTCATTTTTGTTGTTTTTTTTTTTTATCGCGTAATGGCGGCGATCTGCGATTTTTTTTGCGGTACTGCGACATTGCGGCGGACAGATCGGACCCTTGACTGACATTTTTGACACTTTTGGGGTTACCAGTGACATTTCTACAGTAATCAGTGCTATACATATGCACTGTTACTGTAAAAATACACTGGCAGTGAAGGGGTTAACTTTTTTTGAAAGGGAGAGGCTATGTGTGTCCCTAGGGGCGTGCTTTCTACTGTGATTGGCTGTGGCTTCAGATGTATGAAGAGTGATCAACGGTTCTACATAGTAGAACCGTATGATCATCCTTCATATACAGGGGAGAATGACAGGCAGCTTGTTTACACAAGCCGCCTGACTTTCTCCCTCTCCCCCGCCGATCGCAGAGTGACCGGCGGACATCGGGTCCGCCGGTCACACGCGCGGGGGGGGTCCGTGACCACGCGGGAGCGGGAGCGCGCCTCCGGGGGGCGCGCTCGCTCCCTAGACCCTCACAAGCTAGTGAAGTAGCCCTACGTCACTTTGCCTGTGAGGGGCTGACTGCCAACGTAGATCGGCGTTAGGCAGTCGGCAAGTGGTTAAGCTTTTATCAGAGTTAGAGCATTTTTACAGCTGAAAAACGCCTCTTTTTTTTCCAGCCAGAAAATGCCCCTGCCAAAAATTGCTGATAACAATCTATGTGTGCATGGACACATAGGAGAACATGCTGGGGAGTTTACTAGCTGTAAAAAATAAAAAAGTCTGGCGCCAAAAACAGCACTTGTAACAATAAGGTCCCATTCACATTAGGTCATTTGGAATCAATAGAGGTACCACAAACAGCTGCCCGCCCTGTTACATGAGATCTACCTGGAGGATGACATCACTGCCACAAAATCTGAAAGCCCCATCTGTGAATTCTACTTTCTGAGAGCATTTCCCCCCCACACACTCTTCTTGACCTTCACACATACCCTCCTGGATATCGATTATGCCTTATTCATATGATTACTTCTTTGATATTTCCCAATGCTAAGCATTTTCCCATATACACTCCACCTAGTGGCCGATAAGGAATATTTCCAAAGTGGAGCACACTGCCAGCTGATACTTAGTAATCTCCCTTTGTTACATTTATCACAGAATTCTTTTAAGACAATTTTATGCCACTTCTGGTATGTTTCATATTTTGGAGACCTCCTTATTTCTGCATTTATTAAATTATGTATATATTATTTTATGCTATCTCTACATTTATTTCATTAGACACACTTCTCCCTCCCATATTTCATTACTTTCTATGTTTTTTATTTTTATTGTGCTTTTGAGTTTTGTTAAAGCAGAGTTACACCCAAAAGTGGAACTTCCGCTCATTTGCTTCCTCCCCCCTTCCAGTGCCACATTTGGCACCTTTCAAGGGGGGAGGGGGGAACGGGTACCTGTATTTGACAGGTATCTTTCCCATAGGTGTGTGCAGCCTATTGCATTAGGGTGTGCACCCCAAAGTTTAAATACACATGCATGTGTTTGCCTACATGTATATGGCCCCGGTATATTACTCTCCCTGCTGGCAAAGTGAAATAGAAGTGTGTGGCACTTCTCTTATGGCAGAGCAGGTCCGAGGGAGATCTTTCCCATCTCCTCACTGGCAAACAGAGCGATAATGCTAATGTGCCCTAGGTGATTAGGGTGTGCCCAGGCACACCCGGCACACCCTGTGCGCACGCCTATGATCTTTCCCCACTTCCAGGAGATAGTGACGCGGCACTGTCCACCGGAAATTGCATCCTCCTTCTCCTTCCCCCGCCGCCGAGCCTATGAGAATGCGCAGTAGGGAACTGGCCGTGAAGCTGAAAGGCTTCATTGCCGGTTTCCCTCAGAAAGAATGGCGGCGGAAGCACCCGGCAACTGATCCTAAAATCGGTTGTGGTGCTGAAATCATGGGCTCCCTGGACAGGTAAGTGTCTATATATTAAAAGTCAGCAGCCACAGTATTTATAACTGCTGACTTTTTTTTTTTTCTCCAGGTGGAACTCTTCTTTAACCACTTGAAGACCAGGCTTTTTCCTGGCAATTTTTGTTTACAAGTTTAAATCGGTATAGTTAGCACAATTTTTGTTTGCTTCTGCATGCGAGCACAGAGGGATGGGGGGCTTTACATTATTTTTTAAATACTATTTATTTTACTTTTTATTTTTACATTGTCCCTTTAATTTTTTATTATAAGGAATGTAAACATCACTTGTAATAGAAATAACAATGACAGGTCCTTTTTTGGAGAGATCTGGGATCAAAAAGACCCCTAATCTCTTATTTACCTTTAAAGCAAAAGATCAAACATTTTTTTTTTTTATCTTTCGCTTTGAAAATAAAATAATATTTTTTCCAGCCTGGACCGGAAGTGATGTCATGATGTTGCTCCAGTCCTCCAAGGCCATAGAGTCGATCAAAGAATATTAACTCTTTGATCACCTATAGGAGCAGCCAGCCGCTCCTATAGGCGATCAGATTGTTTCTTGGAAGAACTGGCGGAAACGGTAACACCAATGATCAGTGTCGGGGGGGGGGGGGCGCTTTGGAAAGGCCGCACGGAACGGTTTCATGAGAAAGCAAGCTGCATGCAGAAAAAATTGGTTTTGGTTATCTTCAGCCATAATCCCCGTAAACCACTTGCAATACCTATTTTATACTATAACAACATTTTACCCACAGACACCAATTTTACCACCTTGAACTGAGAATATGGTAAATTAAAGCTGCAAAACGCATCTTATTCTGTCATTTGGAAAGAATTAAATGGACTTTATAGGTACAAATAGGGATGAAGTAAAAAACTTTTTTATTGATTGACATATAAAAACAAGAGGAAAACCCCTGACACAGGGGAATGGTGAATAGACATACATAAATGCATAGAAACCATTGAAATGTACCTTAGCAATAAGATTATGATTATGGTGGTTTATCCCCATCCAGGGGAATCGGTCTGCTGTTCTCTGAGTCTGCTGTCCTGATGCTTCCTCCATGAGGGACCTTTCATATTTTGGACATATTTTGGGCCTCATTTATTTGGCTTTTTATCTTCAATTGGTTACCGCCTTTGGTCTTTGTTTCAATTAAGACATGCATCTTGTCTATCCTGTCTGCAGTGGCATCAGTTGACAGACTAATTTCAGCAAAAAAAAAAACCTGTGTTGATTTATGTTTTGTTTACCTTTTACTGCCCAATACATTGGCTATTGTGATTAACTATTCGCCTTCACAGGGAGTCTGTACACCAGTAGCTCCAGAAGAAGCTTGATTTCTCAAGCGAAACATGTAGGCATCTGGCTACATGAACCATCCCTCAAGTTTAGGGCTGTACCAACTACACTCTAGAGGACGTTCATCGTCATTTCTGGCATCGTCTTCAAGTCATGTAGGATGTAATGTATAGCATCCCTATACCACCACATCTCATGTGTTATGCAATCATTTGTTTACCATTTTTTATTTCTATGCCTTATTGCTAAGGTACATTTTGATGGTTTCTATGCATTTATGTATGTCTATTCACCATTCCCCTGTGTCAGGGGTTTTCCTCTTGTTTTTATATGTCAATCAATAAAGTTTTTTACTTCATCCCTATTTGTGCCTATAAAGTCCATTTAATTCTTTCCAAATGTCCGATATCTATCAGGATGTGGCATATTGCTCCCTAACCCTGTTGCGCCCTTACTTTGCTGCTGTATTGTTTGCGCAATATATTTATAATTCTTGCATTCTATTCTGTGAAGAAATAAAGTAATTGGATGTTTTCTTAAAGCAGACGACTTGAGAATAACCACTGTGGGTGCCTCTGGCATATGTTCTACAGCCAGGCTTTTTTTTTACGCTTACTCATCTTAGCAATTCATTCACCCATCCTGGGTACTCCACAAAGCACCCAGGTTTGAAAATGCTCGATGCATAGAGAGCTACCACCCTGACCCTGTGTGAAAACACGTTTTCTCCACTCTGGCCTCAATAGATGTAAATCCATTTTTTTATTGTTATCTTCTATTGTGGAAGCATTTATCTGTGTTTATAAATGAATCTACTACACTGTAAGGCAGGGGCCTCCCAGCTATGGCCCTCCAGTTGTTCAGGAACTACAATTCCCATTATGCCTAGTTATGTCTGTGAATGTCAGAGTTTTACAATGCCTCATGGGCTGTGTGTTTGGGAACAGCTGGAGGGAGGGCCGTAGTTTGAAGATTCCTGCTAGTGATGAGCCACACCAGAATATCTAGAACAGGGGAAATGTTCTAGTTCTAATGTTTTGAAGGCTTAAATGTAAGTGACTATTAATCACCCGCTGGCCAGGGGAGATTTGAACCCATAGCCTCTAACTTGCAAGCCCGTTATTCTACCAGCTACGTCACTGAGCCAGCTGAATAACCTAAGACTCTCTCTGCCTAACTAACTTCTATCTGAGTCTGACAGCTCTTTTATAGGGCTCTGATGTCACCAGCGCCCCATAATCCACTGCTCAGGTACAGTGAATAAATTTCTGACGTCAGTAATTTAGTCACTGCACCTGAGCAGTGATTGTTGGCAGCTTGTGATGTCAGGTCATATAAGAGCTGTCAAAATCAAAACAGCTCATTCTGTGGGAAGCGTATGGGGAAGCAGCAGCTGCTTCTTCTTTTTTTCTGTTTTTCAGGCGGACGGGCGACTGATTATCAGGTGACAGTATTTTTTTTTATTTTTAAATAAAAGACTTTTCCAAAACTGGCTTTAGTCATTATTTTTTTTTTGTACACTTTTTTGGTGAATGTGTAGGGGTATGATGTACCCGATATCCATTCACATAGGGGGGGCGGGTATCTGGGGGTCCTCTTGTTAAAAGGGGCTTTCAGATTCCGATAAGCCTCCCCCCTGCAGACTCCCACAACCACATCCCAGGGTTGTAGGAAAGAGACCCCTGTCCCCATCAACATGGGGGCAAGGTGCTTTGGGGTGGGGGGGGCAGAGCCCCTCTTGCCATAAAGCACCCACCCCCCATGTTGAGGGCATGTAGCCTGATATGGTTCAAGGGGGGGATCGCTCGCCCCCACACCCATCCTGGCCAGCCAGGCTGTGTGCTCTGATAAGGGTCTGGTGTGGATTTTAGGGGGAACTCCATGCTGTTTTTTTATTTTGGTGCGGGGGTTCCCCTTAAAATCCATACCAGACCCAAGGGGCCTGGTATGGACTGGGGGGACCCCACACCATTTTTTTTAGCAATACTGACATAAACTGATATAAACTAAACTGCCTATATATATATATATATATATATATATATATATATATATATATATATATATATATATAACTTTGTGGTATACACTGCACTGATCTGATCTCAACAAACTATAAAAAGCAAAAATCTCTCTCCCTGCTAGCAATGTATTATTCATTATAACATTTTTCTTATAAATCACCCGCTGGCTAAGGGATACAATCTCACAACCATTACAATTGTAGGCCTGGTATTCTAGCAGCTACGCCACCAGTCAAGTACGCTTAGGTTGAATACACTTTCCCTGCCTAACTAACTCCTATCTCACCCTACACACAGTGGATGAGATAAAAGTTAGGGAGAGTGTCTAGCTTAAGCAGACTTTTTGGGGCGTAGGTGGTAGAATAACAGGCTTGCTATGATGAGAGCTGTGAGTTTAATTCCACCTGCCAGACAGTGATTTATTTATTGGAATTCAGAAGTCAGAGAGTCCATGATAATGCAGGAATTCGAAGTTCCCACGAAGAAGCCCTTGGTTGTGTAACAAAGTCAGTGTCCAGCTTCCATCCCTGTGGCTACTGATCCCAGCATCACCTCTTCAGATACTACCAGCCCACTTGGCTGCAGCTGCCCCTCCTACTAGCCCTCCAGGCTACTTCATATGGGCCTGCTAAGCTGTACACTCATCAGCCCACCTCTCAGGTGATGTCATTGACCAAATATGTTTACTTTAGCAGCAGGGACTTGGAGAGTCCCTCATTTGACTTGAGTGATGCAGCATGTTGATGGGTTTTTGTACTATGTACCCCATTCAAATAGTGGTTGTGGTAAGGGGTTAGGATCTGAGGAACCCCTTATTGCTAAAGAGGACTTCCATATTTTCTAATAAGGCCCCCACCAGCAGACCTCCACAGCCACCAGGGCTGAAGTGCTCATACTAGACATTGAATTTTCACTGCAGCTTAGTGTCATTGCCCTGTAATGTTACTGAGCTAGCTACTATGATGCTGGTGGTCATATGCACCATAACAACCAATGATGCTGTATTATTCAGCCCCCTGCTGCATCCTACCCATCAAATATGATGTGTGGCCCAGCAGCCTGCATTCTTGCAAGCAATGACACACATCCACACAGGGACTTTGATTGCTAGGAGGGCAAGTGGGTGACAGTGTCATTGCTTGCTGTTCCAGGATCCTGGAAACCAGCATTCTAAAGGCCAGTATGATCTCTGGCAGGTTTTACTTTTACAGAGGCAACCCAACTGCAATCCACCAGAAGAAGTGGAAACAATGTTTTGTGGACTGTTGGTGGGTTGCTTTTAAAGATTTACCAGCTTTTGAATGTTTCTGGAAAAGGCGGTGTTAAAAATGGCTGCCTCAGGTAGCAATTCATTTATGCATCTTAATAACTTTGCAGCAAGTTGCAAGGCAAGAGGCTGCAGCTAAAGCTAATATGTGTCAGAAATGCACAAGCACAATAATTTACATATGGGGACAATAGTTCTGGTGATCTGGGGGTCCCTAAGGAATTACCTTAATATGCAGGGATTTCCTCTCACTTCCTATTTCGCTATGGGACAGGAAGTGAAGGGAAATCTCTGCAATGGCAAATACAAATCTGACAGAGGTTATAAACCCGCCCCCCCCCCCCCCCCCATTTTTCTATCCAAAATGTTTATCATTATCATTCAAAGTGAAAGTAAAAGAAAACCCCAAATTTTAGATTGTCCCCAGTAAAATAATAGAGAGAAATGTTCCAAGAGGGACACTGGTTCTGGTGATCTGGGGGTCCCCAAGGAATTCCTTTAATTTGCAGGAAATTCCTCTCATTTTTGGCTATGGGACAGGAAGTATAGGGAAACCTCCGCAATGGCACACAGATGGCAAAACAGGCTGACAGAGATTATAACCCCCCCCCCTTTTCTATCCAAAATGAAAAAAAAAAAGCCTATTGTTCTACTTTAATATTAAAAGATATATGTGATACCAAGTCAACTTTAACTGGGAAGTTCGGGAACTGTTGACATGGTTGGTCTAACTCCTGAGATTCGGGTTTTGGTGGTCCATGGGAGTCCGAGGGGTTTGGCCACAAGGGCTGCTAAAGGCCCATGGGGTGGCTAGCTGTGTCCACTGCAAAAGAAAGGCAGAAGAGCCCTTATAGTAAGTAACCCAAAATGGTGATTATCATAAAAAGTTTAAAAATGGAGTAAAAAAATAAAAAAAAATACTCTTGATCTGGTCAGGCAGTGGCCATCCTTATGGGTAGAAACGCTCAACTTTCCATAGGTGCATGTGGAAAATACCCTGACCCCATGCAGGAAAAAAGAGGTCACTCTCTGTGTCACGGGTGACCAAACCCTCTGAGGGGTTCTCAGGCTAGTGTTAAACTGGTTGAGTTAGAAAAGCCCATTGGTGATCCAACTGTAAGAGTTGTCCTTTAACATACTGTATGTTTAAGAATGGGTCGGAGTCATGTAGTTTAATGAATATCAGATTGCTTTATTTCACCAAAAATGAAAGTGGAATAAAGTGAAAGTAAAATAAAGCAGTCCTATAATAATAATAATACGATAATAAAGTAATCTAAGAATGGAGAAATCCATTCTTAGATATTGTGACGGTATTAACCCTCACTGGGAGTGAAAGACAGATATTTAAGGGACACTGAGAAAATGGTTTGGATAATTTATTAACAATATCTCTCAAGAACTATGGAGATTTAATCCCACTTTACACTATGAGACCTATAGCCTGTTGCCATGAAGTCTGACTCCTAAATAATCATAGTAATACGTAGATGTGTATTCCATGTGTTCAATGTAAGAGACGGCAGACTGTCATTGGCAGTTTTGTCCTATTGTCTATCTATTGAGATGGAATGTGGATTGTGTTAAGTCTGCCTGTCTCGCATGTTAATGACCTCACATTGTTCTCTCCAGATGGCTAGATAATTAGTTCAGGTTAATTCTGTTTCTCTCTATACAATTCCATCTGCATATGATAATGTAATCGGGCAAACCCTGACCTGTGTGTGGTAAAATGTTCAGGAGGGGGAGGTCCATGCTGTATATAAATTCTGTGTGACTGTTCAATAAAGAGTTCTACTTCACCCTCAATCTAGAGTCCTGTCTGCTACAAGGGATTGCTATGCTCTTCATACTCCCTTGCATAATCACTAAGCTCTTGTAAGAGCTTGTTCCTGTTCCTGCTTCACTCTCTGGGGAAAGAGAGGTTCACCCACTGGAATCTGGAGCCTTGTCATAGGTCCAGGGTGGGTAGGAAATGGCGAGACCCCAACCAAGCTGCTGAGGTTTGTGGTTATGGTGTCTGGTGGAGTGCTTGGAGCCCTCGGGAAGCACTAGGAGCATCCGTCAACAGAGGTACCCAGTCGGGGTGCCAGTTGATCCATTACAGATATACATTAATGGATGCTTCTACTATTAGGACCATCTATGGGCTTTTCGAGACTTCTCCCAACTCGCTTGGTTAACTCCTGTTTCATTCTCTGTTTCTATTAAGCAAGTCACCAAAATCAGGAGGCATTAGTCATTTTAGAATTCTGATGTCTGAAGCACTCTGCGTGAGCTCCAAACTTCAAAGATAGGAAAAAAAAAATCCAAAACTTGTCATTGGCGTTCCATCTCAAAACAGGGTCTATCAATCATCACCTGACAAGCCGGCCAACACACGTCCCCTCCTTAATCATCCTTGATTGTCATCGCGGTTTCCCCAGCCTCTGCCCTAAAATATATAACCTTTCAGAACCGTCCAAGTATTGTTTTCCACATCGCTGTAATTGTTATTAAAGTCTCATAAAGTGTAAGTGAGATTTGCAGGCCTTTACAGGGAGAGATGAAGTGTCCCATCGGAGGTATTTCATTCCTTCTCTGACTGCTCCACAGCATATGGAGCCGTATCTTCAGGCGCTGACATTAACGCGAAAGCCTCGGGTAACCCATTTAGCTGCGCTGGCATATGACAATAAATATAGCATCCAATGACATAAATTAGACAACCATTAAGATGAATATTGAGTTGCCACCTGAACCATCTTAAATGAAAAAAAAAATAAAAAATTCCATACATTGCCAATTGTGTTACACTAAGATCTCTTGGCGTTCTTTTTTTTTTTTTTTTTTTTAGCTATAAGACAAAACAATCCCCTATGGCGGCCACAGCGCATCAAGTGTTTTATAATAGTCTAATTGTAGCTAATGGCTTGTGCAGCTAATTAAGGTCCTATGAATTAGAGTAATCAGTCAGACTCAGCTTCTGAACCAGATAGTTCCATTCAAGCGTCCCTTAAGCAAGCAACAAAATACAGTCTAATCATCTGCAAGGCTCATTAGACTACCAAGAAATTAATAGAAAGGGTTCTTTTCTCTTACTTATTGTAAAAATATTTACTTAAGACGTATTGATTAGTAAAGTGCTTGCGTTTTCTCAGGCTGATCGCGTTGTGTTATATTTGTTATTTTTTTTTTTTGCCAATAATAAAAAAAGAGTCTAGTTTTTCAGCAAAGAAGTTAGCGCTATTACTTTGTCGGGAAAGATTAGGGATAAGTGGCATATTTTTGGCCAAATTATTTTGCTGCAGGATTGCAGATTTTACCTTCGACAATTTTTTTTTGCAGAAATGGAGACTCTCCCCAAAAGGGTTATTTTATCCTACTTACTGTAAAAATATTTACTTAAGACGTATTGATTAGTAAAGTGCTTGTGTTTTCTCAGGCTGATCGCGTTGTGTTACATTTTTTTTTTTTTTGCCAATATTAAAAAAAGAGTCTAGTTTTTCAGCAAAGAAATTAGCGCTATTACTTTGTCGGGAAAGAGTAGGGATACATGGCATATTTTTGGCCAAGTTATTTTACTGCAGGATTTTTTACCGATTTTACCTTTGGCAACATTTTTACAGAAATGGAGACTCTCCCCAAAAGGGGTGTCTGGATGGGGTGGGCAACACAGTTAAAATAAGCAATAAAGAATTTTGAAAAAAAAGAAAAACAATATTTTTCACATTCTACTATATGACATCCCCCCCCCCAAAAAAAAAATAAATAAATAAATAAAATCTAAATGTTGTAACATTTTAGGCCAATTTGTTTTCTGCTACATATTTTTGGTAAAAAAAAAAATCGCAATAAGAGTATTTTGATTGGTTTGCACAAAAGTTATCACGTCTACTAACTAACTATATTTGTTATTTTTTTTGCCAATATTAAAAAAAAAAGAGTCTAGTTTTTCAGCAAAGAAATTAGCGCTATTACTTTGTCGGGAAAGAGTAGGGATAAGTGGCATATTTTTGGCCAAATTATTTTACTGCAGGATTTTTTACCGATTCTATCTTTGGCAACATTTTTACAGAAATGGAGACTCTCCCCAAAAGGGGTGTCCGGGTGGGGTGGGCAACACCGTTAAAATAAGCTTAACATCGATTGTTTGAAATTTATATGTACGTATACTACTATGGTTATCGTTTGTTATACGCAACAACCGCATCACCGAGCTGAACACTGTATGTGTATGATGTTAGTTTTACCTGCTTGTACTGTGTTATCTCTTGAAAAATCATTCAATAAAGACATTTTGGGAAAAAAAAAAAAAAGAAATGGAGACTCAATTGCTCAAAAAAAAAACCACTTGTTCAGCGTTTTCTTTTTTTCTTTGAAAAGGAGAGTTGTCTTTTTGGGTAGTTTAGTTTATGGCATTGTGAGCCTTGCAGGAATGCATGAATGGTAATAAACTCTCCCACACAACTTTATTGTATTGTAATCCTCATAAAAAAAACTTGTTTACTTGTTTTGTTGTAATCCGTCCCATTTCGATTAACCACTTCTGGACCGGAAGATTTTCCCCCTTAATGACCAGGCCATATTTTACGATTCGGCACTGCGTTACTTTAACTGACAATTGCGCAGTCGTGCGATGCTAAAACCCAAACAAAATTTATGTCCTTTTTTTCTCACCAATAGAGCTTTCTTTTGGTGGTATTTGATCACCTGTGCAATTTTTATTTTTTGCGCTATAAACAAAAAAAGAGCGATAATTTTGAAAAAAAGAAAAAACAATATTTTTCACATTCTACTATATGACACCCCCCCCCCCCCCAAAAAAAAAAAAAAATCTAAATGTTGTAACATTTTAGGCCAATTTGTTTTCTGCTACATACTTTTGGTAAAAAAAATTGCAATAAGCGTATTTTGATTGGTTTGCACAAAAGTTATCGCGTCTACTAACTACTGGAAAGAGATTTATGTCATTTTTATTTATTTATTTATTTATTACTAGTAATGGCGGCGATCTGCGAAATTGCGGCGGACAGATCGGACCCCTAACTGACATTTTTGACACTTTTGGGGGGACCAGTGACATTATTACAGTAATCAGTGCTAAAAATATGCACTGTTACTGTAATAATGACATTGGCAGGGAAGGGGTTAACCCTGTGGGTGATCAAGGGATTAAATATGAGCCTAGGGGAGTGATTCTAACTGTGGGGGACGTGGCTTCTGAAATGACCATAGAGACATGTGATCCTATATAGCTGGATCACATGATCTCTGTGATCATCTCAGGGAGAAGGACAGTAGGCTGTGCTTACAACCGTCCTTCTCTCTCAGCGGCGAACAATCGTGGGTGTCAGGCGGCAATCGGAGCCGCCTGATACTGACGAGCGGGGGCGGCGGCGCGCGCTCACCCCCTAGACTTCCGGGAGCGAGCAGTGTACATGTACGGCGTTTTACCCAGGAGTGGCTGCCTGCCGCAGTACATCTGCGGCGGGCAGTCGTAAAGTGGTTAAAGTGGTAGTAAACTCTCCCACGCAACTTTATTTTATTGTAATCCTCATAAAAAACGCTCATGATAGCTGCTTGGAACTGTCTTCTTACTTGTTTTGTTGTAATCCGTCCTGTTTTGATTTACCACTTACTTTAAAAATCTCCTGCCATGAGTTCTGCTGCCTGTTGCTTGCTGCCCACCTCTTTCCACAACTTTCTGGATTCCCTAAATGCTTTGAAGCTTCTCCTCTTCTGCTTACTTTCAAACTCTGAAGGACTACATATCCCATGGTACCCTGCTGCATAAAAGCAGTGATTTCTGTATTGACTCCACTCCCTCAAACTCCTCTCCACACCTCTAGATTTTGAAGGCAGTGCCTACTCACAAGGCATAGTGACTACGTGTCACAGAATTCAGGGAAGTAAATGTGTGGGGATCTTCACAAAGGAATTTTATAAACCTTAAGAGCATTCAGAGCCAGGGGCAGACTGGCAACTTTCAGCCCAGGGGGCAAGTACAAACCAGAGGCCCATGGTGCAGTGGCTCGGCCCCCCTCCCCCTCTCCCCATCCTCCTCCTGACCCCATTCCAGGCTGAAGCCCTGATCCAGGTACTCTCTACTCACCGGCCGAATCCAGGTTCCCAACCTGGCCAGCAGGGAACAGTTGGGGGGAGCTGGGACAGCTCGGTTAGGGCTGGCCAGGGGGGAGAGTCTCCAGTGGGGCATGGAACCGGCCTCTGCTCAGACACAGTTTACACAATTCATGCTGGGGTGGAGGCCTGCGCTCTGTCCTTGTCTTCATCCCTTACTCAGTAGGTCAGCGGTGGGGACTTTTGGTTCCCTTCCCCAGGCATCCTTTAGGCATGTCTGTGGCAGAAGCGGTGCAGCCTTTTTACAGAACATAAGAGCGGCCAAGGGGGCAATTGCCCCCCTGCCCCCTGGCTCAGACCTTCCCTATTCAGAGCAATAGAAGTAGGCTAGAAATAATTAAAATACAATGTGAAAAATGAATATATGATTTTACATTTTGTCCATAGATATTCTTTAAATTATTTTTATACCGATGCTTTTATCTGCAGCGTAAAGTTTTGCCATTATGTATTCCACATCTATTTTTCGCTATTAATTTTTGCTTTTCAAAGAATGAAGAATTTAACAACTCTGACAAGGTGCGCGGCACTGACTACAAATTCCAAGAAATTAAACGCTCCGTGGATAAACATTTGCCCACGGTCATCCTACAATTGCTTCTCGAACACAAAACATTTAAACTTGCTGGACATGAACAAACAATATTAGAGACATGGGCAGTAAAGTGAAACCGCTTGCATGGAGCAGATGCAACGTACAGATGTTACAATTCTTCATGAAGCAGAATAGAATTACTAAAAGGAATCACGCCCAAGTAAGGTTTGTGGTTGGAATATTTATCAGGCACAAATAGATGCCTTTTTATCTGCAATAATTGGACACATGATAAAATATGTCTCTGGTCTTTCTATGGGTTTGACCTTTGTATCAAGATAAGCCTGCTTGATTGATGAGTTATTTTATCCTTGCAGAGTCTCCATTTTATTTTATTTTTAAAGGTTATACCCCAGTAGCCTCAGAAATAAATATCTTACCCATTGTTATACTTCTGTAGCACTACTCCCATGGGAGCTGCTGAAAGCGGGTTCCCCTGGGTTACCCATAGCAACGACTTGTAAATTTTTAGTACTTTAGATTCTTGGCTCAGTCAGTAAACAGTCCAGGGGAGTTGGTTTTTGTGGTTTTTATTTTATGATGGGATGGGAGAAGGGATGAGTGGAATACTCCAACTTTAGCAAACTGTGCACAAACTTGAGGACTTCTATCTATGTTGAATGCGGCAAGGCCGCTGCTTCACCCTGCCACTGAAGTGAAGAATTTGAAATGGCGAACTACTTGGTAGATTACTCCTCAGGGTTCTACTTGGCACCCCCTTTCTCGCTGACTGTGTGCGCTGACCATCTGTCCACTGACCTCACTGGAGTGGTCCCCTTCTGGGCAGACCCCTTGGCAAGCCCCCCTGGTACTCACAGACACTGTTTTCCCCAGGTAGCTCTGCCTTCAGCTCCACTGTCAGCTTTTCCAGGACCTATGGCTCAGCTCCACACCTGGCTCACTAGGCCGACTGCCGGTGACCACTTTCCTCTGCAAACAGGAGGAGAGACAGCCGTCACCCTCCTCCTGGGACTCTGCTTCTCGCCAAAGATGCCCTGCCACATGTGCCCTCAGCTTTTATGGTCAATCCCAGGATGCACTGCGGTTGTGCCCTCCCACTGGGACTGTCAAAAAAGCCTGTGTGTCTCTGGCTGGGTTTCCTCCACTGTCCAACAGGATCCCCTATTGAATACAAGGGGGACACTCCCTCAGACCAAGTGCATTTTTATATTCTAGCACCTATATAGGAGGGTGCTACACTTTGACCTGTCCCATGTTTCCAGGTGTGATTTATTGGGTCTAGGGGAGTCTCCCCACTGTATCCAATAAGAGAGCTAGTTGGACAGTGGAAGAAACCTAACCAATAGTGCACCAGAGTTCATGGCTGTCTCAGTGGGTGGGCATTGCTGCAATGCATCCTGAGATTGGCTATAAACTCAGAGGGAGCATGTGACAGGGCGTCTTTTGGCGGGAGCAAAGTCCCAGGAGAAGGTGGACGGCTGTCTTTCCTCCTGCAGAGTGAGGACGGTGGTCCAGGCGGTCAGCCTAGTGAACAGGAGTGGAGCTGAGCTGCAGAGGATCCAGTGTGCTGACCAGTTGAGCTGTTGGGCAGAGGACTTTGAGAAAAACAGTATCATGAGTGCTGAAGGATCTGCCTAGGGGTCTGCCTAAGAGAGGGGACCACTCCAGAGAAGTCAGGGGATCAAGGAGCCAGCTAACCCAGAGTGTTACAGTAAAGGGGGTGCCAAGTAGTTAAACCCTGAAGATAGGAATAAAAGAGGGCGCCAGGAAGGGCCCTGAAGTTGTTCAGCAGTACAGTCTACCTCAGAGTACAGCTTGCCTCAGGATAGAGTTTACCTCAGGAAGCTTAAGCAAAACCTTTCACAGCCAAGGGCAAAGTGAAGCAGCGGCCTAGCCGTGACTAGCTCAATTTCAGCGTTACTTACCATTCCTCAGCGTTAACCAGCATTTATTCAAGTCGTCCCTGCCTATTGTGCAAAGTTTCATACAGTTGGAGTATCCCACTCATCCCTTCTCCTATCCAGGTTCCAAATAAAACATAAAAACCAAAGAAACTGGACTGATCCTTGTCTGAGGTAAAACACTTGGGAAAATGTCAGACTGCTCTACTGTTGCTAATGGTAACCCAGGGGGACCCGTAACCAGCAGCTCCCTTGGGAGTAGGGCTACACAGCCAACACAGCAAGCAGAGCATTACTACAGGGAAATGTAGTTCACAGGCAGTGTTGAACATTCAAAGAGGAGGACATAGAAGCGCAGTCAAACACCCACAAATGCACATTATAATTTAGCCAAATTGTAAGGCCTGGACACCGACCTCCCTCAAATTTCCAAAAATAGAGACCCAATATATAGAATTTTAAAGGTGCCCTCGCAATATACATGTTGTACCATACTTCAATTGGAACTTTAATCAGAAAATTAAGTCCTTATAAATCACTTCATTTTGGCCCCTTTTGCAGGTCTAGCTATGTTAAACATTAAAAATAGGAGCCGATACTGTTTAACCGCTTGCCGACTGCCCACAGTAATATTACTGTGGCAGAGCGGCTCCCCTGTGTCCAGACACGTGACTGGAGTGCATGTGATTCTGGCGGCGCACGCGCGCCGCCGGAGGTGCGCCCCCACTGTGTTTAGACACAGCGGGGGGTGGGCTGCGGGAGGAGAGGCGGCGATTGCTGCCTTCCTCCCCCGATCGTCCGGGAAACGGAGAGAAGACCCGCCTGCTTATGTAAACAAAGCAGGCGGATCTTCTGTGAGACAGGCAGGGACAAATCATCAGTTTCAGCTAAGCCTCTCACAGAACCCCCCCCCTCACACACACACACACAGTAAGCATATAGGCATACATTAACCCCTTTAATCACCCACAGGGTTAACCCGTTCCCTGCCAGTGTCATTATTACAGTAACAGTGCATATTTTTAGCACTGATTACTGTAGTAATGTCAATGGCACCCCCAAAAGTGTCAAAAATGTCAGTTAGGGGTCGGATCTGTCCGCCGCAATGTCGCAGTCCCGCAAAAAAACGCAGATTGCCGCCATTACTAGTAAAAAAAAAAACAATAAAAATAACATAAGTCTTTCCCGTAGATAACTTTTGGGCAAACCAATCAAAATACGCTTACTGCGATTTTTTTTTTTACCCAAAAATATGTAGCAGAAAACAAATTGGCCTAAAATGTTAAAAAATTTAGATTTTTTAATTTTTTTTTTTGGGGGGGGGATGTCCTATAGCAGAATGTGAAAAATATTGTTTTTTTTTCACAATTGTTGCTCTTTTTTTGTCTATAGCGCAAAAAATAAAATTTGCACAGGTGCTCAAATACCACCAAAAGAAAGCTCTATTTGTGGGGAAAAAGGACGTAAATTTCGTTTGGGTACAGCGCCGCACGACCGCGCAATTGTCCATTAACCACTTGCCGACCGCCCACAGTATATTTACTGCGGCAGTCAGCCCCTTGCAGGCAAAGCGACGTAGTACTACGTCGCTAGCCTGTGAGGCTCTGGGGGCGAGCGCACGCCCCCGGAGGCGCTCTCCTGCCCCCGCTCGTTCACGGACCCCCCTGCACGTGTGACCGGCGGACCCGATGACCAAGAAAAGGGTCCTGTGCGACTTTGGTCCGAAGGCAATGCAAATTCAGCCATACAATCTGTATGGCTGAATTTGCATCGCACAGACATCGCATTTGCAAAGCAGTGCGGTGCGAAGTGTGAACCGGCACTAAATGTTTGTAATTTGAACTTTTGCTAGTTTTCTCATCAAACCACGCTCCCTTTCAACACTAAAATATATATATTTTTTTCCAAGCCTTTAATTCTTTGTTATTGTTTTTTTTTAAACCTAAAATAGTTTTTTATTTTTAAGCCTTTAATTCTTTATAATTTATTTTTTTTTTTTTTTAACCCTAAAATAGTTATTTTTTTTTTTTTTTTAGCCTTTCATTCTATCTTTTTTTTTTTTTTTTTCTGTAGATCTTATGAATATTAACTTTATCTCCAATACCACAATTTATTTATTTTTTTTCACCTCAATGCATATTTCTCTTCTTTTTTTTTTGGACCTGACAATTTATTACCCACACTAATGCGTAACTCCACTTTTGTTGAGAAAAAAACATTCCCCTCTGGGTGATCTCTGTACATTACAAGGATTTTAACAAACTTTGTTGCAGATTTCTACCTTTTGTTATTCTGAAGAAATCATTGTTTGTTCCTCTGTGCTGAGTGGGTCTAATGGGAGTGGTTTCATAATTATCTATCAGCTGTGGCAGCTGCAGGGCTCTAATGAGGAAATCTGCTGGGCCTGCATCCCTTTAGACGTGTTCCTATTGGGAGGATCTCACCAAAAAAGACATTTTTGTTGCAGGGGATGCCAGAAATCTGACTTGTATCTTAGGCTCCTTTCACATGGGTGGTGCACCCGACGGAGTGCGTTCTGCTCAGTGGGGGATCTATCTGCCGATCCCCGCTGAGCAGGCGGATGACAGCTCTGTCTTTGCTCTGTGTGCAGATACAGAGCTGTTAGATCCCCGCTGTCCTCTATGGGAAGATCGGATGAGAACGGACCGCCTGTCCGTTCTAATCTGATTCTGTCCGATCCTCCAGACGTATAGAAAATAGGGTTTCCATCTGTCAGGATTTCACGGACAGGATCGGAATCGGATAGCAGCGGGTGTCAGCGGAGATATCTCTGCTGACATCCACTGCCCCATAGGGCTGCATGAAGCATCTGATCAGGTCTGCCTGAAAAACTGACAGATGGATCGGATCACCCGTGTGAAAGGGGCCTTTGGCTGGCCATACATTATACAATTTTCTTACAACTTTCTGTACAATTTTCTTGAAATGTACCTTCATCTATGTAGTACAAAGACCTGCCTAATTGGATACAAGTGAAAGTATTGTTTAGCTTTGACTTAATATTATATGGTTTTTGGTAAATCTAACAGAAAATTGTACAAGAAACATTGAACATGTATGGCCAGCCTTAGGCAGACTTATGGGAAAATTGGTGGGCCAATCACACAAGCAGGAAATGATGTCTCTGGGGGTGTGGTCAGTATACATTCTGTGTACAGAACAGCTCCAGGCGGCCATATTGTATTCCATTTTCAGAAAATGACAACAGCTGCAGATTGAAAAGGAAAGGTCATTTTTAATAACATTCAATTACAATACGATTTGTGTCGCAATTGTATACTCTATATTGTTTTTTCTTTATTTGCTGATTTTTTCCCCCCCAAGCTAAGAATATGTTTAGGAGCAAAAGCAGGGGTGGTCGTTTTTGTGACTTGACTTTTACATAATGTACATGTTCCACAAAAAAAAAATCAATAGTATAAAGAGAACAAATATTACATCTGATAAATAAACCCGATACGTGCCATTAATCCTTCTGTGAAATGAAATTGTCAGTTTTGATTAAAAGAAAAAAAAAAAACTCCTAGTAGAGAAATTTCTGCATGTGTTATAGTAAACGGACTCTTATATGTGTAGTATCTGTTTTTATTCTATTTTATGTGTATAAAATTGTAGAAGCTTTATATACACACACACATATATATATATATATATATATATATATATATATATATATATATATATATATATATATTATTTATTTATTTATTTATTTATTTTTTTTTTTTTTTTTTCCTTCTAGCCTTCTTCTTTTTTTTTTTTCTTACGAAGGGATGAAATCCTTGCTACAAGAACATTGATTTATCAGGATTACTTCCATTTGAAAGGAATAGGCCTGTGTTTCATCCATCTTACTTTGGAAATTATTGGCAGTGTGTGACCCAGGAAACAAGGTATGATGAATTGAATTATACTGCTGCACTAACGACATCAGGTGTTAGTGGAACTATGTTGTGGAATGTGTAAACACCAACTTCTAACTCATATCCTCAAATCTAGAGACCGCTTTACTTCTGCATTAAAAATAATTACTTTTATTTAAAGGGTAACTCCATTTTTCGTGGGGAAAAAAATAGCAAATAAAGAAAAAACAATATAGCGTATACAATTGTGACACAAATCATATTGTAATTGAAAGTTATTAAAAATGACCTTTCCTTTTCAATCTGCAGCTGTTGTCATTTTCTGAAAATGCAATGCAATATGGCCGCCTGGGGGTGTTCTGTATACACAGAATGTATACTGACCACACCCCCAGAAACATCATTTCCTGCTTGTGTGATTGACTCACTGATTTTCCCAGAAGTCTGCACTAAGATACAAGTCACATTTCTGGCATCCCCTGCAACAAAACCATTTTTGGTGAGATACTCCCAATAGGAACACGTCTAAAGGGATGCTGGCAGAGCAGATTTCCTCATTAGAGCCCTGCAGCTGCCACAGCTGATTGATAATTATGAAACCACTCCCATTAGACCCACTCAGCACAGAGGAACAAATAATGAGTTATTCAGAATAACAAAAGGAAGGAATCTGCAACAAAGTTTGTTAAACTCTTTGCAAACCTGGTATTCTACCACCTACGCCACCGTCAAGCCTGCTTAGGCTGAACACACTCTCCCCGCCCAACGAACTAACTTCTATCTCGCCCTACACACAGTGCACCGCAGCCGCCCCTGAGCCATGATTGGCTAAAGGCACCTGCCTTTGGCCCATCATAGCACAGATGATTTGATTGGTCAAAGCATGACGATCAGAGTCCATGCTTTGGCCAATCACATAATGCACTGCCAGTTTGCAGTGCATTATGGATGCGGGAACTCGAGGAAGCCCATTTGTTCGCCATTTGGCGAATGGGCGAATGGACTGTGTTCGAGTCGAACTTAGGTTCAACTCGAACACGAAGCCCATCTCTACTCCCGGGCAATAATAGACCTTTGGCAGCAACAACATATCTCCCAACAGCCAGCATCAATTAGAGAATGCAGAACTATCATTAGAGAAGGCATAACTTTTATTAGAGGATACAGAAGTATCATTTTGTGATGCTAAGTACACTGAACAAAATTATAAACACTTTTGTTTTTGCTCCCATTTTTCATGAGCTGAACTCAAAGATCTAAGACTTTTTCCATGAAAAAAAGGCCTATTTCTCTCAAATATTGTTCACAAATCTGTCTAAATCTGTGTTAGTGATCACTTCTCCTTTGCCGAGATAATCCATCCACCTCACAGGTGTGGCATATCAAGATGCTGATTAGACAGCATGATTATTGCACAGGTGTGCCTTAGGTTGGCCACAATAAAAGGCCACTCTAAAATGTGCAGTTTTATCACACAGCGCAATGCCAGAGATGTCGCAAGTTTTGAGGGAGTGTGCAATCGGCATGCTGACTGCAGGAATGTCCACCAGAGCTGTTGCCCGTGAATTGAATGTTAATTTCTCTACCATAAGCCGTCTCCAAAGGCGTTTCAGAGAATTTGGCAGTTCATCCAACCGGCCTCACAACTGCAGAGCACGTGCAACCACACCAGCCCAGGACCTCCACATCCAGCATCTTCACCTCCAAGATTGTCTGAGACCAGCCAACAGGACAGCTGCTGCAACAATCTGTTTTCATAACCAAAGAATTTCTGCACAAACTGTCAAAAACCGTCTCAGGGAATCTCATCTGCATGCTTGTCGCCCTCATTGGGGTCTCCACCTGACTGCAGTTCGTCATCGTAACCAACTTGAGTGGGCAAATGCTCGCATTCGATGGCGTCTGGCACTTTGGAGAGTTGTTCTCTTCACGGATGATTCCCGGTTTTCTTAGATCTTTAAAGTTCAGCTTATGAAAAAATGGGAGCAAAAACAAGTGTTGTGTTTATAATTTCGTTCAGTATAATTTGTATAGAATTTGTTATTAATGCCAAGAAAAGCAGTAGTAGATCCCCTGCAGCCAGCAGCAATAGACCCCCAGTAACAGTGGATCTCAACAACCGTAGACACTGGCAGCAACAACAGATTTCCCAGCAGCCAGTCCAGCATCAATAGATTCTCCAGCAGCCAGCAACAATAGACCCCCCACCTCAATAGTAGATGCCTTCCAGCAAGAATTGACCTCCAAGCAACATAAGCCCAGCCAAGAACAATAAATCCCTCACCAGTAACAGTAGACCACCCAACAACAATAGACTCCTACGCAAAAATAGATGACCTCCAGCAACAATAGATCTCCAGCAGCCAGCAACATAAATCCCCCAACAAAAATAGATCCCCCACCAGCAACAGTAGACCCTTCATTAACAATGGACCACCATGCAAAAATAGATCTCCTCCAAATTTTTTTTTACCAAAAATATCTAGCAGAAAACAAATTGGCCTAAAATGTTAAAAAATTTTGAAAAAAAGGACATAAATTTTATTTGGGTACAGCGTCGCATGACTGCGTAATTGTCTGTTAAAGTAACGCAGTGCCAAATCGCTAAATAGGGCCTGGTCATTAAGGGGGCAAATCCTTCTGGTCTTAAAGTGGTTAAGGGCCTGCTGTAAATGTTGGGGATCGTTTGAAGGTGCCTGTGTGCTTTTTTTTTTTTATAGAAAGTCAGCAATGAAGTTTCATTTGCCAGCAATTTAAACTGTAAAATGTATTTTTCAAAATGTCACTTTTTGATGTAACATATCCTACAGCAAGAATGAAAAACAAATTCCCACCCAAATGGCATGCCAGCCCCTTTGAGTCTGGTATGGGTGTTATGGGGTACCTAATGTAAAAAAAGAAAAAAAAAAGTGTGAGGTTCCCTAGGTAATTCATATCAGGTCCTTATGACTAAGTATGGATTTTAACCACTTGCCGACCGCCGCAAGTACATATACTGCGGCGGTCAGCCCCCCTGGGCAAAGTGACGTATGGGTACTTCCCTCGCCGGCGAGCCAATGGGGGGGCGAGCGCGCGCCACCGGAGGAGCGCTCCCGCCCCCGCTCATTCATTGCCATCCCAGCGCGAGTGACCGGCAGCTCCGATGTCCGCCCGTCACTCGCGATCTCCCGCTGGAGAGGGAGAAAGGCAGGCGGCTGATGTAAACAAAGCCGCCTGTCATTCTCCCTGGTGTAACTGCAGAGACTACACGATCCTGCTATGTAGGATCGTATGTCTCTTTGGTTACATCAAAAGCCACACCCCTTTACAGTTAGAAGCACGCCCCCTAGGGACACACGTAACCCCTGGATGTCTAATAAAGTTAACCCCTTCCCTGCCAGTGTCATTTTTACCGTAACAGTGCATATGTATAGCACTTATTAGTATTGTCACTGGTACCCCCAAAAGGGTCAAAAATGTCAGTCAAGGGTCCGATCTGTCCGCCGCAAAGTCGCAGTCCCCAAAAAAAAATCGCAGATCGCCGCCATTACTAGTTAAAAAAAAAAAATGAAAATGACATACATCTTTTTCCTTAGTTAGTAAACGCAATAACTTTTGTGCAAACCAATCAAAATACGCTTATTGTGATTTATTTCATCAAAAATATGTAGCAGAAAACAAATTGGCCTAAAATGTTAAAAAATTTTGATTTTTACATTTTTTTGGGGGGAATTTCTTATGAAAAAATGTGAAAAATATTGTTATTTTTTCAAAATTGTCGCTTTTTTTTTGTTTATAGCACAAAAAGTAAAAATCGCACAGGTGATTAAATACCACCAAAAGAAAGCTCTGTTTGTGGGAAATAAAGGACGTCAATTTCATTAGGGTACAGCATCGCATGACCGCGCAATTGTCCGTTAAATTCACGCAGTGTTGAATCGCAAAATAGGCTCTGGTCTTTGAGCAGCCAAATCCTCCGAGGCTTAAGTGGTTAAGGGTATCCCCCCAAAAAAAAAGCATAAGTCCATAAAAGACACCTAATCCAAGCCTGATTTACAGAAAAAGAATTAAAAAAAACCCGATGCCAGCGCACACTACCTACCGCAATGGTACCACTAGCTGAATAACAGCTCCCCGAGCTGTCATTGGCTATATAAGGTAAGGGACAGGGGTAGAAGTGATATTTGGGCTATTTTATTGCCCAAATAAGGCTATGTTGTGATATTTAGGTATTAACCTCCCTGGCAGTATGATTATGTCAGGAATTCTATACCAAAGGCGGTATAATTTTTTTCATGGAAATTTGGCGTTATGTATTATAGGCCTACAATTCTTAGTAATTACTGACTTAAACCTGACCAAAACAAGACTCTAGTAGACATCCCAGATGTGATAAATTTGAAACACAAACGCACAAACGCATGAATTATAATCTAATCAATAATATAATTTTATTATATAATATATATATATATATATATACAGTGGGTACGGAAAGTATTCAGACCCCCTTCAATTTTTCACTCTTTGTTATATTGCAGCCATTTGCTAAAATCATTTAAGTTCATTCTTCTTCCTCATGAATGTACACACAGCTCCCCATATTGACGGAAAAACACAGAATTGTTGACATTGTTGCAGATTTATTAAAAAAGAAAAACTGAAATATCACATGGTCCTAAGTATTCAGACCCTTTGCTGTGACACTCATATATTTAACTCAGGTGCTTTCCATTTCTTCTGATCATCCTTGAGATGGTTCTACACCTTCATTTGAGTCCAGCTGTGTTTGATTATACTGATTGGACTTGATTAGGAAAGCCACACACCTGTCTATATAAGACCTTCCAGATCACAATGCATGTCAGAGCAAATGAGAATCATGAGGTCAAAGGAACTGCCTGAAGAGCTCAGAGACAGAATTGTGGCAAGGCACAGATCTGGCCAAGGTTACAAAAAGATTTCTGCTGCACTTAAGGTTCCTAAGAGCACAGTGGCCTCCATAATCCTCAAATGGAAGACGTTTGGGATGACCAGAACCCTTCCTAGAGCTGGCCGTCCGGCCAAACTGAGCTATCGGGGGAGAAGAGCCATGGTGAGAGAGGTAAAGAAGAACCCAAAGATCACTGTGGCTGAGCTCCAGAGATGCAGTCAGGAGATGGGAGAAAGTTGTAGAAAGTCAACCATCACTGCAGCCCTCCACCAGTCGGGGCTTTATGGCAGAGTGGCCCGATGGAAGCCTCTCCTCAGTGTAAGACACATGAAAGCCCGCATGGAGTTTGCTAAAAAACACCTGAAGGACTCCAAGATGGTGAGAAATAAGATTCTCTGGTCTGATGAGACCAAAATAGAACTTTTTGGCCTTAATTTTAAGCGGTATGTGTGGAGAAAACCAGGCACTGCTCATCACCTGTCCAATACAGTCCCAACAGTGAAGCATGGTGGTGGCAGCATCATGCTGTGGGGGTGTTTTTCAGCTGCAGGGACAGGACGACTGGTTGCAATTGAGGGAAAGATGAATGCGGCCAAGTACAGGGATATCCTCGACAAAAACCTTCTCCAGAGTGCTCTGGACCTTAGACTGGGCTGAAGGTTTACCTTCCAACAAGACAATGACCCTAAGCACACAGCTAAAATAACGAAGGAGTGGCTTCACAACAACTCCGTGACTGTTCTTGAATGGCCCAGCCAGAGCCCTGACTTAAACCCAATTGAGCATCTCTGGAGAGACCTAAAAATGGCTGTCCACCAACGTTTACCATCAAACCTGACAGAACTGGAGAGGATCTGCAAGGAGGAATGGCAGAGGATCCCCAAATCCAGGTGTGAAAGACTTGTTGCATCTTTCCCAAAAAGACTCCTGGCTGTATTAGATCAAAAGGGGGCTTCTACTAAATACTGAGCAAAGGGTCTGAATACTTAGGACCATGTGATATTTCAGTTTTTCTTTTTTAATAAATCTGCAACAATGTCAACAATTCTGTGTTTTTCTGTCAGTATGGGGTGCTATGTGTATATTCATGAGGAAGAAGAATGAACTTAAATGATTTTAGCAAATGGCTGCAATATAACAAAGAGTGAAAAATTTAAGGGGGTCTGAATACTTTCCGTACCCACTGTATATATATATATATATATATATATATTATACAATAAAATTAGATTATTGACTAGATTATAATTCATGCGTTATATATATATATATATATATATATATATATGTGTGTATATATATATATATGTGTGTATATATATATATATATATATATATATATATATATATATATATATGTGTGTGTGTGTGTATACAAATATATATATACATACATACATACATACATACATATATATATATATATATATATATATATAATATAAATGTTATGTGTGTGTGTTTGTGTTTTGTGCAACGTTCAACATTTGAATATCCCTCTCTAGTTCCGCTCCCATGCAGCATTGCTGCTGCAGGGAACGGAACTAGGAAGTCATCACACGGACGGAGGACGGACGTGCGGCGGGGATCTCAGATGGCTGGCGATCACAGCAATGGGAGATCATCGCTGGATCGCCAGGAGAAGGTAAGACACCGCTGCACGCTCTGCACATCCACCCCAAGCATGACTCGGGGATACCGATAACAGCATAGAAAATCCACCCCGAGTCACGCTCGGGGATACAGCTAGGCAGGTTAATATAACACCTCTGATCTCCACCCATTTGCTTTAGTGCCTAAGAATTCCCTGCCATGCAAGTGAATGGGCCGGGTGACATCAATGCTTGCCTTGAGGAAGGGATCCTACACAGCCCCGAAACATTGGCTTATTTGACTAAAACGACATTGCACTAATAAAGGAGTCTAAATGTGTGCCATGAAGTGCTGGTGATGTCTCATTGTTTTACAGTGCTTGGTAAGGACACGGCAGATACAAGCACCCGCTGCCTCCTTAGCAACCATTGACAACCAGAAGCCATCACATTTTATTTACGACAAGCGCCTGAAATGCTCATACGGTTTCCTTATTTATAATATATAATTATTTTTAATTATTATAAATTTTTTGGATAAAAATGAAATCTTTCCTTAACCACTTCAGTACCTCCTTCATGACCAGGCCGTGTTTTGCCATGCGGCACTGCGCTAATTTAACTGATAATTGCGCGGTCATGCAACGCTGTATCCAAACTAAATTGATATATAACTTTTTTCACACGAGTTTTCTTTTGGTGGTATCTGATCACCACTGGGTTTTTATTTGTTATTATATAAATGAAAAAAGACAGACAATTTTGAAGAAAAAAAAAAAATATTTTTTACTTTCTGCTATAGAACATAAAACTAGTGCAAATCATTTGGTGGAGGTGGGGTTATGGTGTGGGGTTGTTTTTCAGGGGTTGGGCTTGGCCCCCTTAGTTCCAGCCAGCATGCCAAGACGTTTTAGACATGTAGCACTGCCCCCCCCCCCCCCGTAAGGATTGCCGGATTTCACTTTACGGGTCCCCCTGAGTTACCAGCATACAATGATAGTTTCTAGTTCTTACTTTCTTCTTCCTTGGCTCGCTTCAAAAATCAGTCCATGGGTTATTTGGTTATTGTTTTTGTTTTATTGTAAATGGGGATAGGAGAAGGGAATAGTGGGATACTCCAATTTGAACTATAGACAATGCTTGAGGTCTCCTATCTTATGATACAGCCAGGCTGTTGATTCACCCTGTCACTATGGATAAACTTGGATTGAGTCTCTTGAGATGCCAGTGTGTCAGAAGGACACTGGCCTGTGCACCTGGGACATGGGGCCTGGAATTTAAACGCCCAGTCCCGGCACAACCCTATGCCATTACCTTTGGGCCAGATGCAGCCCTAGGCCAGAGGGATGCGAAAGGAGAGGAAAAGCTCATCCTCTATCTGAGCTGGAAGCTGCTCCCCAGGGAAGTAGCATATGCCATCCTTGAGCAGAAGGAAGGCAGCACCCATGGCAATGCTGATGGTTTGTCGCAACAAGCCGAACCCTCGGGAGTCGGTTGCGTCAGGAGGGAAATTGCAGTCCCCTCCTATGCACCCACAAAAGGGGTAGGTGTGATGGTATCCTGCTCTGGGACACCATTTTGTCAGGCAGCCATTTTAGTTTCCGAGCTCTGCAGTTTGAAAAGACATTCATCCCAGCCCCCTCTTGCAGTGTTAATTAACTCCTGGAATGCAGGAAGTTTGGGCTTCAGAGCTTCAAAAGAAAACATTATCAGCACACCTGGCAGATAGCAGGCTAGGTTGTAAAGCCATAAATGAGCAAGCATTAGGACTGACCAGGCTGGGTCGTAAATAACACACTGCCCAGATGGTCATTAGAACTGTAATGCATTCACACACAAATTCATAATTGTAAACCCAAACAAGATATGTCTCTAGAAAGTATATATTTGAATGCCAAATAAAATACCGATCAAATTAAGATCATATATGATCACGTTCGCTCCTAGGGAAGACAAGCTAGCGGTCAGATGCCTTACGGGTCAGAGGTTATTACGAGATAACCTGTGTTTGGTGTCCATGGATGTAAAATTCAATACCGCACAATAAAATATCAGTTTCAAGAATGTAACCATTACATATTTCAAGATATGAATTCTGTTATAAAATCTGTCTAAACGGGAGGTCCCTTAGCAGTTTATGAGCCGCCCATGGCCCCTGTGTCTATTGGTCAAGGACCTCTGGTGACACCCCCTGCGGGTCAGAGAAAAAGAGAGAAGCTGATGGACCTCTCAGTTCTCATTTTTAACATCAAGCAGTAACATCGCTCAAGGGAAGAACCGCTCACCCATGCTCAGCTCTGAACCTATGATAATACAAGGACTTGTGAATGCAAGTATTTCCATTCCTAGTTCTTTATCTATTCTTCGAAATTGCTGAATTGTGTCTCTATTTCTTTGTAACCCATTTTTCCTGTAAATATTTTTATTTGTACCAATTTTAACCTTTTTTATAATTAAACCTTATTTTGAAAAGTGTTAATTTTGTCTCTAAGCTCTTAACGCAAGCTAACCAAAGAACCTGCCTCTTGGAAGAGCGCTACTGTATAGAATAAATCCCCTGAACATTCCTGTCTGAGGTGACAGCGTGTGTTACAGATGATTATTCTAAAGTCATAATTGATATTTCTAAAATTACGAGCATCCTCTGGGCTCATCATAACGTAGATGTGGTGGCAGAGAAAGGGTTAATAGTTTAATTAGCCCGGTGACAATCGCTCTCAGCCTGCTGGCATCTAGATTGTGGTCCCACAAGCTGAACAATCTGTGTGCCGGGTGCAGCTGAGAGTGGCATTGTTACGCAAGTGACGGCAGGGTGTGAGATTGCTTGGTCCTTGGTCACGAGTTGGATGAGAAGGCCAGGGGTCTGATACCCGCCACCGTCAGAGGCAGCCGCCCCTTCCCCCTGGGATTCTGCTCTCCAGCCAAAGACCCTGCAGCACGTGTCTGGCTTTTATACAGTATCCAAGAATGCATTGAGGTGACCTGCCCTCTGCCAATCACCAGGACTGTATCAAAAGCCTATGCACCCATTCATCAGGTTTCCTCCAACTGTCTGTCCAACATGCCTCTCTTTGGACCAGCGTGAAACACTCTCTATACTTAATGAATTGCATACTGAGCACAATGAACAGACCTCACTAACAGATCCTGCTCTCTGGTAGGCAGAAAGCAATATAGATTTACCTGCAGCCCTTCTGGTAAGCAGATAGAGCTCAAAATTATACTCTCTCACTAGCACCTACCTAGGAGGATGATACAGACAATCATCCTCCCAACTTTGTGGGAACAGTTTGGGGATAGCCCCTTCCTGTTCCAACATGACTGCGCACCAGTGCACAAAGCAAGGTCCATAAAGACACGGATGAGCGAGTTAAGGGTGGAGGAACTTCACTGGCCTGCACAGAGTCCTGACCTCAACCTGATAGAACACATTTGGGATGAATTAGAGCAGAAACTGCAAGCCAGGCCTTCTCATCCACGTCAGTGCCTGACCTCACAAATGCGCTTCTGTAAGAATGGCCAAACATTCCCATAGACACACTCCTAAACCTTGTGGACAGCCTTCCCAGAAAAGTTGAAGCTGTTATAGCTGCAAAGGGAGGGCCAACGCAATATTGAACCCTACGGACTAAGACTGGGATTCCATTAACGTTTATGTGTGTGTAAAGGCAGGCATACCAATACTTTTGACAATATAGTGTGTATATAGTCCTTTCCTTTAAGTAAATCCTCAGATTTGACATCAATTTCTCTTGTGGACAGTCTTCCCAGAAGACTTGAACTGTTATAGCTGCAAAGCATGGGCCAACTCAATATTGAACCCTACGGACTAAGACTGGGATTCCATTAACGTTCATGTGTGTGTAAAGGCAGACGTCCCAATACTTTTGACAATATAGTGTGTATATAGTCCTTTCCTTTAAGTAAATCTTCAGATTTTACAGCAATTTCTCTTGTGGACAGCCTTCCCAGAAGAGTTGAAGCTGTTATAGCTGTAAAGGGTAGGCCAACTCAATATTGAACCTTATGTACTAAGACTGGGATTCCATTAACGTTCATGTGTGTGTGTAAAGGCAGGCGTCCCAATACTTTTGACAATATAGTGTGCATATATTCCTTTCCTTTAAGTAAATCTTCAGATTTTACATCAATTTCTCTTGTGGACAGCCTTCCCAGAAGAATTGAAGCTGTTATAGCTGCAAAGGGTGGGCCAACTCAATATTGAACCCTATGGACTAAGACTGGGATTCCATTAACGTTCATGTGTGTGTGTAAAGGCAGGCGTCCCAATACTTTTGACAATATAGTGTGCATATATTCCTTTCCTTTAAGTAAATCTTCAGATTTTACATCAATTTCTCTTGTGGACAGCCTTCCCAGAAGAATTGAAGCTGTTATAGCTGCAAAGGGTGGGCCAACGCAATATTGAACCCTATGGACTAATGCCCCGTACCTGTTTGTTGGACCAACTGTCGTGATCGGCTGTCGAAAGCTGTGTACTAACGATCAGATTGTCGTGAGATCAGGTCAAAAGCGAGTTTTGTCGTACGATTATCGGAACGTGTGTACGGGCCTTTAGACTGGGATTCCATTAACGTTCATGTGTGTGTAAAGGCAGGCGTCCCAATACTTTTGACAATATAGTGTGCATATATTCCTTTCCTTTAAGTAAATCTTCAGATTTTACAGCAATTTCTTCCATTCCTTTGAGAAAAGAATAAAAAAAGAAAATAAAAGTAGGAGTTTGACTATATCGCTATCTAATAATGGGAGCAGAAATAGATTCAGTCACCATCAGGATAAATACTTTTAAGTATAAAAAAAAACTGCTTCTCCTTGAAGATGAATGAAAGCATGAATTACTAAACCCATCTGTAAGAAACCGGGTTTTCAGGCCATGCACATGAGTCACACATGCATTTAAAATTCAATTTTATTGGGAACCAGCAGGCTTTTAATAGAGAAGTAGCTATGTTCATGAATGATATGCATTACCAATGGTATTTAGCACAATAAAAAAAAAAAAAAAAAATGAAAAAAAAAAAAAAAAAAAAGTTCCCAGTGGGATTTTGCAGATAGAGCTAGTTTGGAATAAAATATACGCGTAATCCATACGACAAGAGATGAGTTGAATGTACTCTTATTTTAATCTTCCCTGTTGTAATTTAATTAGGCCCCTGGGTACTTCATTATCAGAAGACCATTCGTTGATGATATTGCTGGCGTATAATTTCACCATAAATTTTGCAAACTCCCTAGTTGTTACAGGAAAATAATGGTTATGTGAGATAATAATTACCCTAAATTCTGTTCCACTGGAAGTTGTGTTTATCATTGGAATCTGCATGGAAATTGCTTGTTTGAAACATGGTTAAGATGTTTGTTCGGTACGGGCTTCTTCATTGCCAACGCATTTCTTTTCTTCACTATAAAAATAAACGCTTTTGAGCTTCTACAGAAAAACAAAGCGACTTTGTGAAGACTAGGTATGGTGAAATGCATCGCGAGGCCCTCTAGTAATAAACGATAATGAACAAATTCATAATTACACGCTTTGCATTAGAGGGATCAGCTTCCTGAGGGGGTGACGTTGTGAAGTTAACACGCAACAGTTTAATTTTTATTTCTTTTGTAAGTATACACTTAGGGAGCAGACAATGTTGTCACTTGCAAGCAAGGAAATGTAAAATTATAGGAAAAAAAAAAAAAAGAAAAAGGTTTTTTTTTTTATTTTTTTATTATTATGTTGTACAACAAAATTAACAAGATGTGGGATTTGCTTTGTGTTGGAGTGGTTTGTTTACTTTATTTAACATAAAGATTTTCAAGAGATTCCCAGGCGTGAATGTTTAATGACAGTCCACTCATCTGAAAAGGATGAAAACACATTGAGAGCGATGGGAGTATAATGGAGGATCTAGAGATATAATGTTCCCGTGAATGTAAGGCAGTGATTTGTAATTGTGTGGATTTTATCTTGAGCCTCCAGTGGAGGATTATCAGTTATATGTTCATGAAAAGGTAGATGAATTTCCCCCGGACAATTCCAATTTCCAGGGACATTCCCTAATACAGGTTTCTATTGTCAGGTTCTTTTTCAGGCTGATCACAACTCTTAAGTGTAGCGCTACCCCCAACTAGAGGCGCTGAGTTTAACTGGTTCTCCCCCAAACAGCACAGGTACCACCAGCCACCCAAGCAACAGTCCATCAACTCTGGCTCCAATAAACTATCTAGGGGTTCTTTTTGTTTGTAGTTCATTGCTGATATAACTTGTAACAGGATAGGGATTACAGGGGTGTCAAACTCAATTTCCTCAAAGGGCCGCATAAGCAGTATGATTGCCCTCAAAGGGCCAGTTGTATCTAGGGTGCGCTACATACATAGTGCAGAGTTCAGGAGTGCATTAGGTAAAGAGTGTAGGGTTTAGGGGTGCACTATGCACAGTGTGCAACCCAACCCCCCCCCCCCCAAAGCTTTCTTGCATATCTCTCTCCTACCTGGCCTGGCTCTAGTACCTACCTGGGTAGGCAGCTCTACTTTGCCTTTCAAAGAGGTCGTTCTCTCTCTCAGCTTCTGGAGATCTGTACCTGCCATTAGTGTGTGCAGGGATCTGTTACTGCCGGAAGCTGCTGTGTTTGCAAGTGACAGCGGGGAGAGCAGGGCCAGAGCCAGGGGTGGTAGAATGGAGTTTCACCATGTTCTGGCTGCAGAACTGGGTGTGAGGGCCACTTGATAAGGCCTGGAGGGCCAGTTTCAGCCCACGGGCCTTGTGTTTGACATGTGTGTGTGTATTAGAGCATCCGCGTCTTGGCATGGGATCCTAAAAAAAAAAAGAACGCTCTGCAGTAGTTAGCCATCAGAAGACAGTCTTTTAGCAGCAGTAGTAGTAGAAGTCAGGAGTGAACAGTCCAAGCCCTCATAGCTGAACACAATGGAGCAAGTCTTTAGGCATCTGATTACCCCACGCCAAAGCACAATATCAGCATCCAGTGCAGCGTCCAGCACTCTCAAGGATCAAATGAAAGTCCCCAGGTCAGCTGCCTCCTTCCAGCTTTCTCTGGACACAACCCAGTGGGTGAGATGGTGCCTCTCAAGACTGGATCCCTTTGTGGTGTGGTTCAGCAGTCAGCTCTGAGCAAAGTCCATTTGACCCTTTAATCCTAGCATCTCTGAAGCCTCCTTGAGCAGTTTTTCTCTCCATTGGCTGCCTGGCAACAGCAGCCCCTGTACCTCTGGAATCCTCCTGGGTGAAAATGAACCCTGCTCTCTAGTGTCTCAGACTATTTACTCACACTCCAGCTCCCTTCTGAAAACTTCCCCTCCAGGGATTGGCCAGAATCCGACAAATATTTAGGCTGGGCACTTTCTGGCTCTAAGCTCTGGAAGTTTCTTCCAAAGGCAAGGGGAAGCAATCAAACTCCCAGCCTATGAGACACTGAACAGGCCAGGCTAAACAGTGACTGCTCCGTTAATTACAAAAGGAGCCCAAAAGCTGAATTTTTCATGCCACCTTCACTAGGAGGGTGCTACATGAGTCAGACAGTTGTGACTTTTTAAGTACAAAGACTGCAGATAACAATTGATGGATCCTAAACTTCAAATGGCGTTGCCAGGTTGGTTGCCCACAGACAGGTGTAGTGTCTCCATTTAGGCAGCTCCTATCCATGTAAAGGGCCTCCAAGAAGGGGCCTTGAGTATAGAGCACCAGATAATGAGTATAGAAGGAATGATATACCAAATATAAGGAACCTTGTTACAGGGGTATCAGGGTGATCCCCTTCATCAGGGCTTTCTGGATCCTGCATTATGCAAGGGTGCTGGATGCACAGGAGGAGTAGCTGTATCCAATAACTGTTGTACACTGGTGTGCTTTTATTGCATGGTTCTTGGAATGTTTTAGGCAGCCAAAATGAGCTGCTAGAACCATTCCAGAATTTAACAATACGTCATAGTAGTGAAGCATGGTTCAGTGTAAAGAATCATAGACTGTATTATGCAATGCAGGCACCAAACACTCCCAGAGATGTCAAATGTGAAGATCTTTCAGATTACCCTTGCTGAAGATCAGAGGAATTGGTGGTGGAATAGTTGAGTATAACACCTCTTCCTTCATAGGTTTTGTGATTTTTGACTCCCCCGAACAATTATTTTAAGCTGACTATCTGGCTTCTATGCTTGCTGATCACTGACCCGGAACAATGTTGATCAGTTAGGTCAGTGATCCTTATCTTCATACACATTCCAGGCCAATGATTTAAAATATTGAAGCCACAGGGCCAAAGAGCTGGCATTTTCAGGAGTAAAGATCAGTAAAAAACATCCTCCATGTTCCATCTCATGGTAGGTGCCCTTAATTAACAAATATACTTCTTGTGTTTTTCAGATTTGTGATAGAAGCCATGCTCATAAATATCCTCTGCTTCAAGAACGCAGTACTGTACATGACAGCTTGCTTGAAATTCTGCAGCTTTAATTACACTGTTTGATCTCTGCGTTCCTGAATTTCTCATTGTTCTGTAAACGATGCACTCGCTTGTCAAGGTGGCTTGAAGGGGCCGCACACTCACTTAAATTATTTTTCATCTCCAAGTCCTGCGCTGCGGACAGCATGATAATCTCCCCCTCCAGAGTGAACTTGACAGTCTTTGTGCTTGTTTTCTCTTTGTCCTTTGGAGTACCTATTGTTTCCGTCTTTTCACAGCCAGAATATAGATCACACAAATGTCCTTTGAGGCGATATGTCTTTCTGTTTACATACATTATTCATTTATATCCTAATGATGAATTTGTTCAAGTAAATACACTCAGTGTCTGAGCTGTTTTCTGTCTTGTAAATTAGCTTGGATGTATAGTCTCGGGGAAAGCGGTAATAAAGCAGAGCTCTGGTCTAATAGAAAAGAAAAGACATTATTTTGAATGAGTGGTTGAATTCGGTAAGATCGACCCGTGAGAATCCAGCTTTGTAAAAAAAAAGGAAAACTCCTCCCCAAGCAAAATACCTAAAATGGGGGACTTTTCTTTCTAAAAGTGAGTGCTAATTGGATGAGTCTGTCTATAATAGTCACATGACTAGAACAAGAGTTTTCCTTAGAAATGTTGCAGGTTTCTTAAAATACCTCAACCTGTGCAGGTCCTTTGCAACTACACTACATGACCAAAGAATGTTGGCGAGATTGCTGTGTGAGCAGACAAGGCCGGCTAAAAACTCTTCATCCTTGTATATTATATGATCCTTTGACATCTTAATAATTGGCTGGATGGTTTCTTATCCATCTAAGCCCACTACAGCAGTCCCAGTACTCCAATACTTCCTATACAGGGGTGTTCCTGGTGAGCTGAATAGCTCCCAAAACAGTAGGGGCTGTACTATCAGTGGAGGATCTATTTGATCAATATAAACCCCTGTTACCTTCCCATGCTTCTGTCTTTGGACCATAATTGATTGACACTTATGTGACAATTTGGGCAGCATACGAATCTTATCTGTGGGAATTTAATCCTATATATTAACCTCCAATCGTTTTTGGACGTCCGATTGGCCCTTTCATATGCGAGACCACCTTTGATTTTACAAACAACCTTATGAATTTTTGTGAACCCTCGGCACCTATCTTTCCGTGAAGAAGCCGCACAGGCAAAATGCATTGGAGACCCCTACCCTGCACCACTATAGGATAATCCTATATATATATATGTGGGACTGGGTGTGGGTAAAGTGTGTCATATAGAGGTTCACACATATGTTTTTTTAGGACATATGTTGGGGGTTGTACTAATGTATGTTTGTTATATTGAATTTTTAATGTGTATCTTTAAAGGTTTTTTACATTTATCTTGCTTGTATCAATTCCTTTGTCTCTTGGGTCGGGATTAATAGCACCGGTATAGCTCCCTTGTTTTAGCCTCCAAACTCTTTTCACCTAAAGAATGTTGGACACCTGACTAATGATCATCATCCTTTATGAGCTTGTTGAACATCCAACTCTAAAACCATGGGCATTATTGTGATGTTGCTCCCCCACCTTCCTTTGTGGCTATAAAAGCCTCCACTCTTCTGAAAAGGATTTTCACAAGTTTTGGGAGCGTGTCTGTGGAAATTGGTGGCTAATTCAAGTAACAGAGCTTTGTGAGGTCAATTACTGACGTTGGATTAGAAGACCTGGCTCACAATGTCTTGCCAATTTATCCAATTCAATGTGTTCAGTAAGGTTGAGGCCAGGGCTTTGTGCAGGTCAGTCGGGTTACTTCTAACAAAACTGGTCAAACCATATCCTTACGTATCTGGCATTGTTTTATGGACGATTGATAAAAAGACCTGGCTCACAATTGGCATTCCCAAATTAATCTGACATGATTTTAGTGGCCTCCGATGACGTCTATTGATGACGAAACGCATAAGATGCCCACGGCACGAAGCCAGCACGCTACGCCGCGGCCATCTTTGTTTATCGATATGCACGTCCATTATCAACTACATATATGTGAGTGTATCTGGCTGTTTTTATTCAATACATTTTGCTTAAGAATTACTACACTATGTGAGCACTTCTTGCTTCTGAGGTGGGTTTGATTGTCTGCTGGTGTATTATCTGCCTTGTGTTGGAGAAGAGGTGAATCAATTGCTGGCCTTTTGAGGATAAATGGTTAATCCGGTCCAATGGCAGATTGAGCTCATGGGCTTTCCACACACTAGTTTTGACCACTCTATAACTCGAGGGTCATTACTTTCTGGTAAGCAGGTTTTTCTCCTGACACAGTGGTGACATGTGCTTTCAAGATTCACGGCAATTGGTGTGGGGATCATCTTTTCTGTTTATTGACATTCCCTTTATTGGACAGAGCATTTTTTTTTTAATTGGGGCTGCACCCTGTTGTTGACTGTTTAATTGTGGGTCACAATCTTACCTACTGGTGATGGTTGCCTCCATTTAGCTTATTTACCAAGTGCAGATATTATTTGTGTTTATGTTTTTAGTAGGGCTGAAGTCAGGGCTTTGTGCAGGTAACCAAACTCATGAAACTGTGTCTTTATGGAGCTAGCTTTGTTTTATGGATGTTGGGTGATAAGACCTGCATTACAATTGGCATTCTAAGCTCATTCTATAAGCGTTCAGTGTTGTTGATGTCAAGGTTTTGTATAGGTCACCTGAGTTATTCCACACCAAACTCATCAAACCATGTCTTTACGGTATGGAGCTGGCTTTGTACACAGAGGCACAGACATGCTGGAACAAGGGGCCGTACCTAAACTGTTACCACAATGGTAAAAGGTTAGAAGAGCTTAATTTATGTGTTATCATTTAAGACAATGTATTTATAAAGTGCCAACAATATACACAGTACTTTATACAATATATTGTACATTACCATTGTTTATATAGCGCAACACTTTACATATTTTACATTCAGGCAGGTAGTGTCATCATTGGGATTCAAAATGATGACTCCAGTGCTGCCAGGCAGAAGTGCTATCCACTACACCACTCAGTCCCTTCCATCAAGGAGCTTACAATCTATGGTCCTTACCTCACATGCATACATTCACATACTAGGGCAATATAGACAGGAACCAACTATTCTACCAGCATGTCAATTCCTTAGGAATCCCTGTCACTGATTCCTAAAGAAGCTGCAAGTTCTTGCACCTGTGTCATCCCTAGGAACCACTGGTTTCACCGGCAATCTCTGTCACATAAGCCAATAGCCATCGGCCATATTTGGTCAATGATTGTACTACCCTCACTTGTTCTCTCAGATCCGCATAGCTGTTCCGACTTCTACAGGCCTTGGGCAAGGAATCTGCCCACCATGGGGTGCAGTCTCTGGCAGGAATGCACAGCTCTCTTGGCAGAGCACACCTCCCTTCTGGCTCCCCATTCCTTCATTATAAGGTCTTTGTGCACCTGGAAACACACCTTGCTGGTTTTCAACAAGGCCTGGACACTGGGTTGGAGATTTCTTTCCTCCCAAAGCACTTTGGAATGTCAAAACTATGGAGCCCAATCCAGGAATACCAAAATCTGGAGAAAGCTGTAAAAACAGTTTTCTCTGCTCATAATGGATACATATGTGCAAACCCTGTGTCCTTTTTACAACCATTTAACAGTGGTACATGATTGGGTAGTAAAGTGAACAAATGTTTACTTTAATTGCTATCATTTACTTTGCAATGTAACCACACATTTCTGACCAGTAAACATTCACTCTGCTAACTGAACAGCCTCTGCTTAAATGCAAAATTTGCCTCAAAGAATTAGCACAGTTCCTATTTAGACTAATGAAGAAAATACACTTTTTTTATATCTTAATTCTTTTATCATATAGAAGACAATAAATATTTCTATCCTAGAAAATTTAATGCAACCGAGAAGCAACCAAGACCTTAACCGGTTTTACAAAGCATAGCAATATACATCGAACTGTTGCAATTGTGATTGATTCAAAGGGGGAAGATTACAGAGATCGGTCATTTGGGGATGAGTCTGATGGAGCTGATCATAGAAGCTTTATAATATATGGTGCCAGTATTCTATATTTTAATGAATTTTCAAGCAGTTACATAGTATAAGAAACCCCACTGGGCATCATAGCATGTGGGCTTGGTAGACTGCAGAGAAACAATATCATGTTTGAAGTGCAGACATCAATTTATTGCACGCCTGGTTTATTAAAAGAGGAGTTCTGCTCAGTAGGGTTGATTTATGAAGACTAAAATAAATAAATATATAAATATATATATATATATATATATATATATATATATATATATAGTATCTCACAAAAGTGAGTACACCCCTCACATTTTTGTAAATATTTTATTATATCTTTTCATGTGACAACACGGAAGGAATGACACTTTGCTACAATGTAAAGTAGTGAGTGTACAGCTTGTATAACAGTGTAAATTTGCTTTCCCCTCAAAATAACTCAACATACAGCCAATAATGTCTAAACCACTGGCAACAAAAGTGAGTACACCCCTAAGTGGAATTGTCCAAATTGGGCCCAAAGTGTCAATTTTTTGTGTGGCCACCATTATTTTACAGCACTACCTTAACCCTCTTGGGCATGGAGTTCACCAGAGCTTCACAGGTTGCCACTGGAGTCCTCTTCCACCCCTCCATGATGACATCATGGAGCTGGTGGATGTTGAAGACCTTGCACTCCTCCACCCCTCCATTTGAGGATGCCCCACATATGCTCAATAGGGTTTAGGTCTGGAGACATGCTTGACCAGTCCATCACCTTTACCCTACGCTTCTTTAGCAAGGCAGTGGTCATCTTGGAGGTGTGTTTGGGGTCATTATCATGTTGGAATATTGCCCTGCAGCCCAGACTCAGAGGGGATGGGATCATGCTCTGCTTCAGTATGTCACAGAACATGTTGGAATTCATGGTTCCCTCAATGAACTGTAGCTCCCCAGTGCCAGCAGCACTCATGCAGCCCCAGATCATGACACTCCCACCACCATGATTGACTGTAGGCAAGACACACTTGTCTTTGTACTCCTCACCTGGTTGCCGCCACACACGCTTGACACCATCTGAACCAAATAATTTTATCTTGGTCTCATCAGACCACAGGACATGGTTCCAGTAATCCATGTCCTTAGTCTGCTTGTCTTCAGCAAACTGTTTGTGGGCTTTCTTGTACATTATCTTTAGAAGAGGCTTCCTTCTGGGAAGACAGCCATGCAGACCAATTTGATGCAGTGTGCAGCGTATGGTCTGAGCACTGACAGGCTGACCCCCCCCCACCCCTTCAACCTCTGCAGCAATGCAGTGAGGCCTGTTCTGAGTGGAACATGTCCTGTTAAACCGCTGTATGGTCTTGGCCACCGTGCTGCAGCTCAGTTTCAGGGTCTTGGCAATCTTCTTATAGCCTAGGCCATCTTTATGTAGAGCAATTTTTTTTTTTTTTCAGATCCTCAGAGAGTTCTTTGCCATGAGGTACCATGTTGAACTTCCTGTGACCAGTATGAGAGAGGGAGAGTGATAACACCACATTCAACACACCTGCTCCCCATTCACACCTGAAACCTTCTAACGCTAGAGAGTCACATGACACAGCGGAAGGAAAATGGCAAGTTGGGCCCAATTTGGACATGTACTCACTTTTGTTGCCAGCGGTTTACACATTAATGACTGTGTGTTGAGTTATTTTGAGGGAACAGCAAATTTACACTGTTATACAAGCTGTACACTCACTACTTTACATTGTAGCATTGTAATTTCTTCAGTGTTGTCACATGAAAAGGTATAATAAAATATTCACAAAAATGTGAGGGGTGTACTCACTTTTGTGAGATACTGTATATATATATATATACGGATATACTTTCTGTGAAGGTGGAGTTACCTTTTATATGGTTCCTAAGGGTTAGAGAAGCTTCTTTAAACGATGGACCTGGACCTGTTCTTGTGCCAAAAAAAAACAGGTCTCTTTAGCTTCACAGACAGCTAAACAGTTAAATAAAAAATGAATATGACAGAACACAAATACACATAAAAAAGGAGGGAAAAAAAACATACTCAAAGAACACTAAGGGAAACACACTAAACTACTCTAAATATAGAAAAAAAAACAAAAAAAAACAATGGATGAGAAATACAAAAAACAAAAGATGAGAAATATGAGAAATACATTTTCAATACAGCTGATTTTAGATTTAAATGTTACTGTACATTTGTATTAGCTGATTTTCTTTGTTTATTATGACATGGATTTATTAATGTGCTTTGGAAAGTCATAAAGGGCTTCTGTAGTTGGGCAAACACACTGTGCTTTTAGGGGCACTTAGCTGGCATTTGAGATTAGTTTTAGATGCTTTAGAGTTCCTTCATATCTGTTTCTGACCAACCTTTAGCCTTTTTCTGACTTGCGCCAAGCTGCTTCAAACTGCTTCTGAATTTCTTCTGACTTGTTCTTTCTGACTTAAACTCAAGTAGTAGGTAAACAAACCAAGGGAAGTTTGGTTTACTGGAATTGTGCCGAACAGCAAAAAATCTGCAAGCCACCTAATATTTGGGGCATTGTTAGAGAAAGTGGTGTATTTTTTGCATTTTGTATTTTAATTTTCAGTTATTTTAAACGGTGTTATTTATTCTATGTTGTATTTTAATGGATGGGTTATCTGTAATGTAGTTTTAATATTTTTTTTTATTTGGTGCTATGGCTGTTATTGGTCATTTTGTTGTATAGTTGTATCTTGTTCTGTTCATTGTTGTGATCTTGTCTTGTCTTGTCTTTGCTGAGTGTGGCTGTCGTAACAATTTCATAATTTTCCTTTGGGATTAATAAAGTATTCCGTATTCTGTAGTGCCTGAATCTGTCAGGCCTCCCATAGCTGAGTCTAATGTGTCTTGGGGTGACCCTGGTGGAAGACGCAGGCTAACCTGAGGTGCAGAGTCTAAGCGCCAACTGGTGTTCACCAGAGCTCTGATGGTGGAGATGGACTTAGCTGCTTGTTGGCACCAGGCAGGGGTCCTCAGGGTCGCCCCACCACGGGGTGAGCAAGTTAGGATCTGGGAGCGAAGGAACCGATGTGGAACAGACGGAAGCATAGTCCGAGTAAGTAGTCAGCCAATAGGAATTGAGAGTCAGGAAGGTCATCAGCCAGATAGGAAATCGAGAGCCAGGAAGGTCATCAGCCAAAGCCAGGTCATGCATGGAGAAACATGGAAAACAGGAGAAAGCAAGCTGAGATGCACCTTGAAGCACAAACACACAAGCAAAGGACTGCAAGCCAACAGTTGATATACTGTATTTATACTGTGTGCAACCTCATCACTAAGCGACGCCCAGAAAGCAGCAGGAAGTGATGAAGCAATCAGAGTATATAAAAGATAGCAGTCAGCACATGTCCAAGATGGCTGTAGACAGGAAGGCAAGGTAAGACCTTGACAGAACCTCACTGAAGTCTATAGGAGCTGAAACTTTCTGGCCTTTTTCAGAAACAATGTGCAAGCTTTTGGTAAAAATTGGATTTGGGTAGCTGGGCACTGCCATGAGGGATATGCACCAATCCAAACATTTATTTTTTAAATACAATTTGGTGGAGAGCAAGCCTTTTAGTATAGCTTGAACGGCAAAATTAAAAATATTAAATTGCTTTAATCTCTTTATTCCTGCCCAACATATAATGTATGTTCAGTGGCAAAAGGATGGGCTGTAATGCCCACATGCCGAACATATACGTCATTGGGTTGCCAATGTTTATGTGCTGAGAGAACGCTCACTGCATGATGGAGCTGTCAAGCACAGCACTTGGTCAGAGTCAAGGGTAGGTAGCCAGTTGACTGGCTTCCGATCATGTGACCACTGTGACAGTGGCCACGTGATTGCTGATCCTTCCCACCCCTGGGTGTTCCAAATTGTTTGAATGAATGCGGGGGCAGGTGGCAAGGGGTTAAATAACATGATTAGGAGGTGCCTTAAACCTGCAGATGAAGTGGTATACCAGTAGGATGTACTCCCACGAAAGTGACATAACGATTGCCGCTAAATTATGCTTCCAGTCCCCAGGCAGCTTCTGTTTGTAAAGAAAGCAGTCAGGGGACCCTAGATGATGTCATTGACCAGATATGGTAATGAACATATTTGGTCACTAATTTCAGCCAGATTCCCTGGCACTACGGTTTACATTCCAGTAGCACCTGGGAACTATCCATTGCAAAGTAAACTGTCAATTGCAATGGGAGTCCGACAGGAGAGGATTGTCATGCTTGGGTAGTTATTTACAGGGTAGTTAACGTCAGGGGTCATTGGGGTGTTGTTCGTCGTGATTGGTGATGCTTTTTTGTAAATAAAATGCTTTTGTGTGTTTTTATTTGCTATTTTTATTTATTTGTCAATGAGTGACAAGAATTACTATGTACCCAATACTCGTTAAAGCGGAGTTCCGGCCTCGGAAACGTTTTTTCAATAAATATACCCCAGGGACAGTCAGGGCTAGTGTATTTCTGAATGGATAGCCTCTGAACTGTCCCAGGTCGCACTTACATTTTAGAAGAAATACTTACCTTGAAATTTTCTTCTCCAGCGCTGCCATCTCAGGTGTGGGCAGCTGAAGCCAGGGCATCTTCTTCGGTGTCCTCTTCGGTCCCAGAATGCCCTGCACCGGCCCCGCTCCTCAGTTCTGGTGCAGGCACATCATCCCTGCACAGCTTCTGGGCATGCCCAGAAGCTGTTTAGCAGGGAATGACGTGCCTGCACCGGAACTGACGAGCGGGGCCGGTGCAGGTGCATTGATTCCTGGGAGCGATGCCGTTCAGCACCCAGGAGTCAATGCAAGCGGGAAGTGACAGCGCGGGCCATGGCCGCAGAGGGAGGAAGTAGAAGAAAGGTAAGTATATTTTCTTCAATATCAAGGTAAGTAATTAAAATCAGGAGTATCGGTTTCTTTTTTAGGTGACACAGAGCAAGCGGATGGCCCAAAGTGTTTTTTGAGGCTGAAACTCCGCTTTAATGTGAGGGAGAGTGACAAATATTGGGGGTCACCCTATTTTAGAGTCCCTTTTAGACTCTGAACATGAGAGCAATGTGTCTTGATATAAATGCCTCCTGGTAAAGGACCCTCCCGATTTTGAGGGCAAGTTGCCTGGTATGGTTTTGGGGGGAGGGGGGGAGTGGTTGGCACACTCACTGCCCCTCCCCTTCCTGGCCAGCCTGTCTGCATGCCCAGATAAGGGTCTGCAATCGATTTTGGGGAGGGGGATGCAACATTATTTCTACGCATGGGTCCCCCTTAAAAACCCATACTGAGACCCTATCTAGAAATTAGGGTGGAATTACCCAAAAATACATACCAAACCCTTAGTCTCTGAATGGGTTTGGTTTTTACTTTAAGCACAAAAAAAATGGCATAGGGACCTCCCCCCCCCCCCCCAAAAAAAAAAAAAACAAGGCCTCCCCTCTCCCAAAAATCCATACCAGGCTCTTATCTAGTCATGCAACCTGGCTGGCCAGGAAAGGAAGTGAACCACCTCCCCATCAGGAATAAAACCAGGCCTTGTGTCCTGAACTCAGGAAGGTTCCTCATCTTAGGGGGAGAAAGGCTCCATCCTCACAACCCAGGCCCTGTGGATGTGGTGTGTAGGTCTGTGAGGGGAAGACTTATCGGAATTTGGAAGCCACATTAAAAATGAGGGGACTCCTATAAGGGCACTAAATACACTAGTTTACAAAAATAAATGAAATAGTAATTAAAAAAAAATTGTGCACCAATGTCTTCTAGAAAAAAAAAAGTCCTATGATGTAAACCCAACATCAATCACATTGTTCGGTGATGTAGATCCATTATCAATTAGGATAAACAACATCCTGACGGCCCGCATATGACGATCCTCTCCCGCTGGACTCCTTTTACAATTAACAGTTCGCCAGTGTTGCTGGAATGTAAACAGCTGCAAAAGGAAATCTGGCTGACACCATTGTGGTCTTACCCATATTTATTCAAGGAGATCACCCAGGATTCCCACTGTGCCTCGAAGCTTTATTTAGTGTCCGTAATAATATTGCCACTAAATTAATGATTTATGGCTGCAGCAGCTGGAGGTTTGGGTGGTTGGAGGAACTGGCCAAATCTGGCCATTTAGTTTTCCTGTTCAGCAAACTGTGAACATCTTGGGTTTGGGTCAAACTCATGGTCAACTTGAACCCAAAGCTCATTCCCGTACACAAGCCATAGGGCATCACAAGCCACAAGCCAGACATAGGTATGGAATAATACAGCGAGCATATCTGTAGGGTGACACCCACTTGTGGCTATTGGAAGCACATAGCATTCAACCCCAAGGTACAGTGCCACAAGCAGATGGAAAAAATATACTTGCAAAAAAAAAAAAAAAAAAACATTTTATATTGGGAACATATTATCTTCAGAAATTCAAACTGAGAATATAATGAAAGCACAAAGCAAAACAAACCAAAAAACAAAAAAATAAAACAAAAACAAAAAATGTTACTCTCAGTGGAAATCGTATATATCAAAATTACATATAGATCTGGAAGCTACAGGTATATATATATATATATATATATATATATATATATGTTTTAAGTTTGCATTGTTTTATTGTAAGCTACGTTTATATGTCACATTACTCTGTGACACGTTTACTTAAAAAAATAAAATAAAAAAAGAGGGTTAATAAATTTTAATGAGACTTTTTCCAACTGTTTGCCTGGTGGTGGTTTGACACGCACAGCAGATTATCATTTACACCTCTTAGCATAGTGATTATAAGGATCTGATACAAATACTGTATAATTTAGGATTCAATTTCACTGAATTTATTTCATGTTAAAGAGCAGTAAGCCTTTCCATGACAGGATTAAATACTGTATATTGATTTAACCTCCAAGATTATTTTAATAGATATATATTAAAGGTGTGTGTGCATATATATATATATATATATATATATATATATATACAGTATCTCACAAAAGTTAGTACACCCCTCACATTTTTGTAAATATTTTATTATATCTTTTCATGTGACAACACTGAAAATGACGATTTGCTACAATGTAAAGTAGTGAGTGTACAGCTTGTATAACAGTGTACATTTGCTGTCCCCTGAAAATAACTCAACACACAGTCATTAATGTCTAAACTGCTGGCAACAAAAGTGAGTACACCCCTAAGTGAAAATGTCCAAATTGGGCCCAATTAGCCATTTTCCCTCCCTGGTGTCATGTGACTCGTTAGTGTTACAAGGTCTCAGGTGTGAATGGGGAGCAGGTGTGTTAAATTTGGTGTTATCGCTCTCACTCTCTCATACTGGTCACTGGAAGTTCAACATGGCACCTCATGGTAAAGAAGTCTCTGAGGATCTGAAAAAAAAGGATTATTGCTCTACATAAAGATAAAAGATGACCTAGGCTAAAAGAAGACCCTGAAACTGAGCTTCAGCATGGTGGCCAAAACCATACAGTGGTTAAACAGGACAGTTTTCACCCAGAACAGGCCTCGCTATGGTTGACCAAAGAAGTTGAGTGCACGTGCTCATCATCATATCCAGAGGTTATCTTTGAGAAATAGAAATATGAGTGCTGCCAGCATTGCTGCAGAGGTTGAAGGGGTGGGGGGTCAGCCTGTCAGTGCTCAGAACTGACGAGCGGGGCCGGTGCAGGTGCATTGATTCCTGGGAGCGATGCCGTTCAGCACCCAGGAGTCAATGCAAGCGGGAAGTGACAGCGCGGGCCATGGCCGCAGAGGGAGGAAGTAGAAGAAAGGTAAGTATATTTTCTTCAATATCAAGGTAAGTAATTAAAATCAGGAGTATCGGTTTCTTTTTTAGGTGACACAGAGCAAGCGGATGGCCCAAAGTGTTTTTTGAGGCTGAAACTCCGCTTTAATGTGAGGGAGAGTGACAAATATTGGGGGTCACCCTATTTTAGAGTCCCTTTTAGACTCTGAACATGAGAGCAATGTGTCTTGATATAAATGCCTCCTGGTAAAGGACCCTCCCGATTTTGAGGGCAAGTTGCCTGGTATGGTTTTGGGGGGAGGGGGGGAGTGGTTGGCACACTCACTGCCCCTCCCCTTCCTGGCCAGCCTGTCTGCATGCCCAGATAAGGGTCTGCAATCGATTTTGGGGAGGGGGATGCAACATTATTTCTACGCATGGGTCCCCCTTAAAAACCCATACTGAGACCCTATCTAGAAATTAGGGTGGAATTACCCAAAAATACATACCAAACCCTTAGTCTCTGAATGGGTTTGGTTTTTACTTTAAGCACAAAAAAAATGGCATAGGGACCTCCCCCCCCCCCCCCCCAAAAAAAAAAAAAACAAGGCCTCCCCTCTCCCAAAAATCCATACCAGGCTCTTATCTAGTCATGCAACCTGGCTGGCCAGGAAAGGAAGTGAACCACCTCCCCATCAGGAATAAAACCAGGCCTTGTGTCCTGAACTCAGGAAGGTTCCTCATCTTAGGGGGAGAAAGGCTCCATCCTCACAACCCAGGCCCTGTGGATGTGGTGTGTAGGTCTGTGAGGGGAAGACTTATCGGAATTTGGAAGCCACATTAAAAATGAGGGGACTCCTATAAGGGCACTAAATACACTAGTTTACAAAAATAAATGAAATAGTAATTAAAAAAAAATTGTGCACCAATGTCTTCTAGAAAAAAAAAAGTCCTATGATGTAAACCCAACATCAATCACATTGTTCGGTGATGTAGATCCATTATCAATTAGGATAAACAACATCCTGACGGCCCGCATATGACGATCCTCTCCCGCTGGACTCCTTTTACAATTAACAGTTCGCCAGTGTTGCTGGAATGTAAACAGCTGCAAAAGGAAATCTGGCTGACACCATTGTGGTCTTACCCATATTTATTCAAGGAGATCACCCAGGATTCCCACTGTGCCTCGAAGCTTTATTTAGTGTCCGTAATAATATTGCCACTAAATTAATGATTTATGGCTGCAGCAGCTGGAGGTTTGGGTGGTTGGAGGAACTGGCCAAATCTGGCCATTTAGTTTTCCTGTTCAGCAAACTGTGAACATCTTGGGTTTGGGTCAAACTCATGGTCAACTTGAACCCAAAGCTCATTCCCGTACACAAGCCATAGGGCATCACAAGCCACAAGCCAGACATAGGTATGGAATAATACAGCGAGCATATCTGTAGGGTGACACCCACTTGTGGCTATTGGAAGCACATAGCATTCAACCCCAAGGTACAGTGCCACAAGCAGATGGAAAAAATATACTTGCAAAAAAAAAAAAAAAAAAAACATTTTATATTGGGAACATATTATCTTCAGAAATTCAAACTGAGAATATAATGAAAGCACAAAGCAAAACAAACCAAAAAACAAAAAAATAAAACAAAAACAAAAAATGTTACTCTCAGTGGAAATCGTATATATCAAAATTACATATAGATCTGGAAGCTACAGGTATATATATATATATATATATATATATATATATATATGTTTTAAGTTTGCATTGTTTTATTGTAAGCTACGTTTATATGTCACATTACTCTGTGACACGTTTACTTAAAAAAATAAAATAAAAAAAGAGGGTTAATAAATTTTAATGAGACTTTTTCCAACTGTTTGCCTGGTGGTGGTTTGACACGCACAGCAGATTATCATTTACACCTCTTAGCATAGTGATTATAAGGATCTGATACAAATACTGTATAATTTAGGATTCAATTTCACTGAATTTATTTCATGTTAAAGAGCAGTAAGCCTTTCCATGACAGGATTAAATACTGTATATTGATTTAACCTCCAAGATTATTTTAATAGATATATATTAAAGGTGTGTGTGCATATATATATATATATATATATATATATATATATATATACAGTATCTCACAAAAGTTAGTACACCCCTCACATTTTTGTAAATATTTTATTATATCTTTTCATGTGACAACACTGAAAATGACGATTTGCTACAATGTAAAGTAGTGAGTGTACAGCTTGTATAACAGTGTACATTTGCTGTCCCCTGAAAATAACTCAACACACAGTCATTAATGTCTAAACTGCTGGCAACAAAAGTGAGTACACCCCTAAGTGAAAATGTCCAAATTGGGCCCAATTAGCCATTTTCCCTCCCTGGTGTCATGTGACTCGTTAGTGTTACAAGGTCTCAGGTGTGAATGGGGAGCAGGTGTGTTAAATTTGGTGTTATCGCTCTCACTCTCTCATACTGGTCACTGGAAGTTCAACATGGCACCTCATGGTAAAGAAGTCTCTGAGGATCTGAAAAAAAAGGATTATTGCTCTACATAAAGATAAAAGATGACCTAGGCTAAAAGAAGACCCTGAAACTGAGCTTCAGCATGGTGGCCAAAACCATACAGTGGTTAAACAGGACAGTTTTCACCCAGAACAGGCCTCGCTATGGTTGACCAAAGAAGTTGAGTGCACGTGCTCATCATCATATCCAGAGGTTATCTTTGAGAAATAGAAATATGAGTGCTGCCAGCATTGCTGCAGAGGTTGAAGGGGTGGGGGGTCAGCCTGTCAGTGCTCAGACCATACGCCGCTCACCGCATCAAATTGGTCTGCATGGCTGTCATCCCAGAAGAAAGCCTCTTCTAAAGATGATGCACAAGAAAGCCCGCAAACAGTTTGCTGAAAACAAGCAGACTAAGGACATGGATTACTGGAACCATGTCCTGTGGTCTAATGAGACCAAGATAAACTTATTGGGTTCAGATGATGTCAAGCGTGTGTGGCAGGAACCAGGTGAGGAGTACAAAGACAAGTGTGTCTTGCCTACAGTCAAGCATGGTGGTAGGAGTATCATTGTCTGGCACTGGGGAGCTACAGTTTATTGAGGGAGCCATAAATGCCAACATGTACTGTGATATACTGAAGCAGAGCATGATCCCCTCCCTTTGGAGATTGGGCCAAAGGGCAGTATTCCAACATGATAATGACCCCAAACACACCTCCAAGACGACCATTGCCTTGGTAAAGAAGCTGTAATTTGGCCCAACTTGGACATTTTGACTTGGGGGTGTACTTACTTTTTGTTGCCAACTGTTTAGACATTATTGGCTGTATGTTGAGTTACTGTATTTTGAGGGGACAGCAAATTTACACTGTTATACAAGCTGTACACTCACTACTTTACATTGTAGTAAAGTGTAATTTCTTCAGTGTTGTCACATAAAAAGATAGAATAAAATATTTAAAGATGTGAGGGGTGTACACACTTTTGTGAAATACTGTACACATATATATATATATATATATATATATACATATATATACACACTCACACACATGCACATGCATGCACACACACACTATATTGTCAAAAGTATTGGAACGCCTGCCTTTACATGAACTTTAGTGGCATCCCAGTCTTAGTCCTTAAGGTTCAATAGTGAGTTGGCCCACCCTTTGCATCTATAACAGCTTCAACTCTTCTCGAAAAGCCATCCACAAGGTTTAGGAGTGTGTCTATGGGAATGTTTGACCATTCTTCCAGAAGTGCATTTGTGAGGTCAGGCACTGATGTTGGATGAGAAGGCCTAGCTCACAGTCTCCACTCTTATTAATTCTAAAGGTGTTCTATCTGGTTGAGATCAGGCCAATTCCTCCACCCCAAACTCGATCATCCATGTCTTTATAGACCTTGCTTTGTGCACTGGTGCGCAGTCATGTTAGAACAGGATGGGGCCATCCCCAAACAGTTCCCACAAAGTTGAGAGCAAGAAATTGTGCAAAATGTCTTGGTATGCTTAAGAGTTCCCTTCACTGGAACTGGCCAAGCCCAACCTCTGAAAAACAACCCCACAACATAACCCCCCCTCCACCAAATGATTTGGACCAGTGCACAAAGCAAGGTCCATAAAGACATAAAGGAGCGAGTTTGGGGTGGAGGAACATGACTGGCCTGCACAGAGTCCTCACCTCAACCCAATAGAACACCTTTGGGATGAATTAGAGTGGAGACTGCGAGCCAGGCCTTCTTGTCCAACATCCTTCCCAGAAGAGTTGAAGCTGTTATGGCTGCAAAGGGTGGGCCAACTCAATTTTGAACCCTACAGACTAAGACTGCAATGCCATTAAGTTCATGTGCGTGTAAAGCTAGGTGTCCCAATACTTTTGGCCCCCCTGCTAAAGCACATTTTCCCACCAGATCTCCCCCTCAGAGGGTCCCAACAATCACTGACTGCACTGATGGCGGTCCTGGAGTCCTTAGTGTCCAAAGTGGATATAGTCCTGGGCAAACGGGCTAACAAAAAGTGTCCCCCCACCTTCACCTGCCTCATTTGTTTCATCAGATCCTGAATCTAATTCGGCCGCCACAGATGCGAGTTACCCTTCTGGATCTGAGTCAACGCACCCTGCGCGCTCAGATAGTGAGGATGATTCCTCAGCTCCTCTAGCCGCGCATGAAAAGGCACGAGTGGATGCACTGATTGTGCCAGTGCGTGAAACTCTAAAGATGGAGGAAGCGGCTGATGCTGCAACAGTGGGGTTGTCCAAAACACAGCTTTGCGATCCCTAAGCGTTTTGAGCTGCGGTATCCTTATGAGGATTCCCTGCTAAAAAAGTGGATGGTTCCACCTATTGTGGACTCCAGGTTAAATAAAGCAACCCTAATTCCAGTGGAGGGGGAACCGGCTGACAGGAGGTCGGAGGCTCTGACCTGCCATATGTTCACGGTGGCCAGTTCGGTGCTTAGGCCGTTTTTTACTATTGCCCTGGTGTCGCAAACTCTGACCGAGTGGGCCAAACTTTTATGCCGGGACCTGGAGGGGGAACAGCTTCCTCCTGCTTTTGCGAAGCTGGAGGATCAGTTGGTCCAGGGGCTACAGTTTATCTGTGATGCCTCTTTGGATGCGGTTCCCTTGCTTTCTAGACTGTCTGTCTCAGCAATGGTCCTTCAGCGTATTATTTGGCTAAAATGCTGGTCGGCAGACCAGATCTCTAAGAAGGCCTTATCTGATCTCCCATTTGTGGGGCATTGCCTGTTTGAAGTTTCCTTGGATGACATCATTAAGGGCATCACGGGGCACGGGGGGGGGGGAGTACTCTTTTTCTGCAGGCTTCCAAGGGTAAGGAGCCCCGTCAGAGACAGGGGCTGTTCTTCTCAGCTCATAGGAGGCTTTTTTGTCCCTCAGGGTCTCAAGACAAGGGATCTAAGCTCTTCAGGGCATCCACCAGAGGTTCCAAGTGGCCCTGGTCTGGCAAACCATGAGCGAGCTCTTCCAGACATGTGGACAAGTCTTCCTCTGCATATAGGGGGCGCCCTAACCCATATCTGGGGTGGGGGGATGTCTTCATTGGTTTTCGGATCTGTGGACCTCCCTGGTACAGGACAAGTGGGTCTACAAAGTCTTCCATTGCGGTTACAAGATCAAAATTCGGTCTTAGCTTCCAAAAAGGTTCTTCCCTTCTAACCTGCGCTTGTCCCCAGATCACTTATGGGGCCTCTTTGGGGTAGTGCGAGACTTGTTATTCCAAAGAGAGATTGTCCCAGTTCCAAATTCAAAACGTTTTCAGGGGTTCTACTCAAACCTGTTCACTGTTCCCAAGAAGGAAGGCAAGGTACGTCCAATTCTGGACCTCAAGGCGCTAAACTGAGGGTACAGAAGTTCCAAATGGAGTCCATTCGCACGGAGCTGGCTGCATTGTCTAGTCGTTCACCTGGTGGTTCACAGAGATAAGGTGGTTCTTCGTCCCTGTCTGCCGTTCCATCCAAAGGTCGTCTCTGATTTCCATTTGAATGAAGACATTGTGTTGCCTTCCCTGTGTCCCAGGCCGAAACACCCAAAGGAAATTGCCTTGCATTCCCTGGATGGGGTTTGGCAATCAGGGTGTACCTGGCAGCTACAGAGTCTTTTAGGAAGTCAGACTCACTATTTATTTGTACTCATGGAAGGACCTCAAAGGGTTGGCTGCTTCTGCTGCGACCATTTCCAGATGGATTAGATAGACAGTGGTTCAGGCCTATTCAATTATGGGTCAGGTTCCTCCTTTCCCTGTTAAGGCGCACTCTACTCAGGTGCTTAGTGCCTCCTGGGCCTTCCGTCATCTGGCATCAGTTATGCAGGTTTGCAAGGCAGCCACCTGGTCGTCTGTGCACACTTTCACAAAGTTTTACCAGGTGGATGTTTTGGCATCTGTGGATGCTTCTTTTGGCCACAAGGTATTGCAGGCTGCTGTTTAGAGGACCTGGTCCTCTTTGGGAGAGTATTGTTTTGTTCAGATGAGCTCCAGTTGTTTATGGTTGAGCTCCATATTTCCTGCTGGCTATGATTTAGCCTAGGGAATTTTTTTTCTGCTGTTCCCACCCCTCATGTTTGACACTGCTTTGGGACGTCCCAAAGGTAAAGAAGATAGGGAGCTGTGTCTATCAATGAATGAAAGAGAAAATGGGATTTTTGACTTAACTTGACCATAAAATCCATTTCTCTGATGTTCATTGAAGGACACAGCACCCACCCCTTTATGGAGTTGGCTTTCTTCTGGCACTGCTTGTAACAAAACTGAGTGGTTATAGCCAAGAGTGGGAGTATACCAGAAGGATTGCCCCATAGGCGTTGTCAAGTTTTTTTCCTGCCTAGTGTCCTACTCCTACTCCTGTAGGGGGCAGCATAACCCAACGGTGAAGAAGATAGGGAGCTGTGTCTATCAATGAATGAAAGAGAAAATGGGATTTTTGACTTACCATAAAATCCATTTCTCTGATGTTCATTGACGGACACAGAACCCACCCCGTTATGGAGTTGGCTTTCTTCTGGCACTGCTTGTAACAAAACTGAGTGGTTATAGCCAAGAGTGGGAGTATACCCCAAGGATTGCCCCATAGGCGTTGTCAAGTTTTTTTCCTGCCTAGTGTCCTACTCCTACTCCTGTAGGGGGCAGCATAACCCAACGGTGAAGAAGATAGGGAGCTGTGTCCATCAATGAACGAAAGAGAAAATGGGATTTTTGACTTACCATAAAATTATTTTCTCTGATGTTCATTGACGGACACAGCACCCACCCCTTTATGGAGTTGACTTTCTTCTGAAAATGCTTGTAACAAAACTGAGTGGCTATAGCCGTGAGTGGGAGTATAACCCCAGGGACTGCCCCATAGGCATAGTCAAGTTTTTTTTTTCCTGCCTAGTGTCCTACTCCTGTAGGGGGCAGCATAACCCAAAGGTGAAGAAGATAAGGAGCTATGTCCTTCAATGACCATCAGAGAAATGGGTTTTCCGGTAAGTCAAAAATCCAATTTTTTAACAGATATGGGATACTCAAATTTGTTTAAATTGATTACAAAAGCTGCATTAGGGTATAATAATAATAATAATAATAATAATAATAAATGGTAATAGTAATAGTTATTAATTTTATTATTATTATATGTATATTGTATACAGTTTATAATACAGTTTATAATAATAATAATGTGAATTATTATTCTATAGTGATAAGTATACTAACAATAATAATAATAATAATAATAATAATAATAATAATAATAATAATAATAATAATAATAATATCATAATAATATAAAAATATTGTTATTATTATCACTATAAAATAATAATAATAATAATAATAATAATAATAATAATAATAATGGTAATAATAATAATAATGGTAATAGTAATAGTTATTAATTTTATTATTATTATTATTTTATAGTGATAATAATAACAATATTTTTATATTATGATGATTATTATTATTATTATTATTATTATTATTATTATTATTATTATTATTATTATTATTATTATTATTATTATTGTTAGTATACTTATCACTATAGAATAATAATTCACATTATTATTATAAACTGTATACAATATAAATATTCTTTTTTTGTTTCATTTGTAATTTGTCAAATCTATAACAGATAACCACACCAGATGCGAAGCATCCAGGAAGAGCGTCTGTGAATTCCAGCGGGTGCATTGACTTTGCTCTTCAGATCACAAGATCTCCGTGACTATCCTGTTTTGCTGAAAGGTCATCTTTGTTTTATCCGCATGCTAACGCTTTGCTTCTGTTTGTTGTAATTGATAGATTGATCTGAGCCTTCTATCATTCCTCATGAATTCAGATCATGTAGATTAAGAGCTGCAGGATTATCAGACACAGCAGCAGCAGACAGAATTGAAGAATTATCTGAATATAATCTTGTGGAATTCTAAAGCACTGCTATTAAGCGGCATATTACTCACCGAGGAAATTGTTACCCATTAATCTGGCCACGATGCAGGGATATAGATTGTCCACTTTTTATTCAAACATATTTCCTCCTGTTCATTATTTATAATGGTTGAAGATTAAGCTGCATTACAACATTTTTTTTTTTCTCCATAAATAGGGTCAAGCTTGAAACTAGCAGAAAATAAAACTGATAGCAATCCATTAGGAGCTTTACGCATATTTCCATTTTAACCACTAAATAAGATAATGCTGTGCTCAAATTAAGTTAATTTTGTTTATTTTCTAAGTAGAAAACATAAGAATTACTGATGAGTGAACTGTTTGAAATCTGTTCCACCAGCCGCTTGTCTGATTCGCTCATACAATCCTATTCATCTCGTTGAGATATGCCTTTTCTTTTTAGAAAATATTTTAAAAGGCATGACTGCCTTCCAAGACTTGCAACAGGCATTCAAATACACTATAATACAAAAAGTATGTGGAGGCACCTATGTAAGCTTGTTGAACATCCAATTTTAAAATCGTGGCCATTAACCACTTGCCGACCGCCGCCCGACTTTATACAGCGGCGGTCAGCCCCTCCCAGGCAAAGTGACGTACCGGTACGTCACTAGCCTGGGAGCGAATAGGGGGCGAACGCGCGCCACCGGAGGCGCGCTCCCGCCCCCGCTCGTACCCGAAGAAGCCGGCGCGTGTCACCGGCGGACCCGATGTCCGCCGGTCACTCGCGATCGTCGGGTAGAGAGGGAGAAAGGCAGGCGGCTAATGTAAACACAGCCGCCTGTTACTCTCCCCTGTGTAAAAGCACTGATCACTCGGTCCTGCTATGTAGGACCGTTGATCTGTGCTGTTACACACACAGCCACATCCAATGACAGTAAGAAACACGCCCCTAGGGACACACTTAACCCCTCCCTCTCCAATAAAGTTAACCCCTTCCCTCCCAGTGTCATTTTTACAGTAACAGTGCATATGTATAGCATTGATTACTGTAGTAATGTCACTGGTACCCCCAAAAGTGTCAATGTCAAGGGTCCGATCTGTCCGCCGCAATGTCGCAGTACCGGAAAAAAAAATTGCAGATCGCCGCCATTACTCGTTAAAAAAAAAAACAACAAAAAAGACAAAAATCTTTCCCTTAGTTACTAAACGCAATAACTTTTGCGCAAACCAATCAAAATACGCTTATTGTGATTTTTTTTTTTACCAAACATTGGTAGCAGAAAACAAATTGGCCAAAAATTTAAAACGATTTTGATTTTTACATTTTTTTGGGGGGAATTTCATATAAAAAAAATGTGAAAAATATTGTTATTTTTGCAAAATTGTCGCTCTTTTTTTGTTTATAGCGCATGATCAAAAAAATCGCACAGGTGATCAAATACCACCAAAAGAAAGCTCTGTTTGTGGGAAAAAAAGGACATCAAATTCATTTGGGTACAGCGTTGCACGACCGCGCAATTGTCCGTTAAAGTCACGCAGTGCCGAATCGCAAAATACCCCCTGGTCAGGAAGGGGGTAAAATCTTCCGGGGCTTAAGTGGCTAATATGGAGCTCCTCTTCCTCATGCATCTGGAACATCCTCCACTCATCTAGAAAAGAGTTCACATTTTTGGATGTGCGTCCGTGAGAATTTCCCTTTTCATCTAAAAGACCATTTGTGATGTCAGGTACTGATGGTAGATGAGAAGACCTGGTGCAGAATGTTCCAGTAAATAAAGGAGTTCAGTAGGGTTGAAGTTAGGGTAATGTGCAGGACTTCCTTCAAATCCAACTTAAACCCAACTCATCAAACTATGTCTTTATGGAGCTGGCTTTGTGAACAGGGGAACAGTCATGCTGGAACATAAAAAGGGCCTTCACCCAACTGTTGCTACAAGGTTAGAAGCCCATGTCTTTGTATAGTGGTACCCTTCACCAGAAATACCTTAACTCAATATTATAGAAGGGTGCGGACATACTTTCGGTCGTACAGTCTTATGACGGTCCGGTGAACACACAATTTTAGCCATGTAGTGTAAAGTCAAAACTTTTTTAAAGAAAAGTGGAAGAATGAACCACGTCCAGACCAGGCCTTTTCTGGTATTTTTTATTTACATGTAACAATCAGTAATTTTTTTAAAGAAAATTTCTTATACCCCCAAATATTATCTATTTTTTTTTTAAAGCAGAGGCCCTAGAGAATAAATTGGTGGGATTGGCAATTTTTTGTCACATGGTATTTGGGCAGCAGTTTTTTAAATGCAAATTCTTTGGAAAAAAAAAAAAACAAATTTAACCACTTAAGGACTTGAAGGTTTTACCCCCTTATTGACCAGGCTATTTTTTGCGATACTTTAACTGATAATTGTGTGGTCGTGCGACGCTGTACCCAAATAAACTTTATGTCCTTTATTCCCACAAATAGAGCTTTCCTTTGGTGACATTTGATCACCTGTGCGGTTTTTATTTTTTTGCGCTATAAACAAAAAAAGAGCGACAATTCTGAAAACAATATTTTTTACTTTCTGCTATAAAACATATCCGATAAAAAAAAAAAAAATAAAAAAATTTTTTTTTTCATCAATTTAGGCCAATATGTATTCTGCCACATATTTTCGGTAAACAAAAAATCCCAATAAGCGTATATTGATTGGTTTGCGCAAAAGTTATCGTGTCTACAAACTAAGGGATAGATTTATGTCATTTTTATTTATTTATTATTTTTTACTAGTAATGACGGCAATCTGCGATTTTTAGGGACTGCGACATCGCGGTGGACAGATCGGACCCCCTAAGTGACATTTTTGACACTTTTGGGGGGACCAGTGACATTACTACAGTAATCAGTGCTATACATATACACTGTTACTGTAAAAATGACACAGGCAGGGAAGGGGTTAACTTTATTTGAGAAGGAGGGGTTAAGTGTGTCCCTAGGGTCGTGCTTCTTACTGTGATTGGATGTGGCTGTGTGTGTAACTGCAGAGAAATACGATCCTGCATAGCAGGACCGTATAATCTCTGCACTTACACAGGGGAGAATGTCAGGCGGCTTTGTTTACATTAGCCGCCTGCCTTTCTCCCGCTGTACCGGCCGATCGCGGTGAGCGGCGGACATTGGGTCCGCCGCTTACACGCGTGGGGGGGTCAGTGAACGTTCGGGGCGGGAGCACGCCTCCAGCGGCGCACGCTCGCCCCCTAGAGCCTCACGCTTTGCCTGTGAGGGGCTGACTGCCAACGTAAATAGTCGTGCAACGGTCGGCAAGAGGTTAAGGACACGGTTGCTATTCTGAAAAGCTTCTGGAGCTGCAGTGCTGGGACCTATAAGCAGCCTAGATCTGATAGAAAGTGGGTGGTGTCCAAGAGAAGCTGGAAGGAGGCAGTTGTCCTGGAGACTTGTGAGTAAATACTATATAGTGTATATAAGCAGTGCTAAAAATATGCGCTGTTACTGTACTAATGACACTGGCAGGAAAGGGTTTCACACCAGGGGCGATCAAAGGGGTAAGTGTGTCCCTTGGGGGTGCTTTATAACTGTGTGGGGGATGGACTCACTGGATGAACACAGAGACCTGTGTTCCTAAATAGAAGGAACATAGGATCCCTGTGTTCATCTCTGACAGCACCTGTACCTCTACGTCGCTTCATGTAATAAATATCCGGGGCGCGCGTGCGCCGATTGACAAGAGGGGGAGGCTCTCAGTGGGTCCACGTGGTCGCGATGTTTACCGGCCAGCCGCGATCACTTCCCATGGAGACAGAATGGCAGTCTGCCTATGTAAACAAGGTGGAGCGATCGTGGATGGCTGACGGACATCGTGTCCGCGCGGACCCGCTGTTTGGCTCCCCCTCTGGCCAATTGGTGCATGTGCGCACCTTTGGCGGAGCGAGCGCGCCTCTGGCTATCTATTACATGAAGCGACGTACAGGTACAGGCAGTCCCCGGGTTACAAACATCCGACTTACAAAGGACTCCTACTGATAATTGGAGGGAGACAACAGGAAGTGAGGAGAAATCTACCTCTAGGAAGGGAAACTCACTCCTGTAGGAGTTCTAATGGGAAAAAGGTGTCTCCACTGAAGCTTTATCACCAATCCTTGTTTCCACAACAACCCAACATTTTCAAAATCCAATTGTCATAGGGACAGGAAGTGAGGTGAAATCTTCTGAACAGGTGCACAGACAGCAAAACAAAGGTTACAGGGGTGTGCACCCTTCCCTATGCTATCCAAAAAACATAAAAATTATTTTTTTGGCTGGAGCTACACTTAAACAAAGTACCTGTTCCAAAATAAATTCAACTTAAGAACAAACCTACAGACCCTATCTTGTTTGTATTCCGGGGGGACTGCCTGTACGTCATTTCACGTAATAAAACTGACCTGCCTCAGTAAAACTACAGCAGCTGGTCGGCAAGTGGTTAATGCAAAAAAAAAACACAATACATAAGCCAATTTTTTGTAACATGTGAAAGATGGTGTTACACCGAGTAAATAAATACCAAACATGTCACGCTTTAAAATTGCGCACGCCCGTGCAACAGCGACAAACGGTGTAAATTTTACTATCCATATGTGATGCTTTAAAAGCCATTACAGGTTACCACGCTAGATGTACAGAGAAGGGCTAGTGCTAGAAATACTGCCCATGATCTGACATTCGCAGTGATACCTTCAAATGTGTGGGATGATTGCTGTTTGCGTGAGTGCGGGACTGATGTGCATGTTCACCTTTGCACATAAGCACAGGGGGGCACTTTACTTTTTTTTTAATTAATAATTTATTTATTTATTACACTAGTTTTTTTTTTTAATCACTTTTATTGCTGCTTGTTAGTTAGCTGCTAGGATTGCTTTTACAAGAGAGCTGACTGCTGGCTATAAAAAAATGGTGCCGGGATGATAGGGATCATCCTGTAATAGCTACCCAAAATCCAGAGATGTACAGGTACATCGCTAGCCTGGAAGTGCCTAAAAAAAGAAACATACATAATCACCTAGATGGATCCGAAGCTGCAGCTGTCCCCTGCCGGCTCTGCACTGAGAACTGAGTGCTCAAAGACCGCTGATTGCTCAGTTCCCCAGGCCATTCTGAGCACAGAGCGATGACTGTCAGTGCCTGCTCTCTGCTTTGCCCCTCCAGCGCTCACTGGAGCTATAGACTGTGGAGGGGGTGGGAGGGGCTGGCTCAGCCTTTCAGCAGTGAGCTGAGAGGATGAGCCAGCCACCAGTCAGACATCTGGGTGGATCCCAACATTATTGTTGGGAACCCTGCATTATTGTTGAGATCCCAGAAGGGTTCTGTGACGGTTTTAGCCTGCTGTTGGCTGAATCTGAGTCATAGGAGTACAGAACTAAGTGCCCTCCTGTGACTTACAGGAGAAGTATGACCCCAGGAGCCCAGCGGACTCCATTTTGCTCAGTGGGGATCGGCAGATGATGGCTGCATCTCCGCTTACTTTGCAGAGATGGACCTGTCAGATCCCCGCTCCCCTCTATGGGAGATTGGATAAAAACAGACCGCCTGTCCATTTTCATCCGATCCGATCCTCCTGATGTTTGGAAAATATGGTTCCGATCCATCTGGATTTCACGGACCACATTGGAGAGCAGCGGGTGTCAGCGGGCATGTCACCGCTGACATCCTATGCTCCATAGAGGTACAAGGAGCTTTGCCTTAAAAAACAAAAAAACTGACAGGCGGACCTGATAGGAAAGCCTGTGTGAAAGGGGCCTAACAATAGTTGTAAATAGTTGTTTCCGACTAGAAATAAGTACAAACTAATGAACAGTATCTTAATGGATATATAGTAGGTTTCTGAATGGAATGGGGTAGTTAGGTGGAGGTTCAAGAATGAGATTTAGACGGAGGGAGAGACGGGAGAGAGAGGGAGGAGGGGAGAGAGCAGTGGCGGCCCCTGCATAGCGGGCGCCAGGGCGCCGCCCCCCTACCCCTAAAAAAAAGAAAAAAAAAATGACAGCAAACAAATAAAGTTTTTTTAAAAAAAAAATTTGGGTTCGCCGGCCTTTGCAATGGAAGTGGTGGCTAGGGGGGGGGGCGTAACCCGATCGCAAGTCCTTGCGATTGGACACCCCCACTTTCGGATATCCTGGCTGTGATTGGTCCAGTCTCCAGCCTGGACCAATCATCATCCAGGACATCCGATCCCTGACGTCACAATGGGGGCGGTGCCAGTGCGTGAGTCAGTCACTCACCGTCACCGCCGCTCGGAGGACGAGGGAGAAGCCGCTCTCCTTCCCGCCGCCGCCGCAGAGAGGACGGACTGGATCGAGGAGGGAAGAACCCGCCGCCGCCGCCAGGTAAGTGCATTAAATTGAAGGGAGCACGCACGCTGCACTCTGCATTGATTGGGGGACAATGCTGTGGGCACTCTGCATTTATTGGGGGACAATGCTGTGGGCACTCTGCATTTATTAGGGGCAATGCTGTGGGCACTCTGCATTTATTGGGGTACAATGCTGTGGCGCTCTGCATTTATTGGGGTACAATGCTGTGTCACTCTGCAATCATTGGGGTACAATGCTGTGGGCACTCTGCATTTATTGGGGTACAATGCTGTGGCGCTCTGCATTTATTGGGGTACAATGCTGTGGGCACTCTGCAATCATTGGGGTACAATGCTGTGGGCACTCTGCATTTATTGGGGTACAATGCTGTGGCGCTCTGCAATCATTGGGGTACAATGCTGTGGCACTCTGCAATCATTGGGGTACAATTCTGTGGCACTCTGCAATCATTGGGGTACAATTCTGTGGCACTCTGCAATCATTGGAGTACAATTCTGTGGTGCTCTGCATTTATTGGGGTACAATGCTGAGGCGCTCTGCATTTATTGGGGTACAATGTTGTGGCGCTCTGCATTTATTGGGGTACAATGCTGTGGGCACTCTGCATTTATTGGGATACAATGCTGTGGCACTCTGTAATCATTGGGGTACAATTCTGTGGCACTCTGCAATCATTGGGGTACAATGCTGTGGGCACTCTGCAATCATTGGGGTACAATGCTGTGGGCACTCTGCATTTATTGGGGTACAATGCTGTGGGCACTCTGCAATCATTTTGGGTACAATTCTGTGGCACTCTGCAATCATTGGGGTACAATGCTGTGGCACTCTGCAATCATTGGGGGACAATGCTGTGGGCACTTTGCATTTATTGGGGTACAATGCTGTGGCGCTCTGCATTTATTGGGGTACAATGCTGTGGGCATTCTGCAATCATTGGGGTACAATGCTGTGGGCACTCTGCATTTATTGGGGTACAATGCTGTGGCGCTCTGCAATCATTGGGGTACAATGCTGTGGCACTCTGCAATCATTGGGGTACAATTCTGTGGCACTCTGCAATCATTGGGGTACAATTCTGTGGCACTCTGCATTTATTGGGGTACAATGCTGAGGCGCTCTGCATTTATTGGGGTACAATGCTGAGGCGCTCTGCATTTATTGGGGTACAATGCTGTGGCGCTCTGCATTTATTGGGGTACAATGCTGTGGGCACTCTGCATTTATTGGGATACAATGCTGTGGCACTCTGCAATCATTGGGGTACAATTCTGTGGCACTCTGTAATCATTGGGGTACAATTCTGTGGCACTCTGCAATCATTGGGGTACAATGCTGTGGGCACTCTGCAATCATTGGGGTACAATGCTGTGTGCACTCTGCAATCATTGGGGACAATGCTGTGGCGCTCTGCAGTGATTGGGGACAATGCTGTGGCGCTCTGAATTGAAAGGGGCATGCACGCTGAACTCTGCATTGTGAGGGCACAGCACAGTGTTTATTGCATTGAAGGGGGCACAGCACAGTGTTCATTGCATTGAAGGGGGCACAGCTTCAAAGTCACGCAATTTTTTTACTGCGTTTTTTGGCGCGAAGCAATACCTATTACATTTTTCTTTTTGCGCCCCCCCCCCAAAAATTTTGAGCACCAGCCGCCACTGGGAGAGAGGGGAGAAGTGTATTGGGGAGACAGAAGGGGAGGGAAGGGAGGGAGCACTAGCAGGTTCGGGGTATAGAATCATGTAAACAATAGGTAGTTCGCAAATAATCTATTATGGTTAGACGGTAAATTTAGGATGGTGTAATCAAAGCGACCACATTCAGTCAGGTCCATAAATATTGGGACATCAACACAATTCTAATCTTTTTGGCTCTATACACCACCACAATGGATTTGAAATAAAACAAACAAGATGTGCTTTAACTGCAGACTTTCAGCTTTAATTTGAGGGTATTTGCATCCAAATCAGGTGAAAGGTGTAGGGATTACAACAGTTTGTATATGTGCCTCCCACTTTTTAAGGGACCAAAAGTAATGGGACAATTTGCTGCTCAGCTGCTCCATGGCCAGGTGTGTGTTATTCCCTCATTATCCCATTTACAAGGAGCAGATGAAAGGTCCAGAGTTCATTTCAAGTGTGCTATTTGCATTTGGAATCTATTGCTGTCAACTCTCAATATGAGATCCAAAGAGCTGTCACTATCAGTGAAGCAAGCCATCATTAGGCTGAAAAAACAAACCAAACCTATCAGAGAGATAGCAAAAACATTATGTGTGGCGAAATCAACTGTTTGGAACATCCTTATAAAGAAAGAACGCACCGGTGAGCAAAAGACCCGGAAGACCACAGAAAACAACTGTGGTGGATGACCAAAGAATTCTTTCCCTGGTGAAGAAAACACCCTTCACTACAGTTGGCCAGATCAAGAACACTCTCCAGGAGGTAGGTGTATGTGTGTCAAAGTCAACAATCAAGAGAAGACTTCACCAGAGTGACTACAGAGGGTTCACCACAAGATGTAAACCATTGGTGAGCCTCAAAAACAGGAAGTCCAGATTAGAGTTTTCCAAACAACATCTAAAAAAGCTTTCGCAGTTCTGGAACAACATCCTATGGACAGATGAGACCAAGATCAACTTGTACCAGAGTGATGGGAAGAGAAGAGTATGGAGAAGGAAAGGAACTGCTCATGATCCAAAGCATACCACCTCATCAGAGAAGCATTGTGGTTGTAGTGTCATGGCGTGGGCATGTATGGCTGCCAATGGAACTGGTTCTCTTGTATTTATTGATGATGTGACTGCTGACAAGAGCAGCAGGATGAATTCTGAAGTGTTTTTCGGGCAATATTATCTGCTCATATTCAGCCAAATGCTTCAGAACTCATTGGATGGCGCTTCACAGTGCAGATGGACAATGACCCGAAGCATACTGCGAAAGCAACCAAAGAGTTTTTTAAGGGAAAGAAGTGTAATGTTATGCAATGGCCAAGACAATCACCTGACCTGAATCCGATTGAGCATGCATTTCACTTGCTGAAGACAAAACTGAAGGGAAAATGCCCCAAGAACAAGCAGGAACTGAAGACAGTTGCAGTAGAGGCCTGGCAGAGCATCACCAGGGATGAAACCCAGCGTCTGGTGATGTCTCTGCGTTCCAGACTTCAGGCTGTAATTGACTGCAAAGGATTTGCAACCAAGTATTAAAAAAAGAAAGTTTGATTTATGATTGTTAATCTGTCCCATTACTTTTGGTCCCTTAAAAAGTGGGAGGCACATATACAAACTGTTGTAATTCCTACACCGTTCACCTGATTTGGATGTAAATACCCTCAAATTAAAGCTGAAAGTCTGCAGTTAAAGCACATCTTGTTTGTTTCATTTCAAATCCATTGTGGTGGTGTATAGAGCCAAAAAGATTAGAATTGCGTTGATGTCCCAATATTTATGGACCTGACTGTATCTCTAAATCAGCCTTTCTCAACCTTTTCAAAGAACCCTTAAAATAACTTTTTTCGATCTTAGGGAACTCCTTGCTACAAATGACTATACCTACAACTTATGATACATTGGTGTGATGGTCAGTGGGAAGATGATCCCTACTCTTGTGGTCATTGCGAAGAATTACCTCCTTACAGAGAGCTAAAAAGATCATCGGCGTCAATAGGAACTTATCTGAGAGGCAGAAACTGCTGATTGGTCAAGGAACCGTTAGCAACCTCTGGAGGAACCCTGGTTGAGAAACCCTGCTCTAAATGTTTCTAATTGCAGGTTTTTCCTAGCAACTATTCTTTGCATTTCACATTGGAGGTTAAAATTGACTATAGCACTTGAGATAGAAGGGGTTTCACAGGTTTCCACAAGTTTGGCAGCATGTAGCAAGTGGATGACGATAATAGCATGCAATGTCAGGCTGCAGCTGTCAAAGCCGGCAGAATATTAGCATGCATAAGGAAGGGGATGTATTCCAGAGATAAAACTATAATCCTACTACTTTATAAACTCTGGTCCGCCCACATCTGGAGTATTCTGTCCAGTTCTGGTTGCCAATCCTCAGAAGGGATGTGCTGGAACTGGAAAGAGTCCAAAAAAGGGCAACTAAACTAATAAGGGGATTGGAGGACCTTAGTTATGAGGAGCATTACAAGTGCTTAATTTATACTCCTTGGAGAGGAGACACCTGAGAGGGGACATGATAGCGATTCACAAATACATCAATGGTGATCCCAGCATAGGTAGAAAACTATTTAGTCCCAAGGAGTGCAAGAAGACACGTGGCAACACAATGAGATTAGAAGAGAGGCGGTTTAACCTTAAGCTGCGTAAGGTATTCTTCAAGGTAAGGGAGGTGAGAATGTGGAACTCTCTTCCACAATTGGTGGTAGCTGTGGGGAGTATGGCTACTTTTAAAAGACTCTTGGACGTGCATCTCATAGATCACAACCTTCAGGGTTATGGGAAATGGGCAGGCCACTGACACACACACACATCTACACAGGTTGAACTGGATGAATTGATGTCTTTATTCAACCTCAACTACTATGTAACTATGTAATAAATCGGAATTTGGCATGTTTGTTATTTTTTATTAAAAAAAAAAAAAAGACTTTACAATCACTTTAAGACAAATTGCCTCACACCTCCTAACACCACCACCATTCTCCACTTTGTTTATATTTTTCATAAATGTCTTGCCGACCACCCGCCGCAGGGATACTGCAGCAAGGTTGGTCGGCTGCGCGAAACGCCGTACCCATACGTCGCTCCTCAGGAGAGATTTGCGAGAGAGGAAGCTGATCTGCTGGGCCGGCTCCCGTGATTGCCGCCGGGCACCCGCGATCACTACCCAGGGAGACAGAACGGCGGTCTGCTGTTATAAACACAGCATACTGTTGTTCTCTCAGCAATCAACATGGGGCTCCTGTGTTCCTCCTATTTAGGAACACAGGTCCCTGTGTTGATTCCATTAGCCCATCCCCTCACAGTTTGAAAACACCCCTTAGGCATACATTTAACCCTTTGATCGCCCCTGGGTTAACCCCGTCCCTGCCAGTGTCATTAGTACAGTAACAGTGCATATTTTTAGCACTGATTACTGTAGTAATGTCACTGGTCCCCCCAAAAGTGTCAAAAATGTCAGTTAGGGGCCCAGTCTGTCCGCCGCAATGTCGCAGTCGCGCTAAAAACCACAGATCGCCGCCATTACTAGTAAAAAAAAAAAAAAAAACTTAAAAATTATACAAATCTTTCCCCTAGTTTGTAGACACGATATCTTTTGTGGAAACCATCAGTATCAATATACCCTTATTGGGATTTTTTTTTTTTACCAAATATATGTAGTAGGATACAAATTGGCCAAAAATTATGAAAACATTTGTCTTATTTATTTATTTTTTTTTTTTATTGGAAATGTTATATACTGTAGCAGAAAGTAAAAAATATTGTTTTTTTTTCAGAATTGTATTGGTTATAGCACAAAAAATAAAAACCGCACAGTTGATTAAATACCACCAAAAGAAAGATCTATTTGTGGGAAAAAAAAGGACATCAATTTTATTTGGGTACTGCATCGCAAGTCCGCGCAATTTGTCAGTTAACTGCAGTGCCGAATCGCAAAAAAATGGTAAATCCTTCCGGTCCAGAAGTGGTAATTAAGAACTTGTCAAATGTTTGGGGGTTTATTTCTATTTATTCACATAGGAGATCCTGTTTATTATCCACTTGCTGACCTGCAATATGCAAATATACCTTGCGGTTTGAAAGTGGTTTACCCGGATTATGGCAGAAGATATCGGCCATATTCCCCCTGTACTGATTTTTTAGATTTTTTTCTGCAGCCGGCTTTCTCACGAAACTGGTCTGTCCCCCCCCCCCCCCCCCCCACACACACACACACACACACACTTCCCTTTTGCTGCTTGCTGGTGTTTCTCGGGCTTACCATTTCCAACGGTCCACTCAAGAAATGATCCGACTGCTCCCATAGGCAAAGAGTTAACATTCTTCGACAGACTCTATGGCCTTGGAGAACCAGAGCGACGCCATGACATCACTTCCGGTCCAGGCTGGAAATAAATAAAAAAAAAAAAATATATATATATATATATATATATATATATATATATATATATATATATATATATTTTTTTTTATTTTTTTTTTTTTTTTAAAGTAAAAGATAAAAAAAAACTTGCTTTTAAAGGGAAAGTAGAGGTGTGGGATTGTTTTGATGCCAGTCTCTCCATATAGAGGACCTGTCATCCTTATTTCCATTATAACAAATGTTTACTTTCCTTGTAATAGGAATAAAATTGATCAATAAAAAAATAAAGGGACAGTGTAAAAATACGTTTTTTTAATAAGTTAAATAAATAATAATATTAATAAAAAAAAGCGCCCCCCATTCCTCCATGATTGCGCACAAAAGGGAACTCATACGTAAGTCATGCAGGCATGTGTAAACTGTATTTGAACCACATATGTGAGGTATCACCATGAATGTTAGAATGAGAGCAATAATTCTAGCACTAGACCTCCTCTGTAACTTTAAACAGGTGACCTGTAAAGGCATTTAAAGCATATGGAGATATGGATATTTGGACATATGGAGATTTTTAAATACCATAGTTGGTCGCCATTCCACAAGCGTGCGCAATTTGAAAATGTGACACGTTGAGTACCTATTTACTTAGGATATCATATTGCACATAGTACAAAAAATTGGGGTAACTATTGTGTTTTTTTTTTTATTAAAATGTATTTTTTCCCAAGAAAATTGCGTTTGCAAAACCACTGCGCAAATATCGTGTCACATAATAAATTGCAATTAAAGCCAATTTATTCCCTAGGGTCTCTGCTAAAAAAAAAAAAACAAATGTAAAGTTTTGGGGTTATAAGTAATTTTTTAGCATAAAATACTGATTCAAACTTGTAAACAAAAAGTGCCAGAAAAAACCTGGTCGGCAAGTGGGGGCTTCCCGATTCTGATAACCTCCCCAATCACAGGTCCAAAGAGACCCATTGTGCTCATCAAGTTTGTGACAAGATGCTTTGCCGGGGGTAAGTAGTCCCCATGTTGAGGGTATGTGGCTTGGTATGGATCTGGGGCAGGTGCTCATCTCCCCCTTTCATGACCTATGGATTTTTATGGGGACCTCACACCTTTTTTTATTTGCTGTTTGCATGAAGTACCCCCTTAAAATCCTTACCAGGAGCAAAGAGTCTAATGTATATTTTGAAGAGGATATATTTTTTGCTGTAGGATGTGTTTTGGCAAAAGTAACATTTACAAAGGACCTTCCAAAAGGTCCATCAAAATACATAGGGGACACTGGAGGGGTCTGTGTGCTGTTTTTTTTTTTTTTTTTTTAAGAAGCCAGCAGTGAAATGTCATTTGCTAACAATTTTAAACACTTTTTTGCTTTGTAAATGTCAGTTCTGTAAATCACAGAAGGAAGCCTCCAGGAATTGGATATTTTTAGTGCTTCACTTTAAGCATTTACAAAATCACTGCTTCTGGTCAAATGGATTTTTTACATTGGTACATGTTACCCAGGGCAGTACCCACCCTCCTTGCTATTTTAGACAATCCCTTACCTATTAGCCCAGAAAATTGATATTTTCAAACTGACAATCTCGGCTCCCATTGATCACAATGGGGTTTGGGGTCTATTGTCCAAATGTCTTTGAAATTTGAACCAAACCCAGAACAGTTCAGCTCATCACTAGTTACAATAAATAAATAAATTACAGTCTAATTTTTTTTTAGAAAATCTCGCCATTTGTGTTATCGGTGAGTGGTCATTTTATTTAAGAAAGTAGATAGTGATTTTGTATAATGCCTGAACACAAATTATGGTGTTCTTCTGAATGAGAAAAGCAGGTGAATTCAGTATAGCCCACCCTTGTACTCTTTCTCCTCTTGAATGGGGACAATCATTTTCTCCTTTCTGGAGAACATTGTAATAAAAAAAAAAAAATTGTGTAAAATAAATAGATAAATAAAGAAAAAAAAATTGATTGAGCAGGAATTGACCAAGGCAGGGCCAATGTTATTATTATTTTTTTTTTTTGTGTGTGTGTGTTTTTTTTGTTTTTTTTTTTTTCCATCTAGGCGCTGATTGAGGAGGGTTGTGTGATATGGCTCCACTTCCAGCTTTTGCCGGATGTTGAGTTTGTTCCTGTCTCCTCCCCTCCCCTTTATTCGGTGTCTACATGACGCTGGCTGGGATCCACCCATAGTCTTGGGGATATAAGATGGTTGCAGGTCAGAAGATTTATTTTGCTCCATTTCACCTTGAAGGATATCACCTTCGCATGGTTCCCGCAGGCATCTCCTTTTTAATTAATTGGGGTATTTTCACTTTTCATTCTCACACTTTTTTTTCTTGCCATTTTGTTTATTTTTCCAGCACATGTTTTCCAGCCCAGGCACCTTTGGTTCTTTTTCCCTTTTACTTTTCACTTTTTTTATTGCTCCTTACATAATGCCTTCACTTAGTCCACCTTGTCCTTCCCTTATCTCACTATCTGCTTCTATGAGATTGGTTCTTCATGTGTAGGGATGATCGAACTTTTCAAAAGTTCGGTTTGACCAGAACACCCGAACTTCCCGAAAGTTTGGCCTGGATTTCAGAACCCCATTGAAATCAATGGGACCCAAACTTCGGTAATCGAAAAACACAATTTTGAAGCCCTAAAACCCAATAAATGCCCCTAAAAAGTGCCTAGGGTTCTGGGTCATGCCCCAGGGACTATTCATCACACAAAAAAAAAGTTCTTAAAAATTGTAATTTTTGATAGAGAGCCAATTATTGAAAAAAATATTGAAAAAAAAAAAGAGATGTCTTTGGATTTAGTGTCTGGGGGGTCTAAAAGGTGTACCTGTGAAGTTTCAGCTCTGTAACATGTCCAGAACCAGAAAAAAAAAGTTTGTTTGTATTAGAATTGCAATAGAACAGGCATATGGCTCCGCTATTTTCACACCTTGCCGGTATTGTAGCTGGCATTTTTTTGGGCATTTTTTGGGGGTTATTGGAGGCAGGCAAAACATCAGAACTTCTGTGTAGGGGTATATACACACACACACATGTATGTATATATACACATACACATATATAGGTGTGAAAGTAGCAGAAACCTATACTTGCGGTAATTAATTAATTAACACCCATATGGCTTCTCTGCTATAACACCTATATGTGTGTATGTGTATAAATACATATAAGTGTGTGTATATATACCCCTATACAGAATTTCAGATGTTTTGCCTGCCTTCAAAGACCCCCAAAAAATGCCCCAAAAAAACGCCTGCTGCAAAAACACACCTGGGCGTTTTTGTAGCTGGCGTTTTTTTGGGCATTTTTTTGAGCGTCTTTGGAGGCAGGCATAACATCAGAACTTCTGTGTAGGGGTATATATACACACACACACATGTATGTATATATACACATACACACATATAGGTGTGAAAATAGCAGAAACCTATGCTTGCGCTAATGAAATAATTAACACCCATATGGCTTCTCTGCTATAACACCTATATGTGTGTGTGTATGTGTATAAATACATATAAGCGTGTGTGTATATATACCCCTATACAGAAGTTCAGATGTTTTGCCTGCCTCCAAAGACCCCCAAAAAATGCCCAAAAAAACACCTGCAATAACACACCTGGGTGTTTTTTTTTGGCGCAGGCGTTTTTTTGGGCATTTTTTGTGGGTCTTTGGAGGCAGGCAAAACATCTGAAATTCTGTATAGGGTTATATATGCACACACACTTATATGTATTTATACACATACACACATATAGGTGTTATAGCAGAGAAGCCATATGGGTGTTAATTATTTAATTAGCGCAAGCATAGGTTTCTGCTACTTTCACACCTATATATGTGTATGTGTATATATACATACATGTGTGTGTATATATATACCCCTACACAGAAGTTCTGATGTTATGCCTGCCTCCAAAGACGCCCAAAAAATGCCCAAAAAAACGCCAGCTACAAAAAGGCCCAGGTGTGTTTTTGCAGCAGGCGTTTTTTTTTGGGGCATTTTTTGGGGGTCTTTGAAGGCAGGCAAAACATCTGAAATTCTGTATAGGGGTATATATACACACACACTTATATGTATTTATACACATACACACATATAGGTGTTATAGCAGAGAAGCCATATGGGTGTTAATTATTTCATTAGCGCAAGCATAGGTTTCTGCTACTTTCACACCTATATATGTGTGTGTGTATATATACATACATGTGTGTGTGTATATATACCCCTACACAGAAGTTCAGATGTCATGCCTGACTCCAAACATGTCCTCAAAAAAGCCCTATAAACGCCTGCAGCAAAAAGCAGGGTGACAGGGTGGTGAACCAATATCTGGTTCTATAAGTGTTCTAAGAGAAACAATCTTTTCTCTATAGCGGTCACCCTGACATGGAAGGGTTTGGTCACCCTGCCATGGAAGGGTTTGGTCACCCTGCCATAGCAGTCAGAGTCAGTTTACCCTACACTACACTACGGTCACCCTGGCACTTAACACTTTCCCTACAGAAACTAGATTTTTGAATCTAACTAAAGTGGAAAATAGTACCCTAACTACACTGCATATCCCTTTCCTCACACTAATAATTGCTAAATGACACTTTGAGAGCAGAAGTAACAGAACTGCTTCCACTCTCTTCCACATCCCTGTATTACAATGCTAGGAATTTGGCGGGGCTATCTTATATACTGGGGGGCGTATTCACTAATGATTGGCCTCTGGACCCCCTAGTCACTCCAATCACATTCCTAGCATTCCCCTGCCCCCTCAATTGGCTTTTACTGATGGCTCTGGTCCAATCACGGGCTTTTAAAGCCCATTTCCTGTCCCATTGCATTTTGGTCGGTTCTGGTTGCCGAATTCCGAACTTTTTCAGCAAAAAGTTTGAGATTCGGCCGAACCTCGAACAGCCAATGTTGGGGGTCGAACCGATGGTCGACCCGAACAGTTCGATCATCCCTATTCATGTGCACACATTTGAGTCTTTTCTTTTGGAATTGTGGGATATATTCCTCAGCCTATACCATCTCTATTTCACTGCTCATTCATCCTTCACTTACACGCTTATTGCACATTTATTATTAATTTTCTTTTTTAGATTTATATGGGTTGGAATTTACCCACAGTTATTATACTATGGATTACACTCTGCACTAGACCTGCCCCCCGGATGTCCCCTCGACTTGGATGGGTCTTTTTACCACAGCCCCGGGTGAGGCATGTGTCTGCTGCCCCTTCACCCTTCTTTTTAGATGCTGGTAATTCATTTAGGCTACATTCACACCTGAGCGTAGCGTTTTTCGCGCGTTTTTTACCGCGATTTTACCGCGATTTTTGCGGCGTTTTTTACCGCGATTTTACCGCGATTTTTACCGCGATTTTTGTGCAGGCGTTTTTAGATTGAATAGAGATCAATGGAAAACGCCTGTAATCTGCCCAAAAAGAAGCTCATGTACTTTTTTGAGCGTTGGGCGTTTTGTAAACAGCGTCAAAACGCTCAGATGTGAACAGGGGCCATTGAAATTAATAGGATTTGTCTTGTTGGGCGTTTTGAGAGCTGATCCTAGAGCAGAAAAA